>NC_134210.1:31685780-32920780 GCF_965140235.1 Caretta caretta
TTTGTCACCAAACCCCTTTGACTTTGCTTTTTACAAATGTTTGGCAAATGAATTTACTGGCAGAAATATTCATGCAAATAACAAATTTGAAATGAATATTTTCTTTCCACAAATACTTGGCAATTTCAAGATTTTTTTTTAGCAGTGCTATGGAAAGGAAGGCTTATCTTGTGGTTAAGGCAATAGACTGGCACACAGGAGATATGGGGTTAACACCTGGCACTTTTAAAAGTTTCCTGTGTGCCCATGGGCAAGTCACTTAATTTTTGTCTTAGTTCCCCATATGGAAAATAGGAAATACTGTTATTCCCTTCTTCTACCCTTTGTCTTGTCTGTTCAGTTCTATGCTTTTCAGGGGAGGGACTGTTTCTTAAGATGTGTTTATATAGTTACTGGTACAATGGGACCCTTGTTTCAATTGGGGCCTCAAACTGTACTCTGTCTCTGTGTGTGTGTGTGTTCACACACTACATTAAAAGAACATTACGGCTCCAAAATCATGTACTGTAACAATAGAAATTCCAGAATTAAGGTTGCTCATACAACCTTGTTGGGTCTCCTTGTGCATATTCATTATGATACAGTCTCTAATTACCTGATCATGCTATTATTTTTCCACCTGTCTCATTCAATGTGTAGGAAGGATGGTGCTTGATGAGAAGCTATTCAATATTTTGTTTAATTGTTATTGTTCCCCAGGTCTTATTTACTGCACATTATACAAACCCTGCTCTGAAGAATATAATTGTTTATTTTCTCATGAGCACTTCTATGGTGCTTATCACTGTAGCATGTGAGTGCTTCAGAAACATTAATGAATTTATTTTCAGAACACCCCTGTGAGGCAAAGTGATATAATTAGTATCATTTTATGGATGTGGAACAAAGACATAGACCAGTGGTTCCCAAACTAGGGGTGCCGCTTGTTCAGGGAAAGCCCCTGGTGGGCTGGGCCAGTTTGTTTACCTGCCACGTCCACAGGTTTGGCTGATCGCAGCTCCCAGTGGCCGCGGTTCGCCGTTCTCAGCCATTGGGGGCTGTAGGAAGCAGTGCGGGTTGAGGGATGTGCTGGCCTCCCTTCCCGCAGTCCCCATTGGCCTGGAGCGGTGAACCGCTGCCAGTGGGAGCTGTGATCGGCCGAACCTGCGGACGTGGCAGGTAAACAAACCACCAGGGGCTTTCCTTGAATAAGCGGGGCCCCTAGTTTGGGAACCACTGGCATAGACATTAATGTCAAAAGTGTATATATGGAATATATAGTGAAAAAATATTGACTGTAATATTATTTATCAGCAAGGTATGTAGATCCACAGCACAAAGCTCTGCCATTTGAGCTCATGGAGTAACTGATAGCAGTAGTAGGCTGTCATCTTTTTTGTGGGCCAGCTACTAGAGGAGGATGAGATTTTTTTTTCTGTGGGTTTCACAGCCATTTGGTAACAGCATAGGAATGATGAGACTCAGGCATACTGGTTTTATTATGGGTTCTGAGGGAATGTACTCCACTGGATAGAATCCCTCCTGTCCTATCCACTCCCCCTCCCCATCCTGACTCTTTCTGCTTCTAGCTCCTCCAGCTTGTCCTAGTCCACTCTCCCCTGTCCCCCCATTCCTTCTCCCAGTCTCCACCCATCCATGCCACTTCCCTTGGCTCCATCTCATTTCCCCCCACCACTTCCTTCATCTTCTTGTCCCAATCCCCGAGGCTTCCCTTGGCTTTTCACTGAGTCTTCCCAGCTTGCTTCTTAGCTCCTTATCCTAGAGCTCTTTGTCACAGTTTCTTTTGCTTACCACCTCTAAGGGGGTGTAGAGGAATATTCTTGGAGGGAATGCTATCCAGTCCCACTCTCCCACCAGCTCTGCTCCACCCGCATCCCCGGTCACAGCCCCGGCCCTAACCTACCCCAGCTGCAGTCCCGGCGTTGGCCCCGGCTCCTGGCCTGGCTGAGGCTCTGGCTCCAGCCACAGTCCCTCTCCCAGCTGCGGCCTCAGCCCTGACGCAGACAGCCATAAGGGGGGTGCAAGATAAAAAGTTTGGGGACCACAAGTGTAGACAGAGAGTTCAACTGTGGATACAATCTAAACCACACTTTCTAGAAAAATAGTCATAGATGTGTGGCTTAATGAGGTGTTAACAAGGAGGTGAATATCCATAAATAAGGAGCAGTAAAAGTGTGAAAGGGGATAGGTTAGTGAAAGGAACAGTCTGAACGTGGGGTGCAATTATTCTGATAACTCATTTTCACTTTACTCATTGGCGCAGCGGTCTCTGAGGCATGCTTGCAGATGATGATGCTGGCTCTTGATTGCAGTTTTACTGTGCAAATATTGAATACAGAAACCAAGAACTCACAAAGAAAATGTCAAATGAAGAGGATAATTTGTTTTCTCACAGGTAATATTGTATGATGTCGTCTTGATTTCTGTGATAGTTCCTCGACAAATATGTGACATTAACTGAGCTTTGATGTTGCCAGGTGGATAACAGAAGGTTGCTAATATAGTGGGTAATTGGATACCCATGCTAGTATCTGACCAAAGAGTAGTGTGTTTTGCTTTTAAATAATTCTTTACATGCTGTCTCCAGAAGTATCCCCTCTATAGCTTTTCTTTACCTCCCTAAAACATAAGATCAGATGCTTGGGGAGAGGGCAAAGTAAAGTGTGTTTAATTCTCTCCAAATTACATTTTCACAAAAGGATCAAATTTCCCTCCCTTTTGTGAGTGCAAATCACATCTGAAAAATTTGCATCCACATCTTTGAACATGCAATTGAATTGCATGTGTAAATCTGGTTACTGGTGTCGAGCTTTAGGTAATGGTACCTTTAGTTCCCCTTTGTGGTTGTCTCAAGGAAAGTCCATTCAAATCTCAGACAACTAGCCTTCACTTTTCTCTGGGCAGGGACCCACGCCCCACTGCCTTGTGACTGGGAGTTTAGACTGCAGCTACCTGTACAAGCAGGTCTGACCAATTGTCATGTTTTGGGGTGCAAGACCAGTGAGAGGTTGTGTCACCAACTGGAATGTCTTAACATGCTCCTCTGCTGTATCTCCCTGTCTGGATGCTCCCAGCCAGCAGACAAGCATGAACTGAGTATCTGTGTGTTAAGCAGCCCTGGTTCAGCATGTCTGACTCCAGCAGTCTGCTTGTTACACCACAGCCTCTGGTCTCCTCCGGCCTTGGTTACCACTAGCTAAGTGACCTCAACACACCCCAGTCCCAAATTACCCCAAAACCATCTGTCCTGAAATGCCCATACCTCTACTGGAACTTTTAGAGAAGCAATAAAGTCCACTGCTCCTTTAAAGAGACAAACACAGCAGGTTGTTGCTATAACTATCACTGTAATTCAAATACAGCGCTGGGTTCATTTAGATTAAAAGTAAAACTAGTTTATTAATAAAAAAGATAGGGTTTTAAGTGAGTTCAAGTGTAAGGGATAAAGTCAGAAATGGTTACAAGCAACTAAATGTGAAAAACGCTTTCTAGGGACTAAGACTTAACAAAACTGCACTCTTTGTTCAAGGTAAGATTCTTAACACACTTCCTTCCAGCAAAGTGGCTGACCACCTCTTTGGTCAGGCTCTCCCACAAAGTCCAAAGTGCTCTGTTCTTTTATCTTTTTAGGTGAAAGATCATAGAATCATAGAATATCAGGGTTGGAAGGGACCTCAAGAGGTCATCTAGTCCAACACCCTGCTCAAAGCAGGACCAATCCTGCTTGGGATTCTTTGTCCCTTTCTTTTATAGTCCAGTGAACCTCTGAAATGTATCCATCTCAAAGCCCAGGGCCCCTGCTGTGAAGAAGGGTGCCATGGATTCTGATGGAGAAGGTTCCATGCTGATTTCTTCCCCCACTGGTGCTTTCCACAATGCACATTGATCTACTCCTGCAGCCTCCACTATGCCAACAAATGGCCACTTGACTGTGATTGCCCCTGGATGGAGGCATTGGACTTTCCTTTGTCTGGTTCAAATACATTTTAGTCCCATATTTCCTTCACATTTGTGCAGTCCTTTGGGCATTTACCATACATGCACCATGTGAGAATATTAATGACCAGTGTGTTACTGGTTTTCCAATGGTGCATTACATGACACCTATTAGATACAGGTTATGACATAAGTGAATTGGGACACGTTGAACAGGTCAGGCCAGCTGAAACTCACTGCCTGATACCAGTGAGCCTCTTGCCCTATGTCATGGGGATGCTTTTAGGGTCACCCCCGTGTGCACCCCATGCCTCTGCTTTCTCTCCAGAGACAGTGATGGTGTTCTTACTAGTGATCATAGAGCTCTTTCAAAGCATTTATTTAAGGACAAAAGTGTACAGAGAAAACATGTAAAACAATAAACAGGATCTATATGCTTTACTAGTAGTTCCCCATCAGTCCAAGGGAAACCCTGTCAGGTTCCAGTCCTTTGAACTTCAGCAGGGTCCTGCCTTGGACAAAAACTCATGTCCACCTTATGAATCAAAAAGAAGGCCATGTGTCAGTTCAAGGTCACCCTTTATATCCCAAGTTCTTTCTGTCTCCTCTCCTCTCTGACTGCCCTGACCTAGTGCATGCAAACCATCCCAGAAGATGATACTTTCTCTGGAGCTGCTTACGAGTCTCAGCAACATGCTGTAATCACCCCTTGCTGTTTTCACTTTCTGGAGGAGCTGTGGTAACCTCGCCTGCCCAGCAAATTCAATTCCCTAGAGATATTACGTGTGGTTGTGATATCTGTCACAACTTCCGTGTCTAACTACCCAAATGCAAGTGCAAAAAGGGAGATGGGAACCTCAGTTTTTAAAACTGTCCCAATTTTCTTAAGGTTCAGCTTTCTTTCATGCAGCCTGATAAATAAGATTAATTCTGAGTCCTACAGAGATCTGATAAACCCCATCTACCTAGATGAAATGCTACATAATAATTTTGTGTATATGTGTTTTCCCATATTCTCTGATAATCCTTTTAGGGATGCTCTGTTTTCTATGGGGAATTACAATAATTAATACTAGAAATACATTGTACTCACACAGAGATTGACTATAAAACTGCATAATTTAAAACAGTTGCTATTGGTACTTTGTTTTTTATCTGATAAGGAGAGATACCATCATTCTTTTTCTCATTTTGTCATGGGATTGGTCTGAATTTTAGTGTCAAATACAGAGTTTGCCTTTTTCCCCCTCTGCTTGTTGAAATTCAAAGTTCAGTTAGATACCGAATTCCTCGTTACTGTACTTCACATATTGCTGTTGTCATATATTTAAATTATAAGTCACTTAAGATATTGAACTATTTTATGTTATGCAAAGGTCAGTTTCTGACATCCAAATCCATTCTATCAGCCAAACCAGTGAACTGGTGGCCCTGGTCAGCACAGTAGGATGATAAAACCCAGCTTTGAAGTATATAATCCTCTTATTAGTTATATAAGGCAGGAAATTTCCCAAATGAGGACTTAAAGTTGTTTGTTCCCCAGTCATTCAAAACCACGCTTAGAATTCCCATCAAAATAATGATATTTCAGGCATTTCCCTGGACAGAAAGGATTCAACACAATATGTGATATCTATTTTAAAGAAAAATGTGCCCCTCACTTCTTTGCTCCCTGTAACAGTCTTGTTATGCTTTTGTTTGTTGCCACAGAGTAATTCCTTTTGAAAATGCTGGGGCCTTAAAGAATTAGGCTCTATTTTTCCTGATGAGTGACATTCTTACCAATAGGAAGAAGGACCCACCTACAGCTTATCCTTTCCTTAACTTTTGAACTTACATTGGTGCATCTCTACTGGATCTGAAATATTGTGCATGGTGCCGTGAATGCTTTTGGCTTAAAGACGTTGTTTGGATTTAGAGGTTCTAGAGTTCACTTCTCTTGTTTAATGCTTTAAAGCTTCTCTCTCTTTTTTTTTTCACAGAAGGGTCATGCTGTTTCAGCTGATGATAATGGTTTCTATTAATTCCACATGCTGCACCAATTAAAATCAGAACATGTAAATTAAAATATTTGTTGTGGGTGAGTGGAAGATGAGGGAGATTAAGAGCACAAATACAATTATTTAAAGTGTGCTTCTATTCTGAAAATTGTCTCTAAAAATTACACTTGGGGGGTTCCATGTTTCTTACGTCTCAATGAGTCCTTATCGGATGTGCTCACTTTACAATAAAAAGATCTTTATTTCCTTCCTTTATTTTTATTTTCCTTCATGCTCAACCAGGTCTGTCAGAGTCAGGCTGGGATCTTTCTATCATGCATTACAACACCAGTAAGAATGATTTGTTAGGTCAAAATCTACCCTTAGTTTCACCTCTACAATTCCACTGCTTTCATATTATGGTCTCAATGACACCTGTGCAAATCCACCCTAAGCACAAGGGTGCACAAAAGATAAAAGAATGGAAACCATTTTAGCAAAATCTTTTTTGCAAAATGTGTCCAGATTTTTCACTGAAAATTTTCAACCAGCTGTATTGCACAGCTTTAACAGGCTGGAGTGTAGTAAACAATTGTGTTGATGATGCACAAGAAAGAATTGTTTGGATTTTTGCTGTTCTGGTAACTGGAAAACTAAATTTCTTGACGGTTTTCAATTTTCATTTGTTCATTGTGACTAGAGTTGGCTGAACTACTGAGAATGAATATTATGAATTTAACATCTTTTTGGGTGAACAAATCATCCATAACCTGACCCTGATTTTTTTCAAATGTACTCATTGTTCATAAGTAACTGTTCAGAGAAGTTTGGATGACAAATTTTAATACATATTGAATTATACACTTCAGCTCTTCACTAATCATTATTTGTATTATGTGTAGGGCCCTACCAAATTCATGGTCCATTTTAGCCAATTTCACAGTCATAGGATTTTTAAAATATTCAATTTCACAGTTTCAGATGTTCGCATCTGAAATTTCAGGGTGTTGTAACCGTGGGGGGGTCCCAACCCAAAATGCGGTGGTGGGGGGTTGCAGGATTGCCACCCTTACTTCAGCGCTGCTGCTGGCATGGACATTGCCTTCCCAGTTGGGCAGCCAGAGAGCAGTCCCTGCTGGCCTGGCTCTGAAGGCAGCACACCCGTGGAGCTTCCTGCAGCTGGGGGAGGTTCCCAGAAGTGAGTCTGACCCAGTCCTGGGAGTGGCCCCTCAGGGGAAGAAGAAGTCCCATCCCTCCCCAGCCTGGTCTGGACTAGGAGCTGGAGTGCTCAGTAGAAGCTCTCCTCCACTACAGTAGCCAGATTTCACTGGGGAGATTAGATTTCATGGTCCGTGACACACTTTCAGATCTGAGAATTTGGTAGGCTCCTAATTATGTGGAAGGTGCAGCTCCCCACCTTCACACTGAATCTGCATCCAGTTCAGTATTTTTATTTGTTAAAACATTTACAAATCAGGTTTTTTGTTACATGATTAAAATTGCTTAAATAGTATGTGAACCAGGGACCAAATCCTGGTTCTACTGAAGTCAACAGAATTGCTTCAGTGGGCTAAGATTTGGTGCACAGAACATTGGTGCATAACAAAATACTTGAAAACACATTTCTAATCATATAAATAAGTGTATTGATTGCTGAGGCTTTAAGAACCAGCAATTCTATTTCCCAAAAGAATGTTATAAACATAAGTTTGAATTTATATTTTTATATGGCTACAGACACAGGTAATCTCTGATCTTTTGTAGTACAATCATTAATTGGTTCACCATCCATGGATTGAGTTCCTGCTTATTGACATGTTTTAATATACGATCTCACTACAAAATATTACATACTCTTTATACTTTTAGCAAAGTTTTTTGTTTTACATCATTACTAGGAATAAAATTTTGATGTTAGATAAGTTTCAGCAAAAGAGCAATGTTGGGGGAGGAAAAGAAGACCCTTGCTGAGATGGCTATCAATTTTTCAGAAAAAATGTAAGTAGCTTTATGAAAACTAGAGGTTTTCACATATTTTGAGAGCTGCACTTAGATAGATTGTATTCTGAAGATGTTATCCATGTCTTCTTCACTTGAAAGAGACAGATAAAGTCTTTGTTGACAGATAGATTAGCAGAATTCACTTGTCAAGTGGTTTATTACTACTATAAAACCTATTTAATAGATGGAACTATAGCCACAAGGGTAAAATATTGAAGAAATTCAATCAACTTTCCTCTAGTTCACTTTTTAAATCAATAGAGGGGAGATAGTCATATTGAAAATTTAATTAGAGACTCTCAGATATGGTTTTATCCACAGGTCATCAAATATCAACAGATCCAGCAGAGCTATCCACCCCGTTACTCTCCATGGAGTGTGTGTATGAAATTTTGAGATGTTGACCACTTCTGTTCTGAACATAGTCATTGTTTCTATTAATAAAATGCAGGTACAATACCAGATTAACAGATAAAAATTGCTAAATATCAATGAGAGAGAGTGGTTCATCTGTCAGAGTGATTTATGAAATATATGTAGGCTTAATTTGGAAAGCCTAATGCTGTATGAATACCAAACACAGTTGACTTGCTATCTATGCTTTCCTGTAGTGATATCTGCTCATCCTCTGATCTCACTTCTGAACATAGGGTTTGCTTCTCGTTCCTAGATATCATTCTAGTGGATGCACATCAATAGGTTGTGATAGTCTAATTATTTTTCCATCTTGAATTCTGAAGGGGTGAGTGAGCACTTTGAAGTAAATCTGAGGGGTTTATTTTTCATTTGTTTTATTATTTCTTATGTATTATATTCCTAACTCCCATGGTTGAAAATTCCTCTTGTTTTCTTGAAGAGGTACCTTGAAGAGGTACTGTAGGCCTTTGAGAAATTGACACACTACTTCAGCATTTGAGGCACTTTACTCATGGCACTACTCTTTCTGATATTAATTTCTCTTGTTGCAGAGGCAAGATAAACACTTCAAAAATGATTCTACCAGTCGGATCACTTTTTCATTCATGTCCCAGTCTGGAAAAAATCTTTTGGAACTTGTCTACATTTATGGCTAGTAACATCCTTTTGCTTCTGCTGTCTCTTCTGATCCCTTCTCTGCGCTTCTAATACTGGTAAAAGTCTTGTAGAATTTACATGTAAAGAAAAAATCGGCAGCATGATCAACTTCAGTACTGTACTGACAGATTGCTGTACTGACAGATTGCTGTATCTCTAGTCAAACCTTAAAATCATATACAGAAGCATAGAACATACATTGGGACTTTTATGTGGATATAAATAACATTTGTGTCTAGCCCTGGATGTGTGAACTGGTTGAGGGGTTGGTCCCAAAGTTATTGATCCAGAATCACTGAATTCAATGGGAGTTTTGCCACTGACTTCAGTTGGCATAGGATCAAACCCAATCCTTTGCATTCTCGGTAGGGCTAGCCAGCCTGAAGAAGCATGGCCAGGCACCAGCAAGCAGAAACCATTTCCCTCTGTGACAGACGTCAATTTCTTGAAATATCCCAAACCTTATTGAATTACACTTGGAAAGTTTAACTTAATTATTTTAGGAAACCACTGTATTGAATGCAAATATGTATGTGCTATTGTGGGATTGTATGGAACTTCTTTAAGAGGAAGACAGGATTAATACAATGTCTGAGAAGTACTGTGAACTTCAAAAGACTATAGTGAACAATGTAGCAGACAGGACGGATCTTTTGGGACAATATGTGTGAAGTGGAATTCATAAGAAGTACTTGAAAGGAGGGAAATTGCAAACTCCCACCTATGGACTGAGTCTTTGAAGCTTCTCCCTGAGAGGGGGCCCATTTGTCTGCTGATCATCTGTTATATGAGGACAGTTCAAAGATGCAAACTGGATTCTCCAGGGACCAACAGACAAAGGAAGGACTTTTGAATAAATAGCCTGAGTTTAAACTGACTTGGCCTTCGTTCTGATCCAGCAAATGGACAGGAACTTCTGTCCAAGGGGAAGGCCCAGTCCTTAGGATGGGGTGGAAGGACGAACACCAATCAGAGCCCTTGTGGAGATGGTGATGGATCGTGATGGGGAGGTGGACTCTGGTAAACTTATTAGCATGCGTATAGGTTCTTCTATTGTTTTTTCATACATCTTCTCTGTAATGCTTTTACCTTAAGAATCAAATATTCTTGCATGGTAATTTGTGGCAAATGCACTGTGCAGAGTCTCTGAGAAGAGAAGTGAAGTAGGTCTGCTTAAGCTGACTGTCGTTTGTTGGGAATAACACAGTGAATAACACAGGGAACTGTTCAGCCTGGAAATACCCTGGTCAAGAGAGAGAGAGATGTGGGTCTCCACTCGAGATGCAAGAGCTGGGGAGCTGGAAGCCTAGAATGAGGGCCCTTGCTGGACCACTGGAGGGAGGAAATACCTGAACTGTGACACGCTCTTTCAAAGGACATAGTGTAACACCGACAGACCCCGGTCATGGTTGGGCAGGATTGAACCTGGGACCTTTGGAGCTTGGTGCATGAGCCTCTGCCACATGAACTAAAAGCCAACTTGCTGTCGGCTAAAGCTGTAGAGCAGACTCATTTTATCTCTCGCTCTCTAAGTGGTCTCAGTGCTACTAGATGGGACAGAACTCCACACCCAGAATCATATGTGGGTTACATACTTCTAGCTGAGGGACCATGTCCTGAACTTCAGAGACTTCCAAGTTGAAATCCCAGATGAGTCCCCACTTGTAACACTGACAGACCCTGGTCGTTGGCAGGATCAAACTTGGGGCCTCTGGAGCTTAGTGCATGAGCCTCTACTGCATGAGCTAAAGGCTAACTGGCTGTTAGCTAAGGCTATAGAGCAGGCTCATTTTATATCTCTCTCTCTCTCAGTGGTCTAAGTGACGACTAGATGGGACAGAGCACCACACCCAGGAGGTGTGTGGGTTACAATAGCACCCATCCATCAGTCTATGTACTTGCATGGACCCCATTGCATCTGAATACCTTCCAACTTCTTAAAAATAGAGATTGTAATAATAGTGGCCATGATACCAGAAGTATCATTACTGCTTTAGACACAAAGATTCTGGAAACATCCGCTGGGACAGTGGTGCTTCCATACTAGTCTGTGATTTGAAAGCAATGTAGACTTTTCTCTGAGCATAAATTTCTGTCTTAGAGAATCTGTACAGATGCACTAAATTACTGCTAGTTTTTTGTTTTTCTAAGGGCAAGAATAGTGCTAGAGAGTTCACGGACCAGTGTGAACATCTTCCTAAAGGAAAGTAGACTTTATAAGTGTCTTCCTTGGTTCATACTGAGTATTAATAAAAGTGACATTCCATCTGCTGCTATGGTCACATTTATATATGTTTGCCATGAGACATAGCCTCATAACACTTTGAACAAGGCTGTTGATCATATCTGGGATAATTGCCAATCCTGCAGTATAAATGCCAAAGAGGAAAGAGGAGTTTGAAAGAGAACATAAACGAAACTTATGTTAATTCTTTGATTGCTCTTTTGAAGCTTAGCTGATATCTCTAAATAGGGTGACTAGACACCCTGATTTTAAAGGGACAGTCCTGTATTTAAGCCCTCTTGTAGGTGTCCTGACTTTTTCTTAAAAACAGGCAAATTGTCCCATATTTTCTGTCTCCCCCGCATCAGTAGTTGTGGGTCCTGCTGCTGGCTGGCTCCCTGCTCACCAGCCACCCGCCCACCAGCGGTGAGTTGGGGGGTCCAATGGCCGATAATGGGGGTGGGTGTGCAAGGTGGTGGCGGGGCAAAGCTGCAGTGCACAGGGCCAGCTGCTCCCTGTGCTGGTCCATCAGCACAGCCCCTGCTGCGTGCTGGCTCTTGGCCAGCAGGGCCCCGTCCCGTTTCCAGCTGGCACAGGCTGCGTGCTACGAGCTGCAGTGGCTGGCGAGTGCGGGCAGGCACCAGGCAGCAGCCGGTTACTTGTCGCCTCTGCTGCCCACCCATTGGCCCTTTACATGCTCCCCCTCTCGCTGTCCTCTCCCTGCTTTACCCCTTCATTCCCCAGCCGCACTGCTCCTCAACACACACCCCTGGCAGGGTGCGTCCTGCTCCAGTGTTGTGCAGAGAACCAGTCCCCAGGCAGAGTGCTCAGCACTCAGCTTGTCAGCAGCCTGGCCAGCAGGCACCTTCCTTCCCCACTGCCTCTGACTGGACCATTGCCCTGGGAAATCCCAAGACCCTCTGGCCCGAGGCGCTGGCCAGGAGGAGCCGAGCCCTGCAACCTCCAAAGCCCCGCACAGCACTGGCATGGGGAAGCCTCTCCACCTCTCAGCTAAGCTCTGGAGTGGCAGGGGGGAAGCAATTTCCAGCCTGTTCATGCTCCAATCCTGCAGGCTCCATAGCAGCCCCCCAGGCAAGGACTTAGCTTAGCACTCTCTTCATGCCCCCCTCTCCCCTGCCCTGGGTCATGCCCCCAAGGAGCGTGGGGCTGCCCCATCCCCTAGGCACACTCTCTTGCTGAGCCACCGCTCTGGCAGAGTTTGCCGAAGCCCCTGCAATCAGGTTCTCTGGGCCCTGGTGCACAATGCATTCTTAGGGTTTAACCCCTTCCTGCCCACGCTGTAGCCAGGGGACCGGAGGCAGCCTGGTTATGTCAGTGACCAGTAGCAGCCTGGAGGTGTTAGCTGCCTTTTGACACTGTGCTGGCAGGAAAAGACAAGCTGCTTTCAGCCATGGGGGTGGGGCTAGGGGGCGGCAGCGGGAAGAGATGACCTCTGCAAAGACACAGGCCGGGTTATCCCTTCCCCCCGTCCCCTGCGCCTGGAAGCAGCTTTCGTCCCTTCCCTCCCACACAGTACTGAAAGGCTACTGCTGGCCAAATTCTGGTATGACCCCTGGCAGAAATCTGGGGGGGGGGGCATGTGACTTTGCATGCCCCCCCACACGTGTTGCCTTGGGAAGATGCGGCGTCAGGTACTAGGAGAGGCGGGTCCATCTCAGGGGCCCAGCCAGTCATAGAGGGTGGAGAGCGCTGGGCAGGGAGGGTTGGGTCAGTTGTCACCCCCACTACCCCCATGCGAGAGAGGTGAACGGGAGTGTGTCTGTGTGTCACCGCTCCCTGTGTGAATCCTAAAGCTTTAAAGATAAAAAGGTAAATAAAAAGAATCCAACTACACAGTATTTCTTTTTAACAGGGGCTTAGTCACCTTGATGTAAATTTGAACGTTTGTACTGCATAGTTCTGATTAATTGCTGTAGAACTTGCTTGAATATGAGTAAATTTACCCGTATTCAGCATAGGGAAATATGGTCAACCTATCTCTAAAGATGTTGTAGAAGAAAAAGACGAGGATTGTTTTAAGAAAACATTCATCACGCACCCCTTTCAAGTAGTTTTCAGGCAGGAACTCTTTCTTCTTACATACACATAATGGGGTAGACAAATAGGTAAACATTCCCAGACTTAGAATTCAATATATAAGGTGCTGTGATGGGGCAGCTGCCCCTCACTGGCAGAGAAGGGGTAAAAAGTAGCCCTAGGGAGGCTGTGTTGGAGGCAGACAATTAGAGGAGGGCTGAAGGGAGTCTCCAATCAGGGCCAGGTGGGCTCATATAAAAAGGGAGCTGCAAGGCGGGGGAAGGCAGTTCTCTGCTGAGAGCTAGGAAGGACTATGTTCCTGAAGGGCCAAGAGAACTGCCAGCACCCTGGACAGAGCAGTGCTGCAAACAGGGGCTGAGGGAGCCAGAGACAGCTCCTGACTGGCTGCCAGGGGGTTGCTGACTGAGGCCCTGATACAAGGGTAAAGAGGGTGCTGGAGCCATGCTAGAAGTGGCTAATCTGTGGACTGGAGTTTGCCACTGGTGGGAAGTGGCTGAACGGTGGATTTCAGGTCCACCGGAAGGGGGAGCACAGTCTTTGGCATGGCCAGAGGGCTGTGTTGCTGAAGAGGATGCCACAGTCCTTGGAGAGACATGGGTCCAAGAGTGGGAATCATGGCAGCAATACACCACCCGAAGGGGGTGCACTCAATTGCAGAGCTAATTTCCAAGACAGGCTGAGGAGGTGCCAAAATGGTAAGCAGACCCTGTTACAGGTGCCTTATGCAAAGGAAACAAACAAACAAAAAAAAACATAAAAGGACACAAATTATTTGGCAGCAGAACTGAAATGCATTATATGTGCTGGAGGGTAGTGGAAATAGTAGGGAAGTAGAGCGAGTCATAAAATCTACTATTGTCCAAACCAATAAACTTTCTAGACTAAAAATCTCCCCCCCCTCTTTTTTTTTCAGGAAAAACAAAACAAAAAACTCTCTACTATAACTATACGCAGAGGACACTTACAATTGAATTTGAAAATATCTTATTCTTGTTCTGTCTGGAGCATTCAGGAGACATCCTCTAATTCAATTATAAGCACCCTCTGGCACACTTGTTTGTTTCTCACATATTTTGTATGTATATTTACACAGGGTTGCGGGTTGTGCTAAAAGGGCTGGCCCTTTACTTTTTGGGGCCTTGATGTATATGAAATATGATATGCTTGGCCCAACCAGCCCTCTGCTGTCCTGTAACTGGGCCACACACAGTCACTCCTAGAAGCCTTTTTCTTGGCTTCCTCTTGCTTACAAAAATCAATTTCAGGCTTAAGTGATGCTCTCTTTGTCCAGAACCTACACTGTCTCTACTGACTGGTTTTGTAGAGGGCAATAGAAGGTGACTGTGGAACAGCATAGTAGAAGAGAACTCAATCCAGTAATTTATGTAAAAAAATAAATCGTGACCATTAATCTTGTTGAGTTTTTTCCTCTTAAATGGTTGTAATTTGACCACATTAAAGAGAAAAAAGTTAGTTACATGTTTCATGTACCTGGCTAATAACATGAAAGGAACACTTGTGAAACTAAACTGGCTCTCTAGTGAAAACTTTTACAGGGATGCTGCTACTGTAGCCAGCATTCTAGCCATGTGCACACAGACTGGCTTCCTGGAGTCATCCAACCTCTTCCCTTCTCCAACCTGAGGTCCTCCTTCCCGGTTGCTAAAACACAGCTATTTGTCTGTAATAGCCAGTTTCTTCTCTTGTCATAGTAATATGAAGAGTTCCTGTCAGTTTCAAAGTGCCTGAGAGGCTGACTGCTGGTGTGCAGAGACCACTGCATATATGCTGACCAGTTATTGGTTACTTGTACTGCTTGTGTGTCTGTATCTAGCTGTTGACTCTTGTCTTCTACTTAGATTGTAAGGGCAAGGACAGTCTTGTTCTGCATTTGCACAGTGCATAGCACGGTGGGGTCCTGATCCATGACCTGGGGCCCCTAGGTAATGCAATAAAACTAATTTAGAATTACTAAAGGTGGTAAAGCTCCTCTGGGGTCCTGAATTGGACCCAGAATTAAACATAAGGGTAAGGAAAAGAATTATGATAGTACCAACAGGAGGACATAAAGCCAAATACCAGTGGAAGAAACTTGAAGTTCCTGCCCAGGCCCCTTGCCAATAGTTCATTTAGCTCATTTTAAACTAAATATTAAAATTAAGTGATAAACTCTTAGCTCTTTCCCCTGTTTTTTTTCACTAACTACTCTTGCATGAACTATTTTTTCATGGTGGAAGGATGTTAATCAAAATATTTTTTGCTTCTTATTGTTGTCCATATTTTTTTATTAAACAGTTTTGATAACCTAAATAGAAGACTTTGCCCCTGATGCTTTGTCCTGCCTGATCTACATTCACCGCAAGAATGCAGGCGGGTAAGGTGGTTGCTTTATGGAGAGGTGACAGGAGGTATATTCTTGGCTCTGCCAAGGCCTGGTGATCCCCACCTCAGCCTGCTTGGCTGCAATGGCCCCCTAAGGTCTGTTGCTGCTATGAAAAACACCAGGAGTGCAGCTGCAGTCTAACTACCCTCCTCCTTCCCAGGCCACCTTCTTATTCTGGAGAATAGAATCCCCTACACCCTCTCTGATACCCAGAATCTCTTCTAGCGCTTTTACAGTGCTATACTGCAATGAAGCATTGGCATTGTGGTCTCAGTTTGCTTTCTGATAATTCCTACTTCCTGAAGACGTAACTGCTCCTCTTCACCCTCATGCTTAACATTATACTGAGGCATACATTGTTGTTCACTGATTGTTGCCTTTCATGTCCAAATGTTGTCAGATACCCAAATGCAATCTATGGCAAATGCTATTGAACCCCATTGCTCAGTGGAATGTATGTAAATAGCAACACTCCCGAGACCTTATTAAATTAAAGGACTGCTCGAATGGGAAAAACGAGCAGGAGATTAATCAGTTTTGGCACCCTACCAGATGGAATTGTAAATGGAAGTTATCAAACAGATTCAGCCATAGTAATATATCGCTAACTAATTATCTGACTGTGGTAGACAAGAGCCAGGAATTGCAGGTATTTGGGTCTGAAGTTAACAGTCTGCTTCTGGATCCCTAATGTTTAAAGGACATGATTTCTGGATGTGGCTATAAAGCTTTCAATATTTTGGTAAAGACTGCTTGTGCTAGAGGGTGTTGTCAGTACTATACAAGAGATTCCACCCTCTGCCCAAAGTGGTTTTTCACTTAGGCTCATTCACAACCAGGAGATGTGAAGCAAATAAAGCTTTAAAACTGTGCCCGTTGATTTAGACTCTGCTGCTTTGACATCTTATAAGTGCATATGCAGTATCACTTAATGAGAAGGTTATTTACATTTCAAATCAGATTGGGGGTATAGTGAGTGTGATGGTCCTATATTCTTGCAACCATCTGTCACTAGGAATCTACTTAAAACTGCATCCTCCATAAGAACAGCCAGGTCCCATCATCTTTCTGAGCAAAGAATTGAGCATAATGCCTGTTGGGAACAATTTTTGAATGAAACTTTCATAGCAACCTGAAATGCTTTATTCAAGTGCTGCAAGAGTAAATGCCTTTGAAGGAAAGGAAATGACTCTCAAATCAAATCACTAAATGGATTTTTCTTCTCAGTCAGAAAAGTCATTTCCTGGCTTCCTGAGAACTACCATGACACCTTCCCTCCTGTGCAGGTGTATGTTAGTCAGATAAGTATCCATGTCTATTGAGAGGCAGTGTGGTCTAGTTGATAGGAGACTGGACTAGGACTCAGGGGGCCCAATCCCAGATTTGCCATTGTCCTCCGGTGACCTTCAACTATATTTCCCCTTTCACTATTTGTCTGTCTTGTCTATTTATACTGTAAGCTCTTCAGGGCAAGGACTATCTCTTGCTATCTGTTTGTACTGGGCCTACCAGGACCTGCTCTTGATTGAGGCCTCCATAGTATAAATATCTGGTATAGCTGTTTTATTTCATCTATCCAGGTCTTAGCATTATGTTAGTAGAGAGGGACTTCTAAATATACATCTATAATTTGAAATCTAAGCTTTGTTATATTGATATATTTTTGAAACTCAAAAGCTTCTAAATTGTTTTCAGTTTCTTTCTATTGTGAATCTGGATCTCTTATTAGCTATCGTTATTACTAGTAGTCAGAGAAAACCACCTCCGATCTGTTTGTTGGTTATTTTTTTTAAATAGATATTAGGCCAATCTCTGAATAGCTTTGAGATGCTAATGAGGATAAACCCGGTGTCTCTAGAAATGTACATAGGCTATCATATAAGATATAAGGTCATCTAGGAGGTAAGAATAACATGATCACATGCGTCCATTATCTATATTAGTGTAATCTTTACAAATAAGGAGACATTCTCCACCACTTCAATGTGATAACCTGTGGTGCTGCAGTGATATATGAAATGAAAAGAAGTGGGGAGCAAAGCTGCAATGTCCCACCTGCTGCCTTAGCTACAGAAGTACAAAAAGAACTCTGTTAATTCTATCCTGTCCCCTAATCTCCAGCCTCATCTATGTCATGATCATTAACAAAACTAGAACAATTTCTACTGCTGCTCCTGGTCTTACTAACAGGTCTCATGATACTTTGATATGACTTTTTGAAATAATATTCTGGTCTATAACTATTGCTATCTTTCTTCCTACTAAAATGAGCCTGCATTGCTGAAAGAGAAAATGCATATGTGCTCCCAGCCTCTTCAGTTCCTTCCATCCTCCAAGTTATGTTCACCCCTGCCTGGTGAATTCATTGACTTCATGTCAAAAAGACACTTCCTTCCTGCCAGATAACAGGCACTTCAGGACCATAATACAGCATGAGTCACTTAAAAATCCATTACATAATCACCAATCAAAAAGTGATTTTAGTGTTAGCCCCAAAACAGAAGCATATTTTTAACTACTTCCTTCACAATTGTACTCAGTTTCAAAATAACTGGACTCTTATTAACACATGCCTTTTATTACTGTGCTCATATTTCTTAAAATTACAGGGCCACAGTCTGTGCTGAATCCCTTGCAAACCCACTGAAGTCAAGGGATGTATATCAGAGAAATTATGTCCAAAGTGTCATGCTGTATAGAAGACTGACTGAGTTAAATCACGGAAAAACTCAGGTATGAGTAAACTCAGGAAAAACCATACCCTAGACTAAAGTTTCCTAACTCTGAATTTTACTTCCAGTAGGATAATGAAGTTGTTCCACTTATGGTATACAACATAATACTACAGTCTTCAATATTATGTCTCCTCCTTCAAATTCTTTTTGATGCATGTTCAGTTACCACCATGTGCTAGCTTTCTGCTCTCATTAGAGTTTCAGGTTTACATAAAATGCACTGTCTTTATCTATTGGGCTCTGTTAGCATTTTTATTTAACAGGATTCAAATCTAGCAATTTCCATATTAAATATTTGACTGTCCCCATAACAGTCTCTGCCCCATCATGCCACTCTGCCACTTCCTACAATGGGAGGCAACGAGGAGATGCAGCCTTACCCCAATGACAAACACTTTATGCCCTCTTTTGCGCCACAAATCCAAACCACCCTCAGCTACCTGGGTGCTAAAAGTTTCACTTTCACCCTCCACACCCACCAACTTCTATAGAAAGATCTCTGGCACAATCAAAATTGAAAACCAGGATAAAATCGAAGAGCTAAATTTTTTATGACCCTACATGGGGGAAAGTATGGGCACTCTGTTCTACTCAAGTGGAACCATAGTCCCTGTGATTGGAAAATGCAGGATCTGCTAGTGAGTAGCTCCTCTGTAGGAGGAACTCATCAAAATGAGGCAGGGAGTACATAAGAATGGCCATATTTGGTCAGACTAAAAAAGGTCCATCTAGCCCAGTATCCTGTATTCCAACAGTGGTCAATGCCAGGTGCCCCAGAGGGAATGAACAGAACAGGTAATCATCAAGTGATCCATCCCCTGTCACCCATTCCCAGCTTCTGGGAAACAGAGGCTAGGGACACCATCCCTGCCCATCCTGGCTAATAGCCACTGATGGACCTATCCTTCATGAATTTATCTAGTTCTTTTTTGAACCCTCTGAGTAAGCCAAATCATGGCTCTGTCCAACCCCCAGTACTCCAGCCAGAGGAGAGCTACTTGCTACACTGGGGGAGGAATATGTTGCACTCACTAAAGAGCTGGCATACATTACTTTCATCCCAGTGTAACCTAGAAATTCTTGGTTCCAATGGTACTCTTCATCCCACCCCTTGCAATGGGCTATGACTTAAAGGTTTGATCTAGCCCCAAATAAATAGCACAAGGAGCAGTATACAGATTGTATTATTCTTTTTCATTCATTTAAACACTTTTACTTTTTGAATTTACTTGCAGCATCCATGGAATTCCTACTGTACATCAGAATTCAGCACAGAATCACTGCAGGTGCCCTTACTCCAGGATTTATGTCCAGCTTGCCTCAGGGTCCATGGGGCTGTAGTTATGAACAATATACAGTGAAAAAGGATACTAGGCATTAAGAAAGATCTATAAGGTTGGGAATAGGTGATTAATACAGTGAGCAGAGACAAAGGAAGGCATATGATGGAAACTACAAGCACAGATTAAAAACATTAAAGGGGAGGTGAGAGAACTCAAATGTCCACTACTGATCAGTGAAGAATGAGAAAGAAAACGATCATCATACCCACATGTTTGAATGAATAACATAGCCTGCGAGCTCTTTCAGGCAGTAGAAAATGGCAGATTTTAAATGCCTCATAAAAATGTCATTGCTCCCAGTTCCATCCGCTGTGGCAGACATTGGCACTTTCAGAGTCCGTGATCAGCAGCCAAGAATATTGCTACCTGATCCCCTGCTTTCAGAATTCATTTTTAATAGGTCAGTGTTAGGTTTGTATGTTAATTAAACTCAAAAAAATAATGGTCACACACATGAATGTCGAGGTGAGTGCTCACATCTTCCAGTTCTGCACCAGCTCCCTCACAAAAACAAAATACTGGTGGCAGCAACCACTCCAAGAACAGCGACATGATTGCACTGCAAGAAGTAATGCCTTTCTGACGGCCAGCAATTCCAACATATTGTCTCTGACCCTGGGGAGGCAAATGTAGAAGCCCATGATATCAATCTGACCCTTGTTTTTGGAGTAGAATTATATACTGGTGAGTAAATTTTTATTTAAGAAAGAATTATTATAGTATAAGGTAATTTTTAATATAAGTATTAAAAGAGAGGATAAAAGATAAGGGGAGAGAGCAGGGTTGAGGTAGAAGTGGCTTGCCCAAGGCCATGCAGGAAATCAGAGAGAGAGCTAGGATTACCTAGCTCCTAGCACCAGACACTAACCCCTGGAACATGCTGACTTCTTGATGCAGCCTGCTCTGAGATCCCCGTGCTAGTTCTGATTGAGCTAGTGCACTACAAATAGAGTATAGCTGTCGTAGTACAAGTGCCAAGAAGGGCTAGCCAGCCCGACTATGTATCTCTCTGAGCTGCTCAGGGTGAATAGCCCCTCCCACCACTGAGGAGATTAGGGATGGAAGAGACCTCAGGAGGTCATCTAGTCCAATCCCCTGCTCAAAGCAAGACCACCACTTGTGCCACCACAGCCACATTCTCTATTTAGCGTGCTGGCTTGATCCAAACTAGTGCAGCTATGGCTCTTCGAGCTGGAATTCAGACCGCCAGCTGAAGTGTAGACATTCTCATGGTCTCTGCAGGGCAGATTTTTGTACCTCAGGAAGCACCAGCTCTGCAATACAGCATGATGGAGCACTGCCTCCTTGCAACACACCAAGTCTGTCCTTAGGAAGGAGAACCTCTGTAATCCGGCCTGTAACAGTGCTTGTCTGGAAGCAGCACCTCTGGAGTGCTTGACTGGGAGGCTCAGGAATATAGCTGCTCAGAGGCTTTTCCATCATAAAATGCTATTTGGTTGAAATCCCACATCTTTGTGGACACGTTAAAATTTACACACTTCGTTTTGAAACAAAATATCGAACGGGAGTGTACTGGTATTTTTCAAACAGCGCAATTTTTCCCCCCCATTTTTGAAATGACTTTTTCCCCCCAATGTTATTTTTATAGAACATAAAATTTTAAAATAGTGTTTTTTTTGGGGGGGGGGTTCTTTGTTTTTTGTTATGTGTTTTTTAAAGTCAAAATTGGAATAAAATATTTCTACTTTGTTGAAACAATGTTTTGCTCTACCTGCAATGAATTCTTTTTAAAAATGGTTGGTTTTCATTCCAATTCGGAGTGACTCAGGAGTCTTCTTCTCTGAGTCAGAAAATCGTCCTCGTGCACTCACTCTGAGCACAGGCCTATTCAGAAGCACGAGGGATTTAATAGGAAGGGCCATGAAGAATGGGGGTGAAAGAAGAGAAAAGGGGCAGATAAGGAATGAGTGTAAAGGGACAAGAAGAAAGTAACTATTTTGTACAGGGGTGGAAGTGAAGGAGGACAGTGAAAAAGAATGCTGAGAAACAGAATGAAATAGTCCCAGGGTGGGTTGATTTCAGCATCCTATTCAGAAAGATCGTTCTGCAAAGGTTCCATAGACTATGTTCCATCAGTCTGTTCCCTTGAAGGCCTATAAACTGTTATTTCATTAAGTTTCTTGGGGCCAGATGCAGTGGCTCCCTGCCTTCAGTGTGCAGAGGAGTCATGCAAGGGCAAGCTTCCCTTCTTGCTCTTGCCCACAGTTGTGATCATGCTGCCAGAGGTGTGTGCAGGGGCTACTCTCTCTGTGAGACATGCACACCAGAGAGGAGTGGGGGATGATTGTCTGTGTTCCCCTCCTGTGCATCAGGATACTTGGGGAATGACTGTGTCTGATTAAGCCCTAATCAGGCACAATCCCTTTCTGAGCCGTAGTGCTAGCTCACACTACCCACCATACAGGGCTGTGCCTTAAAGACAAATCTCACCCTGCGTATTTAGACATGGAAGGAGAGAGATTCACAACTGCCTAGGTGATTTGGATGCCAACTTAATTTTAAATTGGAAATGAGTGTCCAGATCCCTTAGATGGCTTTGAAAAAATCTCAGCCTGAGTCTGAGTGATTTGAAAAAGAATAGTGATAAAGCAGCTTTGGTCATCAGGCTGAAGAATGACTAAGTCCCATCACTTCATTCTACTTGCAGCTTCCATTACACTTCAGAGTACTTATTACTTGTCTTCTCTATTTTCCCTCCAATTACTTATCATGGACAGATTTGTTCAGGATCTGGTGGAGAAAACACTTCCTTCAAGGACATTTGAAAACTGAAGACTGTGTCAAACCATGAGAGCATGTCAAGAGCATGTCAAACCATGTATTTAAATGCAGAAAATGCATAGAAACACAGAAATAATAATGCTAAACTTTGTACACTGATTTGCTGCTTGGTTTGTCACTAATCACGCATTGCACCACATACAATCATTTCCCAAAAGTACCATCAATTTAATGAATTCATAACCTTTTCAGCACCTGGAACTAAGCTATTCTAAAATACAGTGGTACTACAGACAGCATTCTTCACTAGTAGGGAGTGAATAAGATTTCTTTTCCCCCCTAGGTCTAATGAATACAACTTTCCAAATCACTGAAAGAAAAATCCTACATACTCACTTGATGCTTGCACTAATAGAAGCAAAGAAAATCATTCATCATGTTACGTACAGAAGGATTAAAAGTCTTCTGTGTACTGTGGACATGCCATCTGTTATCAAACATCAAGAACAAAACTACACTGGGCAACTTTCTTTTGTAAAACCAAAACCCAACAGATGAGTTTTTCAAAAATCAAACAATGACCTTAGCCATTCTCTAGGCCCAATAAATATTACATTATATTCTGTCTACCAACAAAAGCCATTGCGAATGGGAATGTACCAGGAGGCTGGTTTCTCTCCTCCGCTAGTCTGGTATTTTGTTTAAGGCTATTCAGTTAATTTAAAATCAGCTGGGTAACTTTTTCCTGAAAACATTTAAACAATGTTTAAATCTGATAAATCAATCTTTAACTTTTTTTTTCTCATAAGCTGCATATTTATTTCCATCTACATTAAGTTGAAGGCCGTAAATTTCATTTTGGGCCACTTAATTTAATTAGCTGTTTTTGAGTTGTATATTTTGTTTACAGTTTAAATGATGGGTCAGATCTTCTGCTGGTGTAAATTGGTGTAATTCTGTTGAAGACAATGGTGTTATATCAGTTTATACCAGCTGAGGATATGGCCTGCTGTGACTGATATGGATTTTAGCTGCTTTATTCATAAAACCACTCACTTTCTATTATAGTGGTATGTAAATGGGAATCCCAAATCCAAACTCCTGTAAAAACCATTGTGAAAGTTGTGATATAGCTACAAACCATGATTTGGCTTCATGGCTTGGACCTCTGTAGTTTCTACACTATGTGTGTCTATCTTGCTCAAACTCTATCCCAACTCAAAACACTGCCAGTTTATTGCTGTAATTCCAATTATCAGCCATGTACAATCTGTTTTCATTAGGTTTCATCACCCTTTTCCATTTTGTTGTTTCCTCAGGCCTCCTGTAAACCTCATTTGCTTTAAACTAGACTTTTACCAGCTGTTTCATTTTCTCTGATGTGTGGTACGTTGCTTGTCTCATGCTTACATAAATGGCACTTTGTTTGAAATATTCAGCAATGAGTGTTGCAAAGTTCATATCATAGACAATTATTATCCCTGATTTTCTTGTGTACTTTACAGAGCCTATGTGCAAATTGTCTAAACAGTAATGTTTTATACCCAAACTTAAAGCATAGATTGAGAGTTTAAGGAAATGAAATTTTCATACTTTGGTAGGATATGCAGACAAATTATATTACTCTTCCTGGGGATCTGTAGATCAGATTGTAAAATAGGTATCTATAGCCACCTTAGAACCAGATCTACTGTGGGGTTTTTTAAAAGTGGCAAAGAGTCCTGTGGCTCCTTATAGACTAACAGACATATTGAGCATAAGCTTTTGTGGGTGAATGCCCACTTCATCGGATGCCCACTTTGTCGGATGTAGGGTTTTTGTATTTATTGCCAACTCTTTTTAAATACGTGTTGAGTACCCATCACTATAGTATTGCATAGCCTGAGTTACTGTACATTTTGTGAATAGCAGTGCACACCAAAGTGCTGAGTTGTAACTGCTGTATGTGGGTGTGAACGGAAAGGTTCCTAGAACACAAAAATGTAATCCTATTTCAAGAGGCTACATTAATGTGAACTAGGAACCTTTAGTTTATGCCTACAGCATCCACACTGGGGAGTTACAGCACAGTACTTCCGTGTGTACTGCTATTCACACCACTGTAGCGTGACCTGGACAGTGGCAGGACAGTGTATGCAAGTCCTTCACATCATGTTAGTACTAGAGAACATTATAATGGACTCTTTTCCTTGACTCTCCCTAGCTCTTAGAAAGCTTTGCTTGCTATTTTTAACGTGAGTTTGAGGTTACTTGAAGCCTTGATAGGAAAACAACAGTATCTGAAGTATGCTCAGATTGGTTTTAGTTCAATCTTAACTTCTCCATTAGTTTATTCAAAGCTAAGTACACAGTACTGAGAACTTCATTCTAGACTTTGTTAGCTACATGGTCTCAGTGAACAGTCCTTGGGTGAAGGGCTCTATGACATTCTATACCTTAGGGGAGTGCCCTGTAATCCCCATATCCCTCATTTATATATAATTGTGATCTTGAATATAAAGCATGCCATGTAAGGTATCAGGAGAAAGGTTATGATCTGATGAAAGTCACTCTTCTATCTAAATATGTATATCATTAGTGCATATGAAGTGATGAGATTGTGTTGTATGGTTGTCAGTAAAACATGCTGTAAATTGGGGAATCGGCCAGATATTAGCTCCCCAGAGACAACATCAAGGAAAGTAACCAGTGCCCAGGCAGGTGTCAAGCAACCACTAACAGTGATTGTCCAGCGAGGGAGTTACAATTCAGTGATTCATCTGCACAAGGCCACAACAGGGGAAGTGCTCAGCCTTGCCTGGTGACTCAGAAATGTCCACCAGACATGCCTGGACTTGTGTTCTCCAAGCACATGGACTAAGGGAATAAAACTGAACACAGGCCAAGCAGTGGGCCCCTTTCTCCTTCCTCCACCTATGCTGCAAGCAACAAGGACACTCAGAAGACTGAAGACTCCAAAAGAGGAGACTGGCCCAGGTTTCAAGGGTGAAACCTGTGTTCTCTGAACTACAATATTCAGTGGGGTGAGAAACCACTTAAATCTAGATGTTCCCCTGTCTAACAGGGTTAAGCGTTTAGACTGCATGCTTATATTTTCTTTTGGTAACTGACCTTTTTCCCTTATCACTTATAATCACTTACTGAAATAAAATCTGTGTATCTTTATCAGTGAGTTTGCCTGAAGTGTCTGGTAAATCTGCTCAGGTTTGCAAAGGCTGGTGTATGTCCACTTTCCATTGATGAAGCGGTGAACCAATTAACAAATTTGTGTTGCTCAAGAAAGGGTCTTGAGCAGTGCAGGATGGTGTATTCCTGAGGTACAAGGCTGGGAGCTGAGGGGCTTCGGCTGGTGCCTTTCTCTGTGATTCGTGAGCGGCTCTGGGGGCACTCATGCAATCTAACTGGGTGTGGGGCTCCACATGCGGTTGTGCTGATGATAACAGCGCCTGGAGGGCTTTGCTGTTTGTCACTAGCAAAACATTGTGAGAGACAGCCCACCCTGGAGAGTTAAGGGGGCACAGGGGTCCCACAGTCCCAAGCTGCACCTCGGGGATCCTGTCACAGGCTCATCTCACAGAAACCTTCCAGCTGGTACTGTTCCTGGGAGGGAGATAAACTGCATCTTCCACTAGCCACATATGATTTCTGCCTCTTTAATGCATTTTAACCAAACTGGGAAGTGTGGAGGCAAGTCTTACATCCACCCAGGGGCGAAAGTAAGTCGAGTGATTTACCGGTATGCTGGGGCCAGCTCTGGCCCCCAGAAGAGCCAGGGCCTAGGGCAGAGGGGCAGGGCTGAGGGGGTCAGAGCCAGCCCCAGCCTACCCTGTAAGGTAAGTCTCCCCCCTCCTTCTCCTCCTGCTCCTTCCCCCCCCCGCACCGGGGTAGCAGGAGCAGCCTGGGGCTCCCCTGCTTCTATTGCCCCAGTCCATTAATTAGCCACTGGAGCCCTGGGGAAGCAGTGAGGCTCCAGCGGCTATTTAAAGGACGGGGGCAGCAGAGGCAGCTGGAGAGCTGGAGCCCGGGGCTCCCCTGCTTTTATTCAGAGGGCTGGGGCGGTAGAAGCAGGGGAGCCCCGGGCCCTTTAAATAGCCGCCGGAGCCCCGCAGCTGCTACCCCAGGGCTCCAGCAGCGGGGCTCTGGAGGCAATTTAAAGGGCCTGGGGCTCCAGCCACTGCTGGGAGCCCCAGGCCCTTTAAATTGCCCCCTGGGGAAGCCGGGCTGCCCCAATAGGGTGCACTGGCTCTTGCCGGTGTGCTGTACCGGGGCGTACTGGCTTACTTTCACCTCTGCATCCACCTAACCCTTGACATCAAGGATCTAGTGCAGGGTTTCTCAAACTTCATTGCACCGCAACCCCCTTCTGACAACAAAATTACTACATTTTGGCACTGCTAGGAATGGAGATCCCAAGGTTATTCTTAAACATTCAAACAGCTAAGATATCCTGGATGAATCAGGAGGGCTCTCATGTTGGAAACTAGCTGGAACTATTAAAATTCCTACATAAGACACCCGTCCTTTTCAGAGTGTTCTTTCTTGTCTTGATGTTTTCAGTGTGCTTCCCAGAAGACAGATCCCTGATTATTTAAAGACCTCAGCCTGGTTGTCACTAATGGTCACATGATATTCTCCACATGGTATTACACAAAGTCTGCCACAAGAGAACGCAAGTCAGTTAGTATGACTGAGCCTTCCCTAACTGATAACTGGTGCTATGCTAAGTAGTCATGTTTGAGGCCTGTCACAACGGAGCAACTAGCGGCTGACACATTCTTCAAATCTTGCTGCTGAACACACAGTTTTTCTGGTATGTTCCCATTTTGTATTTTTAGCTCAATTGTCCCATATTTTTAGGCATTTATATTTCTAACACCTTTCCCAGAGAATTTACTGTAAAATCTGCACAAAGGTGTCATACACTAAAATGGGAAAATGCCCCACACAGCATATTTTGTCCAGTCTCACTGGATTGTTTCAAATTAAGTTTCATGTTAATTGTTCAGTGGCTGAAAGTGCCTCATGAAGACATAGTAGATTCCACTACTTGCTGAACAATACTTTCAAACTCCTTTTATACTGATGAATAAAATCAAGCAATATTTTTAGTGCAATTGGTACCTGATTTACAGTCAATAACTAAGCTAGATTTTGGAGAGTCAGGAAACAGGGAGAAGGAGGGGTTGCATGGGGCAGTGGGGGGGCAGTCAGGGGCGGTGGGTCCGGGGGCGGTCAGGGAGCAGAGGGTGGTGGATGGGGCAGGAGTCCCAGGGGGGCTGTGGAATAGGGGGGCTTGGATGGGGTAGGAGTCCCGGGGGGCCATCAGGGCGCAAGAAGCAAGGGGAGTCAGACGGGTCAGGGGCCACGCCTCACCTGGCTGTTTGGGGAGGCACAGCCTCCCCTAACTGGCCCTCCATACAATTTTGGAAACCCGATGTGGCCTCAGGCCAGAAAGTTTGCCCGACCCTGAGGTACAGTCATCTTACTCCTAGGATCACCTACCTGACAGTTACTGTCATTAGTGAGACAAGATGGGTGAGGTAATATGTTTTAGTGGACTAACTTCAGTTGGTGAGAGACGAACTTTCCAGTTTGCAGAGAGCTCTTCTTCAGTAAACTCAAAAGCTTGTCTCTTTTACCAACTGAGGTTGGTCCAATAAACATATTACCTTACCCACCTTGTCTCTCACCTGGCACTAAGACTGCTACAACAACACTATATAGTTAGTATTATTGGTATTGGTACAATCTTTCCTCTTGTTGACCATTCTCTTACCTTCTATTGTTCCTTTTTCCATTGTTGTATCCTGTTTTACTTGATTTTCATCCTGCTCAGTACTAGAATCAGGCACGGAGATTATATGAGCCTCTCTGAACTAATTTCCCCAAATTACTAATTTAAATCTCTTTTAATCAGTTGTGTCTGCATCTATCTGAGCAGTCTATTTCCCTTCCTACTCGGGTGGAGTCTATCCCATGTGAACAATCCTTTTTCTCCCAGTAGTCAAACATCCCAAAGCCCTCCTTATAGCACCATTGACCACGTCATCTTTGGATCATCATAATCTTTTCTCACCTTTGCTCTTCTCCTCCAGGGACAGGTAGAATCCTACTGAAGAGCACCTGAGCATCCATTTTTTAAGTGTCTTCCCCAACCTGGCATAGTCATGCTGGATTCTCCATTAAGAAACTAGCAGTATCATTTGTTCTTCATGTGGGAACAATCAGTGGATTTTTTTTCTGTTCCTATTCAGATCCACTTCAGCCTCAGGTCTGCATCCTATGTTAGCTCTTGGCAGACAGCACACCTCCTGTTCTCCAGATCAACTCTGGTGACAGACCTGTCTATTCTTCTTAGTAGAGAGTCCCCAGTCATGTAGACCTGCCTTTTCCTGGTGTTGGTGCAATTCTTTGGCCTTTCTCCTTCTGTTTTTTTTTCTGTCTGCAAGACATCTTGTCTTCTGTTCTCACTTGCAATCTTTTTGCAAGTCATCCTCTATGATCCTGGGCCTCTGACTATTTTCATTAATTCTTCCCCTCTTCTTGTTGGACTAATCATCTTCTCTTCTTCCTTGCTCTCTGATCTCCTGTTACTGCTTGCCTCTCCCTTTCATTTTCCAACTCAGCAAACCTATTCCTTAGCTGTACTTCTCCTTCTCTAGTCAGTCTCTTCCTCTGCCTTATTCTCATAGTCACATGCTTCCACTGGCTCCTTTCTTCATCCAGCAGTCTCCGCTCACAGTTCTCTGGTCGAGCATGCATCTGCAAGCCTTGAGCTTTCCCTTCAGCCTCCTCTCTCATTCCCTCCATCATCTACTCAAATCCCCAACCATAGTTTCTAACTGCATCTCCAAACCTCTGATCTTCTTTTCTATCAGGTCTGTCAGGTGGCACTTTGTACAGATGAAGCAATTTTCAGATACCCTCTCTAGAATAAAGTACATCCTGCAGCTTCCACATCCAGTCATCTTCATTGGCACTTCCATTCCTCAGGTCATTACCACTGTTGCCTCTTTGGTTATCATAGACTTCTTTACTAAGCTCCTGTGAATAAGGAAAAAAAATGCAAACTCAAACCAAAAACAGCACACACATCGTCCCCTTTCAAACTCCCCTCTTTTCAGCTCTGTTTGCTGGCTTCTGTGTTGCGGGCTGGCCAGCTGGCTGCCTTTAGAGGCCTGTTGACTAGGAAAGCGCCTCCCCCTAATCAAGATTCAGTTGTGGTCGAAGGCTCTGCTTCTTTCACAGCATACTGACCCCTACCAGACTTTGCAAACTGAAAACAAACCAGCAAACAGACAAACACACCCCCGAGAACTCCCTCACTTCCCATAAGGAACAGGGGTTTGCCTCCCTGCTCCACCAATAGATCTCCACTCAAACTCCCCTGTTTTCAGCTGGTTGCTGCTGGCTCCTGTGCTGCTGCTCCTGTTGTTTATTTAGGGCTAGATTTTGGCATTAGACCCCTGATCCAGGAGTGGTGTATAAGCTGCACCAACAGTCAGAGTAACCCCAGGACCTACTGTGATGCAGTGACTCACCTCCATGTCACCATGCCTCCCCTGCTTTCTCATTGCTATTGGTGGAGGAGGTAATAATGTACAGCACCAGCATTTCTTTACTATCCTTCCCACTCTGACTCAGCTACTCTGGCCAGAGAATAAGGGAGTGGGGATTAACCCCACTGAACCCTATGTGCCTGGACCTGAGGTCTGGTTAGTACTCACTGGAGTGTAACGTCAGGGTTTCTTACTTCCTCTTACCGCTTTGAGACTAATCTGGGTCTCAGTCTAGCCATGAGAAAGGGAACTTGGCTTACTCTTTCTAAAGCCGCAGGCACCACAGGAATAACCAAGGGTAATAATTCGTAGAGAAGGTGGAGATTATGATGAAAGATATAATTTCATTATGGAAGTCAGGGATTCTATGACTTTAAGAGACCTCTGTGACTTCTTTGGCTTCCGCTTCAGCCGAATGCCCCAGAGCAGTGGGGCCCACAGCTGTCAGCCACCGCAGGTGGTGGGGGTACTGCTGCTGTCAGCTGCCACGGCGGGGGGCTGGAGCTCCCCAGGGCATCGGGGTTTGGGCTGTCAGTCCCCTCCCATGCAGGGCTCAGGCTTCAGTTCCCCTGGGCAGTTGCGCATCCCCTCCTCCCCCCCATTATTTTTAGTAAAATCAGACAGGTCACAGTTGCCGTGAATTTTTGTTTATTGCCCGTGACCTGTCTGTGACTTTTACTAAAGGATACCTGACAAAATCTTAACCTTTACTTATGATGTATGCACTATGTGAAAATCACGCTTTGAATGGTACTTTATTTTAATTACAATGGGTTTATTTACACAGAAATCACCAGGTAAACATCTTATTGTTCTCAATGCTATTTATATCTTTTTAATTAAAAACAAATTGCAGCAACTGCTTCTGCTGATGGTTGCTAAAGCATCCTGGGAGGATGGGAGTAAATGGGCTGGATTCACCACCGTCTTTATGCTAAAGCCAGTCCATTGGTTACACTGGCCTAATGCTGAAGTAATGCAGCAGGGATAGCTATAAGCATGTAGGCAGGTCTTGTATTAGGATTTATAACCACAAATTAGAGACCTGCTTCAATGAGGTGCTGAGTGCCCTCAACTCCCAGCTGACATCCATTCTCCTTCAACAGAACCTTAATCCTCAACATCTTTACTAAAGTGATCTCATCCATGGCATCTTAACTACAGGATACAAGATTTTTGGTTAACCAGTCACATTCCCCTAAGGTACCCTCTCCTCAAGCTCCAAATACACATATTCGTGTGCTAAATTAGCCACAGGAGAGAGACTAGAGAGTCCTGAACATCTATTCAAAATAAAATGAAAGCAGGAAAAAAAAGTTAATTAAAACATTTTTATATAAGGGTAACAGATTTCAGTAAATGTGCACTCATTAATTCATGCTACTTTCTATTTCCATGCAGTAGTTCATTAATTTTGGATTTAATTTATTGTATGTTTAATTTTCTCACCCAAAAGAAGATAATGAAGAGCAATTTGAGTGTTTCCACTTTTTCATTATTAAATATATATATATTTTCTGTGTAGACTGCTAGACTGAATAATTCTACATGAAGACACAAAGAGTGGGATATTTCACCATAATAAGGAGATAAAAGTTTTACAAACTAACTATCTTTAACTAATTTACATAAAGCTAAAAGTTCACTATTATCAATTAAAGACAGGGCAAATAATCCCCATTTCTCATGGTAATCTAAGTAAATCATGTGATAACTCAAGTTCTTATTTATAATACTTGACATATCAAATACTTAAAAAAACCCTACAAAATCCATTAGGAAAGGGATAGCTGATAAGACCATAAATATCATAAGGACACTACATTAAATCAATGGTACACACACACCTTGAATAATTTATGCACCCCATCTTGAAAAAGATATATTAGAATTGTAAAAGGTACAGAGAAGAACCACAAAAATGATTAGGGGTATGGAACTGCTTCCATATGAGGAGAAATTAAAAAAACTGGGACGTGTTGGAAAAGAGATGACCAAGGGGGATATCATAAAGGTCTATAAAATCATGAATGATATGAAGAAAGTGAATCAGAAAATTTACTTCTTCACATAACATGCAGACAGCAGGTTGAAAAAGAATATAAGGAAGTGTTTCTTTATATAATGCACAGTCAACCTGTGGAACTTGGGATGTGCCAAGGGATGTTGTGAAGGCCAAAAGTATAATGCGGTTCAAAAAAGAATTTGGTAATTTCATGGAGGATAGGTCCATCAACGGCTATTAGCCAAGATGGTCAGAGATCCTACCATGTGCTCTGGGCATCCCAAAGCCTCTGACTGCCACATACTGGGGCTGGACACTGGGATGGATCTTTCAATGATTGTCCTTTTCTGTTCCTTCCCTCTGAAGCATCTGGCATTGGCCACTGTCAGAAGATGGCATACTGGGCTAAATGGACCGCTGGTCTGACCCAGTATGACCATTCTTATTTCTGTTTTGTTCTAAACGGTATCCCTCCTCACAACTACAAATATTAGGAAGAAAACTGTAATACATGGAAAAATATCAGAACAATAAGACTGAACAAAGCATGACCTGAATGAAACACAGAGGTAATAAAAAACATGAGGCTTAGGGTTCCATCCTACAGTTCTTATTGGGGCAAAACTCTCATTCATTGATTATAGTTTTGCCTCATCAAAGACAATGGGACAGATTCTCTGGATGATCCAGACAGATTCTGGTGCAAATGACTCGTGGAGAAGTCCCTTTGAAGAACTGAGCTCCCTACGCATGTAATGTTGGCCAATTTCTGTGCCAGCCACCTGCCCAATCCTGGCATGCTTGGGGTATGGTGGAGCTCATCTAAACTATGCTGGTCATCCACTGGCAGTTCCCCATGGACCTCCAGGCTGCTCTAACTGGCTTGGAGCTCAGACACACGGGAAAATTGATCACTGAGTGCTCTGTTTTGCCCGGCACATATACAGGTTCATAGTGGAGGTGAGAGCAGTCTTCGTGCAGTCAGTGCAGGAGCCAGGCAACCTTGCAGACCCTGCACTCATGAGAGCAGTGCTGTCTCCTCCTTAATCCACCAGGGGTCCAAGGAAAGGGCGGTAGAGGAGATAAAGCAGAGCTGACCATCCAGATATATGGAGGAGACAGCTGCACCACACGCGGGGTTGTAGGTATGGCTGTGTGCAGCTTGTGAGACAGAGAACTTCCTAGTGATCCCCCTCGGGAGAGACAACTCCATGCTGTCTCCTACAATTGGCTGTGCTGTTGCAGGAAGTAAAGCTTCATACAGGTAAAATAACATAGAAATTAGAAGGGAAACATTTCTGTTCTAGTTCATCAAGCAGCCGAATGTTCCTTTTCACATAAAAACACACACAATTTGGTATTACAGTATGATCTTACTGTTCTTATTATCACAAAAGTAACATTTTAGAGCTGGGAAACAACCCCAAACAAATCTTAACATAAAATGTTAAGAATTTTAAAATTCAATGTTTCTGCATAGGCCTAGTAGCTACAATTTGCATGGTAATGGATAGGTGGATGAGTAGAAAAACACATGACTGGAGTATGTGAATATTAGAGGTGACTGTCATTTCAAAGACATTATCTGTCTAAATTGCTAGCTGTGAATTCTAAAAATAAGCTTCTGTCTGCATCTCTGGTTTTCACAGAGAGTGCTCCGCAGCCAACATATTGCCAAAGCTTCAAATCCCATAGACTTTCCCCTCATGTCTGGGAATACCAGCACTAAGAAAGTAAACTGATGAGTGTTGAGTTTATAGAATATCTGACTCTTTCATCAAATGCTTGTTTAGGATGCTGTACAGAAATAAATTACATCTAAATATACTATACCTTTATCTTCAAAATACTGTGGAAAAACAATAACTCAGAATACAAATATCCTATAGAACTTCACTGCCCAGAATGTACATTCCCCTGTGAACTCCTGGATGTCTTTTTGCTGTTTCATCAACTCGTTTTGAACTGAAAAAGAACTTGTCAGTCAAACCAAACCTTTTGTTCTTGATCTGATTTGGAAAAAAAATATTTTTACCTTGCAGACAGCAATGAATTACATGAGAATAAGATTAGGTGTGCCTTTTTTGAACCTCAGCTTCATGCTTAATATGGCTTCTACCTGATCTTTTTGAAATCCAGGCATGAAAAATGCACCTTAGTTTTTATAAGTCATTGTCAATGGCTTAACAAGATAGTTAACCAACTGCAACTAGAGGTGAGGAATAGGGGCAGAATTTTATTTTGTGAAATATGATTTTTTTATATTTTATCCATTTTTCTCTTATCTGCATTTCATCTTTCAACATTTCTAATTTTTCTGAATTTTGGATATATCCAGCTGTCTGTAATTAATACACATAATAAAAGGAGTTACACAGAAAATTAAATTAAACTTCATTTTCTTGCTTGAAGACAGTATCCAACTTCAAAATTGCCAAATTTTGCCTGAATCCTGATTTGTTCGCCAAAATTTGCCTTAGCTTTATTTGCATCATTCCTGTTGAGTGTTTGTTAATTTGTTCACATATGAATTTCAGACTTTTTTGAACTGTAACATTCACAAATTTATGGTTTGATCACTTATAGTCATCTATAATATGTGAATATATTTATATTCATTCTGACTCAGGTTTGTTTTATTAAGTTATATTGATCAGGTAATATGGCTAGTTATATGAACATACTCATATATCCGGTTGTATTGGGGTATCCAAGTGAATGAGACAAGACAACTTTTAAAGTTTAATCAATTTCAATACAGCAGAAGTCTTCACATCGCAATGTGTGAGAGTCTCTATGCACCGAACTAATAATAATTGCCTTCTAAAAATGTTAGAACAGTATCACTTAGGAGGCAGCATCAGGCACCTGAAAGTTAAAAAATGCCAGATTTAAAGTTTACCAGGCAACCTAAATTCTTCCCCCTTATATGTCTGTGTTGTGCACTGAATGAGGCAGAGGTTCTGTGGAAAAAATAGTATGTGAGCATGTAATTAAGGATTATATTATAATGCATACGCACATGGAGGCAGAATTAAAATTGCACAGACAACCATAAATCTAGCTGAAATAACTTTATTTTAGCCTAAATGTTTTGTATGTAATTGCCTAGATTTTTTTTTAAAGGTAAAAATAAATTCTGTTATGTACAGCTGTAACAATCACCTTATTATACATGAAGACCATGGTTTGACCCCTGGATCTTCAGTTCCACAACACACACTCCTTTCACTTGAGCTTCAGATCCAACTTCTTTAGCTGACTGCAGAAGAAGGCTGTTATCCTGGGGAGAGTGGATGGGAGATGGCCATTAGGACCAAGTTCGGGGTCCAGGAGACCTTAGCCTGGCTCTTGGAGGACTTCCTAAAGGAAGGGATAGGCTGTTGGGGTCATGTAATGGGTCTGGGGGATGGTTGGTGGGAGTGCAGCCTGACTCTCTTCTCCTAACTTTGCTTCAACAGCTCCCAGGGATTCCCAGTGCCATATTTGCTGCAGCTGCTGCTTTGGCAATGTAAAGGGCCTGCCTGTTGAGAATACTCATGTTATGATTTTATTTAGGGCAGGCTGCCAAAATGTTCCTGAGGAACACAATTAAGAAGAGGGGGAAAAGGCCATTTTTAACTATTTATTATCCAGTAAAATCTGAATGGAATGTCATGGAACAAAGACAAGGCACTTTGCTATCTTGCGGGCTTGACCTCACAGATTTTCAAAGGCCAGCTAAAACAATGAAGGTGCTAGAGCTTCCCAAAGAAAAGACTTCAAACTTGCATAATGGTATGAGTGTGAGGCAACTTAAATAGATGGGTTGCTTCCAGCACACTCCCTATAATAAAATAATTAATAATTGAATAGAGAAAAAGGAACAGGAATTCCCATAAATGTCAATAGAAGTTCTATAAACTGAGAATTGGCAGTATCAAGCCCTTAATTCATTTAGTCATGCCTTTGTCACCTCCTAGTGGACTACAGCAATGCCATATACTGGGCATGAAAACTTCAGCGTGTAGGAAACTCCAACTAGTACAAAATGTTGCAATGCTTCTCCTTAGCAACACAGGCTACTGTGAGCACATCACACCAGTCTTCCGCTCACTATCCTGGATTCCCATAGACTTCAAATCAAGTTCAAGGTTGTGGTCCTTATCTTCAAAGCATTCCATAGCCTGGGCCCAGGATACCTAAAAGACCTTTTAGTGCTCTGGGACAAAGACTATGGTTGACAACTTTGCTTCTCTGGCACAATGGAACCCTCAACAATCGAAGTAAAGCTCTCCTGTGTGAGAGACAGAATGTTCTCCAAGGGTTGCCAAGACTGGAATGAACTGCATAGGGGACTATCGCAAACCTCACCGCTTTCCATGCCAAGTGCAAGGCACATTTCTTTGACCTTGCCTTCTCTAATATAAACACATAGCAACAGGTATATTTAACCAAAAAACAAACCAAAACCCTACCATAACAAGACACTCCACTCCACGTGCTTCTATCTCTGGGGAGAGGATGAGAGAACAAACAACATGTGACAGATGTGTGGTCATGTAGCTTAATGCGCTGCTGGAAGGTGCTCAGATATTACAGTGATGAGCATGGTATAAAAACCTCTTCAGGACAGAATTGCGTTTGGAAAGTGCTTTGAAGATTAAAAGCTCGATGTAAGTTCTAAGTATTATTATTGGCATTACCTTGTGCTGCTGCTACTCATAGCTTAATTAATAATAGAGATGAGCCATGATCTGGAACTCTAGCTGTAGATTCACCTTTCTTGGTTTTGCATCCAACCATATTGAAAACCAAGAAAAGGCCAACTTCTACTATTTGTGGTGTAGTAGCACCTACAAGCCCCAGTCATGGACCAGAACCTCATTGTGCTAGGCACTATATAAATACCGAACAAAAAGACAAACTCTCTTTGGAGCAGGAACTTTTTCTATTCTATTCCATAGAGGTTCATATATGATGCTCATCACTGTAGTATCGGAGTGCTTTCCAGTAGAGCATTAAGCAATATGGCTAACATCTGTTATGTGCTTGTTCTCTCATCATCTCCCCAGGAGGGAAAAGTGCACTGGAGTGTTTTGTTTTGCAATTTATATTTGTTTTGTGAAACATACACACGTGCTCTGTGTCTGTTAGAGAAGGCAAGGTCAAAAAAAGTCAGCTTGCACTTGGAATGGAAGGTGGTGAAGTCTGTGATGGACCCTAGTTTCTGGGGAGTTCATTCCGCAGTCTTGGGGCAGCTCCTGAGAAAGCTCAGTCTCCTGCACAGATGAACTTTACTTCCTGAATTCAACCCCAACCCCAGATACCTTCCCTTCTCTTGTAGCCCCCACTCACAACCTTCTGCAAGAAGAGCTTATAGGCTTCCACCTCTTTTTCGAGGTGGAGGTGGGAGCTGTCAGGTTAGGCCTATGCACATGCACTCATCTGCAAACAGATGCAAACTCTATTTTTTAATGAGATCACGAAAAGCCATGATGCAGCAATCTCATATGAAATGCTGATCCAAATTCTCCACTGATTTACATCTTGTGAAATCGCATGAAAGATAATAAAGTCGATTAGGCTGTAAATCTGCTCAGAATTTAGCCTGGTATCTTTATGGTACTAGTGGCATCAGTGTTTCCAAATCTTGAAACCAGATGCAAAGGTCCATCTTATTTATTACTTAAATAAAATATGGAACATACCATTAATTTTAGGAGCAAACCAAGGAGGATGTTAGCTGGAAAAAAAGGACAGAACTGAGTGGCAATGTGGCAAACAGGTAGCTCAAAAGTTAATTATTTTGTTTAATGTATCAGTCATCTTCTTAAATATATGTAAACAAATATATTTTATTTACTGCATTACAATCTATCTCAAATAATTGATGAGACTGTTTTCCAATAAGCTCTTCATCAAAGTTGTCTTCGTTGTTAAATCTCCAAACCATTCAGAATACATCGCTTTATGCCTTGGAAACTAAGGGCATGTCTACATGATGTGGTAATAAGCTCTGCAGGGTGTGATTTCTAAAGCACATTAACGTTTTGTGCATTAATTGATTCCATGTAGATCCTGCTGGTGCACTTTACCATAGTGCTGTTTGAAACAGCACATTTAACACACACCAGCAGGGTCTACATGGACCAGTTAATGTGAAACATGTGAGTGCGCTTTAGAAATCACCCCCTGCCCCACTGTAGAGCCCATTGGTGCCAACTGACAAAGAGTTCACTGTTCATTACAAGCAAATCCTATCTCAGACCTGACAAACTCACGACATCTAATATATTGCTTTCATGGTATTTATTCATAAAGGGTCGCACATGAGATCTCTACTGAAAGTTTGTAACTTATCAATACTTAGAATCATGGCAAGAAGTGTGTATGGATAATATTTAAGGAACAATATAACTCCATTGAAAATGATGCCCTTATGGTGTTGGAATGCAAATGTGTCACCAGGGAAAAATATGTCTCAGTGATGGCCCATTCAAGCAGGAGGGAGATATCACCAATCCCTGGCTAGCCAATTATGTAAAGTATTGCTCCATTGTCTACCAACCCAGAAAAGCCAATGGAAAACCATTAAAGAAAAACTATAAATACTGAAACCACTTAGAAGTGAAGAGGAATGATAGAACAGTGAGGGGAGCACCCTCTCTATGAATGAAGACAAAAAACTGATTCGGCATATCACAGGGTAGAGAGAGACTCCCTGGACCCATTCACTGAGGAGGTCCCTTGATGAGCAGGGTGTTTCATGAAAGGCTGCATCCTAACTCCTTGGGACTAGCAAATGCTGCAGAAGACTGAACTTTGGGGTAAGAATCTGCTCTATTAGCGAGTAAGGGTAACGGTTAATAAGTGTATGCTGTAGTTCATGTTTTATGATTTTATTTTATATGTAACCATTTGTTTCCGTTGGTCTTACAACTCTACTAAAGCAAGTGTGGTAAGCTGGCCAGAGCAGGACATCAGGAATCAGGACTCCTGGATTCTATCTCTAATTGTGCCAGTAAATCACTGCATGCTCTTGGACATGTTGCTTAGCATCTCTGTAGCTCAGTTTACCTACGTATATGTGAAATAGGTAATCACATTTTTCAGCCTGCCAGGGCTGCTCCAACATTTCACTTCTGCATTGTATATTTCTAAAGCGTTTTGAAATCTTTGAGTGAAGTGTAAAGTAAGAATAAACCTTTGCCAGACTTTTGGGCAACTAATGAATTTGAAGTAGATTAGATGATGTCGTTGTTGCTAGTGGCTTAAGTCAGCAATCACCTCCTTGTTCTAAGTTTTGACATGTTTTTGGTAACTGCAGTACACTGTATGCTCTGAACTTGTGGTTTGCAAGATCAGGCCAGATCATATTTTGCAAGGGTGGCAATATAGACCTTTCATGAGCTGTTGTACTTAGTGATGGGACAAAAAAGTAAAGAACTTCTAAGACTCAGCATATACATTGGCTTCCAAGCTTTATATTTAATTACACAGATTGATCCTGAATCCCAACAGTTTACATGAGAGAAAGGGGAAAAAAGTGTTTTACTTTTTTTTATTATGAAATGTACACACTCCTTTGTATTTGAACTATATCTTAACTTTACTATATATTATAATCAGGTGGTTGGGTTTTTTAATGGTAGGTCGTGTTTTGTAATAGTATTCATACGCGCATGACAGTATCTCCTCTGTGTCCTCTAATTTACCAGGCTGTGCCAGGACAGTTGAGCAGTCTTCTAAATCTTTTTTATTCTATTTTATCTGGCAGCTTCTGAATTTTTACAAATAAAGCTTTGTCATGTACTTTGCCTTATGCTGCCATCATGTTTGTTATAATAGTAACAGATTCTGCTCCCTACTGTCTAATGGACTTGGATGTGTTAGGAAATGGTGATCTAAGACTTATTTCGATAAAAACCTATTCCACATGATAAGCCATATGCAGAGGTCATGATATACCCCAGAGATAACAGCACTTTGCCTCCAACCTGTTTTCCAGTATTTGCACTGTCTGTTCTGCTTATTACCACAACTTAATAGATATGTTGACTTTTAGTTCCAATAGAATAATAACAAATAGAAAGCAAAGTCTCTTGTACGCTTCACAGATTTTTACAAATCAATTATGTACTTTCCAAACTACCTTTTTGATTTGTTACCCCCAATTGAAAATTTATCCATTAGCTATAGTCTGTCATAGACTTCACAGGCTCTTTGAGTGCTTTATCTATTTGTTCTCTGTGTCTGTGTTTTCTGGGCTGGATCCAATAATCAGGGTCAATGGGCTCTAGATCAGACCCTACATCCTTTAAGCAGATATTTCTGCACTCTAACCAACTGAGATCGCTGTAGAACTACGACTAACTGTGAGATCTGATGTGTTCCAATATCTGCCTTTGGAAAAGCTCTCATTTCCCTAATAAATGCAGAGTGAAGCCTATTTTCCTTCCACAGATCAACTGCAATTATGATCTCAAAGCCTTATGCATTAGTATCAGATGGAAAGGGGAAGGGGCTTAAGGATACATATTAGAACTCTTGTAAAAGTGTATATTCCAAGGAGTTTGTATTCTAATTAGTGATCACATAGAATTCATGTCAGAGGTTTCAGAGTAACAGCCGTGTTAGTCTGTATTTGCAAAAAGAAGAGGAGTACTTGTGGCACCTTAGAGACTAACCAATTTATTTGAGCATAAGCTTTCGTGAGCTACAGCTCACTTCATCGGATGCATACTGTGGAAAGTACAGAAGACGTTTTTATACACACAAACCATGAAAAAATGGATGATTATCACTACAAAAGGTTTTCTCTCCCCTCACCCCACTCTCCTGCTGGTAATAGCTTATCTAAAGTGATCACTCTCCTTACAATGTGTATGATAATCAAGGTGGGCCATTTCCAGCACAAATCCAGGTTTTCCAGGGGGTGTGTGGGGAGAAAACCTGGATTTGTGCTGGAAATGGCCCACCTTGATTATCATACACATTGTAAAAAGAAAGGGAGTACTTGTGGCACCTTAGAGACTAACCAATTTATTTGAGCATAACCTTTCGTGAGCTATACTATGGAAACTGCAGTTTCCACAGTATGCACCCGATGAAGTGAGCTGTAGCTCACGAAAGCTTATGCTCAAATAAATTGGTTAGTCTCTAAGGTGCCACAAGTACTCCTTTTCTTTTTGCGAATACAGACTAACATGGCTGTTACTCTGAAACCATACACATTGTAAGGAGAGTGATCACTTTAGATAAGCTATTACCAACAGGAGAGTGTTTGTTGGGCGGGGGAGATAACCTGGATTTGTGCTGGAAATGGCCCACCTTGATTATCATACACATTGTAAGGAGAGTGATCACTTTAGATAAGCTATTACCAGCAGGAGAGTGGGGTGGGGGGAGAGAAAACCTTTTGTAGTGATAATCACCCATTTTTTCATGGTTTGTGTGTATAAAAACGTCTTCTGTACGTTCCACAGTATGCATCCGATGAAGTGAGCTGTAGCTCACGAAAGCTTATGCTCAAATAAATTGGTTAGTCTCTAAGGTGCCACAAGTACTCCACAGAATTCATGTAAGGCAACAAAAATGCTTGGCGAGTATAGAAAAGGGACAAATCCCTTTAACTCTAATTAAATGTTTCACAATTCATATCAGTCATGTCACAAATAATTTTTTTCAACATTTAGCACACACCAGGCAAATATCAGAATGTTCTTCAACCATGAAACCACATTACTTTGCTCATTACTTAAAACATAATAATTCTCTATATACATGGAATCTGAATTGCTTTTGAAAACACTCCAGAGGAATTTTCAGCTAGCTCCTTAGGCATGTATATCAGATCTGGGCATTGCTAATTCACAAGAAAAAATGGGACATCTTTGTTCAAATAAATGTATTATCATAATCCTGGAATGATGCTGCCAGCTATGCCATTTTCAGCATACAACATGGTTTTATTTTGAAACGAATGAAAACCTTCCCTAATATGATTACATTTTCAGGAACATTTGTCAGATAGAAGGCAAGCCAATTAGGGATTGCTTTATGATCATCTATTCTAGTCCAGTCTAAATCATCTATAAATATTACCAAATAGTTCCATTTAAATTCTTATCTGCTACTGTCGCTTTAGGTCTTTCACAGATGAATTTTTTCCAGAATAAAGAGTTGAAGCCTTTAAAAAAAAACAACTGAGTTACAGCAGTTGAGGTTATAGTCCGTAATTTGCAATGTCCTCTCATAACCTTAGTAGCTACTAAATGAAAACTGTTATCTAATTCATTTGTCACTAAAGTCTGCTTTGCACATATGAAGGTCATAAACAAAACAAAACAGATAAGCCAGCCTAGCAAAATTTGGCCAGCGTGGTCTGCTTACTGTGGTTTTCGTTAAAGCATAGCTGTTCTCACCACTATTGCTAGGGTTATGCCAGTGTATCTGAGGAGTTTATAACTGAAGAGAAGTGCAACCAAAGAGGTTATTGTACTGGGTTCCTCAAAGACACTGGACTCTTTGCCAGATGGAATAATTCAAATAAGAGCACTAGAATACTAAGCACTTATTGTAATGGCAGGACAAATTAATAAGGCTTTCAATTTTTTAAGAGTGATTAGTAAAGCAGAGGGGAAATTATCAACCCACTGATGGCCACTAACGACACTTCACTGTCTCAAACCAGTAGCTGAGTCTTGTCCACACCACAAAATTCAACTGTTGCTGAAAATGGCTGCTAACAATAGTTGCAGCTGACCTGATGCTACTGGACATGGTTCCTTCCCTATACTGAACTGTGCTCAGCACCAGATCAGCTGTAATCATGCTACAAACTTCGTTAACAACCATTGTTAGCAGTAGTTCTACGCTATAGGGTAACTCAGCAATGACAATGTTTTCACAATTGTTTTCCATGGGATTGTGTCTCTTGCTTCTCTGGAGTTAGAATCTGACCAGGCTTAATTTCCATCCACGAATATATTAGGGAAATAATATATTAGGGAAATACTGTTATCAGAACTTCAGAATTCCAGATTTTTATTCATCAGTAGAAATAATAATCAAATTGTTAAGAATTCACCAGTTTTTCTCTTGAGTATTAACTTTATGGAGGAATTTTTTGTTTCCTCCTTTTCCTTTCAGTGTCTTACAAGACAACCTTCAAGACTAGCAAAAAACATGGGGAAAGAACAAGGGGTGGATCTTCAGCTGGTGTATATTGTCACAGCTCCTTTTAAATTGGTGGAGCTATGAAAGTTTAGATAAGCTGAGGATCATTCATCTGGTGACAAGGATTGTGAACATATGTAGTTACAGGCTTCTTCCTGCCTCTGGTTAAATCTTAACCAGACAAGAAATTTCAGGATTTATACTTTAACAGTTGAACAATATTTTCAGCCTGCATAATATATTTTAATATATCCCCAAATATGGCTCTGTATTCTAAAGATAGCATAAGAAAGAGAGTTTTGTTTAATTTTTTTTTTTGAAACACATTCAACAGTGTAACGCTGTTGCAAAAAAAAAATGTGAACATCCTTCTGGGATGTTTTAGCAGGAGTGTTGTAAGCAAGACACGAGCAGTAATTCTTCCGCTCTACTCTGCGCTGATTAGGCCTCAACTGGAGTATTGTGTCCAGTTCTGGGCGTCGCATTTCAGGAAGGATGTGGACAAGTTGGAGAGAGTGCAGAAAAGAGCGACAAAAATAATTAAAGGTCTAGAAAACATGACCTATGAGGGAAGATTGAAAAAACTGAGTTTGTTTAGTTTAGAAAAGAGAAGACTGAGAGGGGACATGATAACAGTTTTCAAGTATGTAAAAGGTTGTTACAAGGAGGAGGAAGAAAAATTGCCTTTCTTAACCTCTGAGGCTAGGACAAGAAGCAATGGGCTTAAAATGCAGCAAGGAAGATTTAGGTTGGACATTAGGAAAAACTTCCTAACTGTCAGGGTGGTTAAGCACTGGAATAAATTGCCTAGGGAGGTTGTGGAATCTCCATCATTGGAGATTTTTATGTACAGTTTAGACAAACACCTGTCAGGAATGGTCTAGATAATACTTAGTCCTGCCACAGGTGCAGGGGACTGGATTAGATGACCTCTCGAGGTCCCTTCCAGTTCTAGGATTCTTTTGCAAAACATCCCCAGCAAAACCATACAGAACAGTCCCAGTTTCCTCCGACCTCTTCACCCCAATAGTTTTCAATGTACCTAATTTAATCTTATATATTCTAAGAGAAACTATTCCTCTTTTCAGAGTATATCCTTTTGCTTTAATGGCCATTGGATCAGGGCCAGTATAAACTATTAATTTTTTGAGCATTTTATTAACTATATCTCCCTTCTTTGAAAACAATTTGTGAAAGTGTTTCTTTGTTACAGTTATTTGCCAAAGTCCTTTGTTTTGGACCAGAAGGCTTGTCTATGTATTTGTAGATAGCTCCTGCCACAATTCAGTCTATGCACTATCCTTTCAGCAAGAAGTTTACTGGAAAAATAAGGCTACTTCTTACAGTTAAATATATCAGCAACCATGAGTCAGCAAATGTCTACATGCAAACAATATTACTGCATATGTCGCTTAAATTTCACAATCCAGTTACAGACACGTTTAATTAGTCAGTGCCCACACTCTTCAAAAGCAAAGACCTGTCAGTCTAGAAAGTGGAAATATTTTCCACTAAAAAGTTGTTAAGGTTTGAAAGAGAAAATGCCTGGCTATATTATTTTGCATTGGTATCTTCTGATTATACATGCTCCTGAATAAAAACCATGCATGCAGCTATTTCTTTCACCCTCTCCTAAAAAGTTAAGCTTGGGTTCAAGCCCATCTTGACTCTGTAGGGTGGATCAGCATTCTGCAATCCAGCAGCATTTAGTTGTGCTACCACAGGGAAAGGACAGGGACCAAATTGTAATGCTCAGAGTCACAAGTCTGGTCTCTGATTCCTCCTTGCTCCAAAGCTTTTCCTGCTGCAGCTTATTTCCCTTTAGTGCCAGCTCAGCTGTAGTGGTTGGCCTGTTTCCTTCTCACCTATGGAGGACAGACAGTAGCAGCCTTCTGGAGGCTGCTATTTCAGTTACGGAGACTCTTAGCAATGTAGGTAGTGCACACAGTGGTCTCATTAGGCCCCATTTTTCCCCTGCTCAGGCATGACTCAGCTTTGTGGACTTAACCCTGAGGAAAAGCTTCCATCTGAGTGTAACATGCCATTGCAGCAGTAAGGATTCTTCAGATGATCCACTGAACAGACACCATACTGCTTAGCTGTGTTGATTTTATTAAGAACAGTTTCAATTCCATCAATCTCATAAGCAGTGAGTCATGTCTTTCCCTACTTGACCAAGGCAAGTTTGTTTATAGATAGTAATAAAGCATAGGCAAGTCTGCACTGCAGCTGTGCCAAACAGCGATTTTTTTTCACTGAGGTTTGTGCAGGTCATTTCTGTGATTTTCATACACATGAATTTACGTTCCCTGAGTTTCTTTTTATGATCTGGGCTCAGGTCTTGTACGGTTTCAATCCCAAGCAATAAATTGGGCCAACTTCATTCAGACCTGAGACAGATCTCTCAAAAAGTTTCTTTAATTCTGCTTCTCTCATCACCCCTCCTGCCATTCACTAGGTCCCCATGAGGTTCAGTTTGTTCTCACCTTTTCCATCTTCTTCCTAAGAAGAGTTTACATAATTTTTCCTGCTCCCAGCTCCAACGGGGATTGCCAAGGTTAAGGAAGGGCAACCTATGCAGCCACACTGGCCATATTTCTCTCTAACTGGCTTCATTTCTAAAGACATTTTAGCATGGTTCAAGCTGATTAATGTTGTGGGTTATTTGTTAGGACAATGTTTCTACCTAGTACTCCATAAGACGCCCACTCTCATCACAGTTTTGTCTTTCTTGTTTAGATTTGAGCTACATTTTATTTACAGCTCAATTGTGATAGATTAAAACCTGAATGCCCACTGCCACCCCTGAAGAACATTGATTTAAACTGCAAAATAGAGAGCGAAAGACATAATAATGGAGCAGCTACTGATTTCAACTGAGAAGGTTCAGAAAATTCCTGTCAAGACATGCAGGATTGCTTTCTTTTGTATTTAAAGCTGCTTTCCACAATGACTACAAATTCCCTCTGAAGCCAAAGAAGCTGGCTTTTCTTTCTCTTGTATGGCTGAATTGATTTTATGCATCTCCTATGGACAACTTCAGATGTTTTGCTTATTGTGCTAGGGCGTATCTACTTACCGTCAGCTAGCATGCCTATTCATTACATTCAGGGCCAAATTCTGTTGTCAACAGATGTGGTGGTGCAAATCTGGAGTAACCCCACTAGAATTAATAGAGTTAGGCTGGATTTTACAATAACCAGTTTTAGAATTTCCCCCTGCATCTTTGTGCAATCAAAGCAATGGTCTGGGCCCCATCACCTTTGTAGATGTTAGTAGTCATTAGAGCTATGCAAAACATTGTGACACTTATCAGATTTGTAATTGGGTAGGGGAGGTTACATCTGAGTGAAATAGCATTTATCAATGTGTATACCTGTGCATGTGTTTATGTCTATGTTTGTGCTGAAGGGAGGATACAGAGAAAAGTGTGGTGTATTGAAAACTTGTGTTAAAATAGTAGACTATCACTTTACATTTTGACGGGTTTTACTCATCCTGCTTGCAGGCTAAGGAACTCTGAGAGGAAGCATATGATTAGAGTCAGTTCTGCAGAAAGTCAGCCTATAATAAGGTGGGTGAGTTCTGCCACTCTGATTTTAGGGAGCAGCCTGCTTTGTCTCTCTCTGCTTTTGGGTTCTTGTATGTTATCATATGAATTCTAAGAAATAAAGTAGCATTACATAGCAATTTTCTAGGAAGAATATTTAATTTTTTATCAAATTTCTCTGTTGGTATGCCATGAACATAATACAATGGAGATGAAAGACAGGGAAATGCCTCTTGCAATGATTCCTCTTGTACTGGTGTTTATTGTTCTGCACATGGAATTCAGGGGCAAACACAAGCTCCTCCTCGGTGGCAAGGAGTGGAACTGGTGTGATTCTACCAAAAACAGTAATTGGGGGGCTGGATGCAGGGTTCTGTGGAAGGGTGAAGAGAGGAGATGGATGTTCTGTTCCTGTGTACATTCTGTGTGCATGCTGTGAACGTCATAAGTGCTCACCTAAGCTATTTCACACTTTGTCCTCAGGTAGTCCCTACAGAGCGGCTTCACAGTGACCCACTCACATATCTGAGGACACCACTAAAAAAACAATACAACTGGAATTGCAATTTTGGATGCAGCTCAAGTGGTCCAGAAACTGTTTGTTTTTATTACCTTCAGTAACTTTGTTGCAGTAAAGGTCACTGTTACACTAAAAAAAATCAAACAGTTTAACAAGTTATTAAATCCACAAATGCTAGCTAGTGTCAATGCCTATTTTCACCCATTGCCTACAAGCAGGCAACAAAGATTAAAATTGATGATAGTTTAATGGTCTGGATATGTTCACCCTCTATCTGACCTAGTCCCCTTAGAGTCATTTTTTACTGTAAAATAATCTTTACAATGTCAGCTTCTCAATATCATCAGTGTCACTAATCCATCTTTCCCAGCAGCGTGCGGTTGGAGTTTTTGCTGAAGTTGCTGATACCTCAGAATTCTCCAGTGACTCGTTGTTTGAAATGTACTAATAAGTGAACATATTTGATCAGAAAACCCTCCCTGGGAGCGAACTAGACCCAGATACCCGGGCCAAGCCTTGACAAGTTATGATTCATCATGTATGGTGAATCTACTGCTGTTTCAGCTGCATAGTTCATTATACTAAGTCTTTGACACTTTTTCCGCAGATCTAGATTTAGGAACCAGTTTACAAGCCAGTGCCTCTTACTCCTTTTTATTTTATAACCAATAAGCATAGATTTGAGCCCCAGTTCTTGATCAATGGGACATGGTGGTGCAGTGAATAGCCGCACTCACTTATTCTGTAAGTAGTTGCACTGAGTTCAACAAGAATACTCATGAGTAAGTCACCACGCAGTGAGAGTAAGAGAGAGCAGAATCTGGCTCATGCTACATTGTGCTAGCCAGGAAGATATCACATATCTCAGATTGTAAAATATACACCAGGTAAAACATCCTAACTGATAAGACTTTGATGTGGAAATCTGAACTTTCATGCTCTCATTACTGACTACTCTACTTTCCTTTTAGATAATTATTTTTGAATTGGACCTGAGAGAGAAAGCCTAATTAGGTTAGATTTACAGCTGAGCTTCCTATCAAATGAAATATTATTTTAGACATATTTCTGCTTCATTTAAAGTTTTACCTCTAGCATATATGGCAAAACTATAACTTTTTAAACTTATGGTGATGTGATGTTACGATTTACAATAAGGTGGCCTTGGCCAAGAAAAGGAAAAAATGGGCAAAGCATTCAAACATAACAAGGGGAGAGAAATACAGGAGTTGCAAGTGCCTTAACTTCAGAGCTAGTAGTTGTTGCAATTGACATAAACCACGAGGGACAGTTCCTCAGCTGGTATAAATCAGCATAGCTTTTTTGAAGCCAATGGAATTATGATAATTTAACATAGCTGAGGATCTGCCCCAGAATGTTGCTAGTTTGATTCTAAAAGTAAAAAGCTACTAGGCTATGAAGAAAGATGCTTTCCTGAAACAGAAGGTGACATGAAAAGGCTATTGCCAATGAGTTTGAGTGGGGCTGTGGAAGATTTTATAAGTAGGACTAGTCAGGAATTTTTTGACAAAACATTCTTTTAATCCAAAAATGGCAATTTGTTGGAAGTGAAACTGTTCATGGGACAGTTTTTTTGTTTTTAGTTTTTTGGGACAATTTGAAAAAGTTTTGGAAAAGCTTCACAATTGTTGAAACATCCCATTTTTACATTTTCTAAATGAAATATTCCATTTTCAGTTTGCAACCAACTTTTTGTTTTTCTAATCAAGGTGATGATAGTAAAACAAAATAAAGTCAAAATTTAAACAAACCTTTTGAAAATGTCAAAACAAAACATTTTGATTTAACCACACCAAAATTTGAGATTTTAATTTTTTGACTTAATTTTGGATGGGAAAATTTTTCAAAATCTCAATTTTTCCCAGATGGCAAAAATAATTTACTGCACAGTGATCTATCTATCTATCTATCTATCTGTTACCTGGAAAAATGTAGTTTTGATAAAGAAGCTATTAAAACTTTTCTTGTGCAGTTACAATATAAATTTAAGGTATTCTACACTCTAGTTATTTCATTTACTTTCCAGACAGAGAGACAAACTATATTGGTATAGATCATGAACATAATCAAAGAGATTGCAGGCAAACACACAGGGCTGTTCTTAGGCTACTCGGCATACGCGACTGCGTAGGGCACCTGAAAATTTGGGGCACCCCTGGGTCTTCACTACCTGTGTAGTCGTGGCACCAGCGCTGGGAGAGAGCACATCTCTAAAAAATCCTTGCATAGATTTTTAGATGTACAATCTGAGTATTCATCTTTAGCCTTAAATGCTTGGATCTTCAGACATATAGTTTTTTAAATAAATCCTTCAAAAGACCAGCCTTATCTAAAATACACATGTGAGCCCAGGCTGCCATCAGGCATAGGGGCACCAGTTTAATAATACTGTATAGGCCCCATAAATTCTAATGATGGCCCTGTAAACAAAGTAAAGACATGGAACTGTTTGAACTATACAGAGAAGATGTGATCTTCAAGAACAAACCGACCTTTAGATTTCAAAGGTTTAGAGAAGTTCAAGACCTCCTAGGATTGTGTTTTCAATTAAAGGGATCCACATTTTTTTCCTTCTCTCAAGGGATCACTACATTTTCAATATTCACCCTAAAAATATCCTGTATGTTATTAAAATATTTAAACGCTTTGTGTGAAGTATCATAATAATATATGGTTAAATCTAATGTTCAGGAATATTTGTATGATATTTGTATGATGCAGATCTCAGTAGTATACTTACCAGGATTTATACTTTGATCCTAACACCTTTTCTAGCCAAATAATAATGTAGTATCTGTTACATATGGGTTTAGTGGAATAGAATGATATCCTTGTATGTATAATTTAGAATTTGGAAGGCAATCAAATATTACAGTGCTGACTATAGTAAAAATACAATAGGAATAGGATAATGGTCTGAGTGATTGGCATCCTAGGGACTGAGGAGATAGCATTGTATGGTTCATTTTGCTTGCTGACTTTAAATTGGATTTTGAAACTGAAAGGGTCTACTAAATTCAAACTCCATTCACCATAAGACTTAACCATTGCTTTTTAAAGTACCTAGCTTCCAGCAGCTGGTGCAGACACTAAGAGCTGGGTTCCCTTATTTCCCACAAAGACTGTAGTCCATGACAACTGCTTTTTGACCCCGATTACACTGGAAAATGCAGCAAGAAGGAAACATTTCCATGTGCTTCATACTGCTTAACAGAGACTAAAGGCCCGACATGGGTCTTCAAGATCCATCAAGAATTAAAACAGTCTTTTTTGGACAGTCCAAAACTTTTGATCATCCAGAGGCACTGACCTTTCATAAACAATAATAAGCTTCTGAAGACATGGCAAGAGTTGTCTGCTAGGCAGGCTCTGTGCTGCATAAGTACATTTTACCAATTTGCTGTCATTTTTAATATTAATTTTAAAGTAGATTATTTTATGCGTAAGCTCCTAATTTTAGAAACCTCTAGCACTCAGGGGTTCAGCTAGTTGAGTTAAAAATTCCCGAGTGAGTATAGAAAGCATATTATCCTGTTATTTGTCTCTGCCTTCCTTCTCATAGCTTTTGAGCATACAGTTATTTTTGATAGGTGCTGGGGATTCTCTCTTTTCTTTCCATTTATGTGCCATGTGACAGACCTCAAGGGTTGGTTGGTAGGGTAGCATCGCCTCATGGCCACAGCTTAGGCCCACGACTTGCAGGGGGGTTGTTGGTAGGGGAGCCTGGGACCTCCCACTCCACCGGGGTCTGATCCAGGGTCCTTTGAGGGCTCTATCACCCCACACTCCTCCCACATGATTCTCCCAAAATTGCCATCTAGGTCTAGGTGGTGTGAAGGGTGTCTGCCCACCACAAGGTACCTTCTGCAGGTAGCGTGGTAGCTCTCTTCCTCTCTTGGGTGGAAACTGCCTCCTTCTGAGGTGTAGCTCAGCCTTCTGGGCCAAATCAGTCCTAGGGCTTTCCCTCGCTAGGGTAGTCCACACAAAGTAAAGGGGAATTAACAGAACTCGGCATCCATATGAGAGGGAGGGGAGGACTGCTTCCTTCTCAAGCGTTCTCTACAGCAGGTCCTCCCTTCCCTTGGGTAGGGACCTTTGGGTAGTTGTCATGAGGAGAGATTCTGCCTTTCCATCAGCTCTCCTCTGCTGGAGTCTGCTCTCTTCCCTAGTCTGCCACCAAATGAGCTGCTCCCCTGCCTTTTAATTCCTCCTCCAATTGGACCATTTCCTAGAGGTGTGGAGGGGCAAGGCTGGCTGAGCCCAGGGCAGTTCCTTAACCCCTGACTGCCCAGTGTGGGGTTTGTATACCCCATCACAGCCAGCATTTGAATTCTTTCCATTATTTTATAATGTACATGGCATTTTTTAATGCACTCGAGCTTGACATGCAAATACTTCACTGTGGGTGTACTCTTACAAAGCATGAGCATGTTTATGATGAACTTGTGAATATTTAGCCATTACGATTCTTAGGGTCCTACATGAAGTCAGTTTTATAGTGTAGTTAAGAAGATAGCTCAAGCTGTCAGGTAAACACTTCTCTTACTCTATAGCTATCTGCTTCTAGGTATAAATATCTTGGTCCAGATCCTCAGCTGGTTCAAAATGCCATGATGCCATTCACTTCAATGGAGCTATGCCAATTTACACCAACTGGGGACCATTATATATATGTTAATTATTAATATTAATGAACAGAGATACATTTACAAAATTCATATAATTTAAATAGCTAAAATCATGATCTAGTTCTCAGCATTCAACACTCGGAAAGGTTAACAACTTCATAGCCTCTATCTGGCCCACTCTGTCAGGCAGAAGGACAAAGTTAGCCATGGTTATGGTGGCACCAGGGTATTTCATGGGCTGCAGAGGAGATGGCTCTCATACCAGCAATAGTGAGGCTTTGTGAAGGGACAAAGAGGAGAATAGTACTATACAATAAGAACAGGAAGAAACTAGAGTAAGGTCTGTGATGAAGTCTGGAGCAAGTCCTCGTTTTGTTTTGTTTTTTTAAAGGAGGGTAATTTTGAACTGGGTCCTGAAGTAACTAAAGCCCAGATTCTCAAAGGTATTTAGGTGGGAATTAGGTATCTAGGTATCTTTGAGGGTCTGGATCTAAGTGTCCAGTCCAATGCTCATCAACGTTAACAAGATCCATTCCATTGGTTCTAAAGGAAGTTGGAACATGCCCTATATCAGCTCAGTGTAGGTGTATTATGAAATTAATGTACTGTATTTATTTATATTTTTATACTTCAGTAGGAATTATATTTTATTTAGTCTTCATGGTATACTTCTAGAAGATGTTCAAGATTCACTGGGCTGCAGATCTTGGGATCAGTAGTCTCCAAAATATACAACATTCTAAAAGACAAGTTGATTGCATTTGAAGAAATACTAAACAAGATTTGGCACGGCAACATATTTTTTATCTAATTATTTGTAGTTCCAAAGCTGTTCATTTCAGTTAATGAAATACAGGGCCATTAGTACTGATCAAGCTGACATTTTTGACAAGCATTATTGAGATGGCCAGTCATTTATCATCTTATTAAAAATTATTACAATCAGGGAGTGCAGAACACACATTAGTAAATATGGGAACAGATCCCGAGCATTACCATTGGAATGAAGTGAGGTCTAGATGGCTGAGAGCTTGCCAAACAGCATCCCTCAGCCAAACATCCATCTTCATTAACTACTATACCATTATGAACTCCTTTAAAACTGTATAGAGTTACAGGATATGATCATGAACTTCTTAATCAGGCAAAATATTGATCCCAATGGTGTTTCCCACCCCATTAATATGGAGCTGAATATCAGGCCCCTAAGATGGCTGTCTGGTGCTGAAATGTAACAGGTACCACTGCTCACACACACGATTTGTGAGCTAAATCATAGCTCTTCTCAGCTGTGATAAGGGATTGACAAGATGTGTTGCCCCAGCAGCCCCTCCCAGAAGTGTAGGCTTAAATTCTGGGCTTAAATTCTTATAGAGTAATTTTTGGAGGCCCCTCCCCACTATAAAAACTCCATGGGGGTTGAAAATATTTACCAGAGCTCCGCTCCAGACAGCTCTGGCTGAATTTAAGCCCTGGGCCCAGATCCTCAAATGTATTTTGGTGTGTAACTCCCATTGAAACCAGTGAGAATATTTTTATGGATATAGGGTATTGTGCTTGACTCAGGCCTCTGTGTGTGGTGGAGGAGTATATGTCAGACAGGTCCTAGTGACATCCTCTAAAAGATGCTGTACGTGCTCCTTCAACTGGGCTCGATGGTTTAAAGCGGCCACAGCCATACTCTTGGCCCTCCTGTTCTTTGTGGAGAAAGCTTTCGTGGCTGTCAGTGCTAGACTCCAGCAGTCATTGCTCTTTGGGTATCAGTGCTGCCCTCAATGTAGCTTTGTTTACCATTTCTGGTGGCAACTAAGGAATTGTATTAAGTCATTAACCAAAAGGCACAGAAATTGAAATTGCATTATAATGAAATCAGCTGCTCTGCCAGGTAGGGCTTGACAAAGTTTGAGAAAAATGATGGACATCCTAATCTCAATCGCACTTTGATCAATTCAGAGTGGTTGGAAGGACTTTGCTGCCCAATCAGAATGTGTAGCATGATTCTGCTAAGTTTGAGTCACAGAATGTCAGTTTTAGTGTCAGTTTTCCTAAAAATATCTTACAATGTACTGGGAGGGGAAGCGAAATTCTCTGTCATGGGGCACACCTTTCTATGGCCCATAATTCCTCTAGATTGCATCTTTTTTTCCTTTTTATATTGTAATAGGCCGGGAAGAAACAAGCTGAATGAAAACAAACAAACAGATCCATTTTTTAAGTATTCAGTTTTTGGACATTTGATTGAAATGGCATTTTTACGGCTCAAAGTTTCTGTTTCATAGAAAAGCCATTTTTCCATCCATACAATGTTTAGATGGATTTTTTTCTATCAGTTCTAGTCAATAGGAGTTGATTGCAGTGGGAGAAGGATTGGGCCCATTGCTTCCAAAACACTTTAGCTTTTCATATTTGCCATATGTGTTACTGATTGTCAGCAGTATGGTGATCTCAGTAGCAAATGACACGTTGCGGAGGAAGTAGATCTGATCCATGCTGGAATAAAAAGTTATCAAACACTGTTCTAAGTATTGGGTGATTTATCCCTGAAAACACAGTATTGGCCCTTCCCCCTAAAGCCGCCATGTAAAGGTTTAAGCATTTGCTTAGGTCTTTCCTCTTCTCAGGGAAGGGTGTTCACAGATACATAGGCAATAGAGGAAGCATGCAGTAATGATGACTTGCTCAAATGCCATCTAAGGCAACCAGGCCCATTCAGATAACATCAGCAACATCAGAAAATATCAGCTGAAAAAGAGACTTAAAGAGGCCTGAAATAATATCTCTGTGGTTGATAATCTAGATCTGGGCAGGGAGATGAAGAAGTTCCTATTAGGTAAAAATCCCAGTCTACCTCTAGGAACAAAGCAAAATGGAACTGAACGTCAAGTGGAAGGCAGGAAAAGGTGCTACCCCCTTCAGGGGTAGGATGAGTCATCACTATCATCATGTCCTATTCACTGATTAGGGACAGGGTCTTTATATCTTCTGGGTATCATCCCGGGGAGGGGTGAACAGCATCAGGCACTCATGAAATAAGGACTGTAAAAAAAAAAATAATGCCCCCATGGGCCCAACATTTCCTTCTGTCCCCCTTGCTTTTCATTTGAAAGAGGTGATCATCTGCTCTTTGCACTGCCAAAGACAGACTGTGCTGAGTAACTGAGGACAGCGAATGTTTTGTGACGTTCTTCACCTGTAGGAAATACGGGTGGTGGTGGTATGAATGTGGGATAGGGAACCAAGAAGTCCTGTGTTTTACTAATCCTGCATCTAACACTGATCTCCTTCTGTGGCCTTGGGTAAATTACCAAAGCTCTTTGCCAGAAATTCCTCATCTGTCAAATGGGGATAGCAGCACTTATAGCGAACACCCTGGGGTGTTGTAAGATTTAATCAGAATGGGTATGATTCACCTCTGTGGATAAAGGGGGCTGTGTTAATGGAAGTATTCATCCTAGGGCAGGACAGGCAGTGGTACCACCATCCAGGTGCTGGGCTTGCTACCAGGAGAATGAATAGCTTTAAACTCCAGCTGTGAGGTTCACAGGAACCCTGCCAGTCAAGGCTTCCCTTGAGGCAGATGAGCTGAGTCAGCACATCGCCTGGGTGCCCTGTCCCCCCGCCATTTACACTGGCTGGCTCCAAGCCCAACCAGTAGCATGGGAATCTAAGGCAGTGTTGTAATAATTGGGCCCCCAAATTTTCCCTAATTTGGGGGCCCAATTTTCCCTAATTTTTCCCTAATTGTGAAATGTGCAACATACTACCCCTTCAATTAGTGGCTCTGAGAGAGCTCCTAATCCATGTGTCTGAGACTCCCAGCAAAACTGGGAAGACCAGATTGGAACCTTTTGGATGTTTTCTAAAAATTAAAAACAAGCATGTTTTTCTATATGCATTATAAAGAAATGAAAATAGGACCTAAACCAATTTCTTTTAAAATCTGTATTTCTGTATTCTTGAACCTGTATTTGTTCTACTGTAAAATGCCAAGAATATTTTGGTAGACAGGCATGATGTCAGTTAAACTTAGTTATTAATACTATGTGGTTTTAAAAGGCTACCATGAGTGTATGATGCTAGTGATGACATTTATGCAAAAGAGGAGAAAATACATAGTTTTAGTTTTGGAGTTTTCACAATAAACACCTTAGATTAATAATTTCTTATTTAAAACGATTTCATAACTTTGAGATTTCAGAAACCTTGTAAATATGCATACAGTCACCTCTACCCCACAAAACCTACTCGACAGCCCTGAGGAATGTGATGCTGTATGTAAGAATGGTGACCATTTATATCATGGTTATTACCATAGTTACACAATTTCCATAACTCTTGTACAAAGTATGTCATGTAAGGTATCTACAGAAAAGATTTGAATTGCTAAGTGTGATTATCCTGTTTATATGCATGTATCATCTTTGTATCTGAAGTTATGAATATTGGCTATGTGCTTGTGTCTTTAACATGCGTTGCATTCCTGGCTGGCACCTCCCAGATAGATTTATATCAGGTCTAGCCAACTATGTGTTGATGGCCCATTAAGGACACTCCACTCTCACAATGGGCCATTGAAGAATCTCATCCCACACAAAAAGAAAAGGAGTACTTGTAGCACCTTAGAGACTAACCAATTTATTTGAGCATGAGCTTTCCTGAGCTACAGCTCACTTCATCAGATGTATACCCTGGAAACTGCAGCAGACTTTATATACACACAGAGATCATGAAACAATACCTCCTCCCACCCCACTGTCCTGCTGGTAATAGCTTATCTAAAGTGATCATCAGGTGGGCCATTTCCAGCACAAATCCAGGTTTTCTCACCCTCCACCCCCCACACAAATTCACTCTCCTGCTGGTGCTAGCCCATCCAAAGTGACAACTCTTTACATAATCAAGTCGGGCTATTTCCTGCATAAATCCAGGTTTTCTCACATCCCCCCCACCCCCATACACACACAAACTCACTCTCCTGCTGGTAATAGCTCATCTAAACTGACCACTCTCCAAGTTTAAATCCAAGTTAAACCAGAACATCTGGGGGGGGGGGGGGTAGGAAAAAACAAGAGGAAACAGGCTACCTTGCATAATGACTTAGCCACTCCCAGTCTCTATTTAAGCCTAAATTAATAGTATCCAATTTGCAAATGAATTCCAATTCAGCAGTTTCTCGCTGGAGTCTGGATTTGAAGTTTTTTTGTTTTAAGATAGCGACCTTCATGTCTGTGATTGCGTGACCAGAGAGATTGAAGTGTTCTCCGACTGGTTTATGAATGTTAGAATTCTTGACATCTGCGAATACAGACTTACACGGCTGTTACTCTGAAACCTGTCATCCCACACAGTAGCCCGTTCCTGTGCATGCCCCAAACAGCCCGAAGCCAGTGGCCACCCCGACCCCCTGTGATTTAGTAAAACAGGTAGGGCTGTGTGATATCCTCATGTGATCCTGGACTACATCTGGGGCCAGTAACTTTCCATACAAAGGGGCTATGGGCTTTGTTTAGAACAGTACATTTCTATGCACATGGCAGAAGATATAAAAGACACCTGAGATACCTCCATTTTCCCTCTTCCCTGCTCCAAATTCTCTTGACTTTGCAGTGGTGCTGGAACATTTTTAATAGTGGGGGTGCTAAAAGCCAGCCCCTTACCTCTGTCTGTGCCCCGCCCCCAGAGCTGGGGCTGGGAGCAGGGCTGTGTCTCTGGGAGGGGGGACTTGGACACAGGTAAGGGGGCCAAGGCTGGGGCCACAGCTGGGGGCGGGCATAAAGCTGGCAGCAAAGTCTTGTGCCCAGGAGCCCATGTATAGGGCTGGGAGTGAAGCTCCACCTAAAACCTAGGGGTCCTGCAGCACCCCTCGCACCTCTAGTTCCCACGCCTATGGGACTGTGGATTTACCACTAAAAGGAGTACTTTGATCTATGGACTGAGGACCTTCCAATCTTTTGGAAGTTACCACAGAGACTTTTGTAAACCAGCAGTCTATTCCATCACTGCTACAAACGTGATATAAAGACTTTTCAATCATTTGTATGTATATGATCTATTAGCCATTTATAACTTTTCTTTTATTAATAAATCTTGAGGTAGTTTACTAAGGATTAACTGACAGCAAGGTATTTGGATAAGATCTGAAATACATACTGAGCTGGGGGGTAAGTGCCTGATCCTTTGGGATTAGTAAGAACCTCATATATGGTGAAATGGGCTTTCAGTAACCTCACGCTATAGTCGGCCTGTTTCTCTGGATGGGAGTGAAGAGCTGGAATGCCTAAAGGCGACTGATAGAATCATAGAAGATTAGGGTTGAAAGAGACCTCAGATGTATGGACATCTGGTTTGTCCTCATTCTCTTTTCTTTTTGTGTTTTTACTTTTGACCTATGTTGAAGGCAACAACTATAAAAAAATTATTAGAAGCATCTGTTAGCTCTCTGTTTTGGTACACTGCTGAACCGCATTTCATTGAATCTTTAGATGAGCGTTTAAAATAATTCTAATGAAAAAATAGAAACATCTGTCCCAATCTCTTCTTTCTTCTTTGTCACACTAATAGTGACCTTTCTGTAGGTGAAATTGCAGACTAGTATTAATTTAATACATTTCCAACAATACTACATAATGAACATCTGCCCTCTTGTTCCCTGTCTTTGGCAGGCCAATGTGACTTTAATAGAGTTTTCACTGCTGGACAGTAAACAAGTACAAGTTAAAATTAAAACAAAGACCATCTGCCTCCTTTGCTGTTTTTATTTTATTTACTGAGTGGTATCAATAGCCACAGCCTTGTACAAAATATACAGCAAGATACAGCCTACATCCCTAGGACCTTACAACCTATTGGCCCAATCCTACAGATAGATAAGTAAACTGAACAGCCATTTACTTCAGTGGGCATTGATAGTACGTAGCCCTTCACATCAAGTTCTCAGCACCTTGCCATGTTGGGCCCCCATATTAGACAAGTGTGATTAGTAATTCACAAAGCAATGCAGAGGCATATTAAATATTTTGATTGCATATGCACATTTCTTCAGTTGATAAATGTGGGGGAAGAATGTATTTTAATCCTAGTCCTAATCTAGAAAATTTACTAATTTGGAACCTGTCTACCAAATCACTTCAACATCCTTGGCTCTCCAGTAAAACTGTGCTCCATAAAACCACGCAGCTGGAGCAATTATGGTTCAGACATCACACATAAGGTACAGGGCATTCTTGGGGGTAAGTCCCAGGCTATGGAACTTGATAGCAGAAGAGAACAGAGCATGCTTATCTGTGTTCAGTGTTAAAGTTAACACACATCTTTAAGTCATATGCCATTTCAGTAAAGCCATTCTCCAGGAACAACATCCATAATACTAAAAAGAAGAAAAGTTGAACATTTTTTATATAAAGATGGACAATCCATATCTTGTTATATTTAGGAAATGAAGAGAAGAAAACAATTTAGAACTTTATGCTTCCTTATGATTTTGTTAGCACCTGAATACTAAGGTGATGGGTGCCTTAGAAATTCCTTAGGTAGATGTCATTTCCTCATGTCAATAAGGACACAATCTTGCAACCTTTGCTCAGACAACAGATTACTCATTGACTTCAACTGATTTAAACGGTAGTTGTCCCACTCAGCACCTTGCAGGACTGGATCCATGAAACTTGGGTAAAAGCAGCTGGGTGCTCTGTCATGCTGTTGAAATACCTCCCTGTTAGCAGAGGCAAGCACATGAATCCTGGAGCAGGTGCTTCTTTTGTGAAATCAATATTAGATTTATTGTTGGAGTGTGTGGAGTAGATGAAATAAAAGCCTTGGTTTAGAAAGTAGAAGGGAAATGGTGGCACTAAGCTAGAGAATTTGTAGGCTACTATCTGAAATCCTTGAAACGTGATAGACTTGGAAAGCTTGTCAGGTTATGAAGGAATTCTATAGTGTGTTCAAAAATGGTATATACAGACAGCTTTGTGTGTGTGTGTGTGTATTATATATATACACATTTGCAACAGCATTTACTATGTACCAAGAATTCTAGTCATAAATATAATCTACTGTAGAACCATTCTAGTTTTCCATAGCACTAGCCTGATCTTTAATAGAACTGAAAATTGGAAAGCTTGCATCACAAATCTAACTCAGCAAATGTAACCAGAAATGTTGAGATGGCTAAATAATAGACTGACATAATGACTTACGAGGAGAGGCTCAGGGAACTGGGCTTGTTTAGTTTGTGGAAGAGAAGATTGAGGGGGGATTTGATAGCAGCTTTCAACTACCTGAAGGGGGGTTCCAAAGACGTTTGAGCTCGGCTGTTCTCAGTGGTGGCAGATGACAGAACAAGGAGCAGTGGTCTCAAGTTGCAGTTTGGGAGGTCTAGGTTGGATATTAGGAAACAGTATTTCACTAGGAGGGTGGTGAAGCACTGGAATGGGTTACCTAGGAGGTAGTGGAATCTCCATCCTTAGAGGTTTTTAAGGCCAGGCTTGACAAAGCCCTGGCTGGGATGATTTAATTGGGGATCAGTCCTGCTTTGAGCAGGGGGTTGGACTAGATGACCTCCTGAGGTCTCTTCCAACCCTAAAAGAAAAGGAAAAAAAACAATTCTCTTAATATCATCTTCTCTTACAGTGAGCAGTGAAGAAAGCTAATAAAAACACCAAGGAGCCTGAAGAAGTGGGGTTTTTACCCACAAAAGCTTATGCCCAAATAAATCTGTTAGTCTTTAAGGTTCCACCGGACTCCTCATAGTTTTTGTGGATACAGACTAACACGGCTACCCCTCTGATACAGCTAATAGCAGTTGTATAATATAAATGCAAATTGGTTTTGTAAAATAAGGGATCTGTTAGATACAGGTGAAGTTGCTGTTAGACTTTGCTTTTTTGGTAATCAATTTGTGTCTGTTAACCTACAGTTTTTTGTCAAAAGGTTTCGAATTCGATATAATTGTAACCTAATGCTATAATAATGCCCAGAGATCTGTGGCTTTACCTACTGAATTCACACACACAATAGCAAGGTGAAGTTAAGGTTGCATATATTATGTATTACCTTTTAAAAACATTAGAGCTTAAAAAAAATAGACAGTGTTAAATCTGCACAGAAAGCTGCAGTGGTTTAACTGAAAGTTTGATGTTACACTGATTTAATTATACCAGTGCAACACTTAAATTGGTTTAAGTTGGCTAACCTGCTGTAAGGTAGATTTAACTCATAAGAGTTTCCACACACAAAGTTGCATTGGTTTAACTATATCAGTGCAACCTCTCACCTTTAGTTAACCTGTTGTAGCTTTAGAAATGCAGAGTTAGGGGCCCAATTCCCCACTGCCTTTCATGCTGGCTGGTTATTTACACCTGCACAATATGAATGTGGAGTGGGTATTAACTGCTACAAATATCAGAATAGGAGATTTCACATTCCCTTTGCATTTAAGAGACTCAGATTGTGAACTGGTATAGTTTCCTTTGAGTCAGTGAAGCTACCCTGATTCACACCAGTTGAGGAACTGGCTCAGAGAATCACAGAATCATTAAATCATAGGGTTAGAAGGAACTACAAGGGTCAGCTAATCTAACCCCTGCTAAGATGCAGGATTTGTTGTGTCTAAACCATTCAAGACAGATGGCTATCCAGCCAACCTCCCTCAGCAGTCTATTCTATTGTCCTACTGTTTTTATAATTATGAAGTTTTCCCTGAAATTTAATCTAAATCTGCTATACTGTAGCTTGATCCCGATCCCATTGCCTCTTGTCCTGCCCTTTGTGCCAAGAAAAAACAGCTTTTTCTCCATCTTTTTTTTTTGGCAGCTTTTCAAGTACTTGAAGCCTGCTGTCACGTCCTCCCTTAATCTCTTCTTTTTCAAACTAACCATATCCACTTCCTTCAGCCTTTGCTCACATGGCTTGCATTTCATCTCTTTGATCATCCTTGTCACTTGCTTCTGGATCCTTTCCAGTTTCTCTACATCCTTTCTATACTTTGGTGTATAAAATTGGGCACAGTACTCCAGCTGAGGCCTAACCAGTGCCAGATAGAGTCACCTCCCATGACTTGCATGCTATCACCTCCCATGACTTGCATGCTATTCTTCTGTTAATGCAACCTAAAATTGCATTTTCTTTTTTTGCAACAGCATTGCGTTGCTGAGTGATGTTGAGGTTTTGATCCACCACATCTCGCAGATCGTTCTCAGTAATGCTGCTGCCAAGCCAATTATCCCCCGCTCTGTATTTATGTCTGCATTTGATTTTTTTCTTCCCTAGGTGTAGCACTTTACATTGGTCTTTGTTGAATTTCATGTTGTTGTCTATAGCCCAGTTCTCCACTTTATCAAGATCCCTCTGAATTTTAGCTCTATCCTCCAAAATATTGGCAGCTCTCCCTAGCTTTGTCTCATCTGCAAATTTGATCAGTGTGCTCTCTATTCCTACATCCAGATATATTTTAATAAAGATATAAAACACTGGACCGAGAACCAATCCCTGAGGAACCCCTTTGTAGACAACCCTCCAGTCAGACATCATTATTACAAAATATACAAAAAAACTTCAAAAACAGACTCCAACGAGAGACTGCTGAATTTGAATTACTTTGCAAACTGGATACAATTAATTTAGGCTTGAATAAAGACTGGGAGTGGATGTGTCATTACACAAAGTAAAACTATTTCCCCATGTTTATTCCTCCCCCCTCCCCCCCCCCGAACACTGTTCCTCACATGTTCTTGTCAACTGCTGGAAATGGCCCACCTTGATTATCACTACAAAAGGTTCCCCCCTTTCCCCCCCTCCCCCCCCCCCCCCCCCCCCCTGCTCTCCTGCTGGTAATAGCTCACCTTATCTGATCACTCTCTTTACAGTGTGTATGGTAACACCCATTGTTTTATGTTCTTTGTGTATATAAATCTCCCCTCTGTATTTTCCACTGCATGCATCGAATGAAGTGAGCTGTAGCTCACGAAAGCTTATGCTCAAATAAATGTGTTAGTCTCTAAGGTGCCACAAGTACTCCTTTTCTTTTTGCGGATACAGACTAACACGGCTGCTACTCTGAAACATTCCATTGATAGTTACTCATTGTTTGTGGTTGTTTAACCAAGTATGTATCCACTTAATGGTAGTTCTGCCTAGCCCATATTTCTCCAGCTTACTTATCCAAATGTCATATGGGACTATGTCAAAAGCCATGCTTAAGTCCAGGTATATTGTGTCCACCACATCCCCCTGTCCACCAAATCAGTTACCCTGTTAAAGAAGGAAATCAAGCTGCTTTGGGATGATTTGTTCTTAGTAAATCCATGCTGGCTGCTAATTATTACCCATTCATCCTCCAGGTATTCTCAAATTGAATGTTTTATACATTTCTCTAGTAGTTTCACAGGTATCAAAGTCAGTTTGACTGGTCTATAGTTCCCCAGCTCCTCCCTTTCCCCCTTTCAAAGATGTGAACTATGTTAGCTCTTCTCTATTCTTCTGGGACCTCTCCTGTCATCCATGAGTTTGCAAATATTATTGCCAGTGGCTCCAAGATTTCTTCAGTTAATTCTATCAGGGCCCTCAACTCCACTCTGTATTTAGTAGGCTAGGTGGGGCTCACCTTGTCTCCTATGACCCAAAGCAGGATCATCAGAACTTACTAAAGCTTAGTGGTTTGGGAGTAGCCTCTCACAGATCCCTTAAAGCCTGGAGAATGAGCCAAAATCTAGGTTGGAGTGACCCCACAATCTTCTTAAAAATGGTTGGCCTGGTAACGGAATTTTCATCGTGTGGGAAATTGACATTTGTTTTTATTCCAATCAGACTGAAAAGCTGACATCATAAAACTTTTCATGAAACAACATATATTTCTAATCAAAATGATATTTCAGAGTGACATATTTCAACACTGTGTGTTTAATTTTAGTTTTTGGAAGCTGAAAATGTTTAATTCTCCAGGCCAGTTTGGGGATTTTTTGGCCTCTCCTCTTTTTTCACGTTGGAAAAAGTAGGGGGATGGAGTTAAAAAGTGATAAAGTTGGTGGGAGAAACTCACTTTTCCTACCTTCAACTTTTTTTCCAACTGGGAGAAGCTAGAAAACAGTAACAGACTGGGGGCGGGAAAAGACACATTTGTTTCAACAGTATTGAAAATTTCCAGTTGAAAAATAGCATTTCATCAACATTTTCCATAGGAACATGCTGATGAAAGCCCATTTTCCAATGGGAATATTTGTCGTTCAAAACATTGTGCCCAGTTTACTTAATTTCACAAGAGACCAATGACCCTGGATAGGCTTATTGACCTTCACAAGCTTTTTCGTCGCAGGACAATAGTCTCTTTTTTCCATTTGACAAGCATCCGTTGCAATCACTTTCAATTCTGAGCTCTGTCTCAGGAGGGAAAAGGGTTAGAAACTTAATTTTGTTTTAATGAAAGTTTAAGTCTCCAACCGTCCTTCCCTAAGCTTCCTGAAACCAGTGTTCCACAACAACAGTGCAAATTCAAAATATAATAACTTTTAAAATTAGATGTTAATCAGCAAACTTTGAATGCTGAGTAGCAAAGGGAATCCAGCAAACTCCTACTTCTCAGATGCTTCTATCAAGTGACAAAGAAAATACTTAAATGAAATTGGAAGACTTTTGAACTCCGGCGAACACCTTAGTGGTCAGTGCAGTATAATTCAGGACCTTGTCTCCAGATTGACCCCCACCAATTTTGAAATGGTGGACTTTCTTTGGTCAAAAAGAAAAGGAGTACTTGTGGCACCTTAGAGACTAACCAATTTATCCGATGACGTGAGCTGTAGCTCACGAAAGTTTATGCTCAAATAAATTGGTTAGTCTCTAAGGTGCCACAAGTACTCCTTTTCTTTTTGAGAATACAGACTAACATGGCTGCTACTCTGAAATCTTTCTTTGGTCAGTTTTAGTATGGTTTATACTAGAAACTCACTTGCAGCTAGGGTGACCAGATGCCCCGATTTTATAGGGACAATCCTGATATTTGGGGCTTTGTCTTATATAGGTGACTATTACCCTCCACCCCAATCCTGATTTTTTACACTTGCTATCTGGTTAGCCTAACTGCAACCTAAGTCCCTACCCTAAAAAGACTTACACACTTTCCAGTCCTTAAAAGCTTTATACTCAAGTCTGCTCAGGTAATAGGATTTTATTATTAAACACAGGTGCCTGGGAAAATTCTGTGTTTTCTATATGTAATTTTGAGGTGCAGGGTTAAAAAGCAAAAACATTCTGTGTAAATCATTTTAATTCTCTTCATATTTGAGAAAACCCTGTAGTGAATCATGATCCCCCAATAGAAATATTCTAAGGAATTTTTCCTGGACACTTTGCATTATTAATTGTTTTTTCTATTGTAGTAATATTATTTATTCATTATCTGCATAGTACCAACAGTGTGCATTCCTCACAGGTTTTAAACAAAATAATAAAAAATAAATCAGGCATCATATATTGTACAATAGTTGTATTTTACCATAAAAAAATGTTACTTATACCTTTTTCCATAAGGAGGTGATTTCCACTGAACTGTTTTTGTTTTAGTAATCTTGTAAAGTGTAGCCTGACTTAATGAACTAACAGATTTTTAGCACTTCAGTAATGTTGTTAAACAACCTGATCAGGTTACCAAATAATCTTCCAAGAAATTGACTAGCATTACATGTTTATCCTATAGGAAAATATGGCTCATGTAAAGAAGATCCACAATACTCTTAGAATTCTATTAACAAAATCTTCTAAATATATATGCCCAAGAACATTAACATAGTACTTTAAATACAGATCACCCTAAATCATGTTTGCATTCTTCCACTCTTCCTAGCAACAGTACAGAGTTTAGATTCAGAGGCGGTATTAAAACTAGTACAGAGAAAACGTTCGTTATTTGATAACTGCATAATAAATACAAATAACTTCTTTTATTAGCATGGAACTGAAAATTACAATGATTCATATAGAATATGCTAAGCTATCATAGTTCTGTTTTATGTCCACTTAAGTACAGTTACGGTATTTCTGTTGCAATAGATATAGTTTTATTTCATTGCTACCCCCTATGATGTATATGTACTACATTAGACTGAAGATTTTGCAGTAATATAACAAAACTGCATTTGGTGAGTTTGGCAACTGGGGGAAGCAGAGTGGTAATGGCTAATCAGAGGGTTCTGGAGTTACCCTGCCCTCTCCTGGCAGGATGACATGTGCCACAGCTCTTCTTACTTCTACAGCAATGTGGGCCTGCTGCCAACTGCAGTATATGGCCAGAGCTGATGGGGTCCTGCCACATTGCCAAGCCAGCTGACCTTTTCTCTTCTCTCTGTGAATCATCGGAGAAAAAAAAAACCTGCATGATCATGGGGGACTTCAATTTGAGTGGCATATTCCAGAGGTCTCATGCTGACAGTATTAAAACATCTTTGGAATTTTTAAACACTATAGATGACAATTTCTTAACTCAAGAAGTTTTGCAACCAACACCAAAGAATTCTTTATTAGACCTTGTCCTAACACAGCGTTTATCTATCTGGGGTCCGCAAGGGTACTCCAGGTGGTCCGCGAGCCAAGTCCGGAGCCACTGGCTCTGCTGATCTACTCCTCCTCCTCTTTCCCAGTGCCTCCTGCATTTTTCTGGGGCCCTGGGTTGGCCCAGTGGCTAATCCACCGCTAGGAGGAAGGCAAGCGAGCAGGCGGCAGCGGTAGAGGAGATCTTCAAAAAAGGTAGGGCCTCCGCCTGGGGGAGCTGGGCCCGCCGTGGGGTAGTGGGACCAGGAACAGAGCCGGGAGCCATGCATTCTGGAGAGCAGCATCTCCTTCCAGGGCTGGGTGCGCGCCTGGGGTCCTGGGGAGACCCTGGCCAGGGGGTCCATCCATCACCTCCCGCAAGGCTGGCTGAAGGGGCTGAGGGGAGGTGGGCCTCCCCCATCCCTCCTGCTCTCCCAGCCCCCCCATAATTGCCTGCCTGAAGTTGGGGCCACCAAAATACCCCTATGTCACTGCGGTGGGGCCTTGAGGGAAGAGGTGGAGTGGGGGCAGGGCCTGGGGCTGAGCAGGGGCCCATGAAAGATTTTTAATAAAAATGGGGATCCTCAGCTGGCTAAAGTTTGAGAACAGTCCTAAACAGATAAAGAGGAACTTATCACAGAACTAAAAAATAATGGTAGTTTAGGTTTAAATGATCATGACTTGATCACATTTATAATGTGCAAGCAGAATAAAGTCCATACCAGTAATTTATTTTATATATAATGCACTTGTAGCTTTAGAGCCTTTTCACAAAGTTGAAAAGAATTATGAGCCAAATAAGCTGGGAGGAAGAATTTGATCAGAACAATATGAATGATAATAGATAATATCAAAACTAGATGCTTACTAGAGGCTCCAAAACCACAATCCCACAACTGAGGAAATAGACTGTGCTATAAAAGGCTTTGCTGTGAAGACAGCTATAAATTAGAAGAAAGGGGAAGTTAATCGTATGAATATAAATAAGAAGTTAGGACTTGTACAAAATTGATAAGGGAAGCCAAGGAACACAATGTGAAACTATGGCCAGCAGAGTTAAGGACATTAAGTAGTTTTTTAAAATTATATTAGGAACAAAAAGAATCTTAATAGTATTAGGGCATTACTAGATGGAAATGATAGAATTATCAATAATAATGCAGAAATGTTCAATAAATATTTCTGTTCAATATTTGAGGAAAATAGAAGTGATATAGTCTTGTTATATGATAATAATGCTCTTTAATGATAATACTTGTATCTCTCTCTGGAGGATATCAAACAGAAGCTACTAGAGTTAGACATTTTAAAATCAGCAAGTCCAGATTACTTGCATCCGAGAGTTTTTAAAGAGATGACTGAAGAGCTTGTTGTACCATTAATGTTGATTTGCAATAAGTCTTGGAGCACTGGGGAAGTTCCACAAGACTGGAAGAAAGATAATGCTATTCCGATTTTTAAATTTTTAAATTTTTAAATGGGATGACTGAAGTAATTATAGGCCTGTCAGCCTAACAAGATCCCAGGCAAGATAATGAAGCAGTTGATATAGGCCCTCACCCTTGTTTAATTTTTTATTAATAATTTAGTTAATGCAAATAAACCTGGATTTATGAAAAGTAGATCCTGTTAAATATTTTTGATGAGATTACTAGTTTGGTCGATAAAGGTAAGAGTGTTGATGGATCATAATTAGACTTCTGCAAGGTGATTCACTTGATCTATATGCCATTTTGATTTAAAACTGGATAAATATGAAATTAACATGGAACCAATTAAATGAATTAGAAACTGGCTAACTCATGGGTCCTCAAAATGTAATTGTAAATGGGAAATGGTCATCAAACTGGTGTGTTTTCAGAGAGGGTCCTGAATATATTGGCTTTTGGCTATATGGTATAACATCTTTACCAATTACCTGGAAGAAAAAGTCATCACTGATCAAGCTTGTAGAGGATACAAAAATTGGGGGAGCGATAAGTCATGAAGAGGACAGGTCACTGATTCAGAGTGATCTGGCTCACTTGGGCACAAGCAAACAATATGTTTTAATATGGTCAAATGTAAACATACACCTAGGAACAAACAATGTAGGCCATCCTTTTACAGGATGGGGGACTCTATCCTGGGAAGTGGTGATGCTGCAAAAAAGATTTAGGGGTCATGATGGATAATTAGGTGAAAATGAGCTCCCAGGGTGATGCTGTGGCCAAGAGTGGTAATGCAATCCTGGGATACATAAACAGGGAAATCTCAAGTAGGAGTAGATAGGTTATTTTAGCTCTGTATTTGGCACTGGTACAACCACCACTGAAACACTGTGTCCAGTTCTGATTCCCACAATTCAAAAAAGGATGTCAATAAATTAGAGAGGGTTCAGAGAAGAGCAATGAGAATGCTAAAGGATTAGAAAACATGCCTTACAATGATAGATTCGAGGAGCTCAATCTACTTAACTCTTAGATCTTTCCATCCCTTCTCCAGTTTTCCAAGGAACTGGCCACAAACATCTAATATAGTTTTACTAGCCCTACATAGAATGTTATTTGCTCTCTGCAGATCTCCGTCCAGGGATCAATTATAATTTTTTTAAAAAAATTGTAGTGACTGCTGCCCCAGTATCAATTTTAAATTTATGGTTTCAAATATTTAGATTCATGCTTGTTGCCTGTTCTACTCAGGATATAGTCCCTGGAATTATTGGACTCATCTGATGATAACAGTTCCTCTTGGATAGTCTCCACTACTCTTGTCCCATTTTGTGGCATCTCCTACCTCTGCCTCTTCAGCTCGACATTTTTGCTAGCTGTGGCTTGGTGTCTTGACACATCTTCCACAGCTTTTCTAAGCTTCCCTCCTATTAAGGTTCTCTGGTTATGCACTGTTATGTTGTAAATTTGGTTTGACTGCTCCTTTTACATTTATGCCTTTTCTCTTTTCTATGTCCGTGTTGTCTGATTCAGTGTCCCCTATGGTGCTAGCATGTAAGTCACTGTAATGGGCTCAGCATCCCTCTTTCACAAGTGCCCCCCTTTCTCTGCTCGATATGCCTGCAGACAGTCCTTTTCACAAGGCCCCTTTATTTTGGTTGGGTGTGAACCTGCTTTCCTTTTTTGGTCTTACATCGGGGTGGCACTTGCCTCTCACAAGTGGCCCTCCCCAGTCAATGGTTCTCTCTGCCGGTCTTTGGCAGTTCAGCCCTCCAGCTGAGCCATACACACTGTCCTCCTTTCCAGGGTATACCATCCTGAGTTTTAATCATGGCCCTGATATGGGGCTGTAGCTCTTAGACTTCTTCTCAGAGGTACTGCCTTCTTCTGACACCCAGCCGGGGCCCATCTTGGTACCCTCAGCTGATGTCCTTTTCAGCAGCCCTCCCTGGGTTTAGTTTGCAATCAGATCAGCAGGGACCATCTTACTACCCTCATCTGGTCTGGCCAGGTTCTATACGCAGTCCCCCAGGCTCAGCCTGCCGTTCTGACCTTTTGATGATCCTGCTCCTCTTCTATCCAGCCAGCCATGCATCCAGTCTTTAGTAGCCTTCCTTGGACTCCAGACTCTCTGGTGAGTTCTCTGCAGTGAGCTGTCCATGATCCTGCTGTTCATGTAGCCAGCCAGGTACCCAGTCCTCCCTCCTCAAGCTCCACACAGCAACTGAAGGCTCCACTCTGCTGCTTGCCTTTTATCTGGCCCCTTATTGGTCACTTCAGCAGCCCCTCTGATTGGCTGCTGCCCTACAGCCACTTTAAGCTGCCTGGAGGACTTCTTGCTGCTCTGTTCTGGGGTAGGGTGATGTAGGGCCTCAGGATCTAGTCCACCCTGCCACAGTCACACTGCTATTTCTTTATGGTTCCTTCCATTCTCACTTTTGCCTTAGCTTTTGCTAGTGTGCGATCTGGGTCTCACTGAAACTGTGCTGATAAATTGGTGTCTCTTCCACCAATAACTATCCTGTCTCTCATCAGTTCTTCTTTCAACAATCCATATTTGCAGTGTTTGGCAAGAATAAGAACCGCAGTAGTGAAAGTCTCAGCTGTTTCCCCTTGTTCCTGGCACCTCCTACTAAATTTGGCCCATTCATATATAATATTCTGGCTGCCTATGAAAGGGGCATGGAAAGCCTCTTTCACTCTGGAGTATTCTCTCTTTTCCTCATCAGTGAGGGGTAGGGCAGATAGGATATCATGATCAGCATCACCCCTGGCACATATCAGAGCATTTACCTGGTATTCTTATGCCTTCTCTGTTAAACCAGAAGCCATCTGGAATCGCTCAAATCTACAGATCCAGTAAACTAGCTGCCTGAGTTACCAAAAATCAAACTTCTCTAACAGAGCAATTTGTGCTATGGGCTCCATTGCTGTGCTGATACAAGGCCCTGCCTCCTTCCTGCTGCAGATTTCACAGGTCTCCTCCCTGATTTTCTACTTTTCCCATTCATTCACCACTCTGGGGGCTCTAACTCACTTCTGACACCATGTAGTGTGAGAACAAACACAAAGAGCCACTCTTTAAGCAGCAACTAGATAATTCCCTAACCAGGAATCTCCCCTGTTTATTAAGCTCCCGGGCTGCAAAAAATCCTGATCTCCTCTGGTAACTTTGGAGGATCAGGAAGTCTATAACCAGTCCTCAGACCTCATAAGCTAAACCAGGAGGGAGGCCTACAGAGAAGACCCAGAATGCCTGCTGATTCAGCAGGTGGTGCAATGTCTGCAGAGTTAGTATTGAACCAATGCCCCCAAGATGGGGTGTACTTAGCTGCTGGAATGTCTTGCACATGTGGAAGAAAATATGTCCTGACCTGATCATTTGGGCTCATGAAAGATCCTAAAATTTTTGCAGAAATAGTGGTGTTAGGCTTGAGCCTGGTCAAATTCCAACTTGTGTGGTGATGGTATGCCCACCTTATTCCAGCTGCAGTTTTCAATGAATATGATGCTCTTACCCTCTTGTCCTAACTGTTAAATAATAATGTGTAACAGCTCAAGGGCAATAATGTGTAACAGCTCAAATATTCCATGCCAGATGTAACTAACTGCATTTCAGTGGCAGTTGAAGTAACAGTATATAAATACAAGATTAAAATTGAGCAGGTAATTTTTAGTGAATAATAATTATGGGCAAAATTTTCAATAGGTGCTTTTAATTCTGAGTGCTTTTATTTTGGGGTATACAACTTTAGAGACTGAGGGCCTGATCTTTTAAGAGTTGCTGATCACATGATGATTCTTTTTCATTATAGTATGAGGATCACTTCCATGGTAAGAAGATGGCTTGAAGAAGCCACTGGAGTTTTGAATCTTTTATAAAGTGAAAAAGAAAAGGAGTACTTGTGGCACCTTAGAGACTAACCAATTTATTTGAGCATAAGCTTTCGTGAGCTACAGCTCACTTCATCGGTTGCATACTGTGGAAAGTGTAGAAGATCGTTTTATACACACAAAGCATGTGTGTGTGGGGGGGTGAGAAAACCTGGATTTGTGCTGGAGATGGCCCACCTTGATTATCATACACATTGTAAGGAGAGTGATCACTTTAGATAAGCTATTACCAGCAGGAGAGTGGGGTGGGGGAAGGTATTTTTTCATGCTTTGTGTGTATAAAAAGATCTTCTACACTTTCCACAGTATGCATCCGATGAAGTGAGCTGTAGCTCACGAAAGCTTATGCTCAAATAAATTGGTTAGTTTCTAAGGTGCCACAAGTACTCCTTTTCTTTTTGCGAATACAGACTAACACGGCTGTTACTCTGAAACCTTTTATAAAGTGGTGATACTTTACAGATACATAAGTGATTAGCAAAATTAGGGAACTTTAGACAAATTTATACAAGTTCCTTTCTGGGACCATTAGGTCTTGCCCAAGAAATCATTCAAAGACAAGGTAGTTTAATGTTAGATTTATGGGGGTGGGATGTGTAGAGTTTATATTTAATTTTCTCTTACAGCATTCATGCAGCATAATTGCATATCCATACACAGTTGCAAAGGGTACAATCAGAATCTTGTCAGGTTAATTTAATTGCTTCTGTACAAATATTTTGGAGTTGGGTTTCGGAAGCCCTCTCCCCTGGTTGTATAGAATACTGTTTGACCCAGTATAAAATATATCACAGCTGGTTGGACTTCTTGAGCATACACATTTAGAATCCACTTTACTTTTGGATTTGCATGAGTAAAACTAGATCACTTAAATGTTAGCTGAAAGTCAAAACACCAAGCTTGTGTGGTCAAAACAAAATTCACTTCTTAATCAAAGTATATACATGCAGAAAATCTTTATGCAATATTTACACTAATTTAAATAATATTATAAAGCTGTCTTTTCTAATGAAATAGAAGATGATGTAGGATGAACCTTTACAGAAAGTCTGCTAAATTCCAGTGCCAGGGAAGTCAGTTAGATGATTAATTCTGAGGATAAAATGATTTTTCCTCAGACATCTCATTTTGGATAGAATGGATTTGAGAAATATATATTTTATTCTATTGACAGAATTAATTTCCTCCAAAGTCTATTTTCCTTCTATCAACAAGAAAAAAGAGTTAAGCTTCTTACTTTCAGCCGATAAAATGTGTTCCTGCTTCTGTCATTCTATCAACAGAAAGAAACTAAAATCTTAATAAAATGTAGATGTTCCTTTCTTTAGGAACACAAGGAAGAAAAGAAATGTGAGGATATTGAAGTTCAGCAAATTTTGCTCTGTAGACAAATGCAACCCCATTTGTATATAGTCATATCATTCTGTATCATTTCCTGACACCTATTTCATGCGTATTTCATCCTTAAAAAGGATGCACGCAGGCTTAATCAAAAATTTTCAGTGAAAAACTTTTGATGGAAAGTTGAATTTTCACCTACATGAAAAGTTTCATTGGAAATCTCTTCTACGCTTGATCATTTTAAATTTGTCGGAAAACTGAAAACACAACTGATTTTTTCTCTCCCCTGTGTTTGGCTAAATTTTTTGGAGGGAGGGCGATGGGGGGGGGGCTGAAAAAATTAAGTTTTCACTGCTGAAAATGGAAAATTTTGGAGTTTTCATTTAAAAAAAAAAGAATTAAAATTATTCACTAAAAATTCAGACCTCTTTCTTTTTATCAACATTTCCCCTGGATAAAACAAACAAAATCCACATTTTCCTATCAGTTCCATTATCATGAGACGGCAGAAGATTCTATTGTTTGCCATTTCTCCTCTTCTTTGTTCCCTAGCTACAGGAACTTTGCTTTCATTTAAAATGGAAGCAAACATACTTAAGCATTAATTTGAGGGTAATGGAAGGAGGGCAATTCTTGGTTTCTGCTTTGGAAAGATGGAGACAGTAGGGAACTCTGCTTCTTACTATAAAACTTAATGCTGAACTCCTAGTTACAACTGCAACAAGATCTATGTCAGGAAAAAAAAGACACGTCCATATATTTTCCTGTTATGCAACTTAGCATAGAAGGAGCCAATGTGCATTTGAAAACAAAGCTATGAAAAAACTGTGTAGCAATCGGAGAGATTTATACCTCTGAATATGATAATGTGTGTACTACACAAAGGGCACACATATGGTCTGGCCAAAATAACATTATCCTGATGCCAAAATAACAATGTACTTGGGTTGTTGGGGAAAATCTGTAATGAGATTTGCCCCAACTGGTCCATCTATTGCAAGAGTGGTAAAAGGAAGAGACATGCAAGTGTGGGTTGGTTGTACCTAACTTTGTCAGTTACATTTGTTTTTTCAGATCTTCCAAGCTCACAGCTGACAGAAGAAGATGGTCCCTGTGTGTGTCCAGAGCAGCTGGAAGCCTTTTAGGCTACACAAAGCAATTTGTGCAGGGTTTTTTTTTTGCTCCACTTGATATTAACTTGTATTGGAAATCAAGTCAGAGCTTGCAAAGTTTCACAGGGCCAGATAGGGTGAATGTTTCCAGTCTTTTCCCCTTGAAGACACAATTGGTTTTCAGCTGTAAGATTTCCATTTTTTAACTGCATAGTGGAGCAGTTCGCTCTGCACCTCTGAAAATTAGGTAGGTGTCTCAAAATGGGCACCCAAAAATTAAGCCACAAACCTAGTGAATATTTGTGAAAGTGTGGCAGCTTTTGACTATCCAGGGGTCACATATCATGTCAGTGGTGTGATGCCTCATACTTTAATGCATCCTCAAATGTCTCCTACTGACATCTATGAGACGCATGTGTAGGTAAAAGGCATTATATAGCATTTAACTTGCATCTTGGTGAAAGTGAAACTGTTCAGATTTGGGAGTCAGATGTCTATCTGATTAATCCAGACCTCTTTATTTTGCCAAACAAAATATCTTTTGAGAAATCCATTAACTTCTGCTTTTGTAAGACTAGCCTTTCTTTTTGAATTTTGGCATTCCCAATCCTGGTAACACCAGCAAATGCAAGGGCAGGTGACATTTCATTGTTAAAGTTATTTGGACTGTTTTAGAATCTCAGAAAATGTTCCATTCAAGCTGAGTTTGCCTTTTGGGCAAAAGTTCAGATCCATTATTTTATCTTAACATTTTTGCCATCCCTAACCTAAGCCTATAATATGCTCTGCTGAAGCCTCTGAAAGGACAAGAGAACTTTTAACTGATGAAAGGGAAGCTAACATAGGCACAAATAAGCTTTGCACAGTGACAATTGAGCTTTCAAATTCCATAATCTTGTCACAAAGTTTGAAGACAGTGAGCTCCTGTCAAAGGTATGTGATGGCACTTCTTTGCTATATCCATCCAAAAGCACACAGAAGTATCCTTTACATATTTAACTAAAAGAAGCAATATAATGATTCTTGCCCCATCAGACCTTAAGTCAGTACTTAACCAAAACTCAGGTTCTTGTGGGTTGTTCCCTTTAGACAGAGAAAGGAATGATGGAATCAGGTATTTCTTTGATGCACTCCTGTTTATTGACAAAGATCATAATAAGTCCTGTTTCCCTGAACACAATAGGAATCAAAGAGCAGGAGACAGTTTCTTTGCTAACAGTCCCAAGCCTCTTTTCAGTCAGTGCTTTACCCCACATTTATCTTGGGGTTTCTCAGGGTCATGCTACAAATGTGTCTGTGGAAAAGGTGTGAGCTTTTTCACTTTTGGATTACAACATTTCAACATAGTCCAAATTCCTTTTTTCCTCTTGGAATTCCATACCAAAGATTTTCTAGGGCCCTTAGCTCATGCCCCATGAGGATCGTTGGGGTACACTTTGTGCTCTAATTAAGTGTGATTCTATAAGCCATTAAAGCGAACAGGATATGCTGTTTCCAGTCCCTTTGATGCTGTTCTACAAAGGTAGCCAGCTATGTCTACACTGGAATTAAAAAAAAAACGTGGCACCTAGTCTCAGAGCTCAGGTCAATTGACACAGGCTTATGGGCCTAAAGATTGCAGGGTAGAATTTCAGGCTTGGGTGAGTGGGGGCGGGCTTAGAGCCTGGGCTCCAGCCCAAGGCTGAACCTCTACACTGCAATTCAACAGCCTCTTAGCTTGAGCCAATTGACCCAAACCAGCTGTGGTCTTTTCTTGCAGTGTGGACATACCCATAGAGTCTGACTGAACCTTTCCACCATCCTATCAGATTGGGGTGGGGGCTCTGGAGCCCTAGAATCTCACAAGATTGCTGAAACACTTTGGATTCAAAGTTTCTCCTTTGATCTGTGTGTAGCTCATCTGGGAGCCCAAATCTGGTGAAGAACTCATTCACTAGGGACCTTTGTTACTGTCACAGCCTCTTGGCTCCTTACTGGATAAGCCTCAGGCCATTGTGTAATTTAGTCCATAGCCACCAAGAAATATGGATTACTAGGCTCTGTCTCACGCAAAGGCCCAAGCACATCAACAGCAATGTGCTCCATTGGCGCCTCCGGGAAATGCTCCTGCATAGGGGCTCTCCCTGCTTCAGGGGACCCTTCTTTGCAACATAAACATCATATTTCCTGCACCAGTTTTCTACATCCCACGTGCATTTTACCCAATAGAAATTCTCTCTTGGCTAAGATTTTTGCAACCCTAAAGTGTCCAGCAGTTTTTAAATCATGCCATAATCTCCTCTTTCAAAGTATCTGGCTGGTATCTGTACTCATTACCTGCTGATATTTTCCATCTCTGATACAATATTTCATCTTTAGATTTCAACATTTCCCACTGTGGCCAGAAAACTTTTACTGTGGTATTCTGAGGGGATGCCACCTTTCAAGGTGGCCTGGGCGGTAGGTAGAGGCCCCCTTTGGGGAGGCTAGCCTGCAGCTCCATCCCTTCTGCCCCCACCCCCTTGGCCAGAGCACCTCATCCCCCCACAGCTGGAGCCCCGAGACCCCCTTCCTTGGCCCCCTGTGGCTGGAAAATGACCCACTCCACCTGTAGGAGCCCCAAGTGGCATCCACCTTGGCCAGAGGCGCCCCAGGCTGAGCCCTGAGACAGCCCTTTCCCCCCCACACTTGCCTGGAGGAGCCCCAGGCCAACTGCAGCCACACCTCCCCTCCCCAGACCCCAGGCTGCCTGGGAAAAGCCGCAGCGTCTCTTCCCAAAGAAGAACCTGAGCTTTTGATATGCCCATGCAGGTTCCGGGCGGCTGAGATGGCGGTGTGTGTTACTCAGCTTCCCAGGTTCATCAGAATAGCACATACCGCCTCCTCAGCTGCCCCAGAACCTGCATGGACATAGTAAAGGAAAAACTTCCCCCGCCAAACTCACAACCGGGCATCCAGTGGCAGCAGCATCGCCAGGGAAGGCAGAGCCTCCCCTGGCCTATTATACCCCACTGCACATGCAAGGTGGCTGCATTTCCCAATGATTTTGCAGTCACATCCTATATTGGTATCAGGATCCTCTCTCGGGTGCTTTTAGCTGCTCTGCAGGACATTCCTGTGACTTCACACCCACCATTCCAGTGGATAACCCAGGAATATTTGCATTTCTGAGAGGAGACAGACTGCTGAGCACACCTCCTTTCCTGTCAACAAGGCCACCTGGGTAAGGCATCAGTTTTGGAACAACTAAGTCCCATTATGGATACTGGTGTACTCAACTGGTGTAAATTAGTATAGCTCCACTGAAATAAGTGCACCTATGCTGACGTATACTAGCTAAAAAGCTACCCCTCAATATGTAGAACCAATAGCCTCTTAAGTGCAAGAACATTTTTTTAGACTGAAATGCTGCTATTCTTAAAATAGAGATCAGCAAGCAAACTTTGGAGATATCTGCAGGTATTCTATGGATTAGAGTTAGAAATTACTACAGAGTATATTATGCACTTTTGTTGAACTATAATAATTATCTTACTGCAAGAAAAACCTCATTTCTCTGCTAGATGCCAGGGGCAAATTTCTAGCCACAGTTATATTTCTACTATGATAGAACTGCTGTGGGTTCTCTACAGTGCCTTTCAGCAAAAGTATACAAGCACTTACATGACAGTTAATATTTTGCTTTATAAATGTTAACTTATTAAGCTTCATGACATCCCTGTAAAATAGGTTGCATTTATTGTTTAAGGCTTTGTTTCCTACTAACTCTGAGCAAAAATCCTCATGGTTCTTAGGATTGGGGCCTAAAAGGGTTTAGAATTCTTCAGGAGCCTAAAGTTTGCTGCAGTTTGCATGAAAAATACAGTTTCCTTTCCACTTGAGAAGATTCCATTGAAAACTGGTTTCATGTTCCTACAATTCATGGAAATAGCAGATCAGAGTAAATATTGTGTGTGTGTGTGTGTGAGAGTGTGTGTGTTGGGGGAGGGGTTGGTTAATCCATGCCAATTTTATAACAGAAGTTCAACAACAAGGAGGGAAAGCTGCACTGAAACACTTTGTAAAAACAACAAGGAGTCCTTGTGGCACCTTCGAGACTAATACATTTATTTGGGCATACATTTTCATGGGCTACAACCTGCTCCATCAGATGCATGGAGTGAAAAAAAGTAGGCAGGTATAAATATGAAAAGATGGGAGTTGCCTTACCAAATGGGGTGGGGTGAGTGCTATGGAGGCCAATTCAATCATGGTGGATGTGGCCCATTCCCAACAATTGACAAGAAGGTGTAGGTATCACAGGGAAAATTATTTTATTAAAATTATTTTATGTCTAGTGGCATTCTGTCACTTTCTTTCTTGAGCCTGTCTTGTAGTAGGTGACTTCTGGGTACCCTTCTGGCTCTGTCAATCTGTTTCTTCACTTCCCCAGCTGGGTATTGTAGTTTTAAGAATGCTTGATAGAAATTCTGTAGATGTTTGTCTCTGTCTCAGGGATTGGAGCAAATGTGGTTGTATCTTAGGGCTTGGCTGTAGACAATGGATTGTGTGATGTGGTCTGGATGAAAGCTGGAGGCATGTAGGTAAATATAACAATCAGTTCATGTGGCATTTTAAGATGATCTAAAGCTGGAAGTACCAGGATTTTACAAAAGAGCTTGTTTTCCTTAAGTGTCAGGATAAGTTTTGCAAATGCAAGGAGATCAGACACAGTTTGGATAAGCATCGAACCATGGGGCACTAGTCAGAGCCAAATCTTCTGACCTCCTGAGGTTTCCTCACATCGCTATTTGTGTTTGTTTATTAGATTAAACACAATTTTAAAATAAAGTTGTCCTTATTGCTTATTATATACCTGAACACATTCTTAACACTGTTACCTGGTTCTGTGTCTCACAATGCAGGTTTGGTGCTTCTTGCTTTACCTCACCTTGCAAACATTTATGCATGTGAGTAACTTTATTCACATGGGAAGGTTACTCATGCATAATTCTTGCAGAATCAGGCTATTTAAATTGAAAGCTCTTCAAGGCAGGTATTATCTTGCTATGTGTTTCTACAGAACCCAGCACAGTAAGTCAATGATCCTAATTGGGGCATCTGGCCACTACCACAATACAAATTACACACATCCTTCCCCACAAATACAACAGTGAGGTAAAATTAAGGACATAATTGTGAAAGCTGCTTTAATCCATATGAAAAGCATTCTGTAATCTTAAATCATGTGTCTAGAATCTTCGTTCCATAATTCAACACTCCTGACATTAAGAGGTGAGATACTAGCAGGTATAAAAGTAAACATGGGTTTGTTAAGAGACCAGCCATCAAAATGAGGGATATTTGAGATGTAAATTATTCACTATTTACCTACTTACCACTGTTTATTTTCTTTTTCTGTCTCACTCTAGCTACGTGCAAAGAGTAAGTGAAAATGACACTCCTATGCCTGAAATTACTTGGAGGAGCTCTTGCAAAATGTATTGTTTGAACTAAAACAATCATAACTTTCTTCCTAGAATCTTAGTTCAAAGATGTTGATAACATTCTGAAAGGATGCAGAGATGGTAGTTTTCCACTGCGCATATGTGGGCTGTTTTGTATATTGTCTCATTTGTTGCTTGTGGTGATGGGAAGCAAAAGTTCAGTTTCACAATCTAGATGTTTTATATCAGACACACACAAAAGTCACAGCAGGAACTTCTGCAACAGCAGGCTCTTCTAAGTCACTAAACTGTTGTTGCTGAGACAATGTGGAGTTACAATAAGGTTCACACTATAAAACATCAATATTTGGAATGGGATAGCGAGCCCAACATTGGCATACATGGTTCTACATTATATTAGTTTGAGAACATAGAATGTTAGGGTTGGAAGGAACCTCAGGAGGTCATCTAGTCTAACCCCCTGCTTGAAGCAGGACCAATCCCCATTTTTTGCCCCAGATCCCTAAATGGCCCTCTCAAGGATTAAACTCACAACCCTGGGTTTAGCAGGCCAATGCTCAAACCACTGGGTTATCCCTCCCCCCATGGAAAGAACACTTCCATCATTGGTGACTGAAAGCCATCCTGAATAATGAAAAACAGATGAATCCTCACCAGATTGTCTAAATGTAGCCTTTCAGTACCTAGACTACCCACTTTTAAATACATATTTTGCAAAACAGGAGCTTATTGCAATCACAAAGCCTCATTCGTTGGCAGAAAATGTTGATAGGGTTTTTAAAGGTTTTATTGCTTTTCTCTTCTAAATGGAGTATTGTCAATGGAGATGGTGTGGCATAAATTAGAGAATTAACTCCAGGTTAAGAAAGTTATATATTGTTTATAATTTACTAAACCTATCATGACAATTCCTTTAAGGAAGGAAAAATTATTCAAACTAATCCATGATGGACTGGATGGATCAGTTATGGGGTTCAATCTTCTATCTCTGTTGCAGGTATGAATCCAGCCTAGGTCAGTAGTGACTGGGAGTTGTTACCTCTGTTGGCTCCTCAGTGACAAGGACTTTAATTTAGCAATTGTGCACTTAAATACAATGGCGGAGCACACCTAGATAGAAAGATTTTCATAGCTGTTCCACGGCATGAGAGAGAGGGAGAGAGAGAGATTCTTCCTCCCACATGACTATCCAGGTAGGATACTAGGCAGAAGGTCTGAACATCTGAGAATAATCACTGTAAATAATCAGGTAAAAAAAATTACCTGATGATTGTATTGGTGCAGTTTTGATTTTTATTGGGGTGAAATCCTAGCCCCACTGAAGTCAATGGGAATATTGCCAGTGACTTCAATGAGATCAGAATGTCACCCTCGACGTTATATTGATGGATGCTCTAGGAAAACCTGAGGATAGATACCTCAGCCACACAGAAGGAAATGAGTAGACTTATCCAATAGATTTAGAAAATAGCCTATTATCTCATCAAGTTTCAACCTGGGCTGATATTTTGTAGCTGAATTGTAATCTTCTGAATAAAAGGGTTGATAATGAAATTGCATAGCAGCACAAATGATGCTACCTCATAAGTTTATAAGTCCCCCTCAAGACTACCTATATTTGAATGAAAAGTACTCTGAGGAGTTCTTCTGACATTGAGGCAACTTGACTGCAAAGAAATCAGAAAAGGGTTATATCAGTGTCTGAATCTCAAATAAGGCACCAATAAAGGTGATTCTGAAAGGAGAGTTTAATATACTTTTAAAGATATAATTTGAAAATAAAGCAGTGTACCTTTAAATTCCAGTATTCTACCAACCCCTTCTTCCCTTAAGGTGTTACAATGGAAGCTATTTCACTGTATAACCTCCAAAGTTACAAGGTTAAAAAAGTTCAGCCCATATGATGCAATCTCTTCTAGGATTGCAGAGCACCTTTCTTCAGAAGTGACCAAACTGAGAAATAAAGCAGTGCTGAATTTCAAGTAATATGTATATGACCCCTTGCCGAGAGTCCCAGGATGTTTTATAATTCAAGAGCAGTTAAAAGCAACTTTAAATATATGTTGGGGTTGATTTTGCAATGAAAAGTGATTCAGCTATCCCATAGATCTATGTTCTCCTTGCCCAAGCAAAATTGCACAAGAGGAGAAAAAGTACTCTGAAAAGTGAGTTAATAAAGGAGTTTCAGAACTGTCTTTCCTACACAAGTTGCTGTTTGCAGCCATGGGGAGGGGACAAGAGTCTTGGTCTTCAAACTGTGAGGAACCTCCAAAAGAATCTAGAAAGGGAAGACAAGTCCATTCTCCTGACCTCTGCACCTACTATTAGGTGGGCATACATTGGGCCTAACTCACTACTACCTGACACCTTGCAGGGCTAGGCCCAGACATTTTTCAAATTATATGCATGTCCTTCCCCTTCTTGGCTCAGGGAGAAGTCTTGGGCAGCAGCCTCACTGCAGTCAGTGCACATGCTCGGATCCTTTAGCCTATGCAGCAGGAAAGGGCTTCCCCGATGCCTGGAGGGGAGGAAGAGAGAAGCAGTGGCTCTTCCATTGGGTGGGCATGCAAGCAACCCAACCCATTACCTCCTGGAAGGGCAGCAGATCCCTAACTACAGGGCTGCCTGTGCTGCTGGGGAAGGGGTGGCTGCTGGGTCCCTGCTCGTTGAGGGTAATTAACCATTGGAACAATTTACCTAGGGATATAGTGGATTCTCCATCACTGGAAGTCTTTAAATCAAGACCAGATACGTCTCAAAAGACATGCAATAGCTCAAGCAGAACTTAGGGGCTTGATACAGAAATTACCCAGTGAGGTGCTTTGGCCTGTGTTTTGCAGGAGGCCAGCCTAGATGATTAAATTTATAAGGGACCCTTCTGGCCTTAAAAAAAAAAAAATAATTTTCCCCTCCTGCCCACCCATCAGTTTTCACCCAAAAGAATACTGAGGAGAAAAATAATTACATTTTTTCAGTTAACAAATATGGGAAAGGTCAGAGTTTGAAGTATTGAGAGGAGGTGCTGGAACATACTGATAAGTTAGGGAGAAACAAGTCACCAGTATCAGCTGGTATAGATGTGAGAGTTCTGGGGGAACTTAAGATTGAAGTAGGTTGAGTTGCTAACCTAACTAAACAATCTCTCATTGAAATCACCTACTATACCGGAGAACTGGAGAGTAGCAACCACTCCATCAGTCTTTAAAAATTACACACCCCTGAGCTTTACTTTAGTACCAGAAAAATTATCTGAAACATGAATTAAAAATAAAAATATAAAACACCTAAGTGAACAGGGTATGACAGGGACAAAATTCAATGGCTTTCATATAGGGTGATCATACTTCTCTATTAGAAATGAAATTCCTATGTTTACCTGATGCCTCCAACAGATCAGTCAGAGCAGTGAAAACTCAAGACAAGGGTTAGGAGCCCCTATCATGTTGCAGTGCTTAAGAGTAGACGGAAATGTGTTGCTATAATTAGTCTCTCAGTCTCACTGGAGTCTCCTATCCTTTCCCTTCTCTAGTTTCCACAGCTCTGCTTCTCTCCTTTCATCACATCTTCCATTTATTTCCTTCTTTCATCAATCCTCCTCTTCTTTCTTGTCCTTTGCCTTTTCCCTTCTCTTTCCTCCACCCCCATTCTTTTTATAGAGTCCCATTCTTATCTCCTTTTTCCATTGCCACTGTTCCCTCTTCTGCAGATCATTTGTTCTCTGTCCTCCGCTTTATCAGCTGCTCTCTGCACCTTTTCCTTTTCTCACCATTCCCTCCATTACCCTCCTACCCTACCTATCCCTCCTTAAGTCCTTCTCCCATAGTCCTCAATAGTTGTCGATCCCCCCAGCCCCAGCTTCTACTTTACCCTGCCCACAAAAGTCTGTTGATTTCTGATAGCTAAATTCTTGTCTCATTCCTAATACCCTTTGATATTTGTTGTACAATAACACAGAGAACCCAGTCAGAATTGGACCTCATTGAGCAAATAGCAACAGAGCGTCTGCCCTGAAGAGTTTACAGTCTGAACAAAGATAGACAACGGAAACAGAAGCAGAGATGTGAAATGACTTGCCATTGGTCATACAGAAAGTCACTGACTGAACCAGGAATGGTACCCAGGTGTCCTGACTCTTAGTTCAGTGCCCCATTCACTATACTATGTTGCCTCCCTTCAAGGAGTGGAGTCACAGATATTAAACAGCCAGTTGTCAGCAACTCTGCTAGGAACACTTTACTGCTACTAGACCAGCCTAGCTGGGTTCAGACTGAGACTGCAGAATATGAAATACAAGAATGAGCACTCAAACCTTTACTTAATATTAAATTGTGCTGGGGGGCACTCACCTGAGTGGCTGGGTGTGATACTGCAATGTTTTTCCTGCTCCTGGCTCCCCCTGTAGGTTGCCAACCTCACTGAGCAGGGCTTCAGTAAATCAGCCCTATGGCCATATTGCACAGGCAAAAATTAATCCTTTCCAGGATAACAAAAAGTTTCCCCTTCACCAGGGTCTTCAGCCCCATCTCTGGGTGCTTTCAATCCCACACTATGCTCAGGCTTCTAAACGAGCTTAATCCCCTTCTTGGGGTTTAGGCCACTTTGCCAGTGGAGGAACCCAGGCACATCCACTACCCCAGGTTCCATCCCAGGGACCATATAAACAACAGACATGTGCTGCGTCCTTTAATTAGTTGCTGCTGCTATTCCCTGGGCCTCTTCCCAATTGGTCCCTTTACCTGCACCAACTTCAGGTTAGAGTTCTCAGGTCCTCTCTCTCCCAGGTCCAGTAAATGCAGCCAGTCAAGTTTCTTTAGCTAAAAAGGAGCATCATTCCAGCCTCAGCCAGGATCTAACTTGTTAAGCCCCCGCAGCTCCTTTTATCTGAGTCTACTAGGCTCTGATTGGCTGCTTCCACAAGGGCTCTCTAGGCAGGCCTGGAAGGTTGTAAGAAAGATTGTAAGAAATTTTAATTTGCATAATTTCCAGAATGCAATGCAGCAGCAGTGCTTGATCTGAGATACTACATAGATGATAAGAATATTTTATATAATTTGCTTACATTTAGAAAAATTTAAACTAAAGTGATCACAGCTAGATCCAAGTATGAGAAAAAATAAGACTGAGATTCTTCATGAAGCAGTGTTGTCTGGATAAGGTTTTGCAGAATGCCAAAATAATTAAAAAATGGTATTCAGCAACTTTCAATCAGAGTGTGTGAAAAGTGTTATACTCCCATAATGATTAATATTGGTTGCTGCCCAAGTGTTTCATGGTGACCGCTTATTCATTTGTATAAGCATCTTATAGTACGATATTCTTCTATTGTTATTATTTCATTATTTTTACATGCCACTCAAATGTCCATCATTTTGAGAGGCAAAGTGGATGAGGTAATATCTTTTATTGGAACAAATTCTACTGATAGAAGAAACAAGCTTTTGGCCTTTCCAGGCATTTCTTCAGAACTGGAAAATCTAACCAGAGTGTCACAGCTAAATACAAAGCAGGACAGATTGTTAAGCATAAGGGTTTAACACATGTTGCAAGAAATCACACAAAGCAATCATGCCATATCTGACCTATCAGTCCTTGTCTTCAAAGGAAACTTGCACAATACCTTCAAAAGGTGAGCCTGGGAACATAAGAATGTGCGTTGTGTGAAGAAATACTTCCTTTTGTTTGTTTTAAACCTGCTGCCTGTTAATTTCATTTGGTGACTCCGAGTTCTTATGTTATGAGGAGTAAATAACACTTCCTTATTTACTTTCTCCACACCAGTCATGATTTTATAGACCTCAATCATATCCCTCCCCTTAGTCGTCTCTTTTCCAAGATGAAAAGTCCCCGTCTTATTAATCTCTCCTCATACGGAAGCCGTTCCATACCTCTAATCAATTTGATTGCCCTTTTCTGAACCTTTTCCAATTCCAAGAAACTTAAATTCATAACTCTGAAAGACACTAAAAATCATGGACTTAACAGAGACACTACTTTTATGACTCATTACAACAATTTGTAACTAACCTTCCTTTGTCCTATGACTGAAGAAGTGTTAATTGCCCACTGTAAACTTAATTCAAACAAACAACCCCCCCCCCCCAACTTTCATGCTTTCTTCATACATACAGCAAAAAGGGGCACATACCTATTTTTTTAACTTTGCGGGTCACCTTTAAGCAAGAAAGGCCAATGTGAGCATATTATTTCCATGTTCTTCACACTCCACTGGCTTTCCATTGACTTCTGGACTGAATTTAAAACCCTGGTTCAATTCCTTACTCACACATAGTGCTATTCCCATGAGCAAGAACTACTCAACATGAGTGATGATTGCAGAATCAAGACCTATATTTGTTATCGCTTTCCTCCCAGCTCTGATTGTTCAGGGTACAGTATTACAGGCAGCACACTACACTATTCTCTGTCTAATTAGAAAAGGAGTACTTGTGGCACCTTAGAGACTAACCTATTTATTTGAGCATAAGCTTTCGTGAGCTACAGCTCACTTCATCGGATGCATACTGTAAGGTTTCTCTGGGCCTTTATTTTATGGAGTCTTTAAGTAAGTAAGTAAGTAAGTGAGTGTGTGTGTGTGTGTGTGCATCTGTAACTTTGCATGACTCTGCCCTTGGGTCATTTATTTTGCAAGGTGACATGTCTAATTAGTTGCTGTCTATTCTCAAAGTGGAGAGGGTAAGAACCTGAATGTTACAGTTACCCTTTATTTCATTTTTGAATGCCAGGGCCTATTCTAATTGTAAATTCAGCCAGAATAATTAAGAAGAGGAATGTCACACTACCTTGATATTTTGATGGTCCTTCTTTGATCTTCTCTACAGTTCCGCTCATTAAATTATACCATCTGAATCAACATCATGCCATTAAAACTTTCATTCTGTTTTCTTCGGTTTCTAAGGCTTGATGAAAAAAAAAGTTACTCTCACAAGGTTATTTACTTTATGTATCTTTATGGATCTTAAACATAAAAAAGAAGCTTACAAGAAGTGGAAGGTTGGACATATGACCAGGGAAGAGTATAAAAATATTGCTCGGGCATGTAGGAATGTTATCAGGAGGGCCAAATCGCACCTGGAGCTGCAGCTAGCCAGAGATGTCAAGAGTAACAAGAAGGGTTTCTTCAGGTATGTTGGCAACAAGAAGAAAGCCAAGGAATGTGTGGGCCCCTTACTGAATGAGGGAGGCAAACTAGTGACAGAGGATGTGGAAAAAGCTAATGTACTCAATGCTTTTTTTGCCTCTGTTTTCACTAACAAGGTTAGCTCCCAGACTGCTACGCTGGGCATCACAAAATGGGGAAGAGATGGACAGCCCTCTGTGGAGATAGAGGTGATTAGGGACTATTTAGAAAAGCTGGACGTGCACAAGTCCATGGGGCCGGACGAGTTGCATCCGAGAGTGCTGAAGGAACTGGCGGCTGTGATTGCAGAGCCATTGGCCATTATCTTTGAAAACTCGTGGCGAACCGGGGAAGTCCCGGATGACTGGAAAAAGGCTAATGTAGTGCCAATCTTTAAAAAAGGGAAAAAGGAGGATCCTGGGAACTACAGGCCAGTGAGCCTCACTTCAGTCCCTGGAAAAATCATGGAGCAGGTCCTCAAAGAATCAATCCTGAAGCACTTGCATGAGAGGAAAGTGATCAGGAACAGCCAGCATGGATTCACCAAGGGAAGGTCATGCCTGACTAATCTAATCGCCTTCTATGATGAGATTACTGGTTCTGTGGATGAAGGGAAAGCAGTGGATGTATTGTTTCTTGACTTTAGCAAAGCTTTTGACACGGTCTCCCACAGTATTCTTGTCAGCAAGTTAAGGAAGTATGGGCTGGATGAATGCACTACAAGGTGGGTAGAAAGCTGGCTAGATTGTCGGGCTCAACGGGTAGTTATCAATGGCTCCATGTCTAGTTGGCAGCCGGTATCAAGTGGAGTGCCCCAAGGGTCGGTCCTGGGGCCGGTTTTGTTCAATATCTTCATAAATGATCTGGAGGATGGTGTGGATTGCACTCTCAGCAAATTTGCGGATGATACTAAACTGGGAGGAGTGGTAGATACGCTGGAGGGGAGGGATAGGATACAGAAGGACCTAGACAAATTGGAGGATTGGGCCAAAAGAAATCTGATGAGGTTCAATAAGGATAAGTGCAGGGTCCTGCACTTAGGACGGAAGAACCCAATGCACAGCTACAGACTAGGGACCGAATGGCTAGGCGGCAGTTCTGCGGAAAAGGACCTAGGGGTGACAGTGGACGAGAAGCTGGATATGAGTCAGCAGTGTGCCCTTGTTGCCAAGAAGGCCAATGGCATTTTGGGATGTATAAGTAGGGGCATAGCGAGCAGATCGAGGGACGTGATCGTTCCCCTCTATTCGACATTGGTGAGGCCTCATCTGGAGTACTGTGTCCAGTTTTGGGCCCCACACTTCAAGAAGGATGTGGATAAATTGGAGAGAGTCCAGCGAAGGGCAACAAAAATGATTAGGGGTCTGGAACACATGAGTTATGAGGAGAGGCTGAGGGAGCTGGGATTGTTTAGCCTGCAGAAGAGAAGAATGAGGGGGGATTTGATAGCTGCTTTCAACTACCTGAAAGGGGGTTCCAAAGAGGATGGCTCTAGACTGTTCTCAATGGTAGCAGATGACAGAACGAGGAGTAATGGTCTCAAGCTGCAGTGGGGGAGGTTTAGATTGGATATTAGGAAAAACTTTTTCACTAAGAGGGTGGTGAAACACTGGAATGCGTTACCTAGGGAGGTGGTAGAATCTCCTTCCTTAGAGGTTTTTAAGGTCAGGCTTGACAAAGCCCTGGCTGGGATGATTTAACTGGGAATTGGTCCTGCTTCGAGCAGGGGGTTGGACTAGATGACCTTCTGGGGTCCCTTCCAACCCTGATATTCTATGATTCTATGATTCTATGTTGTTATAATTATTTCATTCTGGACTAAAATACCATCTCTAAATCGCTGTTGCTTTGAATAACTACAATATATCAATGAGCAGTAAATGGTGTTTTATTAAAAGCATCCTCCTGGTGAACTGCCTATGCAATATGCATTCTGAGCTAAATGAAGCCCCCCTTACACCACCCTGACAGCATCAAGGGACCTTTAAGTGGGTGTAAATTACATTTATACCTATTTTAAGGCTCCTTACACTGCCAGAGCAATATAATGGGGCCTTAGTGTAACTGAGAATCAGACCTACTTTGTACAGTAAAATAGATAAAAGCACTACACTGTAATATTTGCTCTTTAATATATTTTTGGGTGTGCTGTATCTTTTTTTCTCACAGACAGCCAGATTTCGCCTGGCTTTTATGTAGGCTGAGTGGAGAAATGCAGAAGGGAACTACTACCCCACTACTTAACGAAGTCTACATAAGTGCTAAGCAGAATTGCACTGGAGAATATATTAGAAATGGCAGTTTGGATACTCTCCTTATATTATCTTAATGTTGCTTTGTCTAGACTTGTTGTAAATGTCTTGAGTGATGGGGTCTCTACCATTTCCGTTGTGACTCTAATCCATAGCCTAATAAACCTCATTATTCAGAACTAACTTCCCAACAGTCATTTGAAAATGCCAATTTGCTCAGTTTCAACCCATTATTCCTAGTTATACCCCTTCAGCCTAGAGAAAGCAATTCCTTTCCTTACTTAATGACAGGTTTCAGAGTAGCAGCCGTGTTAGTCTGTATTCTCAAAAAGAAAAGGAATTTATTTGAGCATAAGCTTACGTCAGCTACAGCTCACTTCATCGGATGCATTCAGTGGAAAATACAATGTGGAGATTTATATACATAGAGATCATGAAACAATGGGTGTTACCATACACACTGTAACCAGAGTGATCATGCTATTACAGCTCACCTTAAGTGATCACTCTGGTTACAGTGTGTATGGTAACACCCATTGTTTCATGTTCTCTATGTATATATATCTCCCCACTGTATTTTCCACTGAATGCATCCGATGAAGTGAGCTGTAGCTCATGAAAGCTTATGCTCAAATAAATTTGTTAGTCTCTAAGGTGCCACAAGTACTCCTTTTCTTTCCTTACTTGCAACCTTTCAATCTCTTTGCCAATGGCTATGTGGGAGTCTTAATTGAGAGTTTTCAGAGGAACAGCCGTGTTAGTCTGTATTCGCAAAAAGAAAAGGAGTACTTGTGGCACCTGAGAGACTAACCAATTTATTTGAGCATGAGCTTTCGTGAGCTGAGCTGTAGCTCACGAAAGCTCATGCTCAAATAAATTGGTTAGTCTCTAAGGTGCCACAAGTACTCCTTTTAATTGAGAGTGATGTCGTCAGCACAACCAGTGTGCAGCACATCACCTTGCAAAATAAATGACCCAAGAGCAGAGTCATGCAAAATTACAGATGCACACACACACACACACTTACTTACTTACTTAAAGACTCCATAAAATAAAGGCCCAGAGAAACCTTAAAGATTTTCACATGACCATTCTGAACACTCAATAACATATGCACATACAAATGGTAGCCAGTCAAACCTCACTTCCTATCAAAAACTCAATAGGATACAGCGGTGATGTCTCATTTTACTGAGATTTCATTACTATAATATAGTATTCAGATCATTGACGCCACCATAAAACATTACAGGTTAAGCGACTACCCACTTTTCAAATAAATGAACACTGTATTTTGTGATGCAATATCCTGTTATATTTTACTTTCATTATGTATTAAATGCCAACAGTGAAGTTAGCACTGCACAGTACACAAACTAAAGATAGTCCAGGCCCTACAACATGTGTAATCTTTTATCTGTAATTGCTCATTCATAAAAATGTAATCATTTGTCATACACCTTCTAGTTATTAATGCAGACTGAGCATGTCCTAGTGTAGATGTGGTTTTATATGTATATATAAAGACTGTAACAGTCTGGCAGCATTTGCCTGAAATGCTAGCAAGTTCTGATCCTATTTGGAAAGGATATGGTGAATTCTGATGGATTATTCTAGCAGTTGATTCATTAACCCAGCTGGAGGTGGAAGTGGGTTTCTGGAAAGAGATGGTCTAGGGTATAAGCTGCATAATTCTGATGGAAGAACCCTTGAAGCAGCAAAGCCTGGGGAAAGCTAATCTTTGCTATGTTATTGTTTTTTCCTTTATTAATAAAGCCAAATCCCAGGAACTGGTAGAACTTGGATGTTGCATAGTGTGTCGATCTCTTTGTAGAGCAGGTAGAAGAAGGCATCGGTTAACACAAATGCATTACTGTATAAAGAAAAATATGTCATTTGGTGAAGAGGACTAAAGATACCGTAGAAACACTAAGTGCTAGATTGCACTGAGTCTATTATAGAGAACTCTGTGGAGGTACTGTAAGTAAAGAAATGTCACATGTTAAAAAGGTGAAGAAAAGGCATATTTTTAGAAGAGAAAATAAATAATGTCATGAATTAAATCATAAATAAGGCCTTTTCTATACTTCCTGGGTAAGCTGCCTAAATTACACTACTCCAACTATGTGAATAATGTAGCTGGAGTTGATGTAGCTTACGTCGATTTACTGCAGTGTCTATACCACACTGCATTGGTGGGAGGTGCTCTCCCTTTGAGTTACCTTACTCCTCTCGTTCCGGTGAAGTATTGGAGTCGACCAGAGAGCGCTCTGCAGTCAAGTTAGTGGGTCTTCACTAGACCCTCTAAATCAACCCCCACTGCATCGATCACAGCAGCGTCAATCCCCGAAAAGTGTAGACATGGCCTAAGTCTGTCAGATACAATGGCGTTTGAGTTTTAGAATGCAATGAAATTAAAACACTACTTCTGTTAGAATTGAACAATGACTGTAGAAGCAAGGCGTCAGAGAGCTCTAATCCTATTATATCTAATGACCACAGTGTCTCTTTCTGCATGCACAATGAGTTTACACACAGGAATATAAATTAAAGGACACTGCAGTTCTTCATGCTTTCCCCAGTACAACATAAGGGACTAAATTCTGCTTTTCGAAATGCATGCACAAGCACAACTTTTGATAAGAAAGAGGGTCGTAGGGTTGAGACACTAGCTTGGGACTCAGGAGAGCTGAATTAAGTTCATGCCTCTGCAACTGAGACTTCCTGTCTTACCTTGGGCAAGTCACTTAATTTGTCTGTGTCCCAGTTCCCCATCTGTTAGAGGATAATAATATTTCCTTTTTCTCACTATTTGTTTGTCTTTCTTCTGTGGGCCTGATCCAAAGCAAAGTGAAGTAAAAAACTCCCACTGACTTTAATGGGCTTTGGATCAGGCCCTTCGACTGTATGCTCTTTAGAGCAGGGACTGTTGCTTATGCTGTGTAAGTATAGTGCTTAAAACAATGGGCCCTGATCTAAATTAGAATCTCATAAGAACATAAAAATGGCCATACTGGATCAGACCAATGGTCCATCTTGCCCTACATATGTCTTCCAACAGTGACTACTGCCTACTGCATCAGAAAGAGTGAACAGAACAGGGCAATTTATCAAGTGATCCACCCCCTGTTGTCCAGTCCCATCTTCCGGCAGTCAGAGGTTTAGAGACACCCAGAGCATGGGATTGCATCCTTGGCCATCTTGGCTAATAGCTATTAATGAACCTATCTTCCATGGAATAACTAATTATTTTTTTAACCCAGTTCTGCATTGGGCCTTCACAACTTTCCCTGGCAACAAATTCCACAGGCTGACTGTGCATTGTGTGAAGAAGTACTTCCTTCTGGTTTGTTTTAAATTTGCTGCCAGTAAATTTCATTGGGTGATCCCTGTTTCATGTGTTATGTGAAGGGGCAAATAAAATGTCCTTATTCACTTTTGCCACACCATTCATGATTTTATTGTCTTCTAACATACATCCTCAGACATCTCTTTTCCAAGCTAAACAGTCCAAGTCTTTTTAATCTTTCCTCATATGGATGCTGTTCCATACCTCTAATAATTTTTGTTGTCCTTCTCACTACTTTTCCCAATTCTAATATATCTTTTTTGAGGTGGTGTGACCAGAACTGCATTCAGTATTCCAGAACATTTATGACTATGTTGAACAGCACTGGTCCCAGTACAGGTCCTTGGGGGACCCTGCTATTTATCTCTTTCCACTGTGAAGATTAATTGTTTATTCATACTCTTTGTTCCCTACGTTTTAACGATTTACTGATCCATGAGAGGACCTTCCCTTTTATCCCATGACTCCTTATTTTGCTTAAGAGCCTTTGGTGAGGGACCTTGTCAAAGGCTTTCTGAAAGTCCAACTACACTATATCCACTGGATCACCACTATATCCACTGGATCACCCTTGCCACGTTTGTTGATCCCCTCAGAGAATTCTAACAGATTGGTGAGGTGTGATTTCCTTTTACAAAAGCTGTGTTGACTTTTCCCCAACATAGCATTTTCATCTGTGTGTCTGATAATTCTGTTCTTTGCTATAGTTTCAAACAATTTGCCTGCAACTGAAGCTTACTGGCCTATAATTGCTAAGATCGCTTCTGGAGCCTTTAAAAAAAATTGGTGTCACATTAGCTATCCTTCAGTCATCTGATTCAGAGTCTGTCTCAAGCAATAGGTTACATTGCTATTACACTACCACAGTTAGTTCTGCAATTTCGTATGTGAGCTCCTTCAGAACTCTTCGGTGAATAAGTCCTGGTGACTTATTACTATTTAGTTTATCAATTGTTCTAAAACCTCCTTTATGAACACCTCAATCTGAGACCATCAGATTTGTCACCTAAAAAGAATGGCTCAGGTGTGGAAATTGCCTTCACAATTTGTAGTGAAGAAGTATCTCTGTAGTGAAGACTGATACAAAGAATTCATGTAATTTCTGTGCAAAGGCCTTATCTTCCTTGAGAGCTTCTTCAGCCCCTTGATTGTCCAGTGACCCCACTGATGGTTTGGCAGGCTTCTCGCTTCTGATATGCTTTAAAAAGTTGCTGTTAGTTGCTATGTCTTTTGCTAGTTGCTCTTCAAATTCTTGTTTGGCCCGCTTAGTTATACGTTTACATTTGACTCGCCAGAGTTTATGCACCTTTCTGTTTTCATCACTAGGATTTGACTTCCAATTTTTAAAGGATGTCTTTTTGTCTCTAACTGCCTCTTCTACTCTGTTGTTTTGCCATGGGGACATTTTTTTGGCCCTCTTACTTTTATTTTATTTATTTATTTATTTATTTGTGGTATCTTTAGTTTAATCCTCCATTATGGTATTTTTTAAACATTTCCATGCAACTTGCAGGCATTTCACTTTTGTGACTGTTCTTTTTACTTTCCACTTAACAAGCTTCCTCATTTTTGTGCAGTTCTCCTTTCTGAAGTTAAATGCTACTGTGGTGGGTTTCTTTGGTATTCCCCCCATTTTCCACAAGGACGTGAAATTTAATTAAATACGTTACTGAGTGATTCAACTATATTCACCTCTTGAACTAGATCTTGTGCACCATTTAAGACTATATCAAGAATAGCATCTCCCTTTGTGCATTCCAGGACTAGCTTCTCTGTGAAGCAGTCATTAATCGTGCTAGAAATTTTATCTCTGCATCCTGTCCTAAGATAACCTGTTCCTAGTCAAAAAGAGGATAATTGAAATCCCTGGTATTATTGGGTTTTCTATTTTTGTAGCCTCTCTCCCTGAGCATTTCACAATTACCATTACCATCATGGTCAGTAGTACATTCCTACTGCTATACTCTTATTATTCAACATAGAATTTCTATCCATTGAGATTTTATGGTACTGTTTGATTCATTTAAGATTTTTTACTATAATTGATTCTATGCTTTCTTTCACATATAGTACCACTCACCCACCAGCACATCGTACTCTGTCATTCCTGTATATTTTGTACCTTGGTATTACTGTGTTATTTACTATAATTGTTCCACCAATGATGCCTCTTGTATCAATATCCTCATTTAATACTAGGCACTCAAGTCCACCCATCTTAGTATTTAGACTTCTTGCATTTGTATACAAATACTTACAAAATTTGTCAATGTTTCGTTGTCTGCCTTCATGTGAATTGGACTCTTTTTCATTTGACTGTTTCTCTTCAGTTCCTACCTCTATCTTATCAACTTCTAGCCTCTCCTCTTTACTAGGATACAGAGTATCTCCTTTAATAAATCCTCCCCTAAGGGATATGTCTATCCAAACTGTGTGCTCCTCCACACCTGTTGGCTTTCTCCCCTCCCTTAGTTTAAAAACTCCTCTATGACCTTTTTAATTTTCCGTTCCAGCAATCTGGTTCCATTTTGGTTTAGGTGGTGCCCATCCTTCCTGTATAAGTATCTCCTTTCCCCAAAGCTTCCCTAGTTCCTAGTAAATCTAATCCCTCCTCTGAACACCATCGTCTCATTACATGTTGAGATCCTGCAGCAGTTCTGCCTGTCTAACTGGCCCTGTGCATGGAACTGGAAGCATTTCAGAGAACTCTACAATGGAGGTTCTGGATCTTTAATATATGCGGATATATACCTAAAGGCAGAATTTGGCAAACAAATTATTTAGATATAAATGGGAACTGTACTAGACATTATGAAAACAAAAATATGAAGTGTATTTTTTTCCTTTTCATTTTTACTCAGTCTTTATCCGATTACAAATTAATTACAAAAGTATTTAACAATTTTGGTGAAACATGTACATAAAAATGACAAGGGGAAAAAAAGAAAGAAAATCTACCATTTACATTAAAATAGTGCCACAAAGGAGTTAAAAAAAAGAGTGCCATAATCACTGAAATAGAAGAGAAGTCACGAGAAAGAACTGGGAGAGAAATCCGCTGAGTCTGGGGAGAGAGGGAGAGAGACTGTAAGGTGAAGTGTTGTGCAAAACTGCCCTTTTTCATGTCTAAATGATTTGCCAGAGTGAACAGTTTTGACAAAATTACCTCATTCCGTTAAATAGCAATAGTCATGGGTTTCTTCATTTAAAAAAACCAGAACAACAATTTAATTCTCTTATCGTGCTCACTGACTCTTTGCCCCTTAGCTGGTTGCTTTGCACTTCTGTGGAATAGTCCTATCAGGTACCAGGTGCAATATTCTTAGTATGGCTGTATCTAATGTGATCCTGATCCTGGAAACACTTAGGCACATGCCTAACTTTATGCATATAAATAGTTCCACTGAACTTAATGTGATCTGTATCATGCTTCAGGATGCAAACTAATTATCTGAAGAGTAATTAGGAATTTTCCCAATTAGGCAGGTGTGAGGTGTGGTATATGTTTTAGTTTTGTTCTTCTTCTGATGCACCAGGAAATGGCTACTTCCAGAAGCTAGATCCTACGCTTCCTGTAAAGTGACAGGTTTCAGAGTAGCAGCCGTGTTAGTCTGTATTCGCAAAAAGAAAAGGAGTACTTGTGGCACCTTAGAGACTAACACATTTATTTGAGCATAAGTTGCACCCGATGAAGTGAGGTGTAGCTCACGAAAGCTTATGCTCAAATAAATTTGTTAGTCTCTAGGGTGCCAAAAGTACTCCTTTTCTTTTTACTGTAAAGTGCCATCGTTCTGATTCAGTGTGACAAATCCTATGTTCCTACAAGGGTGACATTTCATTTATCTTTTTCTTTGAGCACTTCTCTTCCGTTCCTCTATTGGTGCTGACTGAGTCACAGAAGAATATGGTTCAGAAAGAAATCACCAGAGTAATTGCATGTCAGCACTCACTGGAAGACTTGCTAAGGTGGGTGTTTGTGCAGAAGGAAGGAGGACATCTAATAAGATGATTCCTTTACCAAAAGAGCTGTTATGAATACACTATATCTAGAGTGCAGGATCACAATTATAATTCCCCTTATTTCTTTTTTCCCTTTGTGTGTATGTCTGTGGCACATCCTACTGCTGTCATGTAATCCCACCATCAGGGGTTTTCATGAGTCTTTCCTGTGGTTTGGATCAGAAGTTCCTAAGAACTTAAGCTGTAATAAACCTGGAATCCTGCCTCCCTAGAGGAAACCTCAAAAGGAGGTCAGTGGCAATAACACAGATGTAGAGATGGACGCCTCCTAGGGTGTTAGCTGGCACATGGGAGTGTAAATTAGTAGTGGCTGTGTCTCTAACATAACAGTACAGCATTTATATAATTGCATGTTGGTTACTGAGTCTCCCAGGGTTGACTGTGAGCCAGAAGGGGAGTAATTAAATGGTGACCTTTATTTTATTTTTTAATATCTAAATGTCAAAAGCATCATCATTTAAGTTGAGAAATCTTCTGAAAAGCCAGAAAGAAACCCAGAGAGTCATTTAGAAACCATATGATATTTGTTGTATTCTTTTCCAGGTTGCAAATCAAATCCATGTGGTCAGTTCGGGTGCCCTTTAGGGTCTTAGAGTGCTCAGACACTGGTTAGTCCAGTTTCTTGCTAACAATATTATAGTTTTCAGAGTAGCAGCCGTGTTAGTCTGTATTAGCAAAAAGAAAAGGAGTACTTGTGGCACCTTAGAGACTAACCAATTTATTTGAGCATAAGCTTTCGTGAGCATCCGATGAAGTGAGCTGTAGCTCACGAAAGCTTATGCTCAGATAAATTGGTTAGTCTCTAAGGTGCCACAAGTACTCCTTTTCTTTTTGCGAATATTATAGTTGTAGTTGCTAAGTAGACAAAGGTCATTGATGGTTCTGCAGACCTCCTGTGCATGAGACGGTACAGTAGCACAAAGCAATGTCAGGACTCTGAGCTGCAAAGACAGTAACTAATAGGGGTCAGCGCAGATCACAGCTTAAGATCAGAATGTTCCCATCCCAGATGGTGTAGAAAGCAGATCCAAAAATAAGCATTAAATGCTTGATTCAGTTCAGCTTTTCTGTTAAATAACATAAATCCTGCAGTGACTTTAGCTTGCATGTGCATGTCTGATTATATTAAACTTGCTAACAGCACGACTAATCATTTTGCTAACAACTAATTGCAATTCACTTTAAGTTTAGCATGCATTATTGAAGCACAGAATTGTCCAGTTATACTGAAAGGAGAAGAGACAGTTGGTATGATTTTGATGAGGACGCAACTTTACTAGTAGTTGTCTGGTTCTACCTGGCAGATAATAGTGTACAGTGCAGGTTACTCCATGTTCATTCAGTAACTACCCAGGGGTCTTCTGCCAGCCCTGCTCTTTTTCCAGGTTGCCCAGAAAACCCATTGCTGGGACCTTACCATCCCCCCCCTATACAAGGGTTAAGGTGGGCTATAAGAAAGAGGGGTTGGCTCCCTGCTGTACCAGTCATAGGGGCCCCAACTCCCACCCCATTCTACTCCTTTAACCAACCCCTCCTTTTTTAAGTCTTTTACCAAGCCATATATCTGCTCTCTGTATTCCCTTCCCTATGGAGTGCCTGCACTGGACGTCCACCCCACACTTTCATAATGAGTTGCGACATCACAGCCTAACTCCCATCCCTACTCACCATAACAAAGCCCTTCCCGAACCCGCTGTGGGGAAGGCAAAAAAAGCCCCCACTCCACCTAGGCCAATCCAGTGGTGGGGGAAAAATTCCTTCCCAGCCCCCCTAGAAAGGAGTGGCTAGCACGCTGGTGGTCGGGAGAAAATTCCTCCCCAGCCTCCTTAGAAAGGAATGGCTAGTGCACTGGTGCTGGGGGGAAAATTCCTTCCCAGCCCCCCTAGAAAGGAATGGCCAGCGTGATGTCCACAGCAGGTCCTTACCAAACCCGGTATTTTGCTACCTCAAAGGGGTGGAGGTTGGATGCTGCTTGGCCTGGTCCAAATTAAAAGGGCTTCTCTCACCGGGCTTCCCTCTTTTGATCTCCCCAGCCCTTCTGGTCCCTGGGGCTGAGTCAGTGTCCCCATGCTGACCCACCCTTCCCCTTTTGCAGCAGCTTCTGAGCCTTGCTCCTCTTCCCTGGCAAGCCAGACAACAGCCACAAAGTGAACCGTGGTCATTCTGTTGGGTTAGAGTTTTGGCTTGTTTATTTTCCATCTGTACTGTTAAATGTGAGGCTAGTTTAAATGTAAACCTGTCAAAAATGTTGCTTATAGATAACAGGTCAGCTTCTCTGCTAGTGTAAACTATCGACTTCAAGGTTTCTATGCCAATTTACACCAACTGAGGATCTGGCCCAGTGATTCTGGACCAAGATTTTCAAATGACTAATGAATCTGGGTGTCTTTTTTTTCCAGTGCCTCACTTCACATACCTTAAAAGGGCCTGATTTTTTAGAGAGTGCCCTTAACCTACTGGGACTAGATTTTCAAAAGAACTCACCTTCCAGCAGCTCCTATGGACTTCAGGGTTGAGTTGCTGGTTGCTTAACACTTCTGGCCACTTATTTACGTAACTTGGGAGCCTACCTTCAGGCATACATTTTTTTTTTATTTTATTTTATTTTTTTTACAGATCTTAGCCTGCATTTCTACGGTAAAATACTTCCCAACTCACACAAAGCCTGATTAATCAAGCTTGGTGTGGCAAACTACGCCTTTTTCGAATGGGTTGATGTGGAATTCAGCTTCCCAACCTACAGGCAAAGTGTAGTGCAGTTGGTAGTCCAGTCTATGAACTGCAATAGCTGCCCTAGTCCCTACATGTGCCTCTGCATCGTCACTTATCTGGAGCTAGTGTAGCACTCTTGCCTCCAGAAAACAGAGATGTGGATGCCCCACCTCAAGGCCACGCAAGTGAGGGTTGAAGACACATTGAATAACTACATTATCTGTCTAATCTATCACACCCCCTAGGTTTCCCTACATTGTTATGAATAAATGGGGCCCATTAGAGCTCATCAAAAATGTCAATTATTTTTTGCAGGATATTTAAAAAAATATTTTTTCAAACTGTTTTGATTTTGCATCAAAAAAATTGAAACCAAAAACCAAAATATGCTCTGGTTTTTGAAAGTCATTTTGGTAGTCTTTCTGTGTTTAAAAATATTTTCAGTAATTTGGGTAAAATATTCAGTTTTTAAAAAACAAAACCCCAAATTTCTTACTAAAAACAAATCATTTTTAAACAAGAAAATTTGGGTTTTCATTTTTTCTTTGACAAATCTTAAATTTTCAACCAAAAAGATGTTTTTAAACTTAATTCAACAGGAGTACTCAAGTGTTCGAAGTTAAGCCTTTGCTTAAGTGCTTTGCTAGATCAGGGCGGGAGTGCATCTTGCAAGATAGAGCCGTACTCAGTTTAGGCTTGCAAATGTATATCTCAAAGAAAATCATGGATACTCATTTATGTCAAAACATCAGGGCAACAGCTAATCTGATTAACATAACAGTCAAGACTGACTTTTTTATGCAATCAAATTAAAATGGTCATCTTGTCTATTCATGGATGCTTATACAGAATTGTTCCTTTCAGGATCTTTTCATGTAATTTGTCTTATCCTGACTTAAATGAATCAAGCAATGAGGCTTCTACCCCATGACTTGGAAGCTTCCATTATATTCCTCTGTAGTACATAGTTATTTGTAGTGTTGTTGGATCCATGTTGGTCCCAGGATGTATTCATGTAACATCCCTGCAAACTTTCTCATTTTAAAAAATAAATATGGCAACAGAAAAAAATGAAATGGTGAGCACATAGACTTTTATTTTAAAGTATTTTCTGGCTCTGCATTTATTTGTAATAAAATCAAATGAAACCATTTTCTTATTGTATATAATAAATTGACTGCATATTAGCAGTTGATAGCTATTGCCTCAGTTGTGCTCTGTGAGGCATTTAAAAGATTACTAAAGTCAGAGACATTAACTCTGCTACTTTCACTCTTTTCTCCAACTGTGATGATCTTACAGACCTAATCTTTCTAGTGTATCCTCTCTCTTCTGAACTTCTCTGTAAAATATAACTGAACTATTTCTGCTGTCTAAAAGTTTCTTTTGTGGTGATGTGAAATTGTAACATTTATCAAGTGTCAGAGTAACAGCCGTGTTAGTCTGTATTCGCAAAAAGAAAAGGAGTACTTGTGGCACCTTAGAAACTAACAATTTATTTGAGCATAAGCTTTCATGAGCTACAGCTCACTTCATCGGTTGCATACTGTGGAAAATACATAAGATGTTTTTATACACACAAACCATGAAAAAATGGGTGTTTATCACTACAAAAGGTTTTCTCTCCCCCCCACCCTACTCTCCTGCTGGTAATAGCTTATCTAAAGTGATCACTCTCCTTACAATGTGTATGATAATCAAGGTGGGTCATTTCCAGCACAAATCCAGGGTTTAACAAGAACGTCTGAGGAACAGTGGGGGAGGGGGGGAATGAATAAACAAGGGGAAATAGGTTACTTTTTTATAATAACTCAACCATTCCCAGTCTCTATTCAAGCCTAAGTTAATTGTATCCAATTTGCAAATTAATTCCAATTCAGCAGTCTCTCGTTGGAGTCTGTTTTCGAAGTTTTTTTGTTGAAGGATAGTCACTTTGAGATCAGAAATCGAGTGACCAGAGAGATTGAAGTGTTCTCCGACTGGTTTATGAATGTTATAATTCTTGACATCTGATTTGTGTCCATTTATTCTTTTATGTAGAGACTGTTCGGTTTGACCAATGTACATGGCAGAGGGACATTGCTGGCACATGATGGCATATATCACATTGGTGGATGTGCAGGTGAACGAGCCTCTGATAGTGTGGCTGATGTTATTAGGCCCTGTGATGGTGTCCCCTGAATAGATATGTGGGCACAGTTGGCAACAGGCTTTGTTGCAAGGATAGGTTCCTGGGTTCGTGGTTCTGTTGTGTGGTATGTGGTTGCTGGTGAGTATTCGCTTCAGGTTGGGGGACTGTCTGTAGGCAAGGACTGTAGGCAAGCGCCCTCTACTCTGGGTTGCAGTCCAGGGCCCTGTGGAATGCAGCTATCTAGAGTACCTCCTGGAACAGCTGTGTGACAGCTACAACTCCCTGGGCTACTTTCCCATGGCCTCCTCCCAACACCTTCTTTATCCTCACCATAGGACCTTCCTCCTGGCGTCTGATAATGCTTGTACTCCTCAGTCCTCCAACAGTATGCATTCTCACTCTTAGCTCCTAGTGCCTCTTGCTCCCAGCTCCTTACATGCACACCACAAAACTGAAATGAGCTCCTTTTTAAATCCAGGTGCCCTGATTAGCCTGCCTTAATTGATTCTAGCAGCTTCTTGATTGGCTGCAGGTGTTCTAATCAGCCTGTCTGTCTTAATTGTCTCCGGAAGGTTCCTGATTGTTCTGGAACCTTCCCTGTTACCTTACCCAGGGAAAAGGGACCTACTTAACCTGGGGCTAATATATCTGCCTTCTATTACTCTCCTATAGCCATCTGGCCTGACCCTGTCACAATATATAGCATATTATTAAATGTTTTGTTTTAAAGTGTAGCTCTAGTCTGTGACAGAAGATCCAGAGTCTACTAATTTATATTTTATGGCAAGTGAAAATTGAGAAAAGGGTTTTTAAAAAAGATGCCTAGAGAAACCAGCCAAACCAAACAATCTGCCAAGAGCTGTACCTATGTTCAATAGTTATGAATTTGAAAGATGGCCATTATGTGTAATTAAAGTGTCTTCTAATCCTCAGTGGTCCATCTCCTAGAGAATACAGCTGTTCTCCAACTCTTCTGGTTTGTTTATATAGCTAGAGAAAGCTGGTTTGGAAAGCAAGGAGTAGCTAACTACCCTGAATCAAAGCAGGGTATAATTAGTGGACACACTAGATACAGTAGCATGCATTTGAGAGAAAACCTACACTTAAGGTGGTGTGTAGGGTATAGATGCTGCACTCCCAGGAAATCTAGGTATAAAGAGCAGTATAGACAGTAAGGCATGGTTGAATGAATTATATAACCTACACAGCTCTCTACACACCCAAGCAGTGCCTCTCACATCTACCCTGCTATTTTTACCAACGTAGTATTGTGTCCTGTTGCCTCCCATCTGCAGGAGGCATTCACTGTGGCATGTAGCACCTGTACTCTAGATGTGGCTATAAGTACTCTAGATGTGGCTTGTAAGCTATAAGACAGAGCCTGAGTCTAACTAGGAGCATCAGAGATGAGACTTGCTCCTCAGATCTGTAAGACATACCTTTCTTCTCTGTAACTGACCTAAGAGAGCCAACTTCACTGTGCTCTGTAAAGTATTCACAGGAGGTACTCTATGCCTGCTATTTCTTTCAGTTTAACAAGATTATTTCTCTGTGTTCAATAAGTTTTATTTTTAAAGAAGCTACTGCTGTGTGTTTCGTACACACCACCTCTAAAGAGATCAAAGTACTTCAGTCTCTAAGGGGAGTTAAAGAAGGCAAAAAGATTGTCCACAGCTTAAACAGCCACTCTTAAACTTGGTCAAAAGTACATGCAGGGAGGTGACCTCTCCCAGTGAGGTATGTTGCAAAAGCCTCTGGCAGGCACACACTGAAGACTCCTAGGAAGAGGCATAAATAGGAAAGACAGCAGATGACATGGGAAGCGTGCATATGTAAGTAATATACGCAGCCCCTGCCCCAACGTATGGCTCAAGCCTCCTTCCTGGTGCTTGCTACTTGGACAGTCTTCTCCCCTCTCCTTGCATGGGTCGGTCCTGCATTCTTTTTGTGGTGCTTGGTGCCTCCATCCAAGGTGACGCCTCACTGGGCCTGAGACACAAGGGATGGTGTCCCTTGGGAAAGTGAATAATGCTACAAATGGGCAAGAAGTATAAACCCACTATGTGAAAAAACAATAAAGTACATCACACATCCCAGTCAAGTGAATGACACCCAACATAACAGGGAACTTTATTGGAAGCAGGAAAATAGGATCTGGGGAAGGAAAGGGTTTGGGTTACCTAATGTATACTATACATTAACAAATCAACCAATTCCTCACCTCCTAACACTCATAACTCCCCAACCCTCCCTTGGGCCTTCCCCCAGTCAGACTGTATATGGAGGAGGAGTCTGGAGACAAGTGCTGAAGCATTGTGAATGCTAGCCAGCTTAAATTTTAAAAAGGGTCCTTTTATAGTGTCATTGCCCCTGCGTCCTCTCCTGGCTCACTGCTCTGGAGTCCGGTGAGGGTCTCAACTGGTTCTCAATAGCCAGCAGCAGGTCAGATCTCTGCCTCTTTGGATGCTGGTGTCTGCAGGGCTGGATCTGCCTGACCAATGCACTAGATACCATATCAGTTCAAAGGCTCTCTATGTGGGGAGGGCGAATTAATCAGAGACTCCTGAGCTGTTCTGTTTCATTCTCAGTCAGCTCCCAGGTCTGCAAACTCAAAGCTCAAAACTGAAACTAAAACTAGTCTGAGGAGCTGAGCAACCCCAACTCATCACTGGCCCAACAAACTGCTTGTCCATATCACCCCATGCACACACCTCCCCATTGGCCTCAGCAGGATTTGCTAGTCCATTCTTGCAAATGGAGTCAGGGGGCTCTGGTAGCCATTATTCTTGTTGTCCATAGGGTAGAACCCCTTAGAGGCTCAGGCCAAAGTTTTAGGAGCTGGCAAACTCCAACTAGGAGTTTGACTATATATATATATATGTCAGACAGATTTTCAGTGGGTATTATCTTAATTTATGGTATTTTCAAAGTGCATGTCACTGTAGCATCTAAGCACTGGACAGCAAAAATAGAACTGAGCATGCCAAAAGTGGCTATTTTTTCCCTCTCCCTATGTTCCCATTCCCCTTCACTCCTCCTCCATCTGCTTTCCCTGTCATTCTTTTGTCTTCTCTCCTCTTTCTCTCATAAGTCTTATGGTGAACAAGTCATAATGGAAGATGCTATTCCTGGGAGAAGGAAGGGAGTCTGATATTTAGGACTGAATAAGATCAGTTTCAGACTCAGCCTGAGTTCCTGAGGTGGTGAGTTCCATAGCTGAGGTCAAGCTGCTAAGAACAGTGTACCCCTTGGCCTTGAGAGCCTGATCCTGGGCCTGCCTAATTGCAGCATCCTTGTAAAATGTACTTGCTTTATTAGCCTATGGACAGATAGGTTGCTTCTGCCAGGAACTGGTTCTAGCTCATTAACCTGTAGATTAGGCCACAATGTAAATAAAACCCTTTTTCATAGCGTATAATAGGCTTAGAAGGATTAGATTTTTGTCTGCAAGTATAGGCAGACATTGACTTCACAGTACACATACAAACTGATGAAAAATATTTCCATTGATAATAATCAAAATTTACAGATAGGCAAAGAAAGAAAAATGCTGCTTGAGAACTTACCAGAGTTTGATTTAAGGATATTTACTTTGCATATTTTGACATGTAATATTGATAATTTATGTTTTAAATCTTTACCTTTCTGAATCAGAACACCCAGTCATTAAATATTATTGTCTAACCCCTCAGACCTTCCCACAACTGTGAACATTTAAGTTGATTAAAAAATTGATATTATTCATCAAAATGATAAAAAATAAAAATCTAACTCTGCCAAGCCTAAGAATAACCCTTCTAAGTTGGCCATGCCCATATCTGAGTTTGCACTCCTGCTTCCAGCATCTGCCAGAAGTTATATGCCTTTTAGAGCACGGCACGCACAGCACAGTACTAGATGGGTGAAGGGACAGAGATTGTGTTTACACTTCCTTTGCACCTTCCTTTATACTATGCAAAGCCTTGCACACCATTTTACATAAGTACAGAATTGAGTCCATTCTTTTTATAAGTAATTATCATGAAGGTAAGATATGGTTTGTGTAGTTTAAGGTCTAATATTATTGTGTTGACTATCTTGATATATGATGGTCAGATTTTCTGATAGAGGGCATTAGCCTAAATAGTGTACATTTACTTTTTTGTATGTGTGTATTGTATAATTTGTATTGTAAATCTGTTTTCAAAATATCACTAAGGGATTTAGAACCAGACCTTCAGCTGCTGCACACCAGTTTACAATCTGGCCCTTCATTTACAGAGTATATTGGTAGCTAAATTAAGATTTAGCATATATTGACTGAATTCTGGCACTATGTCCAATACATTATATTTGAAGAATCTGGGGAATTCTGGATCTTGCAGTGTTTGGACTATTTTCTGTACAGTCTTGTTGTTTTATCTGACTGTTTGCTGAGGTCTAAGTCAGTGGGAGTTTAACTGTATAAGGGTATGAAGTGAGTCAGGAGTTCAGGATTTGACTAGTTAAAAGAAAAAGGAAGCCCTGTTTGAGCAGAGACTTGTGATGAAAATCCAGAAAGGACTCCAAACTGATATGTGATAATATTCTCCAACTTCTGGTTTCCCTTCCTTTAATCTTTTCATCTCTATTTTGCTGTAGTTCTGCTCCTGTTCTTTTACATCCTTCCCAGTGAAATCAAAGTGAGAGTAATGTGCGATGTCAGGCAACTTTCTTTTTTTATGCAGCCTGGTAGGAGTCTTTAAAGACTTTAAAAAAAAATCAAATCCCCACATAAAATGGGGAAAGGGAAAGAAGTCCACAGACTGTCACTGTCTTTTTGAAAACATATACTGGTGTAGATTAAAGACAAAAAACAATATCAAAAAGTTATCACCAAGGGAAACCACTGTACAATATAATGTTAATCATTTTTTAAATTCTGCCCATTCTATAACGGTCATGATTATGGAGGTGGCAAGCTGTGCCAGGAATGGTAGGCTTCACCATCCAAAGTAACGCTGCATGCTTCCCTTTTGCCAAGGAGCTGAGTAAGGGGTTGTGTTTCATTATGTGTAATTCTTGTAGAGGCTTGTCCTGAGGGGGTGCAATATGGTAGCACCCCCAATGTGGGCCAGCAGTTAGACATCACAAGCTGATTATTTCTGACAGGGAACAAAATGACATAGGAACAGAAAATTCCTTATTTCCATACACTTTCTGATACCTTGATCACATCAAGGGCAGGGAGTCTGATTCAGATTTTTTGAATGGCTGTGAAGCAGTGGGTGCTTGTATAGAGGAGAGGTTTTATGATGTGGGAAGGCAATTTCCCAAGTTAGAGCATACATATTTTTCAATCCTCTTCCTTCAATTTACTCCCTATTACTGGAGAAACTTCTTTTCTTTCAGTTTAATTACCATATGAAGTCATTAGAGATTTCAGCGAAAACCAGTTTGTATTATGATCCCATTTCTTGGCAGAAATCCCAGCACAATACCTTTAAACTGTACATCTGAAAATGAGCCCTTCTGAACATTTACTGTACCATATGTAAACATCATCTTGGGTTTCTAACAAGCTGTCCACAATCTGCACTCTGACTTGTGACTTCCTTTCCATTCAGCACACATTTTTCTACAGCAGGCACAAGAAAGAAAAATAATCTGGCTCAAACAAGCATAACTTCAGCTCACCATTTGTTCAGTCTCTGTATTGATATCCTGATGCTACACAGGCTTTTCATAAGACCTCACTGAAGGTCAGATTCTTCTATCCTTATTCCATCTGGTCAATACCACCTGGTTAGGCTGGTGCAAGCTGTTTTACTTCTGCAGCCCTAACATGCTATGATAAGCTATGACCTACTAAAGTGCAAAGTTGCTTATCTTGCAATAGACATTCCTGTTTAACCAAGAAATCACGGGCTTTCTAATTATAGAAAGTTTCAGAGTAGCAGCCGTGTTAGTCTGTATTCGCAAAACGAAAAGTAGTTCTTGTGGCACCTTGGAGACTAACCAATTTATTTGAGCATACGCTTTCACGAAAGCTTATGCTCAAATAAATTGGTTAGTCTCCAAGGTGCCACAAGTCCTCCTTTTCTTTTTAATTATAGAAGGATAATCTAAATCAGGAACTAGCGTAAAAAGTTACTTTGACTACACTGTAAGGGTTTTCAGAGCTGCGCATGCTGTAGGGAACTTCATTTGCAGACAGATACTGGCTAGTGGCAGGGACCAGAAGGAACTGAATTATGCATTTAAAAGGGAAAAGAAAAATCACAGCACACTCAACAAGTTGCTAATGAGAAAGGAGAGTTCAGATTGTATCATGCAAGCACATCAGTAAGACTTTATTAGTGCAGGTGTGTACAACTTAAAACACTAATATTCTTTTACACTGCTTAATACTCATCATATAGAATGGCTGCATGCCTCATAAGCTATAATATGTTCCCACATAGATTGTGTAAGCAGCTATACCTCATAACTGTTTTGTTGCTGCTTGTGTAAAGCATTCATAGCCTATGTCCTCTCACCATTAATGGGTAAGCCAACCTACTGGTGCATAAATAAGAATAATTACTGAGATAGCCAGGCAAAACATACATGGAGTGAGCTGAATCTCACATTCCTGAAAACATTTCAGTCAGCTTGTTAACATAGTCAGCTCTATTATGGCAGACACTAGCCCTGATTAAGCTATGCTGTTGAGATTTATAGAGCTATTTTATGAGCAACAAAGAAAGCTTGAACATACATAAGAGCCAAAGAGAAGTACTAATCTATCAGTCATTACACAGAGACTTAGTTTACCATTTCAACCCCTGACCCCATGTGTCACAGTTCAGGGCATCTGCACCTGTATTCTCCCTCTGTGGTCCAGCAGGGCACCCACTCTCAGCTCCCATCTACTGAGCCCTCAGCATTCTTGGGCAGAGATCCAGACCTCTCTCCCTCCTGCTGCACACTTTCTGCAGGCTGCACACTTTTTGCAAGACAAATGGTCATTTAAGGACCAATATTTAGGTAGGGTGTTATATTATTTTACCAAGATTCTTTCTCAGAGGCAATATGACATTCCAGTCCTACCTAGGCAGTCACACTAAGTTGAAGATAGCAATTTTCTGTTCTTGATTAACAGTATTTGAACTATGCCACAGGACAGCAGGGCATCTCCCCAGCTTCCAAACACACACTCCCCCATCCAGCCTGCTTTAAATAAGCTTATTTTTCAAACATAAGCAAAGAAAGCCAAACACAAACAGTTCCTCAGCTCACCATTCTGAGCCAGCTCCTTTCTCCTTCTGGAGCACCAGCCCCAGGGATACCTTCCTGAGAACCTAGCCCTTTACTCCATGGCCCCACCACAGGAGTTAGCTCTACTCATCTCCAGGCACAGTCTGCCCTAATCACTCCACCTCTTCCTGCCCTCTGATAGGCCTTTATAGCCCCAGGTGTAGACCTTCTCTTTTACTTAGCTAAGCTGGGCCCACCTGCTCTGACACAGGGGCGCTGGGCCTGGTCTACTCAGGGGGACCAGCTACCCTGTGACAAACCACACATTACTTGGGGTTATTCATACCTGTTCATTGTGTGTGTTCTCTGCTCAGCAATCTATAGCTATTAACTCTGTAATTTATTCCTATTGTGGACAAATAGCTGAAGTCAAAAATAGTTTACCCCAACCAATCAACCCTCTGGCAATATGGTGTTAGCCAGTCTAATTACCGACAATCACTTGGACACCACAACCTCCCAGATGTCACATCAGCTGCTACCCATTCTGTGAAGAAGAACCCCAGAAAAAATGGAAAATACCTGTAAACGGCAAGGCAAATCTAACAATTATGGTAAAATCACACAAAACAGCCATGGCTAAATCAAAAGCAGTTAAAAAAAGATGGGTGTGGCTTGGGCATAATTTAAATGTCCAACTGTTATATGGGTTCTTTAGAACGGAGTCACAGCTTCGTAATTAATTGTGAACAATGGGGGCCGCTCAAATGTCACCCTGGTACCGTCCTTAAAATTATAGGAACAGAATCTATGCTACACTTGGCACAGCACAGAAGATACTTTAAGCCACCTTTGCACTTTCCATGTTCTGGATTACTCCAGGGACGGGTGCAACTATATCTTTATGTAATTCTATATTCTGATCACTCCCTCTCCTACTCCCAATATGCCCCTCCCACCCTCAGTTCTATTCCTAGCCCCACCCATCGCTTGCACCTACACTGAACACTAAGAGGAGGTGCAATATAGGGGCATATGCTTCCTCCCTTTTATGGTCCCTGTATGCTGCTAGAGCAATGTAAAAGGACCACAGCAGGAACCAGAATCTGGACCACAATGTATCATGAATGTTAATATTTATAAAATAGGCATTTTCTTACTGTGGGACACCTGCCATAGTTCTCTCTACTATTCATATAGCTTCCACTGACAATCTGTAAATAGGGTGGGAAGGCATCTCTTTCATTGCTAATTGCAACAGGTTTCATCCAATATGTGAACGGTTGCTAAAATATGTTCAAAGCCAAGTTACTTTGCTATTCACCCCAAAAATTTGCACATCTTAATTTCTAATATATTTAAATGGCAAAATATATCACTACTGTCATTGAATGACCTTGCTGGTTTCAAGATACTTTCAAAGTGCTTAACTGCAAAAAGTCCATACAAACATTTCTACACTGAACCAGAAACATTATTTCAACTTGGATCTTTTTTTGCTTTTACTACAGTCTCAACTAAAATTGCTGTTCACACTGTAGACTTCTAGGAGGAAATCACCTAGATTCTCTAGAGGAGATAAGAATCCTTGGGGACCAGGCCAGCCAGTGGTGATGCCTGCAGCATGGTTCATAACCCTACACAGTACTCATGTGGTGTATACTATTGTGGGAATGGGTCTCAAAGGTTTGGAAAACACATTGTGCTGCCCTCTGACTTGACGGAGCCAGTGTTATAACTCAGAGAACAAGATGATCATAAGTTCCCCAAGAGGTAATGTATATTACTGGCAGTAATGAGAAGAATCAGCCATATTCCTTAGAGACGGAGAATCCTCCATTTACCAGTCAAATTGAAAACAATGATTAAAGTTACCCCCAATCAAAACCCTCCAGTTATGACCTATTTCTCCAAAAGCTGCTACAGTACTTCAAGGAGTCTGATAAAGAAGGACAGTGGATCACTTTTAGAAGATAATGCCGAAGAGGATAGTAAAGACAATAATGAAGACAAAGAGGAGGAGTCCACATTGATCCTGTAAAGCACAGAAGATGGAATAATGAATTTAGAAATAATCCAATAACAAAAGAGATCCAGAACATAGAAAGGGAGTGGATTTAGTTTCTTGGGGAGACAATGAACAAAATGTTGGGAGCACTTTTTAAAAATAGAGTATTGCATTCGGAGTAACAGGTATAGTGCTACATACAGAATGCTTATTTAGGGTCGCGTCAAGTACCACCTTCCACCACAAGTGGTCCCAATAAAAACCATAATTGTATGTGTGTCTATAATTAAAATTAGTGCAATGTAATACATGCTTAAGATGTATCATACCCTGCAAAACATTTTGCTTATTGTGCCCACCAAAAAACTAGTGTTTTACGGCTGAGCCATTCTGTAAGCGAGCTTTCCACTTAGCAATACCCTACAGGATACATGGTGTCATGTGTAGTATGATCCGACAGTTTCACACCATTTATGCTTAGAGTGATGTGATTTGGTATACATCTATGCATAACACCGAGCTGATACATTCATGTAAAAATACTCTGGATGACCTGTGAAGATGACAAGCCATTATTATATTTTTAGCAAATTTTTAATGTTAATAAATGTCAAAAATGGTGTGAGGGGTATACAATGAAAGTAATATTAATTAGGCAATAAACTGCACTTAAATGTAATATATGCTCGGCCCTTTTTTAATGTAATTAACACCACAAATACCCTGCTCTAAAAGGAAAACCTGTGGCACATCTGAGCACACTATTCAGGAATTAATGCTGGTATTGATTACAATGAAAAGATCTTGCATTAGCCTGGATGCTGGTGTGTCAGGCATAACTAGAAAGTGGAACTAATCATACTGTAAACTAAGCTGGGCTCTCTTAAACTAAGCTCTCCCTTACATAGTTTGAGCTCATAGTGGATTAACTGACTCTTTATTTAGGATGGTCATTATAACACTGCTGGGTGATTCTCCATTAGATATATTCCCGACCCTGAGAAATTAAATGAACTTTTAGGATGCCCAGTATATTTTTCAGAGCAAACTATCTTTGAAGCTGCCCATTGGGACATAGAGCAAATATGTAATCCTAGACTCTTCTGAAGGTAATATTTACCAGCTGTATTATTCCTATGCATTTTACCAATTAATATGACAAGTATTAAATGGCCAGAATGGCTTGAGCCATATTCATGGGAAGTGGCTGAATCTCTTAAGCACCGTGCCTATACTCATAACATGGCAATAATTTGACTATTTGTACCTCCCCCTTATACTGTATAGAGAATCATGTCCAATGGGGACAGTGACAAATAGGTGTGTAATGATTCCACTGCAGCAAAATGTATTTGATTAATTGCTCTATTTTACTCTCCATGACAGCCTGCCCTTATTGGAAATCACTCTCATATTTGTTTTTGCTTGTACCACATGGAGCATGCGTTAAAAAGCATTTCCCATACTGTGCCCTAATCTGGCCAGGGAGGTGATTATGCAGCAGATTACTTTTTCAGCTCATAAAAAATAAGTTTGTAATCCTCAGTGCTCTAATGTAGGCTGCCCAGAGAACTTGAACCAAGCTTCAGTAACACTGTCTACAAGATGGGGCTGGTGACTGATAAGGTCAGTTAGCTGCAAAAGACCAGAAGTTTTCTCCAGGATTTGGCAGAACAACCTATAATACTAAAATATTCCTATTTTAATGGTGCTTCAGGAGTTCTTTACAACAGAAACTAAGGGTGGGGTTTTCAAAAGAGCCTAATGGAGTTAGGCACCCAGCTCCAGTCAGATTTCAGTATTGAGTGGCTGAGGGCTTGATTTTTAAAAGTATTTTGGTGCCTAAAAAGAAGATAGGAGCCTAATAGGTGCTTTTGAAAATCCCATTAGGTGCCTATCCGCTTCTTTAGGTTCCTAAATACCTTTGCAAATCTGGCCCTAACTACTCGAGGCCCCTTTGAAAACCCCAGGTCAAAATTACTCATGGTATAATGAAGGGGCAGAATCCCTCCTCTGGTTCTGGTCCCTTTGCACCATATGACAAAAGTCTAAGAAGTCTGTTGAATGAGAACTGAGTCCCCACTAATGCCAAAACCCAGAACCCAAATGTCAAGATAATGTAGCCTCTCTTACGCTGTGGAAGAAACAGGATCTTGTGGGACAAAACAAGCAAGCTTGTTATTTATTTCACTTATAAATGTTAAATAACCACCCATCTCTATATCAGTTAAAATCACTCCACACTATCACAATATTTGAATATGAGACACTATAGTGCACTATTTAATTAGTTCTCCTCAATATCCCCCAACAAAATAAAGATAAAAATAAAATGCCCCTTACCACACAGAAGTCTCCTTACCCTGAAAAACTTCACTCTACATCTTCCCCAAATAACTGAGAGAAAGTAAGTTTTTTGCAGCATGCCCAGAAAGTTAACACATCTGGACTCTGGTGGGCCATGGACTCTCATGGACCAAAATGAGAAGTGATTCCAGAGTTGGCAGACCCTCACAGAGAAGACCTACCAGTTGCTTACTCCTGTTAATATCACAACTATTGCAGTATGAACCTATTTGTCGTCTTGATGTAAATTGGGATTATCTTCTGGTACAGGGTGCACCACTCACCACTTGCAGCATCTCCTGCAGGTCACTCTGGGGATTAGCTCATTCAGTCAACACCCTTTTTTCCTGTTTGCACTCCATGTTCCAACTCTCTGTCCAGTCTGCAGCCCCTTTCTCCATCTCAGGAACTGCAGCATCCTCTCCATGACTCCACCTCCAGCTAGGTCACTCAAAGTTCCCCCTTCCCGGGTATGTTCCTCAGCAATCTTTCTATTCACTGCCTTGGGGACCTCCCCCAGTGGTTGGTAGGGGAAACTGGGCCCACCCTCTTCTCTGGGTTCCGGCACAGTGACCCTCAGCTCAGCAGTCCAGGCTTTCTCTCTCTACCCTCACTGCTCTTTCCCTGGGATGCGTCCTACCACTGTTTCCCCTTCTCTTTCTTGGTCTACCACTTCCCAAAGCACCCTCCCTCTGCCCAGGGAGTGACTGCAGCCAACGCACCCTGCAGTCTCCAAACACTCCTCCCTTTTCCTCAGAGTGTCCATCCTTTCCCAGCAGCCCTCACTGCTTCCAATTTCCTGTCTTTATATGTCCTGTCCAGCTCATTCCTCCACAGCTGGCCTCCCTTACTCACTCCAGGGATTACTTGCCTACCTGATTCCCCTCAGCTGTGGCCTGTCTGATTAGTTAGCCTCCTTCCTGGCTGTCATTAACCCTAGCGGTGAGAGGGACGGGGGCACCCCATCATATCCAAATTGAAGTCAATTGAGTCACATGGTGTAAAACCTGTCTAAGGGCCTGCTCCTGAACCACTGAAATCAATGGAGTTTTGATACTGACTTCACTGGGTGCAGGATTATGCTCTAAAGGCCTGAGCCAAGCCCAGTTAAATCAGCGGAAAGGCTCTTGTTGAATTCCATAAACTTTGAATCATGACTTCAGTGAGAGGAGAAGTAGGCTATCTGGGTGTACTGGTAGCACTGGTTAATGTTAAACTTGTATAATATGAAATGGGGTAAGTGGTGAAAGCTTTTTATGGGAATCTGGGCATATTCCATCCTCCATTTGTTTTTAAACACCTAATTTTTGGTGTAATATGAGACATCCCAAAGGCAAAAATTTGCTTCTTAGAAGTATTTTTATGAGCCACAAGTTATAGGTCATAAGAAATGTTTTAGGCATATTATCCAGAGAAACAGAGAAATCATTCCAATTCTTTTTTCGGTTTTATGGAAGAATTTTAAGAAGGAAATCCCACCACATCAATGATATATCCTCAGTTCTTGGCAATAGAACCCATTAAGGTGGCTTTACAATTCATTTTTAACAATACTTGGGTAACTCAGATAATTAAATCTAACAATGAACCAAGTTAACATACTAAGAATTTCATAGGTTAATAATATTCAAGATGCTTTATCTACTCCCTTCCATCCAAAATCTAATGGGGGAAACAGAACTACTTCCTAGAACTTTTTAAACTGCAATGAAAATAACCGAAGAAGATAAACTACCTTTAAGTCATAAAATGGCTTTTTTTCCTGCTGTCTTATCAGTCGCCACCATAAAGTTATACAAAATGTGTGCCAGTTGAATTACTTATCGGAAGATGTTTACAGACCAGACTGAAAGATATTATACCTAATTTGTATAAAGCCAAATTTCCAAAGGTGAGTGATTTTGGCTATGCAACTTGAAATGATTTAAAGGGTCCTGAATTTCGGAGGAGTGGTTGTTCAGCACAAATTAGGTCTCATAGCTTTCTGAAAAATCAGGACTCTTTAAAATGTATAGAGTTCAGCACCCAAAAATTGAAGCACACAGAATCACTAGTCACTGAAAATCTTGATCTAAATGTATTTTAAAATATATCCTTTTTTGTACGAAAAGAAGGTGTCTAGAAGCTTGAGTCCCGGCACTAGTTTGGGACTATAGGAGTGGAAAAGAAATGTTAATTTGAAGCATCATCATTAAAAATGAAGAACAGTGACATGTAGGAGATCTTACCTGGAAGAGATACATTAATGAACTGAAAGCTCTATTAGGTTCTCTTTGGTGTAATCAGTACTTAACAGACAATGGTATGTGGAGGACCAATGAATACTGCAGTTCTTTCTCAAGATATCATTCCCAGCTGTCCCTGCTCCCTCGCACACATATCAGTAATGTTTAACAGAGGAAAAAAACTACTAATCTCTGAGATACCACCAAATGTTTTCCAGTTGAACTTTCAGAGATCTCAGTCTATGAGAAGAATGCCATTTAAAAGGTTTTAAAATGGGATTAGGTATGAATAGCCTTAGTCAGAGATAGCACTAAATAATCCCATGATTCACAGATTCAAATACCAGTCATCTAACCTTTATCTGTCCCTTTAATCAGGTTATGTCAATAATATCAGGCCCAGTTCATTCTTGCAGACATATGAAGATGTAGTTAACACCTCTCAGCATCATACTAGACCTCTATACCAGAAGAAATTCAACCAAAGGAGGTCAAGTCATGGTAATGTCACCTGCCCATTCTTGACATTTCCATAGGGAGGGAGCAGTTATAAATTCCACTCTGGACTCAATGAATCTTCACCACAGTCACCATCACTATCATATTATAGGAACACTCAGTCTCCCAAGCAGAATCAGGGCCCTACTGGGAAGAGCATTATACAACCACTTGCTAGGACACAGTCCCTGCCCTGAAGAGCTCAAACTCTGAACTAAAACAAGGTGCAACCAATGGGGGAAAGTAAGGGCTTGTCTACACTTACCGGAGGATCGACACATGGCATTCAATGCATCAGCGGTCGATTTAGCGGGTCTAGTGAAATGGACCACAGGTCGCTGTCCTGTCAACTCCTGTACTTCACTTGAACGAGAAGCGCAAGGGGAGTCGACGGGAGAGTGTCTCCTGTCAACATAGCGTAGTGTCGACCCCGCAGTAAGTAGATCTAAGTACATCGACTTCAACTGTTATTCACGTAGCTGAAGTTGCGTAATTTAGATCGATCTCCTCCCCGAAGTGTAGACAAGGCCTAAGTAATCAGAGGGGAGCAGGATGGAAGCTATGAGTAGGAACACAGTTGCATAGAGTAGCTATGTACATAATAAATTATTTCAAGTAATTGAAAGTTTGTTTAAAAATATAAATAGATTAAATCGATATCAGTAAATCCTCTGAAATTACCTCTGCTACATGCACCAGCAGGTAGACAGAATATAAGCAAGCACATAGAAATTATCCCTGCAAGATATAATTCCTATAGGGCCTATGGTACCTGCGAGCCTATTTGCCTAAAATATCATAAAGCATTTGACTGAGAGAATCAGAAAACACCACATATAAGGAATTTACTTGACAAAAGAAATGATATCACAATATCTTGACAGAAGAATTAGCTATGACCCTCATTAAACAGATATGCTGGTCTTTTAAAGAATGCCATTCATCTATCCTCATTTCTGGAATCCAACAAAATCTGGATACACAAGTGAGAATCAGGCGAGAAATAGCATAACACAAGGTACATATACAGTATGGAGAAATTGCCTAGCAATATTAAGCAGGAGTTATAGGAGTTTGACAGTGCAGTTACAGAGTGGATGGATTTCAGACTTCAGATAGAAAGACATCATTCAAAAACGTGAAGAAAAAAACAAAAAAAAGGGTAGCAGGAGACTATGAGGAGAGGACCCAGCCCCCTTCTCATTTTTTTGTTTTGTTTTGTTTTGTTTTTTAATTAGACTGATATTCTTTATTAGGAATTGTTATGGAAGAAGATAAAACATGAACCATGAAGCAGAAGCAATATATTAATAAATGGTATCTTTTTTCATTGGGAGTGTTTAAAATTAATACTCTGTAACACTTTGAAATTGTAAAGGGGTGTACATACATTAATACACAGAAAGTACTATTTGTGCTTTATTATATATTGCTTTCATTTCACAATGCTACACAAATATTAAAGAAATATATACATATGATCAGACTTATAACCGTTTCAGCTTTAATTATGCAGAGAACAGCATTGCTACATAATTAAATATAAAAAAGTGACACCAATAGGCCCTTTCCTTAAAAAAAAAAAAAGTTTGAAGCACTCCTAAGAGGTTTCCAGTATAAGTTTGGTCGACTTTTAGTTGAAATCCACTATGCTGCTGATTTTTACTAGTTTCTTAAGTGGTCACTTAAGATATGTTCCAATGCAAATATATAGGAAAGTGATACAGAGCATAAATAGAGAAACATAAATTCAAATTGAAAACAATTTTCAGTTGTAAGAAGCTTCCAGTGAAGTATTTGTAGTAAATGAAAAGGCAAAATGTTTAAAATGTGTATTATGCTTTGATTGTGTCATTTTTTATTAGGGCTGATATTGTGGTGTATTTTGGATTAAAAATTAGATTTGTTTCTGTTGTACATTAGCAGCTGATATGAAGACAAATTTGCTAAGTAGTTTTATTTTGTCATGGGTAGAACTGCTAATTAGCTGGAAAAGTGTCTTCTAAATGCCAGCCCTATGAGCTCACTAAAATCCATTATCTGTCCATACCGAAAGAAGGACAGGAGACATTTGATATGGGTTTAATCAGGTCGAAACTTTATTTTTGTCTGGGACTACCCGGCAGATAAAAGTGTACAGTGCAGGTAACCCCATGTTTACTCTGTAAATATCCATAAAAGCCCCTTTTACCAACTCCCTCTCTTTTTCCATCCAGGTCCCTCTAACAAATGCATTGCCGGGACCTTAATCCCCCCCCCCACCCACACACACACCCCGTAAGAGGGATCAGGTGGTCTATAAGAATGGGGGGTTGGCTCCCTGGCGTACCAATCATAGGAGTCCCCAACCGTCCTTTTTCAAGCCATTTATCCGGTCACTGTATACCTTTGCTATGGAGTACCTGCACTGGACATCTGCCCTACACTTGAATAATGAGTTGCAGCATATGGCCTACTGCCCTTCATGCCATGCATGAACAGAGCCCACTTGAACCCGCTGTCGGAGCGGCGAAAAAAACTAAGCAAATCTGGTGGAAAGGGAAAAATTCCTTCCCAGCCCTCCTAAAAAGGGGGTGGCTAGCATAATACCCACAGCAGGTCTTGACCAAACTTTCCTTTTAAAAAAAAGCTTGAAGTGCTTCTAAGAGAGTCCCAGTTCAAGGTGGTAGACTTTTCGATGAAATCCACTATGCTGCTGATTTTTACTAGTTTCTTAAGTGGTCACTTAACATATGTTTCAATGCAAATATATAGCAAAGTTATACAGAGCATAAATAGAGAAACAAATTCATATTGAAAACATTTTTCAGTTGTAAGAAGCTTCCAGTGAAGCATTTGTAGTAAATGAAAAGGAAAATGTTTAAAACGTGTATTATGGGTTGATTGTGTCATTTTTGATTAGGGCTGATTTTGTGGTGTATTATGGATTAAATATTAGATTTATTTCTGTTATACATTAGCAGCTGATATGAATACAAATTTGCTAAGTAGTTCATCTTACCATGGGTAGGCCTGCTAATTACCTGGAAATGTGTCTTCTAAATGCCAGCCCTATGAGCTGACTAAAATCCATTGCAAATATTCACTTTTCAGTTAGCCAAAATGCTCAAGACTAAATTAAATAATAGCAGGGACAAGGGGCATCCAATAAAAAACTATAAATAGTCCCAGATATTGATGTATTGGAACTTTTCCCACACCTAACCCTTTATTCATCCTACATTTATAGTAAATAATATAACATTTTGATGCATTTGCAGCAAAGCAATAACAATTCAGGGTTAAGGTTAGGTGCAAGAGTTCAGTCTATATATGGGTCAGAAATAAATGTCTTAATCAGGGGTTCTCAAAACTGGGGGTCATGACACCTCACAGGGTTGTGTGGTTATTACATGGGGAGTCGTGAGTTGTCACACTCTATCCCCAAACCCTTCTTCAGTTCCAGCATTTCTAATAGTATTAAATATTTTAAAAGAGCTTTTAATTTATAAGGGGGGGGGGGTTGCACTCACGGGCTTGCTGTGTGAAAGGGGCCACCAATGAAAAAGTTTGAAAACCACTGGTCTTAATCAACCGAAGCACTAGACGTAATGATACTGTATACTTACCACTTATATAACAGTTTACATTTTGAAACTGCAGCACAAACATTAACTTGTGAAACCCCACAACATCCCTACAAGTAAGTTTCAGTAGGATAGTATAATATTGACATATGGAAAACGCCTACTATATCTCAATCCAGTCCCCTGAGAAATCACATATCAGATAGTAAACTAACACATAACTAGACTGGGAACTACAGGCCAGTCAGCCTCATCTCAGTCCCTGGAAAAATCATGGAGCAGGTCCTCAAGGAATCAATTCTGAAGCACTTAGAGGAAAGGAAAGTGATCAGGAACAGTCAGCATGGATTCACCAAGGGCAAGTCATGCCTGACTAATCTAATTGCTTTCTATGACGAGATAACTGGCTCTGTGTATGAGAGGAAAGCAGCGGATGTGTTGTTCCTTGACTTTAGCAAAGCTTTTGACACGGTCTCCCACAGTATTCTTGCCAGCAAGTTAAAGAAGTATGAGCTGGATGAATGGACTATAAGGTGGACAGAAAGCTGGCTAGATTGTTGGGCTCAATGGGTAGTGATCAATGGCTCCATGTCTAGTTGGCAGCTGGTATCAAGTGAGTGCCCCAAGGGTCACACCGGTTTTGTTCAACATCTTCGTAAATGATCTGGAGGATGGTGTGATTGCACCCTCAGCAAGTTTGCAGATGACACTAAACTGGGAGGAGAGGTAGATATGCTGGAGGGTAGGGATAGGATACAGAGGGACCTAAACAAATTAGAGAATTGGGCCAAAAGAAATCTGATGAGGTTCAACAAGAACAAGTGCAGAGTCCTGCACTTAGGAAGGAAGAATCCCATGCACCGCTACAGACTAGGGACCGAATGGCTCGGCAGCAGTTCTGCAGAAGAGGACCTAGGGGTTACAGTAGACGAGAAGCTGGATATGAGTCAACAGTGTGCCCTTGTTGTCAAGAAGGACAATGGCATTTTGGGATTTATATGTAGGGGCATTGCCAGCAGATCGAGGGACGTGATCGTTCCCCTCTATTTGACATTGGTGAAGCCTCATTTGGAGTACTGTGTCCAGTTTTGGGCCCCACACTACAAGAAGGATGTGAAAAATTGGAAAATGTCCAGCGGAGGGCAACAAAAATGATTAGGGGACTGGAACACATGAGTTATGAGGAGAGGCTGAGGGAACTGGGATTGTTTAGTCTGCAGAAGAGAAGAATGAGGGGGGATTTGATAGCTGCTTTCAACTACCTGAAAGGGGTTTCCAAAGAGGACGGATCTAGACTGTTCTTAGTGGTAGCAGATGACAGAACAAGGAGTAATGGTCTCAAGTTGCAGTGGGGGAGGTTTAGGTTGGATATTAGGAAAAACATTTTCAGTAGGAGGGTGGTGAAACACTGGAATGCGTTACCTAAGGAGGTGGTGAAATCTCCTTCCTTAGAAGTTTTTAAGGTCAGGCTTGACAAAGCCCTGGCTGGAATGATTTAGTTGGGGATTGGTCCTGCTTTGAGCAGGGGGTTGGACTGGATGACCTCCTGAGGTCCCTTCCAACCCTGATATTCTATGATTCTATGATTTAGGATATTTTGTAAATCTGAAAAAACAGGGATTCTACCAATATTTAGAGAAATGGAAACTGTGACTATGCTGGGGCTCGGTATTATGGCCTTTTTGAACCACAAGGGACAGGCCACAGGGTATAATCCTTAAACTTGTTGAACATCTGCAACTCCAATTGTCTGTGAGGCAAGTTGTGGATGTTCAGCATCTCTCAGGATCAGGCCACGCCCTGCACCCACTGAAGCCTCAAATGTTTGTCATCAACTTTCGCAGCAGCAGGATTGGGACTATTATTTTTATATGAAGTGGGCATCAAGGAGGAAACAACCTCAGGGTTCACAGGTTTATAGAGATGTCTGCAGTGATTTCCACCAGACACTGTACTTCTAAAACATATTTAATTGGGCCCACATCTAAGAGTCAAAAATAGAACTGCAAATCTCCATGGCTTTAGTTCTCAGAACTTCCTGGGAGCTTCCCCCCGCCCCCATCTTCAATTATAATTGGTTCAACCGCCCACCTTCATAGTTTTATCTGTTTTAGTTCGAACGAGCCCCATACAGAGCCAGAACCACAGGGTGCTCAAAAATTTTCTGTCAACATTTTTTTTTGACAGAAAGTTTGGTTTTCAACTAAACAAAACAATTTTATGAAATGTATCTCCATTCTTCAATTTTTTTTTGTTTTTTTAAATTGGAAAACATGATTTTTTGGGACTGAAAATGGAAATATTTCAGCTGAAAAATGAACGTTTTCTGTTTTCAAATTTTCAGCAAAATGTTCTACTGAAAATTGCAGTGGAAGCAAAATTTTTCTGACCAGTGCTACTGCCATAGTATTTTTAGACAGGTTTAAGAGTTGGGTTGCTACATTCTGTATTAGTAGTTTAGAAGCAGCGATGAACCTCAAAATTATTAATCACTGGGAAGTCCCCAACAGAGGGAGCTCTATCAGATTTTCAAGAATCATTTTCCTAACTGCTAGGCTCATGGCCATCTTGTCTGGATTGTGTTTAAACCAATTAGCTTAATTATGTAATGAAAATAAGATCTGCAACTATATTATTGAACATACTTTAAGTGACCTGTCTCTGAAACCCTCACTATTTATTCCAAGGGTTTTGACTGTGATATATTTGAGGGACTCAAAAAGTAAGTTGGATGAGTCCACAAAGATAAAAACAATATTTTAAAAGTCACTACACGTAACAGAGAATGAAGTGCTGTTCTTGGGAGGCTGTTCTGTTCCGCTCAGCTCTCTGAGTTTTTATAGATTGTACAGCATATGCCTAAAAAGTCAGTGCACATTTTTCAAATCATAGTTGTGCATCACGGCACATTTTGTAAAGCCCTTACTCGTAAAACTATGCGTTTGTAGATGTTGTTGGTGCTTCACTATTATCTTTAAATTGAACAATTGTCTACAACCTAGAAAAGCCTCTCGTTAGCTCAGCAATAGAGCTGGTGAAAAGATGTATTTTCTTTTCTGAAAAAAAATTAATAACAAGGAAAAACTTTTGTTTTCATTTAAAATTGTTGGATTTTGGGGGGAAAAAAATAAGAGAACCAAAATGTGGGGGGTTTCAATAGGAAACCTTCCCCCCCCTTACAAACTTTTTTTTGGAGGGGGAAGGCAGGAGGGAGAGGCAAAATCCCAGAAAAGGTTGACAAAAAATGGAAATTTTCCCAAGAAAAGAGACCGCATAATTCCCACTGTTTGCAGGTACCATACTTAAGCTAAAAGTTATCTGAAAAACATTCTGACTGATGATTCCCTATTTAACAGCTGCATTCCTTGACCTCTTAAAGTGACATAACAAAATGGCAACATGACATAATGTGACTTGACATGCTTCTGACAAAATTATGTAAATTTGCATAATGAAGTATACAAATATAAATATATATGAAATACAATTAACAAAAAGCTTGAACCTAAAATGGCAGCCAAGGCAATTTCTGGTTTGGAGATCAGGAATAAAGCTGTAAGAAAAAAAGCAAGACAACTGGAGGTGAGTTTTAGGTAATTTTTTCGTAAAAGGAAGAATTTTATTGACTGTACATCAACACATGTCTAGAGGAAAGGGTACTGAAATCTGTCACCAAGAACAAAAGATGCAGTTTCAATACTAAAACCAGAGTGCATGTCTCCTGTCATGTGAATGAAAGGAAGAAAAGTCTTTTAACAGGAAATGATTTACGTTATTTGTGATCATCCTACCTGAACACTGAGGAGTGATCAGAAGTAGTACTAGATACACTACTAGCCACAACAACACTGTACAATCTGTACTTTCCTTTAGTTTCTCCATGCATGCTCCGTTACCACTTCACCTCTTCCTGGAGAAGATAACCATGAAAATATGAACGTATGCAAACTGATATAAACCAATGGAAACCATCTCACAGACACTCCCCCCAAATCCTCAGGATGGTCCTGTGCATAAGGATGTGACTGCTGGGTGACAGAAGTTGTTTGTTTTTTTCTAGGATTGGGTGTGGAAATGGATACATAAAAAATGCTTCACAGATTTGCTCCAAAATACATAGAATCACAAAGTTTAAGGTGAGAAAAGGCCCTTTTAAATATTTTTTTGCCACAATATTTGCTAAGGCTTGTTCTATTTGTTACAATTTTCAGCATTTGTTGGGACAGAGCTGGATGCTGCTCAATCAGACAGTTGCCATGGTTAAGTGCACCCCCCGCCACCGCCCCAACCACTACCAGGGCTGTGATTGCAAAAGGAATTCAGAGCTTGTGTTCTCCATCAGTATTGCAACATACAGTCCAAAGCACATGGGCAGCTGTGCACAAGGAACAAGAGGAGAAAGCAGAGCCAAGATGCTACTTCACTAAGTTAAAGTCTTCTTTCCACCCCAGAGCCTACCTACCCAATCCCACCTGACCACTCACCCTCCTTCTACTACAGAGAGCAGCAGAAGCGTTAGCTTTACTTCTCACTACCACTGGTGTTGTGAGGAACAACTGCCAGGCAGGGGAATCACACTGAAGAATGTCCATGAAGTACTAGGAAGCTGTAACTATGTTGGAAGCAGGAGGAAAAAGAGTGATGTAATTGATGTGTGTGGAGTTTTGTGTGGGAGGGGAAAAGGAGTATTTTGCCCAGGGAATGTCAAATGCGTAGCCCACTGAGGTGGAAAATTTTGAAGATTTGTCTTATGCAAGCACATTGCTGCCTTTAGGGGATACAGTATCATTTGATTAAATGCACCAAGTCCTACTGCCACTAAATACAGCTCCAAGGTTCCCAGAGACTTTAAATGCAGAAAGATTGGGCCTGCCATGTAGGGATGGAAAAACTATCGCAAAACCCAAACCAACATATTTGATGTTCAGGAATTTCTATTAATTTTCCCTCCAAATATTTTTCATATGTTGTAGATAAGGGATGTTGTTCTTTGTTGGAAGTCTCCAAGGAGTAGACCAACAAAAGGTGCCTAAGCCAAACATTTGTATGCCACAGAGATCCTAAAAACCCCTACTCAGCTACTGCCTAACTCTGGAGGTGCCTAGCTTTCTGAGCATATGCACAGCTACCTCACTTAGTAGCCCAAGCCCTTGCAGGACTTTTAGACTCCACCTACCTTGCATGTAGGGTTCAATCTGACAGGTTTTTTCTAAACTCCCACAAAATGAGATGAAGGGGACTTAGTGGAAACACTCTCTTCAACAATCTTTCCCCAGTGGTTAGTGCACTCTCCTGTGAGGTAGGAAACCCAAGTTCAAATCTCTTCTCTACAATGAGCAAGGAAGGTCTCTCACATGCCGAGTGAATGCCTTGACCACTAGGCTAAAGGTCATAAGGGAGGCTGCTGCTGCCTTCTTCCTCCCCCATCCCAGCATTTCTTGAAAAAAAAAAACCCAAACCAAAAACAGTTTAGATCCTAAATCCCTGAGCCACTGGTGTGGGATGAAGTTTTAACTGCTGTAATGGGTACAGTATAGATGAGGTGGGACAGAGACCAGTCAATTTTTTGTCTCAGAAGTGAAACCTCATGATTCTGTGTTTTCTGAGAAACACACCATTCAGCAGTAAATCATGCCAAGCCATTTAAAATGTGCATTATACATGTTTGTAAATTATATATAATATGCTTCTTCAAGACTCGTTGAATTTTCATTAGTAAGGCGTGCTGGCATTGGGTCTGCATATGTGCTACTGATTCACAATCACTGAAAGTCACATGGAACTGGAACATTTAGTGGTGGCTCAGGGTGATCTAACTGGCTTGAGCATAAAATTTTAAAAAATATTAATTTTTTAACATTTTGTCTTGGTTCAGCCTATACATGATGCTCTGAGCCTTAGGGTATTCATTTAGTCTGCAAATATATCATGTAGAGAGGAAGCAATGACTTCCACACCAAAGGAGCCCTCAATAAATAAGACAGTAAAATAGAAACACTGATGATGGAGATGGAAAGTCTTATTAGGTCACATGGCCATCTTCCAAATACTCATTCCCCATATGCAGAGTTTGGCAGGCAAATCAAGATCAGGATTTTTGTTATGCAGAAAAGTAAAAAAGAATTATAATCACTTAACAAATGGTCTCTCACCCCGAGGATTGTGACCTCTAGGTGGGATCACGGAGCATTGCCCATGGGCATGGCATATTTCTATTATATATAAAAGAAATTAAAAATCCACTTGCTTGCTAGAGATGGTTGCAAAGACCTTGGGGGAAAAAGAGATGGAAGAATGAGAAAGTTCCCTCCTTTGATGCCTACTGTACAATCTCCACTGCAGCTTCTTGCTCTTCCTCCCTCACCCACTACACTGCAGAAGGCATCGCTCACAAATGGTTGGGAGCCACCTGGGTACCATAAGCAGAACAGTCTGTGTGATCAGCCTAGATATCAAGAAGAAAGTTTGGGGGATGTAGGGAGCGTGATGTATGAAGTTAAATTTTAATCTGTGCATGAGCAGACAATAACAAACAAACATTCTTTGACCCAACAGCTAGTAACATTGCTCCAAAATCCCTCCATAAAATGGCCCCTTTTCCACTTCACCACCCAACTCTCCACATTCAGCAGTATCCATATTCCCACTCAATAGCCCCCCAGAACCTTTCTTACCTTCATCCAGGCCCAACCATTTTACACTCAGTCTGTCCACCCAGCAGCGGCCTCTGCCTAGCAACTGTCTCACCTGCAACAACTCCACCAAGCATCCCTCCCCTCCAAAAGCCCCCATTAGCCAACCCCACCTGTAGATGTTTTTAAAATGTAAGTTACAATATATAACCTATCCATCATAATTTCCAGGAATATTAATTAAAAATCACATTGGAAATACCATTCTCCACTTCCCCCAACAAAACCCTACAAGAAGTAGTGGCTGGTTTGTGGAACACAGATAAAGACAGGGAGATAAAGACCCTGACTGACTGGGCCTGAGGAATATGCTGCTGTCAGTTACACCAGCACAAGGGCACTGAAGTCCATCTGATTATGCCATGTACTTAAGACAGAATCTGGTCCTCTGTCCTTAGCTCTGTTAATATTCGTTTATGCTGAGCTTTTCAAATCCACCATAGCATGTGGATGCCTCAATGGTATTAAATTTAATAAAAGATAGGCATCCAAATCCCGAGCTGGCTTTGGACATCTCAGCTGAACAGTCTAATTTCATCTTTCTTTTCACTATTTGAGTACTTCAGACTGAAGTCAGCCTGACATAAGTGAGAACAACTCCCCTTACACAGAATGGGAAATGAACTTGCTTTCACTTTGGCTCTTAGGAAATATCAGTTCAGTGTAAACTAAACCCTTTTAGCACAGGACTGAATGCCAAGGTGGTGAAAGTTACACTGTTTTGCCACTTAAACTGTTTTTTTTTGACCAAATTAGCATCCAGCATACAGTTCACACCATTAACATCACTGCTAAATTCAATATTTGGGTGTTACAAAATCAGCCTTATTAAATATTCAGCCCACTATATTTAGCTAAATGATGTTTGTGGTGTTTTACAAATGGATTTAAGTACTACAGTACTAAAGTGGGAAAAGGTGCTTTCAGAGATGGAGCTAATAGAGTTCTCCTGGCATTCATCTTTGGCAGTCCCAAGGCAAAGAAGAAGATAGTTTTGAAATAAAGTCTGATACATATAGTAGCTGTTCTTTGTGAGTTTAGGGAAGATTTTGTTACTAGAGATTGTAATGATTTTCTGGTAGCTATATACATAAATTCCATTTGGATTTTGATCCTGGATCTCTGCACACCAACAGAAATATTATTACAAATATCAAGCTGCCATAATGAAGATTTAAATAATTCAAAATATGGATGTATATTTCTCTTCTAAAAAGCCTTCTTGGTACTTGCATAGAATTTCCATGAGTGGTAAAGGTACAGTAAGTTATCAGATCATAGGGAGACTATACTGTAGTTGAGTATAAAACACCATAGCATCCAAAGGTAGAATACATTTTGCAATTGTTGTATTTTATAACTAAAGAGCTGTTCGTCCAGTTAATGTTAATTTGCCTTTTTTGTTGCTAGAGCTTTTAGACGGCTAAAAACAATTGTGCTGATGCAGGGCAGGATGTCTGGGGGCTAGACAGACAGATTGCCCTCTTCCCACCTTGTGTGCAGAAAGGGAGAAATCCTCCATATGGAGATGTGAGTGCAGACTGGGGAGGAAGGACAGGAGATGGAGCATTATCTGCAAATGTGACTTGACCTCCTGTCCCTAGCTAGAAAACTGAATAAATCAGAATCTTCCCAAAAAACATATTACTGCCCTGGAGTACGTTTTTTTTTCAGGGAAAGGATGTTACGTTTGTTAAAGAGCTGATAATCTTGTTTATTTGCCCAACTTGATTATCATGCACATTGTGTAGAGAGTTGTCACTTTGGATGGGCTATTACCAGCAGGAGAGTGAATTTGTGTGTGGGGGGGTGGAGGGTGAGAAAACCTGGATTTGTGCTGGAAATGGCTCAACTTGATGATCACTTTAGATAAGCTATTACCAGCAGGACAGTGGGGTGGGAGGAGGTATTGTTTCATATTCTCTGTGTGTATATAAAGTCTGCTGCAGTTTCCACGGTATGCATCCGATGAAGTGAGCTGTAGCTCACAAAAGCTCATGCTCAAATAAATTGGTTAGTCTCTGAGGTGCCACAAGTACTCCTTTTCTTTTTGCGAATACAGACTAACACAGCTGTTACTCTGAAACTTGAAAAATCAAGTGTCCTCTAACAGAAGCCCTGGAAATGCCTGTTAAATATTTTTGGTGACACACATGGTATAAGTCTTGTTATTTTGAGCATGAAAAGACTTGCTCTTTGAAAGTTCCTCAATTACAAGTTTGAAAGCTGTGAATGTAGAACTGATATTTAGAACTCTCTGTAGCTGGCTATTGACAAACCCTGTGTTTATGAATTCATACGAGCACCGACGTTAGTTGACATTTTTTGTTTAATTTTACAAAAGTATCTGTGGAGATTTGGATACATACTTGAACATGGAGAATCACAGTATTGTTAGATATTCAAGCTAAGTAAGACAGTGAGTACTACTGTCTTTACAGGAACAAACAGCTTATGGGGGAAAAGGCTTAATATCTTCCTGAAAAATATGGGTATTAATATGTTTTTTCCAAGCAAAGGGCCACAGGAACATATAGGAGTTTTCATACGGTATGAGGCCAGTGGGCCATCTCATTCCTTATCCTATTTCCACCAGTGGCTACACCAGTTGCTTCAGAAGAAAACAATTAGGACCTAAGGAGCAAGGACTTTTACTCTGTTTTTACCCAAACCAAGTTACTGGCATTATATTAAAATCATTTTTCACACACCCACTATATGAAAAGATTTTTGTAGCTAAAATGGAGGGTCTTGTACTCCATAAAAAAAGTTCCACAGCAAAATTAAAATAAGTTAGATTTGATTTTCCTTAAATGTTGCAGGTAAATAATTATTGGCAAGAAATAAGCAATCACTCTTTTGGACTTTGTAGTAGCTTTATGCTATTTATACAATTACCCATAAGATTCTATTGTATTTATGAAACAATTGAGTACCCAATGGAGGTCCAAAACATGCTTTAAAATACACATTTTAATAGTGTTAAGCACTATTGATTTTTTAAATGTAATTATTATACTGGAGGTTACTTTTCAAATATTACTTGATATTGTGCTTGACTCATCCCCACTGTCATGACTGGGGCTTGGGTGATCAGAACTAGGGGTTGGAAACAGAGTTGGAGTCCGGAGTCAAACCAAGAGTCAGAGTCGGAGCTCGACTCAGAGACCAAGGGGAGGGATCAGAAGCAAGTCAGGGAAACTGGAATCAGTCAGAAAGGCAGGGCTCAAGAGGTCAGGTGAGACGATAGGGTCCAGTGTAGCAGCCAGACAAAAATTTACCCAATTGCATGGACACCTTTCTGTGTCTCTTTCTGGTGTACCTGGTACAACTAGGGACTCTGGAGTTCTTTCAATCAGGTGCCTGTGGGTAGTACCTTTAATGGAGCGTAAGGGCCATTGGGTGGTGCTGTGGATGCAGCAGCAGCCCGCGGGCCTGGGTTCAGAACCCATGGATCCTCAGGCCCACTGGCACAAGTTTGTGCTTGCATGTACATATTTCATACACTCCATTGTGGCTCTTTGCACCCAGCACTCTTTGGTGGAGAAAAGCTCTGTGTAGCTTGAAAGCTTCTCTCTTTCACCAACCGAAGTTGGTCCAATAGAAGATATTATTTCACCCACCTTGTCTCTTTATGCACAACATACAAAGGCTAGCTACATATGCTCACTGCTGCTTTGGCAGGTTTGTAAACACAGAACACAGAGAGTGCCACTAGAGAGCTCAAAATCTATTTACAGGGATATGATCTAGTTCCTCTAGACTACAGAACCTCTATGACCTGGGTTCAAGCCAGATAAGAACCAGTTTCCTTGCCTTTGTTCCTTACCTCCTTCTGTTTCCATAACATCTCTTTCCGTCTTCAATCTTCCCACCTCTTTCTTTCTAACGTTTTCTGCACCATGCCTCACCATTTGACATTGATTCTGGATACTTATTTGGAGTACTTACAATATTCCTATTATTACATGTAATATCAATACTCCTAGGCCAGTATTTTCTTCCCCAGCTTCAGCCTATGCCCAGCCATGGGTGACACACTATATTTTGGTTATGTTCATAGGCATTAACTAGCACTCAAATTCTCTCCTTTTGTTTACAGACTTAAAATTATGAAACCATTAAATGCAACTATATGTTTACATGCATTGGGATATATGGAAAATTACATAAATATTTTAATGAGGACTACACTCCCCAAATATAATCCCAGATTTCATGTTTATAGTATTTTAGCTATTTTCTTTAGGTACAGCTTTGTTTGTTGATGTCCGTCTCATGCTACCAATGTGAGTCTCTGAATTAGGGGCTAGAGCCACAGAGGGATTTAGGCACCTAAACTAGCAGTTAGGAACCGAAGTCTAACACTTAGATGCCTCTCAAAACTCCCACTCAGTTGCTGCCTAACCCTGTGGGTGCCTAATTATCTGTTGGTGAGCATGCACTAAACAACCTAAGTCTGATGCTGCCAAATTGCTTGGACCCTCGCATGTACCTAAGTCCCAATGGGACTCTCAAATTTGGCATTCCTCTGCCGATCTCACCTACAGGGCCCAATCAGTAGGCATGCTCAGAGCATGCCTACTCCCCACAAAAGACAGACAGGAATAACTAGATGAGGAATTTTGGGGTAGGCAGTCTGTATGTGTACATATACGTGTCCCAAAGCACCCTATAGCCTGGTGGTTAAAACCTTCACTTAGGAGGTATGAGACCTGTTTTCAAATCTCTATTAAGCTTGATTTGAAACCGGTACTTGAACCCAAGTCTCCAAATCCTAGATTAGTGCTCCAACCCACAAACTATTAGGCATTCTGGAGTCAGGGTCTCCTGTTTAAGCTATTCCACTTTGTATAAATGATTAAATATTCATTGGGCCAAAGAGAGCGAAATTAACTCTATAGCTTAGTGGCTACAGGACTTACCTGCTATATGGGAGACTCAAGTTCCCTGTTGAAGTCAGGCAGAGTGGGAGTTCAAAACAGGTCTGCTTCATTCAAGGTGAGTGTCCTCATCACGGGGCTATTGGATATAATGGGGTGGGTCTCTCTCGCTCTCCTACCCACCCTCTGGTTTTTTCCATGAGAAAAGGGTGACCTGGCTCACCTAACTCCAGGAGAGGGTTCACAGCTGTGAATCCTGAGTGGAGATAGGTATCTCCTTCTGGCCAGGGATAAGCACCTAACAACCTTTGAAGGGTCGGCTCTCTCCATACATTGTATAGGGAGCCTGCGGGTGTCTAACTCGGGGTGAGGATTCCACTGGATGCATAAAAGTTGAGTAATGCAATGCTTAAGCCCCTTTGTGGAACTAGCCCTAGCCCTCTATGCAGATTTCACTTAAAAATAAAATGAACTATTAACAGAAGTGTTTCTAAGGAGTCCATGGGGAATAGTAAACTAGAAGACACTCTACCATTTCCTCACACGCTCACCAAGCAATCTGGACTGAATTAAAGCAAATATTTTGAAAAAATCCCATGACAGTTATATTTCTGATGTTAATTTCCTTTGTCACAGTAAGATGTGTGATATCTGAGAATCACTGAATATGGCAGAGGATGTGTGAATGCCTAGAACCCACTTCACATCATGCTATGATAGAGAATACACAATACGTAAACTACAATTCTTCTCTGGTTTATTGCCTCACTCCAGAAGGCCTTGAGATAGTTTGTTTAGTCTTCTGCTAGATAACTGACAATCTCAGACCACCAAAGATAAGTGTCATCTTAAAATCCTTTAGGATCAAACTCCTGTTGAACTTCATGAGAATTTTGCCAGAGTTAGTACAGCAGGAGCCAACCCACTAACAGTTAAAAGGCTCTGTCTCCATTATTTCTGTGTGTGAAAGGGGAAGTCTGATTAGTATGCTGTGTCTGGGCAGATAGCCAGCAAGCTAAGAGCACTTTTTAGGTCTGAATATGGTTTGACTTTACTCACCAGACACCAAAGCAAAGAGCTTCTTGCTTATAGGAATGCAAGAGACAAGATTCATACCTCTTTTGGCCCCTGGTTCTGGTTCCCATGGCTTATCTGAAAGTATAAATCGCTAGCAAAAGCAAGGCTCACTTGCTGTGCTAGCTATAAAGATTATTTTCTGTCCACAAGTGGGAATTCTCATGTTAAATAAAGGTTGCTACTAGGCAAGGAGACCTGGTAACTGTTGGAGTATACTGAGGATTCTGTAAATGATTAGTGACTGGCACAAAGCTGATTTTAAATCAAACTAAATGACAGGCAGACCAAACTTTTTTATCCTGGTTCATGTCCTTGCCTTAGAGCTTGTTTACCAAGTGGCATAGGGCCTACTGACATGAAATCCTGGGTGGGAAAATGCCAACTCCATAATGATGAATTAGAAGATAACCACCACCCCGCATCATCCTATTAAAAAGTGATCACTAGCCCAGACTCCTTTTTCAGATTGGCTGGAGAAAGGCCACCAATATATTGTCTAACTTCAGTTCTGAAAATACATGTAGGCCACTCCAAAGGGTAAGGGATAATAAAAAGAGCTTCCTAAGAGCTAGGTAGGGATATTAATTGTAACATACAATACTCTGTTAAATATATGGTAATTCCTTATCACTGTTTTGCTGTGAAAGTGTCTTTGGAACTAATGAATTAAAATTCAGAACTGGTTCAAATTAACACAACTTTATTGGCTTCTTATTTTCACAAGTAAGAGCCATTGTTGTAATAAAAATCTCTTTTAGCAAAGACTTCAGTACTCTCAGAACTAACACATTCTTGTTGTGACACTGCTTTTCACTACAACTGCTCTTCTCTTGGCTTAAGCAATATTTAATTCTCCAGTAGTAGGGTCAGTACACACTTGAGGATATTTAAATATTTTTCTTACTTCATTGGTGTTACACTTTGGGCTGCAATCCAGACCAGTGAAGAGTTGTGTCTTACCCTGTAACCCCTGTGGCCCGTACATGCCTTAAAGCTTTGCTACTGTAGCTTTCAGCCTGGGATGCCCCAGAATGTACTCGATGTCAATGTATTGGGCAGTCCTTATCCAACACTTTGGATCCAGGAGCCTGCCCACTATACCACAGACTTCCACTGGTTTCCACCAGCCTTGGTTAACAACTGGTAAGGTGACTCTGCATTCTCCCCAGCCACAAATTGCCTAAAAAACATGTGTTCTGAAATGACCAGCCCTGTCCTAGAGGAGTGTTAAGGTTCATTGCTCCTTTAAAGAGTCAATATCCAAGAGTTTGTCATTTTAACTGGTTACCAAACAGTTCAACTCCAACACAGCGCTGGAGTCCACAGTGCTGGACTCACTTAGATGAAAAATAAAACAAGTTTATTTAATTCAAAAAGATAGATTTTAAGTGAGTACAAGTAAAATGCAAATTATTTAGTTCCCACCCCACCCAGTGCAACTGAATGAACATTAAACATGTGACTGTCAGTCTCCCCTCCTTCATGATAGTGTGAGGTTTGCCTCCGTTGCTTATTAGCTTAATGGGTCTGTTTACACAATATGTAAATACATTCATACTCTCTTTCAGACGTACTTTGGAAATAACTTCCAGGTGGGGAAACCACATTCCTTTGTCTATGGTGGAGTAGCGCCTGCTTGGCTGTCAAACACATTTTAAGAATTATAATTTCAGTTTGTCCATAACTTTGCATCAGTTACTTGTACCTATATTATGCGATGATAGTAATAACCAGTGAGTTATGAGTTTTTCATTGATACCTTGCATGACACATCAGATATATTTCATGACATTAAAGAATTGGGGTACACTTGAACTGGTTAAGCTAGCTGGAATTCATTACCAGATATCAGGGTGCCCCTTGCCCACTGCTCTTGGGCTGTTTTTAATGTCACGGTTGGTCATATCAATCATGAGGTTAATTTCTAAATCAATATATTTCTGAGCATTTGGCATAGGCTCTTGGAAAACAAAGTCCTAAATGTTCATTCCTATGAGTTAACCCTATTTACACTAAGAAGCCAATGCCTATGCCTGTACTTCCTTCACCATTTATGTCAGCCAAATGAAGAAAATAAAGATCTATGGAGCAATAATGTTTTCTAACATACCAAATTAAGTCTGTACTGCTGCCAGGTATAAAACAATGTACTGGGAAAACTACTTAGCTCCCAAAACATCAAGGAATACTACCATATTGCCATATTAGCATTTAGTTTCCCTAAGGATTATCTGCTTTTAGCGTTGAAGGTTTGTATTTATGGAACAGTGAGATTGCTCGTTATTTCAGTCATTGGCTCATCTGAGCCAGTGGGTGTCTTCCAAGGTGAGCTAGTTTTCAGTAGGCCAACCTATATCTGACTCAGGTTGGCCTGCATGGGCTGTACACTCCACAAAGTAAATCTAAAAGTCTCTTAGTGACTTAAACACTGACTGGCCTGGCTTCTTGGGTTATGGTGAAGGGAAGATCACCAATTGATCCTCCCTCCCTTCCTTGGCTTCACCCAGGAACTGCTATTTGATAGATGCAGCCAGCCCTTTTTATTTGGCCTACTGGCTCCTAATTGGTTGCTGCTGGCTCCCAGCCCTTATAGTCACTGGAAAATGAAGTCTCTCTGGTTCCACCAGAGGATGGCCCAGGGAGGCCTTTAGGCAACCCTGGATGTTCTCTTCTTAAAGGGCCACTTACTGGGGCAGTATGAACCAAGGCAGCAGGGTCTGCGGCAGCGGGAAGAAAATATCTGGTACATCCCGTCCCTCTTTCCAAGTTCACTTCTGTCATTTAGGGCCAGATTGTAAGCTTGTGTAATACTTCCATTTATACTGAAATCAAGTAACCTTATTTTAACATGACTTGTGCTTTTGAACACTGCACCATGCTATGTTCAAAAAAACTTCACTGTTTCAGCTCTCTGTGGCAGCTTGCTGGCTGTTCTCTTTAAAAAAAGAGAGAGAGAGAGAGAGAGCAGAAAGCTGGTTTCATAGCTCTTCAGCAGATTTATAGTTTGCTTTTTCAAAATTCCGCATGTCAATCCTCGGTGAAACAAATGACTGCCTGACGAGCTTTCTGTTTACCACCTCCTACTGCAGAGAGCAAACTGGGGTCAGAGGAACCACTAGCAGAACATATTTCACAGAACGATCAAATAAAGTTATACATGCCACCATTTAAACTGCTCCTTTATTGGAAAACTAAATGGACATTGACTAATTGTTAAACATGCTTGTATTGTTAAAGTCACATATTATCCAAATATAGTTTTTATACTACTCAAACATCTGCAATAATGGCTGTACATAAATATCATTTATCAGGACACCCCAATTACATCAGTTTAAATCCCCGTCCTGGCCGCACTGACACGCACAGACTATCAGGAAGGGCAAACAGCAGTGGAATCTGTGGCAAAAATCTCTGCAATATCCTGCCAGAGTTATGTTATTGAACTAAGTTTAATAACTCTGGGGATCCACTGTATTAAAAATGCAATCGGTTATGTGGTAGTGTAGAATTGCATGTACCCTCTACAGGAGACATGACTAGTGCAATCTCTGGGAAATACTAGGAACTTCAAAGGACTTTTGGGGATAATATCTGTGAAGTGGATCTCCTAGGAAATATTGGGGTGAGGGAAATGCAAATGACCCTTCCCCACTTTTGAGTCTTCATCTCAGTTTGGCTGATTACCTATTCAGGGTCTCTTCATATGCCTAAGCTAGATAAAAGAGTATCTCTCAGAGTCATGAGGGCACTAATTCTGAGCTGAGGCTGTTACGAATTTGAGAGCATAGAAGAGACCCTTTTGTGGCGTTTGAAAGCTAATCACCGGCTATAGCCCCTGTTGGAGTTGGTGTGATCTCTGTAAATCTTGTTATCATGTGTTTTAATATGTTTTCTCTGTTATGCTTTTACCCTAAGAATAAATAAGTTTTCATAGAAAGAGCTGTATACTAGCTTAACTGTGGGCAGTTATTATTAGTCTCTGAAGAGAAAGCAAGCAGGTCTGCATAGGCCAGGGAACTATTTAGCCTGGAGATACCCTGATCAGACAGAAGCGAGATCCATGTCTCTACCTATGAAAGATGATCAGGGCAGCCAGAAGCCTGCGAGTAGGGGCCCTTGCTGGACGACGGAGAAACACAGATGCAGTTGCCTTGGCACAATCCATCTCTAGTTAAGGTCTTCATAACTATAATAGAAAAATTGAAAGACTTTACTACACATTTCCCAGCTGCTAATTAAGCTGTTTTCTGAGAGACCTGCATGCGAGATTCTTTTAGAGCTTTCTATTGTAAAGGAAATTTGGCTATAAATGGCCTCAAAATTAAGAGGGTTACATATGTATATGGGCATATAGGGTAGTTTTTAAATTCAGTATTACAGCAGGATAAGAGATCATTTTCTCTTCAACTCAAAAATAGCAGCAGAGTCTCTCTCCCTCTGCAGTTGCAAGGATCCCTGTCAGCAGTGCATGGAAGGCCATTTCTTCACTCTGAGTCAAAGTAGCTGTAGAAAGACCAGGTACGGGAGATTCCTCTTTACCCCTCCCTCTCAAGCAGAGCAAATGAGCAGAGAAGAGGAGAGGGAAGTGATAATTCCTTGGAATGCAAGATTTGTTATCTGTCTGTCATGTGAAAATGGCCAGTGTTGTAAAATTAATTGAGTGAAGCAGCACAGTGAGAGGCCTAACAGTCTACCGAAATACACCCCACCAAATCAGGAAAATCATTCTACTTCACTATGATTAGGTTCCAATATGTATAGTGTGTAAAAATCACAAATACAATTTGAATTCTTATAGGTGCATCTTTTATTTTACTGTCTTTAATTGACCAACAGCTGCTCTGGGGCATAACCAGGACATTGGGACATTTTTAAATCATGTTGTATAAATTACTGTTTAGATCTTGCACATATTTTATAACTTCTCAATATGATGGCAAAAATGTCCTGCTTCTTTCAAAATCATGGCTTTGTTCAACCAGCATCTCTATTTAGAATAATGATCCCCCCAAAGGCTTCCAAATCATTAATATTAATTTTTATGAAACTTCCATAATGTGATTATCTCTTTCCACAATAATGAGTTTTTTATCTGGCGGGTTTGTATCACATCTAGCTCTCATGCCCTCTGCTGAGGTTCAAGATGAGGGAAATACAGTTAGTTCCCCCCAACTTCTGTCTCCCCACAACAAAAAGGCAGATCAATTCACCTGGAGTAATGAGGAAAGAAATTAAATCAGTGGAGCAACAGTAAATCAGAAAACAATGGGGGAATGCACAATGGAGACTGGTGACATTTAAAATCAGGCAAGTAACTGCACACTCCTCCCACCATCTCTGCACATATGGCCAGATAAACTGCTCTGCTCATCTGAAAATCTCCTGCTAGGGATTTCCGCAACTCCCAGCAGGTTTAGAGCTGACACACAGCTGGCTCTTAAGCTCCCCTTCCATTGCAGACCCCTGCACAGCCGGAGTGTGAGAGCTGTAGATATCTCCAAGGGATGTAGGGCCCCTAGGGGACCATCCCCAGGCTTTTTGATTTAGCGCAGGCCCCAGGGTGTTCTAATCTATGCTGGGGAGAGCATAGAACTGGCAACAGGACCATCCAGCTGCAAACAGTTCCCTTGCTGGTCCCCACTCTCAGTTGCACCCAGCTATTCTTTTTAAGTGGCAAATCTGAGGAATTGTCCAAGATTGAAATGTTAATAAAGGAACAAATTGATTAATTAAACAGTGATAAGTCACCAGGTCCAGATGGTATTCACCCAAGTGTTCTGAAGGACCTCAAATATGAAATTGAAGAATTAATAACTGTGGTATGTAACCTATAGCTTAAATCAGCCACTGTACCAGATGGCTGGTGGATAGCTAATGAGATGCCATTTTTAAAAAAAAGGCTCCAGAGGCAATTACAGGCCATAAGCTTAACTTCAGAATGAAGCAATTTGATTGAAAATAAAGTAAAGAACTGAATTATCAGACACACAGATTAACACACTATGTTGGGGAAGAGTCAACACTTGTAAAGGGAACTTATGCCTCACTAAACCACTAGAATCCTCTGGGGGGTGGGGGGGGTTCAAAAATATGTGGACAAGAGTGAGTCAGCTTCCTCAGGTTTTCAGAAAGTCTTTGACACAGTCCCTCACCAAAGGTTCTTAAGCAAAGCTAGGGAGTCATGGAATAAGAGGGGAGGTCCTCTCATGGATCAGTAACTGGTTAAAAGATAGGGGGGAAAAGTAGGAATAAATGATCAGTTTTCACAATGGCAAGAGGTAAATAGAGGTGTCCCCCAGGAATCTGTACTGGGAGCAGTGCTGTTCAATAGGTTCATAAATGATCTGGGGAAAGGGGGTAAATAGTGAGGTATCAAAGTTTGCAAATTACATGAAATTACTCAAGATATTTAAGGCCAAAGAAGACTGTGAAGAGTTACAAAGGAATCTTGCAAAACTGGGTAACCGAGCAATAAAATGGCAGATGAAATTCAATGTTGAAAAAAACAAGGTAACACAGATTAGAAAACATACTACCAACTATACATACAAATAGATGGGATCTAAATTAGCTGTTACCAAACAAAAGATTGATCCTGGAGTCATCATGGATGGTCTATGAAAACATCTGTTCAATGTGCAGTGGCAATCAAAAAAAGTTAGCAGTGTTAGGAACTATTAGGAAAGGAATAGATAACAAGACAGTAAATATTATAATGCCATTATGTAAATCCACTGTATGCCCACACCTGGAATACTGCATGCAGTTATGGTTGCCCCAGATCAACAAATATATTAGAAATGGAAAAGATACAGAAAAGGCAACAACAATGATAAAGGGTATGGAACAACTTTCATATGAGAAAAGATTAAAAAGACTGGAACTGTTCAGCTTGGAAAAGAAATGACTGAGGGGGATATAAAAGGAGGTCTATAAAATCATGAATGGTGTGGAGAAAGTGAATAAGGAAGTGTTATTTACCCCTTCACATAACACAAGAAGCAGAGGTCACCCAATAATATTGATATGCAGTATGTTTAAACCAAACAAAAGGAAGTACTTCTTCACACAGTGCACAGTCAACCTGTTGAACTCATTGCCCGGGGAAGTTGTGAAGGCCAAAAATATAACTAGGTTCAAAAAAGAATTAGATAAGTTCATGGAAAATAGGTCCATCAATGTCTATTAGCCAAGATGATCAGGGATGCAATAGTATGCTCTGGAAGTCCCTAAGCCTCTGACTGCCAGAAGCTGGGACTGGACCACTCAATGATTGCCCTATTCTGTTCATTCCATTGGAAGGATCTGGCGTTGGCTACTGATAGAAGACAGGTTACTGGGCTAGATGGACCATTGGTCTGACCCAGAATGGCCATTCTTACAAGCTGGGTACAGCTCAATAGCTGGCCCAGCCTTCAGGCAGATAGGGACAGCAGCATCCATTAAAAAAGGCCCCAAACCACAGCATCTTTAATAAACACTCGTGCAATGTGGTTCATTATACCTATATTTTATATGCAGGTACCTTCAGCATGCCGTATATATTTGTAGGTTTTAGTGAGCAGGGATGTCCAACTAATTTCATATTAGTTGATCAGGCTAATTCCCTGCAGCTGGTGTGGGTCACTTCCAGTAAAAGTTATTAAAATAGAAATAGATAAATATAAACCAGGTTGGTAACTATTTGCATTTATTTGAGATTTTAGTGACTGCTACTGCTGCTCCCTGATACCGGGCATCTCTTAGCTTTACCAGTACATCAACATTTGGAGCAAATGACTGGCTTGAGGCTACCCTATGTCTCATTTTGTGAAATCCAGTAGTAGGAATGAGTACAAACCCATTTTTTATGGGTCTATAAATATTGCAGAAATAACAGCCATAGTAACAAATGTCAATTCTCAGATCATAATCGTAATTAAAATCATTCTGGCATGATGTTCTACCAACAATAGCCATTTAAAGAAGATATTAGGTTAGATGGGCCTAGTTAGCATCTTTATTGGATACATCCGATTTAGATAGAAATATAATTAATGGTGGCCAGATAAAAATCTATATTTATTAACATACATACTACATATATACGGTACTTTCAAACACGCAGTATGAAACTGACCACATTGAAACAAAATCCTATATATTAGACTTGTAAGTTTCTCCATGACAAGAATGGCCCGTGTTTTATTGAACCAAAATCCCAACATGTGTTTTGCCAGCCACAGCCACAGAAAGGCTAGTGGCTCCCGGAAATAATCTTAAAAGAGGATTTAGATATTCTTTGTTCAATCTCAGCAATGCTATGCCCAGGTTAAGATCAATGCTGAGGCTTTTTCCTTTTTTGTCATATTTTAAAAAAGAAACTTGCCAGTCAACATTTACTTAAGAAAGTTAAAAAAAGGTCTACAGTAACTGTAAAAATACTTACCTTTCATTTTAATCTAGGCCTTAAGTGAAATGATTTTCTCCATCTATTTTAATGATGTTATTCTAGCTAAAGCCCTGTTCACATTTGACAAAACTTGACAGACAGCACCAAGTTAAGAATGCAAAGCACAGAGGCTTCTGTTGTCTTCTCCCTGACTCTTAGAGCACACAGGAGATCTGTAGAAATTGCAGAGAAAAAGAATAACACTAAAGAACAAATTAATATTTATGGCTTACCGTATCTCACATACCAATCAAATAGTAAAGTGACAGTGAAGGGTTGACATTACAGTTATGTGAAAAAATTGGGCAGCCAGATCCATGGAGAGTCAGCCAAGCTCCATGAACTTTCTGGAGCCTGGGCTATGCAGTTTGGGCCATTTCAAGATATTATATACAAACTAATTATAAAGGGCTGTAATAGTACTGAGAACAAATATGGACTGCAGCAACACTGATTAAGACAGAGTCCGTAATGGTGAATCATTACTGTCGGCCTCTGTGCAAGAACTTGAGTTATACAGTATCTGTTGTAAACACAATCTTAAGAAGAGTTATCTTCTGTGCTGAACGTGGTAAGACACCTTTTTCTACAGTAACTGACACATGTTTCAATTTCTTTTAAAAAAAGAGAGACAATTGAAATGTGTTTTGTTCAGTGTATTCCAAAGAAAAACAAGAAATTTCCAAGCCCTCACATGGGTGTCTGTTTAAGCTATGTCTACTCTGGACGCTTCTTTCGGCCGCATATGCAGGTAGAGTATGTATTTGGGTAGCTCCTCCCCCAGCATGGGTGTAAGGCAGCAGTGTAGACGGTGAGGCATGGCTGAGGCAAACAGTACAGAGGGTGTGAGAATGTATGATAGTACATACCCTATCTGGCTCTCTACTTCCCAAGCCATGCCTTCAGTTTACGCTGATATTTTTAGTGGTCTGGTGTCCCGCTGCCTCTCAGCTGCTGGAGACTTCCTCTGCTCCAGGGAAAGGCTCCGGCAATGGGGAAAGGTTAGATTTCAGGGATTTTATAGCTCTCATCTCAACGGTGGAAACATAGCAGTGCATGTGATGTTTAAGGGTTTCACAATCTTTTTTTTTTCCCCTGACGCGATCAACGCAATGATCAAGCGTGTGGGTTTGTCTGCTCTGTGGTGTCCAGTCAGATTATTTCGTTTTCTTATGATTGTCAGTGGGGATGTGGTACTTATGGTGATGTCGTCACTGTTGTGAAAGAATTCTTTGAAGCTGAGCTGGAGGAAAAATTCTTCTAGTTCTTTGCCTTAGGCCAGGGGTGGGCAAACTTTTTGGCCTGAGGGCCGCATCTTCGGGGGGTTTCTGAAATCATATGGAGGGCCGGGTAGGGGAGGCTGTGCCCCCACCCCCTATCCAACCCCCCCCTGACACCCCCCCCAGGACTTCTGCCCCATCCAACCTCCCCTGTTCCCTGATGGCCCTCCGGGGACCCCTGCCCCATCCACCCCCCCTGCTCTCGGTCCCCTGACTGCCCCCAGACCCCCTGCCCCTAACTGCCCACCACCACCCCATTCAACCCCCTCACTTTCCTGACTGGCCTCCCTGGGATCCCTGCCCCATCCACCCCCCCTGCTCCGTCTCCCCTGACTGCCCCACGCCACCCCATCCAACCCCTCCTCTCCTCCTTGACTGCCCCCCCGGGACCCCTGCCCCCATTCAACCCCCCTGTTCCCTGACCGCCTCTGGATCCCTTGCCCCTAACTGCCCCCCACCCCTAACTGCCCACCACCACCCCATTCAACCCTGTCTCCTTCCTGACTGGCCCCCCTGAAACCCTTGCCCCATCCACTCCCCCACTCCCTCTCCCCTGACCGCCCCGCCACCCCATCCAACCCCTCCTCTCCTTCCTGACTGCCCCCTGGGGACCCCTGCCCCCATTTAACCCCCCTGTTCCCCACCCTCTAACTGCCCCGACCTCTATCCATGCCCCTGACCACCCCCCGAACGCCCCTGCCCTCTATCCAACCCCCTGCTGCTCCCCGCCCCCTGCCCCCTTACCATGCTGCCTGGTGCACCGGTGGCTGTTGGCGCGGCTGCACCAGGACAGGCAGCCGCACCGCACAGCACAGAGCACCGGGTCAGGCCGGGCTCTGCAGACCTGCTGTTCAGCGTATTGCACCGCGTGGCAGCCACTTAGTGCTCAGAAACCGCACAGCTGCAGCTCTGTAAAAAAACCACCCGACGAGAGGTGTAGAGCTTTCTGCACCAGGGCTACAGCGTTATGGTGCCAGTGTAGACACCCTGGTCAATTACAGCGCTGCAATTGGCCTCCAGGAGGTCTCCCACAATGCCTGTTTTCACCTCTCTGGTCATCGGTTTGAACTCTACTGCCCTGCCCTCAGGTGACCAACCGTGAGCCCCACCTCTTAAATTCTTTGGGAATTTTGAACGTCTCCTTCCTGTTTGCTTGGTGATGTGTGCAGCGATCTCAGCGCATCTTTCCAGGTGGCCATGCCTGCTCCATGCACCCGGCGATCCCCTGCTTGGAGCAATGCTGAGCTGCTGGACCTCATCAGCATTTGGGGAGAAGAGGCTCTCCAGTCCCAGCTGTGCTCCAGCCGTAGGAGTTATGATATCTATGGACAGATTTCACGATGCATGACAGAAAGAGGCCATAACCGGGACACACTGCAGTGCAGGGTCAAAGTGAACGACATGTGGAATGCCTACTACAAGGCATGGGGGGCAAACCACCACTCCGGTGCTGTGCCCACGAGCTGCCGGTTCTACAAAGAGCTGGATCCAATACTCGGGGGCAACCCCACCTCCATGGCGAAGGCCCCCGTGGATACTTTGGTGGCTCACGTGCCAGTCGAGAGTGGACTGAGCCAGGAGGAGGAAATCTTGGACGAGGATGTGGAGGGGGAGGGGGACCCAGAGGCAGAGGACAACTCGGAGGTCAGAGATGCATGCAGCCAGGAGCTCTTCTCTACCCCAGAGGAGGCTGGCCAGTCACAGCTGTCGGAGCTTGGTGAAGCGCAAGAGAGGAGGCTCCCTGGTAAGTGGCTTTGATTTGGGGAATTGCTGAAGCGAGTTGTTGGGGGCAGGAGGGTTGCAGAAAGCAGGCTTGTGTCTGTATGATGCGCATACCACCACATGCCTAGTCTGAGCGGTGGAACAGGGTGTTGATTGACTCCCTCACTTCACGGGATTCTGCCTCAGAGATCTCCACGACACTCTCATGGAGTTACTGGGCAATCTGCTGCCTCAGGATCTTTGGCAGAACTGCTTTGTTTCTTGCCCCATTAAGGGTAACTTTCCCATGCCACTCTGTCATCACGGGGTGGGGGGACCATTGCTGCACACAGGCGAGCCGCATAAGGGCCAGGGCGGAAGCTGCAGTCTTGGAGAAGACCCTCCCTTGATTCCCTGCTCACCCTCAGAAGTGAGATATCTTCCATAATGAACACAGTTTGTGGAAAATGTGGGGACAGGAATGATTATAAGGCCCTCCCACCCCACAGTGCTGCTTCTCCCCATGAGACACATGCCCAATGTACACTACGGTCCTGGAACCCTGATTTCCCCTGCCCCTGCAGTTACTCACTATTTTCGGGGTCTAATGGCTCATGTCTGCTTGCCTGGGGTCAGCCAGTTAGCGATAGGTATATGAATAATGGCTGTGTTTTAAATCACTGAATCAGTGGGCCGTGTGTTGCAAATAATACTGCTTCTGTAAAATGTTGCATTTTGGCTTCACAGATATGACCTTGGGAGCCCAGCCTCCCTCTTTGTTATCGCCAGCTGGATGGCTGCTCAGAATTAGAAAGTGGCCATGAAGAACTAAAGAGGACTTTCTGTGTGATGTCATGATGCACTCCGCGGCTGAAAAACAAGAATTGAAGGAGTGGCGGGCAGTGAGAAGAGGGACCGAAAGGAGAACGTGGCATGCCAGAACAAAGCCGTAGGGTGTCTCTTAAACATTATGGAGCACCAAACAGACATGCTCCCGGGTGCTACTAGCACTGCAAACCGAGCAGCTCTGTCCCCACCCCCTCCACAGCTGCTGTCGCAAAACTCTTTCCCATGTGCCCCCCAGACATCGCCAACACACTGTTGTCAACCTCCTGGCTCCAGTCTGTACCCACCGCATTCCACTCCTGCCCTGTCACAGTCCAGCCCTGCAGACTCCCCGTACCCACTGCACTCAACACCCGTCCCTCGGCAGTTCAGCCCTGGTGAAGCACAGTACCCGCTGCACTGTACTGCAAAGGAGAAGGTTGGATATGATACATGGACATAAACGAATCTTTAACCCTCCCAGGACACCACCTTCTCCTGGGACCCTCCCTTCCCCCATCCCCCTCAGTGCTGATGTGGTTTTTTTATTTGTCTCTCTCCTCCGGTTGTTGTTTTTTAATAAAATAATTGTTTTGGTTGGAAAGCAATCTTTATTCCATTAATTGAAAGCAAACAGAGCCCTAGAAAGCAACAGGCAATTTTCTTACATCTTCATAGGGCATCATTTGCACCAATCACAATCACCTCCTAGCATTACAAGCACTGCACTCCCGAGCACAGCAACAAATATTAGTGTCTTTCAGCTTCAAATTGCTGCCTCAAGGCATCCCTGATCCTTATGGCCCCACGCTGCACCTCTCGAATAGCCCTGGTCTCTGGCTGTTCAAATTCAGCCTCCAGGGGCTGAGACTCAGCGGTCCAGCCCTGAGTGAAGCTTTCACCCTTCCCTTCACAAATATTATGGAGCGTACAGCACGCGGCTATCAGCATAGGAATATTGTCATCGGCTAGGTCCAGCCTCCAATATAGGCAGCGCCAGAGGGCCATTCAACGGCCAAAATCACACTCAACAGTCATTTTGCACTTGCTCAGCCTGTTGTTGAACTGCTCCTTGCTGCTGTCAAGTTGCCCCGTTTATGGCTTCATAAGCCATGGCATTAAGGTGTAGGCAGGGTCTCCCAGGATCACAGTGGGCATTTCGACTTCCCCTATGGTGATCTTCTGGTCCAGGAAGGAAGTCCCTGCTTGCAGCTTCCTGAACAGGCCAGTGTTCCGACAGATGCATGCGTCATGCACCTTTCCAGACCAGCCGGCATTAATGTCTGTGAAATGCCCACGACGATCCACAAGCACCCGGAGAACCATTGAGAAATACCCTTTCCAATTAATGTACTTGGTGTCTAGGTGGTCTGGTGCCAGAATTGGAATATGCGTGCCATCTATCACCCCTCTGCAGTTAGGGAAGCCCATTTGTGCAAAGCCATCCATGTCATGCACATTGCTCAGAGTCACAGTCTTTCGGAGCAGGATGTGATTAATGGCCCTGCACATCAACACAACTCCAACGGTTGACTTTCCCACTCTGAGCTGGTTAGCGACCAATTGGTAGCAGTCTGGAACAGCCAGCTTCCACAGTGCAATCGCCACGTGTTTCTCCAACAGCAGGGCAGCTCTCATTCTCGCAGGGCTGGGATGAGCTCCTCACACAGTCCCATGAAAGTGGCTTTTCTCATCCGAAAGTTCTGCAGCCACTGCTCGTCATCCCAGACATGCATGACAATGTGATCCCACCACTCAGTGCTTGTTTCCCGACCCAAAAGTGGTGTTCCACTGTGGTCAGACCATCTGTGAATGCCCCAAGCAATCTCATGTCATAGCTACTACGCATGGTGAGATCAATGTCGAACTGCTCTTGCCTTTGTAGTTTAAGGAATAACTCTACTGCTACTCGTGATGTGTTGGTCAGAGCCAGCAGCATATTGGTCAACAGTGTGGGCTCCATTCCTGCAGCCCGAAAGAGGCAGGATGCGCAGTACACAAACTGTTGAAAGATGGCACCAAATGCGGACAGAAGCACAGGGATTGCTGGGATATGAAGCAATGCATCACGGGGCATTGGCACAGGACCCAGGAAGACTCTCCGCCTTCCCACAACTCTTAGCGGCAGAAGAGGAAGAGATGCTCTGTGGGATAGCTTCCCAGAGTGCACTGCTCCGAATACTGGTGCAAGGGCAGCAAGCATGAACATGCTATCGCGCAGGCAGCTGACAGTGTGAACACACAACAGGGGTTTCCCTTCAGCGCTCTCTGAGCGGCGCTGTAATTGCCAGCGCTGTAACTCTGCCAGTGTAGACACACCCTTAGTATAGTATCAGGTTCTGTGGTGGGGCAAAAGTTCAGTCTCTTTAAGAGTACAGAGTTCTAAATGTGTACAAAATGAGTGTCTCTCAATCATTCAGAGTAACACACCCAGGCAAACCACCATGGGCACATAAAAGGGCTTTGTCAGCTGAAAAATGGCAGCTGACCATTAAGATAGCCAAGAGTCGAGTGTCTGCTTAAGACTGATGGGTAAACTGGCAAGGTTTACAGAGATTTAAATTGTGGGAAACCATTTGAGCAATCTCTAGCTTTAATTATTGTCCCCAGGCTGTGTTGATGGTAGTGGGCAGCAGGAAATTGGAGGGAGCGTGTATCGTTATGATAGATTCCATTTACTTTACTTTCAGAGAACAATCCAAGGAGAAAAACAAAATCAAAACCAACCAACCAACCCCCCTTTTTAAGTATTACCCCTGAATTCCTTAAATAAAGATAAACTATGGTGTGTCTACATTAATATGCACTAATTTAAAAGATGCTCAGACATCTAGTAGAAAAAACATTAGGTGTTTTACTAATCCTCTTCAACTACTTCCTATCAACGTGCTATCAGGAGGTGTGGAATTTTGCTTCCAGTTCTGTCATTATGGCATCATTCCAACATTATAATGTTTAAATGAATCTCTATCTTTTTCATCTCAGAGACCAAGCTCGTTAATGGATGAATAATAATTCTAATGAATGTGTTGAACAAAGAGGATGAGGGTGATCATCATCATCATTTAAAATCATCCCATAAATTCTTCATCACAATTGTGTAATGATGTAGCTTCAGAGTGTGTTTTGGCAAAGCTTATGCTTCTGATCCATTGTTAACTTGGCCTCAAAGGAGGAGTCTCATTGAGAACATTGCTTAAATGTTTTTCCTGATAGTTAATACATGGAACCTAAGAGTAATCATTATTGATTCTTTACAGTAATAAATATTACAGCATAAATTTGGCTAGGCTCACCTCTGAACTCTGTCCACTTTTCCCACATCTTTGCTAGCACCCACAACTGGACACAGTACTCCAGCCGAGGCCTCAACAGTGTTAAGTAGATTGCCTTTTTTGAAACTGCTTCACATTGATGACTCATTCAATTTGTGATCCATTATAATCCCCAGATACTGTCCACCAGCACTACCACCTAGCCAGTTATTCCCCATTTTGTACTTGTACATCTTATTTTTCTTTCCTAATTGTAGTACTTTGCATTTGTCTTTATTAAATTTCATCTTGTTGATTTCAGACCAATTCTTCAATTTGTCAAGGTCACTTTGAATTCTAATCATGTCCTCCAAAATGCTTGAAACTCCCCTCCCAGCTTGGTGTCGTCTAAAAATTTTATCAGAATACTCTCCACTCACTTATCCATGTCATTAATGAAAATATTGACTAGTACCAGACTGAGGACTGACCCATGGGTGACTCCATTAGATATGCCCTCCCAGTTTGACAGCAAACCATTAATAACTACTATTTGAGTTTAATTAGTCTTTAATTAGTCTTTCAACGAGCTATGCACCCACTTTATAGTAATTTAATATATGCCCCATTCCCCTAGTCTGTTTATGAGAATCCCATGTGAGACTGTTTCAAAAGTCTTATTAAAATTCAAGATATATCACATCTACTGCTTCCCCCTATCCACTAGGCCAGTAACCCTCTCAGAGAAGAAAATTAGGTTAGAGTGTCAGAATATGTTCTTTACAAATCCATGGTGGCTATTCCTTTAACCCTTTCATCCCCTAGATGCTTCCAAACTGGTTGCTAAATAATTTGTTTCAGTATCTTTCCATGTATCAAAGCTAGGCTGACTGGTCTATAATTTCCTGGGTCCTCTTTGTTCCCTTTTCTAAATATAGGTATGATGTTTTCCCCTCTCCAGTTGTCTGGGACTTCACCCATCCTCCATGTGTTCTTGAAGATAATTGCTAACAGTTCTAAGATTGCTTCAGCTAGTTCCTTAAGTACCCTAGGATTTCATCAGGCCCTGCCAACTTGAATACATCTAACTTATCTAAATACTCTTTAACCTATTCTTTTTCTATTTTGGCCTACATCTTTCCTCTTTTTTGTTGTGACCAGTGTCAAGGTTCCTCCCCCACTCTGAACTCTAGAGTACAGATGTGGGGACCTGCATGAAAAACCTCCTAAGCTTATCTTTACCAGCTTAGGTCAAAACTTCCCCAAGGTACAAAATATTCCACCCGTTGTCCTTGGACTGGCCGCTACCACCACCAAACTAATACTGGTTACTGGGGAAGAGCTGTTTGGACGCGTCCTTCCCCCCAAAATACTTCCCAAAACCTTGCACCCCACTTCCTGGACAAGGTTTGGTAAAAAGCCTCACCAATTTGCCTAGGTGACTACAGACCCAGACCCTTGGATCTTAAGAACAATGAACAATCCTCCCAACACTTGCACCCCGCCCTTTCCTAGGAAATGTTGGATAAAAAGCCTCACCAATTTGCATAGGTGACCACTGACCCGAACCCTTGGATCTGAGAACAATGAAAAAGCATTCAGTTTTTTACAAGAAGACTTTTAATAAAAAATAGAAGTAAATAGAAATAAAGAAATCCCCCCCTGTAAAATCAGGATTGTAGATATCTTACAGGGTAATTAGATTCAAAAACATAGAGAACCCCTCTAGGCAAAACCTTAAGTTACAAAAAAGATACACAGACAGAAATAGTTATTCTATTCAGCACAATTCTTTTCTCAGCCATTTAAAGAAATCATAATCTAACACATACCTAGCTAGATTACTTACTAAAAGTTCTAAGACTCCATTCCTGGTCTATCCCCGGCAAAGACACAGCATACAGACAGACACAGACCCTTTGTTTCTCTCCCTCCTCCCAGCTTTTGAAAATATCTTGTCTCCTCATTGGTCATTTTGGTCAGGTGCCAGCGAGGTTACCTTTAGCTTCTTAACCCTTTACACGTGAGAGGAGCTTTCCCCTGGCCAGGAGGGATTTCAAAGGGGTTTACCCTTCCCTTTATATTTATGACAACCAGTAATTGTGTTGAGTCTGGGTCATGATTAATGTTTTTAATTAAGACTGAAGCAAAATAAGAACTAAAAACTTCAGCTTTCTCGAAGTCAACTATTATCTTTCCCTCCCCACTGAATAGAGTACCTACACTTTCCTTTGTCTTTCTCCTATTCCTAATGTATTTATAGAACCTCTTCTTCTTACTTTTTATGTCCCTTGCTAAGTATAATTCATTTTGTGTCGTCACCTTTCTGATTTTGTCCCTCCATGCTTGTGGTATTCTTCTGTGCTCCTCCTTAACAGTTTGTGCACATTTCCTTTTTTCTTTAGGATTCTTTTTGATTTTCAGGTCATGAAAGGGCTCTTGATGGAGTCATATTGGGCTCTTCCTATGATTCCTTTGCATCAGTACCATTTATAGTTTTGCCTTTAATATTGCCAGCTATCCTGAACTCCTTTATTCAGCAATTTTTTTTCCAATAGGATCTTACCTACCCGTTCTCTGAGTTTCTTAAAGTCTGCCTTTTTGAACTCTGTTGTCCTTATTGTGCTGCTTCCACTCCTTCATTTCCTTAGAATCATGAAATCTATCATTTAATAATCTCTTTCACCCAAATTTCCTTCCGCTTTTAGATTTGCAACCCATTCCTTCCTTTTGGTCAGAATCAAAATGGCTGTCCTCCTGGTTATTTCCTTCACTTTCAGAAACAAGAAGTATCCATACAATTCGATAACTTATTGGAAATTTGGGGTAGTTAAAGTCCTCCATTATTACCAGTTCGTGTTGTGACAAACAAGGTCCAGACATGCCAGAGAGAGAAAGGGAGTTTGAACCCCAAAGAATAAGCAATTGAATCAATGTATTGTATACTGTACTATAAAAGTGTATTCAGTCTTTTATGAAAGACACTAACACACTCATGCTTAATATCATTGTGAAATGTACGTATTAAAACTATATGAAAAAAGAAAAGGAGTACTTGTGGCACCTGCCACAAGTACTCCTTTTCTTTTTGCGAATACAGACTAACACGGCAGTTACTCTGAAAACTATATGAGAAATTATGGATACTTTCTGAAGTCTGTGACCATACAAAGGGAGAAACAGATTTTCTCCCAGACAGGAGGAAAGGTGGCTACCTTCCTGTCTCTAATGTAAATTAAGTAATGTGAAACCAAAGCAATGGAAGCCCCATTTACATACAAGTCAACAGGGAGATGGGAAGCTAACAGGCAAAGGATGAAACAGCATGGTTTGATTACAAGCAAAAGACTGTGAAAGTACATTTTCATCTAAGTTAAATAGTCATCAAACCTGCAGGAACAGGGCCCCAGCATGTTAGAAAACGAACAGCATGACCAGAGTCTGAACCCCAGGGGGTCATTCTTATTGTGGGGGCAAAATAATGAGTATTGGGAAATATAATGGGAAGCAAAGAGCCATTTTGGTATCCATCACTTAGAGAAGAAAGGGCTTACACCCGCTGATTCTGTGAATGATGGATCCTCATGCCTGAGAGGTGGAGATGCTGCTTAGGCAAAGGTTATAACTTGCTAAAGTTAAGCTTTAGTCGCTAAGAAGCATGATGTTTTTGTTTTGTTCGTAACCCTGTCTCTTTTTTCCTTGCTTATAGAAGCATAGAATCATAGAATCATAGAATATCAGGGTTGGAAGGGACCCCAGAAGGTCATCTAGTCCAACCCCCTGCTCGAAGCAGGACCAATTCCCAGTTAAATCATCCCAGCCAGGGCTTTGTCAAGCCTGACCTTAAAAACCTCTAAGGAAGGAGATTCTACCACCTCCCTAGGTAACGCATTTCAGTGTTTCACCACCCTCATAGTGAAAAAGTTTTTCCTAATATCCAATCTAAACCTCCCCCACTGCAACTTGAGACCATTACTCCTCGTTCTGTCATCTGCTACCATTGAGAACAGTCTAGAGCCATCCTCTTTGGAACCCCCTTTCAGGTAGTTGAAAGCAGCTATCAAATCCCCCCTCATTCTTCTCTTCTGCAGACTAAACAATCCCAGCTCCCTCAGCCTCTCCTCATAAGTCACGTGTTCTAGACCCCTAATCATTTTTGTTGCCCTTCGCTGGACTCTCTCCAATTTATCCACATCCTTCTTGTAGTGTGGGGCCCAAAACTGGACACAGTACTCCAGATGAGGCCTCACCAATGTCGAATAGAGGGGAACGATCACGTCCCTCGATCTGCTCGCTATGCCCCTACTTATACATCCCAAAATGCCATGGGCCTTCTTGGCAACAAGGGCACACTGCTGACTCATATCCAGCTTCTCGTCCACTGTCACCCCTAGGTCCTTTTCCGCAGAACTGCTGCCTAGCCATTCGGCCCCTAGTCTGTAGCGGTGCATTGGATTCTTCCGTCCTAAGTGCAGGACCCTGCACTTATCCTTATTGAACCTCATCAGATTTCTTTTGGCCCAATCCTCCAATTTGTCTAGGTCCTTCTGTATCCTATCCCTCCCCTCCAGCTTAGGATCACTTAAATCTATATTCTTTATTAATAAACTTATTCTTAGTTTTTATATAAGACATCTTGGTTCTGTTATATTAAAGTAATACATGCATTCCCAGCGGAGTCAACAGACTGGTATGGATTCTGTCCTTTAAAGACAGAGGACTTGATTATTTGCTGAGAGTGTCCAGTGAGAGGGAGTGGACATTGCAGAGAGATGCCTCCAGGGAAATCGGAAACTGAGGTTCACCGAATGTTACTTGTAGTGCAAGGTTTATACTGACAGTCTTGAGGAGTTTGCTGGTTATGTGGACAGAGTGGTGTGGCAGGGGTTGTTATACAGTTGAAACTCCTGCAAAACTGTTGCTGAAGCAGAGTGGTAATAATGGTGTATGGTTCTGACTCTCTGAGCAGAGTGTCACACTTGTGTTTTGGATATTTTTGTTTATTCTTCTAGAAATGGCTTCTCTACCTCCTTTTCCTTATGCAGGGGTCTACAGTAGGCCCCTACCACGATGACATCCCTATGTTTAACCCTTTTATCTTTCTGCAGAGACTTAACTGGTCTGTCTCTCATCTTCTTCTGGGCCTCAGAACAATTGTATATACTCTTGATATACACTGCAACCCGTCCTCCTTTTCCTCCCCTGCCTGTTCTTCCTGAAACAAGCTATACCTCTCTATGCCAATATTCCAGTCATGAAGTTTATCCCACCAGGTCTCTGTGATGCCAATTAAATAATAATTTAGCTTATGTAGTAATGTTTCTAGTTCTTCCTATTTATTTCCCATACTCCTTGCATTTATGTATACACATCTAAGATGTTGAGCAGATTCTTCCATTGATTATCCTTTTCTTGTTCCTATGACTTTTGTAATTTTCCATGTCCCTGCACCCCAACAGCTAGTCCTCTGTTCAGGCTGCCTTTTTTAGGTTTACCTGCAAGTTTTGGTAACCTTCCCCCTGTGAACCTAATTTAAAGCCCTCATCACTAGGTTGGCAAGTCTGTGCACAAAGATGCTTTTCCCCTTCTTGCTACGTGATCATATAATTAAACTGTATCATAATGGATACAGAGAGAGGGGTAAAATTAAGATTGCACAGGCAATCTTAATTCTGGCACTTTTTTTTTTAACCTCTTGACTTTGCAACCTTAACTATATTCTTTCAAGGATAATTTAACGTACATTCATTCGTTCATATGATTTAGCATATCAAAGTGCAGGTTAAGGGGCAACTTGATCATGGTATATAAGACTCACAAAGGGAGATATCTGACACTAGAAATCTTTGTAATCAAGTAGATAAAGGTGTAACAGAATCCAATGGCTAGAAGATGAAGTCAGCAGTGCGCAATCTGGAAAAATTTACACTTGGCTGACATTTTTCAATGAAAGTTTTTTCATTCAGAAATGAAAAAGTTCACTAAAAGCTTTTGACTTTTTCAAATTTTGTTTTTGCAATATTTTTCATGTTTTCTAACTGAAGCAATTAATACAACAGTTCCTGACAAAATGATTTTTGGCAAATGAACAGTATCAATAGTGAAAATTTTGATTAAAAACCTACAGAAAATTTTGTGAAAACAATTAATGGAGAGGTTTCAAGCCCTGAAAAATGGCAACAACTTAAATTTTTTTCTTGAAGCATTTTTATCAAGCTCTGTTAACCATTAGAACAGCTTGCCAAGGGATATGATAGCTTCTCCATCATCGGGAGTCTAAGTCCAGATTGAATATCTTCTCAAGAGAAATACTTTAGTTCAGCCACAAGTTATTAGACTAGATGAGGGAATCCAGTGGGTGAAATTCTATGGGCTGTGTTTCACAAAAGGTCATAGCAGGGACCTCTGACCCTAAACATTTAGAAATCTAGAGGAGTTTTGAATGGTGAGTTGGTAAATTTGTCTATGACAAAGTTATTTAGGTTAATCAAGACTAATTAACTCCAGAGGGACCTCACAAAGCTATGTACAGATTGTACAACACGATGACAGATTAAATTAATGCAAGGGAATACTAGGTTTTAAATAAAATGTTAACTATTTAGGAAAACAACCTAAGTGTCCGTGGAAAATAAAAATATGTGGTCTACCACAGTGCATTGGGCAAACAGCTAATATGTTAAGATGTATTAAGAAAGGGATAGAGGGAATGTAGGTATCAGTCTGCAGAGCTTTAGTTTCCTCTCCAATGACACTGTTAAAATAGGAATAAAAACATATTACTTTACTAAAATATTTTCTAATAATAGAATGAAATTCATCCCAGTTAGAGGATTAGGCGAGTCTCTTTAGATTACTTAAATCCAATGTTAATGGAGTGTATTTCAATAGAGATTATAGGAGAAGGGAACCCATTTAGAAAAAGTAAGGACTGACCTATGCTTCAGACAAACCAAGAAGTACAGGAGGCATGAAAAATGTTTTTTTAAAATGGCTTCTAGTGCTGCAAACACTTAGCACATATTTAACTTTATATTTGTAATTAGCCCTACTGAGTTCAGTGGAGCTATTCATAAAAGGAAGGATCATTTAATGGTTAGGCCACTAGTCTAGGACTTGGGAGACCTGGTTTTAAGTTTCTGGTCCTGCACAGACTTCCTTTGTGACCTTGGGCAAGTCACTTAGCCTCTCTGTGCCTCAGTACTCCATCTGTAAAATATCAATACAGTCTTTTCCTGACTCACTGGGGTGCTGTAAGGATAAATACATTCAAATAGACCATATAATATAGACCTACACAGTTGTTTAGAGGATCAGGGCCTGATGAAGCGATAATAACATATCCTGTGTGTTCTCAAGTTATCTAGACAAAGTTTCAAATAACGTGCCATAAGCATTTGTGGCTGCTTCTCCAAACTAAACCCAATGTCACAGATGATTAATAGAGACAATACTATCTAGTAACTGAAGCTAAGAAGGTCAATGTCATAGAGAAATCAAGTAGAGAAAAATTCAGGTGCCTGATTCACCACTTTGTTGCTTAATTTTTACATTAGTGTAGCACACTTGAGGCCTAAAGAGAGTTACACTAGTTCACTACTATAGTCATGCTGTGGTGGCTGAAGTTCCAGATCACGAGATACATTTATATCATGAAGGGTAGGTGAACAATACATTTGGGGAACCTTTTTTAATATCTCAATCTGCCATTATGTGACAGTCAGCATTCTTTATGTTCCCTGCAGAGCCATCGTGCTGGAGATATAAGTCTGTTGTGAGTCTCACTTCCTTAATAGATGATTATGGGTTTAATCCTTCCTTAATAGATGATTAAGGGATTAGGGATTAAGGGGAAGGGATGGCTAAGTGGTTTGAGCTTTGGCCTTCTAAACCCAGAGTTGTGAGTTCAATCCTTGAGGGGGCCATTTAGGGATATGGGGCAAAAATTGGGGATTGGTCCTGCTTTGAGCAGGGGGTTGGACTAGATGACCTCCTGAGGTCCCTTCCAACCCTGATATTCTATGATGCTATGATGATTCCCCTTTACTTAAGGATTTCTGGATGCAAGTTCCAAAATTCATTAAAACAAAAAGTTATGAATGCTGACCTTGATCTACCCTTGCTTCTGGTGGTTCTCAAATGTGCCTTCCTGCCCATGGGCATGGATGTTAATGTTAAAATGTATTAAAATGTTCTTCCACAAAGTTTCTAGCTAATTGGCATGATTTTTCTAAGATCAATAACAAGAACATTGGGCTGAATGCTGAGTGCTTGACCTATGAATTATAAAAAGATTGCAGTAACCGAAATAGACAAGATGAGTTCTTTGAGATGTGATCCAGAATCTCAGAATATTTTTAGCAATTAACTTTCCTGTCATACTTGTGCTGATTCAGAACTGAAGCCACAAGCTTCTTGTCTGTGGTATAATGTCTTATTGTCTTCAAGCTCCTCTCATGTTGTACTCAAGGGTGGTTGTTTGTTTGGCAGGCTCTTTTCATTGCCTCCTTCAAATCACTAGATATGCAAAATTAAACAAGCTATGATAGAGACAGAATACATTCATTGGGATACCTGTTCATGCTCCCTTCTCTTTGTTTTACTATATACATTTTAAGTTTGTTTCATTTTTGTCTATTTGAAAAGTGGAATTTTGCAAACAAAATTGTCTTTGATCTTTGTGTTTATAATGCATTTTGAAAAGGTCAGAATGTTTGTTTTCCTCATTCATTCTAGTGGGAATTCCACTTTCCAATTTCAAGTCAGTTGAGAACAATGGCCAGATTCTACTAGAAAAATCAAGGTTGCTGTAAGGACAATTCTGCTTCTCTCTTTGACTAAACCTTCTGAAGTTCAGAGATGGATAAGATAAGAATGCTTGTATAAATTAAACCTTCCAGTTAGAATATACTGTTTTTATTTTGGGAACAGAAAAGGGATCCTGATACAAGTTACAGTCCCATACTTGGAGATGAGTTATGATTCTCCTCAGCTAGCCTGCACTTTGGAAAGGGAGGTAGCACGCTGCTGGAACACCAGTGGCTGCTGCCATTGTGCACTAGGAATGAATTAAGCCTCCCAGGCATTGCAGAAGGTATAGCTACAGACATCTCTTGCTACAGTTTTAAAAAAGGTGTAAAAAGTTCCTCACCTGCCAAGGCCATCCTTTGGCAGAGGGAGTGGAGTAATGGTTTAATCCAATTCCCAACCAAGAAATGCATCCTTTGGCATTAGGCAGCACCATCTTTGTGTAAGGGAACTGTTGGCCCCTTACTAAAACTCAGTGGGGGTGTTTTGGTTGGCTAGCTCCCAGTACCAAAAGAAAGGGGAAGTCGATGGGAAATCAGGACCCTGAGATGGACAATGGGGAGAGGCCAATGCTCCAGGTCAGCCTGATTGACAGGGTAGGCAGGCTAATGAGAGAGTCAGTAGGCCAAGGGGGTACTGTCCTCCAGGTGAGCTGGAATTGCTTGGAACAGAGTGGGGCTGAGCTAAACAGAGAGCAGGGGCCCAAGTTGAGCTGGGGAGCAGAGCCATGCCAGACATAGAGAACCAGAGGAGCAGCCTAGCGAGCAGGTCAGTGCTGGGAGCAGAGCCACCGTAGCAGCCCAGAGAGCAGAACTGTGCTGGGAGGAGAGCTGTAGCAACCAGAGCCAGAGGGGCCAGAAAAGCAGCCCAGAGGACTGGAGGCAAAGCAGCATCAGTGCTGAGGCAGAGCGGAGCTGGAGCTAGGGTTGGAGCAGTCTGGAGCCAGGTGCAGTGAGTATCTGGGGAGAGCGAGGCGGGGACCCTGGGCAGCGGGCCCAGCACAGGGAGACACCCCCAGCCAAGATGCCTTGCAGGTCAGACTTGAAGTGGGATCGTAACCTCCGAAGGGGGGACAGGGAGCTGATGCTGGGAAGAAGGTCCTGCCACCTAGAGCCGGAGAGCGTGTGTCCCGCCAGAGCAAGTGTCCGACCCACAGCATCCCTGCAGCACAGCCAGGGCCTGAGAAAGAGACCTGGGATGTGTGAGGAACAGACTGTGAACTGCCCTTACAGAGTGCTGTTTGTGATATCCCCGTGCCACAGAGCGGGGTTATGTGTTGTCCTTTAAAGAAAAAATGGGAAAGGTTAATTTTAAAAAAATTGATTGCTGTTAAATTGTATTTGCTTTGGACTGTATGTAATGATCAGTGGGTCAGGGAAGCGTCCAGTGCAGAGAGAGCACACCCTAGAGTGGGGACAACCTAGTCCCTGCCCTAAGTGACCACAACAAAGTTGGGGGTGGAGCCTCCAGGAATCCTGGGTCCAGCCTTGTTGGGGCTACGAGGACTCTGCCACACAGGGGAGTGGAAGGGGAGCCCTTAAGATCAGGCAGGCCTCTGGGTAAAGGAAGTGGGAGCAAGGACTCAGATCCTTTTGCTAGCCCACTTCACCGGGGTAGTGTGTAAGTCAGGAAAGTTCCCCACAATAGCGGGACCATTCCCCCACTTACATTTGCATTACTTGGTTCTTTGCCCTTGAGCACCAGAGCACTGGGAGACAGATTACGTCAGTTCTTTGTACACTAGCACAATCATGCAGAAGAACGTATAATTTAGTTCTCAGGTGATGTTCATGGTAGTTGAACCACATATCTGAGGTTAGAATTGGGCATATTGTTTGTTAAAGTGGAGTCTGCGTCTCCTGAATTGTGCTGGCTGACTGCAGAAAGGGTACATACATTCCTTACTAGAGATAATTTACATAGAACTATACGAGTATACAATACAATCGGTGATTTGTGGTGTATAACACATTATCCCTGCCTTCAGTCTAAAGGCTCAAGTGTGTCTAATAAAAAAGCACCACAATTCAGAGCAAATTGCAGAATGCAACAGATCCTGGCTGATGCGTAAAGATGGCATCAATCCTGTTAACTAGGAAAAAGGAAATCAAACACAAGGGATATGAAATAGTCATTTAAAATATCTTTGTTCTATTCACATTTATACACAAAAGTCCAGAAATACCCTTAAGGCAATATATAAAAATCTGAGAACTAAATGGAAAAAGTTAGAACTAGGTGCAATGGCAGAAAATTACATAGGACAATCATTCCAGAGCTGTGAACAGTACTAAAGCCAAGAAACAAGAACAAATCTAGGAAAGATGGTAGTGAAGATGCCTTACCTTCCATTGGTACTGATTTGTAAACATCTGCAAACAACTGAAAGAGATAGAACTATAAATTTATCTGGGTAATAAACAGAATTAGGCTGTTAAATTACCTTGAATATTCATATTGTATTAGCGGTCTACTTGACTTGGTAACAGCTCTATAAAATAAGACTTGCATACATCCAAGGTTAGGATGGTCATCAGAATTCTGACACCCAAGGTGATATTGTTATTAGCCTTTCACAGTACACTGAGAACTTCTTTGGCTTCTTGTCACTTTGGGTATGACCAAGGCCCCTCTTAAAGAGATTCTGCAATTTAGTTTAGAAACACGTAAATAAAGAAGTTTGGATTGCTGAACCCGCCCCAGAATGCCCCTGCCACATTTTGTGGCTTTACAATAATGTATGGCTTGAAGTGGTTTCCATCATCTACAGGGTTTACAGTTTGGTATGTATTACAATATTTCAACATACCTTAGTACAGCAAATAGACTAATACATTAAACACAAGGATGGAATTAGGGTTGCCACCCTTCTAGTTGCTGGTAACTGGACTCCCGAGGCCACGCCTTTGCCCTGCCTCTTCCCTCAAGGCCCCTCCCCCATCATGCCCTCTTCTCCCTGTTGCACACTAAATCTCCTCATGAAGCCTGCCTGCAGATAGGAAGTGGCCCTGGCTGAGCAGAGGCCGGCACAGGTTAATGACACGGTGCCTCCCCCGCCTCATGGTAACTGGACCTTTGGTTCAGGTGCCATTTAGGGTTGCCAGGTCCCCTTTTTGACCAGACTTTCCAGTCAAAAACTGGGCACTTGGCAACCCTAAATGGCACCCAGCCACAGACGCCAAAAACCAGGCTGTCTGGGAAAAACTCGGATGGGTGGCCACCGTGGATGGAATCCAGCTCACTTTACTCATGCAAAACTCCCACTGACGTCAATGCAAGTATTGTACATAAGAATGGCCACACTGGGTCAGACCAAAGGTCCATCCAGCCCAGTATGCTGTCTACCAACAGTGGCCAATGCCAGGTGCCCCAGAGGGAGTGAACCTAACAGGTAATGATCAAGTGATCTCTCTCCTGCCATCCATCTCCACCCTCTGACATTAATGGACTTAACCTCCATGAATTTATCCAGTTGTATGAGCAAAGTGAGCCAGGTTCGGCTCATAGTTTAACCTATCAATCACATTACATTTCCTAGTCACATAAATATATCCACATTATCTAATCCTGAACTTCTCGAGCTAGGTTAGTCTTCCTCAAATTTTATATTGTTATTTATTTTATAAAGGCCACAGTTGGGCAAAGAAAGTTAAGTCTCTCTAAATTATATGTGACTTTGACCTCCAATAACCCTAAAGCTGGTGCATTCCCAATAGCCCAAGCATTGGGAGCATTTGCAAGCATAAAAATAAAGTCTTTAATGCAAAAGGGGCTGCAGTAATTTTTACCTTCATTTATTTGCATGTGCTTTCTGTTTCAGTAGTCAGGTCCTGCTGTTGTAGAGCTGAGTTTGATTTAATTGCTTTTTCTCTTGTAATTTTATATATCCTTTTGTTGACCGCTGATGTATAAATTGGAGTGTAGAAGCTGGGTACTGTAGAAGCAGAAGAGATGTCTCATGGCATTTCTTTTGCAACACATTACTGCTCATTCTCAATATTTATATATATATTTGAGACTAGCTGCACCCAAATCATTTGGAAGCTGGAAGCCATACTGGGAAAATGTTGAGTGCTCTGACAAGCTGGGTGGATTTTGGAACAGGAAGTTGCACTGAGAGAGACTTTAGTAGATCTCATTAATGGGAGGAGGAGGAGAGAAAGCAAACTGCTTGGACCTCTTGAATTTCCTAAGCTGGGGGAGGGGGAATGAAGTGTCTTACAATAGTCTCAGGAAGGAGAAGCTTATCTAATTGAATAGAAAGATGGGAAGTTTAACCAGAGATCTGAAGCAGAGTCTAAAAAAGGAAACAATACTTTTAGAACTGATTGGACTTCATCGAGGATGATAAGGATTAAAGCAAGCGAAGGTCAAGTGCTGTGGCTCACAGAGGTCCTGATCCAGGACCCAATGTGATCAGTGGTAGTGTTTCCATTGACTTCAATGGGTGCTAGATCAAGCTTTGAATGGTAACCTAATACTTGTGTGCTAGGAATTTGTACATAAACTCTGGGATAAGAGGCTTCAAAGAATTACGATGCTAGAGGAACACAGCTGTACTCTTTGCTCCTAAAGTTTTTCTAATAAGAGACCCAAAGTACCAGCTAACAAATCATATGGACAGTTTATATTGAGTTAGATTAGTAGCCCAGAGCCTGATTCTTCCAAAATGAAATCATGTAAAGGCTTAAACATTATGAACTGGTATTGGAGTGTCAGTGAACTAACTAAAGGCTGCCTATTGTTCAACAGTGGAGTGGAAAGTCTGTACATTCCTGTTATTAACAAGTTCTTCCTGCTATCCCAGTGGGGAAACTTTGGGAGTGTAAACTATCCATTCCTCTGCACATTAACTTTCATAGGAAATAGCATATCTTGGCTGGTTTAGCTGTAACAAATCCTGCATCTTGGCAGGGGATTAGACTAGATGACCAGTGCAGCCCCTTCTAATCCCGTGATTCTATGGTCCTTAGTCTCCACTACCCATTAAAGTGCAGCCCCATCATTTGTATGCTCTTATAGATGTTAGCAATCGCACTAAGTCCATCACAAGCTACACCTTCCGTAGAAAAGAAAGAGATAATACTCATCTCACTAGTGTTTTCAATATTATTGTTCCAAGTTAACAGCTGGGGGTGGGAAGAGGGAAAACCAAAACAACCAACTTTGATATGAAAAGTCACTGAGATAATAAATATGGAACTTCATGATGTCATTTTCCTGTCACTTTTCTGACTAGAACTGCACTTTAAAAAACTAGAGGAGGTTCTGGAAATTTTAAATCAAGATTGCATATTTTTCTAAAAGGTAGACTCTAATTCAAGCAGGAATTATTTCAAGGGTGGTCTATGGCCTGTGTTACACAGGAGGTCAGACTAGGTGATCAGAGCGGTCCCTCCTGGGTTTAGAATCTATGAATCAGGTAGAAAGGAAATGTGTTTTTTTCCTCACCAAGAAAATCCAACAAAAACATCTCAGGTATGTAGTTGTGTCATCTTCATCTCTCTGCAAGCGATGAACAAGAAATAGGAAACCTAGACATCACCTTCTCTCAACTACATTGCGGAGGAGTCAGTAAGAGAGAGAGAAGCAAGTGGAAAATCAGATTAATGACTCACTTAGGCCTTGTCTACATGGTGACTGCAATGTACACTATGAGGGTGTGAATTCTAATTTGCATCATGTTGCATATTAACTGGCCCATGTAGACCCTGGTGGGGTGAACTAAAAGTTCTCCAGTGCTCTTTAATGTAGTAGACGTGCAGTAGGGAACTTTTAATTTGCCACAGCAGGGTCTACAGGGGCCTCTTAATGTGCAACATATTGGTGCACATTAAAAATTCAGGTTTCAGAGTAACAGCTGTGTTAGTCTGTATTCGCAAAAAGAAAAGGAGTACTTGTGGCACCTTAGAGACTAACGAATTTATCTGAGCATAAGCTTTTGTGAGCTACGTCTGATGAAATGAGCTGTAGCTCACGAAAGCTTATGCTCAGATAAACTGGTTAGTCTCTAAGGTGCCACAAGTACTCCTTTTCTTTTTATTAAAAATTCACACCCTCATAGTGCACCTTGCTGCAGTGTGTAGACAAGCCCTTATATAAAGTAAAATAAGTTCCATGTCAGGCTTAACTTTCTAGTCTGACTCAAATCTGAAATCAGAAATGAAGATCTTTCCATTTTACCCGCAAGAATAAAACTATCCCCACATCAGCCAAAAATCAAATAGTTAATTTTGAGATCTTACAGCTGATGGCAAATTATAATGGTGGCAGTTAACAATCCCCTAATCTTGAGACCCACAATATTACACATGTTATGATTTATCAAAGTTATAGATCATTATTGCCAATGGAAGTAAAGTCATTCACACCAGCATCCTATTGCAAGTTCTCAAAAGGAGCATGGAAATTCTACATGACACCACCGTAGAAGTGCCGCCGTATGTTCTAAGCACTAGATTGTAACATCACAATCTGTCCTGAGTAGAGGGGGAGGAGGCATGTAGTTCCATCATCCTAACAGACCAGAGAATTAATAGTAACCCAAATAGTTACCATTCCTTGACTTACTTCCCCTTTAGTCAGGGGAAGGAGCAAAGTACTTCATTTGTTTTCAGGGATCATCTTACTCCTGTGCACCTGCTCAGCTACTCTGGCCAGCAAGTGGAGGGTAGATCCAAGGTTCCTCCCATTCCCCACCATTCAGTGTCTCTTTTGGTCTCTGTTTATTTTCCCTCTCCCTATTCACTGCCCAGTGTGTCATTTTTCACTCTTCATAGAAGAGCTGACAATACAGTGTCACATACATGCTGCAAAGAAAGTAGTCAAGCTCTGTACTTGTAAGTAGCCAATGCATGTGCCATTAGCAAGAGTATTTCTGCTTCAGGCATGAGCTTTTCATACAAGTGTAATTTGGAAAACAAATTAAAAAGTCATGTGCACAGTCAATGACAGTGTCACCCTCTGAGACAGGCAAAAGCTAGAAACGTATTGATTGAATAGTACTAAGCTTCAGTTAGAGTGTGCAGGTCCCGCTCACCGGAACTCCACTTATTATTATCAGGGCTTAGATGGATTTCTAGAATATATTGCACTTACCTTTGTTCCATGAAATGTAATCAATGCATGCTTTTTGGTCTACAATATTTACAAAATGTGTTTGGGTGGATGCCCATGCCATATCCTTAAACCAGAAACTGCTTCACTGAATTGATTAAAAAACCCACATCTCTGTTTGCCCTAATAAATTGCTGACATTATTTATAAACCCCAAGCAAAGGATATGGGCTGTTCCATCATTGACCTTTGTCTCAGATACATTTGTGACCTTAAAAACTTGCTAATAGGTTTTCATCACTGTATGAGGATGGTCTAAGGCTGTACCATCCAGTTCTAGAAAAGAGACAGAGACAATAGAAGGAGGAACAAGACAGCAGAGGTGAGACTGATCTTATTGAGCATGTATTATTCCACAACAATTCCATTGAATAGGCGGTTCTAGGGCTAACCATGACCAGCCAACATGTTTTAAACATAACTTGCCCTTTCTATACTAGGGGTAATGTCTTGTTTAAAACAATGTTCCTTAAAATGTGCTAGCTAACACATTTTAAAACACAACCTATTTTCCTATTCTAGACAAAGCTGGTATGTATGTGGAAACCCGGCATATTATCTCCCCGGGCTATAGTTGGCCACAAGTCGCTGGAACTCCCATTGCTCCCTCAAGCTCCCCATTGCAGTGTTCAAGCCCGTGTTCTGAAAATAAGGACTGTTAACTGAAGTTCTGTTGCAAGTGTCTGGGGAGGGGGAGGGCTTTCTTTGGTGCTCTGGAGGAGGGGGCTGGAGTTTCACAAGAGAGGACAAACAATTGAGCTGACTAGACACTCCATCTAGTCCTTCCTGATGAAAATCTTTTCCACAGCTAGTTATTGGCTCTGTCTGGCTAGGTGGGGTATGCCACTGGTGAAACACCATCACTACTGTACAGGTCTCTTCTCAGAAGAACTGATCCACTGACAGCTTCATTGTTCTAAATAGTGGAACCATTTGCTTTGCTTGAACCTCGTTATTATGATGTGTCAATTTTTTTTAAAAAAAAGACAGGCATCACTAGCAGATGCTATCTGAGCACAAGGGGGCTTTGTATGCATATGATATGCACCTGTTCATTCACAGCCTGGTCCAAAGCCTGTTGGAGACTTCACTGGGTTTTGGATCAGGCTCAAAAGCCTAGACCCTCCACTCAGTAGCTAGAAAGGTCATGGGGTATCTCCATAGATAGGATGGGAAGGAGAGGGGCAACAGAAGGACTCCTTCATCAGACGCTATGGAATGACTGCAGAACAAACTTCTCTACTGCTGCTGCTAGCCTGAGGCTACACTCATCCAGGTGTCATGTGCACAGTCTGCAAGAAGAGTGGGGAGGGAGAGAAGACCTACTTAACAGCAAATTGCAGGGTCCCACCCCTTCTGTGCTCTTGGTGATTTCCTGCTCACGGCTTTCATATACAACACATAACCCCTGCATGGCACCTCAAATCCATATTCCATTGCATAGTGAAAACACGCCTGTTCTGCTCCCGGGGAAACTTTCACACCTTCTAAAATTAAAGCCATGCATTACTCTGCATCCTTTTCTCACCGTATACCAGACATTTGTGCTAACGTGTTTGAGTAGAGGGACTCTTTTCTTACATCTGTGCATTTAGTTTAACACAATTAGTAGTGCTAATTCTAGCTGGATTAGGTATGAATTAAAAATATGGTACAAAACAGTGTTTTTTAATACCACACTGCATCACCTAAATTTTGAGCATTTTCTCAATAGTGTATAGCATCTGACCAGCACAGGGTCATACACATGAAGCCAAAGCACTCAGTGTGATTTAAGGGGAATGATTTTGATTTATGAATTGCAAAAGCAACCACACTTTTGATTAATTGTATCCTGCCGAACATAACCCTCAGTTTAGTGACAAAAGACCAATTCATTCCCAGAAATGCAGGTGAAAGCTTAATGAACCTGCTTAATAAGCATGATAAACTACTGAATAAGTGCTTAGTGAGCAAAAAAAGGTAACATTTTCCAACCTATGTAACTATTTTAAGAGTATTTTTTTTTTTAAGTTTAGATATCACAAGCTATTTCTAGTTTTGCAAGTTCTGCTGTTTGGAAATCTCACCGCATTTGAGTCAGTAGATTGGTGTGCACTGTCCCAGATGTGTCTTCTTTTCTGTGCTACAATATATTTGCAGTGTTGCAGTTTGAACTGCTGACTATTATTACAACATCAAAGGCAGGTGCATGCAAAAGTTAGGAAGAGTTATTAACTACTTTCCTGTCATTAATAAATTGCATTGTTTAAAAAAATGCAAGCTTTTTGATAATTCAAAGACAGGTGAGCTAGAGTTTTGAAACAGTTGAAATTAGATTTGCTTTGTCTGAATCCATAGATCTAGATTTGCTTTAACTAAGGTACGTTCGTTTAACATTTAATTATTTATTTCAGTTTGAGGGTGGAGTTGATGCTTGGGACACCTTTGGACTGAGAGCTCTTATTGAATCTTGTATAAGTGTGGCAAAAATTGCCCTGTAATTTCTACTGTAGGTGTTTTATTAGTGCCCATCACCCTAGTAACTGAGTGCTGATACTAGGGTGGCAAGAGCCAAGTAACTATCTGGACAGCACTCCTAACCCAGTCCTGGCCTGCAATATTCTTGTTCTTCCAGCCCTGGCTTTTTCTTGAACAGTGACAGACAGGCCAGAGTTGGAAAATGTGAACTATAGCTGCAATTCACTTGAGCACTTGCATAGTACCACTGAAATTACACATTTGCTTGAATGCTGTCTTGGATCAGTACCTAGGATAACAAACCTCTTTTTGTTTCTGACCTATGGTGGTATTTGCATTTATGGCAGAGAGATGAGTAAATGAGGCATAGCTCTGCTGACATCAGTGGTACTACACCAGTTTTTAGCAGCTGAGAATCTGATCCCTGATCCCTAGAGAGGCCAGTCTACTATCCAAATGTATCACCAGAGACAACAAAGGCCCCTTCTTTACATGTCTAAAAATATCCTTTAAAGTGTTTGCATCAATACTGAACATGGTAGCTGGAGAGAGGCCATATTTTAGACCTATCTTTTTGCAGCAGCATGGCCATTTTCCAACAAATTAGATGACTTCAGTCAGAAAATGGTTTTGTTCATCTAATATAAATGTACGGAGGAGACCAAATTAAAATAATGGTCACTGCGTATATAGTCTTTGGGGAAAGCTTGCTGCTGCTGCTTTTTTTTTCCAAAACACAATTTGGCTCAGGTTCACCTTGATTCTCTTATAAGATTAAAGATGGAAAGCTTTGCAAGGTCACAAAGAGGTGATGAACCAAAAATAGAGGGAGGAGAAAGTCATTCAGAATTAGAACTGCAGCAAACTGTTTCAGCCTCCACTGAACTCTAGCAAAGATGCTCTGAAGAGATGGTTCATCCAGTTTGCTAACCATTTTCCATCATAAGCCTGGTGGTGAATGTTAGCTTGCTCTTAACACTGAGGCTAACAAACAAAAAGTGTGAAAAGTCCAGGGATTTTGCTCAGGGGAAAATGAAAACTTTGCAAACTAGGATACAGGGGAGCAGCTGTGTAGCGAAGAGTTCAGGGTCTGATTTGCTTGTATCTATAGCATTTTATCTACTGAACGGTAATGATTTCTTCTTGAAAAGAAAAGGAATACTTGTGGCATCTTAGAGACTAACCAATTTATTTGAGCATAAGGTTTCGTGAGCTACAGCTCACTTCATCGGATGCATACTGTGGAAAGTATAGATCTTTTTATACACACAAAGCATGAAAAAATGGGTGTTTACCACTACAAAAGGTTTTCTCTTCCCCCACCCCACTCTCCTGCTGGTAATAGCCTATCTAAAGTGATCACTCTCCTTACAATGTGTATGATAATCAAGGTGGGCCATTTCCAGCATAAATCCAGGGTTTAACAAGAACGTCTGCAGGGGAGGGGGGGTGATAGGAAAAAAACAAGGGGAAATAGGTTACCTTGCATAATGACTTAGCCACTCCCAGTCTCTATTCAAGCCTAAGTTAATTGTATCCAATTTGCAAATGAATTCCAATTCAACAGTCTCTCGCTGGAGTCTGGATTTGAAGTTTTTTTGTTGTAATATCGCAACTTTCATGTCTATAATTGCATGACCAGAGAGATTGAAGTGTTCTCCGACTGGTTTATGAATGTTATAATTCTTGACATCTGATTTGTGTCCATTTATTCTTTTACGTAGAGACTGTCCAGTTTGACCAATGTACATGTCAGAGGGGCATTGCTGGCACATGATGGCATATATCACATTGGTGAATGTGCAGGTGAACGAGCCTCTGATAGTGTGGCTGATGTTATTAGGCCCTGTGATGGTGTCCCCTGAGTACATATGTGGGCACAGCTGGCAACGCGCTTTGTTGCAAGGATAGGTTCCTTGGTTAGTGGTTCTGTTGTGTGGTATGTGGTTGCTGGTGAGTATTTGCTTCAGGTTGGGGGGCTGTCTGTAGGCAAGGACTGGCCTGTCTCCCAAGATTTGTGAGAGTGTAGGGTCATCCTTCAGGATAGGTTGTAGATCCTTAATAATGCGTTGGAGGGATTTTAGTTGGGGGCTGAAGGTGACGGCTAGTGGCGTTCTGTTATTTTCTTTGTTAGGCCTGTCCTGTAGTAGGTGACTTCTGGGAACTCTTCTGGCTCTATCAATCTGTTTCTTCACTTCCGCAGGTGGGTATTGTAGTTGTAAGAATGCTTGATAGAGATCTTGTAGGTGTTTGTCTCTGTCTGAGGGGTTGGAGCAAATGCGGTTGTATCGCAGAGCTTGGCTGTAGACAATGGATCGTTTGGTGTGGTCAGGGTGAAAGCTGGAGGCATGTAGGTAGGAATAGCGGTCAGTAGATTTCCGGTAGAGGGTGGCGTTTATGTGAGCATCGTTTATTAGCACTGTAGTGTCCAGGAAGTGGATCTCTCGTGTGGACTGGACCAGGCTGAGGTTGATGGTGGGATGGAAATTGTTGAAATCATGGTGGAATTCCTCAAGGGCTTCTTTTCCATGGGTCCAGATGATGAAGATATCATCAATATAGCGCAAGTAGAGTAGGGGCGTTAGGGGACGAGAGCTGAGAAAGCATTGTTCTAAGTCAGCCATAAAAATGTTGGCATACTGTGGGGCCATGTGGGTACCCATAGCAGTGCCACTGATTTGAAGGTATACATTGTCCCCAAATGTAAAATAGTTATGGGTAAGGACAAAGTCACAAAGTTCAGCCACCAGGTTAGCCGTGACATTATTGGGGACAGTGTTTTTGACGGCTTGTAGTCCATCTTTGTGTGGAATGTTGGTGTACAGGGCTTCTACATCCATAGTGGCCAGGATGGTGTTATCAGGAAGATCACCGATGGATTGTAGTTTCCTCAGGAAGTCAGTGCCATCATGTGCCAGCAATGCCCCTCTGCCATGTACATTGGTCAAACTGGACAGTCTCTACATAAAAGAATAAATGGACACAAATCAGATGTCAAGAATTATAACATTCATAAACCAGTCGGAGAACACTTCAATCTCTCTAGTCATGCAATTACAGACATGAAAGTTGCGATATTACAACAAAAAAACTCCAAAACCAGACTCCAGCGAGAGACTGTTGAATTGGAATTCATTTGCAAATTGGATACAATTAACTTAGGCTTGAATAGAGACTGGGAGTGGCTAAGTCATTATGCAAGGTAACCTATTTCCCCTTGTTTTTTCCTACCCTCTCCCCCCTCCGCCCCAGACATTCTTGTTAAATCCTGGATTTGTGCTGGAAATGGCCCAACTTGATTATCATACACATTGTAAGGAGAGTGATCACTTTAGATAAGCTATTACCAACAGGAGAATGGGTTGAGTGGAGAGAAAACCTTTTATAGTGGTAAACACCCATTTTTTAATGCTTTGTGTGTATAAAAAGATCTTCTTTACTTTCCACGGTATGCATCCGATGAAGTGAGCTGTAGCTCACGAAAGCTTATGCTCAAATAAATTGGTTAGTCTCTAAGGTGCCACAAGTACTCCTTTTCTTTTTGTGAATACAGACTAACACGGCTGTTACTCTGTTTTCTTCTTGTCTTTCTTTACTTGCCAGTCAGGCCTTGCTCCATGAAGCATTCTACCTATAATGATCATTCCATATACTGTTTATTCTGTATTGCATTATTTTTTTTGTACCCACCTGTGCCTTCAGAGAGCAAGCAGGCAGGGATAAGGTGTTATATGTCACAGCTATTGTGCACACTTATAGTTTTGTAGAAATTAAGAGATGTTCTCTTTCAGCAGTCAGCCAGCATGACAACTAGGGAGAGGCAGAATCCAGTTTAAATATATATTCAAAATATATCCAGGGAAATATTCAAGGGGTCAAATTCACTTCAGGGCATAAAGCTGATGCAGGTGTGAATATCACTTGGAGAAGGGAAGAGGAGGTGAAATAAATGAAACACAAATATCAAGGTCAGATGAGGGGCACCCTGGCACAGAAAAAAAATCACAGAACTACAAAGCCATACTTATTTCTGACTGTTAGGAAACAGACAGAATCATAGAATATCAGGGTTGGAACAGACCTCAGGAGGTCATATAGTCCAGCTCCCTGCTCAAAGCAGGACCAATCCCCAATTTTTGCTCCAGACCCCTAAATGGCCCCCTTAAGGATTGAACTCACAACCTTGGGTATAGCAGGCCAATGCTCAAACCACTGAGCTATCCCTTGAAACAGTAAACAATTGAAATATGAAAATATAGTCCTTCCAGTTTTTAAAGAGTTTGAAAATGAAAGGGGTGGGTTTCAGCATCTGTTAACCAGTTGATTGGACTACAATACTAGGTACATTGTTGGAACAAATAATAGTATATCCCTAATTGCATGTTATTACTAAGGTCAAACTCCCAGGTTGCACTGGTAAAAAAGAGCAGAATTTGGTCCATTGTAGGAGTACATACAACAATCTGAGAACTACATATGCCAAAATATCAGAAAAGCTTTCCTCTCTATTAACCTCCTTTTCATGTGATTTAGCTCTGCTCAGTTTGTAAACTTCTTGAACATAAACAAACAACAAACTAGTTAGTGCATGGATTTTCTCCACCCTTATTCAGTTTTTAGTACAACTCGAATTCATAGGTTATTGTAACCTAATATTATATACACAGTGGATATATAAGAGGCAGAAAACAGAAAAATATTGAGTTCTTATTTATTACAGAAAAGAAGTTTCAAGAAGTCGTCTTTACCTGTGGAACTCTTAAAAGCTTGCTCAGAGGGAAAGAATGCTTTCACAATTGCTTCACTCACCTTACTTCTCTCAGAAAGGTTATTAACGTTTAGCTTTCAGAGTTTTGCATAGAGGTTTGCACATAGCCTCTGCCACAAACATTCAATGCACCTATTTATATATAAAAAAGATTTCTCAGATCTTTATGTTTAATGCTGAAAGAAGGTTAGTCTTAGTTTAGACCTGTGTTGGATTAGACTCACACTGCCACTCAGGCCTTGTCTTCACTTGGAAAAATTGTGTGTTCTTATCTTAACTCATGCTAGCTAACATGAGTTAAAATCCTAGCGAAGATAGGCAGTATGAAACTTTTACATGAGTTAGCAGGTTGAGGTAACCCTAGGTTCCCCAACACTCGAACCTGACCTTCTAACTTGCGTGAAAACAGAAAACTGCTTTGTCTAGTAACTAATACTATGTGTTACTAACAAATTAAGAACAAAGCCTTTTTTCCTGGTGAAGATGTACCCTTAGGGGCAAGTTCTGCTTTCACTTCTCATGCATCCGCATTGACTGGAAATGGGTTAAGGTGAAGCTGAAGACAGAATTAGATCTTTTATGCTTATATTACACATTAGGGATATGTTCTCCTTTAAGTACATATGGATAACACCCATTTGCATCAGTGGAATTTACAATACTCATGCAAATGGAAGGGGAATAGACCTTGAAGCTTTTTTTCCCCTAAGAAAAGAAGCTACATACAAATGGTTTCTTTGATTGTGGGTATGGTCATCAGTCCACCTCTCACTGGGCAGTTTAAGTACTTAGAGGCAGCCTAAGTAGTAGGTTGGTCCATAAGGCAACACTAAAAAGACAAATACGGTTGCAATTGACAAGTTTCTTGTCCTGAGACTTTTTAGATTATTCATTTTGTGGTAAGTGCCACTAATGTTTTGCAAGACATTCCTTATTCCTGTTTATGTTCCTGTTTGAACATGCACACTTTTAGCATAGCAGCAGTACTGGACGAACTATTTTAGTTTAATAAAATTCCACTTGTTCAACTTACCCTATGTTTGGCTTCACTTTTTGTGAATCAAACATGGTGGCAGCTCGGAGCTGTGAGTTCTCTGAAGTGCATCAGCTGGCAGTGTGAGTCAGGGAACTTGGTCTGAATTTTGAAGACACAAACTTAGCCCAGGAATGGAAGGAGGAGTCTGAGCTGTATGCAGACCTGGCCATGCAGGACGATGACAACTACCATTTAACCTAATTGGAAAACAAGGCAGAAAGTTCTGCACCATGCAGAAGTTCATCACTGTCTCAAGCCTCACAACAGTCATAGGAGCCCAGGGAACCTATTGCTCCTCAAAGCAGAAGAAAACTGTGGAGCAACCAAGGTTTTTGTTTTGGGTTGTTTTTTTTGTTTGTTTGTTGTTTTTTAAACTAGAGACAATCTGAAGAGGAGGAGATAACAGGGGCCTATTTAGCCCACAATATAGTTCACAGCAACTCTATATATACTTAGAAAAGTAAGACTTCTAATGACTCTCACAAAGGAGAGTATAACAGCCTAATTTACACTGTCTGCTACATGCAATTTTGGGGTTTTGACAGATTCTCTGATTTGGGACAGAACAGTCTGTGACCCTTGGGATCACCACCTGTCGGAACGGCTGCTCAGGAAAGGCAATCTCAGTTTTGACAGATTCTTAGGCAGGGTGAGCAGCAGAAGCCTCATGAGAAAGGATGAATGCTCTAGAAGGCACAATACATCCAGACGCTGAAAAAAAAAGCTATGTTGTCTATATAAAAAAAACCCCAAGTGTTACTGAAAGCCACAAAGAAGTTGATCACATGTATAAAGGAAAAACAGAGGATATCAAATCAGAACCTCACACTTTTCTGGGATGGAATATTGGCTCCCCATTTAAGCATTTTGGGCTCATCATTGAGCACCATTATGGCCCCTCGCTCCATATTGCAAATTTAAACATCCTATCTTGGGGTTCCCTCAGTGCAGGGGTGGTGCATCCTTACATGGTGCAGCAGGGACACTGGTGGTGAGCCATGGCTGGAAATGAGGACCACTGAACTAAGGATGTGGTTTAGAGTTGCTGTAAACTATACTGTGGGCTAAATAGGCCCCCTGGCCCAGAATCAAAAACTGCAACCTAATCCATTGCAGCATCCTTATCTCAGTTGTGCCCACCAGAGAGACTGGATGCAGCAATGGATTTAACTCTTTTTGTCTCTTTTTTTAAATATTGTGCAATACTTCTGTAGATCCGTGGAGTTTGACCGGAGCAATACAAATGTCACCAGTGCTACATACAGGCCACTTGAATTCCTCTTCCTCCATGGGTAATACATGGTTTGTTTTTATATTCCTTTGTGAGAGTCATTAAAAGTCTTACTTTTCTAAACAAACTGGTTCAGGATTGAAAGTTGAATCTCATGACATCTGCAGCACACACTGTAAATACAGTGGATGCATCCTGCTTACTGCAGCAGTGCATCCAACTTAGCTGTTGCCAGGTACTATAGGAAATCTCAGGAAAGGGCCTTTTTTGTGAGATTTCTAGGCAATTTCTCAAAGATGTTTGGATACATTTATTGAGCATCAGATTTTTAGATGCTTATCTGAATCAAAGCTCCAGATACTATCACTAGTAGGTATTGTTTTTCAGCGTTCTTGAAGTGAATCTACTTTTCAGCTGGAAAGGAAACCAGAAGCCCTGACATCATCTAATCCAGGGGTGGCCAACCTGTGGCTCCGGAGCCACATGCGGCTCTTCAGAAGTTAATATGCGGCTCCTTGTTTAGGCACCGACGCTGTGGCTGGAGCTACAGACGCCAACTTTCCAATGTGCCGGTGGGTGCTCACTGCTCAACCCCTGGCTCTCCCACAGGCCCTGCCCCCACGCCACCCCCTCCCCTGAGCCTGCCGTTCCCTCGTTCCTACCCCCCCCCGAGCCTCCTGCACACCACAAAACAGCTGTTCGGGAGGTGTGGGGAGGGAGGGGGAGGCACTGATTGGCAGGGCTGCTGGTGGGTGGGAGGCACTGGGAGCGGAGGCGAGGGGAGCTGACCTATTATTGTGGCTCTTTGGTAACGTACATTGGTAAATTCTGGCTCCTTCTCAGGCTCAGGTTGGCCACCCCTGATCTAATAATAGGTATTTTATCAAACACCATTCTCCATTGTAACATAAAGGGCCATATTTTGCTCTTAGATACACTGATACAACCTCACTGATTTCAGTGGGTTATGGGCTCTGGTATTATGTTGGGTTGACCAGAGTTGCATCCAGTGGTTCAAGGAGACTGGAACAGAAGGGGAAACTCCCAGCACCAATTAAAGAGGATAAGAGGATGAGAAGCTGTGGGGATATGTTGCTTCCTCAAAACAGGGAGATGTGGGAGTCTTGTCCCATCATGGTCTCACCTAATTTTAAGTCCTTGCTACATCAGTGTAACAGATAGCTGAACTCTGCTTGGGCTAAGTTCTGCTAAAAGGAGATATGATTATGTTCTAGTCATACAAGTATTTTAAATATATACAATTCAAAGAAGTAGAATTGTTTAGGATAGCTTTAGAGGAGTTACTTATAAGTAATGGGATGAAAGAGAGCAAATGATAATTAAGGCTGAAAACTACAAAAGATTCCATAGGGGTTAAGAACTATTAGGTTGTGGAATATTTTCCTCAAAAAAGTAAAGGAAGCTTTCTTACTGAAGACACTTCAAACTGGACTGCACAAATTCTTACAGAAAAAACAGCAAGAAACAACCTTGCAGTAGCAAGGAATAGTCAAAATAATTATAGATCTTTTCCATCCTGTAATGTCTATGAGTTCCAGTAGATCCAAACAACTGGCCCTATCTGTCTCAGCAATATCATAGGAAGAACTGGAATTCAGGCCCTGTTCAAGTCTATCATGTCACATAGCCACAATGTGTAAAGCCTTTGGATGCCTGATTTAGTAATCATTTACCTTGAATGTTCCTAATTGAAGCCTACAGATGAGAAGAATTACCTGCCTTTTGACAACTGTCACTTTATATGAAGGAATTTGCAGAACATTTACACATTAGAATGTATTTAAGACATGGAAAAATGAGACACAAAAAGGGATAAATATACAACTGAATGTGAAGGAACATTAGAGTCTGACATGACATGTTTAACTCTCCAACTGTGGCTAGCTTGTGTACCATAAGTAGATTTATAATATGGCTAATTTATCCTAAGGCCTAATTTGGCTAAAATAAGTATTTTACAACCCGGGGCCTGTGGTTCAACATGAATTAATACTTATATTTAAGATAGCGGTGAAATATAACTGATATCTTTTATCCTTGGCTACACTTTTCTAATTTGAATTTGTCTAACTCCAGCTTCCAGCCATCGGTTCTTATGTCTTTTGCAACTACATTAAAGAGACCTATAATACCCAATAATTTCTCCCCATGAAAGTACTTATATACTGTAAATAACTCACCTCTCAATCTTCTTTTTAATCAGACAAACAGATTGAGCTCTTCATGCATCTTTATGTAAGACATTTTCTCCAGTGGGTTTCTTTGTTTGGGGTTTTTTGTTTGTTTCTTTGGAAGCTTGTTTCTTAACCCATTTAAATTTTTCATTTTAAAATTACAGAGAACAGAACTGTACATAGTATTCCAGTGTGAGTCTGAAAAATATCATATACAGGAGTAAAATTACCTCTCTGCTACTACTCATTATTCTCCTGTTTATACATCCAAGGATGGAATTAGCCCTCTTTTGTTCTGGTGTTACACTGGGATCTGATGCTGAGTTACTTATCCACTCTGATCCCTAAATCTTTTTTCAGAGTCCCTCTATTGTGTACAGCTCTTTTTTACTATATAAAGGGGTTTGATTGCTCTTTCTTTTGAGAGACCTATTATCTTTAATGTGGCCTGCAATTGTGTTTAGATCTAAGACTAACCTGATGATAGTCATTAACAACTTTCAGTATAATATTTCAATAAGATCAGTTACTGTATACACATTATGTGTTATGCATATATCCATAATACAGTCATGCATATATGTATAACAGGGATAGATAATGCATTTGATTACTCTGCATGTATGCCTAGACTTCTATTTTATATATTTGGATTTTTAATTATGAGCCTTAGATTATTGAGAACTGGAAACTCTTCCAATGTGACGGTCACCTTGTCATGAATGTGTCTGTGGCAGAGAGCCCCCTTTTACACTACATGGAGAGTGCATATGAGTCCAAGTACCTCCCACACACCAGCATGTGCTCTGGGGCATCTGTCTAGTGGGTCAGCACTCACTCTCCAGCCAAGGCCTCTGCACTGTCTCATCCCCTCTCAGGGTCCCAGGTAGGGTGACCACAGGGCAAGTGGGAAAAATCGGGACGGGGTGGGGGGTAATAGGTGCCTATATAAGAAAAAAAGCCCCCAAATCGGGACTGTCCTTATAAAATTGGGACATCTGATCACGCTAGTCCCAGGTGTGCCACAAAACCTGCAGTCATCAAAAGGGGTTAAAAAAGAGAGGTAGAGAAAAACCTGTAATCTGCTTCCTCCAGGATATGGGCCCACACCTCTTACTTCAGAGGGCCCTGGGAGTATCTTTGCCCACCTCACAATTTACTGGGCTCCAATGCCAGACTTAGTCCTTTTCCCCTTCAACTCAGAAGTTCTGCACCCTCCTTCTGTGAGGGAAGGAGCTCTGCAAGCTGTCAGTTCTCTCTTCAGGTCTGGAGAAGTTCATTCTGTTGCCTTTCCAAGGTGGCCCCTATCTGAGTGGAGTTCCCTCCTTGTATCTCCTCCTCCAGTCCTGGCATGATTTGCAGATACCATGGGACAGGGCCACTCCAGCCCCAAAATGCAGGACAGAGCTAATTTTAAGGGACATTCTGTGATGAACTGGGCGATAGCCATACACCGTATGTATTGTGAAGTTGTATTATTATCAAAATCTGCTGGGTCATGATTGCCTAAATGTATGTAGATGCACCATTGCTGTTAGATCCTGTAGCAGGGACACACCCGACAGATACAATGGGAAATACGTAAGGTTAATGATGGTACTTAGCCCTCACAAACGTTATGCTTAAAAAAAAAACAAAAAAAAAAACCTGTATCCTTAGAAATCCAATTTTAGCTTAACCTCTCGGAAGGGAGGAGGAAGGCAGGAACAGTGGAAACTTATCAGGAGTAGAACAAAAAAGACCAAGTGACCAGGAGAGGTTTAAATAAAGAAACACAAATAGATGAGCAAGATAGGAAAGAGCAAGGTCAAAGGAGCTGGGTAAGTGGCCATTTTCTTCAGTCCGTGCCAGAGATCACCCACCATGTAACAGCCTGCATTAGACAGGCGGCATCCTACCTTCATTCCTGGACACTGATGGTTCCTAAGGATTCCCCAGGGAAAGGTGAGATAGAAAGTGTAATGATTATTGTTTTGTATGATTTGTACTCTCCTGAGATATACATGATTACATCTAAAAGAGCATAAAGCTGTTTGTCTCTGCAAAGTGTGTATGTTGACTGCTTTACAACAGCTGCATACCCCTGAGAAAGTTAAATTGTAAACAAGAAGCTTCACACCTTTGGCAGGGAGTTCTGGGACAAGGGAGTATGTTAGTAACTGGGATATCTCAAAGGTCAGTGTTTGTCCTGACGGCCTAGGCAGGTATGCTGAGGAACTCCATTTCCAAGAAAGGGGTAACAGACTGAGAATCGATGCCCAAGAAATATACCAGAAAGGTGAAGGGAGGAACTGGTGGTCTGCCCCATGGAGGTTCCAGAAGCTTAACGGGATCCAGAGCACAGGAGGCTTGTATTCCCCTTGCATCAGTCCAAGTGTGTGGTCAGGAGGGGGCATTCACTAGGATCTACGATACACTGACCACGTTTTATTTGTGTCATAGAATCATATTTGGTACAAAATGCACTTTTTCACGGTGTCTGATTCTTGCTGAAATAAAGGATTGTACTAGCTTGATACAAAATATTAGGCACCAAATAAGGGACCTCTCCTAAAATAAGGGCTATGTGTTTACCAGCCCCTTAAACTTGATGCTCATAGAAAAACTTGCATGGATAAATAAAAAAAGTGAAAACAGGTGTTGCAGCCCAAATATTTTAGTCCTCTGCAAGTACATGAGTGAAGCCAAATAATCTCAGGTTGCGTGAAATACAAAAAGAAAACAAATAGAACTTTCATAATTAACTTTATTTCTGCCATTTATGCTATCAGTTTTAGTCATCTAGAGTTTCTAGACAGACATTTAAAATAATGATTTTGAATTTTGGCCCTCATTCTATCTATTATTCTACAATCTTTTCACGAGTTGAAATCCTAGTCCCATTGACTAATGGGATAACATTTCACCCCGTCTACATACGCTCACATATGTAGAGGCTGTTACATCCCACTACACTAAACAGGCATACAGGCTGTTAATTCATTGAAAAGACTTGCTATTGGGACTAGATCTCAGCTGCCCATATATTTAGAAGAGCACAATGGCAGCTGGACTAAAGTAATTATAGCTACTGTATCAGGCCAGACGCTATATTGTTCATAACTGTTTACCACAGGATACAATAAATAAAGGAAAATGAAAGGGTCTGTGCTCTTGGAATCATGTGTTTTGCCTTTACTAATGTCTTGTTAATAGTTGTTCTATTTTCAACTTAACAGGTTACATCTAATTTCACAGTTGAATTGATAATAGAAATTTTGAGCAGTGGTCTGGTTTTTAAAAGCTGTTTGGTGAATACACAAAGCACTGGCTTTTTCTAACAAGACTGGATACAGAGCCTACTGCAGTCCATGAAAATTTCCTTTAGACTCAAGTGGGCTTTGGATCAGGCCCACAGTGAACTCAGGGCTTGTCTATACAAACTGTTAGTACACAGCATGCTGGGATGTAAGTCTACTTAGTAGTAGCCTGCCATGCCATGCACTGTGTGAACTCTGCTGTTGTACACTAAGAGACTCTTAGTGTGCTCTGAGCAGGCTTCACATGGACAGTTAATGTGCAGCAGGCTATTGAGAGGTAGATTTACACTCCAACTTGCCACACACTAACTGTTTGTATAGATGAGGGCCATTTTCAGACTAGAACCTGATCCAAAGAGCATTGAAGTCAGTGGAAACTGTGGGCATTGGCTGAGGTCCCTTGGTAAATTAATGGAAGTGAACTTGCTTATCCTATGTGTGAATTTGGTCTCAGGTCTGAAGGCCTATAAAAATTTGTGAAAACAGGGATGGGCCTGAGCCCCAAATTTCACACCAGCAATTAGATACAAATCCAAACTTTCCCTAGGGTTTTGTGGGGTTTTTTTTGGTGCACTCAGGAGAAGGGAGTGTTAGACCTAGATTTGGTTCCAGTTCAGGCCCCCCAGCACTTAAAATGTGATTTAGCTAAAACTAATCTTGTCAGTTAAAATTAAAGTTCAACTTCCTCAAATCATCAATACCTACTGTGGAACTTTAGTTCATGAAAATGAAATGTTTGCTATCACTGTTGACAGACATCATCTAACCAAGCATTACTTGACCCCCCTATGAAAAGGAGAGTTAGCTGGTTGTGTTTTAGCCACAGTCATTAAAGATACATCAGTTATTTTCAAAATTACTTTGGGATCTAACTTTGACTGTTCCACAATGGAGTCAGATTCTCAAATCACTCCCAAATCCTTATTCAAGCAGAGTCAGATTTACAAAGGCATGATGCCGCTACAAAAGCAACATGCAGATTAGGTGCCTAACCTCCATTGAAGCCTAATAGGAAGTAGGTGCCTAGCCTGCAGAGTTGCTTTTGTAAATCCTATTAGGTGCCCATCTGCATTTCTCGGTGTCTAAATATTTTCGAAAATTTGGCTCTTAATCCTTACCCTCCCCTTTTCTTTAAGCTCATTTTCTTGGTAGTTAATTGCTTCCTTCCCAGACATTCACACAAGTCAGACACCGTCTTCCTCTCTCTGATTTGTTATGCCTCACAGGTCTCTCACTGGGGATTTGAATGTTAAGGTTGAGAACTATCTATCCTTTAGCTTCCTCCCAAAATTTGAGTCCCATAGCCATATCCAGATGACCATTTTTATCTCATTATTAGTAAGATTGCAGGAGCCCCTCTACTGTCCCTCCCATCTCCCCCACACTGCTCCTTACCCCTCTCTGGTATTGAGCCTTGGGTCCATTCTGTTTCCGAGCCCCCAGCACTGAGAGGAGTCCCCACAGTTTCCACAGGTGAGAGCCTGGCATGAGCAGGACCCAGGTGCCAGCCATGCTACCAGCTGCGTATCAGGATCCTAACAAGGGCAGTCAGGGCCAAGGGTCAGAGCAGGGGAAAAGCTGAGGCTGGGAGTGGCCAAGTTCAGGGTCAATTCCAAATGTCAAAGTCCAAGTCAGGTTTCAGAGTCCAAATCAAGCTAAGTTCAAAGCTAGGAATTCAGGAGGAAGGCCCAGGAACAGTCATGATACCTACAGAAGAAACACACTATTGCCTGAACACTTCCTAGACTGCCCCTTGGGTTTATATAGGGCAGGGAGCCAATCAGGAGCCATGAGGCTGCATGTTGTCTGTCAAACCCTTGAGGCAGAACTTCCCATAGGCTGTGTCCAGAGCAGGTCATGGGAGGTGGAGCACAAAGCTGTTACAGCTGCTACTGGGTGGCAGCCTGGAGCTGCCAGTTATCTGGTAACTCTCCAGGTCTTGGTTCTAGAGGTGTGGGATCTTATATTATGATGTAACTACAGGCACAACATTGCAAGCCATGCCTGAACACAAAAAACAAAACCCAGGACATTCCATTTTTCGACTAGCAAGACAGTACAAAACAAGCAGCCAGGCAAGTTAAAAACTGACCAGATGGCAATCCCACCATAAGCATCTTGATTACGTCTGTTGTGTTCACTAGATGGCTAATCTCATCCCCAACCTTTCACATTGTTAACTACTGTCTCCTGTCAACTGATCTTAACCACTATGCCCCCCATTAAATCAACACAGCTTGTTTCTCCCCTATAATCAAGAATATTGGTATCTTGAACACCAATGGTAAATGTAATATCCGTTGCTATTGCAGTGAAAAATGAACCTCTACTTTGCAGTTCACCTGCCAGTCACCGAGTTATATACCATGCAAACCATTATACGCCTTATTGCACTCCCTGATTGCACTACACTGACTGCAGGATCCCACTTTAGATTTACACACTTTATGGAGGTAACTTGATCTGTCTAAACCACATTTAGGTCCACTAACACCTCTTTATTCTATGGAGCAGAATTTAAAATGTTCTCTACTCACAATTGGGACCAGATTTTCAAAGGAATTCAGCTTCCATTTAGGTATCTAAATAAGGGCCAGATTTTCCAGTGTTCAGCTGCCTTTGATGCTTAAGGCCGGATTTTTGAAAGAGCTCAGAATGCTTTAGAGTTCTGCTGAGCTCCTTAGAAAATATGGTATTATCATTATATAACAGAAAATACTCCCAGAATTATCAGTTAATATGGCAATTATCAGTGTTGTTTATATTTTACTTGATATTAAATATTAAGATACATTGATAACTATGTATTTTAATATTGCATATATTTTAAAACTCTTGAATCTTATTGATACATGAAGCCTATATTTTACAAATTATAGCAGTCACATTTGTAGGCATCTCAAAATCACTACTCATTTCTGAAAACTTTGGTTTATATTTTACATATTATAAAAATATTCTGGTTTCCTGTAATTTAAAATATCACTTCAGTGTTAACAATATGTTTTGTATATTTGGTGACATACAGTAACAGTGTATGTTTCTCTAAATGTCATTCCAATATATATTCTTCTGACTGGTGGTGACTGGACTATGTGGTGCTACAAGGAGTTGCTTTGTTCGGTGGCTTGAACAGCTGAGAGGGGTGTTTTTAACTGGTTCTTCTTCTGGGGGCTTGTCTACACACAGAAGTTGCACAGGTTTACTTAAATTGGTTTGAGAACCTATTTAGGTTAAATTGATGCAAACCACTGTGTTGGCACTCTTATAAATTTCAAACTGGTTGGAGTTTAGCTTGAATCCATAAATGCAGTAATCAAGTTATATAACTGTTAGACAAGTTGAAATCAGTGTAAGAGTCCTCATGTGAAGCTGCACCTGTTTAAATAAATTGGTATAAAACCACATGTTTAGTTAAACTGGTACCACTTTGTGTGCAGCCAAGCCCACAGAGAAAGCAAGGTGGAAAGAGGAATTAAAAAAAAAAACCCTCAGCTTTCTGCCTGTGACAAGTGCTGTGTTGGTGAACAGCTTCCTTACTGGTCTGTGTAAAATAGGTGGGGAAAGGTTCTTAGACTGACAATTATATTAATTATACTGTTCTATCTCACCCACCATGCGTTTCCACCTGTCAGATTTGTACACTTTGTACTATAGAATCCCAGCTTGGATATATTCCATAGAACACCTGCCCTTCAGAATTTGGTCACATATTTCTCAGTTGTTGGTTTTATTAAAATCCATGCTTGGGCAGTCGTTCTGAATGCTAGTCACAAAAACAAACAGAATAAGACAATGCTTGGGGCTATGTAACTCTGGCAGCGACTCAGGTGTTATAGTTCAGCCTGGACAATGTTTTTGCTAAAAATATTACTATCTCCAAGCAAAAATGAGGCACCAGCCATCTATGATCTAATTATTATTTAAATTAATGCAAGTTACTTGATTTTTAGGAGTCTGTTGGAGCCGCAGCTGCTCAGTGCCTTTGAAAGTCAGGCCATTAGTGTATAACAGCATCTAGGAGCAATCTTTGGGCCTGATCCTGCAAGGTGCTATGATCACAACCTCTCTAGACACATGTAGCACCTTGCAGGATCAAGCTGTATGTTAATAAGACTACAATATTCATACACCAGCTCGTTTCCTACAAGTCACCTTTCAGCACACCAAGGAAATTCATGTGTTTTCACCTCCAGCAAGCAAGGGAAAGGAATTAGAAAAACCACACAAGTGCCTGGATTCTGTACAGACCTTTACTAGCGTGCAATGACAACGATTCCATGGTGGCTGGTCAGTCCTTCTGTAGAGATTACAGCCATTTTTTTGTTTTTCTGAAGGCATTGCTCAATAATGCCAGCTCTCTGTTCTCTCCACACCTTGGCAGCAGGCCAGGTTGAGAGCAGCTCTCCCTGCTGTCCCTTTCAGCTCCACTGAGCTGGAGAAATCTGCATATATTCCCTGAGCCTCTGTGTGCAGCAAGGAGAATTTAAAGAGACAGGCACATAACACTGATTAACAGTGTTTAACTGATAACTGATTAAGCTGCCCAATGCTTGCAACCGAAAAGTGTGATTCCAACCTGGAAAGGGACTGTAAAAATGATACTGGGGAGTTTAAAGTTTATTGTCTTTCTGTGACTTCCTAGCTGCACCTGCGCAGTGTACAAGTACACTGGTGGGATTTTCCCCTCAACTGCAAGCCCTGGATTCTCACCCTGCGATCTGAAAGTCAAGCTAGGTTGGTTGCACATCACTGACAATAAATATTCTGCAATAGGAAAGTTAACAATTCTACCCATTATGCCTGAGTTATTAAAGGATCTCTGGCCATGATAATTTAAAAGGATAGTATCAGGGGAGTGGCCGGAGACTCTCTCCAATCCTTCACCTGACAGAAGGCGAAGTGTGAAGGCTGCCTATTCCCCGAATAATCTTCCCTGTGAGCCAGATTTGCCATTCACACTCACATTTTGCATCAATACTCATAGATTGAAGTGCTGCTCCTCACTGTAAGTAAGGAGTGCGTGTATGGTGGGGGGAATCTAGCCTTTGAACTAGTCCTTCTTAGAGTTACCCTGGAGGATAGAAGATTGGGAAGGAGAACAACTGCTACCCAACAAAGATTATGGAAGGAACGGTGGGAGGCAGAGGATGTCAGCGATAAGAAAGGCAAGAGCCAGGAGCCCTTTGAAAAAACAAGGCTATAGAGCACCAACATCTTCACCTCTTGCATCCAGGAAGGGATAGAGCTCACACACTTCTCAAAGGGACCAGGGGAGGAGGAGACTAGCAAGATAAATTGTTTTTTCCCCTCCTCCTCTCCAAGACCCGTGAAAGGAAGGCCAGCATTGTAATTATTTTCTTCCTTTCCATGGTGCTTTTAGAAAAATGCTGATACTGACAGTGGGAATGCAAGCTGACCAAGGTGAGGGTGGTCTATCCTAGTGGCCAGACTGGTCATCAGACCTAGTGGTCAGAGTCACAGTCAGTCACCACAGCCAGGGGTCAGAACAGGAGGTCAGAACTGGATACCAGAGCCAGGGGGTCAAGTCCAAGTCCATAGTCAGGAGCCAGAGGTCAAAACCAGAGGTCAGGAAATTGAACAAACAGTGGCTCAAGGTGGGGACAGGACAGAGGCAGGGCAGGAGCAGCAGGAACAAGGTAATGCAAGAGCCAGCACAGTGATAGGCCTAAGCATTGAGAAGCCAGCAAGCTGCTGCTGTGGCTGGTTCAAGAGCCAGCGTGCTGGCTTCAGCAGCCAATCAGGTTGTGTGGCTAATCGGGCAGGTACTGCAGGACAGCTGTGCTGATGAGGCTGCCTGGAGACTAGCTCTGCAGCAGGCCCTGGATCCTGAACAGGCAGACTGGCCAGTGCTATATTTAAGAAGAGAGTGAATAGATGGTCATGTCAGGTACCCACTTCTCACTATTGTATGTTGAAAACAGGGGTTGGAGGGAGTTCATAAAAGGAAGAATAAAAGATGTTGCAGCATCCCATCACTTTCTGAGATGTAGTGAAGGGCAGGGAATATCATCATTCTCCCCTCTCCAGCTGAGCACTGATGCTGCCAAACCATCTCCTTCCCATGGAATGTGAATCTCGGAAGTTTTCACTCCTGTTTTTTAGTTTTGAATGCACAATGTTTGAATGGGTTTCAGATTTGCCTGATTTAGGGCAGCTCAGGAATTCACCTGGGCTTTTGTGCATTCCTAATTCAGGGCTTGATCCAATGCCCACTGACATTAATGGGAACCTTTCCAATGATTTCATTGGGCTTTAGATCAGGCCCTTATGGCCAAACAACACTGCTTTTGAAGGCACAGCCCATCTTGGATGAAAATAGTAAGCCTAGTTTCCTAGAATATGGTGATCACAAAAGATGAACTGTTATAATTTAAAAAAAAATGCCTGTTTGTAAGATATTTCAAGGAAATATTTGAAACTGACAACCCTTATTTTATAGATGTGCACCATTTAATAAGTATATTTTTCTATTTTAACTCTGCAATATTCTTTTTACTAGCAAAACCCTACTGTTTAGCTAGTGATTTCAAGAAAAAATATTTTCAATTCCCCTCACACAAGTACTGTAGTGCAGTCTCTTTATCGTGAAAGTGCAATTTACAAATGTAGATTTTTTTTATACATAACTGCACTCAAAACCAAAACAATAGAGCCCACAAGTCCACTCAGTCCGACTTCTTGTTCAGCCAATTGCTCAGACAAACAAGTTTCTTTACATATACGGGAGCTAGTGCTGCCCGCTTCTTATTTACTATGTTACCAGAAAATGAGAACAGGCATTCGGATGGCACTTTTGTAGCTGGCATTGCAAGGTAGTTACATCCCAGATATGCTAAACATTCATATGCCCCTTCATGCTTCAGCCACCATTCTCGAGGACATGCTTCCATGCTAATGATGCTCGTTAAAAAAATAATGCGTTAATTAAATTTGTGACTGAACTCCTTGGGGGAGAATTGTATGTCTTTGGCTCTATTTTACCTGCATTCTGCCATATATAGATTACCCCAAGGGGTATAGACCTGGAAATTAAATTAATAGAAATTAAAGAAACAAACACACTCAAGACACTGTTTAAAAATTTCTAAGTAGCTATGTATTTGCTTGTGGAAAAACCACTTTTCCTCTCCACCTTCTCGAAACCATTGCACAATGTCTCATATACTGGAAATTGTAAAACCAAGATGCAGAAGGGAGGGAAGATAGTCTGTGATGCTGTTGCTAGTGGTCACATCTGAGTTTTATTCTGCTGATGATTCCTGGGCCTCCATGTGCTTGGTAGGTAGCTTCACAGCATGGCGGAGGCAAAGAATTGACAAGGGAGGGCAGTGGTATAAAACTGATATGACAGGTTTCAGAGTAACAGCCGTGTTAGTCTGTATTCGCAAAAAGAAAAGGAGTACTTGTGGCACCTTAATAATAAATAAATTGGTTAGTCTCTAAGGTGCCACAAGTACTCCTTTTCTTTTTGCGAAAACTGATATGAGCAACCACGAGATCATGAGCACCTAAGCTTTTTCCTGAGCCTTACTTACATGTCTTATTATATGAATATATTTCTGAATATATTATTTGTATATTTCCTGCAGGAAAATCTTAGCAAAGCAAGCTCTTGCTTGCACTATCACTAACAAATATTAATAAAAGAGACATAGTCTTTCAAATGCTAAAGGTAATTTGATAGAGAATAAAATCCCATCTTCTAATTCCCCCTGTCTTCTCTAAAATGGTCCTCCCTTTGTATCTGTATCCTAACAATAATGTATTTAGGTTCTTAAACCATGCCTATGTATTTATTACTCCTCTGCCCTTCACTCATTTGCACAACTATTTTCCAAAGAGAAGTAATCAGTCTGAAAGTCAGTGATTCTTGCTTTCAAATAAATACTTTGTGTAAACCTTATGGACTTCAGAAAATCAATCTCAGATTTGCAGAGGTTGAATTGGAATGGAGAGGGGCAATGCAATGGAATGACTGTTCGACTACGTTTTCCTCAACTGAGTTTTGCATGTGGCAACTGGTTTTTTATGGCCTATGATCCCATAACTCACTCTGTCATCAGGAAAGAGAAGAGAGGATTGTTATGCTCCAAGAATAGCCCTCCTTGCCCCTCTCTATCTAGGTTATATTGATGCCCTCACAGTAGTATTTGATTGTTCTAAAAAACTTGAAGCCAAGAAGTATGGGGGAAAGGGGGAAGTGGAGCAACAGAGTGGGGGCAGAGAGTCACATTGTGTGTGTGGTAAACAGGGGATAGAAATATAACAAATATTCAGAACACAAGATCTGGTAGTAACAGGACTTTACCCAGCCATCTATTGGAAAGCTATAGATTGTAGCTTCAGCAAAAAGCCAGAAGAAATCAGATGGATGGTTTTTCAGGGGACCAACAATGAACAACAACTTCAGTTCATAGATTAGCTCAAGTAAGATTTGCAAATGGGCATCTCTCAGGGGAATTGTGTTTTATGGCTGAGATAAGCTACTCACATTTATGGTTTAGAAGGCCCTGGAAGTATTCATATATATCACATCAGCCCGCCACTTTTGGGCATTAACACTGATTATCATTAGCTTACCACATCAAGATCAAGACCTCCATGTTCCAAAAACCAACAGCAGTGAATTTGGCAGCAATGGCTTTTAAAGCATCATTTTTTCTGAGTTGGAGATTAAAATTGGCTTGTTTCCTCCTTGGCCAACAGAGGCTATTAGGATCTCTGTGTTTTAGCATCACAATAGTGACACGGTCGTTGAGGCAAGGCAGAGGGAGCAGAATCAGTAGCAAAGGCAGATGGAGAGTTTAGTAGGCGAAAAAAATACGCAGATTCTTGTGGCAGATTTTTAGTTAAGAGGTTGATAGAGGCATGGTCTCAAACCTAAGGCCCTAGGGAAGATTCCTGACTTCCTTCACTGTTTAGTGTCTTTGGGACCTGGTGCACATTCTTCCCCAAACATCTTAATGCAACCAGGCGGTTGCCCTGTTCAAAGCCACCTTCCTGGGGGCATTTACTGGAGCATTTAGAGTCAGAGAACTGGTCATTGGGTAGGCAAGGGATACTTCAGGTAGTAGTTTAGGGACTTACAATGGGGTGGACTATTGGTCATCTTTACTTATGGATCAGGGTAAAAACAGAGTAGGGAGGGCAAGGCATATCCATAGTGCTACAAGAGTTGTGGTTAGGCAGGACTTTGGCCTGTTCTGGCATTAAGGAATTATATAGTAATGAGGCCAACTGAGTTGGGCTGGGCCTTTTTTTTTTCATGGTGACAGGAGCCCCGTCACAAAATACCAAAATGTAGCGATTTTAAAAAGGAACTTACAATAGGAGGGTGTCTTGCTTGTGAATTTGGATCCCGCTCATTCAGGATTGGGGCAGTGACAGCTGCTGACTAACTGGGCTTAGGGGATACAGCCAATTAGATGCTGGCATTAAAATGTGTACAGGACATATGTGAGGCTCCTAGTCAGTGTGAATGGCTAATTTTACTATCTATCCAATTTCAGAAGTGGACAAATGGGTCAGGCATATAGATCTGTGGGCCCAGGTATTGGAGGTTCACAACTGGGCCTCAGTAGCAAGGCTATCTTGAATTGGCATGAAAGGAGGGGCATGCTTTAGGGCCAGCTGATGAATGTCTTACCTGCTTTGGGAGGCAGCGAGCAGCAGGGGGAGATGATTACCATTCACTGCGTGAAAATGATTTGGGATTTTGTAAGGGGATTGGCTTGATCATCAGTGCAAAGAGAGATTTGGGGTAGGCTTCATTATCTTTTCTCAGGATGCTTATGAATTGGTTTAAAATGCTGCAGCAGAGTGTGGAGAGAAGTGACGAGCTTCCCTGAGTTGACAAGACAGAACGTGCTTGAACAGAGCGGTAGCTAAATTAATATGCAACCAGGAAGGACTGGTAATTATCCATCAGAAAATATCATATTGGGCCCCCCAATTGTTGAGGGACGATGTGGAATACCTATCTGACCAGGGAACAGATGTATTTTTCACAAATGTCAGTGAGGGAACTGTTAACGATCTGAGAACCCACCTAATAGGGGCTGGGGAAGCAGCCAAGTTAATTGCTGGTGCCTCCTTGTGGCAGGTGTCTAGGTCAGATACTCATTCCATAGGGGGTCCAGTTCCCAGATAAGCTGGAGAGGAAGTGAACTTAGGGGAAGGGCATTCCCTAAGGAAGCTGAGGAAGAGGGATTGGGCTCCAAATGCCTGGTACAGCAGGGAGACACCCCTTTTCCCCTCATTGCTGGGGACAGCAGTTGAGTCCAAGCAATAGGCTGGGACTAAGTGTGAAGGGAAGGGGTGACAGCAGACCGTCCTAAATAGGTGGAAACAATTAAGGAAAATATGAAGCTGCACTGTACACTTGTTGCCAGGTATTTCCCAGATGAGTAATAAAGTCACACCCTAATTAAACAACATCTCTTGTATCTTGTGTTGCATGGCCAGCACGTTAGGGTTTGGTTGCTCACTCCTCGGGTAGGAGAGCCTATTAAGACCTTTCTGTTTGATTATCACTACAAAAGGTTTTATCCCCCCGCTCTCCTGCTGGTAATAGCTCACCTTACCTGATCACTCTCCTTACAGTGTGTATGGTAACACCCATTGTTTCATGTTCTCTGGGTATATAACTCTCCCCACTGTATTTTCCACTGAATGTATCCGATGAAGTGAGCTGTAGCTCACGAAAGCTTATGATCAAATAAATTTGTTAGGTGCCACAAGTACTCCTTTTCCTTTTGCGGATACAGACTAACACGGCTGCTACTTTGAAACCTGAGTACTGACACTGTAAATAAGACTAAGCAGAGGCAGACAACAGCAGAACTGGTAGCAAAGGCAGAGGTAGAGATTTGGTGGAAACTTCTTTAGGCCAATTTCAATTAATTAGGTAGGCCCTGCAAACCATCATTACATATTTTAGGTCAGTTTTAAATAATATAGGCAAATGATTAGCTACTAATGAACGGGAATTTAATAACCAAGCCAATGCAATGTTGGGGGGGGGGGGGGTTGTTACATTAAAATGAAGCAACTGGGGGCAAGAGAAAAGGAACTAGTTGATTAAGTAGATGATGCAGAAAACAGTGAAAGGAAAATTAATATTAAGATGATGGGTGTCTGAGTCTAACAGTAGGTAGAAAAATCTTTCTACATCAGACCTGCCTAGTGCATACATATAGAAATTTCAAAGGACAAATTTCCTAGTCAGAGTATTTTAAGCACAAACTTAACATCCAGCCTTTCAGATAAAAATTGTAGATAAAAACTTTTAGATTCTCAGATAAACTCCCCTCTCTCAAATCATTTAAGCATTTTATTTTTCCATGACTGCAGAATAAGGTAATGTGACTGCAATGGGTTGAAAATGATATACAAAATGAAAAATCGCACCTAGTGCCACGAAAACATAATGCAGTGCTGTGTAAGGACTAATATGCTGTTATAAACACAGATTCAGCTCAGTCAGAGATGCAACTAGACAACCACATTGTTCCCAGAAAGTATTCTTTACAGCGGAGGTCCATTCTGACAAGTGACATTGTGAGACTTTGTGGGGCCCAGTGACTCCCAGTCAAATTTGTTCAGGGTAAAAGCGAACAAATATTTTTTCCTAATTGCCAGACCTGAACACACGCCCTAGGAAAAGAAAAATTTGCTGTGTTCTTTCTGGCTCATGCATCATCCCAGAAATAGGGATTCTGTGGACCAAATTGGCTGGTGAAAGAGAAAAAAGAGTAGAGAATATCTGGGTCCTCCTGCTCCTCCTCTTCCCCCAGGCCCTGACCCCTTTTCCACCTCTTCCCCCAAAGCCCCACCCCTGCTCTGCCTCTTCCCTTCTACCCCCAGATTAAAAAAAAACAGACCTCAAGGCTGTCAAATTGCACCCAGACACACAAGTTGAAACCTGGACTGTCTGGGTGAAAACCCAACAGGTGGCAGCCCTACTTATTTCAGCTAAATATAAAGTTATACATGTAGGAACAAAGAACATAGGCCATGCTGACAGGATGGAGGACTCTATCCTGGGAAGCCACAACTCTGAAAAGGATTCGGGGTAATCAGCTGAACAAGAGCTCACAGTGTGATGGTGTGTCCAAAAGGGATAATGTGATTCCAGGATGTATGAAAAGGGGAATCTTGAGTAGGAATATAGAGGTTATATTTTCTGTGTATTTGGCACTGATGTGACCAGTACTGGAATACTCTGTCTAGTTCTGATGTCCACAGTTCAATAATGTTGATAAATTGGAAAGTGTTCAGAGAGATGTTGAGATAATGTGGTGGAGATTATGCCCTGACCATTACCTGCTTATTGCTTGGACTCAACCTGCTGCTCCTCTGCCTTGTGGCTGGGGCATACTTCACCTATCAAAGCAAATAACCTGTTTGCATTGTAGGGTGCCAAGGACTCTGAGGAAAAATACTTCCTTGCTAACAAATCAATGGTTGCTGGTTCAGTGGGTGTTATCATGATGTGTTGCGCTCCACCATACAGTAGCTCCCTGGTTTAACTCTCAAAGGCCAACGTGATTCAGACGACCTGCAAATAAAGAAGTAGGAGAGAAGATGACTACAGCACCAGTGGGGGATCCTATGCTATAGCTGTTCAGGAAGCATCATCACAACCTCTGTGAAGTCCTGATGAGCAGTTCAGTCCCATTATTTTGTGGATAACATCACTCAGACTCAACTTGGTACCTTCCGTGGTGGCTGAATCTATTTTGTGTGTGGGGAAGATAAATGCTTGTGTTTCAGCCCAAGATGTTTGACAAGGCTCTTGAGATGTGGGCCACAACTTGAGCAATAATTCCTGTCACTCTAAGCTGTTAAAAGACAAAATGGAGGATGTTGAAGGACATTGTTTGAACTGAAAAATACATGTGTGGTGGATGGTGAACACGATCAAAATGAATATGATGGACATGGTTAATGGACATTTTTCACATACTCACCCAGCTACATCAACAGAGGTCAGAAATCTAGAAATCAGTAAGTGTAGTAACTGTACTTCGTTAGCTATAGACAATATTGCTGTATATGTCTATATAGGAAATGATGGAACATTTAACAGCATTTCTCCCGTCCCCTCAAGTGCGTGAGGTATCCCTGAGAGTTGGAACTAAAACATTAAATAGAAGAGGGACATGAGTACTTGACAGCACTCCTCACATCTGGAAGTGAGCTCCTCACCAGCCCCATGGACACTGGCACCGGTGGCTGTATTAGCATTTCAGCATCCCCTCTCCCTCATCAGAAACAAACCCCCCTTTAAGATGGGTCCATGCACAGCCACAATCAAGAGCTGTGCTGTAAGGGATGGAAGTGGTGCTCTGGGGTGCCCAGAGCCAATGCAGGGACACAGATTCTCTGCTGGGATTGCAGGCTTTGAGGATGGATCTGTGGCTCTTTCAGTGGATGAGTGCTGGTGTGCCTCTTCCCTTTCTGCATACAGAATGATTTGGAGAAAACTCCTAGATGGTATCCTTTAGCATTTCCTCTTCTTTATCCCCCTCCTAAGGACCATCTAGACCATGGTGTATGTGTGAAGAAGAAGGAATTGAATGCAAAGTCTGTTAAAGTCAATAAATCTCTTACGTCTCTTTCTTCCTCCCTCAGTAAGGAAGGAATCCATATATTTTTATTCCTGGTTGTTCATGTATGTAGCCAAATATTTTTTTCTTTTTTATGAAAAAAAAAGGACAATTATCCAATTATCCTACTGCTACCTTGTTGCACTCTGCAGTGCTACCCACCCTTTTTCTGAGAGTTTCAATGCTGCAATGATTTTGTCAGGCACTACTCCTGTTTGTAAAGGTCATCTAATTATGGCCCAGAAACCACATCACCAGACCTCAGCACACAGATTCAGAATATTAAATATGCAAAGGAGCACTTGGTATTGATTGTTTGTGAAAACCCACAGGCTCAGATAGGTTTGTAACTTACCAAAGGCACATGATCTGCTCTTGGACAATTTGTAAACCAAAACCCAAAGGATAAATTGTGCACAACAAAGAGCTCAATCAGCTTTAGTTATAACATCTGCTGGGGTTTATGAGGCAATGCTTATGGCATAGGTGCATAATTTATGACAGAAATGGTTTTCTGTTTCTATATTGAAACTCTCTTATTTGTGTGACTATCTAAAAATTAAAGGAATGTAACCGGGGGAGGGGGGAAGCAATTACAAAGCTTGAGAGAAGGGAAAGTTGCTGAAATGACCACATATTCCCAGTGCAGTTGAGATAGTGGTTTGTTTCAAGATCAAAACATCTGAATCTTGTTTTCTGGTTGAACATTGTTGGCAAATTATAGTGAAACTGGTTCTAAAAATTTAAAAAGAAAATGTGGGGAAAAATACTTCAGAACGAGCAGGGACATTTTAGGCTAAATATAGGCTATACCGAGCAACCTCCACAGTGTTGAGCAGATACTCACACGGGTAGGCATATTGAATTTGGGGAGTAAACTAATGTGAATACACACCAACAACATGAACATTAGTGTAGTCCTATCAGATGCAAATCAATGAATGATGAACTCTACTGATTAAAATAAAATGTACTATGGTTCAGTGTTGCTTCCAATCCACCCTTAATCAGGTTGAATGAGTATAAGGTGACAGGTTTCAGAGTGGTAGCCGTGTTAGTCTGTCCTTTCTGAGTATAAGGTGTAGCTCAGCAGTGGCAAAATCAGGCCCTAAATCCTAAAATTAGGGACACTTTTTCCATACATGAGCAGATTAATGGAATTTCAGTGCTTCTTTAAGTGTTTCTCCAGAATCTTGTAAAATCCTCCAGAACACACATTATATGAAAAAATAATTCATAATAAGACTCGAGGCAGCGGACCCACGTGAGGCCCTGTGTTGCATCCCTATATGTGTTCAGTGGTTCTGAGCAAGGGATATATCCAGACAGAATTTGGCCCATTGTTAAAAAAATTTAGGTGAAATCCTGACTCCACTGAAATCAATGGGAGTTTTGCAATGACTTAAGTCAGGATTTGACCTTAGCAATATGAGATACAAAATCATTTAAATATGAATGAAGAATGTATCTGTGTCGGGAGATATCGAATCATGATGCACATTAAGGCATCATTTATAAATACAACCATTCATTCTTCTTAAGTATTATTACAGAAACCTGCAGTTTATTGGGGTAGTATTATTCAGTATTATTTAGTATCTTGCTCCTATTCAAATTATTGGAAAAAACTCCCACTGACTTGACTGATGCAGAATCAAGCCTTTGGTTTCCTGCCACTTCAGAAAGTTTTAATTAAAAATATGCTTGCTTGAAATAGGTTTCAGAGTAACAGCCGTGTTAGTCTGTATTCGCAAAAAGAAAAGGAGTGCTTGAAATAGGTATCAAACTGCATAAAAGTTTGGATGTATATCACATGGGATTAGCAAAATATAGTGAGATAATGTTATAACGTTGAAAAATATGACAGAATATCCAAAACTCTTTTGGATTGGACCCAGGCACAGTCAAAACTGCATTAAAAATAAACTTCAGTTTCAAATATTTGTATTTGAAAAAGTGGGACATTTTAATGGCACTAGCTTATTAGTTTAAGAGCTTTAGCAAAAATTAGAATATTTTGGAATACAATTTTCCTTTATCCTGCACAGAAGATATTGCATACTGGGAAATGTTCTCATAATATTCTGAGTCCTCCTCCTTTCTAAAGTTATTGTGTGTCCATAATTACTCATTGTTTGCAGGGTTGTTGTAGCCGTGTTGGTCCCAGGATAAAAGAGAAACAAGGTGGGTGAGGTAATATCTTTTATTAGACCAACTTCTATCAGTGAAAGTGACAAGCTTTTGCTCTGTGTAAGCTATAAAGCTGGTCTCTTTTATGAGCAGAAGTTGGTCCAATAAAAGATATTACCTCACCCACCTTTTCTCTATAATCACTCATGTTTTTCTAATATCAGCTGTATATTAATTTGGAAGTTATGAAAAGGAAAAATGGCAGACAATCTGCACTTTATGATAAAACAAGACATGCTTGGTTATAAACATATCAGATCAGATCAAATATTCATTTTTATATATTTTGTTCAATTTATTAATAATCTTTTTATATATATTTATGGCTTTGAGCAAAGACAAAAGAAAAAAATCTAACTCGTCCCTGATCATACAGTCATTGAAAGAATCAGTTAAACTATTGTCTTCCCAGCAGCAGTAAGATCCAACCTTTTCATTAATACATTTCATCCTGTACAGATGTGAGATTCCATACATATGGGCTTATTTATGTACAGAGAAAATAGGTCAATTCTGGAACTAGCAATGAACATTTATATTACAGGAATGTGAGTCATTTGTTTCTTAACCTAAGTATATATACATTCATACATATATATATATATAATGTATATAATTGTATACCCTGTACCATTTTTATTGAATTAACATACAAATCCTAGATTTTGTCCACTCGATTACAAAGTCATTAAAAAGATTTTTTTATGGTTTCACTGAAAGACCACATGAATTAATGTTTCTTCATAGTGCTTAAAATAAAATTATATATATATATAAAAATATTTCACTACTAACCCCATTATACCTATTAAATGTAAACCTTAAATAGTGTCAAGGATCAGAATATGATCTTAATAAATTGGATCTAATTCATTATAAGTATTAAAATAAAATAAGGGACATTGTACTGATAAATAAATGGTCTTGCAGCGTATCCATAATGCTTCAAACATTTTTAACAATTGCTTCCTTGTACACTATTCCTGACCACTCCAATTAATAATGTCAGCAGCATGTTAATGGGATAATTACATTGATTTGTACTGGTGAGTGGGAGTTGGCAAAAATTGTAAAAAGTTTTATTTTTTTTCAGCTTGATGTACCCAGTTAAGTAAAAAGGCGTAACAGGCAGCATGGGTTCAAGCTCTGTTAGCCTTAGACCATTTACTTGGCTCTCATGTATATCTGAATGTACTGCAATACGTAGTTTGTGATGTTATTTAATTCTACCTCTGATCATTAAGGCCAGCATTAATGGCAAAAACTCCTCCTCTGAATTCATTCCTTTCACATGGTTGGCTTGCTTTTTCTTAAGAAATATGATATATGCTTTGTATTATAGTTCATAATGCTGTCTTATCAATAATAGTTGAATTACGACATATTCCGTTTCAATTTCTATTTTACTGTGACACGTCAGGCACAAATGATTATTAAAGAACTTCTTTTGTGGAGATGCTGTCGAATCACAAGATAATGTGAAGATCTGAGCAAACGAAAGAAAATGTTCACAAAACAGTATGCTTTAACCCTGCTTTCTGTCACCCTTTCCCTTCTATTTTTAAAGACTTTAAAAAAATAAACTTCATATCTATGGGCTATGTTTGACACTACATGCCATAGGATATACTATCCATTTAATTACAATATACACAGACCAAATCGTGCAATCCCAGACAGACTTGATGCTATATTCTATTTATTTCTTTTAAATTAACACCACAGTCAACTACAAAACTACAGTGAAGACACAGAAAGCACCTGAAAGTCTAAATTAAGCTGTGGTTTACGAATAATCCTTTAAATGAAAAACCTCACTTCTAGCCTTAAAACAGAGATTGAGAGTCAGCATTATAGGAAATTTTAAGGTAGACACAATTAATGAATGCTTATCATTTTCTAAAGCCAAAAAGTTACTGTAAGCCTTTTCCTACAAGGGCTGACCGAACCTATATTTTTGTGGTTTTTTGTTTTTTTACAAAAGCATGCATGGACTATTTTCAGATGCTGTTTAGGGCAAGGAAGAAAAGTGATGGCATTGGTGAAGTACAAGCACTTTGCAGGATCAAGCGTACAATTTTGCATAAAAACAGTGCATGTAAAAGTAATATTGCCATTGCATTACAATTTAACAGTTGTGTTGCTCTTAAATTTAATAAATTTTAAAACTGTAAAGTTATGAAGTGAAGAGCTGAAACTAAATTTCTAAACAAAGACCTTGCAATGATACACCACACAGCAGCTATTTTTGTTTGGGTCTAAAAAGTTTTTTACAATGACAATATTTATAGTTTTCATCAAAGTCTTCTGCAATATGAAGATAGAAGTCCACCCAGTTTTCTGAAATCACAGAATGATTTACATGTTTTGAGATTACAATTATCCAGAGCAATGGTAATGCTAGTTCTTCTACTGCATACGGCTGGAGTATATTTCTTCTTCAATCTAATTGTCAATGGAAAGCACTAAAATGAAATTTGGACCAATAAAATGGGAGATTATGATTGATTTTCCATGATAAATGATTTACAATTTTTATACAGAAATGCAATTAATGAAAGTTAAAAGTTATTATTCAATAGGTGCTATTTCCTAGTTAGTTTGAGGGGTGTTTTTTTAAGTTTATTTCCTGGAATAAATAATACGGTCATTTAACATATAAAGTGTATTATCATTGGGTTATTTTTGTCCCCCCTCCCTTTCCCCCCGCCATTGAAATAGGACATCTCCTCAGAAGTAGAGAAATATGCTAGATTAATTTTAAAGTAACACACATTAAAAACAAATAATATTACAACAAAATCTAGGCTCCTTTAATGAAAAAAAGACAAATTCTAACCAAGTCTTTTAAATGCCTTTTTGGATCTATACGTTGTATTCGTTATGAAGGGCAGAGCTGTCTAAAATATTTTGTTTCATAGTAGGCTGCCAGGGTCTATCAGGAAATAGGCTAAAATAGTTTCTGGGATGTTTTCAGTTCATTACAATGTCTCTGCTTTTCACAGTTAACAAGGATCATAAGTTTGAAGCAAATCGCGGTTTGTCTCCTTCTTGGTCTGTGTTTAAGACTGTGGAAGAATCCCTTTGTAGAACAGCTGTTGGCGGCGGGGCCCCTCGGTTAGGAGGAATTGCTCCTGAAGACATTTGACGGAAGAGAGCAACTCTCTGAGGGACAGTGCCTCTGCTCCCAACCTGCATACCTGGACCTTGAACACTAGAGACAGGTTGTGGAATTGAGGCGAGAGACTCTCCCACTGTTGGATGAGGTCTAGAAACGAAAGTGGAAATCTCATGGGGCAAAGAAGGCTGTGAGGCAGAGAGAGGCCTCACCTCTCTTGTCAGGTTAGTGTTGTGAAGGGCTTGTGTACTCTTGTGAACTTCATTTTTCTGTGATGAACTAGGCATCTGCTGCTGCTGCATCAGTGACAACTGTGAAGAAGTTGGGGATGCATACTGAAAAGTTCGACCTGCCAGAGGGCTCTGTACTGGCGGACTACAGACTGCAGTAGTATAAGAGCAAGGAGAGAGAACGACAGCTTGCTGGGGCACCTGCGTGCTCGGTGTTGGAGAATGCAAGTTTCCATGTGATAGGCTGGTCACAGTATACACAGGAGGAGACTGTGTCCTGATTCGCGATGATGATGCCGTGGTTGAAGAGCTAGAATTCAGTGCTGGCATTTGCTGTAGACTAACTGGGACAATAGCCTGCACCATCTCTCTGTCATGTTTTACTATCTGCTTCAAGATCTCATTCTCCTGATTGTTGAAAACTCCAGTATTGAGATCTTTCTGGAACTTCTGCAGGAGAAGCGAATTCTTCTTTCCTTTAGAAAGAAAGAGGTACAAGAGCAGATGGGTTAGCAGGTCTGGCGCCCAGTAACAGATTCTCACACTCACAGTGTGAGTGCATGCAAGGTGTCTTAAGACCGTGATAAAACACAAAGTCCATTGTCAGTCATGCAGTACAGCTCAAGTTCTGGGTGTCAGACAGCCTACGTAGTAGTGCTGTAATGATCTTCCTAGGGGGTGAGGGATGAAAGAATTCTTCTTTCCTAGCTGTGGAGCAGTGCTGAACCACTCTTGGGGTACTTCTGCAGTAGCTCTCATACTGCACACACAACCCAGACCAGCTGACTCTGCTACACACCCCACATGCTCTGTAGCTAAACTGCCTGCCTTAACAACACCGTACACTGAGAGAGATGTGAACTTTCTGCATCAGCATGGTACCTCTTTACTTATAATGCACCATTATTATTAAAATTATTTTCAACATGTAACCATGACAATTTACTGAACAACAGGGGGTGGGAAAAGCGACTAGACTAAGTGTAAAAAATTAATCTCTCTCTTTATCAAGCTGTCCTAATTTCCTGAATACTAAACTGTTACATAAGTTATAAATATATCTGCTATTTAGCACATTTCTTGGAACTAATTATTAGACATTTGTAACTAGTGACTACCAGACTCAGAGAAGTAATCTCTAAATATCTGTGACCTAATATAACTCATTGCTTATGTGGTACCTGGTTGTGTAATAATCACTGTAAATTAAATACCTGGGATCTCTCACAGGTTATGGTTTGACTAATGGCTGTCAGTGTTTTGCCCATCTGTGAAGGTACAGGCAGGCAGTATTTCTCAGTGTATCAATTGAATCAGACATACAGGAATAACAATTCCAACTAAATTGATCTTATTTTTTATATGAGAATTTGTACTATTTTTGTCATCTGAAGATTTCCTATTAATAGAAACTCTATTAAATGCTACCATTAATAATATTTATTATTTGTTAAGCACTGACCATATGCATAGTTCTGTGCAAGGACATAATCAAAGATATGATCCCAGAACGAAAGAGCTTGCAGCATCTTGATTTACTAACTCAGTGCACCACATTCTCAAAAGCTAGTCTCCTTTTTTATGTCTGCAAAATGTTTGCACAAATATTTTTAAATGTATTTGCTAAATAAATGTTAGCAAAGGTCTGTTATAAATATTGAATTCTTTGCCTGTTTTTCATAGTAAATATTTTAAGCTGTGTACACCTTCTTGTGCCCCTATGACTAACATACTTCAAGCTCCCTACAGTCGCAACTTGAAGAAACTGCTAAAACTAAACCACTTTGGTGAAGTGTTTAAACTCTAATGCCAACCCTACTGAGTGAAAATTCTGTCTGTCTGTTCTGTTAGGGTCTGATCCTGGAAGGTACTTGTGGGAGTTCAAGGTGTCCAGCATCTTGCAGGAGTTACAGATTTTAAAGTGAGAAAGAACCACTGTGATGATCTAGTCTGACCTCCTGCATAACAAAGGTCAAATAACTTCTGTATTAAGCCCACAATCACTAGCTGAACTAGAGCATAACTTTGAGAAACAAACCCAATCTTGATTTAAAGATTTCAAGTGGTGGAGACTCTACCTCATCACTTTGTCTTTCACTTGGACATCTTAGACCTGATTTTCTGAACATCAGCAGATTCCAGCGATTTCAATTCAAGTTGCAGATGCTCAGCACCTTTGGAAATCAAATCCATAGCAACCAGCTTGTGAGGTAAATGAGGGCTTCAAGCAAAGCACAGAGTGGCTTCAACTCCCATTGGCTTCTGTGGGTGTTGAAAGCACTCAGCTCCTCTCAGCATTGGTTTCTTTGACTATAAACTATATGGGGCAGGGAAATATTATCTATTTTTCACTAACCTAATCACTGAACAATGTGGTGCACATTAACAGCACTATGCATGATTAATAAATAATAATCTTGATACTTAAGGTATAGAAAATAAACCCCAGACTAAAATAAAATCTTTTTTCGTATTTAAAAATAACCTCGCAGAACTTCTTGTCTTACCACATTTCTTATTCATAAGTCAACAGAACATTTCCTGCAGTGGAAAAGTAAGGTAATTTTTTAAAAAAAGGGTTTAATTTTGGAATATTAGATTTCCACTCAGAAAAAAATTAATATTTTAAGAATAAAGTCAAATATAAAAAAAAAACAATACCTATTCTGTCTAGTCTGTCAATGGCCACTGTTTCAAAGGCCCTCCTCATCATGGGGTACTCCTCCAGAACCTCGTTGAAATTGTCCACGGAGAGGGAATAGAGACGGCAGTATGTATCGGCTCTGACACTGGCAGTGCGGCGGCCCTTAGTCAAAAGGCAAATCTCTGGGGAAAGGGAAACAGCACACACACACACACACACACATAGGAAATGAAAAAGTCAGTGAACCATGTGAAACTTCACAGATAGAAAGGGATTTAGTGCTAACAAATAATAATTCTGTACACAGCACCGATTTCGCTGCTGCTGCACATCAAGATTCCAGGGGTAATTCTGAAAGAGTCTGGTTCTCTTCAATAAACTGAAGGAAATCAATTTGGTTTAAAGGCTATGGTTTCGGCTTATTTTTTCTAAATACATACACATAACAATTAGTTAAACTTTTAAATGATTCTTCTTAAGATGCCTGAAATAATCTATCTAGTTTCAAACTTATTTTGCGGATCTGACTCATCCAAGTAGTTCTGTTGATTTCAGTAGGCATATTCAGGTGAGTGGAGGGACTGGGTCAATATTTCAACAAGTTTGCTAACACAATTATAATGCTTATAATTAAAATAATATTCATATAACAATAAATTATAATGTTATAATACATAATATTAATAACAGTTATAAGAGATACAACTTTCTAATATTAACATAGGGAAACATTTGGGATATTAATTAACATTTTACTACTTTCCCTCTTAAGGCTATATTGTACATCTAAAGCATCTGTGATAGTAGATTCATACTGGATAATAAAAGCCTCAGACCTACAACTGGCTCCACATGGGTAGACCCCTGAATCCACATGCATGCAGTTGTTTGATAAGGGCCAAAGTTACCTTCAGACACCATACCTGTGCAAGAACATAACAGGGCCCAGCTCAGGCAAGGCTCCCCATTGAAGTCACCAAACGTGTCCAGTACACACGTGAGTATAGATATTACTCTCACATACGTTAATGCTTTAAATTGACACTATAGTAGAATATTGTTAATTTGTAATTTGCTAATATTCACAGCCCATCATTTGCTTGCCCCAATCTTTTCCCATTGCTCAATGAAGATGTGTTAGTGAAGTTTTGTATTACATAATCTGTAATGCCACAGAACATTAACTACTACATATTATATAGCACTAATCAGGAATTTTTTGCCAGAAAGTCTAAACCGAAAGTATTCGTGGGAAAGAGTCAGCGTGGACACATTTCCTGGTTTAAATTTTTTTTGAAACAAAAAGTTCTGCTTTTTGGGTCAAAACGTCTTTTTGTTTCAAAATTTAAATAAATTTACAGTAAAGAAATGTAAAATAAAAAGATTGAAAGTGAAACAAAACATTTAAAAATTATCAAAATGAAACATTTCAGCTGAGCTCTTCTGACTTGTTCAGGGATTTCTGGTTCGCAAAAAATTTCAAGGTTTTTACTGTGTCCTATTTCAGGACAAGAAAAAATTTTGAAATCTCAAAACACTCACATTATGGGAAAACTGTTTCCTGCCCAGCTATAGTATCATAACAAATGCTAAAACTAAATTACAAATAGATGAACAAATGGATGAACAAAGCACATTGGGTAGGGTGACCATATTTCCCAATGCTGAATACTGGACACCTGGTAAAACTACTCGTATTCAAGAGAGTTTGACAGCAATCAATCAGAACTATGCAGTACAAACAAGTCAAATTAATATATCAAGTTGACTGAGCCCCTGTTAAAAAGAAATACTGCATAGTTGGATTCTTTTTTATTTACCTTATCTTTAAGACTTTAGGGTTCACACAGGGAGGGGTGACACACACACACAGACAGAGGTGAAACACACCCATACACCTCTCTCACACACAGGGGGGAATGGCTAACTGAGCCTCCCCTCCCTGCCCAGCGCTCTCCACCCTCCATACTGGGCTGGGCCCCTGGGATGGACCTGCCTCTCCTGATACCTAGTGCCGCGTCTTCCTGAGGCAACACATGGGGAATGGGGGCACATGTCCCCCCTCCCCAGATTTCTGCCAGGGTTCACACCAGAATGTGGCCAGCAGCAGCCTTTCGGCACTTTGTGGGAGAGCAGGGACGGGAGCTGCTTCCAGTCACTGGGGGGTAGGGTGGGAGGGATGACCTATCTTTGCAGAGCTCATCTCTTCCCCCTGCCTCCATCCCCTGTATCTGGAAGCAGCTTTTCCCTTTCTGCTCACACTGTGTCACACTGCAGCTAACACCTCCAGGCTGCTGCTGGCCATGGACCTAATCCAGCCGCCTCCTGTCCCCTGGCTACAGCGAGGCCAGGAAGGGGTTAAACTCTAAGGATGCATTGTGCACCGGGGCACAGTGAACCTGACTCCAGGGGCTTCAGCAAACCTAGCCAGAGAGGTGGCTCAGCAGGGGAGGGTGCCTAGGGGTCAAAGCAGCCCCATGCTCCCTGGGGGCAGGACCCAGGGCGGGCGAGGGGTGGGGGGGGGAATAGGGTGCTAAGCTTCTGCCCAGGGGGTTGCTGTGGATCCTGCAGGTTCAGGGGGTGAACAGGCTGGAAATTGCTTCCCCCCCACTCCAGAGCTTAGCTGAGGGGTGGAGAGGCTACCCTGTGCCAATGCAGTGCGGGGCTTAGCAGACGCAGGGCTCGGCTCCTCCTGGCCAGCACCCCAGGCCGGAGGGTCTTGGGCTTTCCTGGGTCGCTGACCCAGCCAGAGGCAGTGGGGGGAAGAAAGGAGCCTGCCATCCAGGCTGTTGGTGAGCTAAGTGCTCCGATAAGGGGCTGCTTCTCCACACAGCACTGGGAGCATGACGGGATATGGAGGAGCAGCAGGGATGCAGGGGTGAATGGGCAAAGCAGGGAAAAGACAGTGAGAGGGGGAGCATGTAAATGGCAGATGGGTGAGCAGCAAAGGTGACACTTATTCCTACATCATGCCCATAATTTCTGGTTGAGCTAGAGCATATCTTTTAAAAAAAACCTTCAGTTCTGATCTCAAGTCTTCAAGTGATAGATAATAATGGTAAAAGAATCAGTGGTTTAGGTAAGGATTGAGAAATACCTTGGAATATCAGGAAATACCAGGATGGAGGAGAAAGAGCCCCTAAGAAAATATCAGAGAGGGCTCCATATTTTCGAATCATAGAATATCAGGGTTGGAAGGGACCACAGGAGGTCATCCAGTCCAACCCCCTGCTCAAAGCAGGACCAATCCCCAACTAAATCATCCCAGCCAGGGCTTTTTCAAGCCTGACCTTAAAAACCTCTAAGGAAGGAAATTCCACAACATCCCTAGGTAACCCATTCCAGTGCTTCAATGAAGCTGAACTTTTTCATTCCAAAACTCAAACTACAACATTATTCTGAAATTAATGTGTACATCTCTGGAGTTGTGATGGGCATTTCTAGCAACATCTCCTGATACGTTCAAATTCTAATAGCGATTATAAATACACTATGTTGCTCAGGTGTAAGGATTTCATTTCACTACATCATCAAGTACCAGTTGCAACCTAGCCATGACAATTTTGTAATTCATTTTATTTTTTATTTTTACATTTGAATAAGTTCTATCTTGTCAACTGTTACTCCAGAAAAAGCTCTTGGACATAATGAAACAGATAAAATATGAAATCTCATTGTACTTTGACTTTGCACAAGGAAAAGGACTAGAACACAAAGCCTTTTAAGTTGCCCTGTCAACCACCATGCTGCTTTTGAAAGACCTGCACTATTTCACGCAAATGGATCAATATATTTTATGTCGAGGATACAGGAATGAAACCCCCAATGTTGTATTTTAAATCTGTCTCATAGGTGTCAAATATAATAGCAAATATGCACCATGTCCAGTGCCTAATAGTTAAGACACTTCTTGATACTGAACTAGTTTAAAAAGGCTATCAAATGTAAACAATAGTGGAGAAAATATCTGTAAATAGCGCAAAGAAGCAGAGGTGTCCTTTATTATAAAAGGAAAGAAGCTGTGACCCACTACACACTCATATTCTCATCTGTGGCTGGCATGGTACATTGCCATCCTTTTGACACTGTGAAAGTGTCAAACACTTTTATTTTTCCTCCTCAAGCTTAACTATTTCTTCAGTTCCAATTAATGATTTTAGGTGATAGACTGCAATGAATCTGTAATTCAACTCTTATGTAGGTTTATTTTACTAAAAACACAATCTGTTTGGACAATTGTTCCCTGGAACATTACAAAACAAATGCTAATCACAGTCCTAATGAGAAATGGCTTTTGAAAGCACTAAACAATGCTACAGGCATCAGTTTATTTTTATAGCCCATCTTTTACATAACTGTGATTAACTCAGCAGTTTAATTAAATGGGAAAATCATAATTTGTACTTCGCTGTCATGGGACTGCTTCACAGATGGCACCTTACAACTCAAAAGTATACGGAAAGTGGATCAATTACAATGCACACGTACCTTTTAAAAAGTCAAAGCAACATACGTAGTAATAACAATTTTAAGATAAAAATGTTTTGAGGATTATGGGCATTAATATTGACTATCTGTAATATTAAAACATAAGAACAACAATCCCAGTAAGAGGCTAAATGAGTTGTGCTCATCAGTTATCTTCCTACATGTCAGTATTTAAATAAGTATGTCAATTTTCAGACTTCTACACAATATACATTTCCAAAGAAGCCTGTACAAACAAAAGAACATCTATATCTCCACCATGTAAAACTAAGTGGAAAATATGTGGAATTACAAATCTAGGTCTGCAAGCAGAATTTCCTGAAATAATGCATAAATGCAACAGACTTTCTGGACAGGCACGTCTAGATGCCCAAATGATACAGCTAAGAAAAATTAAATAGGGATGAAATAAATGAGTTGGCCCATATTAAATGACTTCTTAGTAGTCTGGATTAGCACAGGGAAGACCTTTGCAAGGAGCAGAGAGTAGAAAAATAATAAGAGAGTAAGGGGCAAACTGACTCCTAAAAATAGCCAGTGCTAGCTAGCAGTGGCTAAAAGGGTAAGTTACTGACCTGTAACTCAAGGTTCTTTGAGATGTATGGTCCCACTGTGGTTTATGCATGTGCACTATGTGCCCAGAGCCGGACAATTTGAAAGCAATGTCTGGTGGTCTGTGCACGCACCCTGGCTCACCTTGTGTCTCCATCCAAGGGAACAAAAAAAAGAGTGGACTGACCGCCTCTACAGTTCCTTCTCTACCACAAATTAGATAGAGCTGAAGCAGAGGGGAAGGAAAGAGGATAGTAGACTACAGATTGAAACTAAACATCTCAAAGACCCTCCAGTTTCAGGTCAGTAACTTCCTTTTCTTCTTTGAGTGATGTCCCTATTGTATCCCACTGTGGGTGACTCACAAGCAGTACCTAAGGAGGAGGGCGTGAGGATGTAGACGGAAGGGCTGAGAACTGCCATCCCAAAGGAGGCATCAGCAGAGGAGTCCCACACTGGGACATGTTTTGCAAACTGGTGAACGGAGTCCCATGTGGCTGTCTTACAGATCTCAAGGAGGGGAACATCCTTAAATGATGCCATTGCTGTAGTTTGTGCTCTGGTGGAATGAGCTCTTTCCCCATTGAAGGGAGTGGGGGGTTCAACAGCTGATAGCAGAGTAGAATGCAGCCAGAGATCCCTTTGGAGATTCTCTAGGTCAGTGGTTCTTAACCTATTTACGATTGTGGGCTGCATATACAGCTTTCTATGTGTTATATGGGCTGCATCCACACACTATACATACTACCTGTACATCTAAAAAAACATAAGGTTTAGTATTTGTTATATGACAGCAATATAATTCAAACTGATACAGTACCTTTCATTTCAACCCAGGCATATGTCTACCAAGAGCATTTTAAATTAGCAAAATAAGTGAAAACATCACTGTTACAATTATTAATTTATGTAAGGGTGGTATGGCATGGTATATTGTACCTACTGCTCTAGGTGGAGATGGCGTGCCCCCTAATTCTTTCTGCTACAGCAACAAATAGTCTTGGGGATATCCTGATTGGTTTTGTTCTTTTCAGGTAAAATACAAAGGCCCGCTGAACACTGAAGGAATGGAGTCTTAATTTCTCTGCAGACGTGTACAGTTTTGGGAAGAAGAAAAGGAGTACTTGTGGCACCTTAGAGACTAACCAATTTATTTGAGCATGAGCTTTCGTGAGCTACAGCTCACTTCATCAGATGTATACCGTGGAAACTGCAGCAGACTTTATATACACACAGAGAATATGAAACAATACCTCCTCCCACCCCACTGTCCTGCTGGTAATAGCTTATCTAAAGTGATCAACAGGTGGGCCATTTCCAGCACAAATCCAGGTTTTCTCACCCTCCACCCCCCCACACAAATTCACTCTCCTGCTGGTGCTAGCCCATCCAAAGTGACAACTCTTTACATAATCAAGTCGGGCTATTTCCTGCATAGATCCAGGTTTTCTCACATCTCCCCCACCCCCATACACACACAAACTCACTCTCCTGCTGGTAATAGCTCATCTAAACTGACCACTCTCCAAGTTTAAATCCAAGTTAAACCAGAACATCTGGGGGGGGGGGTAGGAAAAAACAAGAGGAAACAGGCTACCTTGCATAATGACTTAGCCACTCCCAGTCTCTATTTAAGCCTAAATTAATAGTATCCAATTTGCAAATGAATTCCAATTCAGCAGTTTCTCGCTGGAGTCTGGATTTGAAGTTTTTTTGTTTTAAGATAGCGACCTTCATGTCTGTGATTGCGTGACCAGAGAGATTGAAGTGTTCTCCGACTGGTTTATGAATGTTATAATTCTTGACATCTGATTTGTGTCCATTTGTTCTTTTACGTAGAGACTGTCCAGTTTGACCAATGTACATGTCAGAGGGGCATTGCTGGCACATGATGGCATATATCACATTGGTGGATGTGCAGGTGAACGAGCCTCTGATAGTGTGGCTGATGTTATTAGGCCCTGTGATGGTGTCCCCTGAATAGATATGTGGGCACAATTGGCAACGGGCTTTGTTGCAAGGATAAGTTCCTGGGTTAGTGGTTCTGTTGTGTGGTATGTGGTTGTTGGTGAGTATTTGCTTCAGGTTGTGGGGCTGTCTGTAGGCAAGGACTGGCCTGTCTCCCAAGACTTGTGAGAGTGTTGGGTCATCCTTTAGGATAGGTTGTAGATCCTTAATAATGCGTTGGAGGGGTTTTAGTTGGGGGCTGAAGGTGACCGCTAGTGGCGTTCTGTTATTTTCTTTGTTAGGCCTGTCCTGTAGTAGGTAACTTCTGGGAACTCTTCTGGCTCTATCAATCTGTTTCTTTACTTCTGCAGGTGGGTATTGCAGTTGTAAGAAAGCTTGACAGAGATCTTGTAGGTGTTTGTCTCTGTCTGAGGGGTTGGAGCAAATGTGGTTGTATCGCAGAGCTTGGCTGTAGACGATGGATCGTGTGGTGTGGTCAGGGTGAAAGCTGGAGGCATGCAGGTAGGAATAGCGGTCAGTAGGTTTCCGGTATAGGGTGGTGTTTATGTGGCCATTGTTTATTAGCACTGTAGTGTCTAGGAAGTGGATCTCTTGTGTGGACTGGACCAGGCTGAGGTTGGTGGTGGGATGGAAATTGTTGAAATCATGGTGGAATTCCTCAAGGGCTTCTTTTCCATGGGTCCAGATGATGAAGATGTCATCAATATAGTGCAAGTAGAGTAGGGGCTTTAGGGGACGAGAGCTGAGGAAGCGTTGTTCTAAATCAGCCATAAAAATGTTGGCATACTGTGGGGCCATGCGGGTACCCATAGCAGTGCCGCTGATCTGAAGGTATACATTGTCCCCAAATGTGAAATAGTTATGGGTAAGGACAAAGTCACAAAGTTCAGCCACCAGGTTAGCCGTGACATTATCGGGGATAGTGTTCTTGACGGCTTGTAATCCATCTTTGTGTGGAATGTTGGTGTAGAGGGCTTCTACATCCATAGTAGCCAGGATGGTGTTATCAGGAAGATCACCGATGGATTGAAGTTTCCTCAGGAAGTCAGTGGTGTCTCGAAGGTAGCTGGGAGTGCTGGTAGCGTAGGGCCTGAGGAGGGAGTCTACATAGCCAGACAATCCTGCTGTCAGGGTGCCAATACCTGAGATGATGGGGCGCCCAGGATTTCCAGGTTTATGGATCTTGGGTAGTAGACAGAATATCCCAGGTCGGGGTGTCTGTGCGGATTTGATCTTGTGCTTTTTCAGGAAGTTTCTTGAGCAAATTCTGTAGTTGCTTTTGGTAACTCTCAGTGGGATCATAGGGTAATGGCTTGTAGAAACTCGTGTTGGAGAACTGCCGAGCAGCCTCTTGTTCATATTCCGACCTATTCATGATGACAACAGCACCTCCTTTGTCAGCCTTTTTGATTATGATGTCAGAGTTGTTTCTGAGGCTGTGGATGGCATTGCGTTCCGCATGGCTGAGGTTATGGGGCAAGTGATGCTGCTTTTCCACAATTTCAGCCCGTGCACGTCGGTGGAAGCACTCTATGTAGAAGTCCAGTCTGCTGTTTCGACCTTCAGGAGGAGTCCATCTAGAATCCCTCTTTCTGTAGTGTTGGCAGGGAGACCTCTGTGGATTAGTATGTTGTTCAGAGGTATTTTGGAAATATTCCTTGAGACGGAGACGTCGAAAATAGGATTCTAGGTCACCACAGAACTGTATCATGTTCGTGGGGGTGGAGGGGCAGAAGGAGAGGCCCCGAGATAGAACAGCTGCTTCTGCTGGGCTGAGAGTATAGTTGGATAGGTTAACAATATTGCTAGGTGGGGTGAGGGAACCATTGCTGTGGCCCCTTGTAGCATGTAGTAGTTTAGAAAGTTTAGTGTCCTTTTTCTTTTGTAGAGAAGCAAAGTGTGCGTTGTAAATGGCTTGTCTAGTTTTAGTAAAATCCAGCCACGAGGAAGTTTGAAACAAAAAAACTTCAAATCCAGACTCCAGCGAGAAACTGCTGAATTGGAATTCATTTGCAAATTGGATACTATTAATTTAGGCTTAAATAGAGACTGGGAGTGGCTAAGTCATTATGCAAGGTAGCCTGTTTCCTCTTGTTTTTTCCTACCCCCCCCCCCAGATGTTCTGGTTTAACTTGGATTTAAACTTGGAGAGTGGTCAGTTTAGATGAGCTATTACCAGCAGGAGAATGAGTTTGTGTGTGTATGGGGGTGGGGGAGATGTGAGAAAACCTGGATCTATGCAGGAAATAGCCCGACTTGATTATGTAAAGAGTTGTCACTTTGGATGGGCTAGCACCAGCAGGAGAGTGAATTTGTGTGGGGGGGTGGAGGGTGAGAAAACCTGGATTTGTGCTGGAAATGGCCCACCTGTTGATCACTTTAGATAAGCTATTACCAGTAGGACAGTGGGGTGGGAGGAGGTATTGTTTCATATTCTCTGTGTGTATATAAAGTCTGCTGCAGTTTCCACGGTATACATCTGATGAAGTGAGCTGTAGCTCACGAAAGCTCATGCTCAAATAAATTGGTTAGTCTCTAAGGTGCCACAAGTACTCCTTTTCTTTTTGCGAATACAGACTAACACGGCTGTTCCTCTGAAACCTGTCAGTTTTGGGAAGAGCATGGTAAGTGAATTGATTGGTTAAGGTGAAATTCTGAAAATACTTTAGGGGTGAATTTGAGATGTAGAAGCAAAGAAACCTTGTTCTTATGGAATATAGTGTAAGGAGGATCTGCCATCATTGCTTCATGCTTGCCAACCAACCCTTCTAGCTGAGGTGATGGCTACAAGGAAAGTGATCTTCATGGAAAGGAGAGACATGGAGCAAGATGCTAAAGATTCAAAGGGAGGGCCTTGTGAGTACCAAGAGAACAAGGTTAAAGTACCTCTGGGGAGTAGGCTTCTGAATAGGTGGAAAGGTTCTGATTAGTCCTTTTGCAAAATCTATTGTCAGTGGATGTGCAAAGACTGAGTAGTTCTCAGAAGGGGATGGTATGCACTACTTGCTGCCAAGCAGACTCAGAAGGAGTTGATGGACAATCCTGATGTCTTCAAAGAGAGATATAGTCCTAGATGAGAGGTATATCTGCAGTTTCTGGGAGAATACCTCTTTGACGTGCTCAAGAAGAAAAACGCCTCCATTTAGATATGTAACATCTTTTAGCAGAGTCCTTTCTACTATTAGCAAGGTTGTCTCACATGGTTGTGGAGCATGAACATTCTAAGATGGATGCCCATCCAAATACCAATCCCTGAGCTGGAGTGAATGTGGATCGGGGTGCTTGATCTTGCCATTCCACTGAGTCAGGAGTTTGGGAAACACTGGGAGGAAGATAGGTGGGCGAGGTGACATGCATAGGAGGTTGGGAAACCAAAACTGCCTGGACCAGAAGTGGGCCATCAGGATGACTCTGTCCTGCTGGATTTTGTGTAGAACCCGTGGCAGGAGCAGTAGTGAAGGGAAGGTACTGTTGAACTGATCTGACCAAGGAAGAAGCAGAGTGTCACCCTGTGAGTGGTGACCTAGGGTGCCTCTGGAGCAATATGTGAGGCATTTCCTGTTTTCTTGAGAGGTGAACAGATCCCGAGTTGGGGTTCCCCATAGGGTGAAAGTATTGCATGATGCCAAGTCATAGAGCTCCTACTTGTGGTTGACTGCAAAATATCTGTTAGGTTTCAGAGTAACAGCCGTGTTAGTCTGTATTCGCTAAAAGAAAAGGAGTACTTGTGGCGCCTTAGAGACTAACCAATTTATTTGAGCATAAGCTTTCGTGAGCTACAGCTCACTTCATCGGATGAAGTGAGCTGTAGCTCACGAAAGCTTATGCTCAAATAAATTGGTTAGTCTCTAAGGTGCCACAAGTGCTCCTTTTCTTTTGCCAATATCTGTTAGGGGCATCTGCATATTTTGCTTCCCTGGAAGGGAGGCTGCTGAGAGGGTGATTCAATTGCTGATGCGCCAGTTCCACAAGCTGACCACTTCTGCACACAGGGAGATGGATCTTGTTCCTTCCTGCTTGTTGATGCAGAAGACAGTCATAACATTGTCTTACATTACAAGGACATGGTGAATATGGATGAATGGAAGAGAGGTCTTGCATGCCTTCCAGAGTGTTGCAACTCCAGTATATTGATATGCATCCTGGACTCTCAAGGTGTCCAAGTGCTATTTGGCTTTTCATGTGGGCTCCCCAACTTAATAGGGATGCGTTTGTTGTAACACTCTGTACCTCAGAATAGCAATCTGGAACCCCCATGTGCACCACTGTTATATGATTATGATGAGGTATCATCTAATAAGTCTTGATTTGTTGAACATTAATATCCTGTTGAATTATGTGTGTTACCATTGAATCTGAAGTTATGAAGTTTTGCTGTGTTGGTTACTGACATATGTTGTGAGGTTGGGAAACATCTACAGACAGCCTTTCAGTGGCAACAAAGGAGCACCCAGTAAGACAGATTTACATCAGGACCAACCAGACATGTGTTTATGGACCATTAAGGAGAATCCACTCTCCCAGTGGCCATCCCAGAGACTCCACAGAGAGGGCATGTACGCAATGAAGGTGGCCTAACCCACATCACAGCAAGGATCTTTTTAGCAGCTGAAATAAAGTACAAAAAAGGACAGCGACATAATCACTGGAGCTCGCTCCTCCCCCATCTCAACATCTGGAAGATCATCTGGAAAACAAAGACTTTGAACTGGGGAGATTGATTCCAAGCTGAAAGGGAATACAGCCCATGTATTAAGGACTGTGAGCTGCTTGTAACATCTATTAGGGCGAGAATAACTCTTTGAGTCAAATCTTGCTTAGTCTGTTAAAGTTAGAATTTCTATTTTTATTTCTTTTGTAACCAATTTTTATTTCTATGCCTGCTACTTATAATCACTTAAAATCTATCTTTCTGTAGTTAATAAAACTGTTTTATATTTTACCTAAAACAGTGTGGCTGTGGTTGATGTGCTTGGGGAATTTCAAATGAGGTTAACAAGAGCCACTACTCTTTGTCAGAGTGGCTAACTAATTAATGAGCTTGCATTATCCAAGGGAGTCTTGAGCAGTGTAAAACGGTATAGTGCTGCGGTGCAGGGCTGGGATGATTAGCTAGGGCCTCTTTCTGTATGATTCATGAGTGGCTTAGAGAGCATTCATACAATTTAGTATGATAAAGTGCCTGGAGGTGTTTGCTATTTGTCACTGGCATAGCATTGTGAGAGACAGCCCAAGCTGGAGGGTGAAGGGGTACAGAGGTCCCACAGTTCCAGTTTGTACCCTGGGGATCCCTTCACGTTTGTAATAATGGTTCTTTCCAGAGAACAAGGGATAAAGGGGACGCCCACACATACCAGGCAAGTATTTGTCCATCATAGCAAGAAATACACTACCTTGGTTATTATAATGAGGTTCATGTAATGGCGATTTTGAAAGTATACTGACTGAAGCCACATTTGAAGGCAATGCAGTTGGAGCCTTGCAAACAGAATGGCCTAGGTGCATGAGGCCATATGACCTAAGAGAATGACATGTTTGGACTGGTATTTGAGCGTTGTTTGTAATCTGAGCTATATTTTTCATGGGCTGGAACCTGTCTGGGTATGTTCTTTCAGTGACAGAATTAAAGGTGGCTGTGATGAAGTCCAGAGATTGCATGGGGATGAGAACAGATTTTTCTGTTTATGCTGACTCCCAGTCAGAAAAGGAGGTGCAGTATCATAGAGGTTGGCGCATAGGCTTCCTGGTGGTGATAAGAAGCCAGTCATCGAGGTAGTGGAAGATAATGAGACAATATCATCTGATGTGAGCTGCTAGTACCAAGAATATATTAGTATAGAATCTGAGGGAGGTTGCTATTCAGAAAGGGAGTAGTACAGTGTGCTGAAAATGGTCATAGCCCACCATAATCTGAGGAAGCATCTGTGAGCGGGATGAACATCTATGTGAAAGTAGGCGTCTTTCATATCGAGAGCCATAAACCACATGCCCTTTTCTAAAAATGGGATTATAGATGTTAATGTGAACATGCGAAATCTGAGCTTGTGAATGAAGCAGTTGAGATGGCAGAGGTTGAGGACTGGTCTCCAACTGCTCTTCTTTTTGGGTATCAGGAAATAAATCAAGTAAAACCCACTAACTTGGTATTGAGGATGGATATGTTCTATAGCTCCTTGCTGTAATAGGGAGTTCACCTCTTGTTTGAGGATACCCTTGTGAGAGCAGCCCCCAAAGGTTCACTTGGTGGTTAGGAATCTTCCAGTGACAAGAATGCTGATTCCGGTTCCAGTGGCAATACTGTCAGTACCACTGGGGGGACTGGTATTCTCTGTATGGGATGGGCAACAAACTCCTTCCGGAGAAAATGCTTTGTGGAGTGGCAACGGATTTCAGATCTCCCTGGTGTGAGAGGGGTTCTACTTGTTCAAACTGCTGGAGCTGAAGAGGAAGAGAGTACCTGAAGCTGATGAAAACTGATGAAAAACTTGTCAATGCCAATGGATCCTGGGGTTGGAGATGCTGAGGATGACGGTACTGATGGATCCGTCAGTTTGGTACTGATGTGCTTATGGGCTTTCTTGTTGTGCCTCTGGGACTTAGGATGTGCTAAGTTCTCACAGGCTGAGGTGATGAGCTTGCTTAGAGCCGAATCTGACTTCTTTGAAGTGGATTTAGAGGAAGACTGAGTCTCATGCTTCTGAGAGTGCTTCCAGGATTCCCAACGACATCCCAACAGAGAGTTTTGGGGGTTGAATCTCCTGCTCCAGAGTCAGATTTTGCAGTAGAAGGTGCACTCCTTAATGAATCAGACCAACATACAGCAGGATTCCATGGCCTGGGTCTGATCTGGGGCCTCCTGGCCTTCTCCATAAGGTATTTGCAGAGATGAAGTTCCTGCCCTTCTCGGGTAAGGCTGGGGAATGATGGGCAGATACTGAACCTCACAGTGATGTGGACTTCCCGAAGGTAATACAAGCATCACTGATGGTCATTGCTGACTGAGAAGGTATGCAGGCATGAAGTCCAGAGTTTAAAGCCTGGAGTCCAGGGCATAGTCTAGTACTCGAATAGAGTACAGGGCTGGGGGAAGTTCCCTAAGAGACTAAATCTAAATATTAATAAATCCATAAAACACTGAACTATAGGCTATAAAAACTGTAAAAACTATTTATAAAACTAACCCTAATTCTTATTTTGTAGGATGAAGCCGAAGCTACAGACACTGGAGGTTCCCACCTGGACCATGTGGCAGTGAGAAAGAACTTGAGAGAAAGAACTTGAGAGGCCCCACTCCTTATCCCCTTGGCCTGAGACACTGATGCATGGACCAATAGATGCTACTTTCAAATTCTCTGGCTCCAGGTGCATGGCGCTCACCTGGAATACAATGGAATACAGTAGGGACCAACCCTCAAAGAAAAACTTAGGACTTTGTGGAGGTATACATATAGGACTTGACCCAGCACCACTGAAATCAGTGGGAGTGTTAGTATTGATTTTATTGGGAAGATGATCGTGGCCATAGTTAATTGTATCAACATGCCACCTTTGATGTTAACATTTTTGCCATTTTCTACCCAATCCCCAAACTCTACCTCTTACAGAAAATTATTGTGAAGGTGGTGGCAATCCAACTCCAGCATCATGTGTAGGAATCATTGCTTAAAACCAGTGAATAAAAGTTAATGCCCTTTGGTGAATGAGGAGAGAGATAGAAAAGCCCTGTTATGGCATCTAGTCTATCTCCAGTTGTATGGTTCTATGAAAAAGTGTGGCACCATTCTCTTTCAAGAAGCAGTAAAGTGTAGCAGACACAGTGGCACCTATCCAGTTATTGTCACTTCATTTCCCATATAAATTACACTCAGAATGTAATTACTCAACTTGCAAAGTCACATTAACATTTGATTAGAGATTGAAAATAAAGTCAAATTAGCAACACAACAATGTGCAGTTGCCTTGAAGGAATAATTTGGTGACAAAGAGATGAAGTATGCTGATACAGGAAACAGAAACGAGTCAAATGGTTAGTTGGCACTTTAGATGAATGTGGCCCTGTTCATCATATCAGACACTGCCCTAGCTTAGGGATGGGCTCGAATAATAGTTTAAAGAAAGAAATACCCAACAATTTGGTAGATGGCATGTCAGAAATATGTGCACATATGTCATAAATATAAAGGGAAGGGTAAACCCATTTGAAATCCCTCCTGGCCAGGGGAAAGCTCCTCTCACCTGTAAAGGGTTAAGAAGCTAAAGGTAACCTCGCTGGCACCTGACCAAAATGACCAATGAGGAGACAAGATACTCAAAAGCTGGGAGGAGGGAGAGAAACAAAGGCTCTGTGTGTCTGTCTGTATTCTGTCTTGGCCAGGGATAGACCAGGAATGGAGTCTTAGAACTTTTAGTAAGTAATCTAGCTAGGTACGTGTTAGGTTATGATTTCTTTAAATGGCTGAGAAAAGAACTGTGCTGAATAGAATAACTATTTCTGTCTGTGTATCTTTTTTGTAACTTAAGGTTTTGCCTAGAGGGGTTCTCTATGTTTTTGAATCTAATTACCCTGTAAGGTATCTACCATCCTGATTTTACAGGGGGGATTTCTTTATTTCTATTTACTACTGTTTTTATTAAAAGGCTTCTTGTAAGAAAACTGAATGCTTTTTCATTGTTCTCAGATCCAAGGGTTTGGATCTGTGGTCACCTATGCAAATTGGTGAGGCTTTTTATCCAACATTTCCCAGGAAAGGGGGGGGTGCAAGTGTTGGGAGGATTGTTCATTGTTCTTAAGATCCAAGGGTCTGGGTCTGTAGTCACCTAGGCAAATTGGTGAGGCTTTTTACCAAACCTTGTCCAGGAAGTGGGGTGCAAGGTTTTGGGAAGTATTTTGGGGGGAAAGACGCGTCCAAACAGCTCTTCCCCAGTAACCAGTATTAGTTTGGTGGTGGTAGCGGCCATTCCAAGGATAACGGGTGTAATATTTTGTACCTTGGGGAAGTTTTGACCTAAGCTGGTAAAGATAAGCTTAGGGGGTTTTTTCATGCAGGTCCCCACATCTGTACCCTAGAGTTCAGAGTGGGGGAGGAACCTTGACAACATACTTCGTTTGAAGTAGGAGCCAAAGATCAGAAAGGGTACAGGGCTCTAGAGGCAGATTTTTGCTTTACAGATAAGTGGTGCTGAGATGATTAAGTAAACTGGCTCTGCATGTTAAAACAAAGTACTACTGGTTGGAAGATCCTACATGGATTTCCAAATCTGCTACATATTTGAGAGCTAAAGAACTTTAAATAAAGTCCTGCTCAGTCTTTTGTTGTCTGCCACAGAATCCAGATTGCAGGATATAATGAACAGTGTCCTTCCAGCCGAGGAAAGCTGACTACTGCTCCAATTTCTCAGCAGGGGGCTGGTGTTTCATCATGCACTAGGTATATTACATGGTCATCTAAATAGGCACGCTGCTATTTAGGCCATATGGCAGCTTTCATCAGCTGAAGGAGGAAAGAAAATCACAGCAATCTAAATGTTTTGGACAGGCAATCTAATCTTTTCATTTTTTGTTAGGTGAAATGGACAGGACATTAGCATGCTGGTGTTATTTCTTTTTTTTATATTCTAAATGCATCAAGAAATAATTAAACTATTACCAATGGGGCTTTCATGCTTAACGGAGGAGTTTTCTGCTCCTCAACTTTATGGCAATTATCTGCAAGCCAAGGATTTCCCGCCTCCCCTCCCAATAAAAAAAACTAGATAAAGGATTCAGTCATCAACTTTCCTAATACACTGTGCACAGAACTGGAAATACAATTTCACACTCCTGGGTCCATTGTAAACTTTATCCACTATTATTCTTGTAGTTCAGAAGTCAGTGAGAATTAGATTTTCACTCAGCTATCTCCAAAACAGAAAGGGAGAGAAAATGTTTTATATGATAAGGTTTGAGTTCTTGAATGTTGCGCTTCAGTATTTCTGCCTCTATTTTTTTTTAATTCCCTGCCAACCTCGAGTAGGACCTACCTTATAATGTCATCAGCTTCTCACTGGGGCATAAACTGTAAAACCATGAAAGATTCTGTACTTTCCTTTAGGTCTTTTTGTATAGACTACACACTATAGTATCAGCCACGAATATCCAGATTACAATCTGAATGTAGCCGAGGCAGTCTAAATGAGTACTGGTTTCCATTCGCTACAAAAGTAACTATATTCTGTGCTATGCAGCTGTTCAGATTTTTGATTCATGAACAGCTGGCAAAAAAATGAAATTGGTGTTGCAAGATGATCTTGACATTCTGTTGTGATAAATGAAAGGCATCTTTCCCAATCCAGTGTTATAAGAGGCAGTAGGGATCAAAGGATCATGTGACATCTGACTAAATAAATCACTTGCACATCAACGAAATTTAAAATGCAAACAAATCTTAAAGAGAAGATGTATTTTTACAGAATAGAAAAGATATTTAAAAAGAAAGGGAAAGGAATACAATACTGCCATCTTCCAAAACCAGGTTTTTCGTCAGGAAGGCTATCAACACTGGAGCACGTGGAAATACGTACTGAGGAGTTGTGAAAGCCTTAGCTTAACAGAGGGGCAGTTCATTAGGGAAAGTGTGGAATTTGTAAAGTGCTTTGTATTCTTAATTAATTATTATTATTATTATTATTAAAAGGGACGCTGGCCATTATCAATTATAATTAAGGATGCAAAACAATTTCCATTCTAGCCTCATTTTCAGACACCCATACCTTTCTGAATATTCTATTTAAATCCAATTTATATTTCACCATTTATGCTGCTTCTTTATTTTGTGTATTTCACCCAATTTAAACAATGAAAACAGGCCAGTAATTTTTAATTTTGTCAATGGTCTTTTTCTGGTCAGTTGCACTTTCTGGTTCTCATGTCTGAGTCTTATAGTGTGTTCATTGCCTGATTTCTCTTTGTTTTTTAAAGCCAACTATGTTACATTTAGGTGCCAAGAGTTAGGAACTTAAATTTATAGTTAGGTGTCTAAGTAAGTGGCTGTATTTTCAGAGATGTGGAACAACCATATTTGACTTTGCTCCCATTGTTCACAGCTTCTTCTGTTGACGCCATGCTCAATACCTCTCAAAACCAGGCCACTTATTTAGATGTCTTAGGGATAGCTTCAATCTTAGGCACGCTAGCTTGAAAATTTTGTCTTTAGATTGTAAACTCCTCAGGACAATGACTTGTTTTTTCTGCATTTTGTACAAGGCTGAGCACAAATATTAAAATACTGCTAATAAATAATATTAATGATAAATAAAATTATTCTCATTGAAGTCAAACATCTCATGAAAACATTTCTGTTTGGATTCAATTTTCTTAAATTCTTCTTATACACAATGTAAGGGCCTCCTCGCTAGATTTGACCTCATGTGGAAAAAAATCCTTTAAAAAATCAATGGCATGTTTCTGACAATGGCCTGACATCCATATCCTCTTCCAATAACACAAAGAGGTTCCCTGAAAAAAATAAAAAAGTTGCTACTTCTTGTCCCACATCTATTGGGTTCCATTTAAAAAAACCACAGCAATATAGTGACTAGTCCAAATCAGTCATGTTAACACAATTGCTGTATAGTGTGACAAAGTTCCTCCTCTATCTTGGTGGGTCTTGCACTTATTGGTGGATTTGCTCACCTTGGAGCTTCACAGCAGCCCTCAGCTTGGCCGTTTTTCTGAACCCACAGTCCAGGTCAACTCCTCCTGTGTCTGACCAGGAGTTGGGAGGATTTGGGGGGAACCCAGGCCCGCCCTCCACTCCAGGTTCCAGCCCAGGGCCCTGTGGAATGCAGCTGTCTAGAGTGCCTCCTGGAACAGCTGTGCGACAGCCACAACTCCCTGGGCTACTTCCCCCTGGCCTCCTCCCAACAGCTTCTTTATCCTCACCATAGGACCGTCCTCCTGGTGTCTGATAATGTTTGTACACCTCAGTCCTCCAACAGTCCTCGTTCTCACTCTCAGCTCCTAGTGCCTCTTGCTCCCAGCTCCTACCACACACACCACAAACTGAAGTGAGCTCCTTTTTAAAACCCAGGTGCCCTGATTAGCCTGCCTTAATTGATTCTAGCAGCTTCTTCATTGGCTGCAGGTGTTCTAATCAGCCTATCTGTCTTAATTGTCTCCAGAAGGTTCTTGATTGTTCTAGAACATTCCCTGTTACTTTACCCAGGGAAAAGGGACCTACTTAACCTGGGGCTAATATATCTGCCTTCTATTATTCTCCTATAGCCATCTGGCCCGACCCTGTCACAATAGTTTGTTTAAAACTGGAAGTATATCATCAGTAACTGTATACAGACACTGCTTTTAGAAATCCAGCCCAATGTAGCTCAATTGAAAACTATACTTATATGCATAAGTTGGTATGAGGACAAAGAATGTCACCAAGAAAAGCATATAAGCATGTGTTTCTCTTTAAGTCTGTGCATAGTCCAGCTGACTTAAATGGATCTACTTATGTGCTTAAAGTTAAGCATGTGCTTAAATGCTATGCTGAATTGGGGTGTATACCCCGAAAACATTAATTCTCCAATGCCTTGAAATTTATATAGTAATTTGCCCTTGCGTAAAGTGGGTGTGAAACCCTGTCACATCACCCTGCACAGGTGTAAACGACAACGTGCAAAGCAGTGGATAACCAGGCCCTTAAATGGCAATTTCTTCCTGAGTTTAGAGATACATTATACTGTGATTACTTAAAAGTACCCCAGTAAAAATGTGCTACCTACAGTGCACCCAGAAAAACAGGAGTGACAAAATATAACCTAAATTGACTCAACATTTCCTGTGGTATTATTTTCCACTGCACTGATCTAAAATATACTGACAGTTATGCTTCTGAAATGGGGAAGAAGTTCAGGCTGAAGTGAACAGAAGATACAATCTATTAGACAGGTTTCAGAGTAGCAGCCGTGTTAGTGTGTATTCGCAAAAAGAACAGGAGTACTTGTGGCACCTTAGAGACTAACAAATTTATTTGAGCTACAGCTCACTTCAGACTTTCAAGTATGGAAGGACTATTGTTAAAAAGATAGTCAATAACTTAAGAAAAATAAAATATAAAAACCCCAGTGTGCCACGAGATACATAGACAACAGTATTATTGTAAATAACCAGGGGAGAAAGTAAGATGCCATAAATATGTTAATGACTAGTCTATTTTAAGAAAATTAAAATGTCAGCTGGGACAAAAATCTGCTTTATTTACACTGGTATTACCCCAATTAGGTTGCCCAACAGAGTTGCTAACATTTCTCTGATTTTGAATAAATTACACAAAATATATTTTGTCTTCTCTCACAAAGCTAAGAACTTGTTCACTGGATACTTAAACTTTGAGCCAGCCCTTCCTAAAAATCAGGTATGCAGCTCTCTATGTTTGTCTTATGTCTAGTCCCTGGAAGTTCTCAGAATAAGATGTGTTTCAGAGTAACAGCCGTGTTAGTCTGTATTCGCAAAAAGAAAAGGAGTACTTGTGGCACCTTAGAGACTAACCAATTTATTTGAGCATAAGCTTTCGTGAGCTACAGCTCACTTCATCAGACGCATACTGTGGAAAGTGTAGAAGATCTTTTTGTACACACAAAGCATGAAAAAATACCTCCCCCCACCCCACTCTCCAGCGGGGTGGGGGGAGGTATTTTTTCATGCTTTCTACACTTTCCACAGTATGCATCCAATGAAGTGAGCTGTAGCTCACAAAAGCTTATGCTCAAATAAATTGGTTAGTCTCTAAGGTGCCACAAGTACTCCTTTTCTTTTTTCAGAATAAGATGACAGCAAACGGAGATTTTGAGCAATTTCTGAACCAATAAAAGGTAAATTTCACATTCTTGGCCATGTGGCCAGTAGAGAGCCTGAGAAAATAGAAAAGAGGTGGGGAAGGATCAATGTAAGAGATGAATTGGAAAGACACAGCTGAATAGGTGTCCTAATCGGGACACAATCAGTGAACACTTGAACATTTGAAATTTAAGATCCTTTCCAGCTGCAGACACAGAGGACATCATTATGGAACCTAACAGGGTTAAAATGATTAATAATGTACCCTGTGAAATGATGTATAGCTATGTATCAGACGGCATTCTTTTGTATATTAGAAAATATTTAATGAAGAAATCATTAAAAATAAACTATAGAATAAGTGGCTTTGGTTTGGGATTTTATAGCAATTGGTCAATATTTGAATCCCCTGGGTTCGAAAAGCATATCTGTAAAAAGGACAATAGTTGCTTGGAATGTGTTTCTTGGGATCTGAATAAAGGACAGACTTATATAAACATAGGTAGGGAACCAGACGGACAGGACATCAACTAGAGGCAGTTGGCTTGGGGACATAAGGCCTAATCCTGCTTCAGTGGGAGTTTTGCCAGTGATTTCAATAAGAGAAGGATCAGGACAATGGTGAGAAAGCAGCCATTTGTCCATGAGCAAGAAAGCAAATAACAACAACAGAGCACTGAACTGGCTCCCAGAAGCATCTGTTCTACTAGGTACTACTTAAGAGGCTATAACTAGAAAAGTGTGCTTGAGCTCTCTCTCTGTCTTTTTCCTAATCCAGAAATATAGATTCCAATCCAGCACATCATTTAAGCATAAAGTTAAAGTTAGGCACATGCTTAAGTGCTAGCCCTGTCCAGAATGGCACATAAGCACATGCCTAACTTTATGCTTAAGTGATGTATTGGATCAGGGTTATATAAAAAGATTGTTTCCAGTCATTACCTATTATCCACCACAACCCCAAATCCTTTTCAGAGTCACTGCTTTCCAGGATAGAGTCCCCCGTTTTGTAAGTATGGCCTATATTCTTCGTTCCTAGATGTATAAATTTGCATCTAGTAGCATCAAAACACACATTTGTTTGCTTGCACTGAGTTTATCAAACAATCCCAATGGATCTAAATCAATGTCCTCTTCATTATTTACCATTTCCCCAATTTTCGGTCCATCAGCAAACTTTATCAGTGATGATTTTAATGTTTTCTTCCTAGCCATTGATAAAAATGTTAAATAATGTAGGGGCAAGAACCATTCCCTGTGGGAGTCCACTGGAAACACCCACTCAATGACAATCCCCGCTTATAATTACATTTCGAGATCTATCAGTTAGCCAGTTTTTAACCCATTTAATATGTCAATTTTATGTAATTCTCATTTTTTAATCAAAATGTCAAGTGGTACCAAGTCAAATGCCTAAGTATGTTAAGAAAATGCTATTTCTTCTATTAACCAGACTGGTAATTGAAGCAAAAAATTATATCAAGTTAGTTTGAAAGTATCTATTTTCCATAAACCCGTGTTGATTTGCATTAATTACATTACTCTCCTTTAATTCTTTATTAATCAAGTCCCATATCAGCCACTCCATTACCTTGCCCAGGATCAACATCAGGCTGATAGGCCTATAATTACCTGGGTAATTACTTGGGCTACCACATTTACTCTTTTTCAAAATTGGCACAGTATTATATTGGACATCTGTTGGAAAATAACACAGTAGGGCACAGATTATACAACAAGTTGGAGATAAATATTTAGTTCAGAAGGTGGAGAAAGCTACTAGGGGAGAGGTTGTTTTAGATTTGATTTTGAGAAATAGGGAGGACCTGGTTGAGAATTTGAAAGTGGAAGGCTGCTTGGGTGAAAGTGATCATGAAATGATAGAATTTATGATTCTAAGGAATGGTAGGAGGGAAAACAGCACAATAAAGATAATGGATTTCAAGAAGACAAACTTTAACAAACTCAGGGAAATTGGTAGGTAAGATCCCATTGGAAGCAAGTCTAAGGGGAAAACCAATTCAATAAATTTGACAGTTGTTCAAGAAGATATTATTAAGGGCACAGGAGCAAACTATCCCACTGCATAAGCAAGAGACTACTTGCACAGGCAAGAGGCTTCACAGGAGATCTTCAATTATCTGAAACTCAAAAAAGAGTCCTACAAAAAGTGGAAACAAGGTCAAATTATGAAGGATGAATATAAACAAACAACACAAGCATGTAGGGATAATATTAGAAAGGCTAAGGCACAAAACAAGATTAAACTAAGACAGGGTAGGCCTGTTACTCAATGCGGGGATGGGTGGGGGGCGGGGGGAGGGGCGGGAACAATAGCAGAAAATGTGGAAGTGACTGTAGTGCTAAACAGCTTTTTTGTTTCAGTTTTCACCAAAGAGTTTAGCAGCGATTGGACATCTGACATAGAGAATGCCAGCTAGAAAAGTTAGATGTCTTCAAGTTGCCATGGCTTGATGAAATACATCACAGAATACACAAGGAGCTGAGTGAAAAGATATCAGGGCCATTAACGATTAGAACATAAGAACACAAGAATGGGTCAAACCAATGGTCCATCTAGCCCACTATGCTGTCTTCCGACAGTGGTCAATGTCAGATCCTTCAGAGGGAATGAACAGAACAGGTAATCATCAAGTGATCCATCCCCTGTCACCTATTTCCAGAGGCTAGGGACACTTCAGAGCATGGTTTTGCATCCCTGCCCATCTTGGCTAATAGCCATTGATGGACCTATCCTCCACAAGCTTATCTAGTTCTTTTTTAACCCAGTTATAGTTTTGGCCTTCACAACAACCTCTGGCAAAGAGTTCCATAGGTTGACTGTGCATTGTGTGAAGAAATACTTTTGTTTATTTTAAACCTGATGCCTATTAATTTCATTTGTGTTATGTGGAGTAAATAACACTTCTATATTTACTTTGTCTACCCCAGTCATGGTTTTATGGATCTCTGTCATATCCCCCCTTAGTCATCTGTTTTCTAAGCTGAAAAGTCCCAGTCTTTTTAATCTCTGATCTTCAAAAAGGCATGGGAGAGATTCCAGAGGACTGGAAAACAGCTAATATAGTGCTATAAAAAGGGGAATAAGGACAATCCGGGGAAATACAGACCAGTCAGCTTAAATTTATCACCCGGAAAGAAAATGGAGCAAATAATTAAATAATCAATTTGCAAACACCTAGAAGATAATAAGTGATAAGAAACAGTCAGCATGGATTTGTCAAGAACAAATGGTGCCAAACTTACCTAATGGCTTTCTTTGACAGAGAAACAAGCTTTGTGGATAGTGGGGAAGCAGTAGATGTGGTATATCTTAGCTTTTGATACTGTCTCTTATTACCTTCTCATAAACAAACTAGGGAAACACAACCTAGATGGAGCAACTATAAGGTGGGTGCATAACTAGCTGAAAAACCATTCCCAGAGAGTAGTTATCAGTGGTTCACAGTCAAGCTGGAAGGGCATATCAAGTGGGGTCCCACAGGGATCAGTCAAGGTCCAGTTCAGTTCAATATCTTCATCAATTATTTAGATAATGGCACAGAGAGTATGTTTATAAAGTTTGTGGATTATACCAAGATGGGATGGAGGGGGGAAGTTGCAAGTGCTTTGGAGGACAGGATTAAAATTCAAAATGATCGGGAGAAACTGGAGAAACAGTCTGAAGTAAATAGGTTGAAATTCAATAAGGAAAAATGCAAAGTACTCCACTTAGGAAGGAACAATCAATTGCACACATAAAAAAATGGGAAATGATTGCCTAGGAGAAAGTACTGAGGAAAGGGATCTAGGGGCCATTGTGGAGCTAAATATGAGTCAACAGTGTAACACTGTTGCAAAAAAAGCACACATCATTCTGGGATGCATTAGCAGGAGTGTTGTAAGCAAGACACAAAAAGCAATTCTTCCGCTCTACTCTATGCTGATACAGCCTCAACTGGAGTATTGTGTCCACTTCCGGGAGCCAAATTTCAGGAAAGATGTGGACAAATTGGAGAAACTCCCAGAGAAAAGCAATAAAAATGATTAAAGGTCTAGAAAATGTGAACTACGAGGAAAGACAGAAAAAAATGGGTTTGTTTAGTCTGAAGAAGAGACGAGTGAGGAGGGACATGATAGTTTTCAAGTACATAAAAGGTTGTTACATGAAGGAGGGAGAAAAATTGTTCTCCTCTGAGGATAGGATAAGAAACAATGGGATTAAATTGCAGCAAGAGAGGCTTAGGTTAGATATTAGGAAAAAATTCCTAACCTTCAGGGTGGTTAAGCACTGGAATATATTGCCTAGGGAGATTGTGGAATCTCCGTAACTGGAGTTTTTAAAATGTGAGCAAAATATATTTCCCCTTAACTCTATTCTCAGAAACAGCTGAGCCCTTTTGCTAAAACTTTTTTTAAAAATACTGAGCCGAAGGCAGACACCAGTATGGAAAATTTCATCCCAACTGGCTGAAGTTTGGCAAAGTTATAAGCAACTGAAAACAGAGTCTTTTAATGGGGAAAATGTCAGACAACCTTAATTGTAGGCAACACTTTCAGCTCCATCTACAATAAATTTTACAGCCATTGATATCGGACAGAACTTTGAGTTGCCTTTGTTTAAGTTTTGTTCTATGTTTTTGTAACTTGGTTCACCTTTTTTTGACATCCAGTGGGATGTTGGTGTTTCCCTTTTAGGGTATAAGACGTATTCTGGGCTTTCATGATACGATACTGTATTGTCCTCAGGAACACTGCTGCAATTAGTCATCACAGCATATAGACATGCATTTGTGCTCTTTTGGTGTAGAAGAAGTGTTTTTGACATTTTTAGAATACAGCTCCTTGCCCATCCACTCTCAGAATCAGGACATTTTTGGTGCACTGCCTAAGGCTAAAGGAGACCAAGGTTGCTTGGCTTTTTCATCCTCCAGCCTTTTCTTTCTCCTTAATCTCCATTCTGTAGCAAATACAATTATGTGCCTTGCCTCCAAGCCTGTAGGATAAGCACATGATTCCTTTATTTAACTGATGCTGTAAGCACTGGCACAAATCACCTGGAAAGGGCTACTGTGCAGTGACAAGGCCTGCTGGCCAAGACAGTAGGAGAGATTTCAGTATACTTCTGTAAGATGAAATCGGTTAAAGATCTACATGCCCCAGTTCAAACAAGAACTGAGCTAAGTTCACAGCTCTGAGCTTTTCATTCTGTACATCTAAATGTCACTTGTTAGGCTTTAAATGCAACTAAAAAATTCTGAAAGGCTTTTGACATAATTTTTCAATGCTTCATGGGATTTAGCTAAAATTAATACAAAAACTAACTAGCTATGAGCCAGACCTACAGCTCCAGTTGCGGCTAATGGTAGCTCCAGGTACTCAGCATTTCTGAAAATCAGGCCTATTGCTACTCTTAGTAGAAGACTCCTATTCTATTGCACTAGAATATCTTATCACAGCTGATATATTTTCATGCTGGTCAGATATTATATGTAAATAGGTATATTCTCATCCATATGTAAATATTTCATATACCTTCAGTTAAATGCAAATCTGATTTTCATTAGGGTTACCAGTGAATTGAATTAAATTAGACCAAAATTTATGTTTAGTTCTTATTAACTTACATCTAACTGAGAGCTGTCCAGTCCTTTAGAGATGCCAGTCTATGACAGCACATACTGGAACTGTAATAATTGTAGCTTGTTAAAAATTAGTGAAAGAGCACTAATACCAGTCTGAAAGCTCCAGGGAGGATATCAGAAGTATCCCATATATTATGGTCTTTTATCAACTCTCTAACTTTTTTATACGTTGGAGTCTATCATGTAGATATACTTTCACATCGGTGTCCAACAACCCACAACCCCCTTTAAAGAAGATGAATTATGTTTATTTTACCTTAGAAATATTTCAGCCTGTTAAAAATTACTTTGCAAATTATTGCGTTTCTTAGTAAGATACAGCACATTACCTAAGAGTGCTCTTAATTCAATGTCACTCTGAAATCAGACAGTTTAATTGAGAATATTACTTTAGGAAATACCTGAGAAAGCTACTAGCTGTAGAGGATAACCTATCACTGAAATGGTAAGCAGTCTCTAAATGTATTATTCAAAAATACTGAAAGCACTATTCTCTGACATCAGAATTCTCTAGGCAACAAATGCTCACCAGACACGTTCTAATATCTCTATATATCTGACATTTGAACATGTTTTGTTCTAGCACATTCACCCCATATGTTATCATACATTTCCTTATTACTTACCTCCAAAGTAAGAGCCATCTGTCAGCTTCATCTCCTTACTGGATTTAGTGATGACACCAGCGACCCCATGTTGAATGAAATACATCTTTTTACCCACAGCCCCTTCTCGGATAATATAATCGCCGGGTTGGAACACCTCAAACCGAAGCTTGCTCAGCATGACTGTCACAAAATTGGGGTCTGCGTTAGCGAAAAGAGGCATTGTGGCAACCAGCTTGCGACAGTTGAAATTGACTATCTCCTAAATGGGAGGGAAACATAATGATAGTAATAGTCAGCAAATAGACATCCTAGAGTGGGTAGGTAAAACAAAAAAACAAAAACAGTGTACACAATAAGATAAGACTTTTTTCAGTAGAAATTTTGTGTGTGCTTATTAGACATAAGTCTTTCATTTTGTGGCTCATTTCTAGTCATTTTCATTCCTGTTGCTACTAAAATGGTAAATGAAACAAAAAACCCCCAAACCAAACTAACCAAAACCCAAACAACCCCTCATACTTCCCCACCCCACAAAAGAAACGACACCACTATTTCTATTGAGGCAAAAGGTAGGTTCTTCATGGGTCCCCTTGCAACTTATTTATTCTCCTTGGCTTTTAAGAAAAATTATGGACAAACAGACACTACATATGAATTACAGCCACTGAAAACTCTGTAAAAAGGGCACAGCTTGCAAAACAAGATGGAACAAATTCTCTGCTGGCATAACTCCAATAATTTGAGTGAAGTTATACGAGCAGAAAATCTTAACTTTTATTTTTGACATTTGTATCAACGGTATCTGTACAACTGCAGCAGCTTTAGGGGTAACATAAATGCACATTATGGACTTCTTCCAAAGCCCATTGAAGTCAATGGAAAGATGCCTCTGGATCAGGAACCATCAGATCTGAACTTATGGTAACTAATCATAGAATTATAGGCCGCAATCCTGCAAAGGAATCCATACAAGTGGACCTTTGCATCCACATAGTATCCTGTTGACTTCCTGGGACTCCATAAAGGTTTTAAGGGTCCAAGGTAGCAAACCAATGTCCATTATCAGGGCCATTGGCAGGCATTACATCCAAAGGAGAACACTACAAGATTAAATATGCTACTTGTTTTAAATTGAAATATGTGTCATTCCTGGAAGTGATTTGCAAGACAATTCTTGCAGACCTTAATTTGTCTTACTTAGAAAAACTCCCTTGGACAATATATTCAGTTCCATGCACAGGCTTTACAAGCTATCACACTGAAGGACATTTCACGAGATTGATTGGTATTGGTCATGAAGAGGGATTCCAACAGGACACAGCCCATTGGGTACAGTTAGCAACCAATGTATTAAAAGTATGACAAAACGTTATATATGATCATCTGTATATAAATGCACAACTGCATTAAAAACACAAAAACATGCAAACAGTGGTACTATTTATATCATGCCAATTGCCTTAGAAAGTTCAATGTTACTTCAGTAACAGCAGCGTATCCCAGGCCTTCACTACAGCAAGTACAAGGAGGTGTACCGGTAATGCAGCAAATACTGAGGTAAAGTCATCTAGGAAGATTTTAAGGGTTCCCACTAGATGGCACCAATCACAAAGATTGCCTTAGGTTCTACTAGATTTGTGTTACTTGCTGACCAGTGTAGCACATGTATGGCACAAGAGTGGAAGAGAGAAAATCCAAACTAAAGAATGGATCCTTCAAAATGAAAAAAAAAAAAAAAAAAAAAGAAACTGGAAGAAGAGCACAAGGCAAAACAAGTGTCCCAGTGGCAGGAAGTTATTATCCCCATCAATTTCTTACTCCCCACTAAAAGAAGCCCAGGGCAAATGTAAAAACAATGAGGAGTCCTTGTGGCACCTTAGAGACTAACAAATTTATTTGGGCATAAGCTTTTGTGGGCTAAAACCCACTTCATCAGATGCATGGGGTGAAAAATACAGTAAGCAGAATATATATTCTAACACATGAAAAGATGGGAGTTGCCTTACCTAGTGGGGGGAGGGTCAGTGCTAACGAGCCAATTCAATTAAGGTGGAAGTGCCTATTCTCAACACTTGACAAGAAAGGGTGAATACCAAGGGAGAGAAAATTACTTTTGTAGTGCTAACAAGGCCAGTGCAATCAAGGTGGCCCATTTCCAACAGCTGACAAGAAGGTGTGAGGGAAAATTACTTTTTGTAGTGAACCATCCACTCCCAGTCTTTATTCAGGCCTAATTTGATGGTGTCCAGTAATTAATTCCAGTTCTGCAGTTTCTCGTTGGAGTCTGTTTTTGAAGTTTTTTTGTTAAAGAATTGCCACTTTTAATTCTGTTATTGAGTGTCCAGGGATGTTGAAGTGTTCTCCTACTGGTTTTTGAATGTTACAATTCTTGATGTCTGATTTGCGTCCATTTATTCTTTTACGTAGAGACTGTCCAGTTTGGCCAATGAACATGGCAGAGAGGCATTGCTGGCACATGATGGCATATATCACATTGGTGGATGTGCAGGAGAAAGAGCCCCTGATGGTGTGGCTCATGTGGTTAGGTCCTATGATAGTGCCCCTTGGATAGATATGCGGACAGAGTTGGCAACGGGGTTTGTTGCAGGGATTGGTTCCTGGGTTAGTGTTTTTGTTGTGTGGTGTGTAGTTGCTGGTGAGTATTTGCTTCAGGTTGGGGGGCTGTCTGTAAGCGAAGACTGGCCTATCTCCCAAGGTCAGTGAGAGTGAGGGATCGTCCTTCAGGATACACTGTAGATCCTTGATGATGCACTGGAGAGGTTTTAGTTGGGGGCTGTAGGTTATGGCTAGTGGCGTTCTGTTACTTTCTTTGTTGGGCCTGTCCTATAGTAGGTGACTTCTGGGTACCCTTCTGGCCCTGTCAATCTGTTTCTTCACTTCCCCAGGTGGGTACTGTAGTTTTAAGAACGCTTGATAGAGATCCTGTAGGTGTTTGTCTCCATCTGAGGGATTGGAGCAACTGCGGTTGTATCTTAGAGCTTGGCTGTAGACAATGGATCGTGTGGTGTGGTCTGGATGAAAGCTGGAGGCATGTAGGTAAGTATAGCGGTCAGTAGGTTTCCGGTATAGGGTGGTGTTTATGTGACTATCCCTTATTTGCACTATGTTGTCTAGGAAGTGGATCTCTTGTGTGGACCGGTCCAGGCTGAGGTTGATGGTGGGGTGGAAATGGTTGAAATCCTGGTGGAATTCCTCAAGGGCCTCCTTCCCATGGGTCCAGATGATAAAGATGTCATCAGTGTGGAGAAAGTAGAGTAAGAGTGCTAGAGGACGAGAGCTGAGGAAGCGTTGTTCTAAATCTCCTACATTTGGGACAGAGTTATGACATCTTAGGACACTCACTCAGGAGAATGTCACTATGTAAGGACAATGTAAGGACAAGGAAAAGGGGATGGTGAGAAAGAGAGAATGGAGGTGGGGAGTGAAATATGGAAATAATTCCAGAGCTAGACATAAAAGGATACAAGTGGGAGCTCATCCACCACATACAGAGCTTCTAACTCCAAAAGGGAGGAAACCACTGTCTACTTGGAAAATACATCCAACCATAATTATAAGTCTTTCTCCTTCTTTGAAAATATATATTTCCTCTTGAGAACTCATCTCTCTATCTACTTCTCTCTCTTGCTACGTATAAGCTATATATACACCTACACACACACACACACACAGAGTTTATCAGGTAAGGCTGTCTTGTGGCTGCTTTGATTTATACAACCACTGCTGTGGTAATTTCAGCCATTACTGTTCTAGTGAATGTATTCATTTTATTTGTTTTTATTTCCATACAAGCTTAAGCTAAAATACAAAATTCCCTTATTTAAAATGTGAGAAGGTGGAAAATTACCAGAAAGGGAGAGAGAAATGCACGAAGACTGAGCAACAAAATGACATTTTTAAGTGCTCTGTTTTTCCATAAATTGTTTTTATATTTAGATCTGTCAAGGTGACTAATATGGAATTTTTTGTTGGTGTTAATCACAAGTCATGCAGTAACCTGAAGTTCTTGTGTATCATATTACATTTATTACATATTGTATTAATTGGGCAAATAGAAAGGAGTAAAGATTATGGATGTGGGTTTTAGGTAACTGGAAAAGCACTATAAGAAATAGCTTGGTATGTCAAGAAATGGTAACAAGAACAAACTGCAGGAACAATACTCAGTCCTGAATTCTGTACACAGAAAAATCTCTGGTTTCAGAGTAACAGCCATGTTAGTCTGTATTCGCAAAAAAAGAAAAGGAGTACTTGTGGCACCTTAGAGACTAACCAATTTATTTGAGCATAAGCTTTCGTGAGCTACAGCTCACTTCTGAGCTGTAGCTCACAAAAGCTTATGCTCAAATAAATTGGTTAGTCTCTAAGGTGCCACAAGTACTCCTTTTCTTTTTTGAGAAAAATCTCTGAGAAGTTTTTCCCAAGTAGGATCTTCAGGATAGGACCCAGACTGTGCTACATGATATAGTACCATCAGGATCGAGCTTCTTGCTCCTCCCCGCCACACCAAAAATCTACCCAACTAATGAGCAAATTCTTAGGGAGTAAATATTTATATATAAAGTGGTTAAAGGGAAATCAGCACAGAGAGATTCTCAGGATAAGATTTAAATGGGATGAGCACTGATTTACAGGCTGCCCTATTACACCTTGGATTCCCTGACAGTTTTGTTCAACCTTTATTGAAATCATCAGATCTTCTTGTTCTGCATGACTTCAATATGCCTGAAGATGATTGATGACCTTTCCAAAGGGCTGTCAGTTTGTTTGGGCCCAGCACGTGAAGCTGGTCAGACTTTGTATCTTGGTTGTGGTTTGGGGGTTAGAGAGAGATTACACCAGTGCTCAATGGATGCATAACTTTCTTAAGAAGACAGGGGCAGGTGTTTTTCTAGTGGGGTACACTAACAATGACCTGAAAGAAAAACATAAAATCATCGCCAGTAAAGACTGCTGATGACACACAGCCTTTGTCTACATTTGCTGTGGCTTGTAGGACATGAGTAGCTAAACCAAACAATGTGGTATTTAGTTCAGAGAGCCTCTGATTTATACTCTTCTTAAACTCTGCTTCTGCTTAAAAGGAGGAAGAACTGTTTCAGGAAACTAAAAATAACTTGTGATCTTTGCCTCAATTTCCTGGTCTTTTGACAGAGTAGGCTGCACAGAATATGGTCAATATTCATCTTCCAGAGCAAGCAAATTATCCCAGGAAGAGATCAGCACAAAACGAGCAGTACTGAGAAAACAATTTTTCTTTGTAAGTAAGAAGAGACAACTACAGGAAAACCTACAGAACATTATGTCCAGGGACTCTGGAAGCTTAAATATATTTTTAAACTGCTCTGATATCTTGTGATTAATCATTAACGCTGCACTTTAAAAATATTTTAGTTATACCTGTAAACTATATAGTTACACATTGAGCTGTTAGATCAATGACATTGTCATCTGTCTCTCTCTCTCTCTCTCTCTCTCTCTTTTTTTTAAAAGTGTATTGACTATTTTGCTCTGTCATCTGTGGTGAAAAACTGGCATGGTGCTAGGTTTAATAGTTCAGTGCGTAATATTAACATTCTTCTTCCACTGTTTGAATATTGGAGTAATTAGCACTTTTAACAACACTCAGGTCCCAATTTGATTTCACCTACACCAGTTTTACACTAGGATAATTCCATAGACTTCACTGCAGTTATTTATAACTTACATTAGTGTAAGTCAGCCTCCATAAATGCATAAGATAATGCAGAGTCGTTAAGATAAGGTAACTGTGTATCTGCAACCCATGGGATGTAGCATTAACTCAATATATTCTTGGGAATCTATATAAATGCTGGCCTTCTGGATATTTTTCCTTCCTTTCCTACATGATTGTTGTTTTCTATTCAACTCTTTGTATACATTTTTTATACATTGGAATTATCATTATATTAAGTTCAACTGCAGACAGGGTAATCCTTTTAAGGTTATGTGGTTCAACCAAATCTTCAGTAAAGTCAGTCTGATAAATATTCAACTTCCCTCATTGCTGCTTAATTCCCTTGCTTGACCTTTGTGAGAGAACATTATTGGGCCTCCTGTATTGTATTTCTGTTGCACTTTTTAGTGCTATTTAGAAAGACAGCAATGAAGGAAAAAAGACGTCCGATACCCAGCCACAAAGCCTTAGTTTCTTTTTATAAGTGAGTGTAGTCTGCAACTTCTTAAAGGTTCTGAAATGTTCTAATATGTCTTTTTAACTTTGGTTTCCAGCTGGGAGGAGAACCAGAAGTGTCAAAATATCATCCGGAACAGAAGTGCTGGAAATATTGTAAGGAACCTTATGACTGTTAGATAACCAGCCCAATGTTACAGAGAGGAAGTCAAAACAGATATGAATAATGTAATAAAAAGGAAACAAACATAAGAATAGCCAAACTATCCATGATGACTCCAGAATCTTTTTCTTAAGTGGTAAAAGCTAATTTAGACCCCATCATTGTATATGAATAATTGGGAGTATTTTTCTAATGTGCATTAATTTGCATTTATCAATATCGAATTTCATCTGCCATTTTGTTGCGCAGTCATCCCATGTTGTCAGATCCCATTGTAACTTTTCACAGTGAGCTTTGGACTTATCTATCTTGCATAATTTTGTATTGTCTGAAAATTTTGCCACCTCATCGGTTTCCCTCTTTTCCAGATCATTTATGAATATGTTGAAGAGCAAAGGTCCCAGTACACATCCTTGGGGACCCAACTGTTTCTCTCTCTCTACTGTGAAAAATGAACATTTATTCCTATCCTTTGTTTCTTCTCTTTTAAAGAGTTACTGATCCATGAGAGGACCTTTCCTCTTAGTCTATGACTGCTTACTTTGTTTAAGAGCCTTTGGAGAGGTACCATGCCAAAAGCTTTCTGAAAGTCCAAATACACTGTATCCACTGGATCACCCTTGTTCACATTCTTGTTGACATCCTCAAAGAATTTTAGTACATTGGTAAGGCATGTTCATAAAAGCCATGTTGACTCTTCCCCAACAAATCATATTCATCTATGTGTCTGATAATTATTTTCTTTACTGTAGCTTTAAACAATTTGCCTAGTTCTGAAGTTAGGCTTACTGGCCTGTAATTGCCAGGATTGCCTCTGGAGCCTCTTTTAAAAATTGGTGCTACATTAGCTATCCTCCAGTCATCTGGTACAGAAATTGATTTAAGCAATGTGTTATGGACCACTGTTAGTAGTTCTGCAGTTTCATATTTGAGTTTCTTCAGAACACTTGGGAGAATACCATCTGGTTCTGGTGTCTTATTCGTATTTAATTTACCAATTTATTCCAAAATCTCCTCTGTTGACACCTCAGTCTGGGACCGTTACTCAGATTTTTCACCTAAAAAGAGTAGCTTAGGCCCCATATCCTCTGCAGTGAAGACCAATGCAAAAAATATTATACAATCCCTGGATGCATAAAGAGGGAATCTCAAGTAGGAGTACAGGAAGATTATAATACCTCTGTATTTGGCTCTTGTGTGACCATTACTGGAATTCTGTGACCAGTTCTGGTGGCCACAATTCAAGAAGGATGTTAATAAATAGAAGATTCAGACAAGAGATGCAAAAATATTTAAAGGATTTGACAACATGCTTTGTAGTGATAGACTCCAGGAGCTCAATCTGTTTAACTGAGAGAAGGTTAAGGGATGACTTGATTACAGTGTGCAAGTATTTACATGCGGAACCAAAATTTTATAATAGAGAGTTCTTCAATCTAGCAGACAAAGGTATAACAAGATTCAATGTCTGGAAGTTGAAACTAGACAAATTCAGACTAGAAATAATATACAAATTTTTAAAAGTGAGGGTAATTAACCATTGGACCAACTGACCAAGTGTTATGGTGGTCTCACCATCACTGGCAATCTTTAAATCAAGAATGGAAGTTATTCTAAAAGATTTGCTCTAGTTCAAATGGGAATTAATTCAGCGAAGTCCTATAGCCTGTGTTATATAGGTCAGACTAGAAGATCACATAAATGATCCCTTCTGGTTTTATAATCTATTAATCTACTAAACATCTTGTAGGTTGTGCAAGACTCAGCTTACTTTCCAAGTGATGGCATTTACCACAAAAGGACCCCCATATATTGTTATGAAACTTATAGAGGCTTTTAGTTTTGACTACATATGAGATATTTCAGTACTTCAAACATATAAATATTTGAACTGACATTTTAAAATTAGGTGGTCTATATATCCAGTGACTTTTCCCATAAAACTCTTCATACAAGGTTATGCTCAAATAAACTGGTTAGTCTCTAAGGTGCCACAAGTACTCCTTTTCTTCATACAAGGGTGCAGCTATTGTTTAGTTAATTAGGTTACTGTCCTTATTTCAAACATTTCTTTAAGTACTTTACTGTATTTTTAAGCCCCACATTTGTTTTGTGAAGAAGCAAACTATTAGAGACAAAACCATAAAGAATAAAGCACAAAATGAGTTACACCTATCAAGGGACATAAAGACAATAAGAAGAGGTTCTACAGGCAAGAGAAAGATGACAAAAAGTGTAGGTCCACTATTTAGAGTAGAAAGAGAGCTAATAATGGACAACACCAAAAAGGCTGAGGCATTTAATGGCTATTTTACTTCAGTCTTCATGAAAAAGGTTAATTGTGACCAGCTAACACAATTAATATTAACAACTAGGGGGAAGGAATGCAAGCTAGAATATGAAAAGAAAGAGTTAAAGAATATTTAGATAGGCTTGATATATTCACATTGGTGGGATCTGACAAAATTCACCCTAGGGCACTTAAGGAACTAGCTGAAGCAATCTCAGAACCATTAGTGATATCTTTGAGAACTCATGAAGGACAGGAGAGGTCCCAGAGGACTGGAGAAGGGCAAACGTAGTACCTATTTTTAAAATGGGGAAAAAGGCAGACCCAGGGAATTATAGACTAGTCAAATTATCAAGCAATCATTCTCATAAGTAAACCAGATAAATGTGGCCTAGATGAAATTACTATAAGGTGTGTACACAAGTAGTTGAAAAACTGTTCTCAAAGAGTAGTTATTAATAGTTCACTGTCAAACTCTACCTAGTGGGGTCCTTCAGGGGTCTGGAACTATTTAATATTTTCATTAACAACTTGGATAATGAGGTGGAGAGTATGCTTATAAAATTTATGGATGATACCAACTTGGAAGGGGTTGCTAGCACTTTGGAGGACAGGGTTAAAATTCAAAATGACCTTGATAAATTGGATAATTGGTCTGAAATAAAAAAGCTGAAATTCAGTAAAGTGCAAAGTACTACATGTTTAAGAAGGAAAAATCAAGTACACAAATACATAACGGGGAATAACTGGATGGACATTAGTACTGCAGAAAAGGATCTATAGTGGATCAAAAATGGAACAGAAGCCAATATGGTCCAGTTGCAAAAAGGCTAATATCATACCGGAGTGTATTAACAAAACTGTCATATTTAAGACATGGGAGAAAATCATTCTGCTCTACTTGGCATTGATGAAGCTGAGTATTGTAACTAATTTTGGGCACCATGTCTTAAAAAGGATGTGGCCAAACTGGAGAAAATCCAGAGGAGAACAACAAAAATGATGAGTTAGAAAACTGGACTTATGAAGTTAAAAAAACTATGCCCAGTTTAGTCTTGAGACAAGAAACTGAGGGGGGAACTGAGAACAGTCTTCAAATATGTTAAAAGCTGTTATAAAGAGGACCGTGATCAACTATTCTCCATGCCTACTGCTGGTAAAACAAGAAGTCATTGGCTTAATCTCTAGCAACAGAGATTTAGGTCTGATATTAGGAGAAAATTTCTAACTATAAGCATAGTTTACCAAGGGAGGTTGTGGAATCCCCATCATTGGAGGTTTTAAAGAAAAGATTGGTCAAACACCTGTCAGGGATAGTTTAGGTTTACTTGGTCCCACCTAAGCACAGGGTGCTGGACATGCTGGCCTCTGAAGGTCCCTTCCAGCTCTACATTTCTATAATTAGTTTTGAGTAGTAGCATACCAAAGCCCTGTTTGTGCATGCACAGATCTGTAACAACATTATATCACTGGTTCCTAGCTTCAATTGATTAATGATATGCTTGAAGCAAAACCATAGACATTAACATCTTGGACTTTGGGGAATCTGAATCACAAGGTGGGTGAGGTAATATCTTTTACTGGACCAACTTCTGTTGGTGAGAGAGATATCTTGTGTGTCTAATATCCTGGGACCAACATATTTACAACTAGATTATATACAGGATCTGAATGACACACTGGAAACGTATTTAAATGCTAGCCCTGGGATGAAATCCTGGCCCAGTCAAAGTAAATGAAAAACTGCCATTGATTTCAAAAGGGCCATGATTTCAAGACTGGATCTGAACAACCCAAAACTTTCGGTAATTTTGAACCCAGTTCTTGATCGGAAGTTTATTGTTTGGGTCCATCTTTGTAATTGATACATTACACAATAAACTGAAGTTTGACTTTTCAGGTGTAGATGAATTTATTGGTTTTAGTAAACTTAAATCAGAATATAAATGTTATTTTCACACAGTATTGTGCAATTCTAATAGATGTAGCTCCCATTCCTCCTCTTTTATTCTACTCTCCCATTCCTCTTTTCTCCTCCTTTTGAGTTGACTTTGGACAATTCTGTATTGAGTAGTGGGATTGTGGCATCCATGAGAAGTAACTCATCTCCACTTCTTTTCTCCTTCCTTTCCTCAACCTGGTATTTTCCTCTGTTATCAGAGCCAGGTTAAGGCAGGATCCTAGCAGCAGTGCCTCAGAGTCAGAAGGCAATATGGAATAGTGAGGTAGAGTAGCAGGTGACAGCTCCGCACACAGCTAAGCAACCTGGGCTGCCTCACATAGGAGGGAAAGAGGACTCAGCAGTGGGCAGAAGCAAACAAATCACCTGGGGGTCAAGGGTGGGGAGGAAGAATCTGTGTTTAGGATGCCATTGTGAGATAGGCTGGGACTGAAAGAAAAGACTAAAATAAAGAAATGAATTATAGGGAAAGCTTACGAAGGAGTAGGAACAGGATCTGTGACAAGATATTAAAGTCACTCTGCCCTCTCCTCTCCTATTTCCACCTCTGCCTCTTTGTACTCCTCCCCACTCTTCCCTCTTCTTCTCTGCTTTGCCCTCTTCCTCAGATCATCTTCATGCTGCAGTCCTATTTAGTGAAATGAAATGAGTCAGCAAATGAGAAGGCTCTGAAGGGGACATACTTTGTCAGGATCCTACATATATAGTACAGCAGACACAATAAGAGTAAAAATTAGTTTTTTTTAAAAATAAGTGGTGATGTGTGCATTGATATTTAAAAAAAAAACTATCCAAGGACTTTTGGTTCAGGAATGCTGCTATCTCATTAATTGGTAGGTTAATAGTTCTTTCCTATTATGACTTAAAAGCCCATAATCTCTCTGTATGAAGTGATGTAATGGTTTAATTAAATCTAACTGATTATACTGGATAAATCATAGTTAGCTGAGCTTTGAAATATCAACATTCAAATTATGTTTAGAGTTATCATAGTTACATTTCTGTTTGCATCTAATGTGATTTTTAGCCATTCAATAAAGTTCAAATTTAATATGATGAATAGAGATGAAGTTAGGAATTAATTTTTTTTAATGCACCATCTTACTGCATTGATATGCTGTGAACATAGTCCAACATTAGGTAAAGCAGGGTAGGAGCAGACATTTAAAAACACTTAGATTAATTCTGCTTTTTAAAGAGAACAAGTGATAATCTTATTTACTACAAATTAGGATTTTTTTTTTCAGATAAAAACATGGTTCTATACATCTCACAGGGATCTAAAGGGAAAGACAAACAGGAAGGAGAGAAGAGCATTTGTAAATAGATTTTATTACCATCTTTATCATTGGTTTACTATATGACCTGGGGCAAGGCACTTAGGACAAAATTCTGACTTGCCTTGCTTGGCTGTGCTATTGAGGAAGGACACTGGAGCAGGATCAGCTAGTGTCCTCCTGAGTGCTAGGGATGGTGGTGGTGGTAGGTGGTCTAGCTACCAATGTCAGTAGTGTTCTATAGCACCAAAGCAGTGTGGTCAGCCACTGTGTGGCAGGAGTGTGGTGAAGCCCTTATCCCAAACTTTAGCTAGCTATTGCTGTTATCGCAATTAGTGTTTCCTGAAGTCTCAGGAACACTATATCACGTTTGTTAATCCTGAAAGTATGAACCATCTTCATCAGCATGCAGAGCTAGAACAATAATCAAAACAGATTTTGGAGCACAAATTTACTGCAAGCTGTGTGAGGGATGTCATCCAAGAAAGTGATAGTCAGCTGATAGAGGAAGCCTGATGAGTTGTGACCTGAAGAGAGCCTTTGAACAGCTGATAAAACTGACTATGAGCTGCCCTCGAGTACCTAATGGAAAGACAAGTGTCAGGCTAGGGCGCTGCTGAGGAGTGGCTACTGAGGATGGGTAGTTGTGGGACAAGACAGATGCACAAGGGGGACAGGATGTATAAAGAGACTCAGCAACTTTTGGGAGCACAAGAAGAAACAGCTGACTGAAGGAACAATCTCAGTATAGGACCAAGGATGTTGGATAAGAAACAATTAAGGGGGAGAGGAGAAGAGAAGACAGACTATCAGGAGTAGAATAACCTGGAGAAATTAAAACAATCAGGGCACTAGAGTAGAATCAGTTCTTGGGGCTCTTTAAATGGCCAGTAGCAAGCCAACCTTAAAGGGGCAAAACTTGAAATGATTCATTGAGATACATCCCAGAGAGTGTGGGAATTTAGTGACAATATTAATAGTGGATCCAAGAAGCCCTGCGAGAGCCTTATATAATTTTACTAGACTACCTCCTATGGGCTTATTTAGGAATTATGCTGTACATAAGAACATAAGAATGGCCATACTGGCTCAGACCAAAGGTCCATCCAGGCCAGTATCCTGTCTACCAACAGTGGCCAATGCCAGGTGCCCCAGAGGGAGTGAATCTAAGAGGTAATGATCAAGTGATCTCTCTCCTGCCATCCATCTCCACCCTCTGACAAACAGACTAGGGACACCATTCCTTACCCATCCTGGCTAATGGCCATTAATGGACTGTACTTGTTCTCAATAATTAACCCCTAAGACTTTAGTATTTGCATCCTTTCTTTCCTGCCAAGCTAGAAGGGAAGCCTCTTATTGTACTAGAGATGTCTCTTAGTGTATATTGGTATCCGACCAAATGCTAGAACCTGTGGACCCTAGTACAGTAACTATAAGGATACTAAATATCTGAATGGGACTGGTGTACCATGACACTCTCAATGACGCCCAAGAAAGGGGTCAGTGCAATATGGAAGACATTTTAAAAAGAGTATTTAAGTGAGGCAAAAACAACCTCTGTTCATTTGCAGGCCTGAAGCATTACATTTATTTAACAGTTAATAGCTTTTAAGTTGTGTGCCCATTACCTAACTTATGAATTAAATATGGACTGAGGATTATTTCCATAAGAAATATGGTCCCATGACTTATTCAGAAGGTTTCAAATTATATTAAACAAGGCTATATCTTAATCTTTATTTCTACGAATACATTTAAACTCTACTGATTTTATATCACAGGAAATCACTTGAAAGCACTGTCATTGCAGTACAGAGTAACACAATATATTATAACTGCAGGTTGGTGGCATAGATAATGCATATCAGTGATATATTTTAAGAGTGACAAGTGAAGCTACTACACTGTTGCTTATGGGCTACCTCTGTAGTTATCAGACAGGATGTATATTTCACCACCCTTTCTTTGAATAACCTGCCAATGGTTTTGTGTAAGGGCTCTGATACACTAAGTCCGTATATTTTAAGTTTACAAATACAAATTGAATTTTAAACATAATATGTCACATCAGAGCTACATTTGCAATTAATTGCACGTAAATGTAAGACAAAGCTAATATAATTCATATAAAGGTGTATGCTTGTATAACTAAAGTATATAATCTATGTACAGTCTTAATTATGTTCTCCACAAATGAAATATCACAATGTTCTATATTCTGCAAGGATACATGATCTGTTTCTATATTCAGCCAACATCTCCAACTGTGGCCTAAAAATAGGCCAGCTATGAACTTTAAATAGTGGCTCAGGAAGGGTATTAACCTCTTTCTCACATGCTAAGTTTGTCACATAGCTATAAGTATTAATATAATAAGACCATGTCTGGGGTTAGAGAATGACAAGGCACACTTTATATCAGCCAAGCTCTGCTCAACAGCTAGGCAGATGTCTTAGTCTTTTATATTCTTTCATGGTTTGTTTGTCATTTTTTTAATGCAGTTAGGCATGATATTAAAAGCACCTCTCTCTGCAGGGCCTTATTTTGTGACAGATGCAAGAAAACACAACCTACTTTACTTCTACTAACCATTGATGAGAGACTTTTTATACTTGGTGGAAAATTTCCACATTACCTACTGTACAAGTAGAACTTCAGCACCTTGTTCTACTGTCATCAGAGATAAGTTAAAGTAGGGTTCTAAAATATTATTTTATAAAGATCAGTGCATAAAACTTCAAATTGTATTTACTCTACTCACTATGATAATCATAACATCCTATCATCTAACCATGAAGATCCTACAACTCATCCACTATCCAATGCCTGAGAAGATGAGCCTCATGGTATGGATGGAAAGTTAACAAAAAAACCTTTTGTTCAGGAAAATTGCCTGCCAACAGCCCCTTCATATTTAAAGCAGGGGGCTATGATTCAGCACATCCACTGATCACAGATGTGAGAAAAATGGAATCTCAGATAAACTAGGTCCCAATTCACAATGTCCAGGTGCTCTCAACGTGAAGACCAGCTTAATGATTAGGCACCCACATTCTGCACCATTTCCCCTTCTGGAATATTGGTATAGAAGGGTACAGCTTGCTCAGGAAGGACAGGTAGGGGGAAAAGGGAGGAGGTGTTGCCTTATGTATTAAAAATGCAAACACTTGGACTGAGGTTGAGATGGAAATAGGAGACAGACTTGTTGAAAGTCTCTGGGTAAGGATAAAAGGGGTAAAAAACAAGGGTGATGTCATGGTAGGGGTCTATTACAGACCACCTAACCAGGAAGAAGAGGTGGATGAGGCTTGTTTTAAACAACTAACAAAATCATCCAAAGTAAAGGACTTGGTGGTGATGGGGGACTTCAACTACTCAGACATCTGTTGGGAAAATAACACAGCAGCGCACAGATTATCCAATAAGTTCTTGGAATGTATTGGAAACAATTTTTTTTACTTCAGAAGGTGGAGACAGCTACTAGGGGTGAGGCTGTTCTAAATTTGATTTTGACAAATAGGGAGGAACTGGTTGAGAATTTGAAAGTGGAAGGCAGCTTGGATGAAAGTGATCATGAAATGATAGAATCCATGATTCTAAGGAATGTTAGGAGGGAGAACAGCAGAATAAAGACAATGGATTTCAAGAAGGCAGACATTAGAAAACTCAGGGAGTTGTAAGGTAAGAGCCCATGGGAAGCAAGTCTAAGAGGAAAAACAATAGAAGACGGTAGTTTTTCAAAGAGACATTAAGGGCACAAGAGCAAACTATCCCACTGTGTAGGAAAGATAGGAAGTATGGGAAGAGACCACCCAGGCTTAACCAGGAGATCTTCAATGATCTAAAAATCAAAAAAGAGACCTATAAAAAATGGAAACTAGGTCAAATTACAAAGGATAAATATGAACACATAACAAAGTATGTAGGGACAAAATTATAAAGGCCAAGGCACAAAATGAGATCAAACTAGCTATAGACATAAAGGATAACAAGAAAACATTCTACCAATATATTAGAAGCAAGAGGAAGACCAAGGACAGAGTAGGCCTGTTACTCAATGAGTGGGGAAAAATAATAACAGAAAAAATGTGGAAATGGCAGAGGTGCTTAATGACTTCTTTGTTTTGGTTTTCACCAAGAAGGTTGGTGGAGATTGGACATCTAACATAGTGAATGCCAGTGAAAATGAGGTAGGATCAGAAGAGGCTAAAATAGGGAACGAACAAGTTAAAAATTATTTGAACAAATTAGATGTCTTCAAATCACCAGGGCCTGATGAAATGCATTCTAGAATATTCAAGGAACTGACTGAGGAGATATCTCAGCCATTAGCAATTATCTTTGAAAAGTCATGGAAGATGGGAGAGATTCCAGAAGACTGGAAAAGGGAAAATATAGTGCCAGTCTATAAAAATGGAAATAAGGACAACCCAGGGAATTATAGAGCAGTCAACTTAACTTCTGTACCCGGACAGATAACAGAGCAAATTATTAAGCAATCAATTTGCAAACATCTAGAAGATAATAAGGTGATATGTAACAGTCATCATGAATTTGTCAAAAACAAATTGTGTCAAACCAATCTGATAGCTTTTTTTTTTTTGACAGGGTAACAAGCCTTGTGGATAGGGGAGATGCGGTAGATGTGGTATATCTTGACTTTAGTAAAGCTTTTGATACTGTCTTGCATGACCTTCTCATAAACAAACTAGGGAAATGCAACCTAGATGGAGCTACTATAAGGTGGGTGCGAAACTGGTTGGAAAACCATTCCCAGAGAGTAGTTATCAGTGGTTCACAGTCATGTTTGAAGGGCATAACAAATGGGGTCCCACAGGGATCAGTTCTGGGTCCGGTTCTGTTCAATATCTTCATCAGTGATTAGATAATGGCATAGAGAGTACACTTATAAAGTTTGCAGATGATACCAAGGGGAGGGGTTGCAAGTGCTTTGGAGGATAGGATTAAAATTCAAAATGATCTGGACAAACTGGCAAAATGGTCTGAAGTAAATGGTCTGAAGTAAATAAGGACAAATGCAAAGTACTCCATTTAGGAAGGAACAACCAGTTGCCCACATACAAAATGTGAAATGACTGCCTACGAAGGAGTACTGTGGAAAGGAATGTGGGATTCATAGTGGATCACAAACTAAATACGAGTCAACAGTGTAATGCTTTTGCAAAAAAAGCAAACATAACTCTGGGATGTATTAGCAGGAGTGTTGTAAGCAAGACATGAGAAGTAATTCTTCTGCTCTACTCTGTGCTGATTAGGCCTCCACTGGAATATTGTGGCCAGTTCTGGGTGCCACATTTCAGGAAGGATGTGGACAAATTGGCAAGAGTCCAAAGAGCAACAAAAATGATTAAAGGTCTAGAAAACATGACCTACGAGGGAAGACTGAAAAAATTGGGTTTGTTTAGTTTGGAGAAGAGAAGACTGAGAGGGGACATGGTAACAGTTTTCAAGTATGTAAAAGCTTGTTACAAGGAGGAGGAAGAAAAAATGTTTTTCTTAACCTCTGAGGCTAGGACAAGAAGCAATGAGCTTAAATTGCAGCAAGGGAGGTTTAGGTTGGACATTAGGAAAAACTTCCTAACTGTCAGTGTGGTTAAGCGCTGGAATAAATTGCCTAGGGAGGTGGAATCTCCATCATTGGAGATTTTTAAGAGCAGGTTAGACAAACACCTGTCAGGAATGGTCTAGATAATACTTAGTCCTGCCATGAGTGCAGGGGACTGGATTAGATGGCCTCTCGAGGTCCCTTCCAGTTCTTTCATTCTATTATTCTCAGATGGTCCCTCTCATTGCACTAGTCTAGTCTTGAGGTGACATATAGTAGAGTTATTCTTGTGAACCATTAGAACTCCAAAACACTAACCTCCTATAGTTCTAGATACTTCTTATGGTGAATCAATTCAATTCACCATCTTGTTAGGTGACTGCCTCCATTCATGTGGCCATGTGTAAGTTATCTGTAGAGGTACTGGAAGAGATACTGAAAAAAAATATTGAAAAGATATAAAGGTGCAGTGAGAGATGATCGTATTTTGGACAGAGAACAACCATCACTCCTGTCCCTATTACATTTTAATCTCTTATACAAGACTTGCCAGCAAAGGAGAGGTTCATGCAGAGGTTATGTTTTGGTATGGAAGAAAAGACCCATACCTTTTCAGGAATCAGTAACTACAAGAATAAGGGATTGCTATATTAGACCCAGTTCAACGGAAAGTGATAGAATTTTGACAAAATATTTTTGTAAGTCCATGATTACTATTGTGCAATGTCTCTCAATAACGGTCCAAAATACCAATATATAGCAAAGTTTTGTATTTAGGGCTATTGCTGTAGAATACTGCACTGTTTTTTGTATGAGAGTGGCATTGGAAAGAAACAAATGTATGATAAGAAATCTATTCTTGCTCTGCTGTGGAGAAAATTAACTTGGATAACTTACTTAGCATTAATAGGATTTACCCTCTTAAACCACCAGTGAATCAACTGGAGAATTCATCTATAAAAGAACAGTCAGGACATTTCTTGCCTGGTTTCCTTACTCTATTCAGGCACTGCAGTTATTTAGGGCTATATTTTCAAACAGGAAGGCTGAAAGTTTGCATGGAAAAATGCATATGCAATTTTTGCCTATTTTGAATATACAACTGCCATAACTTCTAGTTATGGCAAAACCAAAACCAAAAGTGGGCGTCTGTGTGCACACAAGTAGGCACATCCATTTTCTTCAATATCAATCAATGCATGCCATCATGGTCACCTCTTCCGTGTAGTGAACAACAACAATGTGCACTTACAGTGGACAAACTTACAGGACCTGATCAAAATCTGACTGAAGTCAATGGAAAGATTCTCATTGAGTTAAAAAAGCTTTGGATCAAGCCCATTCATTCTAGTTTAAAAGATTTTGCCAGACCCAGAAACATTCACTATCTTCTTGTTGGGTTGAATGTTTTAAGTATGCTCACTCTATCCAGCATTTTTTATTTCAAGTGACCCCAAAAGCACTCTACCAATTTCAAGAGGATGTAGTAGTATAAAGGGATTTCCAGCCTGCCTTCGTGGTCCAGGTTTAACTTGTATTTTTCTATAATCAAATAGGCATCTAAGTTCCATGAATTAAAAGAGGATGCATGTTCTGAAACATAGAACCACATTAGGTTCATTACTACACCACAGTCTTTCTACACCACAGTCTCTCTCTCTTATGCTTGGCAGATAATTACTTTTTTTCTTTATCACAGGCAAAATCTCAGACTACAGTAAAATTCTAGATTTCAAAAACCATAAACTTTGGGGGGAGGGGGGTGAATAGAGACTCCTGACATATGCTGTTAGCACTTTATACTGGAACTCTTTGTCATGTCACACCTCTGCAGCACCTAGTATAGCATTAAAACCACATTCTATAATTTGATACCTGGGGATCGGTCCTGCTTTGAGCAGGGGGTTGGACTAGATGACCTCCTGAGGTCCCTTCCAACCCTGATATTCTATGATTCTATGATGGCTTACATGCATCCGATGAAGAGGTCTCTATAGTACCAGATATTGTAAGATAGGGATAAAGGTAATTCAAAATTATATTTTTTAAAAAACCCTTACATAGAGAGAGACTGCCATCCAAGAAAAAGCATGCATGCTGCTCAAAGAGAACATATCAATCAGTTCTCATAGAGGAAACTTGCTCAGCAGGCACATGTAGAGTATGTAGTTAATGTCTGCCACCCAGGAATTCAGTTACCACATTTGTAAGTGCAATAGTAGTTTCACATATTATAGGAATGGTCATGCTGTGGTAAGCATAGTCTATTATATATTAATGTCTCCTGGCTTTTTAGCAGAAGCTGTAAAAGCCACATAAAAGAAACTGATGGCACTAATCAGACTCTGAGTAGGAGCCAGGGAGAATAGTCTCTCACTTTATTTGAAGTTGACAGGAACTTGGAAGTGTGATGCTGAACTGAATTAGGCAATGATGAGGAATACTCCTCTGATGGACAGCACCGCTGTTGCAATGTCTGTTATTCTCTGAAAGAAACAAACATTGTTTTCTAAGAAAGCTCTTCTGAATGGTGTGATTTATTCTAATTCAACTCTCCAGATGCTTCAATAATAGATCACAAAGTACAAGATGTAAATTGCATGTACCCTCCTATAACTGACTCCTGATGACTCTCTCGCACTTTATTTAGTTTAAGGGGTTTAACCAGCATTTTGTATCTACATTCCCCAACATTTTATCAGACAAGTAACCTTTCTATTGAGATCAATTACTGTGCTGTTGATTTGGGGCTTACATTAGATTAATACATTATTTAAAATGATCATGAGAAGATTCATGTTGAAATATTTTTAAAGTAATTACATCAAAGAAATCACAATGAGGTTGTTAAATTGATAATTAATTATATATATTGTGAACATAGCAATATCTGTATTGTTGGAATAAGGTAATTTTTCAATTTTGGACTTCACACATTTGCTGCTGGTTAGATATCTACAGTATATTACAACACTTAACCAGCCTATGTGGTCCTGCCAGTTGCTGCCACACTTTGAGGAAGAGGACAGTGAGAGATTTATATCAAGGGCCCTACCAAATTCACGGCCATGAAAAGCGCATCATGGACCATGAAATCTGGTGTCCCCCTGTGAAATCTGGTCTTTTGTGTACTTTTACCCTATACTATACAGATTTCATGGGGGAGACTAGCATTTCTCAACTTGGGGGTCCTGACCCAAAAGGGAGTTGCAGTGGGGTCCCAATATTATTTTAGGGTGGTCACGGTATTGCCACCCTTACTTCTGTGCTGCCTTTAGAGCTGGGAGGCCGGAGAGTAGCAGCTGTTGGCAGGGCACCCAGCTCTGAAGGTAGCACCCCGCCAACAGCAGTGCAGAAATAAGGGTGGCAACACCATACTATGCCATGCTTACTTCTGCGCTGCTGCCTTCAGAGCTGGGTGGCTGGAGAGTGGCGGCTGCTGACTGAGAGGCCAGCTCTGCAGGCAACAGCGCAGAAGTAAGGGTGGCAATACCATACCATGCCCTCCTTACTTCTGTGCTGCTGACTTCAGAGCTGGGCTCCCCGGCCAGCAGCCACCACTCTCCAGCTGCTCAGATCTGAAGGCAGCGCCACCACCAGCAGCAGCGCAGAAGTAAGGGTAGCAGTGTCACAACCCCCTCCCCCACCAATAACCTTGTGACACCCCCACCCACACATCCCTTTTGGTTCAGGACCCCTACAATTACAACACTATAAAATTTCAGATTTAAATAGCTGAAATCATTAAATTTGTTCTTTTAAAAATCCTATGACCAAGAAATTGACCAAAATGGACCTTGAATTTGGTAGGGCCCTACTTATACCCAAAGGCTGTCCCAGCCAACAAAGTTACTGCAAACCCAGTTAGGAAGGAATCATTCAAGAATGGAACTCAGAGTAAGTGGAAGGAATTCCCATGGAACTTTCTGGGACAAAATCAGTGGTGATAAAAGTGGTTGGGATAATCAAAAGCTGAGTGTAAATGGGTCAGAAATAGATATAAATGGATATGAGGGGCAAATCAGTGTAACTAGCACCAATCTGGCATTCATGGATTGTGAAAGTTCAGTGTAATTTACATGGCAATAAAGCAGAAGAGCTTTGGTAGGAAGAGCAAGAAGGGTGTGTATGATAGGCAGGAGGTGATGGGCTGCCTTTTCTTTTAACTTCCCATCTCCAACGCACCTGGGATTTCAATGACTTGTCTTCACTACAAAGTTAACTCAAGTTAAAATTTGGGTGTTCCCTCTAACTCAACTCCCACCCCAACACAAAACCCTTAACTTGAGTGTTATAGTGCTTTAAACTTGAGCTGGGTGACCCAAGTGGTGTCATAGGCTAAAGCTTGAGTGAGCACAGACAAGTTCTCCCAAAATTCACTGGGAAAGAATTCATAGAGTCGCTTAGATTACTCCAGCACTCAGAATCATGGGATGTAGACCAAGAAGTCAGTGACACACACAAATGAGTGCAACACCAGTGTGGACACATCATCATGAGGTTTTTTTTTTCACATTGTGGCTGCTCTCACTCAAACCAGGCTAACTTGAGAGGAGTAACTCAAGTGAGGATAACAAGATAGTCTACAGTGAAGACATATCGAAACATATCAAAAGTGATTTGCACTCTTATGTCAGGGATGAATTTTGGCCTCAAGGAATACCAAATCACTGCAAGTTGCACTTGTTTTTCCATTTCCCAAAGAGACCCAATACTTGTGGACTCAAGCAACCAGACAGAAAAAATAACATTTTTAGATTAAGAAAATCTATTGAAGGTACTTTTTAGAGGTTTTTATGACTCAGCCTTGTACAGATGGCAATTTCAGTAAACTTTACAGACAGCAATGAAGAATAGCCCTCAAACATATTTTAAAAGTCTATTAAAGTTACAAAATATTTTTATGTAGCATCTGTAGAATACATAGAATTATGGTATACATGCTTTTTCGGCATTTTGTTTGAGATGACTTTCATAATTCATTCATGGCTTCAACACTAAAGAGTAACATGACAACCCGAAATTTCTGATGATAAAACTGTTATATCCTGTATATAATCTCTTTCACTGACCCTGTATAACTATATATAGAGGCATCTGTGTATATGCATACACATGTGATGTGATTCTGATGCCATGTTTTCACCTGTTCAAGCTGGACACCCAACTTTATTTGTATATGTACATTTATGAAACCATGATCATAGAATCATAAAAGATTACGTTTGGAAGAGACCTCAGGAGGTCATCTAGTCCAACCCCAACTAAATCATCCCAGCCAGGGCTTTGTCAAGCTGGGACTTAAAAACTTCTAAGGATGGAGATTCCACCACCTCCCTAGGTAACCCATTCCAGTGCTTCACCACCCTCCTAGGGAAATAGTTTTTCCTAATGTCCAACCTAGACCTCCCCCACTGCAACTTGAGACCACTCCTCCTTGTTCTGTCATCTTCCAGCACTGAGAACAGCCTAGCTCCATCCTCTATGGAACCCCGCTTCAGGTAGTTGAAGGCAGCTATCAAATCCCTCCTCATTCTTCTCTTCTACAGACTAAATAAGCCAGGTTCCCTCAGCCTCTTCTCATGAGTCATGTTCCCCAACCCCCTAATAATTTTTGCTGCCCTCTGCTGGACTCTCTCCAGTTTGTCCACATCCTTTCTGTAGTGGGGGGGGAGGGTGCAAAACTGGACACAATACTCCAGATGTGGCCTCACCACTGCCAAATAAAGGGGAAATAATCACTTCCCTCGATCTGCTGGCAATGCTTCTACTAATGCAGCCCAAAAAGCCTTTAGCCTTCTTGGCAACAAGGGAACACTGTTGACTCATATCCAGCTTCTCGTCCACTGTAATCCCCAGGTCCTTTTCTGCAAACTGCCACTCAGCCAGTCGGTCCCCAACCTGTAGCATTGCATGGGATTCTTCCGTCCTAAGTGCTGGACTCTGCACTTGTCCTTGTTGAACCTCGTCAGATTTCTTTTGGTCCAATACTCCAATTTGTCTAGGTCACTCTGGACCCTATCCCTACCCTCTACTGTATATACTTCTCCCCCCAGCTTAGTGTCATCTGCAAACTTGCTGAGGGTGCAATCCATCCCATCATCCAGATCATTAATGAAGATGTTGAACAAAACCAGCCCCAGGACGACCCTTGGGGCACTCCGCTTGATTCTGGCTGCCAACTAGTCGTTGAGCCGTTGATCACTACCTATTGAGCCCGATGATCTAGCCAGATATCTATCCACTTTATAGTCCATTCATCTAATCCATACTTCTTTAACTTGCTGGCAAGAATACTGTGGGAGAACGTATCAAAAGTCAAGGTATATCAAGTCCACAGCTTTTCTCATATCCACAGAGCCAGTTATTTCACCATAGAAGGCAATCAGGTTGGTCAGGCATGACTTGCCCTTGATGAATCCATGTTGACTGTTCCTGATCACCTTCCTCTCCTCCAAGTGTTTCAAAATGGATTCCTTGAGGACCTGCTCCATGATTTTTCCAGGGACTAAGGTGAGGCTGACTGGCCCGTAGTTCCCAGGATCTTCCTTCTTCCCTTTTTTAAAGATGGGCACTATATGTGCCTTTTTCCAATTGTCCGGGACCTCCTCTGATCACCACGAGTTTTCAAAGATAATGCCCAATGGCTCTGCAATCACATCAGCCAACTCCCTCAGCACCCTCAGATGCATTGCATCTGACCCCATGGACTTGTGCATGTCCAGCTTTTCTAAATAGTACTTATCCTGTTCTTTCAGCACTGAGGGCTGCTCACCTCCTCCCCATACTGTGCTGCCCAGTGCAGCAGTCTGGGAGCTGACCTTGTCTGTGAAGACCAAGGCAAAAAAAAAAAAAAGCATTGAGTACTTCAGCTTTTTCCTCATCATCTGTCACTACCTTGCCTCCCCCATTCATTATGGGTCCCACACTTTCCCTGATTATCTTCTTGTTGCTCACATACCTGTAGAAATCCTTTGTTACCCTTCACATCCCTTGCTAGCTGCAACACCAGTTGTGCTTTGGCCTTCCTGATTACATCCCTGCATGCTCGAGCAATATTTTTATACTCCTCCTTAGTCATCTGTCCAAGTTTCCACTTCTCATAAGCTTCCTTTTTGTGTCTAAGTGCACCAAAGGTTTATCTGTTAAGCCAAGCTGATCACCTGCCTTATTTGCTATTCTTTCTGCACATCAGGATGGTTTGTTCCTGTGCCATCAATATGGCTTCTTTAAAATACAGCCAGCTCTCCTGAACTTCTTTCCCCCTCATATTAGCCTCCCAGGGGATCCTCCTAATCAGTTCCCTGAGAGAGTCAAAGTCTGCTTTTGTGAAGTCCAGGGTCTGTAGTCTGGTGCTCTCCTTCCTTCATTTTGTAACGATCCTGAACTCAACCATCTCATGATCACTGCTGCCCAGGTTGCCACCCACTTCTACTTCCCCTACCTATTCTTCCCTGTTTGTGAGCAGCAGGTGAAGAGGAGCATGGCCCCAGCACTTGCACCAGGAAGTTGTCCCTAACACTCTCCAAAAACTTCCTGCATTGTCTGTGCACTTCTGTATTGCTCTCCCAGCAGATGTCAGGGTGATTGAAGTCCCCCATGAGAACCAGGGCCTGTGATCTGGAAACTTCCATTAGTTGTCCAAAGAAATCTCTCGATCTCATCCTCCTGGTCTGGTGGTCTATAGCACATGCCCACCATGACATCACCCTTGTTGCTCTCACCTCTAAACTTAACCCAAAGACTCTCAATAGGCTTTTCTCCAGTTTCATACTGGAGCTCTGAGCAACCATACTGCTCTCTTACGTAGAGTGCAACTCCTCCATCTTTTATCCCCCTCCTGTCCTTCTTGAACAGTTTATACCCATCCATGACAGTGCTCCAGTTATCTGAGTTACCCCACCAAGCCTCTGTTATTCCAATCACATCATAGTTACCTGACTCTGCCAGGACTTCCAATTCTTCCTGCTTGTTTCCCAGGCTTCTTGCGTTCATGTACAGGCACCTAAGATAACTAGCCAACTGCCTTACTTTCTCAGTATGAACCCCGTATGATGGGTACTATTTATTATGAAGGGATCATAAGACAGCTCTTCTATGAATACAGGCAAATGTATATAAAAGTTGTTATGGAAGTAGAATATTTGAAAGTTCCAATATTTGAATAATGCCTAATACTTTATGGGTTTTGTTACGTTCATTAGTTCTCCCGTTATTGCTTTAATGCTTGGTGGAGTATACCAAAAACATGTAAGGCTTATGCTATAAAACACAGCAGGGTGTGTATTATAATCTAATGATGACACACATCAGTAGCTGTTTTTTTTTTCATTCAGGCCATTAACTCTGGAGTTATTTACCCATAGTCCACACTGAAAAGTTTCAATGAGAACACATCACAAAGTTTATTAATTCCTAAAAATAAACATGCAATACGAGGAGAGAGAAGTAATATCTTATTAATTTGGTGTAAGTTTACACTTGAACAAAATTGTCCTAAATATTTCAAAAGTTTTACTAAGAATAATTATTACTAAATTACTGAGGAAAAATTAATGAAGTAACAAAATTAATCATTTAAAAAGTTGATCTGAGGACTGGTATGAAATATTTATCTTGAAAAAAGAATCTACACAGTAGGCTTTGTGGACTGAGGCTGATGCTGAATTGCAGTTCATATTCTTTCAGGGCTTTCTCATCACAGTTGTTTTACGTTATTGAGGTAATTAAAAACATGCTGCATATGGTACCAAACGCTGTTAAAAATGCTTTAAATTTGTCTAAATGAACGGGACTGATGATGGATATTTTGGTCCATTTTCATTTTGAAATGTGCACAATTTGCACACTATTTCTGTGCCTTTGCACACAATTACAATTATTCATTGCATCCATATAATTAGTTAGGTGTCTGGTCATTTTCACATGCAGTTGCCTGAATTGCAAGAACAGTCACAATAACTTCTTATGCATAATATACGTGCATATAATTCTAAAAGTTTGAATGGTTAGCTTTGTGAAAAGATGGCTTAGGTAAAATCTTTTTTTGTCCATCATAATTATTTGTGTTGTGGTAGTGCCAGAGGCCTCAATCAGGATTAGGGTCCCATTGTGCTCAGGTGAGAGGGTCCCTGCCCCAGAAATTTAAAATCTAGGGGAAATTATCAGTGTTTCTGTCCATCTAAGAATCAGAGATCTGCCAGTAAGTGGGATGTGGGTGGTCATGCCTACTTGTTGGAGCAGCAGTCATGCCTCGTGGTTAGAGCAGGAGTAAACAGCGAGGAATAAAGAGCTCAGGGTCAGAGCCAAGTTAACTGGAGTGAGGCAAGGCAAGAGCAGGGCTGGGTCCAAGGCAAGAGCAGGTCTGGAACAAGGCAGGAGCAAGGCTGGGAACAAGCAGGCACAGGAGCTATTGCAGCCATGGGCGGATGCTTTGAGCAGCATGCAAATTGTTGCTACTGCTGGGCTTAAGAGCCGGTCTGCTGACTCTTCCAACCAATCAGATGGTGTAGCCAATCAGGCAGCCTGCTCCAGGCTGTCTGCACTTGTTATGTTGCCTGGAGACTGCCTCTGCTGCAGGCCCTGATTCCTGGCACCATGTAAAAAGAAACATAACTGATGCATTAAAGAAACTTTTTTCAGGGGAAAAAATGTTATTGGTAAAAGGTCATTTAAGTGACCCAGCTAAGCAAGTTTAAATCCTTCCATCTGTGTGGAACAAGCAGCTGCCAACAATCTTTTGACTTAGACTGTAAAATCCCTTGGGGCAGGGATCTATCTTTTTGTCTGTGCTTGTATAGTGCCTAGCACAATGGGGTAGTGGTCTATGACTTGTGCTCCTAGGAACTATTGTAATTCAAATAATGATAAATAATACATGTTCGGCTCTCATTGATGCTGGAACAATGATCAGAGAAGTCAGCTTGAAAAAAAGGATATACTTTTCCCTGCTATGATTGACATTTCTAAGATCTTTAAACCTGAATCCAATCAAAAATGTATTTTATTCTCACTTTACAAGCTCCTTTCAAGCAGTGCTACAAAAGTAGAAGAATGGAACATATGGTGAGGTCTGGTTCAGGTGGTTGGATCTGACGGTGGATCATTACTTACATTTTCATGGGAATCATGTAGCCAAAAGCTAAGATTTTAAAATTCCATTCTGTGATATATTCTATCTACCCTTTGTGTACAACCTTAACTCTACCTCCTTGTGTAACTCTACAACCTGATCTTTAATAACATGGTCATGTACCACAAGGCAAATGCATCCCTTTCCCAACTGTGAAGCACCTAGGGTACATCTGAGAGGAGTTTCTCATTGCACAACTTACAAAGTGTGCTTTAAATCACTCTCAACCCTATTGCCACTTATAAAGTGGTTAGGAGCCTTTTCCTCTGCTGCAGGTGTCCCTGCCAATTCACAGGAATATCCATCACTTCATTTTTTATCTATACAGTTAGCTACTCACACGTGTGCATCGAATCCTTCCTTAACTGCACATTTTATTAAGTTAGTCAAAAAGTCTATTGTGATCAGCATACAATTTTCAGGGCTCAGTTAAATGAAGATCAATTTCTCTATCATACAAAGTAAAGGAATTTCTCCTCAGTGAGGACACTCACATCCTATCGTGATGGGTGTATAGAACCTGAATAGAAGAGAATTCCATGAAAATTTTGAAAAGTGATGGCAAGAGTTTTTTTATATAATGCAACACTTATATTTTCCATATTTTTCTCAGACTCAGAAATGACTGAGCTGAGTTTGTTCAAACTTGCACACAAAAAAATCATTTTTAGAGCAAGGGAAAACTTGGAAAATTTTAGCCTGAAACGTGAGCATTTGAGAGACAGAAAACAAGGAGTTAGAATAGAAACCATCGTGTGACCATTACTATAGCAGTTGCTGATGTGACTGCTATAATTATGCTGTACTTGGTGTGATTTCTTTTGTTCTCCTTACCGTGTATGAGGAAATCGTGTTTTTAGATGAATGCCTTCATCAGAAGCTACATTCATCTTGATAAATGTGCCCTGCTTAAATTATGAATGTTTGATTCTCATGCTGTGCTAAATTCAAAGTATAATAAAAAACCATAAAATTCAATAACACTTAATAAATTCTGTAAATATTTAGACTTGAATATATTCAATCGGATATTTGTTTTAACTACTATATGGATTTTGCCTTCTACGGCTGGTCACAGATGAAATGGGACATGTTCTTTAAGACCTAGAAGAATTGTACTCAGCATTTAACTGCTGAAGAGCCAATTTATGGTTGAATAGTAAAAGAACCACAAAAAACCTCAATACCTGGAATACAAAAATGTCTGTAATATAGTAACAGCTAATATATTCTTTGAAAGACCTAAACCAATCTGAATCATGTTTTTAGGGCTGAATGAGAGAGCTGCCACTAGAATGCTGTCTGTCACCAGTTTTGAGAAGCCTGCTTCTGTCAATGTCATTACCACCATGTCTGTGTTCCTTTAGGTTTTGAGCCTTTAATTCAATATCGACATTTTTCCAAGAATACTTGCTACATTTTCATTAGGACATTAATCTTTCAGGTGCACAGCATAGCTCCTGATGGAAGTATTCAGCTGAAATGATATTTTCCCCGATATACAATATGTAGAAGAAAACAAATTACAACATATATTGTAGAGGCTGTGACTTCCATAGTTAACATTTCATACACTCTTACACCACGTTTTCAGTTGCTCATAACTCTCACCTTTCAATGCTTGGTGTCTCTCCGAAAGTTACTTTTCAAGCTTGAACAAACTTGTTTGTCTTGTTTTTGAATATGTGGGGAGTGAAAAAAATATATAAGCTTGCTGTGTTATCAATACATTTTTAACTGCTCTGTAGCTGAAAAGTCTTGTGGATAAAATTTATAATTTGTTTGAGAAATAGCCTTGAGGAGAAATGCCTATGCTCTTTCCAGAAAAAAAAATTGTTTTCATTTGACTAGCTTATGACCCTTTGCAAGTTAAAAAAAAAAATCACAAACAATAGATTTTTTTAACTAAAAGAAGCAACTCAGGAGCCATAGGTTTACTATCTCTGGTCTAGTCACTTTTTTCTGGACTCTCTTGTTCCTTCATAATTTTGTCTGGAATTCAGATGTCAAGGTGTTAGGAATCTTATATATTGATATAATTGGAGAGAAGAAAGGAAAACAATCCCCCTCTCGATCATGCACAGAGTAGAGTGTAGGTGTATTTTCACCGTGCATTCTGCTCTTACTTTCATGAACAGCACTGCAAACAACATGAAGAGCCAGTGTAAAAAATCCAACAGAGTTTCAGATCTACAAAATAACAGATAAATTTGAATATGGGTACATTGTGAGTGATGTATAACTGTAACATATTATAAAACTCCTAACACAGTCATGTAGTTGTCATCAACAAAAAGTTATGGGGCCAAATTTTGCTCTCAGTCACACAGTAACTTATGATTTCCATGGTATCATACCAGAGTAACTTTGGATTTACAGGTTTCAGAGTAACAGCCGTGTTAGTCTGTATTCGCAAAAAGAAAAGGAGTACTTGTGGCACCTTAGAGACTAACCAATTTATTTGAGCATGAGCTTTCGTGAGCTACAGCTCACTTCATTGGATTTACAGGGATGTAACTTCGTACAGAATTTGGTCTATTGTGAGGTAAGAGAGTGGCTTCTGCCAACACTTAGTATTTCTGGTGCTGACAGGAGTAAGGCACTAAGGAAAAATGCATTTCAGATTTTAGGAATTCAGTTAAACACTGCTTGTGTGAATTGGGCACCATAATGAGAACGGGAGGCTCCATGTGATAATACAAATAAGCAATTATATTATAAGGTGATAGATAACAATGCTATATGTGCATCTTGCTGAAACTTAACATAGTTTACAGTTGAAAAATTGGCCTGCAGCCATTTTGAGTTCTTCTTGAAAATTGCACAAGATTTTGTAATGCATTCACATAATATGTGGTTCACTGGTAGTAGTTTACAGATCTGACATTTATATAAGAGTGTAACATACAGTACATATAAATTGCTGTGCCGGCAGCTGGAATACTATTGTAATGAGAGCCTGGAATTTCCATGAAAACTATATTGGGAGTTTTGGGTAAACACTAGAAGCTGGTAATACATAGCTTCTTCTCTAAAGATGTGCCAGATTTGAATTACCTACCTTCACTAGTGAAGAAAAACAAACTATTATTTTAATTAACTCTCTGTGAATCACTTTAATACCTACGCAAGAGAAAAATGCTACACTAGGAGGGTGACAGACTAGGTTATTTCTATGATTTATATTTTACCCAAAATGTCAGGAGCAAACACCAAAGTTAAATCTTTTCATGGGCACTAGGGAAAAAAAAATATTGTAAAAGATGAAGTGTCTTGTTTACTGCAAGCCTTGCCAAACAAAACCCCTCACACATCTTTCCAAATTGAACAGCTGCCATGAGGCACTGTAGTGAGTTATGATGTGGGGCATTCAGCATTATACCTTCCATGGTAGGAATACTAAAAGCCACTAGAACCCATGACAATTTCACAAACTGGTGGGATTATCACAATAGGTGGTTCTCTCTCCCTTCTTCCCTTCTCATGTCTCTTCTTTTCTCTACTTTCCTCCCTTTCCCTCTTCCTCTTCTGCTCTCTATCTTTCCTTCATCTTCCCCTTTTCTCTCTCTCCTGCTATGCTTCCCCGTTCCTCCTCCTTAGAAGGTATCCTCTGTAGACTGCAGCCACTAGAGGGTATTAGGATCACATACACAGACTTGAGTAGTTTCAGAGTAACAGCCGTGTTAGTCTGTATTCGCAAAAAGAAAAGGAGTACTTGTGGCACCTTAGAGACTAACCAATTTATTTGAGCAGACAGTGGGGTGGGAGGAGGTATTGTTTCATGGTCTCTGTGTGTATATAATGTCTTCTGCAGTTTCCACGGTATGCATCCGATGAAGTGAGCTGTAGCTCATGAAAGCTCATGCTCAAATAAATTGGTTAGTCTCTAAGGTGCCACAAGTACTCCTTTTCTTTTAGACTTGAGTAGGTTGACAATGACTTACCATCCAATAGAGGAGTACGACACAAGAACTTCTCTATATAATTGTTAAATATATAGCTTTGTTAATACTAGTTAACTCTTTCTTTCTCCCCACTCAATATCCCCCTCCACAGAACTCCATAATGCCTCCCCCATGCAAAATAAAAAACAGAACAGGCTATTTCTTCCAAAAAAGGACTATGTCTTTTTTGCCATTTGATTCTTTTTGTCGTCCCAGTGGGTTTGATTGTGCTTTTGTGCAGCACAGCTCTACTACCCCAAGAGGAGGCCTGTTTAGGTAATGTGTCTTAATGAATAGAGAACTGGCTTCTATTCCCAGCTCTGCCACTGGCCTTGAGTGTGGCTTTGGGCAAGTGATTTCACAGCTCCATGTCTCAGTTTCCCAATTTGTAAAATGGGATTAATGATACTGACCTGTCTTGCAAAGGACTTTGAGATCTACTGATGAAAAATGCTATGTAAGTTATTAATTATATTATATTATATTATTATTAGCTAGTAAACTGCTCCCCTTCTGCCCATTTTTCTAAAGCAGTTTACTTCCTCCATGCGGCTAGTCTGTCTAGCATGTAGGAAGGGTGGTACCAAGGCTTCTTACATTGCCATCCCATTTTGTTGTATCCCAACACCATCCTTGCAGAGGAGGGTATCAGGTGACTAGCCCATGCCCTGTTCACTGTGATGGAGACACAATCTGAGCAGCCCTTACTTGGTTGAACAGGAGAATAAATAGGTTTTAGTTGCCCTAACATTGTTGCATGGTCAAATAAGGGCTATGACAATATATGGGGTACATCAATGGACACAACTAATTGACCAGTTATTTGCATTTACAATTTATGCAGCAATCTAGTATAGGATTTCTGTTTCTATTCATATATTGTTGTTCATGGATAGGTGTTCAGGTACCCTGCTGACAAGTGTAGTAGAAGAACCTAAAGAGATTAAAATAGTACAGAATGGCCACAGAAATAGTTTTTTTCTTAGCATAGAAATCTCCCACGCCATGGAGGAAAATCAAGCAGAACTGTTTTTGTTTGCTTGTTTCTTTTTGTCTTACCTCCCTAAGAGGATCATTGAGCTCATTGAGAATATTGTCCTCATCAAAGATCTTGCCTTGGTAACGGTGTTCGTAGTAATCGTGGATCTTTTGGCGCATGTCAGCGGGTAACTTGTGAAATGACATGTATTGTTCCACTTGTTTGTACTAAAAAAAAATGAAAATGAAGAAGAAAGTCAATAAAAGATCAGTCCATTACTCGTTTAAAATCTAAAACCATCTAAAATGCCTGTAAAATGAAACCTAAATAATGCAGTTGCTTAAAGAAAAGGAAATGCAATGTTGAAAAGCTTCTAACATCCAAAGAAACACAGTATACCGATGGAAGACAGGAGACAGCACATTGATTGAAGTTGATTCCGAACACTGACAATTGATATAATGTTATTTATAAAACATATGGGTTAACAAAGAAGGCAAGTCAGAAAAAAGAACAATTGAGTCACATGAAGAGTTGATAAATGTAAAAACAGTCACAAAACAAAGAAATTATCCTTCTAAATGATCAGATTAAACAAATCTGAATTATAACTGCTTTACAAATTAACTTTCTAAACAGCAAACACAGTGTAGCCATTTGGTGATTCATCTATAATAAGGTTTGTTTTCAAAAGGGTATTAAAACAAAGGTCATTCCAAGGAAGGCCATTGGTTAGTCCTTGACATCAGATATAAAGTAAGCCGCATATATGCTGACATGGTGTCCACTATTGCACCAATTATGGAGATGGATAACTTTCCGTTCATGATTTGTACACAGGAACTACAGTTTGTAAGGAGTGTTGTATGTACTTTATTAAGAGACCATTTTTATATACCATAAATGTGCCCAATAACTTAAATAACTTATAGCGTTAAGGTTATACTGGTGGCAATGCAATCACGAACATCAAAGAAATCACCAGTTAAGATATTAACATCCATACCAACCTCAAAGCCTTGCTATCCAAACATTACAAAACCCAAATGCACTCTCAGAATCCTCATGCCAACACCAAACTCCCTTTACTTTCTAACCTCAATTAACACATAGAACTCCTCACAGTTTCACTAAATTGAATCACCTTAAATTCCAACTCAGTAAGATAGCTTCATTTACCAACAAGAGTAGTCTTATCGAAAAAAATTGATATTGTGTTATTTCTACCTCTTTAATCCTGAGGTTGGAGTTAAAGTTGTGCAATTTGAGGAACTGGATGTGTTTAAATAAGTAAACATCAAAAAGGATCTTCCTGTGGAATGGAGTATGGATTTAGAGAAATGGAGGGTGGGACTTGGAACTGGAAAGTATGCTTGGAATTAGAGCCATGGAACTAAAAGATAAGTAACCTACCTTCCGTAATCAGAGCTCTTAGAGATGTGTCATCCCTATCTGTATTTTACTGTGGGTATGCATGTGCTCTATGTGCCTGAGACCAGAAGACTTGTGCTAGTAATTTCCATTGGTCTGGGCATGTTCTTCCTCTCCTCATGCTCTGAACCAAGTTCCTTCTCTACTGTGCATAAATTCTACAATCTGAAGCAGAGGGGAAGGAGGATGGTTACTGGAATGCACACATGGACCACACAACTCAAAGAACTCTGGTTATGGAACTTTGGTAACCTCTCTTTCTTCACGTGCTGGTCCCTATGTATATCCTGTGTGGGTGACTGACAAGAAGCACTCAAGAAGGGTGAGGGGGGAGTCTGAGGGCCCCTGCAGTATTGAAGACTGTAGGACCACTGACCCAAAGGACACATTAGCTGAGGAGATGCGTACCAGTGCGTAGTGTTTGGTGAAGGTCTGAATGGAACTCCACGTGGCTGCTTTACATATGTCAATGAATGGAACTTCCCAAAGTGAAGCTACTGAAGCAGCCTTTGCTTTGGTTTAACGGGTCTTCATTTGGCATGGTGGAGCATCAGATAACTGGTAACAGAGTAAAATACAGCCCCAAATCCACTTGGACAGTATTTAAGGAGACATCATTTGCCCTTTCATGCATTCCACAATGGCAACAAATAGCTTCAGTGATTTCCTGAAGAGATTTTTCTCTGAAGATAGAACACAAATGTCCAAGGGTATGGAGAGTCTGGTCATCATTAGCAATATGAGGTTTACGAAAAAAACACAGGTAAGTGTATAGTCTAATTTATGTGGAGGTCCAATTTAGGGCACAGTTTCAAGGAAACCTTATAGAATACGGCATAGGGTCGATTGGCCAGAAGAGCCCAAGTTTGCCTACCAATCAAGCTGAAGTGATGGCCGGTAGGAAGGCAACCTACCCAGATCAATGGGATAGTGAGCATGTCAATAGTGGTTAAAATAGTGGCTTAGTTTGTGTTGAAAGGATCAAATTAAGATCCCATGAAGGACGGAATCTAATCATTGATAAGAAGGTTTTCAGTAAACCTTTCATAAACTACACACTCACTTGAAGGGTGCATCTTCAAGGTCAGCAGATAGTCCAGAATAGTGGGAACATCCATCTCCTCTGGGAACATTTGGTTAGTCGAAACAGAGAATCTTTTCTACTTGGCTAAGTAACACCGCCTGGTGGATTCTTCCTCGTGTTGCTCAGGATGGCTTTAACAGCTGCTGAATCTTTCTGCTCTGGGTTTGACAGTCATCCAAATACCAGGATGTGAAGTGAAAAGGCTCCAAATTTGTTTGCCTGACCTTGCCCTTGTCCTGCATCAGGAGGTATGGGAAAGGTTAGATGCTGATCTGTGGACAGGGTGACAGATGGAGAAGAAGGGGAAACCACAATTATTTTGGCCATCTGGGAGCAATGAGGATGATCACTGCTGTATCCTGTTAGATTCTCCGGAGAACTTGATGTAAGGGTAGGATGGGAGGGAAAGGCAGACATAAACCTTTCCATCCCTGGAATTAGAAGGGCATCTTCTTTGGAGTTCTGACTTTGTGTTCCTTTGAGCAGCACATGGAGCATTTTTTTCTTGTCTTGTGACACAAAAAGATTCAAAGACAGGGATCCCCATAGCTGGACTATATCTTTTATCACTGAGTTGTGGATCTCTTATTCATGTTCTGTCAAGAAGCATCTGCTGAGACTATCCACCAGAGTGCTGTGTATTCCTGGAAGATGTACTGCTAACAAGATAATCTGATGATGACTAGAACAATTCCACAGGGGGATGCACCTCCTTATAAGAACAGTCATACTGGGTCAGACCAATGGTTCATCTAGCCCAGTATCCTGTCTTCCAACAATGGCCAATGTCAGGTGCCCCAGAGGGAATGAACAGAACCGGTAATCATCAAGTGATCCATCTCTCTGTTGCTCATTCCCAGCTTCTGGGAAACAGAGGCTAGGGACACCATCCCTGCCCATCCTGGCTAATAGCCACTGATGGACCCAAGAATTTTTCTAGTTCTTTTTTGAACCCTGTTATAGTCTTGGCCTTCACAACTTCCTCTGACAAAGAGTTCCACAGGTTGACTGTATGTTGTGTGAACAAATACTTCCTTTTGTTTGTTTTAAACATGTTATAAAGAGTAGGGAGATAGATCTTTCTTCTCCTTGTTCACTGAGGTAGAATATAGTTGTCATATTGTCTGTCATCATGGAAGTGGATGAACGGAAAAGCACTTACCATTTCCAACTGCTTTCAGCTCCAGAAGAGTTATATGCATCTTGGTCTCATGAGAAGTCCACATTCCCTGAGCTGTTTCTGTGTCCAGATGAGCACCCCAACCTATAAGGGCTTCTGTGACCTATGTTTTTTGAGGAGGTGGCAGAGAAAAAGGAATTCCGATCCACACCTGTTCCCTGTCCTATCACCAAGCTAGAAAGTTTTGTGGAGCATAACTAACTTATGTATATTGGAAGGGAGCATAACTAACTTGTGTATATTGTGCCTACTTTTGAAGCCAGGCTTGTAGACAATGAAGGTGGAGCCTCACAAACAGTGTCACATAAACAGGAGGATGAGGCATGCCTGAACCAATGTTTGTGGGTTCCTTCTGAGCTGATGACTAGGAATGTTTCTCAACTGAAATCTGTCCATAGAGAGGTAAGTTCTGGTTCTGATTGAGTCTGGAGTTGCTCCAATAAATTCTATGGGCTGTGTTGGAGTTAAAGTGGATTTTTCTATGTTCACATAGATTTGTAGCTAAAAAACTGTGCAGAGATGAGGTTGATGTCACTACTTCCTAATGAGATTTTCTTATCAGAAGCCAATGGTCTAGAGATGGAAAGAATATCAAACTGTGGCATTGTAAGTGTGCTGCCACCTTTATAAATACTCTGTGCACTGTTGCCAGTCCAAAACGAGGCACCCTGTATTAACTGTGATTCTCATCTATCATGAACCTCAGGAACCTCCTGTGGGAGGGGAGGATATTTATATGAAAATAGGCATCCTTCATGTCAACTGCCAGGAATCATTAGTTTCTATTTAGGGATATCATAGTCAATACCAGGGTGACCATCCTGAATCTTACTCTTTGGTTAAAGACATTGGGTGCCAGAGGTCTAAGATGGGTCTCCATCTTTCTTTTTTCTTGGAAATCAGCAAGTATTTGGAATAAAATCCCTTTTCCCAGTGCTGACGTGGTAACAGCTCTATGACCTCTATTGGAGTAGGGAGTGCACTTCTTGCAAGTGTATCTTCTTGTGAGAGTGGGCCCCTGAAAACAGACAGGGAAGAGGGTTTTGAAGAAGTAGGGGAGAGGAACTCTATGGCGTAACTGAAGTGGAAGACATTGAAAATGCATTTTGTCTGCATCTATGGGGGGAAAGAGGCTAGTTGGACACCAAATCAAATTTTGGATATGGAAGGACATTTCAGCTGGGTTGGTTCTCAGCTCTCAAAGGTCCTATCAAAAGTATTTATTGACAGGTTGCAGTCAGAAAGAGGAGGAAGGAGGTGCACTATGTTTGTGGCATTGCATCCTCTGTTGATTTCATGGCAGTTCATATGTTCTATGGTGATAGAAGGGCTGTGATATTGTCTAGGCATAATAGGTTGTCTGATGTACTTCCTCTTGAATACTGGTGTCTATATATCTAGGGAACAGAGGGTTGTCCATGAGTGCAATGACTCACCAGTGTTCTGTCTGAACAAGTTTTCTCCCTCAAAGGGCAAATCCTCCACCGCGAACTTCCCTGGGAAAACCCAGGGAATTAAGCCAGGACTCCCAGTGCATCACAATGGCAGTTTCCATCAATCTAGAGGCCGCATCTACAGTTGTTTGAAAAGAAGACCTGGATATCAGCCTACCTCCTTCAATCTGAGCCTGGAATTGTACTCTGTCTACCTGCAGGAGCTAGTCCCTAAATTTCACAAATTTGAAGTAGTTAAAAAAACCATACTCTGCAAGCAGCACCTGATAATTCGCTATTCAGAATTGGCAGCTGGTAAATGTGAACACCTTTTAACCTTGGAGGTCTAAGCATTTAGCCTTCTGATCAGCAAGGGTAGATCTGACATGTTGTTGTCTACTCCTTTTTTTACTGGCTTGAACAACGAGGGAGTTTGGGACAGGAAGGAGTGACAGGATATAGGAACAGAAACTCTGCTCCCTTGGCTGGAACAAAGTATCTCCTTTCTGCCCTCTTAGGAGTAGGTGTGCATGTGGCTGGGGCATGCCACACCACCTTAGGCAGCTCCAAGATAGACTGGTGGACCTGGAGTGTTATTCTAACAGACCCCAACTTCAAAATGTCCAAGATATCATGAGATGACTCTTGTACTTCCTCCAGGGGAATCTGGAGGGCATCAGCAATCTTTCTGAACAATTGCTGGAACTGCTTGCAATCGTTCAGTGGAGAAAAGGCTGGGGCAACCACCTCATCAGGAGAGGAAGACGATATGCCCGATGGTACTGGAATCAGGTTTTTCCTCCGCCCTGGGCTCTGGGAGGAGTTCAGGCTGGGCCCTCAGAGAAGGATGGTGTGCGTTTTGATGCAACTGTACGCATTCTGGATAATGCATATACAGGTCCCACAATACCCAGTAAGGTCATGGGCTGAGGAGACCCACAGGGCATAGGGTACCACCAGGCCCCGGGGGAGTACCCCATTTTACACGGTTGCGGTGGACCCCAGGAGAGTCTGGATGCTCTATCAGGGCTGACATCTCTCAGTGGAGGTGATAATAGTCCTCCCATAACAGAATCACCTGATGAGGAGAACGTTGGCTCCAACACCCGAAGTGGTTCCATCAAAACCACTGATGAAGAAATACCCCAACTTATAGGGGGGATGCGAGATCAATTTCTCTCATAACATATGATCAATGGTGTCAGGATCTCTCTTGTAAGCACCAGGTCAGATAGGAGGGGAGATTCCAGATCCAGCAGGATGGTGTATTTGTCACCCACAGCCAGCGCTTGAAGAGTCTCCTGCCTGTGAACCTTTGAAGCCAGCATGGAAGTGCATTCCAGTGCTGATCATATATGGAGTGCTTCTATGTTCCTAGCGGGTATTAGAGTTTGTACTGGTCCTAGATACATGCTTCTCTTTACTTGATCCCAATGTGGAGGAGCTCTTAGTCTTCAAAATCTGTGAGTCAAGTCCATGATCCTTATGGGCTTTTAGCTTCCTGGAACCAGATGTGAAGAATCACCCGACCTTGAGGGTGTAGGGGAATCAGCCCTTCTCTTTGAAGTGGATCTGGAGGGAGACTTTTCTCTAGGCTTTAGAGAAGGTTTCTTAGCCTTGTCCTGAGCCTAAGATAAGGAGTCTTATAAGCTGGGCAGACTCCCTGTACATCCACAGAATCATAGAATATTAGGATTGGAAGAGACCTCAGGAGGTCATCTAGTTCAATCCCCTGCTCAAAGCAGGACCAACACGAACTAAATCATCCCAGCCAAGGCTTTGTCAAGCCGGGCCTTAAAAACCTCTAAGGATGGAGATTCCACCACCTCCCTAGGTAACCCATTCCAGTGCTTTACCACCCTCCTCATGAAATAGTGTTTCCTCCACCACTGAAACTTGAGACTTGCTTCTTGTTCTGTCATCTGCTACGACTGAGAACAGCCGAGCTCCATCCTCTTTGGAACCCTCTTTCAGGTAATTGAAGGCTGCTATCAAATCCCCCCCTCACTCTTCTCTTCAGCAGACTAAATAACCCCAGTTCCCTCAGCCTCTCCTCGTAAGTCATGTGCCCCAGCCCCCTAATAATTTTCGTTGCCCTCCGCTGGACTCTCTCCAATTTGTCTACATTCCTTCTGTAATGGGGGGATCAAAACTGGACACAATACTCCAGGTGTAGCCTCACCAGTGCCAAATAGAGGGGAATAATCACTTCCCTAGATCTGCTGGCAATGCTCCTCCTAATACAGTCCAATATGCTGTTGGCTTTCTTGGCAACAAGGGCACACTGCTGACTCATATCCAACTTCTCATCCACTGTAATCCCCAGGCAGAGGCATCAGGCCGAGGCATTGAGGAGTGTGCCACAAGTACTACCAGAAGCTTTGCTCCAAATGAGGCCTCAGAGCATGCTCCATAAGGTGTTTTCTAAACCTGAACTCTGGCATTTGTTGGGGTCGGGGCAGGAAGGAGTGACAGATACTGCACTTGGCAGAGATATGGGCTTCTACAAGATAATAGAGGCACCTCTGGTTATCATCACTAACTGGAAGGAACGGGGCCAGGAGACTCTGTTCTTTGACGCCTGGAATCCTGGGCATAATTAGTGTCCCATACCGGGAAGGGTAGGTCAAAGTGGATGTCGGGCAAATACTCAGTAACTTGGCTAACTCACTTAACTAATAACTAATTAATTTTTTCTATCTATAATATTTACAGTATTTCTATTTATAGGTTCAATATTGAAGGAACAGTTCATGGACAGTGGAGGTCTCCACCTTAGACCATAGAGTAGTAAGAAGAAACCAAAGAGGCTATCAGTCAACATCACATCTTATGCCCTTGGTTCAGAGCATAAGGAAAGGAAGACTGCAGGCATGGACCAAAAGACACTACTGGAAAAAAATCTTCGAGTCTCAGATTCCTGGAGCACATGCGTACCCCACAGCGGAATACATTTAGGGGCCAGCACTCAAAGAAGAACTAGGAAGCAGGCCTAAAGATTGGGACAGCAGTGGGACCCAAGAGTCAGAGGGTTCGCACTCCCCTTCCTTTGTATATCTTGCCTCCTGAGGTCTCCAGACCTTCTGCCCTGTCTGCTTCATTGATTCCATAACTAAAGCCTTGCCAGCTCCTCACCCAAACTGACAACCCCTAATCCCTCGTGGGTTAATGAGAGATGAGCTGTTTTGAAAATGCAATCTGAATTACATGTGTTATGCACTTAGTGAAAATGAGGGCTAGATTTTCAACACTCACTAAGGCCTCCTCTAAAACTTTCCCTATGAAAATCATAAAGTCATCATTAAAACTGTATTATGTTAATTATCTTTCTAGTTTAAAAAATGCAACCCTGCTCCCTGAAATAAATTAAAATAATAAATTATAAACCCTAATGACCCACACATTTTTCAGATGCCACATAATAAGTTTATGTAAAATAAATAATATGTTGACAGGGAAAGAAAACAGAATTATGATTAAAAAGGGGCAGAGAAAGAAAAATCCACACAGGAAAAACAGAAAGGGGCAAAATGTAGTTATATTTTATAGCACAATTTCCCATTTTGAAGTCAAAGCCTTATACAAAGAGAATAGTTTATACAGATCTTTAGAAAAAATAAAACTCTGTCTATAATTGCCACAAGAAGAAAACCCACACTGAAATCATTTGTAAAACCCTTCAATGGAATGAAGCAGTTTAGGTCCCTGAAACACTGATGAGCCAAATCCAGCAGTGCTCTAACATAACTTGAAATCTGCATGCTAGAATAACAGTAAGAACCTATAACACCACTACACCATGCAGGAGATCATTACGATGGGTATATGCAATGCAGCAGGAAGGAAGGTAATTTGAGAATCATGGGGAGCTTCCATGTTAAGAACTGTGCGTCTTGGAACAGCATAAATCTACAGGGTTTGCAAATCCACATTTTGGAGAGCAGGGGGTAGGCCCACTCTTCATCTCCATAGCTAACTGTAGCTGGATGAAGCCCAAATATGGGAATGTCCTGATCACTGTTGTGAACATAACCCTTTTACTCCAACTTTGATTGTGAGGGCTTGTGATTACAACATCACAATCACAGGTTCAGGCCAGAAACCCTAAAGCAAGGCAGCTCTGTGCATATATTACATTAAAAATGTGAAAGCAAGATACTACAGAAAACAAGGCCTAATACCTTATGTTTACATAAGACTTTTCATCCAAAACGATACCGAAGCTATCACCTTGCACGACAATTCAACAAATCGGGGGCAGAATGCAGCAACAGTGACAACCACCTCAGCTGGCTTTAAGATTGCATAAGACCATAGAGCTTCATATTTTAGAGGCCCAATAACCTACAAGTCTAATTTAAGTTTCTCTCTCTTTCCATTTGGGGTAGGGGAAAGCTTGGAAAATATAAACTGACAACGAGGATTGAAAGTTCAATACATTGATATTTTGTGGGGGTTATTTATGTTCACCCTATAATTGACCAGTGCTGACTTTTGATACCGGTTGAGCTCACAGCCTTGGGTCCTTCAGTGTCTTGGAAGAACTGCGACTAATTCATAACTTTAGGTAGGTAACTTTGTCTGGAAGACAGCGTCTGAAAATCTGACTCTTAAAAGAAGTTTAAAAAATTGCAGTTCTCCTTTAAGTATATATTGGAGGTCTGGATTTACATGCTCCTCTGGGATTGTACAATGTAACTTTAAAATAGGAGGATTGTGCTTTCATTTCTTGTGTTTAATATTAAAATAGAAAGAAAAAATACATAAAGATCACACTCCTTTGGGACTATTTATATGTGTGTTCTCTTGACCCGCATCAAGAACATTGCCAGTGATGAATTATACATATGATAACAAGAATAACTGATAAGCCTCTTATCCATTATATAATGAGTGTTGATCATGTCAATACCTCCAGAACCAGCATCAGTGGGTATTTGTGTATTAAAATGTATATATAATCTATCTGGAGTACTAGACATGTATAGCATAAATAAGAAATAAGAAATAATCCAGTGGGAAAAAAAACTACTATGCAACTGCACCATGTAAATAATGGCATTGCATCCTCAGGGATCACTTTAAAATTCAATAATTCGTCCTTGTAATTATGTTTTTTAGAAACCAAAAGGATGTAATACAACCTATAGGGACTAAATGGATTTAAAACAAATTTGGTTAGAAAAAAAAAACCCATGGGAAATGGGGAGCATTCTCAAGGCCTTTATATGTCAAGTATCAGCTGCAAGTAGCTTCATGTTCCATAAAAAAGCAGCTTATACTGTAATTGTAGACAACTGTCTTAACCATAGAGGTGCAGTAATTGGGTTCATCTCAGGATTTCAGTAAGCTCATCATAGTTTGGTGAAGCTCAATTGAAAGAGGACTGCTCGGATCCACAGAACTACTTAGATAAGTGCATATACATTTTTAATAAAACAGGACAAATAAGCCTTTTCTCCTTTTGCCTAATCTTCCCAGTATTATAACCTAGCCTGAGATGACTGTGCTGAACCGCATCTCAACTTGCAATCTTGTCTGATATTTCTATAACAATCTTGTCTTGTCTTGAACAGGCTATGACGAAAATGTTAAATAAAAAATCCATGCTAAAATATTTTTAGATTATTCCATTTTTTACCATTCCGAGTAGCACATGACATACCTCAGTAATGTGTTTTTATAAGCACACTATATTCAGACTGTAATATTTATTTTTAACAACTTTCTGGTGTTAATATTAGACCTTGTGAAAGGTCTTTGGTTTGATACTCAAGAGACTGAAGTCCTCTCTTTGCCCACAGAACAAATATAACATAGAGTCAATACAACTCTCTTCCTTGTGGTAAAATGTCACACGTCTCAGTTTTTTTGCTGGAGAACCATGCAGTTCAGTCTCTATGCTCATTAAGTGCTTGACAGTAGAGTTGGTCAAAAATCAGAATTTACATCCCACAGAAAATTTCACTATTACAGCATTTATAGCATCCTGAATTGGGACAAAACTGTTGAAATATTAAATTTTTCATACAGTGGGAAATTCAGAAAAAAATGATTTAGAAATGGCTAAACATTTCATTTAAGCTCACTTAGACTTTGAAGCGTTTCTGCCTGAGCTGCTGTAGTACCCCATAGGAGTAGTTGTTTTGGTGCTCCACGGCCCCATTCTTCTTTCTGGGAGACTCCAGGACTACAACTTCAAAGATGCACCACAGCAGTTCAGCCGGAGGGCAGACTGTGACGCACCCTGGAAGTACATCTTTCCAGGGAGCCCAGTACAGAGAGAATGGGGGCATGGGCATTCGAACTTCAGCTCCCATGAAGCATTGTGGCAGCTTAAGGATGCAGTTTAATATTGAACTGAACCAAAACAAAACATTTCGACTCAGTTCAACAAACCAAAATAAAATATTTTGTTTTATTTTTCTGAAAGTAAATTTACAAATATTGGGAAGAATCAAACTTTTCACATGGAAAATTTCAATTTTGCCGAAACTGGATTTTCTTACAAAAAACCATTTGGAAATTTCCTGTCCATCTATAGTATGTAGACTGCCAGTTAATACCAACCATGATATAGATACTTGGGGAACTGCCTTCGAAGTGCCAACAGATGATAAGCAATTTTCATTACTGATTTGGACCCTAGTTGAACTGGCAACTCAGAGAGGAAAGGCTCTAGTCTATGTCCTGTTATCAGTAGCCTGAGTAATAAAACTATATACTACTAAAGCTCCCAGCTCTACTAAATAAGTTAATTACTATCTTCGGAACAACATCTCTTTCTAACAGTTGGAATGTTTTGATCCCATAAATGACGGAATGTTTTGGTGAAGAACACTGTAATTAGCACAGTGTTTTCAAATGCATAATTGCTCTTGGTAAGTAAATAACAATGGAAGCAGGAGTAGTTTGTTTTTAGGATAAATAAACGTTCAGAAATACCAACCCTTAGTTAAAAATGAAACTGATATCAAAATCACATTCTCAGTTATAGCTCAGTGAAACATTTGCAATCTCCATTAAGTTTGTTTTGTATTTAATTAAAGCTTGACTGGATTGCTTTTAGGAATTATATGATGGAGACATTTTAAAACTCCAAATACAATTCTTAGAAATGTCCAGAAGAGGACATAACATTAATTTTTAAATGTAATACTTTTCATCACTGTCTTTCATTTATTGACCTTTTGTTTCTGCAAGAGCAGCAACTATAATTGTTAGAGCACCGGCTGAATATAAAGGGGAAATGTTTTCATCAATAGGAACAATGAAAAAAACAATTTTTATTTTCTTTAAAGCTGACATAACCAATTTCATTAATTAAAATATACTATTTATGAATAAGAGAAGATTTGTAAAAGTCAATAGGAAGGCTACAAAATGGGAATGCATGATTAGCATTTTTATTGAGACTACCTTGAATGGAAGCATTTTACAACAACCATACTGTTGAAACACTTTGTAAAAATTGATTTAATTAAAGTCCATATATTCCATTATTCATAACCACACAAACGGAATGTTCAGACTAGAGTTGATAAAATCATAAGTTGATAAATCATAATGAGTAATTTCTTTGGCAAATTTCCCTCTTTGTGGGGGAGGAATTATCTGCAAACAAACTATGATTTATATTAATGTTTGCTGTTTTCACTTGTTCAACATAGGTTTGTGAATATAAATTTCAGCCAATAGACTGATTACAGAACATTAAATGGAACTATTAATGTTAGTATTCAGTAATCATGAATCAATAGCTGAGCTGTGTGATCAGCTGGGTAAGGTCACTTGACCTGAGTTTTTAGAATGTGTTGCGGGACAACTTTTGTTTCAGAATGTGGAGGAAATAGCCAGGAGGGCAATCATTTTAGATAGATTCTAGTAGGGAGGAATTGGTGATGAATCTGAAGATAGAAGGCAGCGTGGGTGAAGATGATCATGAAATGATAGATTTCATGATTCTAATGAAATGAAGAAGTGAGAGTAGCAGAATAAGGTCAATGGACTTCAAAAGGGCAGCCTTTAACAAACTCAGTGAACTGATAAGTATAGTCCCATGGAAAGAAAATGTAAAGGAAAAAGGAGTTTGGCGGGTCTCAGAGACAATATTAAAGGTACAACAACAAACTGCCCCAACATATAAGAAAAATAGGAGTAACAGCAAGAGGTCAACATGACTCATTCAAAAGCTCTGTAATGATCTGAAAATCAAAAAGGAGCCCTACAAAACTAGATACATGGACAAATTGCTAAGGATAAGTACAAAACAATAGTATCAGGATGTAAAGATAAAAATCAGAAAGGCTAAAGCAAAAAATGAATTACAGCTAGCAATAGACATAAAAAGCAACAAGAAGAGGTTCTATAAGTACATTACGAGTAAGAGAAAGATGAAGAAAAGTGGAGGTCCACTATTTAGAGGAGGAGGAGAAGAGTTAATAATGGATGACACCAAGAAGGAGGAGGTGTTTAATGCCTATTTTGCTTCAGTCTTCACTAAAAAGGTAAACTGTGGACACTAAACATAATTAATATTAAGAACAAGGGGCAAGGAACACAAACCAGCATAGGGAAAGAAAAGTGTAAAGTATATTCTTATAAGTTAGATGTATTCAAGTAGGCAGGTCCTGACAAAATTCACCTTGGTCTACTTAAGGAACTAGCTGAAGTAATATTGGAACCATTAGCAATTATCTTCAATAATTCATTATGGACAGGTGGGGTCCCAGAGAACTGGAGATGGTAAACATAATAACTGTCTTTAGAAAGGGTAACATACAGGCCCTGATGAAATATAGACCAGTCAGCGTAACTGCAATTCCTGGACAGATACTGGAACAAATTATTAAACAATCAATTTGTAAGCACCTAGAGGATAATAGGGTGATAAGGAATAACCAACATGAATTTGTCAAGAACAAATCATGTCAAAACAACCTAATTTCCTTCTTTGACAGGTTACTGGTCTAGTGGATGTGTGTGTGGAGCTACAAACATGAACTTGATTTTTGTAAGGCTTTTGAAACAGTCCCACATGACATTCTTATAAACAAACTAAAAAATGTGGTCTAAATCAGTGGTTCTCAAACTAGGGGTGCGGCTTGTTCAGGTAAAGCCCCTGGCGGGCCAGGCTGGTTTGTTTACCTGCCGTGTCCACAGGTTCAGCTGATTGCGGCTCCCACTGGATGCTCCACACCAATGGGTGATGTGGGAAGGGCAGCCAACACATCCCTCAGCCCGCTCCACTTCCTGCAGCCCCCATTGGCCTGGAGCAGCAAACAGTGGCCAGTGGGAGCCGCAATTGGCCGAACCTGCAGATGCGGCAGGTAAACAAACTGGCCCGGCCCGCCAGGGGCTTTCCCTGAACAAGGAGTGCCTCTAGTTTGAGAACCACTGGTCTAAATGAAATTACTTTAATGTGGTGCACGACTGGTTGAAAAAGCTTAGTTAAATAGTGGTTATCAATGATTCATTGTCAAAAAGGGAGGACATATTTAGAGGGATCCTGCAGGTATCTGTCCTGGGCCTGGTACTATTCAATATTTTTATTAATGATTTGGATAATAGAGTGGACAGTATGTTTATAAAATCTGCAGATGACACAAAGCTGCGAGGGATTGCAAGTACTTTGGAGGACAGAATAAGGATTCAAAACAACCTTTAGAAGTTGGATAACTGGTATGAAATCAACAAGAGGAAATTCAGCAAAGACAAGTGCAAAGTACTACACACAGGAAGAAAAAAATCGTACGCACAAATGCAAAATTAGGAATAACTGGCTAAGCAGTAGAGAATATTACCAACTGCTCTACTTGGCACTGTTGAGACCTCAGCTGGAGAACTGTGTCCAATTCTGGGTGCTTCACTGTAAGAAAGATGTGGACAAACTGGACAGAATCCAGAGGAGAGCAACAAAAGCGATAACAGTTTTCAAAAACCTGATCTCTCAGGCGAGGTTAAAAAAACTTGACATGTTCAGTCTTGTGGGGAAAAAAAAGACTGAGGTGGGGGGGATTTGGTAACAGTCTTAAAATATGTTAAGGCGTGTTTTATAAAAGGGGACAGTTGTCAATTGTTTTGCATGTCCACTGAATGTAGGACAATAAGTAATTGACTTAATCTGCAGCAATGGAGATTTAGGTTAGACATTAGGAAAAACTTTCTAACTGTAAGGATTGCTAAATACTGGAACAGGTCACCAAGGGAAGTTGTGCAGTTTTTTAAGAATGGGTTAGACAAACACCTATTGCGGATAGTCTAGATTTACTTGATCCTGCGTCAGTGCAAGGTCGAAGGACTAGATGACCTTTCAAGGTTCCTTGCTGATTTTGTTTTCTATGTGCTATAGACTGTTCCTGTTTCCTGAGTTGATAATCTAATTTATAGAAATAAAAGTAGTGCCTGTACAAATCAATGGGGCTTGATTCTCAGAGAGAGGATGAAGCATTATTTGAGAAAAAGACAGACAGGCATAGCAGGCCCAGAGAATTTTAGGACATTTTAAGTGTTTCTTTTTCTGTTTCCACATGAAAGAATTTTAACCATACCAGTATTTTTAAATCTAGGGTATCTGTATCCTATTGGGCAGGAAGGAGAGGAAAAGAATATATATACAATATTACTGGCTATTTAGCAGACTTTGCATTCAATTTTCTCTTGTCACATTCACGCAAAGGACCAGATTCTCTTCTCATTTACACTGGTTTTACTCCATGCTATCCCAATGTCTTTAAAAGAGTCACTCACTTACACGGGTGTAAGTGAGAGAAGAAACAGACCCTGTGTGCATTTGCATATATATGTGCACTGCTATTTACAAAGGGGGTGGGGTTGCCTCCCCTTCTTGTCTCTCTAATTTGACTGATTGTCAGGGTTGTGGAACTGTTGGGTCTCGTTAAGTGCATTCTCTCCATTTCATACTGCACACAGCTCTACTTAATATATCTGTCAACTGCTTGGTTGGTATAGGTCTCCACAGTTTCTGTCACCTTACTGCAATCATTGTCAACCACACAGTCAATTTAGTAATTGTACGTGTGTCTTGAGTCCTGGTTACAAAAAAAAGCAGTCATATACTTTGTCTACCTCACTGGAATAGCTATATTGTACTAGGCCTCCCAGTGCAGATCCCTCTAGTGAACTATAAATGTAGTGAAATACCAAAGAAAATGTTCACTGATGAAGGGCACTCCAACAAAGGGAGTCTTGCCTGACTAATTAGTACAGGATTGGACTGTTATTAAAAGCACATGGTGTTATGTAAAACAAAATCTTTTACTCTCAAGATTGTGTATTCAGTGCAATGTCTGAGCACTTGACAGAAGCTTTTCTGGTGCTGGGATAGCGGATATAGGGCAGAAATCTATCTTCCCAGGCTACAGAAGATTCTGGGTAAAATTCTGAAAAGTGCTTAAGTGACTTAGGAGCCTAAGTCCCATTGACTTTCTCTTCACTTTCAAAAATGTTACTCCATATGGTCACTATTCCATATTTAGGGTTGGAATAACCTCTGCAACATCTGTTCCCTCTACACAGGGTGGGAATGATTGCAATATCTACATAATGGTGGATCCACTGATTCTGCCCCTCCACCAAAACTCTACTATATGATATCCCCTTCAGAGCAGAACGCCACAAAACACAGAAGGCACAAACCCCTAGTACTGGCTACTCAAATCCTCTTTTCTTCTATGCAACAGAACACCACCAACTCTTTGCAGGCAGGAACCTCTGTGTCCCTAAAGGGGAGAGCAGGATTTACTTCTAAATGTCAGCTCAGTTTTTCAGGACTCAGCCATATCTTTTTAATATAAGTATTTAACAGTAGATAGGAAGTAATTTAATTTTAATCTGAATTCATATATATATATATATTAGGTTATTACTTTCACATTGCTTCTTGACATAACCTAGGGAGGTGGTGTAATCTCCACCCTTAGAGGTTTTTAAGGCCCAGTTTGACAAAGCCTTGGCTGGGATGATTTTGTTGCGGTTAGTCCTGCTTTGAGCAGAGGGTTGGACTAGATGACCTCCTGAGGTCTCTTCCAACCCTAATCTTCTATGATTCTATGATAACTGGAGCTGGGCAAGATGCTAATTTAGTATGCAAGTTTTGCTAAAGGCATCATACCAGATACTGATTTTAGTTTCCATGGAATGTCCCTGTGTTGCAGAAACAATGTGGTAGACTGCAGCAAATGCTATAATCAATCTCTGCTTTTAACAGACAGAGGTAATACACATTTCCAGAAAGCAAACTGAATGCAGAAGTGGTGATTGACATTTGTCACCATTTCTTTAGAAGCCTATGTCAAGTGACCTGGTGATCTCAGTTGTGTTCCTGGTGGACAGGTGCCCCTATCACAAGCATTACAGCTGGCACTAACTGGCACCCTTGCTAGGAGCCGAAAGAGGGACTGAGTGGGCATGAAGACTAAACTGATTGCTTTTACCCAAATGGTCCTCACTATGCTTGGCAGGCACATTGGTGTGTGGAGAATTCACACTACTACTTCAATCTCCGGTCAGTCTAGGGATTTAATGAAAATTATAAGGAGCCTCTCTCTCTCTCTCTCTAACACACACACACATATAGACAAAAGAAAAGAAATTGAACAAATTAACTAGACATTTACTAACTTCACTTTAGGCTCAAATCCTCTCTCTCCCTACTCATGGGTGCGTAGGACCCAGACTGGTAGCAGAACCAATGCAGTTTAATTCCACTGTAGAGTTCCTTTGTTTGTGTAAAATCTATGCTCCCAGCATACTGTGCAGCTGAGATTTGAGGTGGCTTCATCTGTGGCAGCATGGAAGAGGAATTATTTGATCTTTAATTTCTTGGGACCTGGATCCTTGTCCCATTTATATCAATGAGTGTTTTGTCATTGTTTTCACTGGGAGCAGTACTGAGTCTTTATGTTTTAGGTAAAAGGCTGATTTGTACGGGAATTGGCCAAGAACATGTATTCAGAAAATTCACTATAACTTAATTAATTTCTCAATCACTGTAATTGAAAAGAACAATAACAAGAGGTTGTGTACTTTGTGGCAATTGAAAGGAAATGTTTGATTATTGCCTGTAAGTAAAAGGACAGCAGCAAAGCATTCTTGCTAGCAAGAGAACTCTTTGTGGGGTAATCAGTGAAAAACAGATATTGCCAACAGATGATAGCTTTTAGGCTAAAAAAAAATCATTTAATTACCATCAGTGATAAAGAGCTTATGGAAAGAGGCATCATACACCTCTTCAGGAAACCAAAGGAGTTATCATATATTCTAATCTTTAGAGCACATAATACATAAAGAACTAATCAGGACTCTCCTTGTTTCACAGTCACTGATCTCCACATTGCATGTCATGCCTTGATCTCTAGGTGATTATACATTACATTTTTCTGTGAAAATGTCCAGTCTGCTAAATAGAGTAGCAGCATAAGGAGGGGAAGCTGCAGGAGTGCCCCTGGATTTTTAAATTGATGTCCAAATGAATAAATCAATTTTTAATGATGTTAGTGGCCTGCATTTTTTTAATGTTTTTGATGCTACAAACTGTCTAAATAAAATTAAATGAAGTTTTGAAACAAAGTCATTTTGAACCAAAAAAATCAAAATGTTTTGTCTTAACACTTTCAGAATTCTTTATTTCCCTGACCAAAACAATTTGGCAAAACCAGTATGAATTTGCTAAACATTTCAATGTTGCTGTATTTTTTGTATTTTTCTGTATTTTTGCCCTTCCCTGCCAAAAAAAATCAAAAAATGAGTTTTGCACTTTTTTTTTCCAGATCTACCTACAAGGCTAGGGATGGGTCCTCTTGTGCTCCACATTTGTGGAATTAACTGTCTCCTAATACTGGAACCCCCACTATTAGTGTATGTCTAAAATGAAATGTGATTGCAGCATGTATAGTTATATCCGAGCTCATTTTGATCTAGAGCAGTGGTTTTCAACCTGTGGTCTTCAGGGGACAGGAGGTGGTTGGATGGGGCGGAGGGATGGTCAGGAGACAGGGAGCAGGGGGGGTCATATAGGGGATGGGATCCTGGGGGGTCTCTTTGGAGGCTCAGAAAAAACAACTCTGCATTGGTTAATGCACTTAAATATTTCTTTGCCATCAGAAGTCTTCGAATTTTTCTTAATTGAAGTTATAATTCAGTCAGAAACACTGGGAATACAAAAAAATGCAAATCTGAGTGAGAGTGCAGATACAATACAGTGTACGTTTCCAGTGGCCTTTCTCATTACCAGTAGAGCCTCCAGTCCCTTAAGGTATATCTACACTGCAGTCAGAGATGTGACTGCAACTAATTTAGCTTGCCCCCTGCCCCCCAGGTTCCTAAATACATTCAGAGCGACCAGTTTTCAACCTTTTTTTCATTTATGGACCCCTCAGAAATAGCAAATGGAGGTGCAGGCCCCATTGGAAATCTTAGACATAAGACATCCTGCCCCTCCCCCTGACCCCTTACCATGCTGCTCAGAGTGGCAGGACAGGCTTATTGCAAAGCCTGGGAGGTGGGCGGGCGCAAGCCGCGCTGCCTGTGTGGCAGCGTACCTGCGGGGTAGGGGGGACAGCGTGGGGAGGGGCCAGGGGCTAGCCTCCCTGGCCGGGAGCTCATGGGCCGGACAGCATTGTCCCATGGACCGGATGTGGCCTCCGGGCCGTAGTTTGCCCATCTCTGGTCTAGCACAATCATAGCACCATAGAAATACAGGGCTGGAAGACACCTCGAGAGGTCAACTAGTCCGCTTCCTGTGCTAAGGCAGAACCAAATAAACCTAGATTATCCTTGACAGGTGTTTGTCTAATCTGTTCTTAAAAACCTCCAGTGATGGGGATTTCACAACCTTCTTTAGTAACCTATTCCAGTACTTAATTGTCCTTATAGTTAGAATTAATTATTATTGTTATTATTTAGATATCTAACTTACAGCTCCTTTACTGTATATTAAGCCAATTACTCACTGTCCTACTTTCAGTGGACATGGAGCACAATTCATCATCCACTTGGCTGGCTCTTAGGCTCTTCCATAATAAACAGATTAACTCATTTTACAGATGAGGAACTGAAGCACAGAGAGATTAAGGACAAAATATCCACTAATTTTTGTTGAAAAGGTAACCTTAATTCTGGCATTTCCAAACATTTTAGTGCTTGACTTTGCAACCTTTATAATACTTTGATTTTAGTGCTCAGAAGTATCTTCATGTCACACATGCTCATGGAAATGACATTTTATTTAATTCCTCATTATGTGAAACTACTAGGGAGTTAGAACACAAACCAGTGACAACAAAACTTAAGTTACTTGCTGTCAATTTCCCCCTAAACTCTTGCAGTTAGTTGAAATGAGACTTAGGGATCATATGTCACATAGGGTAAAATTTTCAAAATCACCTACACACTGTGTGTAGCAGTGTGTATTAGGGATGGCTGAATATTGGACAAGAAGTCTTAGCTTAAAAAATTCCAAAGTTGTCTTGTAAAGATGGCGCATGGCTAATCAACCTATCTACTCAAAATACAGGATACCCACAATGCTGAGACACCAGCACACCTCATTTTCTAGCTGGAGTAATCCTATCGCTCTCTGTATAATTTCTCTCAATGTTCACTGGGCTGATCGGTCAAGGGCATGGTTTCCCATTTTTGGATTACAAACACCATTGATTTGACTATTTCATTTGAAACTAAAATCTGAAAGGAGCCTAACTGCTTAAAGCCCAGAGGTGGTGATGGTTATCCAATGATAGATGCAGATGGACCTGAGCTGAGCAAATTTTAAGTTAAGTCTCTGTTTACCATAGAAATTGATAACAACTTCCTTAACTTAACAACAAGAAATTAATAACAACTTCCATATTAGTTCCTTTTTTAATGTTACTGTGAAAGGATCTTTGCTGCCCATTAAAAACTGTACCATACAAGAGTCTGAGGGGGAAGAAATGGAAAATGTCTCTCTGAAATTTAATTGACCTGAGCACTCACAATAGAGGCTCCTAAATACGTTTTCTAGAAAAGCTATTGATGTCAGAGGAAGAGTTAACTTTACAAGGGGACTAACACAGAGTAAGAATTCTGAAAAATGGCAGAATCCAAGAGGTAAATCTGGCCTTCATATTTTTGAAGTGAAAGTGAAATTTCTGAGGCTCAAAGCTACCTGTGAAGTGCTGGTGAGTGTATAAAATGGATGTGTGTTGGGGGGGAGTGAGGGAGGGCACATGGAAGTAGGGGAGAACATTATGGTGCAACAGACATTAGCTTACCTTTAATTCTATTGCTTGTATTGTTGTTAAGCACGAATTTGTAGACATTTTAAGATATTTTATAATGCATTTTTATTTTGTTTCATTTTTACTAAACACAAAGATTTTTTGGAGTGATAATACATTGCTTATGCAAACAAATTGCTTTCAAATATTTTCATTGTTTAAAAAAGATTGTATTTGGCCCAGGCCATTTTAGAATCATAATATGATAGTCCGCAGAAGAAGCTACCGTGTGACAAGTTACATATTGTTCACTTAAAGGCATTTGACCTTGCATCTAATATGCAAGGTGTGACTGCATAACTCACAAATAGTGTCAAGCTTTACTTATTAAACTGACATTTTTCTTACAATAGGGCTTTTGACATTAATGCTATCTTGTAAATATATCATAGCTAAACTGACAATAGAATTAATTCATCTTCCTTTTTTTCTCCTTTTTAGTGATTTCCCTCTCCACTTCTATTAATTTTCTAATGCTGTGCAACTGTGTTTAAATAAATCTCCACATCATTCTTGTCTCCTGTTACTTTTTCCTTTAGTGACGTCCTAGCACCAGATCCTTACCAGGTGCAAATCTGCATAGTGTCATAGAACTTAATGGAGCTATGCCCCTAATCTTCAATTTATGGCATCACAACCATTTCCGTGTCTGTTATCCTTAATTTTAAAAAAAGAGGAAATACTCTCAAGAATTCAAAACATGCTAATCTTTTCTATGTTAGTTTTCTTCTCTCATATTGTATGTTATAATAAAATAAATTCTAAGAAAAGCAAGTACTTTACTAGATTAAAAAAGGCACTTGCAGCCAATAGAGATATTCAGACTATTCATTAGCTGTTCATTCAGTCACAATGTTCCAAGAGTCCTCTGAAACAATGCCGACAATTGTGCATATTAACTTGCAAAAAACTTATTTATATGTGCAAATAGATGTTTGCAAACACAGATATCATGTGACTTCAGTCGATTAGTACTACTTATGTCATTGGTACCTACATGTACCACAACAACCGACTCCTCCCCACCACCACACATAAGTCTGTCTAGATGTCTTGAGAGATCTGCAACCTTCACACCCAGCAGGCAAGTCACCATGCAGTTCTTGCAGTCATCACAAACCCAGCTGTCTATGTTTCTAACGATTGAATCCCCCATTACTATTACCTTCTCTTACCTACTATTCCCTGTCTCTTCCTAATACTCGAGTTCCCTCCCCTGGAGAGGTATCCTCAGTGTGAGAGGATACCATGATATCATCTGGAAGAAGGGTCCCAACTATGGAATCGTTCCGCTCTGCTCCAGTCTTGGCTGGCTAAGACAGACTCTTATTAAACAGAAGACAATGGGGGAGGGATAGGAAAGAGAAAAAATAAGGTAGGGAAGGAAAAGAACACACAAAGTGTAGAGGGAACAACAAAGTCTTACATCCCAGATGGTGTTCAGGATTTAGTCAGGGCCAGTGGAGGTGGTGATATCATCTGGGTCCTTCTCTTTGGCCCAATCTGGTCAGGAAAAATTGTTTTTTTAACTAAATAGTGTTTTGTGAAAAAGTTTTTTTTCCCCCAAGAAAAAAAACTGAGTTTTCACTGAAAAAAAACAAACAAACAAAAAAAGTTTTCAGCCATCGTTTTAAAATGAAAAGTCCGCTTTTTTCATGAAAAATTTCTACAAAAATGATTTTTTTTGTTTTGGTCAACATCCGAACTGGAAAAAAAAATCCCTATTTTTTGACCAGCTCTGCCTGTAATGTAAAATGATAATTTATAGGGGAGGTGTCTCAAAAAAAGCAGGTTATATAAATAAATATGTAGAAGTTATGTTTTATTTTTCTAGAATCATATTGATAATACTTAGGTTTAATGCATTTCTTATCTAACAGTATGCTTTCATTATGGTTTTAGAATAGTTACAATGTGGACAGAAAGAGTTTTTAAACATTTTTTCTGTATCTGAATGAAAGGAAATTTATTATAAAAAGGTATGTATATTGAACAGCATGTAAAAATTCAGCTAAAAGTACTGCACTTTAAATTTAGCACAGTCAGTCTATTTTTATATGAATACATACATTAGAATAGATTTCCACAGCTATTAAAAGAACCCTTGATATAAAATAATAATTTATAATGCACTAGGAGCCAGTGCAGAGTTCACACAAAGCTCTGTATTGCAAAGGGAAGGTCATACTCCCATTCATTTCTGGTATACTGAATACTCTTTATGGATCTGTAAGACATGTCTTTACACATTATTATGTTCTGAAGGTAGAGGTGCATGTGCCCTTAATTACTCAAACCTCAGGAAACCAGAGGTCAGGAGAAAATTGAGAGAATCCTAGAATCTGCACAGTCAGAAATATTTTGTCATCCATACTATGGTATTAGAAAAATATTGAGGCTTGTTTCCTTCTGGATCAATCACAATCAGGATCACTGGTACAACTGGGATAATTACTGGCCGCTATCTCCATCTGGCCTGAAGCATATACTTGTCTCCCATTAAAAGGCAATTTCTACCATATTCTAAGACATACTTTCATAAACAAGAAGTTATATGTACCTTCCTCATTTGGAAAAAGTAAGCTATCCTATAATCATTACTGCATGAGAGAACATACAGAGAGAAACAAAGAAAGCAGGTTGTTTGTAAAATCTGAGCCCAGTATAACTTGATGCTTTCAGAGCTAATTTAATATAATTATGAACATGGCTGCAACTATCATGAGCTTGCGCCACATTTTCAAATGGAAAACTGCTAGAAACCTTATCTGTATTGCAAGCCAGCAGATCATTTTAAAGGTAAATTATCCATGACACAGCAATAGATCCAGGACTGTCCCATCGGTCATTATAGAAGCAGTGAAGTCTGTTACTGTTTCACTCAGGCCGGATACAGCAGGGTGGATAGCACTTGGCTGCACAGTATGTTATCTGAAGAAACCGATATTTGTTTAAAGGTACAAGGTAAAAATAATCGGAATCCCCTAGGACAGGCTAAAACAAAAGCGAATCTAGAGCACAAAAATGGAGTATTATGACAAGAGAAAAAAAAACAAATTAATATTCTAGCAAGAATGTTCTGATTGATTTATATTCCCTTTTACAAGGCTATAAGGCTTCTGTTCCAGACAGTGAGTACAACTGATGTACATTTGAAAAAAAACAAATGCCCATTATTTTATATCTTTGATGTTTAAAATTAAGATGAATAACCTCTGTGATTTTAAAACATTTTTGAGAACAACAATTGTTTCGCTAACATACCACAGACATATTTAATGCCTTTCCCCATTTCAAATCCTGGTTTTTCACAGGAAAGACCCAGGGTCAAAATATACGCTATATACACCTTGCAAAAAATAAAAATTAAAATTAAAAAACAAAAACAAAAAAACCCCAAAAAAACAAAACAAACAAAAAACCCAGTAGGCATTACAATTATAATAAATGAAAATCATGCATGCAGAACTGACAGAATGAAAAAATGAGCAAGCCTGAGTGACTTTAAGGCTCAAAAAGAACAGGAGTACTTGTGGCACCTTAGAGACTAACAAATTTATTTGAGCATGAGCTTTCGTGAACTACAGCTCACTTCATCGGATGCCCAGTACATTCACATACATCCCAAAATATTCAAAACTTTTTCTCATAGTGAATGTGCTAGAGCGCACTTTTTGTGCTGGATGGCATATTTATGGATCAAATCGGCACATACCCTTTTTCAAAACAAGACCTTACTGTTGAAGAGTTATATAGTTGACGACATCCATGCTTGTAGTCCCACAGTTGTCATTAAACATTAATTGATATGTCAGAGTTTTGAGTTCACAATGGATGAAGGAGATTATTTGGTCCTAATTGTGCACTGAAAATATTTACAAAATACCCACTAATAAAAGAACCTACAAATCAGTCAGAAATATGGACTTATCGAACACAAGTATGACTTCTGAAATAGAATATTTGAAAAGGTCTTTCCTCTGAATGCCAGCCATTAATTTTTTCCTTCTAGAACAGTGTGTAAATGTTACAGCTATCTCCTTTTGAAATAATACTTTAAACTCATATTGCACCTTTATATTAAGGATTTTAGAGCATTTTACAAAGATTAATTAAATGCAGGAAGGTTACATGCAGACCATCAGCTGATGCTCACAAAAGATGACATAGTGAGTTGGTATTAAGCTGCAAAAAATGCAGGAATCAAGATTTCTAGTCCTGTCTTCTAACCAGTAAATCATATGGTGATCCAAGTAAGAAAGTGAAAAAGAATCTTCACATAACAAAAACAAAGCAAAACTAGTGAACCAGAAGTCAACATTCCACAATTACTATTCCTTTTTAAGGCTTAGTAGTGAGCTTGAGTTTAATTTTTTTGGCACAGAAGTCATAATTAAATTAGTTATTTAAGGTATGAGACAACAAATAGCATTGACTACAACTGTATTTACTGTAATGATCAGGAGATCACTCCTGGGATTTTTGACAAATTGTTTTCAGCATCAAATATTTCACTGCCATGTAGCTAAGCAGGAAATAAAATCCATGCAGGCTAATGAGCATTTAATACACAAAGAAGGGGAATAAGCTATATCAGTATAAAACACCTTTATGCCAGGATAACTGTTCAAACTAGTGGTTGTACTGGCATAACTATATCAGTAAAAATCACACCCCTAAAGAAAATAGTTATAACAGTTAAAAAATTATTGTGCCTTAGCAAAAATTCCACTTAATGGAACGTTCACCAGTGCCAAAGGATCACCGGTGGTGTTTAAACAGGTGTTAAGTAGGGGTAACATTCAAAGCTCTGGTGTTTTAATACAGAAGTTGCCCAATGGAGTATACAAGAAGTAATAAAGATGAAATACAGTAAATATAATTTCTAATTTACTTTTATTTAATCCCATTATTTTATTTCATTTTGAGTACTTTAGCCTGTTTTGTTTTGAATGTCCTACTTTTAATTGGGACAGCAGCTTCATCAAGAGGCCGTCCACCAATGTGTTCCCATTAAGAGGATTCTTTTGCACGATACTGAGTATTTGATCCCATTTTTAAATATATTTGAGCATGTTGCCCTACTCATGATAAATATGTTTTTAGTAATTCTTTTTTAAGGTTCCCAGAGCTTTATTGGCATGGGCACTAATGTATTTTGTACAGCTGAATAGCAGTGTTAAAGAAAAAGGAATCTACAAACGCTGGAAAAGAGAATCCATAATTTTTCACCGATATTTTTCTCGATTTTCTCATGTCATAAGTCAAATGATTTCTGAATGCTAGTTAATATGTTAAAATGGTATATGTAGTGTAGCTTAAGTTGTGTGAAATATTGAGGCCCTAGGGTATTGTTTAAATTAAAATGTAAATTTATGAAAAATTAATAATCAATTTTAAAAATGCTAAGCACAGTCTTTGTAAGCAAAGTTTGTCTTCTAAATTAACATCCATGTAGTCAAAATCAGATAGCATTACGCAGCTCAAGTTTAGACATAATGGCAAAAAGGCATTAAATTGAATTTTCATTCAACCCTTTATTTAAGTAATTTCTTGAACACAGAAATGGATGGAGAAAATCTCCATTTTCTTTCTTTGCTGCAGTTGTGAACATTTGCAACCTTTTTCAGTTCTTAAAGAGATCTGAAACCTTGTTGTTTTATGTCATCTTAAGATATTGTAAGGTACTAATGGTGGCACCTATAGAATGCCTTTTAATTACGGCTTAACCATTTTTTATTTCAATAAAGATTGTAATGTTCCTACACTCTGATGATTACGCTGATTTTTTCTATGCATAAGAACATAAGAATGCCCATACTGGGTCAGACCAACGCTCCATCTAGCTCAGTATCCTGTCTTCCCACAGTGGCCAATGCCAGGTACTTCAGAGGGAATTACCAGAAGAGGTAATCATCAAGTGATCCCTCCCCTGTCACCCTCCCTAGCTTCTGGTAAACAGAGGCTAGGGACACTTCAGAGCATGGCCTTGTATCCCTGCCCATCCTGACTAATAGCCATTGAGGGATCTATCCTCCATGAACATATCTAGTTCTTTTTTTGAACCCTGTTATAGTCTTGGCCTTCACAACATCCTCTGGCAAAGAGTTCCACAGGTTGACTGTGCGTTGTGTGAAGAAATACTTCCTTTTGTTTGTTTTAAATCTGCTGCCTATTAATTTCATTTGGTGACCTCTAGTTCTTGTGTTATGAGAAGGAGTAAATAACACTTCCTTATTTACTTTCTCCACACCAGTCATGATTTTATACACCTCTATCATATCCCCCCTTAATCCTCTCTTTTCCAAGCTGAAAAGTCCCAGTCTTATTAATCTCTCCTCAAATGGAAGCTGTCGTACATTCCTAATTTCTGTAGAGTGGTCAATTCATGTTTCTAAGTAACTCTTAATAAACAAATGGATGTTTCCTTACTGTAAACTTCAGAAGTTTTCAGATTTTGACAATTGAATGTGAAGTTAACTAAATGGAATATCACCAATAGAAAAAGCCAACATATTCTAAAATTTATACCTGGCTAGCAATAGAAAACACAATGTTAACATTCTGCAAATAGACAAATGTTCATTAAAAAAATCATACTGAACATTCACATATATTCTATTTGGCAATCCAACAATTTAAATGCATATTTCTTCTTTATGTAAAGAACATCTGTCAGGCTAATTTATTTGATTCTTGAGTGCCTGTTGCCATGGACTAGATCCAAAGCCTACTGAAGTCAAAAGGAGACTTTCCAGTGACTTAACTGGGCCTGAGAACAGGTTCCAGGTAGCACCATCTATTTCTATAGCTTAGAAATATTTTTTGATTCTGTATTGTTCATCAGCTTAGTCTGTTAATTAGCATACATTTTGAAATGGATTATAACGAAAGATTAAGTAAAGCACAATCATATTCAGTTAGAGTATTCTGTATGCCTCTGATAAGGATTGTTCCTTTAGCCTGCAAATTGGATAAATGGATGTTTCACAGACCAGTTTTTTCTGCGCATTTTGTCAGCTAAAGTTTGCTAAAATCTCTGAATGTTAAAAGTAGTATTATATTCCCATTACCAGTAATTTGAGAAAAAGTAAATCAAATCTGCAGCCAAATTAGGATTATGTAATACAAATGTGGCAGATGTGGCTTTATGCTGAATGAGATTTTGTTGTAGTTGTTGCACTTTGAGTTCCAGATATTTTGAAAAAACTGATGTGCATAGTGGCTTTATTAGATTTCTTGGATTTATACATTAGTATCTTCATGCTGATATGTCAGTCTTACATGCAGCATCATGGACTTGTTGGCTCCACGGTATCCAAACGATACTGCACCTAATGTGGTTAAATTAAGGGCATTTTTAAAGAATATGAGATTAAGTTAGAAATGAGCGATGAGAAGGGAGGTTGTGCTTAGTTTCAGATCTGCATTAGGTTGGTGTTGACATGATTTTTGCATCTTTTTTCCTATGTTGGTTCCACTGCTCTGGATGAAATAAGAATGAATGGATATTTCTGTAGAATCCAATTGAATGCAGGTACTTCTAGTACTTATAACTTTTCCGTGGCCCATCTCTGCCCCATCTCTGCCCCACACAAACACTTCCAATGCTCAGGACACACAAAACTAGAACAAATATTGCAACTTGAAACTGAGAAAGTAAGCAAGGAAGACAAGAAAGAGTTCCTTGTTAAACCGAATATACTAAATACCAACAAAGTATAGTATGCACCCATACTTAGAGAAATCAAAATTCCAGTAAGAAAACAAATGTTTGCCATTCTTATGCATTGGATCCACTGTTCTGGACCAAAGTTATAATTTATCAGAAGTAGGTAGCAGTGACCTTTAGCCACCTAACACATAGGGAGCGTACCAAAACGGTGAGCAAAAAAGAATAAATATAAAGTGTCAGTTTCTGATACCTTTGTTCACACTAAGTAGCACCTTTCTCCATAAGTAGTTCCACTCACTTCAATGGAATTATTTGTAGAGTAAAGCTATTCAGAGTGAGCAAAGGTAACAGAAATCTGTCCCAAAAGAGTGAAGAATCATCATCAGCATCACCTGACAGAATAAAAAGATGCATCCCAGCCAGGAGTCCTCTAGCCGTCTCCCTCTTCCTAACATGTTCCTAACATGAAGATCTGTTAGCCTTCCAGGTCCCTCTTCTTTACAAAGGGAAAGGAGAAATTGATGACCTGCCCCCACCAGCTCTCTCCCTGCTTTGGGATGAATCACAGATAAATATAGTAGGCTTTAGCAAATAGATTCTGCGTAATATCTCTCCTTTGAAACCAGTGAGTAAGAAGGATTAACATTATTTTGGACACACTGGATGGAGGTGAGTTTACTGTTCAGACAAAGAGGATTGTATTAGTTTGAGGTGATTAGTGTACGAATGAGAAATATGATGACGGACAGGTAATTAACTGACAAAAGTATCAGGGAGCATTTATTACATATGTGATATACAATATACATATAATTTATGTAATGTAAGGTAAATATATATGCCCACCTGAAATCTCTGGAAATGATTATTATTACTAGAGCACTATGTAATGGGCATACAACAATTTATTAGAAGGAGCATTCATAACAAGTATAGAGTCTAACTCAGACAAATATTGTATGTGATAACAGCTGAGATGCAAATAGGTATGGAGATACAGTTAATGAAATCAACATAGAATACCAAAATTATGGGTCAGATATTTTGACTCACGCTATCTGTTGTGTACATGTAAACCAGTTAGTGCCAAATTCTGATCCCCTTTCTCACATCTTACTCGTTGAGTGGTTCCACTGAAATCTACAGGACTATTTGTGGAGTAAAGTTCTACTCAACATGAGTAAGTGTAAGGGCCTATGTTCCTTAGTTATTTCATAGAATCATAGAATCATAGAATATCAGGGTTGGAAGGGACCCCAGAAGGTCATCTAGTCCAACCCCCTGCTCAAAGCAGGACCAATTCCCAGTTAAATCATCCCAGCCAGGGCTTTGTCAAGCCTGACCTTAAAAACCTCTAAGGAAGGAGATTCTACCACCTCCCTAGGTAACGCATTCCAGTGTTTCACCACCCTCTTAGTGAAAAAGTTTTTCCTAATATCCAATCTAAACCTCCCCCACTGCAACTTGAGACCATTACTCCTCATTCTGTCATCTGCTACCATTGAGAACAGTCTAGAGCCATCCTCTTTGGAACCCCCTTTCAGGTAGTTGAAAGCAGCTATCAAATCCCCCCTCATTCTTCTCTTCTGCAGGCTAAACAATCCCAGCTCCCTCAGCCTCTCCTCATAACTCATGTGTTCCAGTCCCCTAATCATTTTTGTTGCCCTTCGCTGGACTCTCTCCAATTTATCCACATCCTTCTTGAAGTGTGGGGCCCAAAACTGTGCACATACATGCCCATTTGTGCACATTCATGACCAGTCTTACTGACTGCGTGCATGCCTCTTCTTATATTCCATTTACTAATAAAAACAAGTATTGTCAAAACTGCAAAGGCTATAGTAATAGAAAAAATGTACTAGACTCTGTTCTACTTCATGCATTATCCATAAAATAATGTAATTTAAATTCTCACTGCTGTATATTTTTTAGCTAGGGGTGTTGTGACTGGCAGAAAGAATATACTTTGAAATTCTGATTTGAATTTATAGTCTTGGGAATTTAATTTGTAATTATTGAATGTGATATGATTAACACACATACTCACGAAATAGTGGTGTGTACAATATGTGCAAATGGTTTGTATGGTATTAGCACAGGAAAGATTTGGAAATCTTAGTTTTGTGAAAACTCCAGGCTTTTCGTGTTTTGTTTTGGTTTTTATTGGTTTTTTTTGAAAGTCTAAAAGTAGCATAATATACAAACTGACTTGGCCCAGCTTTTTTTCTGATGTAACATTATTTACAGTAGCACAATTTCCCTTATGCAGCATAATTCTAACTAGTCATGCTCAGATTGCTTTAGGAGGTGAGCCATTTTTCAGATATGCCTCATCTTTGGTATGCAGTTGTACCACTGTCTATACCAACTTATCCAAACCCAATGGACTTATTTATTCTGGAAAACTAAGAATGATTTACTAAGTCTTGTGATTGAATTCACTCTTCAGAAAAGGTGGAGAACTATTATATTTCTATATTAAATAAGCCAGACCTGTATAACTGCATCCACGCTAAGAGGGGGATACCACTTTAACTATACCGGTATAAAAAGGTATGACTTTTATGTCTAGACAAGGCTAACACTGCCTTACTGAGGCAGAAGTTATTGCCATTAATTAACATGCAGACTAGTTCCCTGGTAAGCATCTTTGTTAATGGCTAGATAGTGCCATTTGGGCATTGCAGAGAAAGAATGCACCACAGGAGGCACAATTCCTCACCATGGTCTGTGGCCCAAAGACAGATCATACACACACACAGCACGGTCCCTTTGGAGGTGCACTCTGATGCCCCAGCTTGCTTTGACAGCTACACTGTCCAGAGGTCAGGCTCTAGCTCCAGGGTCATGGCTCTGCCTCCTTTGCACTGCTGTCCCTGTGAGGCAATTTGTATCTCTGGGTGTGCTCTGATGGAATGGCTCAGTTTTTGTCGGAGCATTTTTGGTAAGACGTTCAGGTGATGAGCCTGGTATAAATTCCCAGATATATAACAGACAGATTAAATATAGGCAAATGACTTCTCCGCTCTAGAGATACCATGCTCAGTAAGCTTCTTGACAAATTTAAAGACTGCTACTCCCCCGCACAGTCCTCATCTTCTCTGGTGCTTTTGACCCTGTCAAACACCGTCCCCTTCTTGACCTCTTATCCTACTCAATTTTTGAGATACCCCTGGAGGTGTTTGCTGAGTCTCTGTCCTCAGGTATCTTTATTCTTACTTTGCACCTTGTGTCTGGATAATCTTCTGTTCTTACAGGGCTTTAAGTATCATCTATGTGCCAATGATTAGTAAACCATCTCCATCCATCCCATCCTATATTTCTACCTGCCTCTATGATAACTCCTCTACTCGTCTTGTTGCGAGCTTAAAGTTAACATGGCCAAATACAAACTCATATTTTCTCACAAATCCTCTTCACAATTTCCCTTTCTTTTTCAATAGTGAAAAAACCGCCATCGTCCTCATGATTGAGCTTACTGATTCCTCCCTCTCTGCCCAGCATATTCAGGCCATAGATTCTTCCTTCTGAACACCAGCATGGTTCATCCTTTACTTTCCATAATCTCGGCCAAATTTCTTGTTCAGGGCCTCATTATATTCAGCTTGGACTACTGCAGTATCCTTCTCTCTGGCCACCCTAGTGCACACATACAAAATGCTCCTCTTTGCAAGTCAGTTTGATCATATCACTCCCTTCTTCAATTTGGCTCCCCAGGTGTTATCTCATGAAATTTGAGCTTCTTGTCACTACCTCCAAAACACAATAAATTGTGCACCTCCTTACTTTCCCTTGCAATGTTTCACATTGTACTTTATTCCCTCTGCTCTGCCAGCATTCCCATCCTCATCTGTCCATTTGACACTTCTCCCACATTTGCCTCTGTGTCTTTATTCACAACACCACCTATGCCTATTATCATCTCCTCAAGCTTGTCCAAAAGGCCCACTACCCCATCCACATTTAAGTCCCTTTTAAAGACACATTGCTACCATGCCGCCAACAGTGGATCTAATTGTATTACTTGAAACCAAACCAAACAAAAAAAATCTGTTGGTTCCTTTCCCATAAACTCTGTCTACCTTTCCATCTTTAGACTGGATGCTCCTTGGGGCATACCTTCTTTAATACTTGGAAAGCACCCAGCACACTGTAGATGCTATTGTAAACTAATAAATATTATTAATTTAATGTGAATAAGGACTTCAGGATCTGACCCTCTGAAGGGGTTTCATTTAGCTCCAGATAAAGCTCATTAATCTTGTGAGCCTAGAAGTCTCTAAGACATGGAACATCCTGGTAGGGTATTGGTGTCTGGGAAAAACAGCATCAGCTTCTGAATATTTTAGAAGCTGAGGAAAGCCACTGCTGGTCACTCCAACAACATAATTTCCCATGTTCAACAAGTGGTCAGAAAAAGGCTCCCATTGACTTCAAGGACAAGAACTGACACAATACTTATTACACTAAACAATAAATTAAAAATCACAAAATATTGTTCACTTATATCCAAATTCTCACCCAGGGCATGGACACACAGATCTGCATATGCATTGACTACTATGGAGTTGCACCAGGGATGAATTTGGCCCATTCTTATATTTCTGCATGTTCAGTAAAGTTAACTGCAGTATTCAACTCTACTAGGCTATAGCATATGGGTTTGTGCCTTATTTCACATTGAACACAACTTGGTAATCATTCTTGAAATGGAAGGAGATGCATTTTAACGTAATTACCTTCTCTTGATATTGTCGTCGTGAGGAATCCAAAGACTGAATTAGGGCAGTGGCATGACCAACAAACATGGCATAACATGTAGCCCCCACAATCATACTCAACATGGTAATCCAGAGATCGGACATGCTGACAGGGGCCCGGGCTCCATAACCAATACAAAGCATGTGGCTCATGGCTTTGAAGAGTGCATACGAATACTGCTTTCCCCAGGAATCATTCTGCAAGAAAAGAGAAAAGTGACTGAGCCAGCGAGAAGGTGGAGGACAAAGTATTTTTGACCTATGTAACAGGAACATTATAGATCACTGAAGGAACATCCTGGTAATGTATCCTGTGTGTTTAGGAAAGAGATATTCTTTTGAAGTCCACTGTTACATAAAGCTTGGGAAGACTGTCAGATACTATTTAGCACAGTGACAGAAAATAAGTGGACTATTTTAAAAACAAATATTTTTTCTCACACTTGTATGTTAACCTAATTAAGCTAAGGATAAAGGTCACTCTTATTTTAAAGTCCAGTGCAGGGAGTATAGAAAGAGCTGAGCATCTGGACCTTCCAAGTATACACAGGCGATATTTTGGTTTAATGTCCTGTAAGACAGAAAGAAGCAATGTAGGTCTTTCTTTCTTTCTTTCTTTCTTTCTTTCTTTCTTTCCCTAATTGTTTATGTTGCCATATGTGAATCTGATAGTATAGAAAATACACAAAGCTGCTTGTATATTTTTTTGCTTTGTTTTTGTTTTTTTGTTTTTGTATTTTACCACTCTCATTTGGAATTTTATTTTCTAAAATTTTAGGCAAAATTCTGTCTGTTGAAAAAAGGTTCTGCTCCCCCCCTGTGAACCCGCCATTTCTGCAGGTAAAAACCTCAACTATATAGACCTTTCAGTCTCAATTTGAAGAAGTGTAATTAAACCTCTCTATAAATGAAAGGTACCCCACACTGTGTCCACCCCTAAGAGTTATTTGGTTCCCACATTGCCCTTTTATCCTGTGTTCTGCCTGCAATGTGGTTTCAATGTAATACGCTATGGATGCCCTCACTCACAGTTATTACAGGAGCCATGCATTTGGTTTTAACAAGTTTAAATAGATAAATGTCATTTACAATACAGCAGCATTTAATAAATATGCAATGTATCAACACTGGCTTATGGTAATTTTAACAAGCTGCTACATTGTTTTCAGCTAATAGCTATTTCACTTCCTAAGAATACCTTTGATTCTCATGGGTGAATGATGTGTTTTTCTGCTTCTTTTTCTGTCTGTGATATTCCTAGTATACGTCAAAAACATCACAATTCACAAAGAATCTATCTACATATAATCTGCACTCATGACTAAACAGCTTTCATAGCCACACATACAGAAACAACTTTAGACTGGGTTAGAGTTGTGAGTTCTGCACATATGACATGTATCTACCATTCTGGATTCCCTCTGAGATTAGAAAGTACCTACAGCTCATTCACAAACTTTTAAAACTGCCTTGGTGTTCGCCAAGTGCCTTTAGCCTTGTATCGGCTCAAAGGAGCTATGTCTAAACAAGACCAGACATTGTAAAGCTGACATAGAAGCCATTGGACTCATCTTGGATTTCTCCTATTTTCTTTGCCAGAGGAATAAAACTAATACTGCTTTAAACCAGTTAACCATCTGTTGCTCTTATTAACAAATCATGCTATAAACCTCACAGAACAGATGAGAAAAAATGATCTCTGTCATAGACAGCTTCCAATATAATTTCAGACATGACACAATGAGGGTGTGTGGGAAGAAAAACAGTGATGACAGCAACAAGATTCAGTGATTACTCGGCAAAGACCAGTACACAGCACAACATAAGCAAACAATTTGTTTTTCTCTCAGAGAAATTTGGGGAGGTATAACACACACACACACACACACACACACAGGTCAACTACATTCATTGGAGTCAGCATGGCACAACTGGGTCTTTAGCAGTGACTTAAATATGAACTTAAATACATAAACTCAGATTTTGTTGCACAGAGCACTCATCCACTCACTCCATTATTTTTTTTTTCTTAATAATCAATTAGTTCCTAAGAAGTGATCTGGAAAATTCTGGTGTGTGTATGAGAGAGTGAGTAAGAGAGAGATGCTGATTCAATACTATTTTTGGAAGGGAAGCTTGAGTCTCAATAGAATTCAAGAAGCTGCTTTCTTTGTTCATTGATCTGTCCCCAAATATAGCATACACTTAAAATAAAATGTGCTGTTTTTCATGTTTTTCAAGTTAAATACATCACACTAATACCAAGTTTAATCTACAGAAATAAGAATAAAGATGATCTCAGTATTTGCAATGCATGTTGTTTAAGCCTAGGGTTTGTCAGCATCAGCCTTAGATTTGTCAGTGTCACAGGTTGGAATTTTCCACAACCGGACGCCAAAGTGTTGGTCTTTGCTATAGACAAAAGTGCAGAGTGCATCATTCCTCTGTTACCAGAGTATAGAATTCTCTGCATGCAGCATTTTGTCACCAACTCCATAAGGCAATTTTATGTGATGCATTCTGAACTAATACTGCTGAATTACCCAAAGTCCATATTATGTAGCTAACCATGTTTTGTTTACACATTCAGCTTTTCTGTAATATAATTGTTGCCATTTAAAATGTTTCCCTAAATGACCCATATTCTGTTCTTGCTATGGAAAAAAAACAAACCTCTATCCAGCCTTTCCAACCAATAGGTAAAAAAGGACATTTAATTTCTTATTTGACAGTGAGTTGATCGCTGGTTCCAGATTAGCAGTAATCGGTTTAAACTGTTTTAAATGGAATAACATTAATTTGGAATAAACTATTAAGGACAGTAATTGTGAGAAATACCAAAGCTGTTTATCTAAGGATTGATTGCATAATCTAGTTTGATGACACTAGGAAATCCTCAGATGTGTAAAAGCAGTGATCACTGATCATTTGCAATTAGTTTTGGGAGTATATGCATTAATTTAGAGCTGTTATCCACAGAGCACATTCAGCACAGTGCACGCTTGATGTTTAAGGGTCTTATACATCAAGAGTACACTTGTTTCCTCTGATCGAAGGATGTTATCCTCTCCCTCATAACTCCACATAAGCCTGTTATAAATATAACATATCCATATAAATATAACATATCCATATAAATATATCCTCTCCCTCATAACTTCACATAAGCCTGTTTTATAATATGTTAACTTCCCAGCTCATAAGCATAATTTCACAGAAAGGTTATAGGACACATTTCAGGGACAAAAAGGAAAGCTAAACTCAATGGAATAAGAGTTTCTGTTTTAGTGGAATCTGAAGAGGTTATTACTAGAAGATTGTGTTGTCATAAGACAAATCACTTCTACTCGCACAGTGCAGTCCTTTCCTCAGGCACAGCTTATCGTTAAGGCTAAGATTTTATCACGGTTATTTTTAGTAAACGTCAGGAAGAGGTCACAGGCAATAAACAAAAATTCACGGAGCCTGTGACCTGTCCATTACTTTACTAAAAATAACTTGGGGGCAGAGGGCAGGGCTAGGTAGGGGGGAGGAATGGAGTCCCATGGTGGGGGAAGGACTGACAGGATGAGCCCCCAACCATAGTCCAGTGGCCGCAGTGTGGGGAACAGACCCCGCACACAGCCCCCGCTCCAGAGCTGGCCCATCTGCAGAATAGGGGTGTTTGGCCCCAACTGCAGCCCCCACCAAGTCCCGACTGCAGCGGGGGGAGGGGAGGGAAGGGGGACACATGGCCCTGGGAAGCTGCAAGGGAGCTCATGGCCCTGGGTGCAGCTGCCGGGCAGGGGTGCACGGCCCCAGCTGCAGCCCCCGGAGGAAGCTGTGGGGCTAGGGGCTGCAGGATCCTGGTTCCAGCCAGCCCCAGCAGGGCAGAGGCTCACAGTCCCACCTCCTCCTCCTGAAGCCCTAAAAGTCACAGCGGTCCAATAAAGTCACGGAATCCGTGACTGCCATGACCTCCATGTCTAAATTGTGGCCTTACTTATCGTCAGTCGGCCCTCCCTTGCATTCAGATATAAACTGATTTAGAAATCTTGCAGTAAGCAGGTTATTTCACAGATGGCAGTGGGGTTTTCCCACATTCTGATTCCACTCTTTCCCCACCCCTTCCAGATTATGCTAGCTGCAGGTGTCACAGGAAGGTGCTGGTGAGTTTGCAAGGGCATGCTTTACTCACTGTGGACTTGACATATTTGTTTTGAACTACTCAGGGGAAATTAAATTGTTGTATCCAAAATCTCTGATTTTTTGTCCCCCCACCCAATATTGCAGTAGCACCCAGGTCCCTGATCAGGACTAGAGCTATATTGTGCTAAGTGATGTATAAACTGAGGTAGACATAGTCCTTACCTCAAAGAGCTTACTATCTAATCAACTGAATGTTTTCAGGAATGACCACTGTAGCATCTGTGGACTTTGTGAAAAGAAGTGTGCTAGGAGAGATTTGATAAAGGGAAATTGGGAGCCCATTATACTAGAATAGAAACAGTTTAAAGCACTGGCAGTTTAGTTCGGCCCATTTTTGCTATAAATGTTCTGCAATATAATGTAACATATAAAGTACTATAAGCAAAAAACAATCAACAAAAAATTCCACTTGAAGTCAAAGACAGTGTAAGGAGGCAGAATGTATCTTTACCAGCTGCAATGTAGCTCAGTAATGGCTTTAGAGAAATGTCCTACCAAAATCTCAAGGACATGAGCCAATGTTCATGGAAGTCAACTGTAGTCTTTCCAGCAACTTCAATGGGCATTTGATTAGGCCCTAATACTCTAAATATGATTCTATTTTAAATTTCTCACTAAATATTTATCTAGAATACCAAACAAGCTGGGCACCTAGAAACTGACTTTGAAAAGTTCTTAAAATTAAAATTCAATTAAAAACTAATCAACCACGCACAGCACAAGTATTTGCATTATATATTAAACACTCTTACAAAAATTGAGAGTTGAGAGAGGACTGTATCTGCACATTTACAACAGCACTGGTAATTAACACCCAAAAGTGGGAGAAGGAGAAAGAGGTTTTGAATAGGAAAGAAGTGCCATGCATTCTTTATCAAGCCCTGTGTCACTCATCCTGCATGTCCAACTCTTCTCTCACCTGTTAAAACTTCTCTCTGTAACAAAGTGTATCATGCTCAGAGAGTTCTAATGCTATGGTTGGTCACCTATTTCAAATCAAAGTGTGATTCTTCTCGCTTATGCTGGTGTAAATCAGAGTAAATCCATTGAGTCAATCAAGTTACATTGGTATAAAACTGGTGTAAAATGAGATCCGAATAGGTCCCTTAAAGTGTAATCTGCAATTTGACTGTTAGTGCGCATATCCATGGTCACTGTTATCTACCAACTTGCTATATCTGAGAGCATGGGGGAGAAAAAACATTAGCATTGCATTTCACAGCAAAAAAAGTCTTGTTGAGAGAAGCAATGACTATATCATCTGTATCTATCTATCTATCTATCCATCCATCAATCCATCCACATGCACAGTGTGGGTATACATATACAACAAAGTAAATACACACACAAACATTTATATATTTACTTCATTCAGTGTTGCTATACGACTTTGCTGTCACTACACTACACTGCAGTTTTGCTGCTGTGTCCCATATGCCATCAGTTAAACAAAAACAAAGCAAAAAGAAAAGGAGTACTTGTGGCACCTTAGAGACTAACAAGTTTATTTGAGCATAAGCTTTCATGAGCTACAGCTCACTTCATTGGATGTACTCAGTGGAAAATACAGTGGGGAGATTTTATATACACAGAGAACATGAAACAATGGGTGTTACCATACACACTGTAACGAGAGTGATCAGGTAAGGTGAGCTATTACCAGTAGGAGAGAAAAAAAACCTTTTGTAGTGATAATCAAGGTGGGCCATTTCCAGCAGTTGACAAGAACATGTGAGGAACAGTATGGGGGGGAAATAAACATGGGGAAATAGTTTTACTTTGTGTAATGACACATCCACTCCCAGTCTTTATTCAAGCCTAATGTAATGGTGTCCAGTTTGCAAATTAATTCCAATTCAGCAGTCTCTCATTGGAGTCTGTTCTTGAAGTTTTTTTGTTGAAGAATTGCAACTTTTAGATCTGTAATTGAGTGACCAGAGAGACTGAAGTGTTCTCCAATTGGTTTTTGAATGTCTGACGTCTGATTTGTGTCCATTTATTCTTTTACGTAGGGACTGTCTGGTTTGACCAATGTACATGGCAGAGGGGCATTGCTGGCACATGATGGCATATATCACATTGGTAGATGTGCAGGTGAATGAGCATCTGATAGTGTGGCTGATGTGATTAGACCCTATGATGGTGTCCCCTGAATAGATATGTGGACACAGTTGGCGATGGGCATTGTTGCAAGGATAGGTTCCTGGGTTAGTATTTTTGTTGTGTGGTGTGTGGTTGCTGGTGAGTATTTACTTGAGGTTGGGGGACTGTCTGTAAGCAAGAACTGACCTGTCTTCCAAGATCTGTGAGAATGATGGGTCGTCCTTCAGGATAGGTTGTAGATCCTTGATGATGTGCTGGAGAGGTTTTAGTTGGGGGCTGAAGGTGATGGCAAGTGGCATTCTGTTATTTTCTTTGTTGGGCCTGTCCTGTAGTAGGTAACTTCTGGGTACTCTTCTGGGTACTCTTCTGGCTCTGTCAATCTGTTTCTTCACTTGAGCAGGTGGGTATTGTAGTTGTAAGAACGCTTGATAGAGATCTTGTAGGACTTTGTCTCTGTTTAATCTTAAAGCCAGATAGATCTTTTGCCCCCACTGCTTCCCTTGGAAGGCTATTCCAAAACTTCACTCCTCTGATGGCTAGAAACCTTTGTCTAATTTCAAGGCTAAACTTCCCGATGATCAGTTTATATCCATTTATTCTTGTGTCCACACTGGTACTGAGCTTAAATAATTCCTCTCCCTCTCCGGTATTTATCCCTCTGATATATTTACAGAGAGCAATCATATCTTCCCTCAACCTTCTTTTGGTTAGGCTAAACAAGCCAAGCTCCTTGAGTCTCCTTTCATAAGACAGGTTTTCCATTCCTCGCATCATCCTAGTAGCCCTTCTCTGTACCTGTTCCAGGTTGAATTCATCCTTCTTAAACATGGGAGACCAGAACTGCACACAGTATTCTAGGTGAGGTCTCACCAGTGCCTTGTATAATGGTACTAAAACCATTACAGTGTATATGGTAACACCCGTTGTTTCATGTTCTCTGTGTATATAAAATCTCCCCACTGTATTTTCCACTGCGTGTATCCGATGAAGTGAGCTGTAGCTCATGAAGGCTTATGCTCAAATAAATTTGTTAGTCTCTAAGGTGCCACAAGAACTCCTTTTCTTTTTGCAGATACAACTAACATGGCTGCTACTCAAAAACAAAGCAGGATCACAAATCTTTGTCTTTATTTCTTGGCGCAGCAGACCCATCTTACAGGCTATGACTGCGACTTTCTTCATTCATTTTTATCCAACCTCGGGTGTTTTTTGCGGGGGGTTGGGGAGGGGAATTGTTTTTGTTTTTTTAAAATCCTTTCACTCAGTCTAGTATCCTTAAAGAAATGTAGCAAGGCTGTTTTTCCACTATTCCATTTTCCTGACATTCTCACTAGTACCTCTAGGGAAAAACCTTTGATTCCAAACCAACTCAACTTTCTTTCCATAGAATATTGCCCACAATGCCACAGAACATGATCAACTGTGTCTTTGGTTTTGCACACATTACACAGCCCATCTTTATGTCTTTTTAATATGTTTAACTTATCATTTAGGGCACAGTGACCTGTTCACACTATGAAATGACTTCACTTTTTCTGTTGCGACAGTGAGTGTAGTATTATTTTCAATATTAAGCATACAATATAAAACCTTCGACCTTCTGTTTCCTTTGCCCACAGTTCTTGCCATTTCTTCACACGTGCCTTTTTGATCACATTTTTAAATTCTTCTCTACTTAAGGGAATCATAATATTCACCTCCTCATTTTTTAGACCTTGCTTTAATGCTTTGTCAGCCACCTCATTTCCAGGTATTTCAATATGCCCTGGAATCCATGCTATTGTTACACAGATACCTGCTTGCATTATTTCCATAGTTAGGAATATTATTTCACTTATGTCGTTTCTGACTCTGTTCTATTTGCCACTATGCCTGACAGGGAAGCAGATAAAATTACAGCTGTAGGAGGCTGAACATCTCTTACCCAGGTGAATGCCACCAATATCCCTATTAGTTCAGACATCAGAATGGTCACAATTTGATAGCCTTTGATAGTTTCTGGATTCCAAGACTAGGAACACAGAAGGCTGTTGCTCCTCTATCTGTGCTGTCATATTTTGATCTATCTGGACCTATTTTTCATAAATAAATTCTGAAATGTCATTGGTCATAATGTGTTTTTATTCCTTCCCTCAGTTCTTTCATACCATTCCAAATCCACAAATGGGAGAATAATTATCCAACTGTAATTGGATTTCCCATGACTAATAATTTTTAGTTCTCTCTGTTTTTCTTTTTATGTATCTCCTTTACACATTTTTTGACCGTGATAGTATAAGAAAGTCTGTGGCAACCCAAATCATTTTGTCTACTTCGCTCCCAGCAGTCTTCATAAATTGGTTGTGTACTTCTATTTTAACGATTTTCATTTACCTTTCCCCAAAAGGTCAGATCTAATAGTTTCATCATTAGATTTATAGGTGCTTCTCCAGTGGCTATTTGCAACACACATGCTGCACCACATAATAACTGCAGAGCGGAGTCCTGGAACAGTTCCAAGTTTCTAAGTATTGTTTTTGAGGCTGAATCACAAGCTTGGCATCCATAAAACTGGTCTTATCAATACTCTATACCATCATAATCAGTACTTTCTTATCTGCATCTGATTTGCTTCCAGCTACACTATTAAGTTCATCCTACTTTTACACTTTTGCAAAAGTCACATAGACAATATCATACAATTTAAATTATCAAACACTACTCCTAGGAACATAAACTTTTTAACTATCTAAATTTTTTCCACCATAAAAGAAATAAGTTCCATTCTTCCCTAATTTTCTTCCTGTTAAAAGCATTTCCTTAGTTTTTGCAAGTGAAAATTTAAATCCCCAATCATTTCCCCATTTGGAAATTCTCTGGAGTGTCTCATTTATCTTTTCCACAGCTATTTTAAGTCTTTTATGCTTAGTCCATATAGCACAGTCATCTGTGAAAAAGGAAATACGTACTCCCATCTGCACGCTTTCCGTGAGGTCATTTATCATAATGGAAGGCAAAGTAGGGCTTATAATAACTTCCTTGAGTTTTATTTTTAATCTTGTAGGTTTTTGATAAAGCTGTTCCCCCTTTCACTTGTATAATTCTGTCACTTAGAAGTCCCTTATCCACCAAAACATTCTCCCTTTTATTCCAATTTTGGCTAGTTTATAAAGGAGGCCTTCCTACTACAGCATGTCAAATGTTTTTTCAATGTCCAGGAAAACTATCATAAGAACATAAAAATGGCCATATAAAAATGGCCTCGGGTCAAACCCACTAGGTTTGATCCACCTAACCTAGTTTCCTGTCTTCCAACAAAGACCAGTGCCAGATGCCTCAGAGGGAATGAACAGAATAGGGAAATTATTAAGTGATCCATTCCCTGTTATCTCGTCCCATCTTCTGGAAGTTGGAGGTTTAGGGACACCCAAAGAATGGGGTTGTGTCCCTGCTCATCTTGGCCAATAGCCATTGATGGACCTATCCTCCATGAACTTACATAATTCCTTTTGAACCCAGTTATAGTTTTGGCCTCCCCAACATTTCCTGAAAATGAGTTCCACAGGATGACTATGCATTGTATGAAGAAATAATTCCTTAAGACCAACTGAAAAAAATACAAACTGTAATCCTGTTAACCTAAATATACAACACAGAGGAAGAATCAAAAGCTATTCCCAAAGGTCTGTAGAAGTGCAGGAAGAAATATTTAATGCAAATAAATATAGGAGTTCATTTTCAAAGATTCCATAACATTAAATTTGGCTGGGCAAACAAGAGAAGCAGCCCCAAGCCCTAACTGATGAGGGGAAGAAAAACTCAAGGCCAAAGCCAAAGTATGTGACTTACTGGTAGAGAATTTAAATCCTTCAAGAAACCTTTTGAATGAGAATTTTAAAATTTGGGGGATAATGACAGAGATTCTAAAATCTTATGTGGACTAGAGACACAATAACAATTTTATTTTTCAGATAGTTAAAAGTTGATAGATATGATAATACGGGCATTGTAAGTTGACAGATCTGGAGTAATGAATCAATCCCTTTATGAAATGCCATTATAATGCAAATATCAAAATATATTTGAATTTACAATGGTTGATAGTCAAGAAAAAAAACAGATACACATGAGCTTTATATAGCACAACTCTTGGAGGCAGTTCAAGGAGCAGAGTGATATAAACCTGACTAGCAACTCCACAGTATGCTGACTTACTAGGAATTGTAAGGGGAATCTTCAGTTTGCAATGATATTTACAAGCATTCTACAAAAATGCAGCAGCAGCAGCAGCTAGGGAACCTAGTAGAAAATAGCATGTGTGAAGTCTGCATACAGCTCAGAGTGGACAACATATTATGCAGAGTTCCTGACCTGAAATGATAAACTGTCTTAAAGATAACATAGAAAACATTCTTTGGCTTTGGACCTTTATTCCTTTGGGAGGTGTCATCATTAGTCTCAGAATCACTGGTGAAAGTCATGTACAATAAATCACTAACTAGACAGCAGAAAAGACTATCATGAATAAGTCTGCCAAGAAAAATTAATTTGCCTCCAAATATTAATCAGCACCTACTGTTTGTCTTCAACAGGAACATTTTCAGTTTTAGGTCCACATAGACACAAATTACTTTACTCTCATAAGTAGTCCCAGTGAGTAGTTCTCTTGGGTTGGCAGGATCAGGCCCTTAATAAAAAATTCAGCAAAGGAAATATTTGATTGTAGATTTTAATTTTTTAACAATTAAGTGGGAATGGTCAATAAGTACCAGTATGTATTGTTCTCACTTTACATATAGTGAAACAAAGGGCTTGTCTATACAATGCAGTTGCACTGGTTGAACTTCAGGTAAGAATTCAAACAGGTTTAGTTAAACTGATGCAAACTCCTTATTTCAATTTAAGAGTAGATGATACTGGATATTTGGGTCCACATTTAAACTAAAGCAACATAATCCACCCTTAAACTGATATGAGTGTCCACAAGGGTATTGGAACAAGTCTAATTAAATCAGCTTAAATGAATGAAGTTTAAACCAATGCAACTTTCTTGTGTAGGCCTAAACCGGCCTAAACCAGAGAGGCTAAGTGACTTTCAGAAGACTACCAAAAAAAAAGTCCATGTCAGAACAGGGATTAGAATTGAGGATTTCCACATTATCAGACCTGTGTTTAAGAATTAGAAACAAAAGTTTATTTCATTAGTCTAAAGGAGGGATTCATTTTACACCATATCTTTTGACTGTGGGGTGCATAGTTGTTACGGTCACAAATTCAGTCCTGTTGTTAAAAGCTTTAAGAGCCCTTTCCCAGCTAGTTGACATTCTACACTATTATATTATGAATTGATAACAGGAAGCAACTGAGTTTCCATTCTAAGTCCTATTTTGGCACCACAAACCGAAAATGTATTGTGCTCAGAATTGATCAGGGTTCAAGGATAATTTATTTTCCTACCACATTTGAGTTTAATTGGAAGATGAGATCTTGAATTATGACACCCTATAAAAAGAGATGCCCAATAAGGGCCAAAAAGTCAGTTAGGGCAAATATTTTACAAGCACCAAATTCCCATTTTCAAAAGTAATTTAGACATTTATTAGCTTAAGTTTCATTGAAATTCAATGTGACGTAGGCTTCTAAGTAACCTATGCACTTTCAAAAATTTTACTTCTAACTTTGTTATTTTATAGGAAAACATCCTCTAATACAAACAAACAAACAGAATGCAGGAAAGAAATAAAACAGTTAATTGCACTTCCTTTGCATAGCACCAAAATGTAGTTGACTAAATTCTAACTTTCAAAAGCTATCAACTTTTGGATATAGAACATCAGATGATTGCTGGGGATCTATTGAAAAGCTTGGGTTTCAGCCCCTTTTCCTTGCAGAGATATACAGGTACTTCAAAACATACCTCTACATTGTTCATTCTCAAATGACACTAAGAACTGGTGGCCATGAGAAAACCATACCTCACTGCACCTCACACTATTAGGCTCTTAATGAAGAATGAGCAATGATTGCCTTCATTATGCTATTTGTCTAGTCAGCAGCTTCAAACAGTGTGCATGTTGAATAAAGAAGGCTTTAAAGCATCATGATAACTATTTAGTTAAAATAAGGCATTCTAGGTTTTGTGGCTGATAAAATGGAACTTATGAGTTGAGAAGGTGACTTTCAGGTCACCACTATGGTTTGGGGGAACAGTTGAGACAGTTTGGAGTTTCAGTGCCTTGTCTTAGGAGTTTGAAACCTAGGAAATGCAACCTGCATTTCTGAGGGGTTTATTTTTGTTCATTTTTTTCAAAAATTCTAATGTTCTTGAAAGGTAACATTTCAGTGGTTTGAGTGCATTTGCCTAGAAATTAACTTCACCTCAAAGTTGTTGGGGGTTTTTTGTATGTGATTGTATAAAATTTAACAAGGCAGACAAATAATCTACTTGCACTAAGTTATTCAGCCGAAAAATGGGCAAAAGATATATTTCTGACAGCAGAAACCAAATTTGAAAAGATCTGTGGCCAATCTATAAGCAAATTATTTTTTTCTATTCTTAGGTTTGCACAGTTTAGTGAATACAGTAAAGTGTCCAATAATAATAAAATTTCTGTAGGTCTAACTTCTCTTTAACCGTTTGTGCATATCTGAGCATCCTACAACTCAATAATAATTATTCATGAGACAGCTGTTCTATTCATGGAACAATGGTAATGTCATTTAACTGCAGTAACGTTTGGAAAGCATATTGAATGCCTTCAGAGCTGTTACATAAAAGGCAGGAAAGTATCTATGTAAATCTAAAAATTAAACCACAGTCCTTTGATTACAGGAGCTACGAAATTAGCCTGCAGAGGAACTAAGCAGTCACCTGCTGGATAGTTTAAAGGAAACCAGTCTTGAAATTGAATATTCCAATTCTGTAATTTAAATGGATAATGTCATGAGAATAGTAAGAAAAAACAACCCAGTCTTCTATGTCCTAAGCACAAACACTGGGGAGAGGTAGTTACCTGGATGCAGGAAACAAGGGGAGTAATGGGAGATGAAGTCAATGAATGATAGAACATTTTATTTAGTGTTATATTAGTCCAGTAATCCTGTAAACCATCTGGAAGAGTCACCAGAAAAACAGACCTCGTTTCATCCCTGAGGTGTTTATAATCTATGTTTGCAAACCTGCAGCACAGTCTGTGAAGGCAGACTTTTAAGCCAGTGTCACTTCCCATTGAAGTCAGTGTGACTCCACCTGGGTGCAAAGAGTTTCCCTATATGGAGTTGACTGCATTCCTAGGCCTCATTTTAGACACAGTATGATGAATGGGGAGCAATAAACAGTATAGAGGGAGTGTGGAAAGGCAGGACAAGGCTTCCAGCAATGAAATTATAAGTGTTCCCAGTACAGACATATGAACATCTTGGTCATTCCTTTATATTTTTGTGAATGTGACAAAGTACAGAGTACTGAGAATAAGCTTTTCAATTTTCAGGGCAAACAGTTGGATATTTGAATCTATCTCAAAAAAGAGAGGAACATGCTGAAATTACAATGTATTAAAAATATCCCCAAACTCATCCATGTCATCCTCACCCATAACAATTTTACATTCAACACTTTGCCCAAACCATGGGAACAGCTATAAGTACTAGGATGGCTCCCCAATGTGCCAAGTTCTTCATAGGCCACCTTAAAGAAAAAATTCCAAAAAAGAAAAACTGAAACAAAAAAACAATGATATATCTGAGATACATCAGTGATATTTTCATCCTCTGGACAGACAACCTAAACTGCCATATAGATTTCCACCACAACTTCATCACCACCACCCATCCATTAAACTCTCTCTAGAACACTCCCACACTAGCATCAACTTCCTGGACAACACAATTAGCTTCAACAATGGAACCCTACAGATGACTCTATACAAAAATCCCATGGATCACCTATCCTCACAGATCCAGGAACCACCCCAAACTCACTCTGAAATCTGCTATCTACAGTGAGAAAACCTGGATTTGTGCTGGAAATGGCCCACCTGATGATCACTTTAGATAAGCTATTACCAGCAGGACAGTGGGGTGGGAGGAGGTATTGTTTCATATTCTCTGTGTATATATAAAGTCTGCTGCAGTTTCCACGGTATGCATCCGATGAAATGAGCTGTAGCTCACGAAAGCTCATGCTCAAATAAATTGGTTAGTCTCTAAGGTGCCACTAGTACTCCTTTTCTTTTTGTGAATACAGACTAACACGGCTGTTACTCTGAAACCTATCTACAGTGTGGCATTCAGATACCACGGAATATGCTTTAAGGAAAAAGTCCAGGATATATATACCTCAACATACTTAAAACTGCCTTCAGCCAGCAAGGACACTCTACCAAAGAAGTAGATCACATCATGAAATGGGCCACCCAAGTGCCCTGAAAGAACCTGCTTCAATACAGAAATAAAATTCCCTCCGATGACACACCTCTAGTTGTGACCTACCACCCCACAAAGGAGCCCATGTGGGGTATCAAACAATTACAACCCACACTCAGTGGGGACCATATCCTGAAAGAAATATTTCCTGAATCCCCTCTTCTGGCCTTCAAAGAACCTGCCCCCAACCTCTCCAAGTTCATCATCAGAAGCAAAATTCCCACAGACCAAGACATATTAACTCAAAGTGGCACCAGACCTTGCCAGAGCAACAGATGAAAAGCCTGTAGACATATCTGCACTACTGTGATGATCAATACACCCCATACCACACCTTTCAAGATCCATGGGTCCTACACATGCCTATCACAGCATGTGGTGCACCTCACCCAGTCATGAGTGGCCAGTGATCTGGCTGTTGGGGGAGGCTAGTCCCCAGCCCCTCCCCTTGTGCACAAGGCCCCGCTCCTCCCCTTCCGCCCTCCCTCATTGCCATTTTGGCTCTTTCGTAGTCCAGCAGAAGCACCCTTTTTCACGTGGCTTGCTACTCTGATATTTCTTGGTCTTTATGTCTTTCAATGTTTGCATTTCAGATTTCATCTTAGCCTTCCTAATAGCCATTTTATCTGCCATAAAAAGAAAAGGAGTACTTGTGGCACCTTAGAGACTAACAAATTTATTTTAGCATAAGCTTTTGTGAGCTACAGCTCATTTCACCTGCCATAGTTTGTATTCCCTTCTGTTGACTTCACGAGGGATGGATTTCTGTTTTCCTTTAGAATATCTGTTTGGCTCAAATAACTTCTTCAATTTTGCTATTTAACAATACTTGTTTTCCTTAACTTCCTGATTCATTTTTTGAAGGGGGGCATACATGATTTCTGTGGCCATTACCATTTGCTTGTGTAGTCTCCATGCAGAGCCTAGGGGCTTATTTCTTCAGTTTTGACATCATGGGCTTTTTACCTAACTTCCTCTCCTTTATTTAAATACCACTTTCTGACATTTAATAGCATCTAGCCGGGCAGCTGAGGGGTGAGGCCCCAGGCCTGGTCTCCGGTGGGGGGGGGGGCAGCTCTCAGCCCTGGTGCGCCAAGCAGCTGGGTCATGTGGCCAGCCCCGGTGAGTCAGGTGGCAACGCCCCCAGCTGCAGTTCTCCAGGAGGCCGGGCGGTGCAGCTGCAGCACCCCAGTTCCGGTGCCCCAGTGCTGGGCCCCAGTGCTGGGCCCCAGCACCAGTAGCCCTGACTCCCTGCAGGAGACAGGCTGGCCAGCCAGCCTGGCCCAACCAAAACACAAAAGCAAACATCTGAATACATTTTCCAAATTTAATCTTGAGAGTTAAGCCCAAATGCTGTGAACAAAAATGCATTCTTCACAGTGATAAAACTGTTTTTCCAGCACATATAAAAGATGTGCAAAGTGAAGAAAATTGTTGAATATGTATAGTTTGTCCTTGGAACGTACTATTGAATTGTATTGTTTGTCCTTGGAATCTAGACAGGAATCATTGCACTCAGGAAGTATTTTCATTGGCCCTATATATATATTTAACTGAACATCCATATTAAATAAAGCTGAAAGAGTTCTATTTATATTAGGAGAATAACTGGATTATTAATAAATCTTCTGCTATTCCACTTCACACTGTCAGATTTTAAAGAAAACAAAAAAGAAACTAGCTTTTAAACTTCTTTATTCATTTGCAACTATACACATTCCTCCTCTATTTCTTCCGTTATGTCATAAACTCGTTTGTCAACTATACTGGCTTATAGTGACAATCTTTAACGGGAAATATGAATTTCAGATTTTACACTTTCAGTATTTTTAATGGAGGTAAGAGGAATGTAAACATGGTATCATACAAATTTTCCTTCACAGTTTAACCCAACTTGTTTAGATCTAATTTACCTTACCCTTTTGCGAGGTATGCCCAGTATTATATCGCCAGTCACCAAAAGCAGTGAAGTTATGTAATACTGTCATTTCTAAGGCTATATGACATTTGCAATATGTGTTCCCTGCAAATGTTTGTTATCCTTTTAGCAATTCACTGCTGGGTAAAGATGCTACTTGCTAAAGCTCAAATGGCAATCATTCTTGAATATTTATTCTCTTCAGAAACAGAGTTGACTCTTAAATATGATTTTCTTAGGGTAAAGTTTTGTAGCATTTTAATTATAAATGAAATAATATGGAAAGTTGCTGGAAAAATAAACTTTGTAATAGCAATTCTATATACAATATTAGAAAGTAAAAGGAGGGGGGAAAAAGAGGAACATTTGATACATTCTGCACTTGCAGCCATGTATAAACTCAAATAATATGGGTGAGAGTCTCAAGGTGTCACACACATGAACTGTATGACTTATGTGAGCTGAAATTCTCACACAGACATTCAAATAAGTGCCAAGATAAAACCACTCCAATTCTGAATCTGTTCTATTGTAGTTGAGATTTAGTGTTCTTGTCCATTTCTCATTACAGTACTTCCTCATAGAGGGCTCTGGATTAAATCATGTTTTCTCTTTCCAAACTCAAAATCTGAATGAGATCACTGCTTCTTATCTACTGTAAATTCCTTTTGCAAAGCATATATCTGCTTTAGCCTCGTAGGAGAAAATGTACAAACAAACCATTTTATTTTGTCAGTAGATTTCACAACTAAATCCATAGGCACTAACTTTTGTTTTTGACAGTGGGCGCTTTTGAAGAGGGGAGTGTGTGTTTGGGGAGGGGAGCACTCTGCCAGTTTGGGGAAGGTTATTTTCAGCATATTCATACACTTCTTTCATATTCTAGTTATTGAATGGGTCTACCATTGATATCTTTACTATTTTAATAATGATTCAGTTGTTAAGAACTACATAATTACACTATCATGAATTACAATATATTAAGATCATTGCAATCACCTACAAGCTGTCTTCACTAATGTCCCAGTTTGAAGACATTTTGTCTCACTGTAGCTTTCTGGATGAACTGTCAGCTATCTTATTCACATCTAGGTTCCCTGGTATTATTTTGATTCACGTTAAGGACAGCTACATTATTTAGATGCATCTGTCCCACTGATGACTGGGGATAATAAATTTTCTGAAGCAGGAGAATGAGCATTCCACAGTTCAAGATGATAGAGGCACAGTGAGATTCTTATGAATTAGCAGTACTCTGGAAACATATCTGCAATACTCTGGAAGCACTGACTCCAAGATCTCTTTCTTGATGGGTAACAGCTACTTTAGGAACCTTCATTTTGTATGTATTGTTGGGATTATATTTTGCCATGTGCATTTCTTTGCACTTAACACTGAATTTCATCTGCCATTTTGTTGCCAAGTCACCCAGTTTTGTGAGATCCCTTTCTAACTCTTTACAGTCTGTTTTGGATTTAACTATTTGAATAATTTTGTATCATCTGCAAACTTTTCCATCTCACTGTTTACTCCTTTTTGTAGATCATTTATGAATATGTTGAACAGCACTGATCCCAGTCCAGTACAAGCCCCTCTGGAGACACCTCTATTTACTTCTCTCCATTCTGAAAATGGACCATTTATTCCTACCTTTCTCCCTCTCACCCCCACCCCCTTTTTATCTGGAGTGCCTGTGAATGCTTTCAGGATCATTTAAGGATCCTTAATTTAATGACAAGCCTTTTGTTATCTTAATCATCCTGCCTCTGTTTATAAACAAACTCCCTGCCTTAAGGGTAGAAGTTGTTAGCAGCACAGAACTCATCACATTCCACACTCAAGCTCTGGCTCCTGGGTTCTGAGCACCCACATTTTTTTTCCATGGGTGCTTGACCCCCGGAGCACCCATAGAGTCAGCACCTATGACTAAATCACTCATGCACTTTTTTAAAGTTGAATTTGGGCTCAGGCATTAAAGCTTTCCTAGTCCTTCCTGACAATGGAAACAGGCAAGCCAAGGGATTTTCACTTCTATGGGATGATTCTTTCCCCTTTTCAAATGTCGTCAAGTGGTTTTTACCTGCCTACTCATTCTGGGCCAACGTTTTCCCCAGTAAAACCCCTCTCATGGATTACCTAAACCTATATCCAAACAGAGTCTCTATGGGAGGACAATTACTGTGGAAGAGGATGTTCAAATCCAGAACCTTATGTTTCCTCTCTCAGCAACACACTAGGAGCTTAGAATAGTTCTCATGTGATATTAGCACTCACATCAACTTATCAGAGTATTAAATGTCAAAGTATATTGATCAATCCCAATAAACTATTTTGCTTTAATTCAGGAATATTAAAATAAAATACTTGATGTATTTAATGAAAAGTATTAGAATACTTTATGCAAATATGATACAGAAATTTACATTCTCTCCTTTTATGAAAATGAAAGGAGTCATTGGCTAAAATATGAGATGGACTGAAAAAAAGGTTGCATTAGTCATCTGTACAGAAGAGAAAAGGAGTACCTGTGGCACCTTAGAGACTAACCAATTTATTTGAGCATGAGCTTTCGTGAGCTACAGCTCACTTCATCGGATGCATACCGTGGAAACTGCAGCAGACTTTATATACACACAGAGATCATGAAACAATACCTCCTCCCACCCCACTGTCCTGCTGGTAATAGCTTATCTAAAGTGACCATCAAGTTGGGCCATTTCCAGCACAAATCCAGGTTTTCTCACCCTCCACCCCCCCACACACAAACTCACTCTCCTGCTGGTAATAGCCCATCCAAAGTGACAACTCTCTACACAATGTGCATGATAATCAAGGTGGGCCATTTCCTGCACAAATCCAGGTTCTCTCACCCCCTCACCCCCCTCCAAAAAACACACACACAAACTCACTATCCTGCTGGTAATAGCTCATCCAAAGTGACCACTCTCCCTACAATGTGCATGGTAATCAAGGTGGGCCATGTCCAGCACAAATCCAGGCTTTTCTCACCCCCCCCTTTTTTCCCTATGATGGTGGCACAGTGCCCACATATCTATTCAGGGGACACCATCACAGGGCCTAATAACATCAGCCACACTATCAGAGGCTCGTTCACCTGCACATCCACCAATGTGATATATGCCATCATGTGCCAGCAATGCCCCTCTGCCATTTACATTCGTCAAACTGGACAGTTTCTACGTAAAAGAATAAATGGACACAAATCAGATGTCAAGAATTATAACAGTCATAAACCAGTCGGAGAACACTTCAATCTCTCTGGTCACGCAATCACAGACATGAAGGTCGCTATCTTAAAACAAAAAAACTTCAAATCCAGACTCCAGCGAGAAACTGTTGAATTGGAATTCATTTGCAAATTGGATACTATTAATTTAGGCTTAAATAGAGACTGGGAGTGGCTAAGTCATTATGCAAGGTAGCCTATTTCCCCTTGTTTTTTCCTACACCCCCCCCCCCCAGACTTTCTGGTTAAACTTTGTCATAAATATAAAGGGAAGGGTAAACCCCTTTGAAATCCCTCCTGGCCAGGGGAAAGCTCCTCTCACCTGTACAGGGTTAAGAAGCTAAAGGTAACCTCGCTGGCACCTGACCAAAATGACCAATGAGGAGACAAGATACTTTCAAAAGCTGGGAGGAGGGAGAGAAACAAAGGGTCTGTGTGTCTGTCTATATGCTGGTTTTTCTGCCGGGGATAGACCAGGAATGGAGTCTTAGAACTTTTAGTAAGTAATCTAGCTAGGTATGTGTTAGATTATGATTTCTTTAAATGGCTGAGAAAAGAATTGTGCTGAATAGAATAACTATTTCTGTCTGTGTATCTTTTTTGTAACTTAAGGTTTTGCCTAGAGGGGTTCTCTATGGTTTTTGAATCTAATTACCCTGTAAGATATCTACCATCCTGATTTTACAGGGGGGATTTCTTTATTTCTATTTACTTCTATTTTTATTAAAAGTCTTCTTATAAGAAACAGAATGCTTTTTCATTGTTCTCAGATCCAAGGGTTTGGGTCTGTGGTCACCTATGCAAATTGGTGAGGCTTTTTATCCAACATTTCCCAGGAAAGGGGGGGTGCAAGTGTTGGGAGGATTGTTCATTGTTCTTAAGATCCAAGGGTCTGGGTCTGTAGTCACCTAGGCAAATTGGTGAGGCTTTTTACCAAACCTTGTCCAGGAAGTGGGGTGCAAGGTTTTGGGAAGTATTTTGGGGGGAAAGACGCATCCAAACAGCTCTTCCCCAGTAACCAGTATTTGTTTGGTGGTGGTAGCGGCCAATCCAAGGACAAAGGGTGGAATATTTTGTACCTTGGGGAAGTTTTGACCTAAGCTGGTAAAGATAAGCTTAGGAGGTTTTTCATGCAGGTCCCCACATCTGTACCCTAGAGTTCAGAGTGGGGAAGGAACCTTGACACAACCTTAGCTATAAAGGTTACTGCAACTCTTGTTCTAAAAGTAGATTTGCTGTAAGGGAAATATACTGCAGGGGACACCAGACACAGTTAGACCTGGCTTGTGGAATGTTCATCTCTGTTGTGTTATATTATTACTTATGTCATTGCTTTTGGAGTGTGTGTGAAGAATCCTGTGGCATATACCTTGAATTCTGAATAAACTGCCACCTGTATAGCCCCTTTGTGAGCAAACCTATGAGCACTTTTTTGAATCCGTGCTCTATAGACCCTATAAAATAAAGGCACCTTTTTAATATGTTTTGTTTTCTTTTTTTCTCTCTGGATGTTTCTATTAGTTACATTTCTTTATTGATGTAGCTGGTAGCACAAAAACCAAAATGTCCTCTGATGGTGATCTTCACTGGTTCACACATCTCTTAAAATTTTGTAATGATTCCTTATTGTGCAGGTGGGATGTTGTTTTTAGCACTGGGAATTCACCCAGGTGGTCATTAAAATAAGCTGTTCTGTAGCACAGTTACTGAAGTCTACTTGATCGGTTCTAGAGTAACAGCCGTGTTAGTCTGTATTCGCAAAAAGAAAAGGAGTACTTGTGGCACCTTAGAGACTAACCAATTTATTTGAGCATGAGCTTTCGTGAGCTACAGCTCACTTCATCGGATGTATACCGTGGAAACTGCAGCAGACTTTATATGCACACAGAGAATATGAAACAATACCTCCTCCCACCCCACTGTCCTGCTGGTAATAGCTTATCTAAAGTGATCATCAAGTTGGGCCATTTCCAGCACAAATCCAGGTTTTCTCACCCTCCACCCCCCCACACACAAATTCACTCTCCTGCTGGTAATAGCCCATCCAAAGTGACAACTCTCTACACAATGAGCATGACAATCAAGGTGGGCCATTTCCTGCACAAATCCAGGTTCTCTCACCCCCTCACCCCCCTCCAAAAAACACACACACAAACTCACTATCCTGCTGGTAATAGCTCATCCAAAGTGACCACTCTCCCTACAATGTGCATGGTAATCAAGGTGGGCCATGTCCAGCACAAATCCAGGCTTTCTCACCCACCCCCCCCGCCTTTTTCCCGGGGACACACACAGACACACACACAAACTCACTCTCCTGCTGGCAATAGCTCATCCAAACTGACCACTCTCCAAGTTTAAATCCAAGTTTGTCAAGGTTCCTCCCCCACTCTGAACTCTAGGGTACAGATGTGGGGACCTGCATGAAAAACCTCCTAAGCTTATCTTTACCAGCTTAGGTCAAAACTTCCCCAAGGTACAAAATATTCCACCCTTTGTCCTTGGATTGGCCGCTACCACCACCAAACAAATACTGGTTACTGGGGAAGAGCTGTTTGGATGCGTCTTTCCCCCCAAAATACTTCCCAAAACCTTGCACCCCACTTCCTGGACAAGGTTTGGTAAAAAGCCTCACCAATTTGCCTAGGTGACTACAGACCCAGACCCTTGGATCTTAAGAACAATGAACAATCCTCCCAACACTTGCACCCCCCCTTTCCTGGGAAATGTTGGATAAAAAGCCTCACCAATTTGCATAGGTGACCACAGACCCAAACCCTTGGATCTGAGAACAATGAAAAAGCATTCCGTTTTCTTACAAGAAGACTTTTAATAGAAATAGAAGTAAATAGAAATCACCTCTGTAAAATCAGGATGGTAGATACCTTACAGGGTAATTAGATTCAAAACACAGAGAATCCCTCTAGGCAAAACCTTAAGTTACAAAAAAGATACACAGACAGAAATAGTTATTCTATTCAGCACAATTCTTTTCTCAGCCATTTAAAGAAATCATAATCTAACACGTACCTAGCTAGATTACTTACTAAAAGTTCTAAGACTCCATTCCTGGTCTATCCCCGGCAGAAAAACCAGCATATAGACAGACACACAGACCCTTTGTTTCTCTCCCTCCTCCCAGCTTTTGAAAGTATCTTGTCTCCTCATTGGTCATTTTGGTCAGGTGCCAGCGAGGTTACCTTTAGCTTCTTAACCCTGTACAGGTGAGAGGAGCTTTCCCCTGGCCAGGAGGGATTTCAAAGGGGTTTACCCTTCCCTTTATATTTATGACAGGTTGTATTGTGTGTTTCCATTCTAACCTTTGTTTTCAATTACATCACTTTCAGAAACATTCACTTTACAGCAGAATTATTCTAGGTTTGGCCTCTCTCCAAAGGTGATTTTGTGTGTGAGTTGAGAGAGAGAGAGCACACAAGCAAGGGACGGTTCAGACATTTTGGGAACAGGAGATTAAAAGAACCACAGTTTCTCCCTTATGTATAATTATTTGACTAGAGCTGGTGAAAAATTAGAATGTCTGTCCCACAGGAAATACCAATACTTTGACATTTGGTTTTGTACTGAATAAGTTGAAGTATCAATTTTTTTCATGGAACAGAAAAAAGTGGATTGAGAAATGTTACTTTCATATTGAACTGTATGTGTATGTGGTGCCTTACGGGAGTTGTAGTTTGGGTTGCTTATGCTCACATTCTCCATTAATAGTCCAGCCAGGGACCCCACAGTGTTCCAACCGGAGGAGAGATTGGTGCATCATGGGAGATGTAGTCCAGCCTGTGAGCCTGGCTAATACAAAATATTGAAGGCATGAGCATCCAAACTACAATGCCCACAAAGCACCGCAGCAGCTCACAGATGGATGCAAATTAATGTTGAACTGACCCAAAATATAACATCTTGAGTGTCTGACAAACTGCAGAGGATTAATTCAGAATAATATGGCCCACAGCAACATGCTTTGCTTTGATTTTCCTGGTGGAAAATTGAAACATTTCAGCAACACTGAAGTTCTCCTGTGGAAAATTTTGATTTTGCAGAAATTGCATTTTCTTCGAAAAAGAAAAAAATATCGTGATGATTTGCAGTGGAAGAGGTGGGGATTCACAGGAGACCCAGCTGTATTCACCACATATTTGAAGGTAACACTGCACAGTTCTTAAGGGGCATGATTCAGCTCCCAGTGAAATTAACAGACACTCACATTGCCCATAATAAGAGCAGGATCAGGGCCAAACTGTGCAAGTGAGGGTCTCCACTTGTGTGCTCCTTCACATGCAGTAATGCGTGCCAGTAACATCTAGGCACATAGCTCCACATTATGTTACCACCTTTTACTGGGGGTGGGGGGGAGAACTCAAGGAAAGCCTAGGAAATGTAATTAAAAAAAATCACATTGATCAAGTTTGCACAGTGATGCACTCAAAGATAGGAAATGACAATGATGCATAATCTTATCTTGTATTCATGCATTACGGTAGCATCATTAATATATTACCAAATTCTGATACTATATTTCATACTATGCAACATATCATAATTTATATTCTACAACCTTAAATACATGAAGTGCAGTATCTTGTGGTACTGCATATTATGTGTAAGCCAGAAAGAAACCATTAAGGTAATTTACATGAAGAGTTCACAATAATTCCTGGTCATTTATACCATATATATACCATATATAATCATTAATGACTACATCAGGTTGGAACAAAATTGTTGACATAAATTTTGATGAAAAATAACCAAAATAACCCACATTTTCTTTTCCATCTTCCAACTAACTAAGGATAATGTAGGGGAACAGTATGTCATAGCTAAGGAAGACTTTGCTGCTGTTTGAGGAGAAACTGCAGAGTATGTGGCTTCTGCTTAATTTATTAAAAAACATCTATTATAGACCTAATTTCACACACACAAAAAGAGTTAATGCCAACATTTTCAAACATGGGAGACCAAAGTTAGGCACCCAAATCCATATTTAGGTATCTAAATAAGTGGCCTGAATTTCAGAAGTGCTGAGCACTAACAACTTCTCATGAAATGCCATCTCCGTACAGTCTAACACAAATACTATGTAACTGAGTTTTATAAAATTTTGATAATAGGAAGATAATATTATCTATTATCTTTCAGGACATATGAAAGCTCTTCAGTTCATAACATTAAGCCATATGAGTATTACCTAGAGCTGGTGGACTACTGCTTATTGAATATATTATTTAACGGAATTTTTTTATTTTCAGTTTTTTTTATTCTGCCATATTTAGTCAAATGATTTATTTGACAACTTGGTTTTCCAGTTTTCTTTTAGTTCTTGTAGTCCTCTCTAGAAGCTTTTGCCTGCTTAACTTTTATATTCAACTGGAGTAAACCTTTAGCCCTCTGAATTTTAGCTCCTTATGAACATCTAACACCGTCTATGGGTATCGCTTTACACTATCTTTGAGATCTACTGATTAAGAGCTCTAAGAGCTAGATACAGTTTTTTATTACTACACAGTTGTTACTTGTATAATAAAAACAATGTCTAGAAATATAGCTATGGTACTAAAGCTATAGTATCAGGTTAGCAAACAATAAGAACTGGTTTTCATAAAAACTGAAAATAGTAAAATCAACAGAGCTTTGCTATATTCCAGAAAAGAAGCAGAAAAGCATGTCTTGCACTGAGCAGTATATGTGAATTGAGGATGAAAGGGGATGGCAACAAACCCTTGATCACAATGTTTAATGATATATAATTTTCAAGATTACAAACAATGGACATGATAGAAATAACTGCAAAGGGAATGCACATCAGTTTTTTGCTAAATCCAATCACAGCCATTGTCTTAGTGTCTGTAATCCATTTTCTATCAGTAAGTAATAATAAATAACAAAAAAGAAGTAATAGAAAAGTTTGCATTAAATAAGAACCACAGTGAATGTAATGACTTCTGTTGGGAAAGCACATCACAAATTTCCAGTCAAAAATAAACAGTCTGGAAAGCATACAGGACACATCAGTGAAAATATGACCTCACAGCACAGGCAACCACAGAAGAGCTAGGGGAATCATAGAATATAAGGGTTGGAAGGGACCCCAGAAGGTCATCTAGTCCAACCCCCTGCTCGAAGCAGGACCAATTCCCAGTTAAATCATCCCAGCCAGGGCTTTGTCAAGCCTGACCTTAAAAACCTCTAAGGAAGGAGATTCCACCACCTCCCCAGGCAACGCATTCCAGTGTTTCACCACCCTCTTAGTGAAAAAGTTTTTCCTAATATCCAATCTAAACCTCCCCCACTGCAGCTTGAGACCATTACTCCTCGTTCTGTCATCTGCTACCATTGAGAACAGTCTAGAGCCATCCTCTTTGGAACCCCCTTTCAGGTAGTTGAAAGCAGCTATCAAATCCCCCCTCATTCTTCTCTTCTGCAGGCTAAACAATCCCAGCTCCCTCAGCCTCTCCTCATAACTCATGTGTTCCAGACCCCTAATCATTTTTGTTGCCCTTTGCTGGACTCTCTCCAATTTATCCACATCCTTCTTGAAGTGTGGGGCCCAAAACTGGACACAGTACTCCAGATGAGGCCTCACCAATGTCGAATAGAGGGGAACGATCACGTCCCTCCATCTGCTCGCTATGCCCCTACTTATACATCCCAAAATGCCATGGGCCTTCTTGGCAACAAGGGCACACTGCTGACTCATATCCAGCTTCTCGTCCACTGTCACCCCTAGGTCCTTTTCCGCAGAACTGCTGCCTAGCCATTCGGTCCCTAGTCTGTAGCTGTGCATTGGGTTCTTCCGTCCTAAGTGCAGGACCCTACACTTATCCTTATTGAACCTCATCAGATTTCTTTTGGCCCAATCCTCCAATTTGTCTAGGTCCTTCTGTATCCTATCCCTCCCCTCCAGCGTATCTACCACTCCTCCCAGTTTAGTATCATCCGCAAATTTGCTGAGAGTGCAATCCACACCATCCTCCAGATCATTTATGAAGATATTGAACAAAACCGGCCCCAGGACCGACCCTTGGGGCACTCCACTTGATACCGGCTGCCAACTAGACATGGAACCATTGATAACTACCCGTTGAGCCCGACAATCTAGCCAGCTTTCTACCCACCTTATAGTGCATTCTTCCAGCCCATACTTCCTTAACTTGCTGACAAGAATACTGTGGGAGACCGTGTCAAAAGCTTTGCTAAAGTCAAGAAACAATACATCCACTGCTTTCCCTTCATCCACAGAACCAGTAATCTCATCATAAAAGGCGATTAGATTAGTCAGGCATGACCTTCCCTTGGTGAATCCATGCTGGCTGTTTCTGATCACTTTCCTCTCATGCAAGTGCTTCAGGATTGATTCTTTGAGGACCTGCTCCATGATTTTTCCAGGGACTGAGGTGAGGCTGACTGGCCTGTAGTTCCCAGGATCCTCCTTCTTCCCTTTTTTAAAGATTGGCACTACATTAGCCTTTTTCCAGTCATCCGGGACTTCCCCCGTTCTCCACGAGTTTTCAAAGATAATGGCCAATGGCTCTGCAATCACAGCCGCCAATTCCTTCAGCACTCTCGGATGCAACTTGTCCGGCCCCATGGACTTGTGCACGTCCAGCTTTTCTAAATAGTCCCTAACCACCTCTATCTCCACAGAGGGCTGGCCATCTCTTCCCCATTTTGCGATGCCCAGCGCAGCAGTCTGGGAGCTGACCTTGTTCGTGAAAACAGAGGCAATGACTCTATTATTAATTCCCCTTTTCAGTGTGTTCTACCTTTTCAAAAAGAGATGGCCTTATAACTGACCACAGAGTGGAAAAAACATAAGCCAGGACTTGTATGGTCTTCCTAAAGCTTAAACAACTGTTGTAAAAATTAGAACTTGTTTTGCTTTCCTCTTCATTTATCATGACACACTAAGTTAAATCAACAGTGTCCTCAGTTGCCTCACTCCTCCAGTACTTGCAAGCTTCACATAAAAATTCGGAATTGCAGTTAACCATGTCTTCCTTTAGCATCAATAATAACATGTTTCTTATACTGTATCTAAAGTTACAGATGATGACAGTGTGCTGATGTAGCATGCTACAGTGTTAACATACCTGCACTACTATTTTCCCAGGTCTACAGCTTGATTCTGAACCCCTTAGGTCAGATCACAAACCACAACTACTCTCAAAGCTATATATATCTGACACATCAGACAATGGATTACCCATCAGAGAGGGACTCAGTAATCTCCAATATGAGAAGCGAGGAAGATTGAAGAAATCATTTTTTTGCAGTTGTATATGGTTAAAGGGACAGTCATCCTATATAAGCCCCCAAAATATAAGTACATGTGACTTTAAAATGTCATTCCAACACTATTACTTTATTTATACATTATATCCTAATTGTATGTTGCACTCAAGTGCTGTTTATTTTAATGAAAAAGATGCTATTCCTGTTTCATTAATATCATCATGCTCATGAACAATCTCAGCTAGGGAGCATGATCACTTGCCTGTTGCTAGAAGTACTTGCTGTAAATAAATTCGCATTACATTTATTTGATTTGAAAATTCAGAAAATGTACCAAAAATTAATATTTACAGGACACATTTCTAATTCTAAGGCATATTATACCTCACAAAAGCCATCAGATCTAATGCTATTACAAGTGTACTGGTACCACACCCTATTGTTAAGGTTGCCTGACACTTCCTATTATAAGGCCCTGTTTTGAGTTGTTAATGACTTTTTCAGACATTCACCATTTCAGCTGAAATATTTCCATAATAGATGTTGGCTTCACGCTGAATTGTTGTGGAAAATGTCAGCCAAGAATGATGCTAGGAAGAAATACATTGTTTCGACCATGTTAAAAAATTCTGGAGACATTTTCTTTTGAAAATCTGTAACGCCCCCATGCTTTGGAGCTGAGACTTGAAAATTTGGCAGAGGGCTGACCTTCGTGCCAGGATTGTGCCTCTTCCTGTCCCCGTCAAAATCTGCACAAATTTGACTAAGTTATAAGTATTTGGAAAAAAAATAACAGTTTGCACATGCGCAGGAGAAAGTGTTAGAACTTCACAGCTAGCTTGCCCAAAGACAGCGTCTTCATGTGGCAGGCTCCAGCTGTGGGCTGATGAGGATATTCCCTGCAGTTATAGCTCTCGGCCACTGCAGGCAAGGCTGGGATCGGGCACCATAGCTAAGAGCTAGAATCCTGTCTATTCTGTGCTGGAGGCGACCAGAACCGAGACTCAGTTCAGTGTGCAGAATGTGATGTTAAACCAAGCATTCACAGCTAGTCCCTAATTGTGTGTTCCGCATTTGCTGTGGGCCAGCTTGACACCCTGGGGTCTGATTTGCAAAACTGCTGAGCACTTGTAACTGACGTCAGTGGCAGCTGTGCTTTGAACATACAAATTGCTATATAAAATGAACTACTCTGAAAAATCAGGTTTTAGGTGTCTCAAATTAGGCCTCCAAAACTTGTGGATACTTTTTACCTTAATTTTCTGGGCTCAGTTTCCCATTTGTAAAATTGGTATGATAACACCCACTCACCTCAGAGTGTTGTGAGAATAATTCAATGTCTGTGAAGTATTCAGATACTGTAGTGATGAGCATCATAGAAAAAAAATGTATGTAAATGGAATAATTTTGTCTTCAGATCAGGGTTTGAGTAGTATGCAGTAAATAAGGGCTAGGATCACATACTGAATGACGAGAACACAAAATTCTGAAGTGAGCAGTGTGCATCTTCTGCACAGAATGATATAAGGTCCTGTAGAAAAAACGGCATGTTGTCATGTATTTAAAAACTGCATCATGATGCATAAGGGGAGTGAATTAAGGTTGCATGGATAACCTTAGATTCAGCAATCCTAACTTTTGAGTGCCTTATTATGCCATCTTAACAATGTTTTTCAACATAGTTTTGTGTGTGTAATTATAAATGAAACACCGTATACATTTTGGACAATTATATAAACTGTCTTGTGCATTTTCAGATGTCACTATCGCATATATAGCCCATCTATTCATTCTGTGCCAGAGCTGCTTGCAAACCTGAATAATGTGACTCCCAGCCAAACTCCTCCCCCATTATAACAGCCGCCCTGTCAGAGATGGGGGTGGGGAGGCTAGTTACAAGGACCAGAATTTCTGCAGTCCCTGAATGTTAGCAAATGGCATGGCACAGGGGAGATTTTAAAGAACAGGAAAACATCCAAAGATGGCACAGGCAGAGATTAGGGCACATACAGAGATTAGGGAAGTGCTGCAATACAAACTGCAGTAGCTATGGCATTCTTGCTGATCAATTGCTGACTCACTACAATCAGAAATACTATCAGAGAATCAGAGAATATTAGGGTTGGACGAGACCTCAGGAGGTCATCTAGTCCAATCCCGTGCTCAAAGCAGGATCAACAGCCAGGGCTTCGTCAAGCCAGCCCTTGGAAACCTTTAAGTATGGAGATTCCACCACCTCCCTAGGTAACCCATTCCAGTGCTACACCACCCTCCTAGTGAAATAGTGTTTCCTAATATCCAACCTAGAACTCCCGCACTGCGACTTGAGACCATTGCTTCTTGTTCTGTCATCTGCCACCACTGAGAACAGCCAAGCTCCATCCTCTATGGAACCCACCTTCAGGTAGTTGAAGGCTGCTATCAATTCCCCCTTTGTTCTTCTCTTCAGCAGACTAAATAACCCCAGTTCCCCCAGCCATGCACCCCAGCCCCCTAATCATTTTTGTTACCATCCGCTGGACTCTCTACAATTTGTCTACATCCATTCTGTAGCGGGGGGGATCAAAACTGGACACAATACTCCAGGTGTAGCCTCACCAGTGCCGAATAGAGGGGAATAATCACTTCCCTCGATCTGCTGGCAATGCTCCTACTAATACAGCCCAATATGCCGTTGGCCTTCTTGGCAACAAGGGCACACTGCTGACTCATATCCAGCTTCTCATCCACTGTAATCCCCAGGTCCTTTTCCGCAGAACTGCTGCTTAGCCAGTTGGTCCCCAGCCTGTAGCGGTGCATGGGATTCTTCCTTCCTAAGCACAGGACTCTGCACTTGTCCTTGTTGAACCTCATCAGATTTCTTTTGGCTCAATCCTCCAATTTGTCTAGGTTACTGTGGACCTATCCCTACCCTCCAGCGTATCTACCTCTTCCCACAGCTTAGTGTCATCTGCGAACTTGCTGAGGGTGCAGTTCATCCCATCATCCAGATCATTAATAAAGATGTTGAACAAAACCGGCCTCAGGACTGACCTTGCGGCACTCTGCTTGATACCAGCTGCCAAATAGAGATCAAGCTGTTGATCACTACCCATTGAGTCCAACAATCTATCCACCTTATAGTCCATTCATTCAATTCACACTTCTTTAACTTGCTGGCAAGATACTGTGTGAGACCGTAGCAAAAGCTTTGCTAAAGTCAAGAAATATCACATCCACCAGTTTCCGCATATCCACAGAGCCAGTTATCTCATCATACAAGGCAATCAGGTTGGTCAGGCATAACTTGGCCTTGGTGAATCCATATTGACAGTTCCTGATCACCTTCCTTTCCTCCAAGTGCTACAAAATGGATTCCTTGAGGACCTGCTCCATGATTTTGCTGTGGACTGAAGTGAGACTGACCGGTCTGTGGTTCCCCGGGTTCTCTTTCTTCCCTTTTTAAAATATGGCTATTTGCCTTTTTCCAATTGTCCGGGACCTCCCCCAATCACCACAAATTTTCAGAGATTATGGCCAATGGCTCTGCAATCACAGCAGCCAACTCCCTCAGCACCCTGGGATGCAATAGATCTGGACCCATGGACTTGTGCATGTCCAGCTTTTTTAAACAGTCCTTAACCTGTTCTTTCATCACTGAGGGCTGCTCTCCTCCTCCCAATACTGTGTTGCCCAGTGCAGCAGTCTGGGGGCTGAGTTTGTCTGTGAAGACTGAGGCAAAAAAAGCATTGAGTACTTCAGCTTTTTCCACATCATCTGTCGATATGTTGCCTCTCCCATTCAGTAAGGATCCCACATTTTCCCTGACTTCTTCTTGTTGCTAACATACCTGTAGAAACCCTTCTTGTTATCCTTCACCTCCTTTGCTACTAGCAAAACAAGCCCTTCTCAAATGCCTCATAAGCCCTTTTAACTTTTCAGACTCAGACTGCAGGTTAAATTCTGTAGTTCCCCGTTTGACATTTATCTGATCAAGACAATAATGTTTGTGAAGAACATGGAATATATGGTATCACAATGTTGCTGTAGCCATGCCGATCCCAGGACATTAGAGTCAAAGTGGGTGTGGCAATATCTTTTATTGGACCAATAACATGGAAGATATGGCTCATTTCAGACAACTGCTGCCAAGGCTAATTCCCCACTCTGGCACTTCGAGTGCAGAAGGTGGGGGCCTGCAAGGATTCTAAAAATTAATATGGCCACTCCAGGCTTGTATTAAACTCCCAAGTTACAGCTTTTCTCTGACCCAGAGATCCTGCCACCACCCAAATGCAGTATCTCTTTGAGAGCCCAGGAAGGCGCACTTGGGAATTCCTTCCTTTTCTCAAGCCCTTTCACCCCACCCCTCCAGGGAAAAGCGGAGAAAGCAAGAAAAAAATCAGCTGTTTCCACCAGCTAATTAAACAACATGTGCACAAACCTCTTAAGACACAAAAATCCAATCCTGTTCTTTAAAAAGGTAAATTTGATTAATAAAGAAAAAAAAAAGAAAATACATCTGGGAACTCAGGCTATAGCTAGATTTTAAAAGAGCAACTACAAGGATTAATCACCAAGAATAGCTTTCTTGAGATCCTGCTTAAAGGTTACAAGCAAAACAAAAGCAACTCGGGTCCACACGCCATAAAGAAATAAAAAGTAATAAACCTAATCACGTCTTCTTAGACATTTCCTGATCTACTTACTTACCTGGGGTTTTAAATTAGTAGTTTCTAGGTATGATACCGAGGATTTTTCATACCTGGCCCCAAGCTTTTTACAGCATAGCTGCTGCCCTGTCCGCCTCTTCCCAGGAGAACAACAGACAGACAAAAGGGGAGTCTTTTTTCAATTTTAAAAAGTTCTAGCCTTCCCATTGGCTCTTTTGGCCAGGTGCCCACTCACTTCCTTTTACCTATGCAAAGCAGTGAGACTTTTTATCCCTTTACAGGCAGAGCAATTAGAGAACAGCTACTAAGAGGGATTTTATACCTACTGGATGGCTGGGTGTCCATAAAAGGGAGCTACCTCCTCCCTTCATTTATCACAACTGCCTTCGTTTTTGGTAGCCATGCAATCACTGGTTACAAATAAACTGGCTGGCAGCTACATATTGTTGACCTTCAGATGGCATCACTTCAAGGGATGGTTTGTCTTTCTAGCACTGTGTTAGCTTACATCATGACATAGTGTCAAAAGCAAAAGTAAAACCTTTCAAAATCCAGCAACAACAGCATAAAGTTGTAAGGAGAGATGTTTTCTGCATATTACTCGTACTAATCCTTGGACAACCAGATAGGAACAGTGTCTGAAAATGTTTTCTTTCATCTCAAGTTTGCTAGGAAACTGTCTCTTCAACCCAGGCTACCATGACACTGCACGCTTTTTTTGGTGGTGCATAGAGTAAATACACACATAGCCCCTCTAGCATGGGTATAAACAGCCGTGTACCCAGTGAGGCACAGGTTAAGTAAGTGAGAGGTGAAGATATGTATATGAGTACTTTCTCTTCTTGCTCAAGCCCATGCCTCCCCATCAGCACTGCAGTTTGTAGCAGTGTAGCGTCCCGCTGCCTACCCTAGTGCTGGAGTGGGAAAGGCTCTGGCAAGGGGGGAGATTCAGAGAAAGGTTCTGCCAGCTCTCTGCTGTTGGAGCCCTCCCCTGCCACAGGGAAAGACTCTGGCAGCAGGTCATTGCTGAAGCCCTTCCCTGCTGTCTACCTTCTGCCAGAGCCTTTCATTCTTGTGTAGCCACACACTGCAGTATGGACACAGGCTGCTTTTCACTGCAGTGTGTAGTTACCTCATACACCACACACCGCTGTTAGTAGTATGTGTGACATTGCACCCCATAATTCTTTATGGAAATATGCTTATGAATGTATATATGACATAACTGAGATATGTTTTATGCTACATATGCCATGTAGCATAGCTCTGTAAAGGTTATGATCTACTGAATATATTCATCCTATTTGTATGCATGTGTCATTTTTGTATTCAAAGTTATGAATATTGGCTGTGTACTTGTTTGAGTTTAAGTAGCCTTAATAAAGCATTTGGTCAGCTTCTTGAGAAAGGAATGTGCAAATTAAGTGCCCAATCAAGAAACACTTAACTGACAATGGATCTTGGAAGACTCCAGTCCAATCGAAGAAATCTTCCTGGAGACATTCAAGATAGCATGTGGGCAATGGCTGCTGCCTGTAAAAACTGAGTCATGCATGAACATGTGACTTGCCCGTGTGACTCCAAAACTCCATCTTGGAGCTGGATTTTGCATAGGAGAGAGGAGGGGGTCTCCACCCAGAAGAGAAAGTCTATTTAAGCCCCTGGGAGACCCCTCCATTTTGTCTTCAGCTGGCTTACAAGATAGCCTATCCACCCCTAAAGGATACCTGAAAGAAACTGTTACAAAGGACAGTAACCACAGGGGGTGTGAGTGATTGCTGGACCCAGGCTAGAAGGAAGCTAGTCTGTAAAAGAAGCTTACTGGAACATCTCTGAGGGTGAGATTTCATCTGTAATCACTTTCTTACTGTATTAGGCATAGACTTGCATGTTTTATTTTATTTTGCTTGGTAATTCACTTTGTTCTGTCTGTTATTACTTGGAACCACTTAAATCCTACTTTTTGTAGTTAATAAAATCACTTTTTACTTATTAATTAACCCAGAGTATGTATTAATACCTGGGGCAGGGGGGACGACGACACACAGCTGTGCATATCTCTCTATCAGTATTATAGAGGGTGAACAATTTATGAGTTTACCCTGTATAAGCTTTATACAGGGTAAAATGGATTTATTTGAGGTCTGGACCCCATTGGGAGCTGGGCATCTGAGTGTAAGAGACAGGAACAGTTCTTAAGCTGTTTTCAGTTAAGCCTGCAGCTGTTGGGGGACGTGGTTCAGACCTGGGTCTGGTTTTGTAACAGGCTAGCGGTGTCTGGCTCAAACTGGCAAGGTTCTGGAGTCCCAAGCTGGCAGGGAAAGTGGGTTAGAAGTAGTCTCAGTACATCAGTTGGCAGTTCCCAAGGGGTTTTCAATGATCCAACCCGTCACAGTATGTAGCGTAGACATAGTCGCAGTCAAAGACATGGCCACAGTGACTCATTCATTCGTCATGTCCAGGCTGGATTAATGTAATTCACTGTACCTGAAGCTGAATGTGAAGGCAAGTGTGCAGGGTTCAGTTGGGACAGAATGTGGCTGCCCACCTACTATGTGGATTAGCCTGCCATAAGCACATCACATGGAAATCCCACCCCACAGGCCCCCAGTCTGCTCCCAAGGACAGCTGAAGATTTTGATTCTAATTTTCAACACAATCAATGGATCAAATCCCAGATATATTAAAGACCAAATTTTGACCTATGAACCTCTGGGTATCTGTGCTCCACTCGGACAATGCAGATCACAAGGCCCAGGATGAAGCACATGAGAAGCTGGGGACAAAGCATTCTCAAGTTGAAGAGATCCAGCTATGGAACGAACTTAGGAGATCAGGCAAAGCCAGAATCTGACCAGCTTCAAGAAATGCTATAATACCTCCCTCTTTGTAAAAAGCCTTTCTGTGATAAGATCAACACTCTTTTACCCAATAACTCCTATCCACCAACAACAAAAGAGAAAATTAATAAAACTAGCACCTCATATCACCTGGAAGGACACAGGGCTATGATATTTGTCAGTTGGAATATCACTCAAAGAGGGCAGAGTTAAGGTAGTGGGGCAGAATTGGACTGTGCCTTAACTCTGCATTTCCTGGTTTTCAGAGGTTTAAGTATAGGTGGACTCAATGTTCTGGAAGGGTACGAGGTACTGCTTGTCAGCCATAACTCTGCATTAATGACAAGTTGGGGTGGTGAATTTCCCTTGTTTTGCTAGACATAGTGGTAAGAAGGGAGCATGATTGGGAGCCATCTGTGGAGGGGCACTAGGAGGCTCCCTTGGAACACCTCACCCACCAGCTCTTCCCCTCTCTTCCCCTCAGCCCTAGTGGGAATATGGAGGAGTCATATGGAGGAAGGAAGATGGTAACTGATGGGCTGTGAAGAGTACATCTACCGGAACTGAGACATGATTGGAACCCTAGACTCCATACTCCACTTTGGGGGACAGTGGAGCGGGAAGATGACTCTGAACAACCATATGCAACATAGGAGGATCGTGAAGTGGCCCTTTAATCTTAATGGGATATTCTCAGATGAAACAGATCACCAGCTGGAGAGGAGTCCAGACTGACATTAGTCCTGTGATGTGTCAATTGACTCAGTCTCAATGGATGGTCTTCTCTCCACGCTCCCACAGTCTACTCCAGCCTCTGTCTTCAAACCAGTATTCTACAACAATTTTGTTTTACTCATGGGTTTCATAGTAATTGGAATATTAAAATTCACAACTTATTGACTTGAGTTGTGTCTGAGGAACCAGCTATCCAAATTGCTCCAACTTAACACCAAAATATATGATGCTGCCCCTATGATGGCATACCAGTATTCAAGATAATCTCACTCTATTTCAAAAATTAAAAGAAGCTCATAATGTGAGCTTATTTGTGCTTATTTTTCATAATAAACAAGTTATTTTGACTTCTCATTGTCTCTGGCCACTCTCTTAGTCCATGCTGACCTGACACCAGTCCTCAGAACAAGATTGTCTATACTGATGTTTTCTGATGCTCAGCAATCCCTTTGATCATGATAAGTCTTAACTATTTGCTTTTCTTTGATCACATTGAGTCCCACTGCTCAGGAAAAGAATGATTTCATTACCTAATGCTGCTGTTTATGAGAGTCTTTCATCTTCCCTCTATTTAATGAATACTATTTCCCTTGACAATGAAATGTTGATATCACATAATTTTAAGGGGCTTGTCTCAGGAATCCCTTCCTCAAATAACCTCAAACTTGGACCACAAATCTTACCTCAGACCCCCATGAGGAACAGCAATTTTCAAAATAATGAGAGTAAGCATGTGGATTTTAGAGCACTTGGGAAAATTGCTGTTAAACAGTTAGCTAGTCCCAATCTTAACTCTAGTGCCACTGCCCCACTATAATATACAAATACAAGGATAGAGATGCCTAATGAAGAATACTTCTTATGTCATGTCACAATTAACATTATCTGATAGGCACAAGACCTTTGTTTTTAAGGCACCAAAAACTGACTTTAGATCGTGCACATGATCAGCACTTGACTTCCTCAAACCATAATTTATAGGTGTGACTCCTAACAGATTACAGAAACTTGCATACGACTTGTGGAAAGATTGCAGCTGCTCTAAGATTGCAAGCTGCCAAACCAAAATACTGTAGGACCAAGACAAGAATATGTAAATAAAAATGAAATAACTTCCCCTTAAAATGCTATTATAACAAGACACTCCATTGCACATGCTTCTCCCTCTGGGGAGAGTATGAGTGAAACAATATATGAAAGACATTAGTTACTATAGGAAGGCATTAAGGTACCACAGTGATAAGCCTGGCATAGAACCCTATATAGCAGTGGTTCCCAAACTTGTTCCGCCGCTTGTGCAGGGAAAGCACCTGGTGGGCTGGGCCGGTTTGTTTACCTGCTGCATGCACAGGTTCAGCCGATCGCGGCTCCCAGTGGCTGCAGTTCGCTGCTCCAGGCCAATGGGAGCTGCTGGAACTGGCGCGGGCCGAGGAACGTACTGGCTGCTGCTTTCAGCAGCTCCCATTGGCCAGGAGCAGCGAACTGCAGCCACTGGGAGCCGCAATCAGCCGAATCTAGGGATGCGGCAGGTAAACAAACCGGCCCGGCCCTCCAGGGTCTTTCCCTGCACAAGCGGCGGAACAAGTTTGAGAACCACTGCCATACAGTATTAATGTAGGGACTGTATATGTTAGAAAGACAATATTATTCAGCCTTTGGAGGGGAGGGGATCACATTGTCTCTCTCAGAAGCTACAATGCCAGCTAACTGAGAAGCAACTTTATGAAGTTTCTAGGGAGTTGTGTCTGTTTCTCTTCAACCAGAAGGAATACTGACTCAATGCAGAGTTGAGTGTATGGAGGATGAGAGAAGGAGCTTCCAGAGGGTGTGCACAGCCCTCTGAGACAAAATGTGGCTAGTGGGAACTTTTCTGTTTCTACAACCTAAGAAATAGGGATGGTTTCAAGTTGAGAGCCTTAGTTATTAAATATTAAATCCTGCTTAAATCAAGCACTGTACAAAGTATATTTTCTTTCTTCTTACTAGCTGATGGTACAGTGCATGTGTGTAGGGTTTTTTGTTTTTGTAAGGGACTGCGGAAGACTTTGTTACGGCCTAGCTAGGGAACTTCCGCTTTCTCAGAGCCAACGGGTCACTGTAGGACATGGAAAACCAGCTATGACCAGCTTTAGGCCGGTTTTGTCTGCCCTGCATGACCTTTTCCCAGGCAGCAGAAAACCCCTTTTGGGAAGTACCTAATTATATATTCATGAGCTGTTTCTGTGTACTGCTTATTATGGCTCGCTGTTTGCCCCTTCGTCGGACTCCGTCCCAGGCAGAGCTCCGGTGTGCTGGATTCCCCGCCTCCGTGACAGCAACGCTTGGAGTCCCCATTGCGGGTGTGTCACTTACCTTCATTAAAGCCAATAACTCACTGCTTTGCTGCGTGTGAGTTCTCGTTCTTTCGGAGCACTCCTGATAGGCCTGCGGCCTAGCACAGAACAGTTTTCTTTTTAACGCTCACTTTTTTTAATGCTCTGTTAGCTTTTTGGCAGTCCAGTAGAAAATGTGGAAAAGATGTCACAAAGCAGAATACAGAATGCAAAGGTATGCCAGTCAGCATCCTGGTGACCCATTTTTACTATAGTAATTACATATTTGAAGATACGTCACTATTTTGTCAGGAAAGCTGCAAAAGGCGATGTCAGCAAATGTGCTGCTTATCATTAAAGATGTTACTTGATATCTGAAAACATTTATCTCTGACAACTTAAGGCAAAAGACTCCTGCAATAATACTCAGTATAAAATTACTATCACAAAAACAACAAATATTGTACTTCTGCAATAGTATATAATGTTTGATCAAACATTTGGGACTGAGCAGACTGCAAAAGATCTTTGTTTGATATGGTTTTTGGAGGGGGCTCCGGAATGATGAAGGGTGGAAAGAACCCTTTTTTGCAGGTGGCAGGCTAGCAGATTTCTTTTGAACAGTTATTTTACTGCTGCTTTGGTTCTGGAGTAAACTTAGTTGTCTGATAAGGTGGCTAGAGTTTTGTTTAGTCATCTTTTTATTTAAATCAAATAGATAAATAAAATATTGTTTATTATACTGGTACTGGCTCGGTAACACAAATATAAATGCAATATATGCAATATATATGTTCTTAATGCATTTATTTTTATCTTAGACAAAGGAGAAAATAAAACCAATGTGAAATGGCACAATATGGCAGAGGAGTTACAACAAGGAGGCAAAACATAGATGATATATATCGGTAGGAAGGACTTACAAAATGCAAAGGGAGATGTCCTGGAAGACAAAATTATATTATTAGGGAAGAGTCTTAAAGCATATGACGAGATAACTGGCTCTGTGGATGAGGGGAAAGCGGTGGACGCGTTGTTCCTTGACTTTAGCAAAGCTTTTGACACGGTCTCCCACAGTATTCTTGCCAGCAAGTTAAAGAAGTATGGGCTGGATGAATGGACTATAAGGTGGATAGAAAGTTGGCTAGATTGTCGGGCTCAACGGGTAGTGATCAATGGCTCCATGTCTAGTTGGCAGCTGGTATCAAGTGGAGTGCCCCAAGAGTCGGTCCTCGGGCCGGTTTTGTTCAGTATCTTCATAAATGATCTGGAGGATGGTGTGATTGCACCCTCAGCAAGTTTGCAGATGGCACTAAACTGGGAGGAGAGGTAGATACGCTGGAGGGTAGGGATAGGATACAGAGGGCCCTAGATAAATTAGAGGATTGGGCCAAAAGAAATCTGATGAGGTTCAACAAGGACAAGTTTCCTGGACTTCAGGAAAGCAGACTTCGACTCCCTCAGGGAACGGGTGGGTAGGATCCCCTGGGGGACTAACATGAAGGGGAAAGGAGTCCAGGAGAGCTGGCTGTATTTCAAGGAATCCTTGTTGAGGTTACAGGGATAAACCATCCCGATGTGTCGAAAGAATAGTAAATATGGCAGGCGACCAGCTTGGCTTAACGGTGTAATCTTAGCGGATCTTAAGCATAAAAAAGAAGCTTACAAGAAGTGGAAGGTTGGACATATGACCAGGGAACAGTATAAAAATATTGCTCGGGCATGTAGGAATGAAATTAGGAGGGCCAATCGCACCTGGAGCTGCAGCTAGCGAGAGATGTTAAGAGTAACAAGAAGGGTTTCTTCAGGTATGTTGGCAACAAGAAGAAAGCCAAGGAAAGTGTGGGCCCCTTAATGAATGAGGGAGGCAACCTAGTGACGGAGGATGTGGAAAAAGCTAATGTACTCAATGATTTTTTTGCCTCTGTCTTCACGAACAAGGTCAGCTCCCAGACTGCTGTGCTGGGCATCACAACATGGGGAATAGATGGCCAGCCCTCTGTGGAGAAAGAGGTGGTTAGGGACTATTTAGAAAAACTGGACGTGCACAAGTCCATGGGGCCAGATGAGTTGCATCCGAGAGTGCTAAAGGAACTGGCGGCTGTGATTGCAGAGCCATTGGCCATTATCTTTGAAAACTCGTGGAGAACGGGGGAAGTCCCGGATGACTGGAAAAAGGCTAATGTAGTGCCAATCTTTAAAAAAGGGAAGAAGGAGGATCCTGGGAACTACAGGCCAGTCAGCCTCACCTCAGTCCCTGGAAAAATCATGGAGCAGGTCCTCAAAGAATCAGTCCTGAAGCATTTACATGAGAGGAAAGTGATCAGGAACAATCAGCATGGATTCACCAAGGGAAGGTCATGCCTGACTAATCTAATTGCCTTCTATGATGAGATTACCGGTTCTGTGGATGAAGGGAAAGCAGTGGATGTATTGTATCTTGACTTTAACAAAGCTTTTGACACGGTCTCCCACAGTATTCTTGTCAGCAAGTTAAGGAAGTATGGGCTGGATGAATGCACCATAAGGTGGGTAGAAAGTTGGCTAGATTGTCGGGCTCAACGGGTAGTGATCAATGGCTCCATGTCTAGTTGGCAGCCGGTGTCGAGTGGAGTGCCCCGGGGGTCGGTCCTGGGGCCGGTTTTGTTCAGTGTCTTCATAAATGATCTGGAGGATGGTGTGGATTGCACTCTCAGCAAATTTGTGGATGATACTAAACTAGGAGGAGTGGTAGATTCGCTGGAGGGCAGGGATACAGAGGGACCTAGACAAATTGGAGGATTGGGCCAAAAGAAATCTGATGAGGTTCAATAAGGATAGGTGCAGGGTCCTGCACTTAGGACGGAAGAACCCAATGCACAGCTGCAGACTGGGGACCGAATGGCTAGGCAGCAGTTCTGCGGAAAAGGACCTGGGGGTGACAGTGGACGAGAAGCTGGATATGAGCCAGCAGTGTGCCCTTGTTGCCAAGAAGGCCAATGGCATTTTGGGATGTATAAGTAGGGGCATAGCGAGCAGATCGAGGGACGTGATTGTCCCCCTCTATTCGACATTGGTGAGGCCTCATCTGGAGTACTGTGTCCAGTTTTGGGCCCCACACTACAAGAAGGATGTGGATAAATTGGAGAGAGTCCAGCGAAGGGCAACAAAAATGATTAGGGGTCTGGAACACATGAGTTATGAGGAGAGGCTGAGGGAACTGGGATTGTTTAGTCTGCAGAAAAGAAGAATGAGGGGGCATTTGATAGCTGCTTTCAACTACCTGAGAGGTAGTTCCAGAGAGGATGGTTCTAGACTATTCTCAGTGGTGGAAGAGGACAGGACAAGGAGTAATGGTCTCAAGTTGCAGTGGGGGAGGTTCAGGTTGGATATTAGGAAAAACTTTTTCACTAGGAGGGTGGTGGTTTTTAAGGTCAGGCTTGACAAAGCCCTGGCTGGGATGATTTACTTGGGTATGGGTCCTGCTTTTGAGCAGGGGGTTGGACTAGATGACCTCCTGAGGTCCCTTCCAACCCTGATATTCTATGATTCTATGATTCTAAGTGCAGAGTCCTGCACTTAGGATGGAAGAATCCCATGCACCGCTACAGACTAGGGACCGAATGGCTCGGCAGCAGTTCTGCAGAAAAGGACCTCGGGGTTACAGTGGATGAGAAGCTGGATATGAGTCAACAGTGTGCCCTTGTTGCCAAGAAGGCCAATGGCATTTTGGGATGTATATGTAGAGGCATTGAATATGTAGTGATCGTTCCCCTCTATTCGACATTGAGGAGGCCTCATCTGGAGTACTGTGTCCAGTTTTGGGCCCCACACTACAAGAAGGATGTGGAAAAATTGGAAAGAGTCCAGCGGAGGGCAACAAAAATGATTAGGGGACTGGAACACATGACTTATGAGGAGAGGCTGAGGGAACTGGGATTGTTTAGTCTGCGGAAGAGAAGAATGAGGGGGGATTTGATAGCTGCTTTCAACTACCTGAAAGGGGGTTCCAAAGAGGATGGATCTAGACTGTTCTCAGTGGTAGCTGATGACAGAACAAGAAGTAATGGTCTCAAGTTGCGGTGGGGGAGGTTTAGGTTTGGATATTAGGAAAAACTTTTTCACTAGGAGGGTGGTGAAACACTGGAATGCGTTGCCTAGGGAGGTGGTGGAATCTCCTTCCTTAGAGGTTTTTAAGGTCAGGCTTGACAAAGCCCTGGCTGGGATGATTTAGTTGGGGATTGGTCCTGCTTTGAGCAGGGGGTTGGACTAGATGACCTCCTGAGGTCCCTTGCAACCCTGATATTCTATGATTCTAAATCTCCACAATAACCTTCTGTGAAATACTCCTGATTCAGTACATAGGAATGGACAAATAGAGTTTGTAGATTAAATGTGGTGTTGAGAAGATACTTCCAACTTTATTTAACTCTTACGAGATGTGAGCATAGTATCCATCTTAAGAAAAAGGGAATGAGACAACTGGCAATTAAAATGAAGCCTTTTTGGAAGATTGTAGGAAAAGTCAGTGGATGTTAAGGACGTCTCATATTAACAAATGAAATTTTCTAGGATAAATAGGAATAAAAAGTGACAATATAGACAGCAATTATAGTTGGAATGGGAAAAAAACAGAGCTGAACAAAGACTTGACCACGCTCATAAATGTCCATAACATTGCAAATAAAGAAGAAGCGTCTATATATGGTACCAATATGAAACACTTGGAAAGAAAAACATAAGTGATTTGGAATTCCGTGTTTTAGAAGGTGAAGTCACAGTGGTGGAAATGAGGTTGATGTGGCACTCTGTACCTCAAAGCAGCATACTGGAACCCCCATATTCACCTCTGTCATAGAATCATGACATATTTCATATGAAGCATGCCATGCAAGATATCATATGAAAGGTCATGATCTGCTGAAACCCATTGTCCTGTCCAAATATTTATATTGTTAGTGTGTGTGAAATGATGAGATTTTGTTATTGAAGTACGTTGTAAGGGTTTGCAGTGACAACAAAGGAGGTGAACCACTCCCAGGACGATGTTAAGCGACCATTAATCAGCAGGAGAGTTGTAAATCAAGGGATTAACAATGCCATAAGAGGGCTGCACAAGCATCACACAATGGGGGACTGCCCCAACTCTGTGATTCAGCAAAGCCCACTAGGACATGTCTGTGCTGATATTTTCCAGGCACAAGGACTGAAGGTATAAAACAAGGAACAGTGGCACCATGTCTTGGCCTTTCTCCTCCCCCACCTACGCTGGAAATAATAAGAATGCTGGGAAGACAAAGACTTCAACTGAGTAGACTGGTCCCAGGTTTAAAAGTGGAAACCTGTGTATTAAGAACTATAACATTCAGTGGGGTGAGAAAACTGCTTGATCTAAATACTGGCCAGTGTAATAAGGTTCAAGATTTAGAACCCGTGCTTATCTTTTATTGTCTTTGGTAACTAACTCTGATCTTTTGTGCCTACCACTTATAATTATCTAAAATCTATCTTTCTGTAGTTAATAAATCTGTTTTATGTTTTACCTAAAACAATGTGTTTTGGTTGAAGTGTTTGGGAAATCTCAGTTTAGTTTACAAAGGCTTGCATATGTCCTCTCCACATTGAGGGAGGGGCAGACTGGGTAATAAACACACACTGGTCAGGTTTCTGACCAGGCCAAGACTGTACAATTCTGGGGTGCAAGGCTGGGGAGCTGGGGGGAAATGGGTGCTGCCTTTCTCTTTGTGATTCATGAGTGGCTCAGGGAGCATTCACGCAATCTAGCTGGGTATGGGTCTCCATATGCTGTTATGCTGTGTGATAGCAGTGTCTGGAGGTGCTTGTTGCTTGTCACTAGCAAAGCATTGTGAGAGACAGTCCAGGCTAGAGAGTTAAGAGGGCACAACAGTACCCCAGGGATCCCATCACAGTTGATTTTGTTTTCCCCTCCCTCAAAGGGAAAAAGAATCATTATGGATAACTTAGATTATACAAATACCAGCATAAGGTTAAGTGCTCACTAATGGTCTCTATAATCAGAGATGGAATAGGGATTTGTGGGGTCCTGGGCCAGAGCAAGTGAGGGACCCTCCCCACAGCCAAATATAGTGTTGCTGACTGACAGTTGGCCAGTGTGTTGTGGCCAGATTCCTCGCTGAGCCAATGGTGGACCACTCTGCCACTGTTAGGGCCCTATCACAAGTGTGGTGCTTGTCATTAAAAAGTCAAAATTTACCAACAGTTATCACACAGCAGAATGTGAAATACCACTGTTATTTTCTATTCTTTGTATAACTGTGGTAACTCTTGGCATCTTTTTTTTCCAGTTTAATGGCCGATCACTATGACACTGATTTTAGCAGTCCTAGACCAAAGATAGATTGGATGTTGAACTAGAGAAATTATTTACAACAGCAGTACCTTCTTTCATTTGTTCTATCTATTGCCATACTGGCAACCAGTGCAACCCTCTTCCTTATATATGCTTTTCTTTTCTTAGTAGAAAATGAGTATCATCTCTTTTGTCAAATGACAGGTATTGTCAGCTGGTCACCCAATGCTTCCTAACCAATATATTACTTGCTGATTTTCTTTGTTGAGAAAATAGCATTGGATTTTATATTTTGATTGCCGACTGAGACAATGAGCTTTTTGTTGGAAGCAGGGTTGCTATTTTTGCTGTTATAACATCCACTATATTTCTCTCTCTCTCTTCATTATTTACACCATGTTCATCACCATGGTACCTAAGAACCTAACAGAGATTATGTAATGTACACATGCAGATCCTTGTTTCCATCTTTGTTACCGTTATCTTTACTGTCACCACCACAACCAGCAGTCATTTTCTTGAGCATGTTATATACACATATTATGCACAACAATACCCATACACCACACATTAAAAGAACAGTAACATTACGAAGTCAAGCACTCAAAAGTTTGGAAATGCCAGAATTAATTATGTCTTAATCCAGCCCCCTTGTGATAGTCTTTCATTTCCTGTCTCCTGCAACAATTCCCCTGTCCTAGTGATGTCTATTCTCCATCCCTAGCACCTTGTTCCAAGTTCCATTCTTCTCAAACCAACTCTCCACTCCTCAGTCTGTCACCTAGCCAAGGCAGACCTAGTTGTCCACTCTAGGCTCCCCATATGAGTCTTCTTTGCCCAGCCAGTCCTCATTCTTCCCTCCCAGCTCCTCATCAGTTGTCTCTCCCTTCCATGCTGGCTTGCTAGTTGTTCTCCCATATGCTGCCCATATCTCTCCCTCCCCAGTCTCCTCATCCAATTTTGTTCACCCCACTAAGCATACACACACTCCTCCCTGGCTCCTAGTCCCAGTGTATTTGCCTAGCCAGTCTCAGTTCTTCCCGGTCCCATTCCTCCCACACTCAGTCCCAGCTACAGTCTCCTTGTTCAACTAGTCCCAATCTTCCTCTAGTTTTGCCTCTGATTTCAGTCTTCCCTCCCAACTGGCTCCAAGTATCATCCTCTGCTCCCATTTCCCTCATCAGCTCCAAGTCTCCTTGCCCAGTGAGTTACAGCCTCCCCTCTCCCTCAGATCCTCTGGCTTCCTTGTTGTCAAACAAGTCCCAGTCTTCCCTCCTGCCTCTTTACCTAACCATTCCCAGCCTTCCCTCTCCCACCCCACACCCCACCCCCAGTCACAGTTTCCCTCTCAATCTCTCACTGCTGTCTTAGCTGTGGACATGGAGCTGGGTGAATCTACTCCTTCCCCGTGCCCAATCACACAGAGGAGCTGTGAGGAGATAGAGAATGCTCAGTGAGGATAAACTTTGGAGATTTTACTTGCTAAACTCTTAAGTCTCTACTGACCATGTGTAAATTGAATTTTTTCAAAGGCTTATAAATTAGCCAAATTCCAGTGGATTCCTGGAGATGGCAAAAGGCACCAAGGCTACTCCTTTGCCATATTGCAAGTCCCATGACCGTCTCAAGGAAAATACCATCCACATTCTTTTTACCTTTAAAAAATAATAATAAAAAATAAAACATTTTCCCCTCATTCTCAGAAATGGCTGAACCATTTTGGCTGTAACTTTCCAAAAAAGTTCAGCCTGAGGAAGACACAAATGGAATCCTAACAATGGTATTGCTCCATTACTAGATGGAAAGGGTTGAATTGTCAATAATAATGTAGAAACGGAAGACTTGTTCAATAAATATTTGTATTTGCGGAAAGAAGCCCAGATGATATATTCATGGATGATGATGATAAGGAGGAAATACTTTCCATTCCAACAATAATTAAGAAGAATGTTAAACAGCAGCTACTAAAGATAGAAGTTTTTAAGTTGGCAGGTCCAGACAACGGGCATTCAAGCATTTTAAAAGAGTTGGCAGAGGAGCTCTCTGGACCACTAATGTTGAATATTCAATAAGTCTTGGAATACGGGGTTGTGGGGGGGGGGAGAAAGAGAAATTTCTGGAAGAAAGCTAATATTGTGACAATATGTAAAAAGGATATTTGGGACCAATCAGGTAATTATACAAATTTAAGCGTAACATTAATCCCAGACAAAATAATAGAATGACTGATACGGGACTTGATTAATAAAGAATTAAAGGAAGGTAATATAATTAATGCCAATCAGCAATGGCTTATGCAAAGCAGATTTTGTCAGAACTAATTATCTTTTTTAATGCAATTACAAGTTTGATTGCTAATGGCAATTGTGTTGATGTCATATACATAGATTTCTGCATGACACTCGACTTGGTACCACAGAACATTTTGATTGAGAAACTAGAAGAATACAAAATCAACTTTGCATGTTCCAAATTGATTTAAAAAACTGACTAGCTGGCTAACTGATAGATCTCAAAATGCAATTGTAAAGGAGGAATCATTGAGCAAGTGTGGCTCTATCTTGGGAAGCAGTGACTCTGAAAAGGACTTCTCAGGGTGGGGAGTAGGGGTTGGTGTCATGGTGGATAATCAGCGGAATGTGAGCTCTCAGAACAACGCTGTGACCAAAAGGTATATTGCAGTCCTTGGATGTATAAACAGGAAAATATTGAGTAGGAGTAGGGAGGTTATTCTACCTCTGTATTTGGCTCTGTTGTGACTGCTTCTGGAATACTGTGTCCAGCTCTGAGGTCCACAATTCAAAAAGGATGTAGATAAATTGGAGAGGGTTCAGAGAAGAGCCATGAGAATGATTAAAGATTTGGAAAACATACCTCATAGTGATAGACTCATGCAGTCCAATCCCTTTAGTTTAATAAAGAGAAAGTTAAGGGATGATTGATCAACATTTATAAGTACTTAAGTGAGGAACACAAATTTGATAATTGGCTCTTCAATCTAGTCAACAAAATTATAACAAGATACAAGGGTTGGAAGTTGAATCTAGTCAAATTCAGACTAGAAATAAGGTGTATATTTTTAACATTGAGGGTACTTAACCATTAGAACAACAATTAGCGCGAGAGTTGTGGTGAATTCTCCATTACAGATAATTTTAAAATCAAGGTTGGATGTTTATCTAAAAGATATGCTCTAGTTGAAACAGGAATGAATACAAGGAAGCTGTGGCCTGTGCTATACAGGAGGTCAGACGAGAAGATCATAATGGTCCCTTCTGGACTTCTAATCTATGAACCCCCACAAGGAAAAACAATGGAAATAATGGGGAGAACAGAAGTAATCAAATCATGTCCTCTTAGTCTAATGAAGAATCAGTGGGACACCATCAAACCTGCTCATCCACTCACTCACAAAAGGCAGTAGTAGCAAGAGTCACCATTTTCTATAGAACAAATATACCAGCTGGCAGCTGCTCTCTTTAGAATGCTAATCAATTGTGGGTACAGCTACAGTAGAGATAGAGGTGTAATTTCCAGCTCAGGTGGACATACACCCACTAGCTCTGACTGAACTAGCAGTATAGTCATGGAGGTGAGGTAGCAGGACAGGGTAGCTGTCTGAGTAAATATATAGGGTCCCAGGAGAGAATGTACTCCAGAGGCACTTGGCCTGTCCTGCTGCCCATACCAACAATGACACACTGATGTTTTTAGCATGCTAGCTTGATCAAAGCTAGTGCATGTATGTCTATCTGAGCTGAAAATTTCATCTCCAGCTTTAGTGTAGACATACCTTCACTGTCAGAAAGGAACAGCTAGCGTCAAAACAAGTGTCCTCTTTCTCTAAGGCAGGGACAAAGAAATGCAGTCACACCACTTGCCCTACTGAGCCACAGATAGCAGTGGTACAAATAGTTGTGGCCTTTATTAACAGAGACAATATATAAAATGAAATATGCTACAAATAGAAGCATATGACCAGAATTTATTAATGGCATGGTGTTTGTGGGTGCAACTACATTGATTTGCATTGCACCAACTTATGCCATCAATGAATTTGTACCAAAATGGGTAGTGGCACCAGTGTAGCAATATTGTTTTCCCCTTCTCTTCTTCTTACAGGCATTTTCTAAATATCTGGTTGACATTCTTTTATTCAGCAAAAAGATTTTCCTCCTTTATTCCTGGAATTTATTTTTTGCTATATAAAATTGCATTTACTTTTAAGTAAAAGACTATAAAATGACTTCTCTAATTTGAAAAATAATGATTTGCCCCTTTTTATGCTTCATACGAACACAAGGTACCGTATAAAATATTTTTCTTTGATTAAGGACGTCTCCCTCTTCAGCTCTTAAATTCTAGAAATGACCGTTTGGGGGTGGGGTTGTCTCTCTGCAGTGTTGTTCTAGCCTTGTTGGTCCCAGGATTTTAGCAAGACAAGGTGGTTGAGGTAATATCTTTTATTGGGTCAGCTTCTGGTTGCTGAACGAGACAAGCATTCATGCTTACAGAATTGTGTACCTGTCCCTGTACTGCCTTTCTCTCCCTTTTATAGAATAGTGTGCTTAGTAAATGATGGGCTTCAGTAAAGCTGTTTATATGCATAGTGTTTGGCTCTGGAAAAACATGAGCTTGGAAAAGTTCTCAAAACAACAGCCTCATTTCAAACCTTCAAGGCTTTCATTAGTTGAAAATAAGGCCAAATAACTTAGCCCATTCTTACTGTGGTTGCACGTAATGATGTATTTTAGTGACAAAAGGTATGAAACAAAATGTAAGTGCTGCCACTATTGACACTAAAGGAATTTTTTTGTTTTGTTTTGCATTGAGTATCAGTAGAGCAGAGTTACTGCTTTTAGATCTGAGGCTTTTTGGTTCAAATCCCAGCAGAGATATTCCTTGCTTAAACACTTCCTTGATGTTGTCTGTACCATCAACAAACTGAGACAGACACGGCCAAAAATTGTTCCATTTATTGGATGTATTCACTTGACAATTTGCCCAGTTTCTGTGATGTCTGGCTTATCTATTTCTAAATGGGTTTTTGTTTGTTTTTGTTTTTATTTTACCTCAATCACATTTCCTTCCACATAGGCAATATTGTGTTGTTCCACATAATAATAAGTAGTCCTAATGGTGGAATATATTAAACCGGGAAAAGTTTTATTTTAGCATCTTTTTAACAGATTTCCATGTATATCAACTGTTCTTCATCATCTGAAGTCTTCAACACAAACACCACCTAGCTCTTTGAAGCAGTCAGCCTTCAAGACAGTTATCAAAGCTGTGTGGCTCCATTTCTCTTACAACAGATGAGAAGTAACACAAATGCAGCCATGTTCTGCCCTTGAACTAGCACTTTACACACACACACACACACCTTCCAGTGATGTAAATCCTTAATTTTTCCTCACTGTCTGTTTGGAAAATTTTCCATGGAAATTTGGCCAGAGTAAAATGCTGAGGAAAAAACTGGGAAACAACTTCAGGATTTGGTTCAAAGGACGTTGTATTCATGTAACTGAGGGCAAAACTGAACTACTAACACATGGGTAAAATGCCTTTTTAATAGACCTGGTGGGAAAATTTACTAAACCTTTTCCAGTTGAAAAATGCCAGTTTTTTGACAAAATGTTCATAGTTAAGATTTCTCAGGCCCAGGATGTCATTTTTGGTGAGTGAGGAGAGTGCAAGAGCCCAGAACATACAGTGTGGTTAGGGCAGTTAGTTGGGATGCTGGATACTCTGTGCCTGCTATGCCCAATTCAGAGCATAGACTTGAACCTGGGTCTCCCATATCCCAGGTGAGTAGGAGACCCGGGTTCAAGTCCCAGCTCTCAATTAGACATGCTGTTTCTCACCTTCTCCTGTTGCTGCACTGGAACAAATTTTTGTAAAATGGAAATCTTTTCTGGCCAGCCATACCTCCTAGTCTTTTTTAAAAGTTCATACTAAACTTCATCCAACTTTCTTCTTGGTAGTTTGCTGAGAGAGTGGGGATTGATAGATAAAGATGATTTTAAAACTGAAATATCTTCTGGTTTTGGTCAGTCATGGAGAACAACTAGCTCTAGCTGTGATTCGGTGGTTCGGATTAAAAAAAAGTTAGTAGTCAGTCAACCAACAAAAGAAAAAGGCAATCTTAAATGTTAACATGTAGTGCAATGTATTACTATGTACTTTTTTCCCATTAAAAATTTTAACTAGCAGTTTACTGACAATTTAGAAAAATATTTGAAAAAACACAATGAAAAATGAACAATACTTACAACCATACCATTTAGGGACACCCAGCAATCTGGTGGGAAATCCTGAAGTAATGGTACTAAAAACTGAAGACAACCATCCCAGTGGCAAAGAAGTAGCATCATTCCAATTAGATTAAAGATTCTCACCACAGCACTGGCCAGATCATATGTCATATGGAAAATCTGGAGACAAAAATTACAAATTATTTATGTGATGAAATTCAGGTTATACAACATGAGATTTTTCTCATCCAAGCAAACTAAAGAGATGCAAGAAACACTGTTCCAGAGTAGCAGCCGTGTTAGTCTGTATTCGCAGAAAGAAAAGGAGTACTTGTGGCACCTTAGAGACTAACAAATTTATTTGAGCATAAGCTTCGATGAAGTGAGCTGTAGCTCACGAAAGCTTATGCTCAAATAAATTTGTCAGTCTCTAAGGTGCCACAAGTACTCCTGTTCTTTTTAAGAAACACTGTGATTTTCTTACCATACTTTGGGATTAATTTATTATATAAAATCACATCACCATATTCCACATATAATGCCAATATTTTACACTTCTATAGTGCCTTTCATAGATTCATAGACTTTAAGGCCAGAAGGGACCATCATGATCATTTAGTCTGACCTCCTGCACATTGCACGCCACAAAACCTCACCCACTCCTATAACAGACTCAACCTCTGGCTGAGTTACTGAAGTCCTCAAATCATGTTTTAAAGATTTCACCTGAGGATCTTAAAGTACTTAACAAATATTAATTATGCCTCACCAGTGAAAGTAGTTATTACTATTTCCATTTTACAGGTAAGCAGACTAAGACATAAAAATGCTAAGTGCCCAATGTCATGCAAAAGACAATGACAGAACAGAACAGATTCCATAAATCCTACCACTCAGACTACTATAATACCTACAAGAGCACAATTCCCCAAATTTTCACCTCCATATATGGTACACTGTGCAGTGAAGGAGATGTCCAGATCTAAAAACTAGCTTTATATCTTTGTTTCATCTATTTAATCTAATGTCATATAATTTAATCTATATTAAGATACCTGTCAATGTAATATTTAAGCATCTTCAAATGAGAAATTTCACAAGAATTTTCCTTCAATCTTTCATAGTTGTTTTATGCTAATATATCTGTGTGTGTGTTCAGTCCCTTTTCAATATGTGCTAAATATAAATGAAGAAAATGAAGAGTATGAAACAGCCTTTAATCATATTGGGGTCATATTCCTGTATTCTTTGTTGATTTCACAATTCAGTACACAAACACCTGCCCTACTATACCACAATCATACAGATGGAAGTGTAGATTTCATGGTTATTAAACACTATTAATTTTCCTAACGTATAGCAATTTCCAAAACACCTGGACCAACTCATTATAATTTGGTGTGTTCAATTAATCCCTTCATTGCTGGACAAAAATGATTGTATCTGCATTGTCCTTTACAATGAAAAAAAACCCCTATATAAATACATGCTTGAGAACATGCAAATACCCATACGCCACATACATTTAACAGCTTATTAAGGGCAATGTTGCCAGACATAATTAGCATGTTCAGAAGCAAAGACACTTTGTTCACTGACATACAAAATAAGAATTATGTCCCACATCTAGAGGAAATATGTACACAGTATCTTAAAACATTTTCCGAACTATTAATATTTTATGTGATTCAATTTAGCTACTCCTGAAATGCAGCCAGCTCCAGGGTAAAATGTGCTACCTGTTTAACAGTGCACACCAACATTATCCAACAGTTCAGGTAAGAAGATGAAGATTGCCCTGTCTATACAAAATTTGAAGGGCGTTTTTAAATAGAATATAATTTCCCATATGAAATTGAGTTAGGAAACCTGAGTCCTTACTGCTGAAAAAGGGCAACAGTTTCCCACAGAAACCCAGAATCAACTTTCCTGCAGGTGGGGATAGAGGGTAGCAAGGGAAAAGAAGAAAAAAGGATCTAACTGCTCTTAACAAAGACTGGAGGAGGGAACAGGAAGAGGGAAGACCATACAGTCCTCCAAAAATAAACTTCCTTTTGAGGGAGGGAAGAAGGAATAAAGATAATTTTGCTGAGGATGATGAACAAATATGCTATGGGTTTAGCATGTGAAGAGAATCTACAGCAACATCATATTACAGACATTACACAAACACATTATGTACTGTTACACTGAATCTATGAATGCCATTGAAGCTCAGTTGAAATTATTTTTACTGAAGATCCTGTTGATTTTTACTCCAAATTATAACCTTTTACATGATACATTAAGAACCTCCTACGTGACATAGTAAGAGGTCAGACTACATAATCATTATGTTCCTTGGTCCCTTCTGGCCTTAAAATTTGTGAATCAATTAAACTTACCGAACAAAGACAATGATTTTAAAAATTACCTCCGTATTTGCACATGCAATTTTACATAGAATTTGCATGTGGAATTTGTATAGGTAAACTGTTAAATATGTAAACTGAATGCACAGTTTCTATTACTTGCATGTGTAAATGAGTACAAATGAAATATTTTGAGATCACATTAGGCACCTTCCAAAACATGGCTGATATTTTCTGTTAGATGGAATGTGCCCTACTTTAAAACTGAAAAATTATAATGTATTTCTCAATCTAAAATCCAAAACTACTTAGGATATTCAAACACTTATCTAGATACTAATGTTATGTATAAAGTATTTTTCTCTCAGCCATGCTATTGTTAAAATATTTGTCCCAAGTCCCAATTCTGATAGAAATGGGTGAGAGGTGCTTATAACATTATTCAAAATGTCATGTGTTACCCAAATACCATTTCATTCCTGTCAGAACTCAGGCTGTGGTACTGGAAGTTCATGGAGAACTTACTGCAAATGGGAATAAACAGAAAAAAATTGGTTTTGCTGTTTAGAAATTTTAAATAAATAGAGATGCAATTGCTTATTTTGATTTAAAAGTTGTGTTTTTTTGTTGCATGGAATGCACCTAGAGACTAGGCAGGAAATGACTTTATTTAAAAAAATTGACAGTAAATAATATGGAATATGTACAGTCGAGGAATGCCCCAAGCTGAGCTGCAATTGGGCAACTATCTGTCAAGATACATTTACTGCAACCATAAACACTTCTGGAAGTGAAATTCCAACCCTATTGAATTGGGAGCCTGGCCACTGACTCCAGTGGAGCTATGATTTCAGCCAGAGTACCTATTCTAGTTATGACAAACAAATCTGGGAAATTTAGTTAGTAGCAATACATGGTTTGCACATACTTTGTACCTTCACCCAGACTCTTCAAATGTTGCACTAACATACATGGTAACATCCCTATTTTACAGCTGGAGATACTAAAGCAGAAGATTAAGGGTTAGAAGTTTAGAAGAGCTCTGTCAGCAATTGGGCCATATTTTCAAAAGGAGCTTGGCTTTCATTTACACACCAAAGTAAGTGGGGAGATTTTCAATAAAAAAAAAATCAATACATTGGGTGCTGAGTTCTTCAGAAAATTTGGTCAGAAGTGTGACAATAGGAGTTGTTGAGTGTTGAGATCAAAATCTTCCCCTTTCTTAGATGCCTAAATGAGAGCATAGCTCTTCTGAAAGTATTGTCCTTATTTTCGGTGCTGAGCATTTGAAACCCTGGCCCGACGTGACTTTCCCAAACTCACACTGACAGAGCTGGGAACAAAATACAGATCTCCTAACTCTCATCCCTCTACTCTAAGCAAAGATGATTGTGCATGTACCCACTAGACATGAATGCATAAAAATTGATTAGTCAAAGCCATTTCACTTGGGCAAGTTCCACCGTTGGCATAGTTTTGGGCTGGGGAAGGGCCTCACAAGCAAAGCTCAGATCTTGATTTATGCTTTCCCAAAGTTTGGAGAAGTTTATTTGTGTGCACTTGATTCAGATCCATCTTTATTTTAGACCCTTTAAACTGGATATTACTCACTGAGGTGATGTGGGGAATAAATACGGAATGCATAACAAAGCAAGTGAGTGATTGCACTACCAGAGAAATTTACATGAACTACTGTAGGGTACTAACATGACACCTACGCTGTTACAGTAACAATAGTAGCATAAGGCAACATCAGTCCCTGGTTGCCTGGTGAAACTGCTTGCTATCCAATGTGGCTCTTCCTATGAGCCACAAGGATTAATATAAATAAGGAGCAATCACAGGGGGAGGTTAAAATTTAAGCCTAGTAGTTGAGGCACTCTGCTCAAATCTTTGGGTTTTAGTGAGGGATTCTGGCTGGGTCTGGGATTGTGTGTGCAAACTGGGAAACCATTAGTTTGGCTGGATTTGGTAAGGACTGTCCCAATGCTTATCCTGTAAAAATGGCTGGCCTGAATAAAGTTTTGTCCTTTTGTCACCATTCAGGTATGTCTGTCTCTTCATTAGTGGTGTGCCTTTACAACAGTGATCATACATTATAAGAGCAATAGCACGTGTTGAAATTTTTATGTGAATCCACACTCCATAAGAGGAGTGAATAGTCAGTATGTGACACTGTAATCTTTCATTGTTTGTGAAAGCTTCCACTCAAGGAATGACTCCTGTATTTCTTAGCATTCAGGATCAGTATTACACATGCATTATTGTGTTCTCGATATTATCTAAATAGCTTAGTGTGGTATATTAAATTAGCATTTCAACCATACTGTTTATCCATCCTATTTTAGCACTTCTGTTCATAAGTTAAGTGTTTACATATTCTATCATTTTATAGTGCTTATTACGATATCTTTGTGCTGCATAAAATTACCTTATGAATATCAATGAAATAATAAAAATCCTCAAATCATCCAGTGCACATATTTGAATAAATTTTCAATGAAAAATTGTTTTTAAATGAAAATTTTCAGGGACATTTTTTGTTTCTTTTGAAGTTTTCTGTGTGGTTTTTGTTTTTTTGTTTTTTGATAGTGGTAAATAACAAAGAAATGTTTCAAATTGGGGATTCTTCCCATCTGTTTTTCCCCCTTTCCCTCTTTTCTCAGTGGCAAGATAAAAAAAAAAGGGGAGGAATGGTAAAGAAACAGGTTGAGGGAGAAAAAAACCAAAATTTTGTTTTTCAACTTTTTGTTGAAAAATGCATTGGTTTCCTATAAAGTTTTGAAGAAAAAAATTAAAAAGTTTTCCAAACTTTCCTTCCAAATATTATATTTTGACAAGCTCTCTAGAAGCTAAACCTCCTGAAAAGGTCTATTTAAATAGACACATTTTACAACATATCCTAAAGATCAATAAATTGAGAATCTGAGCAAAAAAGTGTGCAGTAGCAAATTGCAGATTTAGAGAAGCCTTAATTGAAAACAACCTTCCATTGGGTCCTTCCTATGTATATGTTCGTGCTGCAAGCCTGTGTACCCCGAAGGATCAATTATCAATGTAAAGCAGGTAGTGAGATGTGAGTTCTCAAAATACCTGGATCCCAAACCACTGCAGATTTTACAGAGCATCCCCAGAACCGTAATTTGAGTTTATAAATGATCTAGAGAAACACAAAAAAAAACCCCAAACTTTGTACATGTGTTAAGCCCCTTTGACTACAATGTATCCACTGGCTTTAACACCACTACATTCAGTCATAGTACTGATAAAGACTCCTTTGATATATTTTTCACTAACAGAGCAAATAACCTATCTCAGAAATCTGTTATGTAACATTTTCTATTGACATAGTAGAACAATTGTCATAACACTGAAGTAAATTAATAACCGTAACAATAATGCTTACTGGAAGACATTCTGGTACACATACAGGGTATCACAAAGTACTTTACAAACATTCATGAGTTAAGCCTCACCAAAACTCCTATGAGATGTATAAAATGGGGACAATAAAATTTTTCTATAGGGTAACAGAGATACAGAAAGTTCAGAGAAATCTATAGTCTTTCCAATTTCAACCATTAGTGAATTGGCCAAACTGCAGCAAAGAAGGCATACCAGAGCCAGGAATAGGACTTAGGTCACCTAACTCCCATTTTGTGGGACCAAGAGTTTAAGCCAGATACTTTGACATTAAAAGAGACACTATCAAGATAAAATTAATAGCTAAAGCTTTAAACCTTTGTACCTAAAGTTAGGCTACTAAATCCATACTCAGACATCTAAATATAAGTGGCCTGATTTTCATAAGTGCACTCCACCTACAAATCCTGTATAAGTCAGTGAGAACTGCAGGTACTGAACACCTCCGAAAGTCAGACCACTTTTATTTTGGTACTTAAATGTGGACTGAGGAGTCTCACTTCAGCACCAAGGTTTGAAAAAATTGGCCAATATATTTAAACAATTTTAACTAACACCACCTTAAATTACTAAAACAGGGAAAAAATAAAACCTAATGTATCTTCCATTGCTTTTCTGTCTTTGTTTACTATTTGCATTTAACTCTGATTAGACAAAAATACTATGTACTACTTCCGACCATTTGTCCATTTTGCTATCTGGCTTTTATGCACTAACAATGCTAAAATGTTCAGTTTGAAAAAACTTCAGGAAACTATTTACCTATAAAAATCTGTTTTCACTGATTTCTTAAAAATCAAAATCATTTTTATATTAATTTTATAACCTCTTTCCATTACATTTGAACCTGAAGTTTTCTCCCTAACCTAAGCTGACAATGTCCCTTTAATTTAATATGGCTGAAATATAACCTTTGGGTGAATTCAGTTATGAACGATTTGGCAACACCTACTTGTTAAGAATAGAAATTTGCTCTAAGAGTCAAAGAGCTTCCCTGATTATCTCAGTTTTCACTCACACTTTAGTAATGACTCTTTTCACTCCCATGTGTGGAGGAAAAAGCAGACTGCTGTCTTCCATATATACAATACAGTGCATACCCCGAAGTACAGAACTTTTAGCTCTGATTTTTCACTCAAGACAAAGAACTGTTGCAGTCCTAACTGCCAGCTCTCTTCCTTAATGATTCTGGAGACGGGCTGTCATATTAAGTTAATAATATATCTATTGAACTCCATGTCAGGGAATGCAGACAGTTAATCCCTGCTGCTTTTGTGTGTTGATTTTCAGGTTGTTTTGGGTAAATGCCATTAACTCTTAGAGGACGGCAAAAATCTGAGGAGTGCTTGGAAAATGTGTTACAAACTGTGATGCCATGGAATTTGTTCAGATACTTCTTCCCCACAACCATTTTGTAGAACTGCTTTGGTGTCAAGGGTGCTCAGTATTGAAAGACTGGCACAATTGGCAACAGTATCTTTCTTTTAATTCTCAGAGCATGATTTGCATCCTGCTGCAGGCAACATGAGATGACACTTGAACTAAAGGAAACTGCACACAGAGTCTGAAATATTAAATAACCACTGTGGGCAGATCTGAAAAGTTGCCTGTGGACAGTGATTCCGAGAGTTTTCTGAAATCAAATCTAAAGCTCAACAATAGAACATTAAAACAGACTGCATGGAATAAATATTAGTAATAAAAATTACATTCTTTTTGCTTCCTTCTCTCTATCAGTCTGAAATTACTGGTTTTATTCTTCAGAACAGCACATGGAGACAGACTGAAAACTGTAAGATGCAGAGTCTCCTATATGAGCTTACTTTTCATGTGGTCTCCAGCAAGATAATAGTTACATAGTGGCAAAGCTCCACAAGAAATAAAATAATTTAAAGAGGGAGCGGGAGAAAGAATAAAGCCTTTCTTTTGGACACCATTTGTACCGGCTTGAGGGGCCCATTTAAATCAATACGAGCTCTTTGGGATTCTCTTTGGGATTCATCAGGGGTTCTCAATCTTTTACTTTCGGAGTCCCTCCCCCCAAACATGCTATAAAAACTCCACAGACCACCTGTGCCTCAATAACTGGTTTTCTGCACATAAAAGCTAGGGCCAGCGTTAAGGGGTAGCAAGATGGGCAATTGCCCTGGGCCCAGCAAGTCTAACACCTGTCCTGCTTGGCAGAACCGCTGGAACCCTGGTGGAGAACCACTGCTCTACATTGTCATTTCATATATTCTGCACTACATATTCCAGATATTGATGTCTATAGGAATTCTCTGTAAAGATCAGATCTGTAAAGATCAGTGAGACAGTGTGGTCCTGATCCAACTGTTAGCACAATCATTCCATTTGATCTCAGTGGGAAATAGTCTGGCCTGATGGGTCTATGTATTTTGTAACCAGTTACAACATTCTAAACTGAAACTATGTCTGGAAAAATAGCTTGAACTCCTATTGATTGGAATGCTTGGATATGCCTAAATGTACATTGTGAACTCAACTGAATCCTGATGTGTGTGGTTAATTTTATCATACCAATTTTATAGCTAATAATTGTGTAGTGGGGAAAGGTATACAACACTACTTAATCTAGTTATATTCAGAACTTTAAAATGCTGACAAGTATAACAATCTGCATTCCCTTTAGCTGACCCTGGAGGGAAACAGCAGAGTTTTAATAAACAGAACAAACTATTTTAATCAAACATATCCAGAAAAAAGAGCTGAGAGCAGCCTATTTTACTTGACCTTTTAAAATTACTTTCTAGATCTAGTCAATGTGACATTCAATTTATTACACAAGCCACATTTATTCCACTCCAAGGCATGTACAAATGGAAGCCAGTTTGTGAGTAGCAAAAGGAATTGCACCACCACATATAAATGTGGCAGAGCTCTAAATCATGGTTAAACATGAAAGCTATAATGCAACTAATTTTCTGGAGAAAGATTTAGGCCGGTGTTGGAAAGGTCTAGTATAGCTCAGAAAGCAAACTTTATTCATCTGCTATATATATTTTATGAAGCAAATTAGCAGTGCTATGTGAATTAACTAACTTCTTCCATAAAGTCCAACAATTTCAAACCGCTGATGTCAGAAATACTGTTTCACAGCCATGAAACACAAACAAACCCACAGCACTAAAATAGAAACACTCTCTAGATGCCTAGGACATTTTTGTCTGGTATGTTTCCTCTGCTTAGTTAGAGTCAGTGTTTCCTATGTGCTTGTGCCTGTGTGCAGTGGGTGGCGGGGAGCAAGGGTGAAAGGTGCTTCTTCCCATCATCCCACACAAAGGCCAAAGTCAATTGCAATGCTGGAGCAGGAAGGGGCAAGGACCATCCCCCTTTGTACTGTCCAGAAGAGTAGGCTGGGAACAACAGAGGAACAAGATACACCATCCAATGCACTCGCTCCATCCTGCAGCCAGGAGTTGTCCTACCAAAGGACAATCCTTCTCCAACCTCCTCCCAGGGCTATGAAGCTCTGCATCACTACTTATTCAGGGCTCTACCCAAATGGAACAATCTGGTCCTTAGCTTGAAAATTCTTAGGAGGAAGTGTCTTTCGGTATGTTTTGTACAGCACAGAGTTGACGACTGGCATTTTTAAAACATATTATATAATCATAATTGTCTTTTGTATAAACTTAATATCTGTTGGCAGACCCTCACTATGTATTGCCTAACTTCAAATACAAATAGTTCATTCCTATGACTTCTGAAACATGCATAAAAATGTTACCAAAACCATAACTTACTAATGCAAAAAAAACAAAAACAAAAAACACCAAACCCAACCCCGCCCCCCGCCCCCCCACTTTAAAAAACAAATAGTAACCAGCGAAGGACAGAACTAAGTTAGACTTAGGGGCAGAAAATCTCAAAAAATGTTTTATTTTAAAAATCTGCTTCCCCTCCTAAATTGTTCATTGTTCTGATAAACAGAGTATTCTAATAACCTTTGTGAAAATGAAAGAGTGAAACTACTATTAGTCCAAAATGTCTGTATACCATTATATATTAGATGTAGAAATATATCTCACAGTCATATTGGATTGATAAGTCTTTCATGGTTTCATTTTCATGAAAGGTATCACAAAACTGTTTGATATATATTGTTAGAAAAATATTTGACAAGTAACAGATACGCATAATATACATTATATCATTGATTTGATAGTACTGTCATTATTTCATTTTTGCAAAGGTTATTAGAATACTCTTCATATTAGAACAACAATCTTTCATGTGAAATCTCCTTTTTTCCCCAATTATGACATGACAAGTGGCTCCCCCTTCTCCTCTTTCCCAGCTCCTTTCCCACTTTCTCACTATGTTCTTCTTATTGAGTGGAGAGCAGAATAAATCTATCCTTCCTCTCCTCACAAGACTCTTCTATGAAGGAGCAGGACTATCCAAAGATAAGCGAGTGACAGTGCATAGAAAAAGTTACAAATAAACAACAAAGCAATTACAAACAATTAATAGACATATATTTGTCTAAATCCTGTTTGCCTTACTCTCCCTCATTAAAATCCAAGTTCTGTAGACACAAAGTCCCTGTTCTTATGGAGCATAGGTGTTCTGCTTGACCACTTACAAGCCTCAATGGTGCACCTTCTTAGGTCTGCCAGAGCTAACCTTCCTTTCCCTGGGCTTTAGTTGATGAGGAGCTTTTAAGATGCACTCTTCTTCAAAACTGGCTCCATAAAGAATCATAAACTATTAGGGTTGGAAGAGACCTCAGGAAGTTATCTAGTCCAATCCCCTGCTCAAAGCAGGATCAACACCAACTAAATCATCCCAGCCAGGGCTTTGTCAAGCTGGGCCTTAAAAACCTCTAAGGATGGAGATTCCACCACCTCCATAGGTAACTCATTCCAGTGCTTCACAACCCTCCTAGTCAAATAGTGTTTCCGAATATCCAACCTAGACCTCCCACACTGCAACTTGAGACCATTGCTTTTTGTTCTGTCATCTGCCACCACTGAGAACAGCCTAGCTGTAATATGTTGTAATATGTTAATTACATCATAGCAGCCTACTCATGTTTCTTGCTTGGGGTTTTGGTTTGCAATATTTATGTTTTGATTTTATTTCTTTATTTAGATTTGCACTAACTATTAAAAAACACACATCCATTCTAAGGCCTGGGTGCCCTTACACTTAGAAATGCAATTCACACATAAATAGACTCACAAATGTCCTCTGGAGGCACTACTCTAGTAGCAATAGGACTATAACAATTGCCAGCAGAATTCTCTAACCTGGCAGTAGCTGCCTTTTGCTTCGCTAATAGCAGCTGAGAATGTAACTAGACCCTGACCCCCTCCCCCCACCTCAAACTGCAAACCCAATCCACAAATGGCAGAGCTATGCCCTCAGTCAAAAGGGCAGTTTATTCCTGACATAGCTTCTGGTTTCATAGTGTTTAGGGCCAGAACAGACCATCAGATCACGTAGTCTGACCTCCTGTATAACACAACCCAATACATTTCATGCAGATACCCTTATATTAAACCTAAAGACTTTAGTTCAAATCATGTCAGTCCTCAGGAAACTGAACTCTGTGCTACAGGCAGAAAACAGGAGAGACCAAGGTGTCACCAATGCTGAGGTCCCTGCAATAGCAAGGAACTGAGAGATATTCCAGATTATTCCAGCAGGCCCTTCATGACCCATACTGGAGAGAACCCCGCAAGGTCCCTCCCAATTTGATCTGCGGGAAAATTCCTTCTTAACCTCAAATCTGAGCATTGGAACAAGAAGACACACCATCCAGAAATTTAGAAAAGATACTGAGCCACCCTATATAGTGTCCCATATCTAGATGTAGCCAATCTCTGATGCTTCAAAGGAAGGTGTTCTCCCAGGATACATCAAGACAATGGGCATCATGGAAAAACAATTCCTTATCCCTGCAGGAGACTGACCGAAGACCTGAAGTGTGAGATTTGATTATAGTCATTGTCTTCCTGCAGAGCTGCAATTGTTAGGAGCATGGTGAGGGTAATGTGATCAATCCTCTTCTCTCCATGGCCCATGAGGGAAGGGGACAGCAGGAGGATGTACACATTCACAGACTGCAAGAACAGAAGGGAGCACCATAACCACCAAGCACAACCCTCTGCACACAGGTCACATAATTTCTCCCAGAAGTGGTTTATGGTAAATCTTTTGGAAAGCAATGGTGAGTCCTCCACCTCCCTGGTAAGCTGTTCCAATGTTTAATTACCCTAATTGGTAGAAAATTATCTTATTTCAAGTTTGAATTTGTCTAACTCCAACTTCCAACCACTGGTTCTTGTTATACCTTTGTCATCAAAATTGAAAAGACCCTACTACTTCCATCTTTTCCTGTGCACTGTGACCAAGTCACTTCTCTTCGATAAGCTGAATAAGATGAGCTCCATAAGTCGTATATCGTAAAGCTTGTTTTCCAGTCCTGGAACTTTTTTGTGAGTCACCTCTGAATTCTCTCCAGCATTTTCACGTCCTTCGTTAAGTGCAGATACCAGACACAGTAGTCTAGTAGCAGTCTTACTAATGCTGTGTATAGAGGACAGATCTCTTCCCTACCTCTACTTGATATTCCCCTTTTTTATACAACAAAGGACCCCATTAGCCCCTTTCGCCACAGCATTGCACTGAGAACTCATGTTGAGGCAACTATCTACAGTGACCCCTAAATCCTTCTCTGAGTCACTGCTTTCTAAGACAGAGTCCCCCATTCTGTAGGTATAACCTGTTTATAGTTGGTTCCCAGATGTATTACCTTGCATTTGGCTTTATTAAAACACGTTTTGTTGGATTTTGGTCATTTAACCAATTCAGATCACTCTAACCATAACCTGTCCTCCTCATTATTTACTACCCCACCTATCTTTGTGTCATCTGCAAGCTTTTCCAGCACAGATTTTATATCATCATCTAGATTGTTGATACAAATATTGAATAGTGTTGGACCAATAATGGGTCATGTGGACCTAGCTTAAATGTCACCACTAATCAATACTGCTACGTTAACAACATTTTGAAATCTAACAATGAGACAGTTTTTAATCATCTAATCTGTGTCTATTAGTTCCATATAAACACAATTTGGGTTTTTTGTTTTGTTTTAAAATCAGAAAGTCATGGGTATTAAATCAAATCCAAGTACGCAAGCTCAACAGAGTTGCTTTTATCAGCCAGACCTATAATCCTGTCCAAAACAAAAAACAAAACAAAACACTTCCCACCTTAACATTATGTTCACAGTCAGTTATGCTAACAATTGCTTAAAGCCCTGAAAAAGTACCCTCTTCAAAATTCCAAATGTACATGTTAATGGTTGCTGTTGTATTCTATTTGCACACGGTACAGATAACCAGATCATGGCCAATGGTACCAAAGAAACCAATAATTTTTACACCAGCAATTAACTCTTATTTCTCCTCCGCTTCCCTCAAGCAACAAGCATTACCCTCCTCCAGTCTGGATTGAGTCTCAGCTAGCTTGTTCTCATGCAGGCCACAGTCTCCCTTAGAAGCAGAGTAATGCGATCAGCCACTTCACCTGTGCCCGTTCAGGTTGAACTCTAATGCTGAATGTCTTTATAGGTCACATTTGTATACAGTTACATTAAATACTATGGAAAATGTATTAATAGATGTTTGTATTGCAAATAGGTCTTTTGTGCTTTATGACTCTATACAAGAAAAAAATACAACTCTATATCTGCAAAACAGAAATTGTTCATACTGTTTCTTTAGTGAAATATAAGTTTCTACTACACAGCAAATAAAATTGTTTACTGAATTGGACCACTAGAGTTATACACTATCCTCACTCTATTCATACAACTCCATTCACTTCAGTAGGAGTTTTGCCACAAATTGACAGCAATATTTGACCTTTGGGAAATAACTCTCATAATACAACACAGTAAATATTTCACTTAAGGATACTAAATACCCTAGATAATTATAGCAGTACTTTTAGTTTTTAATGTTACAAGACCAGCAAAAACAGGGAGAAAAATCATAATTTGGTTTGGATTTTTCTGGCATAGATATTTACCTCAACTGTAAATTTGTGGGTCAAATGATTGACTGGTGAAGAGCAAAATAATTAGACCAGGGAAGAAGTTAGATCGAAGTGTTCACAAAGAGTTAATAAATGGTTTATTTCCTTTTGCTATACAGTATAAACGTACTTGTAGAATATTCCCATGTATTTAGCATGCTTGGGAGATATTCTTGCATATAAAAAGGACAATAGGTCTCACTTTTCTTTTTGGGTATAAGTCCATTAGTATCAGTGGGAGTTATGTGCACATACGAAGGGCAGAAGAGATTGTTAAGGCCCCATTAATACAATGAAAATATCTGTGCCAGTGAACCCATTTATAAAACAGCTAATGTGAGTTAAATATACTTTGCCTGATCCAGGTAAAACACAACACAGTTTTGGTAAATAATTTTCCAGGCTAGTTTATATAATTTATCACAAAAATAAAATCACCCATGCTCAACACTGATGAAGGGACCTAATGCTGAGGGGAGGTTGTTGGTAATATCAGGTATCTGCAAATGTATCTCTGAAATGGGCACCCAAAGTCAGTCACTTCTCCTCCAACAGTGAAGCCCCTAGAGAATGTAAAGCTACTCACTCCTTATGGAATCTCTGGGGGAAGGCAGAAGTGATACAATGAGGGGTGAATTCCCAGTGGATGGAATATGGGAAGTGATCAACAGTTCAATGTCTAGTTGGCAGCCGGTATCAAGCAGAATGCCCCAGGGGTCAGTTTTGTTCAACATCTTCATTAATGATTTGGATGATGGGATGGATTGCACCCTCAGCAAGTTCACAGATGACACTAAGGGGAGAGGTACATACACTGGAGGGTAGGGATAGGGTCCAGAGTGACCTAGACAATTTGGAGGATTGGGCTAAAAGAAATCTGATGAGGTTCAACAAGGACAAGTGCAGAGTCTGGCACTTAGGAGGGAAGAATCCCATGCACTGATATAGGCTGGGAACCGACTGGCTAAGTGGCCGTTCTGCCACTTAGAAAAGGATCTGGGGATTACAGTGGACGAGAAGTTGGATGTGTGTCAACAGTGTGCCCTTGTTGCCAAGAAGGCTAATGGCATATTGGGCTGCATTAGTAGGAGCATTGCCAGCAGATCAAGGGCAGTGATTATTTCCCTTTATTCGGCACTGGAGTTCTGCATCCAGTTTTGGCCCTCCCCTCCCACTACAGAAAGGATGTGGACAAATTGTAGAGAGTCCAGCGGAGAGCAACGGAAATTATTAGGAGAGCCATGGAGGAGGGAAGAGGAAGGTTGAAGCAAGACTGGGTTTAACTTTTGGGAGTACCACTGTGAAGTATTGAATGGATCCTACACAAAGTCTGGCAAGTGTAGGGGTTAAAATTCCCCTGCACTCTTGTAACAAGGAGGGTAGATTAGCAGGTTGCAGCAATGCTCATTAGCCTCATTGGCATTAGGCACATGATTCCTCAGGGTGATAAAAACAGCCCTGAGTGAAAACTGAAGCAAGATATACCAGAAACCATTTGCAGGGCCATCCTTAGGATTTATGGGGGCCCTACGTAGTATTATTAAACTGGTGCCCCTATGCTCCACTGAAGGCGGTCCCCAGCTGGCACCGTTGACCCACTGTGTTGAGGTGGCACAGCGACCACCCCCACCCATGGACCTCCAGAACTCCCCCATTGCTGACACACATCATGCTTCATACAGAGCAGATGCTGCGGCAGTGACTCAAGGCAGGCTTCGCACTGTCACACGGGGGCTGCATCTTGCCAGAGCCCACAGCCCTCCTGCAGGCCCTCAATACTCCTGGCTCACCATGAGCACTTTGACAGGAAGTACCAAGCAGTAATAACAACAATAATACATCCGATGTAGTGAGCTGTAGCTCACGAAAGCTTATGCTCAAATACATTTGTTAGTCTCTAAGGTGCCACAAGTCCTCCTTTTGTTTTGCGAATACAGACTAACACGGCTGCTACTCTGAAACAATAATACGTGTGTCTGTGTGTGTATGTGTGTGTGAGAGAGAGCCAGCGCGTGGGAGAAAGCCAGAGAGCCAGTGTGTGTGTGTGTGACTGTGAGACTCTGTGGGGTGTGTGTGTGAGAGAGACAATCTGTATTGGGGGACTGTGACTCATGAGAGGCAGAGTGTATGTGGGTGTGAGAGAGACTGTGTGTCTTAGGGAAGTGTGAGAAACAGTGAGCGCACTGTCACTTTAAGTCCCCCCCCAGCTCCTCCATTCCCCCCCCCATCCCCACCCCGCATATGTAGCATATGCCTAGGGATGGCCCTGACCATTTGCATTTGATGTAGTTGTTGTTATTACTGCTTGTCCAGATTTGGACGATAGAGATGTTTCAGCAATTATATCCTTAAAGAGACAGAGGGCCTTTTTTATTTCTGTGTTTAAATTGAAACCCAACAAGTGCTCATATGCTAACCCACCCATGTTAAAGCTTTTGTCTAAACTCTCATTGCTTTGATTTGAATGCACTCTACCCTCTCGAAACATAGGAATGGTGCACCATGTTGAACAGCATTATAATCAAAACAGCAAATCAGGAATTCTCCAACAACTGTAGCCATTGCTTTTATTGATCTTACAATAAGAACAGAACACGCCTAATGTTTCCAGTGCTCCCTTTCCAAGTGTCTTGGTTCCACTTGTAGCCATGTACTGTAGTTCTCTCTAAACCCTAAACAAAAAACAGACCCTTTCAAAAACTGTCTCTGCTGCCAAAGGGAGGCTCCAGGTTTAATTGGAATATTCACAAGTGTAGTTTGTTGTTACTTTATAATACACATTATTTCTATCATGCAGTATTTCCACTGAAGTCTAGTTTATTTTTTTAAAGAAAAAACAAAATTATAATAAATGTGTTGCTGGAAATACTTTAAAGTGTACAAGCAGTTAATAGTGTATCACAACATTAATAATAGAATGTACCAAATAAATATTGAGCAAATGTAACCAACATTTATAGCCAGAAATTATTTCCACACAGACACATTTGCTAAATGTAACCTTATATAGCGCTTTAAAATTAGTCACTCTTTAATATTCAAATTGCATGCACAACCCCCGACAACATTAGCTGAAATTGAACATACTGTACATTTTAAGAACACGGATGCAATACAAAAAGTTCTGATTGCATAAATACCTAAAAGTCTGGGTGTTTATCAAAACTTTATCTGAGTCTGCAAAACCAGCCTATAATCCTCTCAAGAGTAGGCCTTTTCATTAGATTTCCTGGGCATCATGCTTCTAGTCAGACTAGAAATACTTCAAGAAACTTCTTTTTTTTTTGTCCCAGCCAGAGCCAGGTACATCTGAGGCACATGAAAGAGTGAAAAGAAAGATATCCCACATATGCTGTACCTCAAAAAGGCTCACTTTGAGCTTTTAGGAGACGATTCATGTCTGTTCTTATTTTATCACTGTTGGGTCTTTTTGCACTGTACCTAACCTCAATTTCAGAATTCCTGCATTTCTAAACTAGAAACTAATATTCCAGCTCATCATAATACATCAGAATAAAGGCTTGATCCTGCAATACTGAAATCAAAGTCAGTGGGTCTTAAGGAAGGATTTGAAGGTGGTAAGATGAATGGCTTTCTGAACCATGTTAGGGACTATGTCCCAAGCATACAAGGAGACATGGAACAAAGTACAAAGATGATTTGGGGAAGCACCCAAGACATGGATGAGGCTGGCATTTCTGGTGTAGCAAAGGTGGCATGGATTAATGTGCCAACACACAAGAGAGAAGCAGGGACGGGGAGATTTAAGAAGAGCCTTACAAGTGAGGATAAGAAGTTTGACTTGAACTTGATCCACTGTAAATGGAGGAGCCAGTAGAGAAATTCAAAGAGTATGATGTGGACAGCACAGTAGTTGAGGAAGATTATCTCAGCCTCCTGAATTGATTGAAGGTAGGGCAGTATAGTGACAAGGAGACAAGAGAAGGAGAAACTGAACTAGTCTGAATAAGAAAAGAGGAGGATTCTCTGGACCAGAGTTTTAGTTGCAAGGATAGAGAGAAAAATCTGGAACTTACTTGTTTTCCTCTAAAACATCTGTAAGATGTGGATATAAACTAGATGTGTGGAAGAGAGGAAGGTGTTAAAGATGACCCCCTGGTTATAGGCCCAGGTGACAGGGTATATGAGGAATAATGTTGTTAATAGTAATAGATAATGGGAAGAACATGCAAGGAGGATTTCAGGATAATGATAGAGTTCAGTTTTAACCATGAGCAACTGTGTACCTTATGGATATCCACTGGACAACAGAGTTTTCCAAGCAAAATCAATCTCTAGTCAATAATAGCCATATTGGATATTTGGCTTCTGGTGGTTTCAATTTCAAACTGGAAATTACAGGTATGCTTTCTTAAAACAGGCATATGGAGCAATAGCTAAAAACATTTATTGTAGCAGTTTTCCACATTCAGAATGGTATATTACAGGTAATGCCTCCATAGCAATAATTGCTGAACAAAGAAGTTCAAATTTCAAACAGGATTAAGATTGAGGATGACATTATAGTCTGGAGTATCACCGGCAGAATAAGGCTATATACCATCAAAGCTACAGGACATAAAGTAGAGTATTGACTGTTGAGCAATCCAACTAGGTAAGTACTAAATATGAGGGTTTATAATACTTAAGTGATTAGAGAATGAGATAACAGAGTGCAAGTAAAATATCATCAGTACAATGCTACATAATGAGAATTAGAGCTGGCTGGAAACTGGCATTTCCTTTCAGAGGGAAATTCCCCCCCCCCCCCCCCCAAAAAAAAATTGGGGAAAAAATTGTTCCAAATTGGGGGCAAAAAAACCTAGAATTCTGTAATTTCCCATGCAACAAAAATTCTGAAAAATTTTAATTCAGTACCATCAGAATATTTTGTTTAGATAATATCAGATTGTTTCATTTTGATAATGTCAAAATATTTCATTTCAATAAGGTAAAAACATTCAGTTTTGCCCATCTTCTGTCATAATGATTGTGTGTACAGTGGCTGCTGTGAAAAAAACCCATCATTTGCTGGCAGTTACCACATAGTGGCAGTATTTCCAACCCCAGGCATTAAACAAAAATCATGAGTTTGGCTTAAAAATAAATCACAAGATATAAACCAATACATTTTGTGGCTATTTTTAATTTACCTTCTGGTTTTTTAACCTTTAGGATTCATGTTTTCAAGCTGTTCTCAGCAACTATGAGGGCATAAAGAAAAAGTAATCTGAGAGTCTCTCATAATTATATGACTCCAGGAGTTGGACTTTAAGGAACATACAGATATCACGAGACTTATGATAATATCGTGAGAGTTGGCAACACTGTTAGATTATCACAGTTTTGCCAACATTTAGAACGGGAGATATGTGATAACTATGTCATAAGAGTTGCAAATGTTGAAGTCTTATACCTGCTTGCTGTGTGGGACTAACAATCCTGCAATCTTAGCACGTTGGAAATGGAGCAATGTGATGTCACACGACTGCCAACAAACAAATGTGAGATGGAGAGTTATATTTATCAGTTACTTATGGTAGAACCCACTGTGCTACATGCTTTCTAGATATTCAAGAAGAGATTGTCTCTCCTCTGGGGGCCTCACAAGCTAAAGATAGACAGAAAAGTAAACAGAGGGGGTAGCAGAAGAACAAAAATTAGCAGTTTATTTACATGTCAACGCAATTTGCTGTAAGCAGCATAGCAGAAAGGGGTCTTTAAGAGGAGCCTTGTGGAAGAGCTCAGTTAGGGCATATGATGCAGAAGTGGGGCCTGCATGGAAGAAAACATGAAGGTGATTGCATGAGAATTTCACAAGCTGGAAACAATGGTGGAACTGAAAGGATAGGATACAACATGGCATAGTCCTGAGTACCATAGCTATAGAGGTTTTATATGGAAACAATAGTGAGTTGCAGTAAGCTGGCCAAGATTGACTACTCTGAATGTGATATAGCATAGCACCTGGGTTAGCCAGTCCTAACTGCTGGGCAATTCTCCAGTACCCATTAGCTAGTAACTATTTGTCATTTTTCTGCTGACATCAGTGTCTGTCCATTGTGGTTTCACAGGATACATTGAATTTGGCATGTAGGGTACCTAAGTGTCTCTGTGATTAGAGCATCTGTGTGGGGATAATGGCAGCTTGCTTTTGCTATAGAACACTTTATTTTCCAGTGACAGTGAAATTAGGGTTATGGATGCCCTGGAATGACCCTGTTGCTGTATACTGGGGGTATTTCTACACTGCATTGTAAACCTAGGTCCGCGGAATCCGGGCTTGTGGACTTGGTGTTTCCAAGTCTGTGCTTCAGCATCCACTCTGCATTGCTGAACTTGGATTTCACAGTCACAGTAATAAGTCTCTACTGAACTGCACAGACCTTCTGTAGCTTGACCTGCATCCGCACTACAAAATGTCAGCGTTTGGACCCGAGTCACAGTGGGTCTCGGGCTCTGACCCACCCCTCTAGCAGGGTCCTGAGTGCTTACTGACCCAAGTCAGACGGATTTGGGCTCAAACCTGAGTCAGAGCCTGGGCTTAGTGTGCAGCACAGATATACCCTGGACGTTACTCTACCTCTGAGTCTGGAGTATCTTTTTACCACTCCATTTGCATAGATTTTTTGACCTTACAGTGTGGGGAGCAGTGGTCCCTCAGCCCTGTAAAACCTACTTGTGACAGACTGACAATATCCTGTAATATACTGGACATATCCTATTGAACTGAGTTTCATATCTTTGCAGTCCACTGTATTAAAAATGCAATCATCTATGTGTTATTGAGGATTGTATGTTTTTCCATGGGAAGGGTAAAATAGGAAAACAGCAGGGGGCAATTAGGCAAATTAACTCAGGGTGTAACATCTCCAGAGAAACATCACCTCCTGGAGAGATCCACATATATTAGTTCAAACTGGATTCTCCAGGAACCAAGAGACAAAGAAAGGATCTTTTGGATCAATAGTCTGGTTTTAAACTGGCTCAGTGCCACCTATCTAAATCAGCGATCTGACATGACCTCTGGTCCAAGTTGGGCCCCAATCCCTAGGGAAGGGTTAGAAGGACTAATCACCAACCCACACCCTTATCAAAGTGAGGGGAATGATCTCTGGTAAGCTAATTAGCAAGTGTGTCGGTTCTTGTATGGTCTTTAATATAGTCTCTCTGTAGTGTTTTTACCTTAAGAATAAAATAGACTGGCACAAAAAGAGCTATGTGGTATCTACAATGCAGGCTGTCACATAGTTACCCATCTCTGAAGAGAAAACAAGCAGGTGTGCTTGGCAGCCCTGTCTGTGCTGGGAATAACAGTGAAAGCAGGGAACTGTGCAGCCTGAAAGTATGCCAGTCAGGAGGGAGTGAGACATGGGCCTCCACCTAAGAAATGCAATGGCTGGGGAGCCAGAAGCCTGAGAGTGGTGTCCTTGCTGGAACACTGGGGGTGAAACACAGGTGCAGCTGCCCTGACCTGTTACACTCCTTCCTTTCTAAATCCTACCGTCTTTGCCTGATGCACAGAGATATACTTTGAACAGTTCACAAAGACTAGCCTGTTCTGCAAGGCTGCACGCATGTGGAATAGCATTTCCTTCATTTTTTGCTAGGAAACATCATCAAAAATGCAATGTTGAAATGACTGGAGGTAAGTTGCTTGGACAATTTATCACATGCTTGGAACCTTCCCTTGCCCACTACTCCATCTCCCTGGGACTTGTTCTAACATTCCAAAGTCCTCAGTCGCTACAAACAGCTCCATTATTTATAAGTCAACCTACTCAAGATTTTTTTTCCTCCCCTTAAATTTTCCCAGGACAAGCAGAATTCAGTCCTAGACCAATAGAGTTTTTCTAGATATTAAAACGCCATGACTATAAACTTCACTGCTCCCTAGCAATGAAACTATCCCTAATCATGGTGGATAAAACCATTATATCATATCACCCACTTTCACATAGTCCTGCTTTCTTAAGTAAATAAAGCTTTAAAATAAATAAAGAGCTTACCTAATAGATATTTTTTTAAGTCTAGTATCTCACACCTCATGGTCAAATGTTAATACTATATGCCTAAAGTGATAGAGTGTAATTTTGGACCTTCACTTATACTGTTAATTTGTCAATTTTTGTGGTATTAATTTTTATTCTATTTAATTATAAAAAGACATTGAATAAATCACATTGGGCCAGACTGTGGGCAGTGCTTAATTTGTAATGAAGAGGTGCCGAGGCTCAAGCAATTTTTTTTAAATTCATAACTGATGCAGCAAGCCCAGCAGTGCCAAGGCTTAGCCCTGACAAGCCCTGGCACAAATTGTGGGCCTGTGCCTCTGGGAGTGAAGGGCTACCTGCACCAGCTACTCATACCAAAGGTAGCTCTGTTATGGGGAGAGAATAGGCCACTATGTCCATCCTTGTGCATACTGGTATAAGTGAGTGGGAATGGGTCGAGCCATGGGTGGGTGCTGCTCCAGGTATAGGGCTCAGTCACAGTCTTCTGCCTGGGACGGTACAAGATCAAGCTACTCCATACACCAGGCTTGTGGCAAAGCTGTGACTGAGCTCATTCCTTTAAAAATCTGTGTGTGCTATACATACATGGAATGCTCCAACCCCTTTAATCATTCTAAAACCAAAAAGGAACATTAGCATTTAATTTCTTTATAGTTCACAAGTAGTGTTGTAGGTCTTAAGAAAGAAGCAAAGTAAAAATGTTATTTATATAAAAAAGGAATAAAATAGCCCATTGCATGTTGCCCCCCTGAAAAAAACCCAACCAAACGAGTACCTAATGTCATCAAGGTAACAATGTAATCAGTGTAAATCCTGAAGGTTAGATGAAAATAAAGGACTAACTAAATGCTTGGTTATTTTTTCAAGTGATGGAAGTGGATTCTCTACTAATTTGCTACATACAATCTAAACATTCAAGTTCAATTGCAATCTCTCTGAGGTTCTCCTTTCAAACTTTTTACATTTTGCTTTCAATTGATTTGCCTCTTTAGCACTTATTGATTCTCTCTCTTCGGAAGAAGAATTGTAAAACAATTATCTGGTCTCAATTATTCCCCTATCTGGTAGAACAACAACAAAAATGTATAAATGGAAATGTCATTCCATTAGTAATCTCTTAGACCTTCACTCATCAAACAACAGTAACTTCTAAAGTTGAAAAGATTCCATAATCTGTATGCTGCTGCTAAAGGGCATGTAATGTGCTAGCTAATGTCTATGTGTGCCAGTTTAATCTACTGGATGCAATATCAGACCGTTACATGTGTATCCCTAGCTCTGAAGCTACCAGAGCCCAAATCTCTGCCGTAACCACACCTGGCTTGGAGCTGCATATTGTTGACACCTCAGCAGAGTTCTATATAGAAATATAGCTCTGACATCCCAACCGGTTGTGTTCAAACACCCTACTCTCCCAAAAAAGATATAGGAGGACACAGGAGGACTACTTATACTTTTCCTCTTGTTTAAAAGGCAATTGGTGCCTTAGGAATATCTAAGATAGGAGAGATGTGATTGGTGGAATATTGGTACCACTGAAGTCAATGGCAAAACTCCTATTGACTTCAGTGAGCCCAAGATTTCACCTAACCTTCCCTGTCTTGTTGCTGCGGAATGAGGTCAGTGAGTAGTCCGTCTGCCTGCCCCAACTACTAGTAGACTAAGGAATTTGGTAGATAGCCATTTCCCAAACAGACAGGAGAGGAAGGGAGACAACTGTGAAGATGCCCCTTTTACCCTCTCCCCTCCCTGTCCCCGTCATCCCATCCCGCTTCAATGTCCCCTCTCTCCTCTCTTTTCTATTTAGTTTATCTCCTCCTAAAACCCCTCTCCTGAAAAAGAAAAATCATGAAACCAACATGATGTTTTGCTGCTGTCACATTATTCACTCTGCTTGCGCATTAGACCCCCTTCCACCACCATGTCTTTTCTATGTAGATGAGAAACTCTTTGGGGCAGGGACTGTCTGCTATATTGTATTCGTCTAGTGCCTAGTCTAGTGTGGGGCCCACTCTCTTGGCTGGTTCTTGGGCACTACCATAATAAACATGATTATTAATAGTAATAACAGAGAGGAACCTATGGAGAGGTGGAGTTAGTCCTGATCTGAGATCTCTTCAGGGTTTCTGAACCCCTCAAATCTTTACTTCATTTAGCTCTTTTTATTTCCTTCTCTCTAGTCTCATATGTTAGGGATAACAGCTAACTTATATTATACAGGTCCAGTAGTAAATGCCTGAATGCAAATTTTGGAAATAGAGAGAGAATACCCATCCCTTTTTTCTTCACACCCTTCCCTCAAAATAAAAGTAAAACTCAGATCTTCTCCTTCTGGATGTTTTTCTTTGGATACTGTGTGATAATGTGCAGCCATTGTTATCAGAGAGCAAAACAGCAGCAGTCTATTATATTTTTGCTCTACGTTTATTTTGTATATAAATTAAGCTGACCACGCTCTGAACATATTCTTTCATTAGTAGAAGACCAGGAAATAGTTATTTGATTTTGCTTCTTTGATGGTTTTTGTAAGATTACTATATATAGATACTTTTGATTGTTTTCTACCATTTAGAAACTATTTTAATAGTTGTTTTTACTATGACTATGTCTTTCATCTTATAACCACTCAGAAAATGACTAATGTGACCTTATATATGCTCTGGTCCTAAATTAAGCGCCATTTGACTAGATCAATATGAGATAAAAGGGTGTTATGTTGTGTGTTTATTCCATATACAGAAATCTACAGTTTTATAGCAGCCTCGTGCTAAGCATCAGCAGCTCCTGTAGATGTTGATGTGCTAAGGTTCTCAGCTAAAGTGGTAAAAAACAGTGCTACTAAAAAGTAAGGAAATGTTCAGAAAAAGATCCCTGCCAGAGAACTATAGAAAAAAAGGGAGAATTATTGAAAAGGTTCAGATAACGATGTCTTGATTTTAAACCCCAATCGCATTTCAGACAACATGAAAAAGCCCAGTCTCAAGAAAATGTGGTACTTGAGGAACTGTGATATTGGCTAGAACTGAGGATGGCAAAGGGCATGTGACAGAATGTCCAGGATTTGAAAGTATGTTCCTATGGATAAGGAACAGGACTTGTGATATTACGATTAACGAACAGAATGTGGGAGAGGGTCCTAGCTGTGATCTTTGCAGAGGGAACACAGTAATCTGAACGCACCTTAACAGTATCCACAAAGAGTACTTGGTCCTGTACCCACATACCCCAACCAGGTGCCACTAGACAGGAAGGTCATCAGCACATTCCTGAATGTGTGGCACAGGGTAGCAACAGAAGGGGCAGAGTTAGATAAACTTCTCATCTTGGTCTCTCCCCAGGATCTCTTTGCAGTGTTCTTAATGTGTAGCCAAAGCGGCCTGAGTGACCTGTGCAGGGAGAGTTCTGCACCCAGACAGTCACAGAATTAAAGATTAGCAAAAACTGAATGCTAGCTTGGAGAAGTTGTAGACACTTTCTCCACAACTGGATACCAAAGATATTTCAGAGGAAAAAGAAAACAAAGTTTTGTGGCAGATGCTACATAATATGTACAACATAAATAATGAGAACCCAAAAGAAAATATACTGGGCTGATCCCCCACATTAATGCAAATAGACATTGCTGTATTTATAAAGGACAGACAATAAAATTCTCATTCATCCACATTAATACTAAACATTGGAGGATATTAGCTAGTTTCAGTGTCCCAGTTTACAGGAATATGCACAATTAACCTTTCCTGGTTTTCCCTTTTAAATAATTTTTGCCTTTCTTCTAGAACTACAAAAGGCACTATACATATAAACCACCAACCCCACCACTATTGAAGTAAAACTTTGTATATGAGCACTCAGTAAACCCATATACAGTAAAAAGAAAAGGAGGACTTGTGGCACCTTAGAGACTAACCAATTTATTTGAGCATGAGCTTTCGTGAGCTACAGCTCACTTCATCGGATGCATCCAATGAAGTGAGCTGTAGCTCACGAAAGCTCATGCTCAAATAAATTGGTTAGTCTCTAAGGTGCCACAAGTACTCCTTTTCTTTTTGCGAATACAGACTAACACGGCTGTTACTCTGAAACCTGTCCATATACAGTAGTTACTGCAGGGTGGAAATATCTAAAGGTTCAGGGCTTGGTTTGGATGTTTATCTATCTGAGCTACTGTATTTCAATATAAGGCCCTACGGTGTAAGCTTCAGGTACATACAATCCCTACATCCCACTACAAGCCCAGATGCAGACTATTCCACTCTTCCCAATGACAACCCCAGTCTCTCCATAACTGGAATCTTCTTGCTTGGAAAAATGGGGACAGGTAAACTGATTGATAGATGGCACCCCCACAGTCCCACCTGGCAATTTTGAGGCATTATTCCCTCCTTCACACCAGTCCTGAGAAATCAAGTAATAATGGCTCTGCTATGCACACAGAGTAGGCTTTGCCATTCAACGATCCTGAAAAAATACCAGGTGACTTAATCCATAAAATGAACACTGTGAATATTTTGTTCCTCTAACAAAACTTCGTATCTTAACTCTTTATCTGTGTATTATTTTAAACCCTGGAATGCAGCAGTTCCAGTTATTCTGAAATAGAAGTTAATTTGCTATTCTCTCCTCTGGCTTTCAGATTTCATCTATTCCTCTACTCTTTCCCACTCTGTTTTAAGTGTGCAAAGTTCCCACATCACAATACAAGGAGGCCAGTTATGAAAGTGCCTTGTGACTGATGTGCCTCTGTGTTTTCATTCCAGATCACAATTAAACCAATTTTTTTGGGGGGTGGGGTGGGGAGGGGGTACTGGTTACTTTGCAGTTTCTCTATAAAAGATGCCACAGAATCAATTTACCTCAGGATGAAAGGACAGAGTGAACAAACAACGCTAACGCTAATTCAGCAATGGCACAGGTGACACAGAGTAGCAATAACTGCCAAGAAATATTACCATAGAGATTAGAGTATTCATTAATATCTCGAACAGCTCTAATATCAGAGTTTTAAATTACATTTATTAGCATATCTGATCATTTTAAAATCATGTTTTAAAGATTTCACAACATCAATTTAGCAGACAACCCAAGCTATATGTAAGAAATTAAGAGTACAGCAACAGTACCTTTCCCAATTATTCATAAAGTGACAGATTATCCAATCCTGGGAAAAAACCGACAGAAGGGAGTCAGGGCAGACCTACTAAAAGTTGTGTATCTTGAGCGACCTGCAAGGCAACGCTCACACATCCTGCAGTCCAGATTTCTTAGCGTATGCGCAACGTGCCTTAGGTGGCACCTGGCCAGGATTTATCACCGAATTTGGTCCACTGGTTGGGTCATTAGCTTCCCCGGCCCAGGCCAGTTACTGATGCGGAGTGCAATGCAAATGCTGATCCGTGCCCCCCAGGCCAGACTCAGTGTCATGCATTTACCTGGGCTGCAGGAATGTTCTGCTATTGTTGCTTTAGCTGGGAGAGGCTGCTGTGGAGCTGGCTGTGCAAATAGAAAAGGGGCCACTATCTTGCTGCTGGATCTGGAGAAAGAGGAAGGCACAGAGCTGAGCAGCCAAGCAGTGAGGCTGGGAAAAGGGTGGCAACAGCAGCAGCAAGTAATAGAATAGAAGGTGAGGGGATCCTGTACTGGCCCCATGCTCCCCATCCCAGCAACCAATCATCTCCCATTCCCAAACACTCACATCCAGCCAGTCCTCCCTACTTGGGGCAGAGTTTACTGACCTTAAGGTAAAGGAAATTTATGGTTATATTAAAATTGTTTACATATTTAGTAAGCTAATTTATATATTTGCAAATGTGCATAAAGTATCATATGATGCTACACAAAGCTTGGTAGGTATGCTGGGGGAAAGAAATCCCTGAGGTTCCCATTGTCAGATTACCCCATAGATTTTTCCACTAGGACAGCTGGTTTTGCCCCTTTTATCCATTCCAAAAAACAAAACAAAAATCTCCCCCCTTAGCTTTTTCAATCTACAGCAACTGCAGAATTCCAGAACTCCATTGCACAACCTTGGAGCCTGTCCTAATTCCACAGCAGCCCCACCACCTCTGACACCTCCCTAAAGGGTAGGTTCCACATTGCAAAGGGTCTTGCTCCACTTAAAAACAGAGACTCAGGCTGCACTAACTTGTAAATGAATTTCCTATTGTTCTGAAAAGGGGGAAGGAACAGTACTTGTTCCTCTGCTCTACTGACTCCCTTCCAACACATAGACCCTTCGCCTTGCAGCAGGGGTCATTGGTGGGTACGACAGGGTTGGTTGATCACTTTTTCATCAGGGGCTGAGACTGACCCAGACAGAGGGATCCTTCTGCATGCAATCCCCAAAGGGTAATCTGGCTCAGATAATCAGAGCAGGGCATTCATCAAGACGGAGAGGCATAATGTGCCATTGATTACTGAGCATAACTCCTCATGAAAATCCATGTAATCAAAAGATTAAACATAGACACATAGGAATTGGCATAACTGATCAGACTGAAGAATAGTCTACTCTTGTGCCCTGTCTCTGACAGATGGTTAGGAGGAAGGTTTTAAACCTCTATAATGGACAATTATGCAGAGAAAAAAATGAAAAACAACAACAACAAAAATGGGGGTAGGTAACCAGGTAATTAATAGCTGGCTTATTTCCCAAGGGTTTTTACCACTTATGAATTTTATGAATGACATTATCTTGTATAATGACAGGTTTCAGAGTTGCAGCCATGTTAGTCTGTATTCACAAAAAGAAAAGGAGTACTAGTGGCACCTTAGAGACTAACCAATTTATTTGAGCATAAATTGGTTAGTCTCTAAGGTGCCACTAGTACTCCTTTTCTTTTTATCTTGTATAACTGTAGATAGTCCTATTATTTATATACGTCTCATCTTTCTTTCACTTTTGCTCTTTGACTCAGTAGTCTCTTGTGGCAAAGAGTTCCACGTGTTGGTTGTGTACTGTATAAAAGATAGTATTTCTTGTAACAGTTTTAAATTTGTTACATTTAATTTTCCCTTATTTGACGCCTTATTGTTTATAGCGGTAAATAGGAGTGCCTGACTTACCTTCTCTAAACCATACGTTATATTCTATATCTCTATCATGTCAGCTCTTATTTATCTCCTCTCTGATTAGATCTACTCTTTTTAACCTCTCTACATATGGAAGTCTTTCCGTGCCTCTAATAATTTTTGTTCCAGTTCCTGAACCTTTATTTGTGATCTCCTTTGTGAGATGGGATGAACACAGTTGAACCCTGGTGACGGGGTACTACTGACTTATAGAAGAGCTTTAGAATATTTGAAGTATATTCTCCATCTTTTTCTTAATAAAAGATAACAATATAACAATTTCCAAATATATATTATTTAATTTTGAACTGACAACTCTGTTTAAGCAAACTACGAACAATGTCCAAATGAACAGTAAATGAGTATTTCTCACGACAAGGCAATATTTGTTTTTTCAAGGACATAAAAATTAGAGGGTAATATTTTCACTGTGTAGAAGGAAAATACACATTTTATTTTATATTCTGTCTTACGGCTCTTCCTTTCACTTTTGATATGTTGATTTTCTTAAATCTGCTTTAGACTGAATACCGCCTAGCCTCATTTTTGACTCATATATCTGAACCTAAAAATTAAATGAGTGAACTGTGAAGTTATTAAGACAGTTATGTAGATCAGTTCTTGTCAGTCCCTTTCAAACTGATAGATATTAAAGCAATATAAAATTATGCAGGTAAATAAATGGTACAGTAATAACTTATTTTTAGTTCAAGAAAAGCAACATTATTTCTTCAGCAACTTTAACAACAACAAAAAAGGTCTAATTCTATCAGGTCTATCTGCCATTTGATTTATGATTGAAATGTCTGATTTAAAAGATGCTCTTAAAAACAAAAAACAAAAAATCAGTGCTATTCAAAGGCGTCTTTGAATCTTAACTATTTTCTCCACTTGAGCTAAAAATAACAAATAGATATTAAATATAATGGCTTTTCATCTTTGCCCCAAAATTGTCCCTGGATATACAACCATAATCTTTTTTGCTACAAGTCCTAAAATGGTCTGTCATATAGAATCAAGCGTACCAACAGTCTTGTTTAATATATGATGAGAGGACATGCTGGAATCTTTTAATGGGGAAAATATTATATCTATTTTACAGTTGACATTTAAGAGTTCATCAGGTGTATTAAGCTGTTCTGAATTCCCTTTTATTTTAAGATAATGTATTTAATTTACTTTTACACAAAAAAAAGCATATAGTGCCACCTAGGGGTATATACTAATTTGTAAATTTGGACTGAGAGACCAAATACTATGAATTACTTTTGTTTTTCTTAACTACATTCTCAGGAAGAAAATGTATGCCAAAGCAGATTTATTTAACTCCATATTCTCACTCTAATAGTGTTGCATAAAATAATTCCAGGATGGTACAAAATTAAGCTGTTTCATGTTTTAATCAATACATTTTAAAAAAATACACACACACAGAAAATCCCAAAATGACTGGCACACATTCCAAATAAATATATAACAAGGACTCAAACCCACTGAAATATTGAAAAACAAAGAAAACTCATTTAATTTCAAGGAACTATAACCATTGATGTTTTGATTATGCATCCTTTATCAACTTGTTAATCACTGAAATGTAAGTGAATTTTATGTCCACCTTCACATAGTTTCATCTAACAGTTCCCACTTTGGTAGGGTGTGTGTAATGCGGCGTCTTTTAAAAAACAACAAAAAACCACCAACAACCTTTCATTTGGTTGACTTACATATTTTTGGTGATTTATTTCCTTGGAAGATATGGTGTATGTCTTGTTTCATGATAGTAGTTAAAGTGGCTCCACATCAACTTTAAATTAGGTCTTGAAGTACCATGGGTAGTTTGCTAACAGATTTTCCGGCTCTTAGGACAGAATCCTGTCCATGCAGAGCAGCTTGCTTTGAGAACAGTTCGCATCAGGAATCTTCTACACTCCCAGCCCCTCCTCAGGGGCACATACTTTCACCATTTTAGCCCTGCCACTCCAGCTAAAGATCACATAGATCATAGATGGGAAGGTTTCCTAGACAATTCAGCAGCACTGAGACCATAGGTTTGAATTCTTCTCTTATCTGTGAGTTGACTTATTTTTGTCAGAAGGGATATGTGAAGTTATCTGAGGGAGGAACACACAGGTCAATCCCTAACTCCTGGTGTGTGGCTGGCTATATGTATAGCCCATCCTGGCTAACAGTAGGAAGGCTGCTCTCACAGGCTGGTGAATGCTTATCAGTACCATGCTACCAGCAGAGAGAGCTGCTACCATGCTACCAGCTGCTAACATTGTACTACTGTGATTTCAAATATAGCCATGCTTTATTTTGGTTTTGAGCTGGAGTCTGAACTGAAAACACTTTAGAAAATTTAGAACAGCATGGGGCTACTTCTTTTTCTTGATTATTTTACATCAGGAACCTAAGATTTACCACAATAATGAAAATTAAGTGACTCTGATCATGCTGCATCAATATATGAAATGCTGTCACCTCATGATACCATGACATTTCTGAGCATATTACAAACCCATTTCAAAACCTCTCTTTTGAATCCACCCACACAAAAACACTTCAAGTCTCTTACTGTAGTGTAACTTCAATATATTCATCTGTTCAATAATAAATGATTCATTTTCTGCAGGTCCTGTGCTGTTACTTGTTCCTGACTTCTTATACCTAGATTTTAAAAGGCTCCGGGATATTGATTTGTTAGGCAATTATTGGCCCATCTCTAATCTTCCATTCTTATCAAATATGATAGAATGGGCAATGTTGTTACAAGCTACTTAACATTCTTACAGTACAAAATATTCCGAGCACATTTCCACAATATCACTGCAACAAGACAGGGAGTTGTCATGGTCCTGAATGACCTTATCACAGACTCTAGTCTGCCTTATGTCAATCTTCCTGGTCCACAGCACTATTTTTAACCCAAGTGTTCATCACTTTTACAGAGTATAGGCTTAAGAATTAAATTTCTATTTTGTTTCTGTAGTATTGATTAGGAAAAACTATTAGTTTGCTCAATTAGTTGTCACTTTTCCTCTTGATTAGGAAAAACTATTAGTTTGCTCAAGTAGTTGTCACTTTTCCTCTTTATAGTGTTTTTTTACTGCTTTCTTATGCTTTCATTTGCACACACCAAATCCTTTATTAAGTTTATTTTAAGTTAAGGTGGCAAGAAGTTACAGCCCATCAGTGCAATGTGTAATAAACAAGGAAATAAACAGGTAAGTCACTCAACACCGTATCTTCACCCCACACATCAGTTCCCCTTCTCACCCTCAGCTTTCTCCTTTCCATCAAAACACACCCACAAATCTGTACTCTCAGAAGTCAGATGTTATAAGAATGTGTCTGTATGTCTGTAAAACTTTGAGTTTATGCAGACTTGTGTGGATTGTTTAGTTAGCAGAACCCAGTAAATGTGAGGATAATAGGGAGTATTTCCAGAAACCGTTCAGAAAATTTTCTCAACAAATACTTTTCCTTAAAATATCCATAACAAATAGTCATTAAACTGTGGGGCAGAAGGGTTTAGTCCTGCTTTAAGTGCGAATGTCAATACAAACATACTATGGAGCCATCTGCAGGAGTCTTCATAATATATTAAGTGCTCAGATGCATCAACATGCTACAGTAAAATCCAATTATTCAGAACACCACTAAGAAACAAAAAGCATCCTACTTAAATTATTGTCCTGACAACATTGGATTTTTCACTTACGAAACATGGGCTAAATTCTGCAAAATGCTGACTACTCCAGTTCTAGTCCAGGGAAGTACTTAAGCATGTGCCTTATTTTAAGCATGCATGTAATACTATTGACCCTGATGGCAAAAAAACATGTGTTTTTCAATGTTAGGTCAAGTGACTTAGTTTAACATGACTGAAAACGCATCACAACATCTGTTAAGATGCAGGCTAACATGTCTGAAGCAGTATTAGCTGGCCTTGTTGTATCCTAGTGGGGAGCTCATTAAATCTCATCTCATAAATCAATCCAACCAAACCCTTAATTGTGTTTTTGTTCTTCTTCTCTGAAATTCCCCCTTGCTGTCTCATGAGAGAGACATACAAAGAGGAGCTGTCATTTTCCTGTTCCATGATGCGAAACCCACTTTATGCAATCCAACAAAGTACTGGCAGTTTTACTGCTGTATTTTATAAGAATTTTTGTGCTTCTACTGTATTCTTTTATGTTGGGGGTTGTGAGGCTGTTCTGCTATTTATTGAACACATAACAATGAAAGAAAAAAGTACACAAGTAAATGTGAAATAGCATTGTATTTGATCACACAATAGGATTCTGGTTCTCTAACCTGCTTGAGTGACACTAAGGGCCTACTGCACCAAACCAGTTAATTTTTTTTTTTTGACATTTATTGCTTTCAAAGTTTCTCCCTCCCATCAAATATCTAGGTTTCCAATTATTTTCCTGTTGATTTATTAGCTTCATCTTTTTTCCAAAATGAGTTTCATTTTACTTTTTGTCCATATTTTAAAAATTAAGATACAATGTATTATTTCTCAATCTCTGTTGGCAAATATGCAACACCTCCTGATTGAATATCATATTCTATGTGAATCTGATTAATATGCTATTCCAGAGCATTAAAGAAGATATAAAATAACATCATCCCTAATACTAATCCCTGCTGCCCCCTTCTTTGCCCCCTCCTGCTTCTCTTAACTACTTGATTCACTTCTTTTTATCATTACCTTTCATTTAGGACCCTGTGGCAGTGATCATATACAAATTTCAAGACAAAATAGCAAAAATAGGCAGGAGAACTTGTTAAAATCTCTGTGGATTGCATGTCACCTCCTGTGGGTCAAAAACCCAGTAGAAATTCACAACTGATAGAGAGCATGGCAAAGCTACTGCATGGACCCTACAGATCAACATGAAACCGAACCAGAAATGTGAGTGTGGAGAGGAAGGTTGGGATAGAATTTGGAGGGACTGAAGATGAGCCACAGGGAATGAAATATGCAAGGATTTGGATATGGTTTTAAGAGTGAGAGGCATGTGGTGGTGAATATATATTTTATCCCAGAGTAGTAGCCTTAGTCTCTGGAAAAGTACATGTTGGGGAAAAAAATCCAAGCTCCGCTCCATTCTTTCTCCAGGCCATTTGAAGCAAGGGGGCAAGCTGTCCCTCAGGAAGAATGGAGAACACCTTAGGCATGGACTACACTTTCAGGAGATGCCCCCTGGCTCTCCTTATAGAGATGTAAGGGTAGGAGAACTAGGGAACTACCTGTTGGTTGGGCTCACGTGCTCCCCAGTTTCCTTTCCCATTGGCTGCATCCCTCACTTCAAGAATCCAGCTGCTGCTCCTGACTGGAGCTGTTGCTGGGGTCCCTTGGCTGCTACCTGAAGCTACTCCCTGTAAACAGGCCAAAAATGAAAATTCTAACACCCAGTTTCTGCCAAATATTGTTGGCCCCCCGGGGGGCCAGACCATCCCTGGAGTAAGAGTAGGTAGAACCATCCCCCTCCTTGCATGAGCAAAACAGCCCCACATGGTTACCCAATAAGTTGATAATCTATAGCCCAATGGGATTTAGGGGCCTAAGTGCCTAAATCCCTTTTGAAAAATGATATTTAGTCTCCCAAGGTCTGATAGGTGCTGCAACTCTGAAACGCAGCAATGCCTAAATACCTTTAAAAATCTGGGCCTACATGACTAAGGAGCCTACGGCCGATTTTCAAAAGAAATGAGAAATCTAAGTCCCATTAACTTTTAATTTGGCTTTGGGTCCTAAGTGTCTAAATCAGTTTTGAAAGTGGGACTCAGGTTCCTGAATCACTTATGTGTTTGAGGGTTAAATTTTCAAAAACATTTATGCTCAGGCCTATATAGATTAAACCCATGAATATCAAAGAACAGAATTTGTTACAATATTCCAGTTGCATACCAAGGGCCAGGAAAATTAGCAAGTTTGAGGTACAGCTCTTAAAGAATAAAAGGGAAAGGTGGGGCAAATGACTCCTTCAACTTAGCTCATTTTTCAGTAACCCATTACCGGTACCGTTAAATCTGCTTGTCGTGATATAAGAAAAATTGCTCAGAGAACCATACAACATAGAACATACAAAATTGATTCAGAAAAGCTAAACCATGCATTTCTCTCTCATGTCTTGACTGGATGACTGCAATGCTCTCTCAGCAGGTCTATCATAAGAGCTGATTAGTAGACTGCAAGCAATTCAAAACCCAGCTGGTAGACACATAGCTACAACCCAAAACCATAAGTACATTTCTCTGACTCAAAGCTCAATACACTGCTTTCCAACAGAATTACACTTTACATCTTAGTATTTTACATTAAACATTTTAAGCAAAACAAAACTGGTCTCTAAATTATTACATTAAGTTGTTCTCTAGGGGCTTTCCCACTGGTTACCATGCCCTCAGGCTCCAGAGAACGGTCTTTCATTCAAATGTTATAATTTGGTGACGGGTAGTGCGTACAGTGTGCCAGGTGCTTTCCAGACATTTAATAAGACTCAATTCCCGACTCAAAGAACTCACCATTTCATAGGACAAGAAACATCAGAAGTGTAGAGACAAGGGATAGGATTGTCCCTAGCCCTAGCACAGGCACACAAGGAAGTAGTGTGTGGTGGAAAGGATTCCCCACTCCCACCTCAGCTCATCCACCACATTGATTGTATCAGGACAAACCAGATCTTGGGTGCAGGAGATCCACTTCCACTGCTCTACCTGTGAGCTAGTTGGTCAACAGGAGTGGAGACAGACAAGGAATAGGGGAAGCCATTGATGTCAGTTAAACCACTGGAGAGGCTCTGCTTGAAAATTTATAAAGCCTTTGGCTGGACATATACATATAGATATATGTACTAAACTGGAAAGCACCGGAAAATGTTTTGCAGGTAATAATACTGCATGAGCAGGGAGATGTACCTATTAGGGAAATACACTATTAGACCTACTTCCTATCTCTAACATCTATGATACTATGAAGTATTCTGCAGTTAATGTTTCATAGAGTTCAAGGCAGAAATAAATAATTAGATCATCTAGTCTGACCTCCTGCATATCACAGGCTATTACTGTTAAACCAGATACCCAAGTACTGAACCCAAATTACTTGTGTCACAGGCAGATAACAGGAGAGACCAAGGCTCCACCAATGCCTGAGGCCCCTGCAATGGGAGTGAATTGAATACGAGAGATATGCCCAGATGATCCTATAAAATGATCCATACCCCATGCTGCTGAGGAAGGAGAACCATTCAAAATCCCTGCCAATCTGATGGGGGGGGGGGAGGGGAAATTCTTCACAACCCCACATCTGGGTGATCACTTTGACTCTGTGCATATAAAGCAAGACACACTGGCCAGGGATATAAGAAAGAGGATTCTCTGTACCATCTCAGAACACTAGTCCATCCTGTCTGGTGTCCCACCACCAAGCTGTGGCCAATTACTGATGCTTCAGAGGAAGATGGGGGAAAAACCACAAACCAGGATACATCTGGCCAATAGTGTACTAAGGTGTGTGGGGGGATTCTTCTTTACCCCTGCAGGTGAGATTTGGTTATAGTCACTGTCTCAATGCAGAGCTGCTAGTTTTATGAACATGTTGGCATTTTTAAACAAATTAAAATACAGCTGAGAAGGCAAAGCAGATGAACTTGAAGTGGAAAAAAGGGAAAAACTAGTCAGTGGGCTCCGGTGAGGCTGTTCATGATTTCTGTTATTCTACTTTTCTTTCTACTTCAGAAGTTGGAGTGCAAAGTGCTCTTCCAGGGCAAGAGGAAAAACACTTTCATCGGCAGAGATTTTCGAGACCTTTAAGAAAATGAAACTCAAATGCAAATTTCTCCAGTGCAAGACATACACTTGTGTTGACTCTGGTGTAACAGTCAAAAAAGCAACATGTAAATAATCACATATTTATATTTTACGCCCTACATGAAATTTGAATATTATATTCATCATGTTGCATTTTTCTGAATGTGCACTAGCTATCTAAAGGGCACCATCCTTCTCTGTGAGTGAGTTAACTTAATATGTATATAATCAGTGGCACTGGCATTTGAAGTAAGGGCTATAACTAGTAAAGTCCATCTCCTCAGGCATGAATCAGATAGCACAAGAAGAATAGTACACTCTCACCCACTTGGTATACTGTTTATTAAGAATAGATTAATTGAAGAATGCATTTTCAGACTGTGCCATTTATATGCTAATGATTGACATCATAATAATAATTTCAGTGAATGCACATTTTCCAATTCAGTGGCCCACTCTCCTCTCTTCTTGCAGCACAGTAAGTATTAACCCTCTTTGAGAGGGGTAGAAGAGAGTATTCCTGTTGGAATTCTGCCACTAGCATCAGTGCAGATGTGGCAGAAGAGGACATGACCATATACAGACATGCTTCACCCAAGCAATGTATAACCCTTATGCATTTTCCCCTGGCCAAATGAACAAAGGAATAGCTCACATACCTTAGTGGCCATGGGGGATGAGTTAGAGGGTAGAAATGAGAAACGTCACCTCACTCTCAGTTTCACACAACCCCTTCCTCTGCTAGCCCAAGTGAGCAAGAAGGTGAAGCTCTCACCAGAACCACCAGCACTCTTGCTTTTGCATCTACCAGGTTTCTATTCACACCCTAGTGTCATTTGCTAGGCAGCTGAAGGTCTTTCACCCCAGTCTGATTCTGCTTGCCCCTACCTTGTACTCCAATGTTTTTAAGGAAAGCTGACTATCTTGTTCCCACTACCTCTTCGTTTTAGGAGAGCCAGCTCGGTAAGTCTGGCCCTTCCCTTGGCCTGACCGAAAAGGAATCCCTTCAGGACTACTATACTGTACAGCACCTCTGTGTAATGCAGAGACAGCTGCGATAAGGCTGAATGGATCCTTCAGCAGTAGGCATACTTTGCTGCCCACCCTCCCACAGAACACACAAAAAGGTGAGGCACCAAACATCCTAGGAGATGCAAAGCAGGCCAGAAGCCACCCCACCCCTGGAGTGGTTCAATACGACTATTAGTTGAACATAATTGGAAGCAAATAGGGAAAGAGGTAAAACTCAACTGGGAAAGACCTTTAAAGATGTTTCAAGTTCCTTGTTAACTAAACAACATTACCACAGTATTCAGAATAATCCTTGCATACTAAATATAATTCCCTAAGCATAGTGAATACAACAGTAACAATATCTAGCTCTCTCAGAGAACACTTGTTCCCTACAGTGTATGTTTATGTGTTTTGGTTAGTCTAGTTTTAAATTACTTAACAAATATGACTCGCCCCACATCCCTTGGAAGATCATTCCACAGTCTATTAGAGCACCCTATGAAAATTTCCACCTAACGTTACCTGTTCATGGCTTCAAAAAGTCAAAGTAATTAAAAACAAAACAGAGATAATTATATTTCTTTTTACTTAATTTCATCCATCATGGTGAGGAACAATCCCCCAAAACTTTGGTGTTTGAATTCAGTCTGGAGAAGATTATCCACAAACTATTTCATTCTCTACAGTCTGCAAAACTGGGAAGGAATTTATTACTTTTCCTGTACCAGACAGAAAGCAGGAACCCGGGAAGTGGGTGCGGGGCGGGAATGCAGTTATATATACAGAACCCTAAAAGGATTCCATTCAAATTTGTTTTTAAAATTTGGTAGAGGTTTGGTGGAACAGAACTACTTTCCCCTGCACCCCTCACTCACCCCCTCGAGCCAGGACCCCTTTCCCTAATTATATCTACTGGACATCTCTCATCTTTTTCTCTTTGGTGTTTACCACTTCCAACACTTCCAGATGGTTCACAAATCCTGCTCAGTCATTGTTTAATGAAGCTATGGAAATTTAGACCCTAATCCTGTAATTTATTTTGTGCAGGTGCATGGATCCACCTGTTGCAGAATTAGGGAATTAGGGTCCAGCCATCAACACCTTACATAGGCAAAACTTCCAGTGACTTCAAAACATGAGTATGTCATAGATGATGAAGCTGTTTCCTTTCCATTTTTCCTTATAGATCAATTCTTTCTTTATTATTATTATTTGCTGTTTTCTGATCTCCCCCCACCCCACCCCACTCCACTATTTCTAGTACTGAGATGTCCAGAATTACGCACATTTTTCAAGGACCTACTTTTCATAGGACACTCTCTGCAGACTACCCCCTAATTAGTCTCTAACCAAAAACCTCTGCTAATGTAACCCAAACACCCATTGGCTCTTTTGTCATTGTATTTATGCAGGGCTGAGGAGTAAGAGCTGATGACCCACTTTATTCCCCATCATGGATACAAAGGGAAGGTTAACCACCTTTAAATCCCTCCTGGCCAGAGGAAAAACCCTTTCACCTGTAAAGGGTTAAGAAGCTAAGATAACCTTGCTGGCACCTGACCAAAATGACCAATGAGGAGAAAAGATACTTTCAAAGCTGGGGGGGGGGGGGGGGGGAACAAAGGGTCTGTCTGTCTGTGTGATGCTTTTGCCGGGACCAGAGCAGGAATGCAGGTCAGAACTCCTGTAAAGAGTTAATAAGCAATCTAGTTAGATATGCGTTAGATTCTGTTTTGTTTAAATGGCTGATCAAATAAGTTGTGCTAAATGGAATGTATATTCCTGTTTTTGTGTCTTTTTGTAACTTGAGGTTTTGCCTAGAGGGATTCTCTATGTTTTGAATCTGACTACTCTGTAAGGTATTTACCATCCTGATTTTACAGAGGTTTTTCTTTTACTTTTTCTTTAATTAAAATTCTCTTTTAAGAACCTGATTTTTTTTTTCATTGTTCTTAAGATCCAAGGGGTTGGGTCTGTGTTCACCTATGCAAATTGGTGAAGATTTTTATCAAGCCTTCCCCAGGAAAGGGGGTGTAGGGCTTGGGGGAGGGGGGAAGACGTCTCCAAGTGGGCTCTTTCTCTGTTCTTTGTGTAACACTTTGGTGGTGGCAACTTTTAACCCAAGTTGGTAAGAATAAGCTTAGGGAGTCTTTCATGTAGGTCCCCACATCTGTACCCTAGAGTTCAGAGTGGGGAAGTAACCTTGACAGACCCACATTGCTGAAGATTTTCTGGAGTAGGGGGAAGGAGCTGCTGCCACCAAGAATGCTACTCCTCCTCAATGGGAGAGGGACTGGGTGGACCCTTGGCTCCAGTCTGTTCCCTCAATGCAAGTGTTCTGGAGCTGATGTTGAGGGGGAAGCAATCTGCATCATCAAAATGACTGAGAGATTATGCACACCCGAACTAGGAGCAAAGGGGAAGTATGACAATTGAATTCCTGACCTGTTTGCTAGGGAAGCTCAGCAAACTGCTGCCCATTACGCAGACTGAATTACAGGTGTACAATCTAGTATTTTTTAAAAGTAATATATAAATTGTAATACCCAGAAAAGAGGTACAGACATGCAAATACAATTCTCCTTCCCTCATATACCTATTGTAATTTTCAAACTTGTATGAGGCCACTGCTAGAGCTAAAGATATTATTGGGAGATAATTAAAAAGATGGCAAACATAAGTAGAGAGGGTAAGTATACAAGACACTTTTGGTGTGAAAAACCTGAAAGGAAATCAATACTTATGTGGTTTGACAATATATCCACATTATATATAGCCAGGTCTAACAACTTTTGAGAAGACTAGCCTGCGCTCACAAGATCTCTCAAGTTATGTGAAAAACTTGAAAGATAAACCACTTGAAGGGGAAGGTAGTGGTCCTGGAGGCAAGCCTAAAAGACATGATAATATAGGATTAGTAATGTGATTACAAAATCTGGACAGAGGGGCTGAAATTTTGTCTAGACAGCAAAAATCTTATTAGCCCTAGGTAGTTTGATACCATTAAAGATAACATAGGACAAGAAGAAATGTGACAGTCTTTGAAAGGAATGCATGAAACAAACAATCTTAAAAGACTGGTCCATTACACACAGTCACATGTATATTATGCCTTCTGGCAAAACACAATGCTACATATAAACACTGCTTCTCAGAGTTCAACTAAGGTAACATACTACTCTATTTAACTGATAAGGCTGCACATTTATGACCTCTTGTATTGAAAGGAGCAGTATTGTACATAAATCCTGATTTGGTGAAATGGAGGGGCCTGACTGCAAAATATTTTAAGATAACATCTCAAAAGTTGTGATGTTTTCTCTTCTTGCAGTTAGCCTTGTAAACAGCATTTTTGGACTCCATGTCTTTTCCCTGGGTTTTGAATAACTAATATTCAAAGGTACAGCACAACCGATAAGTAAAATTGCAATTAACTATAAAAAAGATGCCCACAGTGATATCAGAATTTGTTTACTGTTATGCAACAGAATCTTCTACATGACCTTACGAGATAAAAGATAATTTCATAGAGGTACAGTAAACTATCCAAATCAGAAATGTTGTTATGAACACAAAAAATGGACCCAATCTTTACCTGGTGTAAATCAGTGCAACTCTACTGATTTACACCAGCTGAGGATCTGGCCCATTAATCAGACTGTATTGACACTCAGAACATTTTTACCACTGCCCAGCTGCTGACCACAGTAAATTAAAGGTGCTACTTATTTTAGGTGGACTTCATTTCAAATCTACCAAAATGTAGCTTTTTTAAAAAGTGTGGTTGTCATAATAATATGGAGTTATTTTCATCTGAGGATTTCACAGCACTTTCCAAACATTACTTATTGAGCCTCAGAATGCTGCTATAAGTTTTAAGCAAGCATGTTAATGTTACAGCTATGTTAGAGGTAGTAAATGACTTAGCCGAAGAAAATACAAAGACTGAGGGTCTGCCCTACTAGCCAGAGGTTGGATGGAGCTTGGGCTTCCCCCATCTCTCTCCACATACCTGCTCACAATGGAGAGTATCCAGAGAGTAGGGTCAGCTTTACACACCAGATCTTGACCAAAGATCTATGTAAGCCTTACTCTCCCTTACTGCCCTGCTTGGCTGATTAAGACAAGAGCACAGTCTAGCCCACAGTGAGTTACTGGCAGAACAGAGATTGGAGCAAGGAAATGTTGGGTCCTATCCCTTTGTCCTAACCACTAGACAGCACTGCTTTCATTAGATGTCAGTCCCCAATTCTGTAAATACCAAGAAAGATGACTGAACTACCATATTAAATATAATACTTTATGTAGCCTCCCCAAGAATGAAAATTAAGCTTGCTCAAATAAAGTAAAGTTCTAGAACAGTATGATTACATTCACTGCTTGGGAATTTCAGAGGTGCAGGATATTATTAGAATTTTTGAATCAAGCTGCAGAATGCTCATTTTCCATCAACACTCTTGATCCTAGCCCAAATAATGATTTGATATGCATTATGTGCATGGATAGTCCAAACTACAGGAGGTGAGTATTGCTTAGAAAGGTTGTCATTGCGTTGTCAATTCTTGCAATTTTATTGTGAGTCTTGTGATATTTATTGTTGTTCTTAAAGTCCCAACTCCTGGAGTCATGTGATAATGGTGAGACTGTCAGCTTTCATGAAGAAGTTTCTAGACCTTGTTGTTGCAGAGAAAATATGAACCTTAAAGGCTCAGAAATGACAAGACAAACTCCCTAAGTGTTATTTTTATTTATTATTTTTAAATCTCGTGATTTTAACCCAATCTCATCATTTTGAGGTACCTGACTTATGATTTTTTAACACTGGGGACTGTATTAATAAAATCAACATTTAGGATCAGTTAGATGGAGTTCCTTGCAATTGATCAAAGTTTGGCCCAAAGACTATGAATACTTTCTACACGAGAAGTTTAATGCAACTATTGAAATGAGTTCCTGGGCATGTTGTGAGCATTACTAAAAAACTTCAGCCACATTAACTAGCAGTTCCTTTATTGTGCTAGTGGACCATAATCCCCTTGTATTTTTACATTATCTTGGGCAAACAATTTTAAAACATTTGGCATTATTTTAAAATGCTGAAAAAGCTTTAAATTGTTTTTATTTGAAGAACATACAGGCTTTTTTTGGTGGAAGTAGATTTTTTGTGTGCAGACTTGCACTCCCCAAAACCTAGTGTTCTGCTGGGAATTAGGAATAAAAATAAAAGTAGATAGAGGATTTAAAAATACCAACACTCTCTAGAACAAGTGACTGATCGTTTCTGACTGTCTGAGCTAAATACTACCTTGCTATTGGTATAAGTTTATCAGATAATGCACAGCAGTGAACACTCACTTTTGTTTCTGTTTCTCAATACACAGGGGAGGAAGTTTACATCACTGAAACCTTGTTGCACTGATTGCAGTCATTTTTATAACTATAGGAAACAAAAGAAAACAAAAAAGGTGACGAGAAAAATATTTTTATTGCTTTAAATGAAGACATGAAGAAAAGCCCTTAAAAAGTCAATAGTTATGGTACCTTCCAAGAATAGAGGGAAAACTAATGTTCCTGATATGCCGATGTGATAACCAGGGATTCTAGCTTTCCATGATTAAAAAAAACAGAAAATTCTGACACAAAAAAACAACCACAAAAATCTGTGTTTTTCCGTGATTAAAATGAAATGCTGAACTTTAGTTTCTCTAGGCACAATATACATATAGGTATCAGTTGAACACAATGTATTACTGATATATTTTCAATTTTAAGCAAGTTCGAAGTCTACTAGTGCCATCAAGCATTAAAAACAATTTAAAGCTTTTTCAGCATTTTAAAATAATGCCGAATGTTTTAAAATTGTTTGCCCAAGATAATGTAAAAATACAAGGGGATTATCATCCACTAGCACAATAAAACAATAAAGTCCATAGAGTTGCAATTTGTATTTCTTACCTATACCAAATACTTCTATGTCTATTAGCCCTGTCACGTGGGGCTGACAGACTCAGTTTGTTTGATATGGAGAGCTGGATAATGGAGGCTCAGATAAATGGGGTTCTACTGTATCTGTTTTTATTTTTTCCCACAAACTGTAAAAACTAAAGATTCTCTGTAAAAATGCAAATTCTGTGTTTTTCCATGGCAAATGGATTTCTAGGATCCCTGGACATAACTGATGGCAAATGCAGTTACACTGGTGAAATCGTGCATGAACAGGATCAGGAACATCTGTATATTGCACATGAATGTCTTTCTGCAAGAAACATTTATAAAACTGCTCTCTACAATCTAATCTCTAATGCCTCAGTGGGCTATAGTTTGGATTGCTCATCACAGGACAGTTGAGAAAAGAATTTGGCTCATAGCTATAATTATCTAGTAAACAGTCTTCCTATCACAGCACTCACCTCATTACCCTTCCTAACAACAAGGGCTTAGCTATTACAAGGAGGTGTTCAGATACTGCAGGGATGAATGTAGCATAAGGTCCTAGAACCATAATTTCCAAAACTGGATGCCATATTTACTTAGTTTAAATGGCCTGATTTTCTAAAAGTGCTGAACACACATCAGTTCCCATTGACTTAATTGGGAGCTGTATATTTCAAAAGCAGGACATATTCGTGGATTTAGTAACCCAACTTTAAGTATCCATGTCTGAAAATTTTGACCAGAATTTCTACACTGAGATCTGTAAACACAGAATTTGAATAGTCAGTAAAACTGTAGAAAAGGGATGAGTTGCAGAATCTGAATTGTGACATGTCCAAGACAACCTTGTGAGAATTTTTTCTGCTAAGATCAAATTCTCTTCAAAGCCTATATATAGAAACTGTATATTTGAAAATAGAAGTAGACTAATATGAAAATGTTCACTCATTTTCACTCCTAAATAAAATAACCCATTTTTCAGTTTCAGGTCTCGCACTTCTTTGTACCGACACACTAAATATTGTGTTAGTTATACAATATGATCTTTGTAGCTGCAGAATAAGACTGTAGTGACAGATGAGACAAAAAAGTTCCCATGATGTTTTGGACTTATCTGATCAACAATAGCAGATTTCAAATGAATATTTTATTGGGCTCAAAGGAATTTGCTTCTATATACCAAAAACCTAAGAAGCTCCCAAGAAAAAAATAGGCGCAAATTGCAAAAACAAAATGGAATGAAACACATTTTTAAACAGTACAGTTGTGGGGGATTACATAACACATACAAATTAAATTATATGCCCACCTTTAAAGCCACTGATACAATAAGACCATAGCAACCTCATTTTTTACAAAATGTCAGCCTCTCTTTAAATGACATAATTTTTTTGCTTTCAAGTTAAATAATGTTCACTGGTGTGCTTAAAATTTTCCCAAGTTTGCCTTTGATAACTTTACCTTAATATTTGTAGTATTCCCTAGACTTGCCAAGGATACCACAAGGGTGATTCTCATACTCAGACTGAAACGAGCGACACATAGGCCACAACATTTTGAGACACAATAATACTATACACGGGAAAAAACAGAATTACTCGACAGGCAGGTGTTATTGCAGCCGATCACTGGACCACAAACTGGCTTTTTCTCCCACATGATAACAAAGAGACTCCAAGGTTTTTCCCTCCAGCAGAAGAATGGATGAACTTAGCCATGAAGCCTAAAAAGAGATTTGGTTCAGACCACAAGCAAGTACATATTCTGCAGCAGAAAGGCTAGAATATCCCCCCGGGGAGTCATATATTAACAGGTTTCACTGTCCTGTGACATCACAGTTCCCAATCTCCCAAATACCAGACTCACAGACAAAGCAGCTGCACCTCAGCTGTTTTGAATTGTTATTGTGCCATTGAAGTCAATGGAGTGTCTGCCTCAAAAAAAAATCTCACCCCAATTTAAATTGCCCATTGGGCTTGCAAATTTCCCTGGTAAAAACTATCCCACAAACACTAAGTTGTAAACTAGAAGAAATAATAAGAGACAGCTGACAACATCATCAACTTCACAATACAGAAAATAAAACCTCGCCCACAATACATAAGCAAACATCCACCTCCCTACCACATTATAGCTCACATAACAAACCAAAACTACCAGTCCTACCATTTCAGCACAATTGTGGGCAAGATAAAAGATGGGAGTCATGTTGAGAGGAAAGGGAAAGCAAAAAGGTGCTAAAGAAAGTGCTAGCCATACCTACCAGCCAATCCTGAGATCCTGAAGTACTCCCCTGGCAGCCCCAGAAAAAGATTGCAGTATTCCCTATACCAAATCTCAAAATAACATTGTGACACTACGCCCCATACTATTCATAGAGATATTGTTATGATATGATTATGGCATAACTATGATGTACTTTATGCAAGATAGGTCATGTGAGATAGCATTGAAACGGTTAGGATTTACTGAATAGGATTACCCTATTTGTATGCATGTATCATTTTGGTATCTGAAGTTAGGAACATTGTCTATGCATCTATTACAAATGTGTTTACACCTGAGGAATGCCCACTAGGCAGAATGCAATCAGTCTAGATGGCTGACTGGGAAGGGCCATTCGGAAGAATAACAGGTCTTAGAAAATGCTAATCTACCACCTGGGAACCTTCATGAGGACATTGCAAACAGCCTCTGTCTCATGGCTGCTATGGTCCTACAAAGGCATGTGACCAAGTCATCTGGTACTAGACTCCATCATTGAATGCAAATGTTTTTCCACTGAAAGGAGTGGGAACTAAAGTGGGAGACAAAGGGTTCCTGCCCTATGTAAAAGCTATTTAAGGCAGGGGAGTGACATCATCGTGGTTCTTCTTCACTGACTCCCCGCCTGAGATGACTGCTGGAAACGCTTAAGAAACAAAGTTTTAACTGGGGGAGAAGGGTTGAACCCAGGCTAGAGGAATTTATAGTCTGTAAAAGGAATACCTGAAGTTTTAAGCTGCAAGCAAGTGCCCTCAAGAATCTCTGTAAACTGCCTAACCCAACAATTAGGGTGAGAATTTGCTATCCGTTTTCAATTTCTCTAGTATATATTAATCTTAGACTGCATTTTTGTTTATCTGCTAGGTAATCTGCTTTGATCTGTTTGCTGTTACTTATAATAATTTAAAATCTATCTTTTGTAGTTAATAAACTTGTTTTTGTTTTGTCTAAAAACCAGTGTGTAGAAATCCTAACTGAGGGCAGAAAGTTGTTGCATATCTTCCTCCACATTGAGGGAGTGGGTGAATTTCATGAGCTTACGCAGTACAGTTCCCTGTGCAGCGCAAGATGGTATAATTTTGGGTTTAACCTTCAAAGGGGGATGTGCAATAAAGTAACTGGGCAGTTCCTTAGCTAAGCCTTCCCATGCAGAACTGATCTCAGCATCTGTGTGAAGCTGGGTGTCTCCCTACCTGCATGTGTGTTGGAAGGGGCTTGAGAGCCTGTCACAGCAGCAAAGTGTAAAGTGAGCCCAGGCTGGTGGGTCAGGCAGTACCCCAGTTCCAAGTGGCACCTCAGGGAGAATCCATCATAATTATTTACTAATTTAAACTAACAAGTTTCAAAGCATGGGCATTGTATGCAGAAAATACCACAGCCCCTTGTCCCTAGATGACCGAAAAGAGAAACAAAGGACACAATAAAAGGAACATAAAAATATATTCTTAAGCTCTGACACACAGTGTTTGGTATTAATCTCTTGTAGGTATTTTATGATAATATAACTAAAAACCCTACTGTATCACATATGTGCAAAGTAGAATGATGAAGTCATGACTTTACAGGCACCCTAACTGAGAATCCCTGACTTTTTTGGGCTTGATTCTGTACTTCTTACTCATAGAAACCTCTGCTTGACTTTAGTGAGAGTTTTGTCTCAGAAAAGAGTCACAGATCAGACCCTTAAAGTTTCAATTCCCAGCCTTAACTGTGCATTAACTAATAATTTTGTATAATATGAAGCTAACTGCAAGAAAATGAGTGAGGCTTCCTGGACTCAGGAGTCATACACAAATATTCCCTCTGCTCAGTGTTCCTAGTCACCTCAGTACATTCTCCGTTTCCTTTGATTGACACTTGTGTCACAGATGCTAAAAATGGTCTGGTATACACTGTAAAATATGAAGGAACCCTAACGTTTGTCAGACAAGCATCTTTCTTAGGATGAAAGTAAACAAACAAACAAACAAACATGACAACAACAACAACAATAACAAAATAACAAAAAACAAAAGCCTGCCATCCTGCTAGATATTTCAGTCTTTTGAATCACTGGAAAGTGAAAGTCTATATTGACTTTTTAGAGTGACCTTGGACTGTGGTAATTGGTTCTTTTCATACATTTTGTCCTTTTAGCAATATTAGCAACCCTGGCACAAACTAAAGAGAGGTCGTTTCAAAATTATATCTTTCTACCCTGCCTCTCTCTCCCTGACCTGTGGTCAGGAATATCATGGCCTCCCCTATTTTCTTCACAATCTGACAGGAGATTTGTTTTTTGGCTTGAATTATATAGGCACATATCTTGTAATGTTCACTGCCCTTACTGCAAGTAGCCTGCTACTTATTATCTCTGCAACAGACTTGGGTTTTGTAATGGTTTGTTAAGCAGAGGAAGTAGTTCAATAGGGTGGCTGGTTTCTTTCAGGTTGGCAGCTGGAATGGACACTGCTGATGTTTTCCTGAGGTGTTATTTTGATTAATGTTACCCTGGTAACAACAGAGAAGCAGCAGTAGTAACAGAGGTCATCTTGTGACCCCGTAACTTAGATGCCAAAGGAACTGGTGAGTCTCCTACATGGGAACTTGTAAGGAGCAGTTGTGTGGCCTGCACCTTGTTTTAATTACTGCCATATTCACCATGTTTGACTTCAAAGTTAAGCTTTGTTAGAGATTTCTCCGCTGTGCCATTGGGCTGAAGGTAAGAGGCTTGATGGAGAGCTAGAACATGCTACGCACAGACACAAAAAGAAAATGCGTAAAATATTTAAATGGCAAGAGTATTATGGAAGATGTAGCCTGGTTTTATTTTGAGGCTGCTGAGATAGCTTGCTGGGATGTACTGAAATAGACATCCGGTGTACCTACCCAAACTTTCTAAAGAAGAACAAAACATATTTATCTTTACGTTGTGTTAGGAGATGTGTGTGCCTTTACAGTCTCTGTAGCTCATGAACGGAGAGTGAATCCAACCCATTGACTAACACACATTTCATTTTAAAAGATGCAACTAATGTACATTTCCCTTTCCTCTTTCCCACTATCACCAATTGACCTCACTTTCTCATACTCCTGGAAGAAGAGTGTGGTGTCATGTTGCTGTTTTCAAGCCCCTTTGCCCTTTTGACTTGCACAAATTGCTGTCTTTGTGATTGTGCTACTTAAATATGCAGAAGAACAAGAAATCTCATGATCACTTTATCTTTTGTTTATTTGTGCCTGTCCTTTGAAATAATGAGGCAATAGATTGATCATGGAGTTTTGAGGAGAATAAGATGCCTTTTAAACAATGAGAGAATAGAATGACTCTGGAGGAAATAACTATACTAAAAGGATACTGATAACTGAGAAAAGGGATAGCCCTCTGACAAGGCCAGATCCTGAGTCTTGCAAAAGGGCCAAAAGAAGGTCTCAGAGGCAGAGGAACCAGTCTTACCATGAAGTTTATTTGTGCTTTGACACAGAATGTTTTGGGGGTGGGTAGAAAGAGACTGGAGGAGGGAAATCTACAATCATGACCTAAAATCCCCAGGTAGAGAGAGCAGAAAAGCCCCCTTTATTCTGCAGTCCTGGGTAAGAAAGAGGATTCTCTCCCTGCTCCTTAACTGAACCTGTACAAAATAACTGAGGACCTTTTTAGTTCCCACTGGTCCTCTTCGGTGGATGTCTGGCTGTGCAATGACATACAGGCACTCTCCTTGAATCCAGCTGTTCTACTATGGAAGCACCAAACAGAATGTGTGCTGTATAGTCGGGGGCTCTGATTCTGAAGCCTTTGTCTCTATAGGGACCTTTATTCTGGAAGCACTGAACCAGTGTTTTTCCAACCTTTCATTTGCAGACCCCTAAAAAGTTTCAAATGGAGGTGCAGACCTTTTTCGATATCTTAGATATAGTCTGCAGTCGATCCTGGAGCCTCTGCCAGTCAATCGTAATCTCCAACAACTAAAAGTCCGGCAGTGCAGCAGGACTAAGGCAGGCTCCCTGCCTGCACTGGCCACCCACGGCTCCCAGAAGTGGCCAGCATGCCCCTGAGGCTCTGGGCCGGGGGGGAGGGGTCTCCATGCGCTGCTCCTGACTGCAAGCACCGCCTCCACAGCTCCCATTGGCTAGCAATGGGGAACTGCGGCCAACGGGAGCTGCGGGGACAGAGCCACATGCCCCGCTCCCAGGGACCGCAGAGACCTGATGTCCGCTTCCAGGAGTGGTGTGGGACCACGGCAGGCAGGGAGCCTGCCTTAGCCCCACTGCGCTGCTGACTGGGAGCCATTCAAGGTAAGTGCTGTCCAGCGGGAGCCTGCACCCCTCCCACACCCCAGCCCTGAGCTCCCTCCTGGAGCCAGCACCCCATACCCCCTCTTGCAACCCTTACCCCTTCCTGCACCCCAACCCCCTGCCCCAGCCCAGTGAAAATGAGTGAGGGTAGGGAGAGCAAGCAACGGAAGGAGGGGGATGGAGTGAGTAGAGCGAGGCCTCAGGGAAGGGGTGGGGTAGATCCTGGGTTGCACTTACATTCAAAAAGTGATCTTGTGTGTAAAAAGGTTGGAGACCACTGCACTAAACTAAAACTATTTATTTACTGCTGTGAACTGGAATGAAAGCACATTTAGTTCCCATTAATTAGATTTTATTTGGCCATTTTTCTGAGCACAATGCCCCAGCCTCTCAGTGGCAGAAGTCCAACTAATTACCCCTTCATATTTTACAGGTTCAGACCCTAGGTATAAAAGACAGTGCAGTTCATTCATTTTCATTCCATATCAATGAAGTTAGCACTTTTATTGCCAGCAGGTAATTTTGTTAATAAACATACAATATCTTAGTGTATTCATATAAAATACTTGCAGCCCAACATTTACTGGTAGGCCCTACTCTCTAACCTTCAATTTCCAAAGATTATTCTAATCTCTTTTTAAATACTTGTTTTCAACTGAAACATCACCTATTTTCCCTGTGGTGTGACAGCAACCTTCCTCATTTGAAAATATGTATCATGAGGAGCAGCACAGATTTTTTTCATATATGAAACCAGTCATATTTCTAGGGACTTTTTAAAAAAAGTTTATTTGCATGGGATTTAACACTTTGCTCCCTCTAATCATCATATTTTTTTCATACTTATATAGGACTTTCATCTAAAAAAAAATCAAAGTATTTCAAAAAAATATCTACAGAGCAAGCATGAATGAAATGCAGCTACTTCTTTGCGGGGGAATGGTGAAGGCAGCGGCCAAACTGTACCTACCGCAACAGTGAAGGAACTTAGACCAAGGGCACTAGACAAACTACTGTTCTTACAATAAGGGATCTTTATTTTCCATGAAGACCAAACACAACTTCCATTTTGAAGATTCCATCAGAAAGACACCCCTACATACTCCTCTAGTAAGCTGCAACTTTCAAAACTGAGGTTGTGACTGCTGTTCATGGATGCTTAATTACTGGCCCTGGGAGAATTATTATTATTTATGTTGAGGTAATGCCTAGGGGCTGCAGTCAAGGACCTGGACCTCATTTTGTTAACCACTGTGCAAACACAGAACAAAAAGAGGGTCCCTGCCCCCAAATAGCTTACAATTTAAGGATGAAAAGTCAAGTTTATCCTGTGAAGTCTCTGGTTCCAAGGGGTTTAAATACTACAAAGCCTAATGCTATGGCCTTTAAAGTGTCCACAACAAACAAAAATGAAATCTGTATCTTGGAGGTGGCTTCTAAAACTCTGTGAAGACCTGCTTTGTTTCACACAAGACACGCTCTTAAAAGCATAAGAAACATACGCATGCCTCCTCATTTCTGAAGGACGGTGGTAAGTAGGCATCATATCACTCCTTTATTTAAAATAATATTAATAGTTGTTCACAGGTTGGATAATGAGGAGACGTTAAGTCTCATGGCTACAGGACACTCATTTTGCCATTATGGCATAATTTTCTGCAATAATTCGTATTACTGTCAATTATTTTTTCTGCCTGTGCATTTCAGCTACTGTAAAGAGATTCAGCAAGTTACTCAATATAGATTTAAACAGTAACAAACAGTCCCTTCTGACTTATTCTGAAAAGCTTGCAAACTAATTGCTGTTACACTTGGGATGAAAAACAAGCCTTAAAGCAGCCAATATTTTATTTGAGAGTTTTCACTACCACCACCACCCCCCTCTCCTCCAAACACCAAAACTGCTGGTGGCAGGATGTATAACGGTAGAGCATATAAGGTTGCTGCAGAGGAAACTGGGAGGAGGAAGAGAAGATGATCAAATAAAATCAAAACACATTTATTGTGTGCTGAATTCCCCTATCATGGACATTTCTCCCTCAAATTTAATTCGGCTTTCCTGTGTATCAGTTAGGCGAGCTTTCCACACAAAAAGAGACTTGCTCTTCAAGGAAAATTTGTCCCAAACTCTCCCAGCTCTGCATCAGTGAAACTGGATTCTATAAATATCCTTCTCAGTGAAATCTATCATATTCTCAGACTGCAAAGTCAGATTATTAAACCTGACATCTCCATTATATCTAGTTGTGGCACGTTTCCTGTTCAATACTTGAGTTCTGTTACTTTACATCACAGGCTATGGATACACAATGCAATTCCTGATGAAACGCTAACACTCAACAGACCTAATGGTTTGTACAATCTGAAACATGCACAGATTTCTTGCAGATGCCACACTTCTAGTTCCCTTACAGACTCTGCTTTAAAAAAGTTGCATTCCATCTTTCTTACTCCAAAAATATTAATACAAGATGCATATTTTATACTCATTCTCACTAAACCATTTTCTACTTTTTTTGCAGTCTGTGAAATAACTTGTATTTACTTATTTTGAGAGCTAATTATACCAAGTTAATTAAGGAACCAATCTTGTAGACCCTTACTCACATAAGTAGTCTCAGCATTATCAACGCTCTCAATTTTATCACAAGCCTCATGGTATTTACAGTTTTTAAGGTCTGAGCTCCTGAAGTGATATGATTAAAAGAGTACCAGATTTTATTAAAATAAAGAAAGTAACTTTCTAGCCTGCATCGTTGGAGAAAAGCTTGAAAACCTGAACCCTAAAGGCTTAAACGTCAGACAGCAAGTAAGAGGAATCTCATTATTTTTAAAGCCAGTTCATGACTTTTGGGGAGGCCTGACTCAAGATTGTTGAAAGCTTGAGGTTGGAAACACTGTGCCCATACTCTTACAAATAGTCCTATTACTGTCAGAGGGAGCAACTTTTGTGAATATAGATTTGTAGCTTTGATTCTTAGGTATCTACAACATCTAAAAATGGACAGAGTGAAGTACAGAACAGTTATGCATAACTCTGAAGATTTATAGCCTCATGAAAGGCGTCTAGATGCAGCGTTTCATTGCCACTTCCAAAATAATACTCTCACTTTACATGTTCAACTGACCTGCCTACTGCAGGGACAATTTAGTTACACATATTCTCAAACAAAATGTCATAGTTTTTTTCATTTTGCATACATTTTGTTGTATTTAGTTATGTTACTGAAAGGAGAGACTTTCGTTTTGTGTTCTGAATCTTCAAATGTGGGAATTCTTCTCTCTCTCTCTCTGACCAAGACCTTATATTTGCTTTTGTTTTTTTCTTTCATCAGAAACAAGTGTCTTCTAAAGAAAGAAATGCATGTTTTGCCCTTTATCTATGGAGAAACACAACACATTACACAAACTAGAGGCAAGGCTAGTTTTGTGCAACAAGTGTCCCAAGTGAGACTAGGTTATATTTCATATAGAGCCAGAAATAGGAGTGTGTATCAGTAAATGACCTTTCCCCGTTGCTTCTCCATGTGGATGTTTGCCACAAGTGTTTGAAGGACTTTCAAGTGTTCTCTATCAAACAGTCCATTGAAAAACAGCTTCCAAGTCCTTTATACACAAGCAGACAAAAACCCAACTTAACTTCCCTCACTCCACTCCCTCCTCAAACTCCATGATATGCTTGCAGCCACAATTACATAACCCACTTTAGATATTTGTCTTCCATACATCCTGGCCTGAATGAATGTGTTTAGTAATGACCACGTACAAACTCCTCAAACAGCAATCTACAGAGGGCACAGATTATACCTGTGAAAATTCAGGAACCTCTGAACAAGAGTGTATCCACCCTTACCTGCAATTAGGAGGCATGTTGGCTATCTACCCACAAATGTGGTTAGGTCATTGTTCAATAGTAATTTATATATATTAGTTCTTATGCTCTACAGAACTGCACCCTGCCCTGCCCCCAGCTTCTTAAATCCATACCACAAGATAAAAAATCAGATGCTAGTCCTCTCTGATTATATCGGCCAAATAAATCAGATTCCTTGTGTCAGCTTCCTTCAGTAGAATGTTTTGAATATATAAATACTTCTCTTGGGCAAAGGCAGCACAAACAACTCCATCACTACTGTCTTTTTAGTCAACTGAGACCTCCCACTTGTCTCTGCTGTCAGGAACTGTGACAATCTTTGACCCTGAAGAACTCTTTTCCTCCTCCTAGGTCTTGAAAGTCTGCCTATTGCAGTAGCTCTTTCACAACACTGACCATGCACACAACTGCCTTGACTCAACCTATGCTAACATCCTCACTTGTGGCCTCATACACGCTTGTGTTGATTCATAGATTCATAGATATTTAGGCCAGAAGGGACCATTATGATCATCTAGTCTGACCTCCTGCACAATGCAGGCCACAGAATTTCACCCACCACTCCTAAAAAAGACCTCACACCTATATCTGTGCTATTGAAGTCCTCAAATTGTAGTTTGAAGACCTCAAGGAGCAGAGAATCCTCCAGCAAGTGACCCGTGCCCCATGCTACAGAGGAAGGCGAAAAACCTCCAGGGCCTTCCAATCTGCCCTGGAGGAAAATTCCTTCCCGACCCCAAATATGGCGATCAGCTAAACCCTGAGCATATGGGCAAGATTCATCAGCCAGATACTACAGAAAATTCTTTCCCGGGTAACTTGGATCTTACCCCATCTAAAAACCCATCACAGGCCATTGGGCCTATTTACCATGAATATTTAATTACCAAAACCATGTTATCCCATCATACCATCTCCTCCATAAACTTATCGAGTTTAATCTTAAAGCAAGATAGATCTTTTGCCCCCACTACTTCCCTCGGAAGGCTATTCCAAAACTTCACTCCTCTGATGGTTAGAAACCTTCGTCTAATTTCTAATCTAAATTTCCTAGTGGCCAGTTTATATCCATTTGTTCTTGTGTCCACATTGGTACTGAGTTTAAATAATTCCTCTCCCTCTCTGGTATTTATCCCTCTGATATATTTATAGAGAGCAATCATATCTCCCCTCAACCTTCTTTTAGTTAGGCTAAACAAGCCAAGCTCCCTGAGTCTCCTTTCATAAGACAAGTTTTCCATTCCTCGGATCATCCCAGTAGCCCTTCTCTGTACCTGTTCCAGTTTTAATTCATCCTTCTTAAACATGGGAGACCAGAACTGCACACAGTATTCCAGGTGAGGTCTCACCAGTGCCTTATATAACGGTACTAAAACCTCCTTATCCCTACTGGAAATACCTCTCCTGATGCATCCCAAGATGACATTAGCTTTTTTCACAGCCATATCACATTGGCAGCTCATAGTCATCCTATGATCAACCAATACTCCAAGGTCCTTTTCCTCCTCCGTTACTTCTAGTTGATGCGTCCCTAGCTTATAACTAAAATTCTTGTTATTAATCCCTAAATGCATGACCTTACACTTCTCACTATTAAATTTCATCCTATTCCTATTACTCCAGTTTACAAGGTCATCCAGATCCTCCTGTAGGGTATCCCTGTCCTTCTCTAAATTAGCAATACCTCCCAGCTTTGTATCATCTGCAAACTTTATTAGCACACTCCCACTTTTTGTGCCCAGGTCAGTAATAAAAAGATTAAATAAGATTGGTCCCAAAACTGATCCTTGAGGAACTCCACTGGTAACCTCCCTCCAACTTGACAGTTCACCTTTCAGTAGGACCCGTTGTAGTCTCCCCTTTAACCAATTCCCTATCCACCTTTCAATTTTCCTATTGATGCCCATCTTATCCAATTTAACTAATAATTCCCCATGTGGCACAGTATCAAACGCCTTACTAAAATCTAAGTAAATTAGATCCACTGCGTTTCCTTTATCTAAAAAATCTGTTACTCTCTCAAAGAAGGAGATCAGGTTGGTTTGGCACGATCTACCTTTTGTAAAACCATGTTGTATTTTGTCCCATTTACCATTGACTTCAATGTCCTTAACTACCTTCTCCTTCAAAATTTTTTCCAAGACCTTGCATACTACAGATGTCAAACTAACAGGCCTATAATTACTTGGATCACTTTTTTTCCCTTTCTTAAAAATAGGAACTAAATTAACACAACTGTTTCCACATTTCAGCTGTGATGACACCAAAATATACCAAATTCTCTGCTAATTTCTTTTATGCATACCAAGAATAGAGCCGGACTAACTCCATACTCAGACACTCTCACTAATACACCATTCATTTCATGATCTAGTTCAGAATTCCACTGTGTTTCTAAATCTCTCTGTAATCTCTAAACTTCCTCATAGATCTTCTCTCTTTGTCCAGTCTTCATCCACACTCATCTAGCATCATCCTTCTCATTGTCTCCTTGTGTTCTCACTATCATCGTGTGAGCCTTCCCAACTGCAGACCCTACCATCTTCCTGCACCTACCCACCCTACCAATTCTCCATTATTCTGCAATTCTATTTTAAAATATATGCTTTCCTCCTTGCCTATCATGTGCCTTATAGTTTCTCTTTTCTGGCGTTATCAAGGCATGCGTTAATTTACTCTTCACAGCATGAAACAAGTTTACTGCTCCAAATAAACATGACACAAAATTACTGGAATCCAGTGGAAGCAGTGCAGACCCGCTGCAGAGAATCTGGAGAAATCAAATCTTCACCTGCAGCATGCTGTAGATCTGTGGTCTATGGGGGTTTCACAGTGCCTATCTACTCCAGATGGTTTTGGATCTGTGGCACATGTAGAGCCGACTCATTGGCCACCAAACTTTCCCCCAGAGGTCTGCTGGAACACCGAGATTGCAGACAAGTAGTATCCTGGGTCTGAGAATTCTATTCCCACTACACCCGATTTTTCCTGCACACATCTTATTCATTCAGAGAGGTATTTGGGTCAAAGTTTATTTCACCACTATTTTGTTCCACTGGGGAACCAGAAAGAGAAATCAAGTACTGGAACTTCACCCCACCACTCATTTCTGTGAGTAACTTTGATTTGAAAGTTTTCCCATTCTTATATCAGGATGTAATTCTAAGTTCTCCATAGCATGGGACACAAACATGGATACACACAATCAGTAAAACAGTTTTACTTAGCCATGCTGCAATTTGTCATTAGATAGAACAAAACAGATATGTTATGGTTATATGATATGTTATGGAAGTGTTATTTCCTCCTTCTCATAACACAAGAACTAGGGGCCACCAAACAAAATTAATAGGTAGCAGGTTTTAAAACAAAAGGAAGTATTTTTTCACTCAAACCACAGTCAACCTGTGGAACTCACTGCCAAAGGATGTTGTGAAGGCCAAGACTATAACAGGGTTCAAAAAAGAACGAGATAAATTCATGGAGGATAGTCCATCAATGACTTAACAGGGATGGTGTCCCTAGCCTCTGTTTGCTAGAAGCTGGGAATGGGCAACAGGGGATGGATCACTTGATGATTACCTGCTCTGTTCATTCCCTCTGGGGCACCTGGCATTGGCCGCTGTTGGAAGACAGGATACTGGGCTAGATGGACCTTTGGTGTGACCCACTATGGAAGTTCTTATGTTTTATATACAAATCTATCTACAGGGAGTCCTCGACTTTACGAAGTTCGACTTATGATGAACACACGACATTTCTGAATTGACACCAATTCGACATATGGCAATTGGTTTTGACTTTACGATGCTTGGTTCTGCAATGGAGTGGATTGTGGTTCCAAGTTACGACATTTCAGTATACAACTCAATTTTCAGGAACCAATTGTGTCATAAGTCCGAGGAATGCCTGTACTTCTACTGCCCCCACCACTGTAGCAGCTGAGCACCTCCTAATTATTTGTATACACTAACAGCAATCTCTTTCTTTCCTCATTCTCAGACTAAGGAGGTACTGTACAGCCTGATTATTTCAACTGGGGGGAGGTTGTTGGGTTTTGGTTTGGTTTGGTTTTGTCTATTTGTGTTTGTTACTCTGTATATAGTAACATGTCAAGAATGTATTCAGCCAAACTGCTACTGAAATATATGAAACAGAAATAGTCCTTTCATATGCTCAGTCTTGTAATAAAGGAACTCCTCTCCTTAAAATGTTACATTTCTTTGCATTCTAAATTTAACGCTAATCTATTGTCTTTCATCTTTGTGGACAAAGTGGAGGAAAAATGATGGTATCGTAATAACTGTTAATCCACAGCATTAACAGTTCAAACTGTTCTATTGCATCAAATAAGAGAAACATTAGTCCTCTTAAATAAGATTCTCTTGAAGTGAGAATTAATCTAAATTAAAGTTCAAAAGTTCCATCCTCCTTTAAATCTTCTATGGCTTCATTCTGTGTGTTGCTCAAACTGATGTTCACTTTCACTTTCTCCAGGAGACTTGAGCTGACCTAGAATCCCAGCACAGAAAAGCTAAACCATGATGTACAGATCCACATAGACCGAATGTGGGCATAAAACTACTCTTTCGGTGCCTTTCTCAGCGAACTGTTTCTTCAGCATTGCAAATTGCCTTCCTTTTATTCTGTATTACTGAGCAGACATTGCGGAGGAATATGATAATCTAGGCTTCTTTTTAGATCATATCTTTTTCCTTCCTGACTGCTTATAAAGTGCTCCCTTTGTGCTTGATCCTGTTCCCACAGAAGTTGGTCAGAGTATTTCACATGCATCAGCAGAGATGATGTGATCAGGGCATTTATCGTTTAGGTTAGAAAATATAGACAACATTGTACTGCCTGGATTTCCATTTTTCAGGTAGTTACTGAACAACATTTTGGCCATATATTTCGGTATATTGACTATCTCTGTGTCCTCAATCTCTTGCCTCATTGCTGACACTTATGGTATGTCTATAGTACAGCTGGAGGCAGAATTTCCAGCCCAGATAGATGTACAGGTGTTCGTTTTGACAGAGAGAGCACAGTAAAAATAGCAGTTTAGCTGGGGTGGCATGGGCAGAGGCTCAGGTTAGCCACCTGAATATGCACCTAGGATCTCAGATGGGATCATACATGTGGGTGACTAGCCTGAGCTGCCATAAGGCCACAGTGCTATTGTTAGTGTGTTAGCTCAAGCAGAGCTAGCACGCGTAGTTTGACCTGAGGTAGGAATTACATCTCCAGCCGCAGCATAGATTAAAGAACAGGAGGACTTGTGGCACCTTAGAGACTAACAAATTTATTTGAGCATAAGCTTTGATGAAGTGAGCTGTAGCTCACGAAAGCTTATGCTCAAATAAATTGGTTAGTCTCTAAGGTGCCACAAGTACTCCTTTTCTTTTTGCGAATACAGACTAACATGGCTGCTACTCTGAAGTGTAGGTTAAGCCATAGATTGAAAACTCTGAGGCAGGGACTGTTCTCTTTGTTGCTTCTCCTTACAGCACTCAGTGGGACACTGATACTTGATTGTTGTTATTTTAATATTGTAGGAGCACTTATGAACACCAATTGCAATATAGAAATGGTCCTCTTTAGCATGTAAGTTTACCTCTTCAGAAAGTGATTTGTTAAAGTCCAAGGAGATCTGACACTTAATCTCATGCCCAAATCTGTGAAATGTGAGCCTTTGTTTCTCCAGCCTTCTCCAATTTGCATTTCAGCTTCATACCTCCAAGTTTGTCATTGATTTACTTGAACCTTCTCTCTTGCACAAGTCTGGATCCCTGTCTCGGATGACTACACATTTTGCTATGCATTAACTATAGGTACATTTATTTTATCTGAGTTACCTTCTAGAGTGGTCAGAGGATCCTGCATATTTTCAGACTTGACATAGAACAGCTGTATTGACAGATCCTTTAGTAAGCCTGTCTGTTTGCAGATGGATTCTGGTGAGAAACAAGGTGCTGCAGAAGTGTCAGGCCTAGATACTAAGTTATATAGATGTTGAAAGGCTGATCTTTTCATGTTTCATTTTTTGGGATGAGAGCATGACTGGGGCAGATACCTAGTGCATTCATGGTTACTAGACATTTTAAAATCATTTACAGTTTCCAAAACAAAATAATTTGCCAATAGACACATTCCATTAGGAATGGCTCTAAACCCCTCTTTCCCATGATTGCAGCCACAGCCCTTTTTAAAGGATTTTAATTCTTTATTGAATTGTTTTCTGAGCAACATTCAAATGAATTTGTAACATTGCTGCAAAAATAGCTTTTACCATGAACACATTGTGTAATGCAATTCTTACTAAACCATGAAAAGCAATAAAAAAAGAAAGCTTTCCCCCTTATGTTACCCCACTACTTCCTGAATTTCATGTACTACATCTCACGTTCACAGATCGAGGTCCATCTGTCTCTCTCTCCAGTCTACATTCTGAATGATTTGCAGCCATCTCATTATAGTGAAATGAAGACTTTACGAAACTGATGCCCATTCTTTCTCCACTAGAAATAGGCCTGAAACAAACCTGAATCTGAGTATCTCTGAAACTTGTGGAGATTTTGAACATGAACCGAGATATGGTCTCAGTTTGATAGCTGGGTCCTTTACCTATAAAAGCTCAAACAAAACCCCTTCATCCAGATATCCCAAAATTTGGATTTGGGGGGGGAGATTCAAAAACAGGATTTTAACATTGCAGCCTGCCTCCTATTTCTACTCTCCAGCAGCTCCAACAGATAGAGTTGACAACTCTTGCAATTTCATTGCAAGTAATGCAGTTTTGGTTTGCAATGACAACAGCTTAGAAGCTTCAGCCTTCTCACGATTTTCAGCGTGGCCTGCGAAAACAAAACTCTGACTGGCTGCCTTTTTCACTTCCCCATATCCTGGAGAAAAGCAGCCTGCCATAAATATAAAGGGAAGGGTAAACACCTTTAAATCCCCCCTGGCCAGAGGAAAAACCCTTTCACCTGTAAAGGGTTAAGAAGCTAAGATAACCTTGCTGGCACCTGACCAAAATGACCAATGAGGAGACAAGATACTTTCAGAGCTGGAGGGAGGGGGGGAAACAAAGGGTTCTCTCTGTCTGTGTGATTTTTTTGCCGGGACCAGAGCAGGAATGCAGGTCAGAACTCCTGTAAAGAGTTAATAAGCAATCTAGTTAGATATGCTTTAGATTCTGTTTTGTTTAAATGGCTGAGAAAATAAGTTGTGCTGAATGGAATGCATATTCCTGTTTTTGTGTCTTTTTGTAACTTAAGGTTTTGCCTAGAGGGATTCTCTATGTTTTGAATCTGATTACCCTGTAAGGTATTTACCATCCTGATTTTACAGAGGTGATTCTTTTACTTTTTCTTTAATTAAAATTCTTCTTTTAAGAACCTGATTGCTTTTTCATTATTCTTAAGATCCAAGGGTTTGGGTCTGTGTTCACCTATGCAAATTGGTGAGGATTTTTATCAAGCCTTCCCCAGGAAAGGGGGTGTAGAGCTTGGGGGTGAAAGACATTTTCAAGCTGGCTCTTTCCCTGTTATTTTTGTTAGACGCTTGGTGGTGGCAGCAATAAGGTCCAGGGACAAAAGGTAAAATAGTTTGTACCTTGGGGAAGTTTTAACTTAAGCTGGTAAAAATAAGCTTAGGGGGGTTTTCATGCAGGTCCCCACTCTAGACTTCAGAGTGGGGAAAGAACCTTGACACAGCCAATAATAACACAGTTGACTCGGGTCATACATAATTAATTGCTGGGCTGTGGGAGGGGCAGATGTGGGGCTAGAGGAATACATAATTCATTGTGGTGCTGGGAGAAGGGCAGACATGAGGCTGGTGGAGCACAGAATTAATTCATTAGAATTTGGGGGTCTGGGAAAAAGCTGAAAACGTTCCTGCATTGACAGCCAAAAGTCACCGTAGCTATCCCAAATTTGTAGAGTGACAACACTAACTGCCACACACACATTGGGGTGGACAGAGGGGGTTCAAAATCAAAAGACAAACACAAAACACAATATAATATTTTTAAAAAATCATGATTTGGGGGCCAGTCTCATGACTCTTTGGTGTAGGACTTATGATTTTTTTAATTCCACTCACTATTTAAATCTATTCTATTCTGTTTTTGCATTAAGTGCCATGGTGAAACATAGGCTTCCATTTTCCGAAGAATTTAGAACACTATCATGTCTTCACTCAGTGGCAAGCCGCTTCTCCCATTGTCAGCATATAAATTAATAAAGACTTAGCTCAAAAGAATCTTTTAAAATGGTAATGTAGAGAAGGTGGGGTGAGAATCAGGACGAAATATTGTTCTAGAAGTTGTGTCAGATAAAAGGATCTATAATTCTTACAGTTTTACAAAGTCTATAATTTATTTCAGCTCCAACTCTTAAAACAGAATTGCTCATCAGCCAATCTCTTTATTTGCATACAAAGGTATAACACATCCAGAGTTTGGTACTAAGAAGAAATACAAAATATTTAGGAATGACAGGACTCAAGAATGTGGTTCCGGAAGTTGAGGATTTAGAAGATTATAGACATAGATAAAGTGAGCCTGTAAAGAAATTGAGGAAACTCTTCAGAGCCTGAAAACAAAAATAATATGGGTCTGATGTGTTTCAACTTAGCTTCAAGGAATTAAGAGCTGATCTTTTTCCTAGAGGTGAAGACTAACTAACTGTTGGAACTATAATGTGTATCAGGCATGGGAATTTATGATATTTGCACAAGAATGTATGTATGCCAATGCCTTAGGCTGTGTTCCTGCAAAGACTTACACGTGTGTAATTGTAAAGTTAAGAATATGTGTAATTCTTTGCAGGATCAAGGTCATAATCTGCAACTCGCAACTATAAAATGCTGCCTTTACTGTGAACATTTCCTTTTACTAACAGAGGATACATGACAGCTACTATGAAATCCCAACTCCAACTAAATAAATTAAATACAAAGCAGAAATGGGGGTGGATATGTAAGACGCATATAAAAGCAGAGCACAGTGGCTGAACTTTCTGGACAACCCCATACTGTGTTCAGTGGAAGTGGTAATTTTTAGATAGTCCTTAGCCTTGCTGGCTGATATTTTGGTTTGGAGCCCTGTTTTAAGACAAACAATGGAGGCAGTGGTTAAAGCAGTTTTCCCTAGAGCAAGTCCTCAGGGTCCCAAAGATCCACATCAAGATTTCCTCCTGCATGCCTTGAATTTGTGACAGAAAGTACTATTTGCCTCACAGGAAACTGATTCAACTCTAAAATATGGTCTACTCCTGGTGCAAAATACATTCAGTCTCCACTGGGCTGCAGAATGATAGGACAGCATCACAATACAAATGCTATCTCCAAAATAGTTCAAACACAGATGAAGCTTTGTTGGAGAGACTGAACATTGTAACTGGCTGGGACAGAGAAAAAACATCACAAAGTAGCGAGGAGGAAAAGCTGCAGAACTTGCCTGTTGCAGAACATTTGCTGTTGTTGGAGACCCAGAGACTGACAGTGTAGCAGCACCAACAAGAAAAAAATTCCTATGAGGCACCAACTTGCTGGATGAGATTGGAGAACTGAAGACAAGTCTAGAGGGTTAAAATAATGGAGATCACTACTATCAAACAGGTTCTAAGGGTACCCCCATTATGAGGAAAGGTGACCACTCAAATCCACCCCACAGAGAACTCCTTGCCGGGAAGGCCGTCGCAACTGCCAGGAGGAGGACAAAGGTTATACCTGCAACCACTGTTTTCAGTGTGGAAATGAAGACAACCTCGACATAGTCCACTACTTTGGGTCTCCTGATGAGACTAAAGAAGAAACTACACCGACTCTCTCCAAAGGGATCTCAAGTGACCAACCATCCTCAGAGGTCCCACAGAGAGACAATCACCAAAAACAAACAAGAAATTGAGAAACCCATGGGACTAGTAGAACATGTTAAAATCTGCTATAGATGCACTTGAACAGAAGAAGGGTAATTGTGAGTACAGCTGTAATACTGAAGGGATAGGTGGTAATTGTTCATTGACACCAAAGCAGCATAATTAGTTAACTAACAAAGTTGGGGGGGGGGGGGAAGGAGAGGGGAAGGGAATGGTTTGGTTTAATTTGAATGAGGTTAAATTAGGAGCTTTGTGGACACTGATAAACAGGTATGCATAGTGCCACATCACTGGGTGAAAGAGAACCTTCCTAATATAACAGTAAGATTGCTCATGGAGTTGCTGCTAATGCCACCTCTACTCCCTATGAAGGTGGATTGAAATACGGTTTCAGCTGTTAAATGGTGGGAAAGCATTAACAGTCCCCAGGCTGGTCACAATTCATGAGATAGAACTCTCTATCATTGCCTATCATGCTATTGAAGAGGCTATTAAACAGTATTGTCAGGAATGGCCAGATGACAGTACCCACAAACTTCCACAGTCATTTGTCAATGGCTTTTCCTCATGTTCGGTAGAGGGGGAAAATGAATGTATTGGTACACTTTCTAAAGCCACAAAGTCTGATGACCTTAGTATGGTACAAGTAGGGAAATGTGGGATCAAAATTTAAAAAAAGGGGGACATAATACATTTGAAATATTAAACTCAGAAGTGGTGTTTCTACCGGCATATCAGCCATTTGTGAGCCAGGGTCAGTGGCCAGAAGGCTTAGCGGTTGGGAAGACCCTACTCAAAATTCCACAGAGGCCACAGGCACCCGCTTTTCTCTTTACCCAGGGGTGATCAACCCCTACTCAGCCCCAGGCCCCACCCCGACTCCATCCCTTCCCCCAAACCCCCGCCCCACCTCTTCCCACCCAAAGCGTGCTCCATCCCTGCTTCTCCCACCCAGTGCCTCCTGCATGCCACGGAACAGCTGATTGCAGCAGGCTGAAGGCACTGGGAGGGAGGGAGAGGAGTTGATCAGCGGGGCCACTGGTGGACGGGAGGCGCTGGGGGAGGGAGGGGCAGCTGGCTGCCAGTGGGTGCTAAGCATCCATTAATTTTTTTTCCTGTGGGTTCTCCAGCCCTGGAGCACCCACAGAGTTGGTGCCTATGCACAGAGGTCATCACAAAGTCAACATTCCCATCAGTAGTTCAACCCAACATGATATTACGCTTCACCTGCACACAAAGCTGGAAAAAACTCAGGAAAATCAGCTGCCAAAAACGAGGGATCATACAGTTCACAGTACTTCTCCCCTCTCAGGAGATCATGTACTTGTCCAGAATTTGTCAGAGCATAGGGGACCTTTAAAATTAAAAGCCTACTGGGAAAAGCAGATTCACGTTATTACCAAAAGCTGGCAGGATGGCGTGGGGGTGGGGGTGAATCGTCCAGTTTATGAAGTGCTTCTGGACAGTCAGCAGGGAAAAGCCAGGGTATTACATCGCAATCTGCTACTGCCCAGTGATTACTTGCCTATGGATAGTCCAACAACAAAAAGAAACCTAAGAAAAGCATGAACAAACACATTCCCCAGCAACAAGACTCCTCTGGCAGTTCAGATGGTGACATACGGGTTCAGTTCCTTAATCTTCAAAGTCAGAATAAAACCATTCCTGTTAGCACTGGTGACCAACATCTGGAGGGTAGCCGACCTAGAACAACCAGCTCACCAAATCCAGAGGCTGGTGCTTATAGTCCCATTATTGCCAATGATTCCCAGACTCCTGGTGATTTTGATGGAAGTGCTGAGGTATCACATGGACATATGTCAAAGGAATCAGTGCAAGCACAGTAACAGGGATGAGAAAAGAACAGAGGATATTCACATACAATCAGCTTGGGACCCCAAGTTACCAGTATTGGGACCCAGAGATCAATTTGATTAGTCCCTCTGCAGTTGTCTCTCTAGCATACCAGTTCCTGCAATATTTAGTGCCAGTACATTTAGATCTAACAGTTTATACACCCGGATTAATTGCTTATCAGGTCCTGTTATATTTTGAAGTATAGTAGTATATTATAGAAGTATAGTAGTACTCAGTCATTACAAAATATGTTTGTGATGTGAGGTCAAACTGCTGACACTAAAAGTCTTGGTCCCTAAGTAGTAAAGGGTTTGTTCATGCTGGAACCAAATAAAAACTTTACAACTATGTAAGACATCTGTAATGCTGGAAAAGTCAGGACAACATTTAATGTTGCCATTAAGGCATAAACAAAAGGGAGTGTCCATTGACACAAAACGGGTGCGCACAAGGTTGAACATTTTGGACAATCTCCGCTGTATTCCCTAGAGATGGTAATTTTTAGACATGTCCTGCCTTTGCTGGCTGAGATTGCTGTGGTAAGGTGCCAGATATTTTGGGCTTGAAGCCATATTTTGGTACAAAACCCTCAGTCCCTGCTCTGTGTCACAGGTGTATGCTGTATGTTTGTACCAATAGAAATAAAGAAAGCTGTGTTTTCAAAAGACAGAATCCACATTTTAAAACCTGCTATGGTTGGGTTTTTTGTGAAAACATATTAGTTAGGTTAGTTACATTTCATAGAACCCTGAGTGTTTCACATCCAGATTGCATCTTAAACAACCCCAAACATTCAAGAAGTTCAAATCAATAATTTGCTTTTGGCCCTTGTCTCAAATGCAGGCTTCCCCAGTAAGTGAAGATAGTTGCTAGGTAAGGAATGAGCACTACATAAACTTCACACAAAATGGAACAGTACAAACACATGCTTTGCAATTGGATTATGCTCAAAGACAAAACTAAATTCAGATGGCCTAATATTGGGGCATGTGCCATCTGTGGGTACAAATCCGTGTTGGAATCCTGGCATTTCTGAATTTTATGGCAAAACTCCCATTGATTCCAGCAGATCCAGGATTTCACCTAAGAAATAAAAATTTGTAACACTGAAATGGTGAGAACTGTTGCAAGAGCAGGAGATATTCAAGTGAGGAGGAAAATTGAAGCATTTTTTTCAGAACAGAGTTCATATTATGACTATCACACATTAAAGGAAATGTATTTACCAAAGTACTCACACAGCCTGACTCCTATGCAGATAATTACTTATCTTTCAAGTAGAGTAAGAAATATTCAGAACTGAATTAATTCTGAAATGAAGACTTTACAAATTGTATAGTTTTGAAATAGGACCAATTTCAAACAAATTGATGACACTGGAACAATATATTATCATATGTGCACAGCATATATTATATATATAAATTGTACACAAAGATTGAAAAATCTACTATAGTCACTAAAATTGCAAGATTAAATATTTACAGTAAAAATGGAGTTTGGAGTTTTTGAGTCTGAAAAAAACTACTCAATGTGCAGCAGCAGTCAAAAAAGCAAACACAATGTTGGGAATCAAGAAAAGAATAGATAATAAGACAGAAAATATCATATTGCCTCTATATAAATCCATGGTACACCCACATCTTGAATACTGCATGCAGAAGTGGTCACCCCATCTCAAAAAAGATATATTAGAATTGGAAAAGGTTCAAAAAAGGGCAAATTATTAGAGATATGGAACAGCTTTCATATGAGGAGAGATTAATAAGACTGGGAATTTTCAGCTTGCAAAAGAGACAACTAAGGGGGGATATAATAGAGGTCTATAAAATCGTGACTGGTGTGGAGAAAGTAAATAAGGAAGGGTTATTTACTCCTTCTCATAACACAAGAACTAGGGGTCACCAAATGAAATTAATAGGCAGCGGGTTTAAAACAAACAAAAGGAAGTATTGCTTCACACAATGCACAGTCAAACTGTGGAACTCTTTGCCAGAGGATGTTGTGAAGGCCAAGACTATAACAGGGTTCAAAAAAGAACTAGACAAATCCATGGAGATTGATAGGTTCATCAATGGCTATTAGCTGGGATGGTGTCCCTAGCCTCTGTTTTCCAGAAGCTGAGAATGAGCAACAGGGAATGGATCACTTGATGATTACCTGTTCTGTTCATTCCCTCTGAGACACCTGGTATTGGCCACTGTCTGAAGACAGGATACTGGCCATTCTTATGAGCATTTTAAAAACAATTAATAGGTGTTGTGAATGAACTGTTATTGTATGTTTTTGCAGCAAAAACAACATTAGCTTACTAGACTTGGTAGTGACCATTAGGAAAAAAAAATCTCGTTTCTCAAGCTTGTTGTATGTAGCCGAGGTAGAGCGTGGCAATTAATGTTCATTTCCAAGAGAATTGGTCTGAAAATCAACAAGATGAAATTCAGGAATGACAAGAGGAAAACATTACACTTAGGAAAGAAAAAATATCAAATGCAAAACTACAAATGGGGAATAACTGGCTAGGCAGTAACACTGCTGAAAAGGATTGGGAGGTTATAGTGGAACACAAATTGAATATGGGTCAACTATGTGATGCAGTTGTGAAAAAGGTTAATAACATTCTGAACTGTATAAACTTAGCTATGATGATCCGGACACAGAAGGTAATTGTTCCACTCTACTCGGCACTGGTGAGGTCTCAGCTGGAATGCTGTGTATAGATCTGGATGCCACACTTGGGGACCTGTTCATGGTCTTCAAATATGTTAGGGGCTGTTATTAAAAGAGGACAGTGATCATAGAATCATAGAATATCAGGGTTGGAAGGGACCCCAGAAGGTCATCTAGTCCAACCCCCTGCTTGAAGCAGGACCAATTCCCAGTTAAATTATCCCAGCCAGGGCTTTGTCAAGCCTGACCTTAAAAACCTCTAAGGAAGGAGATTCTACCACCTCCCTAGGTAACGCATTCCAGTGTTTCACCACCCTCTTAGTGAAAAAGTTTTTCCTAATATCCAATCTAAACCTCCCCCACTGCAACTTGAGACCATTACTCCTCGTTCTGTCATCTGCTACCATTGAGAACAGTCTAGAGCCATCCTCTTTGGAACCCCCTTTCAGGTAGTTGAAAGCAGCTATCAAATCCCCCCTCATTCTTCTCTTCTGCAGGCTAAACAATCCCAGCTCCCTCAGCCTCTCCTCATAACTCATGTGTTCCAGACCCCTAATCATTTTTGTTGCCCTTCGCTGGACTCTCTCCAATTTATCCACATCCTTCTTGAAGGGTGGGGCCCAAAACTGGACACAGTACTCCAGATGAGGCCTCACCAATGTCGAATAGAGGGGAACGATCACGTCCCTCCATCTGCTCGCTATGCCCCTACTTACACATCCCAAAATGCCATTGGCCTTCTTGGCAACAAGGGCACACTGCTGACTCATATCCAGCTTCTCATCCACTGTCACCCCTAGGTCCTTTTCCGCAGAACTGCTGCCTAGCCATTCGGTCCCTAGTCTGTAGCTGTGCATTGGGTTCTTCCGTTCTAAGTGCAGGACCCTGCACTTATCCTTATTGAACCTCATCAGATTTCTTTTGGCCCAATCCTCCAATTTGTCTAGGTCCTTCTGTATCCTATCCCTCCCCTCCAGCGTATCTACCACTCCTCCCAGTTTAGTATCATCCGCAAATTTGCTGAGAGTGCAATCCACACCATCCTCCAGATCATTTATGAAGATATTGAACAAAACCGGCCCCAGGACCGACCCTTGGGGCACTCCACTTGATACCGGCTGCCAACTAGACATGGAGCCATTGATAACTACCCATTGAGCCCGACAATCTAGCCAGCTTTCTACCCACCTTGTAGTGCATTCATCCAGCCCATACTTCCTTAACTTGCTGACAAGAATACTGTGGGAGACCGTGTCAAAAGCTTTGCTAAAGTCAAGAAACAATATATCCACTGCTTTCCCTTCATCCACAGAACCAGTAATCTCATCATAAAAGGCGATTAGATTAGTCAGGCATGACCTTCCCTTGGTGAATCCATGCTGGCTGTTCCTGATCACTTTCCTCTCATGCAAGTGCTTCAGGATTGATTCTTTGAGGACCTGCTCCATGATTTTTCCAGGGACTGAGGTGAGGCTGACTGGCCTGTAGTTCCCAGGATCCTCCTTCTTCCCTTTTTTAAAGATTGGCACTACATTACCCTTTTTCCAGTCATCCGGGACTTCCCCCGTTCGCCACGAGTTTTCAAAGATAATGGCCAATGGCTCTGCAATCACAGCCGCCAATTCCTTCAGCACTCTCGGATGCAACTCGTCCGGCCCCATGGACTTGTGCACATCCAGCTTTTCTAAATAGTCCCTAACCACCTCTATCTCCACAGAGGGCTGGCCATCTCTTCCCCATTTTGCGATGCCCAGCGCAGCAGTCTGGGAGCTGACCTTGTTAGTGAAAACAGAGGCAAAAAAAGCATTGAGTACATTAGCTTTTTCCACATCCTCTGTCACTAGGTTGCCTCCCTCATTCAGTAAGGGGCCCACACTTTCCTTGGCTTTCTTCTTGTTGCCAACATACCTGAAGAAACCCTTCTTGTTACTCTTGACATCTCTGGCTAGCTGCAGCTCCAGGTGCGATTTGGCCCTCCTGATATCATTCCTACATGCCCGAGCAATATTTTTATACTCTTCCCTGGTCATATGTCCAACCTTCCACTTCTTGTAAGCTTCTTTTTTATGTTTAAGATCCGCTAGGATTTCACCATTAAGCCAAGCTGGTCGCCTGCCATATTTACTATTCTTTCGACTCATCGGGATGGTTTGTCCCTGTAACCTCAACAGGGATTCCTTGAAATACAGCCAGCTCTCCTGGACTCCTTTCCCCTTCAAGTTAGTCCCCCAGGGGATCCTGGCCATCCGTTCCCTGAGGGAGTCGAAGTCTGCTTTCCTGAAGTCCAGGGTCCATATCCTGCTGCTTACCTTTCTTCCCTGCGTCAGGATCCTGAACTCAACCAACTCATGGTCACTGCCTCCCAGATTCCCATCCACTTTTGCTTCCCCCACTAATTCTACCCGGTTTGTGAGCAGCAGGTCAAGAAAAGCGCCCCCCCTAGTTGGCTCCTCTAGCACTTGCGCCAGGAAATTGTCCCCTACGCTTTCCAAAAACTTCCTGGATTGTCTATGCACCACTATATTGCTCTCCCAGCAGATATCAGGAAAATTAAAGTCACCCATGAGAATCAGGGCATGCGATCTAGTAGCTTCCGTGAGCTGCCGGAAGAAAGCCTCATCTACCTCATCCCCCTGGTCCGGTGGTCTATAGCAGACTCCCACCACTACATCAATTGTTATCCCAGTCCACTGAAGGTAGGACAAGTAATAATAGGCTTAATCTGCAGCAAGAGATGTAGGTTAAATGTTATAGTTAACTTTCTAAGTATGTAGTTAAGTTCTGAAATAGGTTTTTAACCAAGGTTATGAAATCTCCATCATTGGAGGTTTTTAAGAACAGGTTAGACAAACACCTTTCAGGGATGGTCCACATATACTTTCTTCTCCCATAGTCCTACACTTCTATGATTCTATGTTCCTGAAAAATACTTCTGGCATAACAGTCTGCATTCAAAATAAGGTACACATGCCATATTATTTAATCTGGAGTAAGGAACATATGAGAAGAAATAAAGGATGATCCCACATTGAATAAACAAGGGACAAGTGGCTGGCCCAGTTAAACCTGTTATTAGGCTGACAACAGAAAAAACTTAAGTGGATTTGTGGAGACTACATATTCTTTAAACCTGCTTTTACAAAGAGCTTGCTTTTTCCATTTTGTAGAGGAAACTTAAAATATCTTTTAAAATATGGGCCTGAGTAATTATTCTGCCAATGTGCTCTTCTTTTTGGATATGGATCAAAGAGCAGTCTGTCTGGGAAAGTGGATACTGAAAAGGCAAGGGAAGGGAATGGCATATCAAAAGGCAGCTGAACATTAAGGAATGGCTGGGCCACATAGCAGAGTTGTCAATACAGACTGAAGTACTGTGACCAGTGAAATATAATGCATAGTATGAAAACTTGCCTGTCTTTACAGAGGAGGGCATCACATAGCACTGTCTTATGTAGTATCATGCTACTGAATAGTAGAGCTGGGGCTCTCACCTGGGATGTGAGAAACCCAGGTTCAAGCCCCTGGCTCTACCTTATTCAGATCTGAGACTTGGATGTGGGTCTTCCTCATTTCAAGTGAGTGCCCTGGCCACAAGCTCTATGGAAATTATGGGATGGTGGTCTCTTTCTTTCTTCCTCCCCCGATATCCAGGACCTGAGAAATCCTACTGGTACATTCCTCTGAGAAGTTTCAGTTTGGACAAATCAACATTTTCCATTAAAAACTGCTTCGATCAAAATTTCCTGACCAAATCTACTCAACAGTGCACCATCAAAACAACAACCCAAGGTGCAAATTCCTATTTTTCTCTTTACTATTTTAAAGGACCATCCTTAATGGAAGTTTTGGGCACTTAATCCCTTTCACAAAGAGGCCCTTCAAAAAGGTACTTTATATTTTTTTAGCTGAATGCTTATATAAAGCCAGCATCCACTTGAACTCCAAACTAGATTAACTCATGCATCTTTTAGAATGTCTCTCGGTAGTACCTCTAGTAATTTTCCTAGAAATTCAGTACATCCCCTGTTGCAATATTGTGCATTTCCACTTAAACTGTAGAATGAGTTCTGATTCCCACTATTGTATCACTGTGTGTGTATTAAAGTGGGATTATTTGTTAAAATGCCCTCAGTCATTTTGCTCCCATAATGCACCACTTTCAGGACAAGGCAACTCTTGAAATGCAAAGCAATCCCATTAACCCTGTAACTACGTGTAACAAAAACAAAACAAACAAACAAACAATCAGCTGATATATTTGCTTTAAAATCCCAGAGTACAAGAGCAGAAAATAACATTTTTAATGCAAACTTGAACAAATGCAAAAAGCTCCTAGAACTGCTTTCTTTACTATAGCATATCCAGTGTGCTTTACATGTAGTATGCAGTAAAATGTTTGAATTATTAACACATGCAATACTGAACAGATTAATTGTAATCAAATAGAGTCCCTTGGAGACTATGGTAAGGGAGCATCTTGGGTCTGTTTCTGGAATGCGCTTTTTCTGTTTGGGGCTTACTGAACCACTGCCTCTGTCCAGGCCTGATTTTATGCTCTTGGATAAGATTATTTAAACGCCAATGGTAAAATATCAGTAGTCTCATCTTTTAGATTCTCTCTTTACCAGGAAATTAATGCGTAAACAACAGTGAATTTGATATCTTATCCAAGCAAGTCTAAAGGGATTGGTTTACCTGAGTGAAAACCTATAGCAATCTCATTTCAGTTCTACTGGAATTTAATGTGCTTTGCAGTAAACAAGTGATCTCTCATCCTAGCGTAATTTATTCTTGTTTTGGTATTGTCTTAAATAAATAGAAAAAAGTCCCTTTTTTCCCTTTGAGCAGGGGGTTGGACTAGATGACCTCCTGAGGTCCCTTCCAACCCTGATATTCTATGATTCTATGATTCATCAATATAAAAAAAACCCCTTTGTTACAAGTTAAGCATACACTAAATATTCTCCTCTTCCATGTTTCTGAATGTTATAATCCATGTGGAAAAATTTTAAACCAAAATGAAACAGATCTGTCATGTTTCACATTCCTATAAAGGCTTACAGGTAAGCAAAGTAAGTGGAACATAGCTACACTGTACTGTACCATGCACAAGCATACTCATGCTGTGTCAAAATAACTGAGAAACAGCATTATGTGCAGGACATAGCTCTTTTCTCACCCTAATAAAGTATGAATACATCATGGTCAATTAGTTTTTCAACCCAGTCTATAAATGCTTACTGGAAATTTCCAGGGTGCCAAAGTGTACATTTGTCACACCTCAGACCCCCATGACCAAGTTTGCAAAAGTCTTTGGGGACAATATGAAACTTCTATAAATCAAGGGGTTCTTAGAAGCGAAGCAACATGCAATCTCACAATAAGGTCACAAAGGCATTTGAGCCCCAACAGAATTTTGTAATTTCAGGGTTTGTAGATTTGGGTTCCACTCTATTGTGTCCATAGCTGGTTGAGAAAACAGAAGCAGTAGCTTTGGGGGTGCTATTTTAGAATGACATACCAGCTGCTGGAGAGGATAGCAGTAGTGTAAGGAATCAGGCAGGCACAAGGCCTTGAGAAGTGGCAGGCATCCATTTAATAGCACCATCAATGCCAGGTGACCAAAGAACTGAAGCTGCATCCTGGATAAGATAACAGCTAGAGGGAGCAGCCCCAGGAGTGATCGGGCAGAACTCTGGGGAAGGAGCAGTCAAGTTATTGGAGGAGAGCTGACTCGCAAAGAGAAAGGATGGCAGTGCAATGGACTCAGAAGCCTGAAAAAGCAGAACAGTGTGACTTTGCTACCAACAAACAGAAGCATGAGAAAGATTAATATAATAGACAATTACCAAAAGAACCTCCTATGAATACTTGTTCCAAAAAGCAAAAATGGGAGAAAGATTACAGAGGGGCAGCTTGCAAAGGAAGCAAGAACCAATTAGTCTTTGGTTTAAAAGAAATACAGTTTTAACTAGGCTCTACTTCAAAATATTTCAGAATCTGCATTCCAATCAGCAAGGGCAGTCTAGTTGTCTTATTTATCAAGGATGAGTTATCAAGGATGAGTTTTCAAAATAGGACACAGTTTAAAGCATTTTATAAGAGGAGATTAAACAGATACTGCATGTAAGTTATTAGGCTAACTGTACCTCTGACCCCTCCTGGTCTCTTTGGAGTGCACCTCTGTAGGATTTCAGGCCATCACATCTAGGGTGACCAGATAGCAAATATGAAAAATCGGGACAGAGTGTGGGGGGTAATAGGCACCTATATAAGAAAAATCCGCAAATATCAGGACCGTCCCTATAAAATCAGGACATCTCTCATGACAATTCTCCTCCTCTCAGACTGGGCCTTGGGCTGCAGTCCCCAGGTTCTAACTATGATCACTTTAGCAGGCCTGACGTATGTTCAGTACCTGCAATTCTATTCCTATCAAGAGCAATGACAGAGGTAACAAATCACCAGACTGCCTTCTTAAAGCAATATTGTTGTAGCCATGTCAGTTCCAGGATATTAGAGAGACAAGATGGTTGAGGTAATATCTTTTATTGGCAAGAGAGACAAGCTTTCAAACTTACCCAGAGCTTGTCTTCTAAAGAGCTTCAGGTCTGAAGAAGAGATCTGTGTAAGCTCAAAAGCTTGTCTCTCTTGCCAACAGAAGTTGGTCCAATAAAAAATCATCCACCCTGTCTTTCTTAAAGCAAAGCATTTATTTAGAACAGAAGCATTTCAAAGAAAAAGAGATCTTAAAAGAATAAATTAATAACCTATATACATGTCTAGGTTACCAGATATCTATCAATCTTCCACATGGAGATCCTGCCAGGACTGAGCTTTCTATAGACACCTGCCCTCCCCCATCCCCCTTTCCCCAACCAAGACCTCAGAGTATGGGAGGTATAATCAATTCCCCAGTTCACTCCCATCTGCTTTTGGGAGACTGTCCTTTAAAAACAGCAAAGTGTTTTTGATCGCCTCCCTTCCCAGACAGGAAGTCTCTTTAGCCCTTTGATCTATTAGCTCCCAAAACAGCTGTGTAACTTTGGGCTGGAGCCTGAAAGTCAGTCATTGTCCTGCTTTATCAATCCCTGCAGACATGGAGAACGTGCAGAGAAAAATAGTGTGACAGGGTCGGGCCAGATGGCTATAGGAGAGTGTCATAAATATAAAGGGAAGGGTAAACCCCTTTAAAATCCCTCCTGGCCAGAGAAAAAAAAATCCTCTCACCTGTAAAGGGTTAAGAAGCTAAAGGTAACCTCACTGGCACCTGACCAAAATGACCAATGAGGAGACAAGATACTCACAGAATCATAGAATATAAGGGTTGGAAGGGACCCCAGAAGGTCATCTAGTCCAACCCCCTGCTCGAAGCAGGACCAATTCCCAGTTAAATCATCCCAGCCAGGGCTTTGTCAAGCCTGACCTTAAAAACCTCTAAGGAAGGAGATTCTACCACCTCCCTAGGTAACGCATTCCAGTGTTTCACCACCCTCTTAGTGAAAAAGTTTTTCCTAATATCCAATCTAAACCTCCCCCACTGCAACTTGAGACCATTACTCCTCGTTCTGTCATCTGCTACCATTGAGAACAGTCTAGAGCCATCCTCTTTGGAACCCCCTTTCAGGTAGTTGAAAGCAGCTATCAAATCCCCCCTCATTCTTCTCTTCTGCAGGCTAAACAATCCCAGCTCCCTCAGCCTCTCCTCATAACTCATGTGTTCCAGACCCCTAATCATTTTTGTTGCCCTTCGCTGGACTCTCTCCAATTTATCCACATCCTTCTTGAAGGGTGGGGCCCAAAACTGGACACAGTACTCCAGATGAGGCCTCACCAATGTCGAATAGAGGGGAACGATCACGTCCCTCCATCTGCTCGCTATGCCCCTACTTATACATCCCAAAATGCCATTGGCCTTCTTGGCAACAAGGGCACACTGCTGACTCATATCCAGCTTCTCGTCCACTGTCACCCCTAGGTCCTTTTCCGCAGAACTGCTGCCTAGCCATTCGGTCCCTAGTCTGTAGCTGTGCGTTGGGTTCTTCCGTCCTAAGTGCAGGACCCTGCACTTATCCTTATTGAACCTCATCAGATTTCTTTTGGCCCAATCCTCCAATTTGTCTAGGTCCTTCTGTATCCTATCCCTCCCCTCCAGCGTATCTACCACTCCTCCCAGTTTAGTATCATCCGCAACTTTCAAAAAGCTGGGAGGAGGGAGAGAAACAAGGGGTCTATGTGTCTGTCTATATGCTGTTTCTGCCAGGGATAGACCAGGAATGGAGTCTTAGAACTTTTAGTAAGTAATCTAGCTAGGTATGTGTTAGATTATGATTTCTTTAAATGGCTGAGAAAAGAATTGTGCTGAATAGAATAACTATTTCTGTCTGTGTATCTTTTTTGTAACTTAAGGTTTTGCCTAGAGGGATTCTCTATGTTTTGAATCTAATTACCTGTAAGGTATTTACCATCCTGATTTTACAGAGGTGATTTCTATTTACTTCTATTTCTATTAAAAGTCTTCTTGTAAGAAAACTGAATGCTTTTTCATTGTTCTCAGATCGAAGGGTTTGGGTCTGTGGTCACCTATGCAAATTGGTGAGGCTTTTTATCCAACATTTCCCAGGAAAGGGGGGGTGCAAGTGTTGGGAGGATTGTTCATTGTTCTTAAGATCCAAGGGTCTGGGTCTGTAGTCACCTAGGCAAATTGGTGAGGCTTTTTCCAAACCTTGTCCAGGAAGTGGGGTGCAAGGTTTTGGGAAGTATTTTGGGGGGAAAGACGTTTCCAAACAGCTCTTCCCCAGTAACCAGTATTTGTTTGGTGGTGGTAGCGGCCAATCCAAGGACAAAGAGTGGAATATTTTGTACCTTGGGGAAGTTTTGACCTAAGCTGGTAAAGATAAGCTTAGGAGGTTTTTCATGCAGGTCCTCACATCTGTACCCTAGCGTTCAGAGTGGGGAAGGAACCTTGACAGAGAGTAATTTTGTTTTTGAAGCAAAAGATGTTTTTATTTGCATAACACACTTACAAAGTAAAAACAGCAGCATATGCAGTGTGTAACACAGCAACCAATCACAACTGTTTTCTCATTAGCTTCAGGGGAGGGAAGTATTCAAGCTTGCCTGGACCCAGAGCGTGGGGCTTCCTCGACTCTCGTGGTCTTCCACCCCCTCGAGTTACCTGGCACCACGCCCGAGTGTCACCAACAATTCCCTCCTCTGAAAGCACCCAACAAGAGGAGCAGGCTGTGGGGTGGACAATCCGGGGGGAGGGGGAGGGCACGTGCACCCACATGTGAAAGGACCCCTCTAAGGTGGTGACGTCCGTGGCAGCAATGGCTGGGGCTGGGGTCCCTTACTCTCTCCCCCAATCAAAGGGTCAGACAAAGGGACCCGGATGGGGACACTGAGCAGAGAACCCTGGACAGCGCCCACCGCTCCTCAAAAGCATCAAGGAAGTCGGTGGATGCCGCCCAGAGGAACTCCGCACGGATACATGAACGGACCGAGGATCGGAAAACGGCCCCACAGTCACAGGAAACTCCATCGGCCAACCTCCTCTCTCTGGTTTTATAGATGGCCGTTTTAGCCAGGGCCAGGAGGAGGTTAACTAGGAGATCCCGCGACTTTGTGAGACCACGGATGGGGAGTGCATAAATAAAAAGGTGAGGGGAAAAATGCAACCAAAAACGTAATAGGATATTTGTGAGGTGCTGGAACAGGGGCTGCAGCCTGGCGCACTCCAAATATACATGCGCCAGGGTTTCCCTCACACCACAAAAGGGACAAGTATCTGGGACGGGGGTGAACCGCGCCAAGTACGTGCCCGTGCTCACATCTCCATGAAGGAGCCGCCAACTGATGTCCCCGACGGGCCTCGGAACCAAGGTGGAATATAGGCTGGCCCACCGTGGCTGCTCACCCTCCAAAGGTGGCAGAAGGTCTCGCCACTTTGTGTCGGGGCAGGACACTAGGGTGAGGGTGTGAAGGGTGTGGAGCACAAGCGTGTATAGATGTTTCCTTGGCGCGGTTTGGAAGCGTTCTGGCTGCAGTTCATGCAGCTGGCTTGCAGTGAAGGGGTGAGGGAGTCAATTGGGTCTGCGGGGCAGGGGTCCAATAAAAAGGTCCGGCCTGGGGTAGAAGGTGGGCGGGGCATGCCCTCGAGCAGGACCCGGTCAAGGTAAGCTCGAGCAGCGGGCAGCAAAGCGGCTTTTGCCTCCTGAAGTACGCGCCGGGGGGTGCGAGGTCTGGAGAGCCCCATGCGAGCGTCAGGAGATCCAGCCAGTCTCCCCGGTCGTAGTCCAGGAGGTCTCCGAATCTCGTGACTTCTGCCAGGATCAAGCTCTGGCACACCGAGCGGGACTCCGCCACCTGCACACGGAGCTGGGGGTTGTGTAGCAGGGGCTCCATGAGGAGATCTACCCCCTCGGTGGCCGCCACAGACCTGGTCATTAAAAACAATTTCCAAGTCTGGAGGATGTCTGGTAGAAGACCGGCAGCCCTGAGAAGTCTCGCGGAAGACTTCCCGGATGGAGATAAAAGACCTGCAGGTCATATCGGAGTCCTCGGATGCGGCGCAGGATGGCGTGCGCCAGTGTGCTCCACGCCGAACTGCCTGCACCATAGAGGAGCCTCTGTAGGGCCTGGAGGCAGAAGACACGGACCTGAGTGTGTAGACACTTCAGGCCCTGTCCTCCTTTCTTCATGGGTAGATGAAGAACCCCTACAGGGGCCCAGTGAGTTCCTGACCAAAAGAACCTCAGAATCGATGTCCGGAGGTTGGTCAGGAAACCTGGGGCCGGAACCAGGGTGTTCAGCCGGTACCAGAGAATGGACAGGACTATTTGATTAAGCACCAGCGCTCTCCCTCGGAGGGAGAGACATTGGAGTAGTCCCATCCATTTCCGGAGCCGCTCTATCACTCCGCCCTCTAAATTTTCCCAGTTTTCCGGTGGAGAGGGATGCGTGGCAGAAAGGTAAACACCAAGGTAGAGCACCGGATGGTCTGAAGCGCGGGTGGGAGAAAGCTCGCCTGTCACCAGTCTCCTATCGCCAAGCCAGAGCTCTTGACCCAGTTGACGCGGGCAGAGGAGGCTGTCAAATAGATGGCCTAGCAAGCCTCCACCCGTGCCAAGTCGCCAGGGTCCTGGATCACGAGGAGCATCTCATCAGCATACGCCGACAGGACCAGCTGCAGCTCCAGCTCCCGCAGCACCAACCCTGTCAACCTCCTGCGGAGAAGACAGAGGAAGGGCTTGATCGCCAGAGCGTACAGATGGCCCGAGAGGGGGCACCCCTGCCGTACTCCTCGCCCGAAGCTGACCGGTTCGGTCAGGGTCCAGTTGAGCTTAACCAGACACTCTGCGGAAGTGTACAGCACCCGGAGAAACTTCCCGTTCCAACTGCTCTATCGCCGCATTTCTCCGTTGGCTGGTGCCCCAGGTGTAGTCGCGGCAGAAAAGCCTGGCGCGCACCTTCCCCAGGTCCCACCTTCACCGCGCCGAGGAAAAGGCACACCGCTGCCCTCGCCAGGCCAGCCAGAATTCCCAGAAGGACGTCACGAAGCCCTCAAACTCCAACAGGCTGTTGTTAAAATGCCAGTAGGCTGGCCCCGGCCTCTCTGCACACAGGGAGGCTATCACGGTGGCTAGGTGATGGTCAGAAAATGGGGCCAGCCGAATCCTGGAGGAGTGGGCTCGTGAGAGATGGAAGCGTGATAAATAAATGCAGTCCGACCGGGAGTGGCTCGACCGATGGGCTTCCACCCGGACAAAGGTGAACGTGGAAGTGTCATCCAGGTGGTGGTCATGCCAGATGTCCACGAGGGAGTGATATTCAACTATCTCCTGGAGGGTGTCTGCGGCGGCCGGGCTCTGCTTGGTCCCCAAGCAGTCTCACTTCTCGAGGGTGGTATTAAAATCCCCTCCCAGGACTAGGCACTCGTGAGAATCTAAGCTGCCGAGGAAAACGGACGCCTGCTGATAGAATTGCAGCCGCTCCGGGCCCAATGTCAGGGCATAGACGTTAACGAGGTTAACCATGAGCCCCTCTATATGGACCCGGAGATGCAGCAGGTGACCCAGTACGGCCTCGGCGACCCCTAGCACCTCAGGCCGTAGGTCGGGGGAGAACAGGGTCGCCACTCCAGCCTGCCGAATCGTGGAATGGCTAAAGTAGACCCTGTCCCCCCAACTCCAGCCGCCAACTGTCTTCGGCGGTTGGATCCGTATGGGTCTCCTGCAGGAAAATCACAGAGTACCCTCCCTCCCAAAGGAAGGAGAGCACCTGGGACCTGCGGAGAGCCATCTTACAACCCTGGGTATTCAACATTGCGATGGTGAGAGGTGTCACGGGAGAGGAAGGCTGGGGGGGATCCTCACTGGCAGGGACGCTCACATCCCCCAGCGGGCTGCGCAACAGTCCTTGACCCATCCCGTAGGGAGTAATTGGTCATAGAAGACTTGGACCCGCCAGTAAGCCGAGGCATCCTGCTTCCCCGTCCCTTTACTTTCCCCCATGAGGGCCCTTGTGGCCCAGAGGATTTGAAAAAAATCCCCCGATTGCTGGAGAGCAAGCTGTACCTTGTTGCGGGAGCCACGGACATCCTCTAAAAACTTCCACAGCTCCCCTCGCAGCTCATGGGCGGGTGGGGTTACGTTTTCCCGGTTGTTCCCTGGCGGGGCCCTTGGTGCAGCCCCATGGTCCACTAAAACGGACACGCAGGGTGCGGACCCCCGACAGGGTGCCTGATGGGCTGGAGCTTCTAGGCCCGCCTCAAGCTCTGGGGCGATAGGGGGCAGTGGAGGGAAGACAGCAGCTCCTAATGGGTCGGGGCAGGAGAACACAAAGGCTGCTCCCTGGGGGTCATCAGTTGGGAAAGGGAAAGAGACAGCCCCGGTGGTGGCAATGACATTGTAGGAGGTAAATCGGATAGGGGTAGGGGCAGGGGCAGAGGCGAGGTTCTGGGTTTCGGGAGGCAAGCAGCTGGATAGTGGCGCCTCCCGATCAGACTCGAAGGTTAAGGGGGTGGGGAGGGAGCTCTCAGTGATGCCGGGCGTGGGCTCTACGGTGGATTTAGCGGCCACAGCATCAGGAGGTGGATTATCTTCTTTTGGGCCCCTGTCTGGGAAGGAAATTGATTGCTCCGCACCAACAGGGGGTGCCCCTGGCAACTTGTATCCTGGCCGCGTGGCACCGGTTGTCACCTGAGCAGGTTCGGTGGTCATTAGCGGGGCGCCATCAGCGGCCGGGTCAATGGAGGAGTCCAGGGGCTCCTCAGAGGTGGGAGCAGAAGCAGCAGTTGGGGGGAGGGAGTGTGGGGAAAAGAGGGGTGGAGTGAGGTTGCCCAAATCGAGGTTTGCTGGCAAAAGGTCGTCCTCCCCCTGGGTGACCGGGGTAAGATCTAGGGCCTCGATCTCCTCGAACATGGAGGAGAGGACACTTTCCGTCGCCCCAGGGTTCTCCCCGCTGGCACCCGCCACGACGGTTGCCTCGGGGTTCACGGGGGCTTCGGGTAGTGTCAGGACAGAAGGGGCTTCCTCGAGGGTCTCGGAGGGGAGGGTCTCCCATGTAGGGGAGACACTACCTTCCGTTGCTACCACGTCTTTCCCGGCTGACACCAGTGGATGGGACGCACTCGTGGGCAAAGCGGAAGGTTCGGTATCGATGCCCCCGTTCCTGGTCTTCCGGGGAGCCTCCACCTTGGGTAGATAGGTGGAGCTCGAGACTTCCGCTTGCCTCGCTTCCCCTGGACTAGGGCCCAGCCCTCCATGGCATCATCTGGGGGCTGGTTAGCAGGGGTCGTGTCAGGGGGTAAAGGCGATGGCTCAGGGGCTGTGGGGGAGCGGCATAAGGGAGAGAGGATTCTCCCTGGGGCAGCTCTTTCCCATGCCTGGTGGTATCTCTGCCACACCCTCCTCCATAGGCCCCGCCAGATTGTCAGCAGCAAGGGCGGGGCTCTCCGCTCGTCTGGGCATTGTAGGGGAGGTGCCCCTTGGGCCTGAGAGGGAGAAGTGGTGGTCCGAAGAGGAGGAGGGGGCGGGTTCAGGTATCGGGCGGCCAAGGAGTCGGCAATGACGGGGCTGATGTCCTGCCAGGTCTCAGGGATTCCAGGTGCCCCTCCTTGCCGGGCTAAGGGGCAGTCCCTCCGGACATGCCCTAATGCCCGGCAAAGGTAGCACCGGGCCTCCCCTGTGGAGAAATACACCCGGTAACGGGCCCCCTGGTGGGGGACTAGGAAGGACCCCTCGAGCACCTCTCCGTCTCGTGCCGTCGACGGCAGTAGAAGCTGTACTTGCCGGCAGAAGGAAAAGATGTGACGGAGGGTGGGGTCCTTGCAGCCCAACGGGAGAGGGCTGATGACAGAAACAGGTTTCCCCAAGGTGGAAAGGGCGGGTAACAGGGCAGCATTGAGGAGAAAAGGAGGGACAGAGATCAGGACCAGGCAGACACCCAGGTCCTCTAGCAGCTCTAGGGGGACAAACACCCCCCCACACACAGCCAGGCCCCTCTCCACCGCCTCCTGGGCAGCAGCCTCCGATGCTAAGAAGACGACGACCTTCCCATACATTTTGGAGGCTGCCACAATGGCCGAGGGCCCCACCACCCTCACCAACGCCCACACGTAGGTCTCCACGTGGGGCAAGGCGGGCACCAGGAGGCATCGGACACCATGCTTCCTTGTCATGGTGGGGAAGGGGCCCCAGCCGCTGTTGATGGTGGCGGAGGCGGTGGGCAGGAGAGATGATGAGGGGCAGGCGGGGGGGGCTGCCGCTGCCTGGCCATACATCCTGGGGGCTGAGGGAGGGACATCCGCAGAGCTGGTTAAGAGGGCAGCAGGGAGGGATGCCGTGGTCGGTGGCAGGGCCGCAACAGTGGGGGTGGCCCCTGCCACGGAGGGCTCGGTGGTTTTAGCGGGGCCCTTCCCCTTCTTCTTGCCCTGGCCTTTCCCGCCGGCTGGGGGGGGCTTCCCTAGAGTCTGGGGAGGCGGTGGGCATGGCAGCGGTGGAGGTTGCCTCCAGCGGGGGCAGTGGCAGGTGGTTAACAGGAGTTGGGGTCAGGTAAAAAAGGGACAGGCTGTGGGATGGGCAGTTTGGGGGGGGGGCACATGAACCACTGAACGCTTGTCCAGAGAGTCCTGTTTTGTTGGCTGGTGCTTCTGGCCCACACGGTGGAATCAGAGCAAGCAGCTAAGTTCAGAGGCAGATGTTAAACAGCCAGCAATGACGATGGAGGGGGCAGTGATGAGGATAGTAGTGTGGGGGTTGGGAGGACACAGATGGACTGGGGGGCAGCTCCGTGCTACACCCCATGTCCCTACAAACACAGTCACGACACAGTCAAGGCCTCCCCCCACACGAGAGCACAATTTGAAAGTTACTCAGTCTTAGGCCTCCTCCATGGCGATTTGTAGATTCCCCGGGCGGTATTCCTCTGGTGGACTGCTTTTTCTGTCTGTTCCGGGTTTTCCTTTTTGCATTCCAGAAATGCCGGAGCAAGTGAAAAGATTCCTCTCAACCGGAGATGGGTCCGCAGACAAACAGCAAGCGGCTGGGTCTGGGGGCTAGGTCCTTCCACTCCCCCCTCTGGGGAAGCGGGCCGGCAGCAGCAGCATAAGCTCACATCTATCTAAAATGGTTATGTCCATGGGGCACCCAGAATAGAAAGTAGAAAGGCAACATAGCACAGTAATACATACATTGTACGGATAGATGCTGACATGCTAAAGTTCCCTCCAGGGGATCTGTATCTTCTGTCTGTGGTGTTTAGATGTTGCTTGTAATTATTAGAATTGGGAGCACTGATTGTTGGGAGTCTGAAAGGACAGGAAACAGGAAGTGGGGGGAGGAGTTGAAGAGGCTGAGGGAGAGCTACTGAGGGTGCAGCAGCAGCTGGGAAAAGAGGTTTCCACTTTAAAAAATAAAGTCCTGGTGAAGTTTGTTAGTACCTTGCCTGGCTACTACAACACTGTCCCAGGCCAGACTCCCACTTGGCTTATGCAGGGCAGGAATCAGGATATACTGCAGCAGAAAATGAATGTGGCTGGCTTCCCAGTTGGCCAGTGACAGGGTCCTGGGTCCCAAAAGGATCCTGGCTCTTAGGAGACAGCGCCTCTCCAACACCCTCCTGTTTATCCTCAGGAGTGGGTCTTGCCAGTCTTCCTTGGTGGATAGGGGGAGGAGGGAAGCTTGTGGTGAGCACCCCCCTTGTGTCTTGGATGGGTTGTGCGATAATTGGGTAGCATCCTAGGTCCAAAGTTACACAGCAAGTCTATGAAAGAGTCATAATGCCCAGCCCTATGTTTAATTATGAGATTAACTTTCCTAGTGGCACAGGAAAGGATGGTAGATCAGTATAGAATAAGAAGGGAAAATACAGAAGCAACCCTACTCAGGTAAACATCCTTCATGTCATCCTGATCCAAAATCATTTAGAAATAATAGTTACACTAGTTACAAGGTTAAATACTTAAGTAATAGCAGCAGAAAAGAATAATTAAGAGGAATAGCATACACTTTTCAAAATATCTAAGTGATTTAGGAGCTTAACTCTTTTTCAGAACTGACTCAGGTACTTAAGCCTCATTAACTTTCTAGGCTACTAAGTCACTTTTATGTCTCCTTTCAAGTCTCCCTAAGTCAGTTTTGTGCATTTGAAAATTCTACACATAAGCTATGGTGAAGAGATCCAGATTCAGATGAGATCTGAAAAGAGATGAATAGAAAAAATAAATAGAAAGAAAAATAGATCTGTGAGAAAACGTTTATTATAACTGGTGAAACTTGTCACAAGTTTAGGAAAGTTCCCCTCTGAATTACTGATGAAAAATTAAAGGAAAGTTTTGCATATAGAAATAGAAGATAAATTCAAATATCTGTTTATGCTATGAAGATGATGTATTTTTTGTGAAACTAGTATCTTTCTATTTGGTATAAATTCATGATAGCAAAACTTTTGTAGAGAGTAGATTTTCATTATTTCCAGTGTGGAAACGAAGTTTCATCAGGATATTTTAAGTAATAGCATCCTGTATTGAATCTAAAATATGCTTGAAGATGTAATTTCAAATACCCACATTCACAGTGCAAACACTTGTATTTTCCAGAGCTCTACATGAAATTGATATCTAGATATTTTATTACCTGATTATTACTCTAGTACAGAACTGTAGCTCATATCCTGCTGAGGTTTACATCCTTTTAGAAGAACATTGATTCCTTTTGTTAACCTGGTTCATTTCCCCAGACCCTTCAACAGTTGCAGAAGACAAAATATCATCCCCATTTGCACTTATTCTAATTTTCCAAACCTGTTTAGCCCGTGCCTAACTATAGAGAGATCTTTAAAGTAAAAAGCAACTCTAGAAGCCAGGTTGCTTGCAGGGCACCTATGTTCAAACAAGCTAACAAATGTTTGTTTTTGCTAGCCTTCAGTTAAACACATACAGGGCTCGATTCTGTGTCCACTGAAATCAATGTTACAGCTCTCCTTAATCAGTGGTACATGCTATTACAGGACATTTTGCTGCCATGGCAAAGGCACCGCTTGTTCTGAAACTTTATCTGAAATTCTAAACCTAGGCACAGAAGCCTCTAAATTGTATATAGTTTATGTAATCTTATTTGGTTTCCCTTAATTTTTATTTGTATGCTACAGTCTAGCAATTATTTTCCAATAATTGTACCTGCCTTAAATTCTGCTGTTTGTGGAATATTGATCTAGGTACTTTGTATTTCAACAGTTCAGAGAAAGCAAGCATTGAAGTTAGGCTGTTTGCCAGTAAGCCTCCAGTGTATAGTGCAAACTTTTACATATCTGCATATAAAAGGTTTAGTTCACAGTTGGGTCATTTATATATAATCTTGTTCACCATGAGTGAGCGTGCTCTTATTTAAAACACTGATCTCTACCTAGCTCTAAGAAATGGAATCAGTTCAGAAACTGTGATAAGCATTCTTCAGTGTGATAATGGAGTATTTTGCTTCAGGCATTATTTCACAAGCATTGCAGTTCTCTTAGCTAATACAAAATATTTCCCAAGGAAAAAGACTTGAAACAGACAGTTTTATTACATTTTTCTATGGGTGATAAGGGCCAATAAGGGATCAAAAGGGCCCTTAATCCCATGAATGGAAGATCCACAAAAACTGAATGATCCAAAGCTGGCAATGACAAGTGCTAAAGCTGTCCATGTGGAGCCCATTCAAATGAATAAAGCTGGTCAAAACTCAGAATTTCCATTCCATGGACAATTGACATTTTGAAAATATTTCTGTTCTGAGTCACAAACAAAAATAAATCCCCTCAAAAATTGTTTTGATTTTTTGGCCAAAACTATTTTTATTTAAAAAAAAACGAGCAGCTGGTTTCCTGGCTCCTGGAGAACTCCCCAGGCTGCCCCTGACTCTGGGAGTCTCCAGTGTTGGTAGTCCACCAATGAAGAGCAGGGAGCCTAGAATCCTTGCGAGCACCAGCTTGAGCCAGGGTAGAGTTGCCAGGTTCCCAGCTGTGTGGCAGGGAACCTGGAAGTCCTGAGAGGCCTGATTCATGCCAGGGCTCCCAGACTCTGGGGTGATTTCAGCGGCTACTGAGAAGCCCCATGACTCCATTTCCTGATTCCATTTCCTGACTCCCTACCAGCACCTGCTTTTGGGTGTTTTGCAAAAACCAGGAAGGTTTCCACCAGAAAATTTTAGTCAAAAATTGAGCCATTTCTACATGATGTGTCTACTGAGAATCTTTTTCCATCAAAAAAATGCCAGTTTGTCAGAAATTTTTGAAACCAACTAATGCTGTCCACTGGTTCTCTGCAAATGCTGACCCCTCTTCTCCACCCCTCAAACTATGACATGGAACCACGTGCCTGAGGGTGGGTGGGGGGAGAACCAGAATTGGGGAAAGTCCCAAAACAATGTGCTTATAGGAGTCAGGAAATGGAATCATGGGATCAGCTTCCTACCTCCAACACAACTTTTTTCCTGGGTAATGAGTGTCTTTGCTCTGACTGTGCCCTTGCTGGCTGACATCCCCATTTGAAGCTGCTGACCTCTACCTCCAGTTCTTGTTGGGAAGGGAGGGTGCAGGGCTCAATGGATGTTTCCCTCCCTGACTGTTAGTCACTCATACCACATGCTAGGAAGTTGGGAGAGGTGCCTGCTCACCCTGATGTTAACTGTCACCCACATATATAGTTGAGAGGCAGATTCTTTTCCCCAGTAGCAGATGTTTCCCATCTCTTAAAGATAAACTGAAGCTACTGGCAGCAGTGCCAAGAACTAATAGAGATATCAAGTCACATATTTGTTCTCTAAGCTTAGCTCAGATGAGATGACACATCCTGTTCCAGCAGTAGCTGAACTGAAAAAGAAGTGACCCAATACATGTGTATTTACTTGTCCACAAGTACTGAGACTTTGAAACCTCAGCACTAATCAATACCAATAATCCTGCACTTTTCAGCATAGTCCTTAATTATATTAGTGTGTTTCTATGGAACTAATCAGAGTTTAAGCTCAAAATTCTAACTGACAGTGAGCAGAATGATGCACACATTCTTGCCTCTATGGCCTAAATATCTCAGATGCAGATATAGAATGGATTTATTAACAAAGTCTTATTCTGAAAGTCTAATTCTTTCAGTTTTATGGACAATTTTTTTAGAATGTATAAGTTACTGCATACTTTTATATATTCTTAATTGTTATTGGCCAACATAGAATCATGCATAGATCTGAGTGAATAATTGATTTTTTCAGTTTGATGGCTGACCTGAAAAAATAAAGTAAAATGTCTAATTCTGAACAAAAATTTTCCCCATCCTAGCTCACAAAATAAAAAACAAAAAAGGTTTTATTCAGGTCAAATGAAATGTTTCTAATGTCTATTCAAATTGACATCTTGTTTCCAAAATGTTGATTTAAAACAAAAAGATGAAATGGTATGGACATTTCCAAAACAAAACAAAAAAACTGTTTTGACATTTCCAAAATCTTTTTCAATCTTTTTTGTTTCAGCTAAAATTATTCACCATATTGTCCAAATTTGGGAATAATTTTGGTGCCCCAAATATGCATTTTTTGGCAAATTTACCATTCACCAGAAAAAAATTGCCCAGCTCTAGTCATGAGATCTCAAATGCTTTTGGATTACTATCCACAAAACCTTGCTGTTGAGAAAAGCATGAAATATAGATCACTAAACATGCTCTGAAGCTCAGTGTTTTCATAATGAAACATAACATAGTAGCAAACAAGAAAAAATATAGATAAAGCTGCTTAAAGAAGTGTAACAAAACAAACAATACCTATTTTTCCCCAGATAATTGTTTTCTAAAATATTACTACTAAGAAAGAGATAATGGAATAGAAGTCAAAAGTTATGAAGAAAAAAAATCAATCACAATCACAGTGATTTCTATCTCTTCCTAATTTTTTAGAATTCCAGCCATCAGAACAAAAGTTAAATACTGATTAGTGTTGAGTTTTATAGTGGAAAATACTGTCCTACAGAAAAAAGTGCAAAATTTGGCTTTATATTAAAAGCAGTGACAAACTGTATTTTGCAGCAGAAAAGCCTGAGCTCTATACACATTTATATCAATAAAGTCCTATCTGGCCACAAAGCTGCTAAAGTGTCACCTAGAAACTGACCAAATCCAGTTGCTGCTAGAATTAAGGTGTTTTTTCTGATACCTTGTGAGGTTATTGAGAAGATGATCTTTGTGTGGGAAGAGATTTAGACTTGGCCAAGAAGCACCATACGATTTAGAAATCCTGAAATTTATACAAGTTGACACACCAGGGTCAGAGATGAGAGTCAGAGTAGCAGGAGACAATAGTACATGTGCATGATCAGTAGAAATGAGTAACAGGGATCAGATATTAGAACGAATTATTTTAGACAAAGGATAATTAAGAAAAAATGTGAAATTCAAAGGGGAAAACAAAGGGAATTTGAACAGTGCCACCCTGTCAACAACCAATTAATAAAACATCCCACCCTGCTACTTAAGTGCCAAGAATTCTTGCAGGTGGAAATCAAGGAATATCTAGCTCGCTGACAGCAAGATATGAGAACCATGTTGTACCACTGATTTTTAACAGAACATTCCATTGGTACCTAGTTGTTAGCACAGGCATTGGTAGCCAGGAATCAGGGCCCAGGATCAGAGACAAAGGAGAAGTTAGAGCTCAGGGCCAGAACCAGGTTACCTGAAGTGAGGCAAGACAGGGCTGGGAGCAAGCAGTCACAGGAGCTATCACAGTCATGGCTCCATGCTTTGAGAAGTCAACAAACTGCTCTGACTGGGTTTCAGAGCAAGCCTGTTAGCTTCCCCAGTCAATCAGGCGTGGTGTTCTGTCAGGTGGTCAAGTGAGGTGTGCTCATTAGGCTGTCAGAAGACTGAGCGGGCACAGCTTGCAGAGCCTTCTTCCTGACCATCATCTTGCTCTTCTCAGTTCCATTTAGAAACACCTTGGTTCTTGATACCAGTGTTCCTCTTCCTATATCTCCTCAAGTTTCTGTTTCTTTCTGCTTTATGCTACTGAATGCTGATGAAATGATACATAATCCAGGCCCAATCTTCTTTCCCCACCCCACTTATTTCTTCGTTACTAAATATGGATACCATGTAGATCAGGTTGCCTGGCTGCCATGTAACTATTCTCATTAGGTGGGTCCAGTTATATCAAAATGCTTCCATCTTTTGCATTGACTTAAGCAATATCTAAAGCTGAAGGGGTCAAACACGTGGACAAGGGGATCCAGTGGACATAGTGTACTTAGATTTCCAGAACCTTTCACAAGGTCCCTCACCAAAGGCTCTTACGTAAATTAAGTTGTCATGGGATAAGAGGGAAGATCCTTTCATGGATTGAGAACTGGTTAAAAGACAGGGAACAAAGGGTAGGAATAAATGATAAATTTTCAGAATGGAGAGGGTGGTGTTCCCCAAGGGTCAGTGGTGTTCCCCAAGGGTCAGTGGTGTTCCCCAAGGGTCAGTCCTAGGACCAATCCTATTCAACTTATTCATAAATGATCTGGAGAAAGGGGTAAACAGTGAGGTGGCAAAGTTTGCAGATGATACTAAATTGCTCAAGATAGTTAAGACCAAAGCAGACTGTGAAGAACTTCAAAAAGATCTCACAAAGTGACTGGGCAACAAAATGGCAAATGAAATTTAATGTGGATAAATGTAAAGTAATGCTCATTGGAAAAAATAACCCCAACTATACATACAATATGATGGGGGCTAATTTAGCTACAAATAATCAGGAAAAAGATCTTGGAGTCATCATGGATAGTTCTCTGAAGACATCCACGCCGTGTGCAGCGGCAGTCAAAAAAGCAAACAGGATGTTAGGAATCATTAAAGGGATAGAGAATAAGATGGAAATATCTTATTGCCCTTATTTAAATCCATGGTACACCCACATCTTGAATACTGTGTACAGATGTGGTCCCGTCATATCAAAAAAGATATACAGGCATTAGAAAAGGTTCAGAAAAGGGCAACTAAAATGATTAGGGGTTTGGAACGGGTCCCATATGAGGAGAGATTAAAGAGGCTAGGACTTTTCAGCTTGGAAAAAAGAGGAGACTAAGGGGGGATATGATAGAGATATATAAAATGTGGTGTGGAGAAAGTGAAGAAGGAAAAATTTACTTGTTCCCATAATATAAGAACTAGGGGCCACCAAATGAAATTAAGGGGTAGCAGGTTTAAAACAAATAAAAGGAAGTTCTTCACACAGCGCACAGTCAACCTGTGGAACTCCTTGCCTGAGGAGGTTGTGAAGGCTAGGACTATAACAGGGTTTAAAAGAAAACCTCTATGAATTTATCTAGTTAAGTCCATTAATGGCTATTAGCCAGGATGGGTAAGGAATGGTGTCCCTAGCCTCTGTTTGTCAGATGGTGGAGATGAATGGCCGGAGAGAGATCACTTGATCATTACCTGTTAGGTTCACTCCCTCTGGGGCACCTTGCATTGGCCATTGTCGGTAGACAGGATACTGGGCTGGATGGACCTTTGGTCTGACCCAGTGTCGCCATTCTTATGTTCCTTTTAGAACTCATAGTGAACTAAACAATGTGTAATGAACCTGTCAGCTCATTACTAGGTATATTCAGTTCACTCCAGCTGAAGGAGACAATGGATCTAACCTGCAGAAAGCATGGTTATCACATTCACCATCCAACCTATAGAAGGCTTTATAATCCCTAGCATTCAGGAAACTGAGGTAGTATGTTGGGATCAGACTCAGGAGACAGCCAGAGTTTACAGGTGAGTAGAAACACTGGAGGGAGCTGGGAGCTGGCTATTGAGAGAAGGCCAAATAATGGGCTGGATTAGGAGCTGTTTTGTTTTTTCTGTGACTATTAAAAATCACTGCATGTCGGGTATTTGCACCCTTTATTTCTGACACTCCTAGGAAAGTAATCCTATCACATAGAATCTGTGAGCATTTATGGACACCCATTGAGGGCTAAAGCCTGTAGAGCCCAGTGCTTGGAGCTCTTAAAATGCTTTCTTCCAAGCTCATGATACGCAGGCATGGTGCCAGATACCTAGAGAGGATTGATGTACTACTACACTCACAGTGATACCTTGACATACAGATTGTCAGTTACAAATGCATTTGGGCTCATGTTCCACCAGATCTTGAAATTTGAAGTAAGGGAATACTTTGCAGTCCTCCTTGGGCTAAAGTCCCACTCATGTCCTGGGACTTCTGCCTGAGTAAAAGACTGCAAGTTTTATCTCCAAGTGTGCCTGACGTGAAGTTTACTTCTTGCATTTATTTTCTCCATGGTAGCAGAGTAAGAACAATGCGTACTACATGTTAGGTCAAAAGGCTTAAATATTTCACTATCGAGCTTGAGACCAATGTCAGTTTACATTCATTGCCAAGAAGAATCAGCTGTAATCACTTTCTGGAATGTGCTTTAAGTCTACTGGTGACATCTTTAACACATTGATGGGAAATATGAGGTCATACTTTGGACAGTATCTCTTGTTCATTATTATGTTTATTATAACTTGTATTAATGTTACAGAAGCAAGAGGTACAGAATGTCAATTAAATTTATTTTTATTTAAAGGAATTATTTATTTGCCATATTCAGAACTCTCTCAGAGAGCTCATGTTTAAAATTTTAATGCAATTCATGTATTCGAGTATGATTTTGCATATTGGAAATCATGTACTGAACAATACTAGAGAAATTGTGTAGTATTCCTTTCCTTCTGTTCTAGCATATGATCTGGAATTTAGACCTTAATACCTTTTTCTTAATGTCCTACTGAATTCTTGTGTTCCTTTTTACCATAGTTTTAGTTTTTCTTGTTACATTTGGTTGGCAACTTCCCTTTGACTAGGATGATTTGGTTTATCAGTTGTTGCTAACACATGTAGACTCAGATTTTAAGGCCAAAAGGGACCATCACAAACAACTAGTCTGACCTCCTGCACACTGCAAGCCACAGAACATTGCCCTCCCACTCCTGTAATAGACCCATAACTTCTGGCTGAGTTACTGAAGCCCTCAAATCATGATTTAAAGACTTCAAGTTACAGATAATCCACCATTTACACTAGTTTATACCTGCAAGTGACCCATGCCCCATGCTACAGAGGAAGGCTAAATAAATAAATAAAAATCCAGGGTCTCTGTCAATCTGACCCAGGGGGAAATTCCTTTCCAACCTCAAATATGGCAGTCTGTTGGACCCTGAACACTTCAGCAAGACCTACTAGCCAGACACCTGGGAAAGAATTCTCTGTAGTAACTCAGAGCCCTCTCCATCTAGTGCCCCATCCCCAATGGCTGGTGATGGGGATTTGTTTCTAACATTGTAGTCAGTTTCATCATACATCCCCTCCATAAAAACTTATCAAGCACAGTCTTGAAACCAATTAGGGTTTCTGCCTCCACTGCTCCATTTGGAAGACTGTTCCAGCAGTTGACTCCTCTGATGGTTAGAAATCTTAATCAAATTACAAGCCTAAACTTGTTGATGGCTGGTTTATATCCATTTGTTCTCGAATCAACTTGGTGCTTACCTTAAATGACTCCTCTCCCTCCCTGGTATTTTTCCCTCTGATGTATTTATCGAGAGCAACCGTATTTCCCCACAGCCTTAATTTGGTTAGGCTAAACAAGCCCAGCTCTTTGAGTCTCCTCTCATAAGGTAGATTTTCCATTAGTCTGACCAAAAACCATCAATGTTCCCACCACTGTATTTAAACATCTCAAAGACCAGAGATCCAGCAGGGGTATTGAAGTCTAAGTGGAAAAATAAAAAGCATTCAGGGCTGCTAGTGCTCTGATGGGCACTCAGATATCCATGATAAAATCTTGAGCAGACCATGTACTCTCATTGTGCCTAATGTACTTTCATACTCTTCTATGTCCTATTTTTAATTATAAAATGGATTTTCTAAAAAAAAGTTAAATCTACAATTGAATATATTTATTGAAAAAAATTTATTTCTCCTCTTTTGAAAAAAAATCCAGATTAGCTAGAACATACAAAACTGATATTTAGCTTTTTTTTAAACTTTTCCCCATAAGGCTTCTTCCCACACAACTAATTTTTATAGTTCCATTTTGAAGAGTAATAGCACCCACACACACACAGACATAAAATAGTGTGATCACATTTGCAAGTTACAAGTTCAATCTTCATCAGAGGCTCACTTTGCCTTGATGGAGAGCTATATTAGTGAGATAGCAAAGCTCAGATATCCACAGCAGCTGGGCATCTTTCTATGGCACTATCTTGCATGTTTAAAGGATAGACATTAAACCTGATTTAACCTGAACATACCTGATACCATACAGCATACCCAAAGTAGAGAACAGAGACTTCACTGCATTATGAAGTATTGGAATATCATGTTAATCTGCCACCTTCTAAATGCTAAAACCCACATTTTTGTTGATTCCATATGGGGCAGCATTATAATTCCAGTGACTTAAAAAAAAAAATCTTGTCTACTTCACCTGAAAATGTACTGAGATAAATGAGTATAGTGTAATACAGTATGTGAAAGGAAAAACACTCAAAAGGAATCAATTCTGAGACAGGTGAAAGCTGAATAGCAGCAAAGGCAACAGGTGGACTTTAAAAGAGAATAAGATCTTATGAGTACCACTCATTTTAAATAACTGCTTAGTTCATACCTGTTATATCTATTTAAAATACTAAAAGTAGGTGCAAAAATTAAGGCTTTGGCTAGTTTGCAATTTTCATCTACTTCATATCAAACTGCACTTGTATTTTACCAGAGAGGATGGAAAAACTAAGGTTTGTAATTTTATAGCAATATTATCACAATTGAAGTATATCAAATAGGGTTGCCAACTTTCTAATGGCAGAAAGCCTAAGATCCTTGCCCCGCCCCTTCTCCGAGGCCCTGCCCCCATTCACTCCATCCCCTTCCCTCTCTTGCTTGCTCTCCCCCACCAGCTCACTTTCTCTGGATTGGGATAGGGGGTTGAGATGCAGGAGGTGGGTGAGGGCTCTGGGGTGAGGCTGGAGAGGAGGGGTTTGGCATGCAGGAGCCGGGGCGGGTGAAGGGTTCGGAGTGGGGGAGGGGGCTCTGGGCTGAGGCAGCAGATTGGGGTGTAGGAGGAGGTACAGGCTCTAGGGTGGGGGTGCAGGCTCCGGAGTGGGGCCAGAAATGAGGGGTTCAGGGTGTGGGAAGGGGCTCCGGTCTGGGACATTGGGTTGGGGTGCGGGAGCAGATGAGGGGTTTGGGGTGCAGGAGGCGGTGAGGGGTTTGGGGTGTAGGCCAGGGTTGCTGGGGGTACAGGCTCTGGGTGGGGCCAGGGCTGAGGGGTTTGGAGTGAAGGAGGGGGATGGGTGAGAGATGAGATGAGGGCTCTGGGGAGGGGCCAGAATTGAGGGGTTCAGGATGCAGAAGGGGCTGTGGGGTGTGTGCTCCGGGAGGGAGTTGGGTGCAGGAGGGGGTTCCGAGCTGGGGTCAGAGGTTGGGGCACAAGAAGTGTGCGGGCTTCAGGAGGGAGTTGGGTGCAGAAGAGGGCTCAAGGCTGGGACAGGAGGTTGGGGTGAGGGATGCAGGCTCCAGGCGGCGCTTACGTCACGCGACTCCTGGGAAGTGGCAACATTTCCTTTTGGCTCCTAGGCATGGGGCAGCCACAGGGAGTCTGCGCACTGCCCTCACCCAGAGGCACCTCTCCCACAGCTCCCATTGGCCACAGTTCCCAGCCAATGGGAGCTACGGAGCCAGCACTCAGGGCAGGGGCAGCGTGCAGAGGCCCCATGGCCGCCCCTATGCCTAGAAGCAGGAGGGACATGTTGCTGCTTCCGGGAGCTGGGCAGAGCCAGGTAGGGAGCCTGCCAGTCCTGAGCCAACTGGACTTTTAACAGCCTAGTCGGCGGTGCTGACCGGAGCTGCCAGGGTCCCTTTTTTCGACTGGGCATTCCAGTCAAGAACCAGACACCTGGCAACCTTAGTACCAAACAAATAGAACAACATTCTGTTTATGGTAATATTTGTGATTAAACAAATTCTAATGCCCAAATCATACCATCAACCTCAGCCTGGACCAGTCCACACAAGAGATCCATTTCCTGGACACTACTGTACAAATAAGCGATTGTCACATAACCACCACCCTACACCGGAAACCTACTGACCGCTAGAATTACCTACACACCACCAGCTTCCATCCAGACCACATCACAAGATCTATTGTCTATACCCAAGCACTCAGATACAATCTCATTTGCTCCAATCCCTCAGACAGAGACAAACACCTACAAGATCTTGATCAAGCATTCTTAAAACTACAATACCCACCTGGGGAAGTGAAGAAACAGATTCACAGAGTCAGAAGGGTACCCAGAAGTCACCTACTACAGGACAGGCCCAACAAATTAACAGAACGCCACTAGCCATCACCTTCAGCCCCCAACTAAAACCTCTCCAGCATATCAAGGATCTACAAGCTATCCTGAAGGACGATCCCTCCCTCACAGACCTTGGGAGATGGACCAGTCCTCACTTACAGACAGCCCTCCAACCTGAAGCAAATACTCACCAGCAACTACACATCACACAACAGAAACATTAACCCAGGAACCAACCCCTGCAACAAACCCCACTGCCAACTCAGTCCCCGTATCTATTCAAGGGACACCATCATAGGACCCAACCACATCAGCCACATCGTCTGCACATCTACCAATGTGATATATGCCATCATGTGCCAGCAATGCCCCTCTGCCATGTACATTTGCATAGAGACTGTCCGGTTTGGCCAAAGAATAAATGGAAACAAATCAGATAACAAGAATTAGAACATTCAAAAACCAGTAGGGAAGCACTTCAATCTCCCTGGACACTCAATAACAGACTTAAAAGTCGCCATTCTTCAAAAAAAAAACTTCAAAAACAGACGTCACCTTGAAACTGCAGAACTAAAATTAATTTGCCCAAATAAATTTGTTAGTCTCTAAGGTGCCACAAGGACTCCTCATTGTTTTTAGCTTAAACTTTGTAATAGAGACAACCAAGTCCAGAGCCAGAAGCTCCCTGTCCCCAGGAAGGTTAATTACTGTAAGGTGTTTATCTAGTTCTCTAACAATAAAACCCTATCTCACATGGCTTTAAAACATTGCTTTAAAAATAGTGCAGATTAAACAAATCTCTTTACTTGTCCTATGAAAATAGTGGTTGTAGTTTTAAATGAATTTTCATAAATGTGCTATTAACGGGTTGTCTTCTAAAATCTAAAGGCATGTTTAACTACAGTATTCTTTTCCATAAACCCCAAGGCAAGTTTGAAAGGAGATAAATGTCTTAACACTAACTCCTACTGGTTAAATTTAACTGTGCAGTACACAGATAAGATCAATATTAAGCAACATTTCAGAATTGATTATTATGCAAATCAATCTGCTTACAGCTTGCTAAACTCTACTTTTTAGCTGTAATAAGCTTAGTTTTGTATTTATAGCTAACATTATGTGGGGAAAAGGCAGAACTGAATAAAGAAAGAAGATGGAGTTTGCTGTGAACTCTACAATTTGAGGCTTGATCCTGCAAAGTGCTGTGCACTCAACTCTTACCTTCAGTGTCTTGGAACTAAAAGGAACTACTCAAGTTTACAATTAAGCATTTTGCAGAAAGGAGAGCAGACAGCTCAGCACTTTTCAGAATTAAACCCTTAACATCCATCATAATCCATAATGAGGAAACATCAGAAGTTTGAAACAGAATACTAAACCACTGGGAGCAATGTGTGGTTTTTTATTATATATTTATTATTTTTAATCAGCTATGAAACTCCCTGGAAAAAGTCAAGATGGGCTGGATTATTACCACCTTTAAAACTCAATGCAAGAATTCTCTTTGTACAGACTTAACATTAATAATGACAACTACAGATGGCTCAGCTATGTCAAAGTAAAATATGTACTTATGACAAAAAGGAGGAGAGTATGCTCTTTTCAGATGGAAATTATGCTTCAGAAATTAGATGAATAGTACCTATATACTGTGGGATGGACATATCATAAACTATCTGGATAAACAGAAAAAAAACCTCTTCAAACCTTGCTATGACTACATTGTTTAGAGAGAATGGATGGTCTTTTGGTTAAGCCTTTAGATTGGGAATAGATGATCAAAATTCACATCCCAGGTTCAGTTCCAGTCTGTGTCACTTAATGTCTCTGGCACAGATCCTCAATTTATATAAATGGCCATGGCTCAATTGTTGGGAGGTAAGGGACAGTTGCCATGTGTCTGTACGGTGCCTACCACTACGTGGCCCTGATTTCAGGCTGGAACTCCAGGCACCACAGGAATACAAAACTAAGCGACACTTATAACCTTGGAGACTCCAACAGTTTCTTAGACAGTGAGACATCAGCATTCAGATTAAAATATTAATAGTTTTGATTTGTATTATGGTGGTGCCTAGAAACTCCAATCGAGCACTAGCATTCAACTGTGCTAGACACTATACAGAAAACTAACAAGAAGTTATCTCAATTTCATTGGAGTTAATCCACTCGAACACTTCTTGAACAGCACAATCCTCTGGTTAATTGTCACAAATTGAAGCCATCCACAATGCTGCTGGGAGAGTTTAATTTTTTTTTAAATCCTGATAAAGGGAATATTCAGCAATGGTTATCAATCACATTCACTATTTCCAGATCCAGCATCTTATAAAGGATACATCAAAATCCTTTCAATTTTTCAGGAAAAAAAAAAAATTAAGTCAAGCAGTTTAAAAAAAAAAACAGAAGCTTCCCATTTGTGTTTCCACACTCTCTGCTTCCTTTTGATAAAACAGCTGTTTATCATAGTGTAAGAATTTTTTATGCAGAGTAGGATCAGCATTAGTAATAAAATAATGAAGTCTTAAATAGCACTATTCAGCAGTGCATCTAATAGTACTTTACAAAGGAGGTCAGTATAACTATCCTCATTTTACAGATGGGGAAACTGAGGCAAAAGAGGGGAAGTGGCTTCCCAATATCACACAGCGGATCAGTGGTACAGCCAGGAATAGAACCCACATCTCCTGAGTCCTAGTCCAGTGCTTTATTAGGCCACACACTTTAAAAAAGCAATTAACTTTTACTAAAGCAATTCATAACTGGAAACTGATGATAGAGAAAACATAAAATGTACAAAGCCAGAATGCCAATTCCATCAATCCACCCAATATCAAACAAATATTCCTTTCATAAATTTTGTAATGCTAAAGTCATCCTTTTTACTAATCGTAGTTGCTTCTTCAAGATTTCTGCAGGAGTATGAACTTGTGATTATCTCCTATTAAAAATAAAAGTACAGTCAATGTATAATCTTTTCTGCTTCCAATGAATGGTTGCAGGTCTCACATATAGTCTCCCATTGACTATACAGTACTAGCAAATATCAGGATTCACGTTGTTTAGGTGTAGGAATACCTTCTGCTTTGCAGATCTGTTGGCAAATGGCTGAGAGTGCCATTTAATTTGTTTTGACTTTTTAATTGTACTCATTTTCATTTTTCAAAAAAATTAAGTGTCTCACAGGTACAATCTAGTCCTTAGTATGGTATACAAAGTTACAACCAGGAGTACCAGGATTCAGTTACGAAAAGGAACACTTAAGTTGAATGTCATCAAAACCCCATTTAGAATGGGCAATGGGATAGTCTCCAGGGGAATGCTTAACTTCTGTGATCCTACGTAAAATTTCCAAACAGTAAAGAAGTGTGATCAGGTTTCCTTTTTGGAAATAAATTATTTTCTTTACTGAACTATTTGGACTTTCTTCTCCCCTACCTCCCAGTCCTTTGGAAAAAAATAAAGTGTTAAGGATCTTCCCTGTTAATCAATAATAAAATGTAATTATCAATATAGCCACATAAATTGTTGGACATCTTTAGCAGGGGTATCCCAGAAGCCATTTCAGGAGTGAGAGTCTATTCTTTCCTGGATTCTTTGATTTCTCTGCTGACAATTCAGAACTGTTGCTTAGAGATTAGAAAAGGATGGAAACTAGTGTTTGAGTGTGAGTGTCCCACTTTAGCAGTAGTAGTTTAATGACTCTGTTAAATAATCATCAAGCTGAAATAGCAGAGTTTTAACTGCCTCTTACCATACAAGCATCCAGTTTAGAAATACTGTCTCATACCTGACATTTAGTCCATCTGAAAGAGGTACAACTCAGTATTGAGATTCTCTGCCTCTGAGAGACCACAGTGAGCTTAGTAGCATTTGGAAAACTTCTACTATTCTGCTTCTCTCCCAGTGTGATGACAAACATTCCTTTGGGGCCCAATTAAAATGTATTTCTGGGGCTTCATGTCTTCCTTTATCACTTATTTCAAATGCACTCCTGGTTCCTGGGACTACTTGCTTGATAACACTAATTTGTAGAAGAGTCTTAAATGGATAGCACCACCACACTATCTGCTTTTTAGTTCCAAAAGCTTTTATATGTTTGCATTAGGGTTCACCTTTGACTCACACACACACAAAATAAAAAGTGTAGGCAGCCAGCTGAAGCCATGTTGTGTAAAGTGAGGTTGCTATAGCTGTTGGAAGAGATTTCTTTGCTACTGGTTGCACTCTACTTTCCTATTTTATAAATATCATTTGTGCCCTTGCTTATTTGGACTAAAAGGAACTTAATCCAACCTGCATTTAATATAAGTATACATCTACTTCATACCCATGCATCCAGATGGATTATTTGAATGATGGTGCTGAAAATATAACTGGGAGAAAACATTAAGAAATCCAATAATAAACAAACTACACCTCTTACTAGTTAGTGTTTACTTCATGTTTTCCTGAATGCTGCAAATATCTTCTTGTGCATATAAGAAATGTTCACATTTCAAAATGTGACTAGCCTCTAAAATTACGATATACCTTAGGGACAGATTTGTCAGCAAAGCAGCAGTAGTATAGTAGGCCTGTACTTTGAATTATTTAAGCTGCTTACATCAATGGCTACATATGTTTCTCAGAAACACATGAATGATATTATTTGAAGTAGCACATGTGAACAGGTTGTGTGTAGTGCTGGTTTGCTTGGTTTTGTTTTGGCTTTTCATTGATCCATAGCTTGTCTTATCCTGATTGAATATTCCATTTGTAAGCATGGAAAATGCCACACAATTCCTAACACTAGAGGAGGAAGGATGGTCCAGTGAGTAGGGCACCAATTTGGGACCTGAGATCCCCACATTCAATTCCCTGCTCAGCCAAAGGCTTCCTGTGACCTTGGGAAAGTCACTTATTATCTCTGTCTCACTTTGCTGTGGATAATACCTCATGGGGTCTTGCAAGGGTGACTATGTTAAGAGATTGTGAGATGCTCAGATATTACCGAAATGGGGGCCATTTAAATAGGGCCTTAGATAGGCTCATTAGTAGACACCCAAGCTTTAATATACATAAAGAACTCAACAACTGGGAGTAAAATCCAAGATTTTCAGGTAAATACTTTACTAGGCCAAAACAAGGAAGCAACTCCACCTGCTCACATTATAACATAATATTACAGAAATGGCTCAAAATATGCCAATAAAGTATCTTGGCATTTTGGACCATTCCTATAGAATAGTGGGGGGGTTATTTTCAAAAATTAACATTAATATTATGTAGAAACAAATGTTTCCCTACAAGGCTTGGATCTCAAATATTTATTGTCCAAGTCATTCTCCCCTTTGGTGCTCAGGTATTTGTCCCTTTACTCTTCACATTAGTCCCCTCGGTTGCTTTAAAGAACAGAGTGTTCCATTCACCAGGCCAGGAGCAGAATGTGGTTAGTCTGACTTCTCTTGCCTGTAATCTCATTGCTTGCCTGCCATTTGGAGCATTGCTCTTGCCCAACCATGCTTTACCACTAACTCTGCCCTTTCATTCTTACCACACTTCTCTGAATCATCATCTCCTCCCTCTTCTCCTTCCCCTCCTACCACTACTTCTATTTCCTCTTCCTTCTTACCATGCCTCCCTTTAGCATCTTCTGGGGAGTCCAGCTCCTCCTCCATCACTCTCCAATGTGCTCAAACATTGTGGTGATAGTTAAACAGAGAGGGTCCTTCTGGGCTTTATCTTTGGCCCCTGCTCTTCTCATTTGGTGTTCTTTTCTCTGGTCTGAGTGGATGAAAGCACCAATTTCAGTTACCATCTTTACACCAATGGCTCATGATTCTACCCATCTGAGCCTGATTTGTCTCTATCCATTCTACTCTGTATCTTATCTGTTCCTGAATGGCTTGACATCAGCTCAAACTTAACTTGCCCAGAATAGAACTGTTTTACTTTTTCTCCCAAACTCAACTGTGATCTTTCAACTATTACCCCCTCTCACCTCACTTCTCCCCTGTTTAACACACTCATTTGTTTGTCTTACATTGGATGGTTCTCTAAATGAAACAGCTTACTATGTCTTTCCCTGTGTTTGTGCTGCACCGAACACCTGACTCCAATCTCAATTCAGCACTTCTGTAATAATAATAACAACTTGTTTACCCCTCTCTTTTCCATAAATGGGTGTGCATCTGTAGGGGTGGGGAAAGAGGGTAATGCTAGATAGCCATATAGTTATATTCTTTGTTCTGCTCTGGAGTATGATGATTTATATAGCGATGAAGATGTGTAATTTATACAACCTAATGCAAGTTTCAGTGTTGCCATCTTATGTGAGTCTATATCTTGCATTTTTCTCCTGGTGTTCTGAGTTATACAACTGAGAATCTCAACTTTCAATTATTTGATACTTAAACAAAAAAGTAGCTTCTACCCCTCAGGGTTGCAGAAAAAAAATACTGAAAATGTGAACCCTAAAGGATCAAAATATAGAAGGCAATTCAAAGACTCAGTGTTTGTGTTATTTTAAGACTATATCAGACCCCAAAAAGACTGACGTTTTGGACACTTAATGGTTTGCCATGTTTCAGTGTTGCTACTTGGTCCTTAGTGTTCCTACCAATTTGCTCTTGCCTAGGCTACTACAACTCTTTCAGGTAATTCTGTCCAAGTAGCAATGGGTTTATTCAGTTCATTCATACGCTCTTCACTCTCTCACCCAGGGGATCAAAATTCATAGATTTTTATTCCATTTATTGGAAAACAGATTCATGACTCAAGTAATGGATGTGACAAAATTGTGCTCATATGTATTAATGTCTAATGATATCAAATTACTTTCACTGGAAAAAATCAGGACATTATTTTCCCCAAAGCTTTCATGCTGCTATCTTCATGAACAGCTCCCGTTTTATTAATTAAAAAAATCAATCAAACTCTAGTTACTGAATTTCAGAATTAGTTTAGCAGCTTGAGAGAACTGAATAGAGCTCAATGTTAAGTGAATATCAAACAATTTAAAATTACCTTAGCATTCAGTAACTGGTCCATTTCACAAAAAGTCTAGTTACAGACATGCATAAATTGGTTTACCCTGTCCTACTGATTCTCAGTTACAAATTGAAGACTATATGCTCTCCCCCACCTCCATTTCATGGCATAGAATTACATGAATATTGTGTAAAATTCAGAGAAGGCAAGCAAGCAATAGCTTCCCTTATGCTAAAAAAAAAGTGTATTGAATGTGTGGTGGGAGTGAAGGGGAAGGGAGAAACAGAAGATAGTTCATGAAAAATAATGGTCAGGCCTATTATATTAGAAAAATCTTCTCTCTCCCACAACATCTGAAAAACAAACATGCATTAGAAACTCCAACAGCTGCTCCAGATTTATGGTAAGATGACAACTGGGTAAATTCAGAGCTCAGGTTCAGGAAGGTGACTGCATGGACAGTTATGTTCCTATCATTAAAGAAACAATAGTGTGATTCCCTGTCTCACATAAGAGATAAAATTTACCAAAATGCAATAAAAGGAAGTGCAAACCATGAAGAATGGTTGCATGAAATGAGTCCTATAGAACAATATACCATCAAGCAGAACAGAGGTAGAAGTTGACGGAATTTAATAGCACAATGGGTGGATGAATAAATGCAGCATTTAATCATAGTTAAAAATTGAATTTTAACTTCAAAGCCAAACTTTTTAAAAAGGCGGGGGGGGGGGGGGGAGAGAAATGGAAAAATCATAGCCTCTCTGGAGAACAGGGTTCATGGAAGAGTCCAAATATCCAGAGAGCTAGGAATTCCACATTTGTGATTTTTAATTAAAAATGAATGTGGTTACAAGGAAAAACTGCAATAAAAAACTTTAAAACATTAAAGCCAAGCTTTACAGGGAGGTATCAGTCACTCTGTTAAGGAATACAACCTATTCCTCCCTCAGGGAAACTGTACTCACTTTCCTACAGTGAAAAGGAAACCTCAGTCATTATACAGTGGTGAGGCTGAAGGGAGGAGAAATCCTTTACTGTGTGTGAGCATTAGTCTTAATGATCTTAACTCACCTCAGGTGTTCCTTTTGATATACAGCTCAGATACCCATATTGGCTGATATTTAGAGGGACTAATTAAACTAAATTAGAAAGGGAAAACCTCCACAACTCAAAAGAAAAGGTGTGACAGGTCAGAGAAAAAAGTCATTTCTCCACTCATGGCTGAGTTCTTTCCAAACAGGAAATCACAACACCATCCAGTATAATAATATCTCCATCAGATCTCCACTGATTAGCAAGAATCTTCTTGGACCATTTATTTTATAGACATAGTAGCATATAAAAATTAATCGGGACTCCTCTTCAAATACCATCCTTATGATTAATTTCAGTCGCTTCCAATATTCTTAATTTCTTACTCTAGCAATGAGCAAAGATGGCATCAGGTCTTTCACCAGAAAGTAATGTCTTTAGTAAGGTATGCATCAATTGAAAGGTAAAGGACTAAGAGCATCATAATTTTTCCAGACCCTGTAATCATTTTATTTGTTCCTGAAAATGAAACATTTAAGCAAACACATGCTAACCCCATCTCTGTGCACAAACAAACCAAAGAACCTCCTGTGACTTATGTCCATTTCTGTGACTGAGGAGTAGAGGTGATCAGAAAAATATATGGTGGAACCATTTTCCATTAGAGAATGCTATTCCACTAAAGTAAAAAACACTGAAACTGCACGGATTTCACCAAAATCTTGTTTTGGAGAAAAAGCAGGGGGGAGAGCTCTAACAATGGCAAGAAATCCTGTTTCAACATTTTCAGAACTAAATGTTTCAATTTTACATTTTAATGTCATTGTTTTGACCCTATTGTGTGTTATATGTGATATAAAATAAAAAGGCAACAGTTGAAATAGATGTCAAATGAAACAAAAGATGAACAAGGGAAACATAACAGTATAAATAGCTGTGAGCATTGTGGCACTAAATCTTGTAATAATTCTTATTTTTATGACAAGACATGTCTTCCAAAAAACACAGGTTGAAGTGAGTCTCCAGATTCTTTTCAGCCTTTGGCTAATGGAGGAAGATGTGATCTACTCTGATCTTGAAACTATATTTACATCTTCTACTCCACTTCTTTACCCTGAATTATATAAACAGAATTTGTGCATTAGTTGCACAAAGCACATGAAACACTGGTTAAACCAATCTCAATACTGATTTGAGAATATCATGATATGCAATATCAAGAAGGCTGGTCACTTTACACAGTCAGTTATATGTACACTGGCACTCACCATTTTCATAGCAAACAGCAGCAGGACTGTCTTACAGTCTGTCCATACTAACATTTATCATTATGCCAGTTCAGATATCCTAAGAGCAACTGCTTCCACATCTTGTCACTGATGCAAGTAGACACAAATGGGGCAACTGGCAAGTATCAAGGACTTGGGACCCAAGACGAGTAAAATCCATCTTCAAGGTGTACAAAATGGAACTATTGATTCAGAAAGTTCCTGAACTCAGTTTCTATTTTATATTGGGATTTTTAAGTAAGATCCCAAAATAAGTTCTTGTGCATCTCTACTCATAATCTTCTGATTATCCTACCATCCCCAGAGTTACCATAGCCAAAACAAATACAAGAGCAGCATACCACTTTGTGTGTGCTGCTAGTACTATTCCTACACAAGGGTAAACATTAGTTTCGCTATCACAGAAATGGGCTCTTGTATGGCAAACCCAGACAATAGTATGAACCTCACTATTGGTTTAAAGAAAAAGAGTACAGCTCACTGTAGCTCACGAAAACTTATGCTCAAATAAATTGGTTAGTCTCTAAGGTGCCACAAGTACTCCTTTTCTTTTTGCGAATACAGACTAACACGGCTGCTACTCTGAAAACTATTGGTTTAGGGATAAGAGAATTCAATCCTAATTTAGGAGTGGAATTTTCCTCATTCATTACAATTCCCTCTCCCCAATCTCTGCCACCCAAAAAAGAGAGGTTGAACACAATAACCGGCATGTCTGAATTCAAGCAGAACATGTTTGACAATTTATATGCTGGATATACTGTTCAAAAATGGTTCACTGTTGGACCAAAAAAACTTGTTCTGTAATAGTGCCAGGATCAGTGAGATTTTGGGTTATTTATTGCTTACTCATTTGTGATGGTAAAATAATTGCATGTAAAGCTACTGTTTAGATTTTTTAATTTTTTTTAATCTGGGCCACTTGCTCACTTGGTGTGGACTCTCCTCTTTGTACTTCTGTTCATTCTTTGGGCTACTACACAGCAGAAGTGCCTCTTTCAGCACCTGTACTAGTCTACTGGACTAAAACTACAGTCATACCAAATCCAGCTGACAGAGTTTGGGTTCCATTAAATTCCAGCTTCTGTCAAGAAATGCTGGGAACAGCTGGTCTTCGGTACCTCTGCAGAGTCAGGCTCAAGGTGTGCCAAATTAGGCACCCAAAAATCAAAGGTTACTTTTTAAAATTTTGGCCTAAATAAAAACTGTAAATATGTTCACACATACCAAGGAGGAATGCTTAATAATATTCTGAGGTCAACTTATTCTATAAACTGGATTTGAAGGCTACAACTGTACACAATGAGGGAAAATATTCACTTGTATTAATACAAGATAGCAGCCATTACTAGTGTTGTGATCTGTCATTAACTCAGAAGGTCATAGAGTCCTACAAACTAATATCAGGAAGCCCATGGATAATGTCACTGATGTATGGTATTTAGGCCAAAGACACATTTAGAATACCATATATAGTAAAAAAACCCTCTGAAGCATGATTATGAAGAGATACAGATTGCAGAATTCTGACTCAACCCCAGGCCTTTGAGCATAGTACTCACATTTTGCTGAGCCAATTTGCCTCATTGCTATTTGTTATGGTGATTAGTTATTTGGGACAGCAGATCTGTATTCTCTGTACCCTTCAACAGGGTAACAAGCCTTGTGGATAGGGGGGAAAACTGTTTATGTGTGTGTTATCTTGACTTTATTTAGGCTTTGGATACTGTCTTGCATGACCTTCTCATAAACAAACTAGAGAAATACAGCCTAACTTGAGCTTCTATAAAGTGGGTGCACAACCAGTTTGAAAACCATTCCCAGAGAGTAATTGAGGTTCACACTCATGCTTGAATGGCCTATCGAGTGCGGTCCTGCAGGGATCAATCCTGGGTCCAGTTCTGTTCAATATCTTCATCAAGGATTTAGATAATGGCATAGAGAGTTTGCAGATGATACAAAGCTGGGAGGGGTTGCAAGTGCTTTCGAGGATAGGATTAAAATTCAAAGTCATCGGGATAAACTGGAGAAATGGTCTGAAGTACATAGGATGAAATTTAATACGGACAAATGCAAAGGACTCCATTTACAAAGGAGCAATCAGTTGCACACATACAAAGTGGGAAATGACTGCCTAGGAAGGAGTACTGCAGAAAGATCTGGGGGTCATAGTGGATCAAAGGCTAAATATGAGTCAGCAGCATAACACTTTTTTTTGGCAACAAACATTCTGGGATGTATTAGCAGGAGTATTATAAGCAAGACATGAGAAGTAATTCTTCCCCTCTACTTGCACTGATGAGGCCTCAACTGGAGTACTGGGTCCAGTTCTGGGCACCATGTTTCAGTAAATATGTGGACAAATTGGAGAAAGTCCAGAGAAGAATAAAAAAATAACAGTCTAGAAAACGACCTACAAGGGAAGGTTAAACAAACCCAATGTTTTCAGTATGGAGAAGACTGAGGAGGTACATAAGTTTCCAAATAAATAAAAAGTTCTTACAAGGAGAGGGGAGAAAAATTGTTCTCCTTAACCTTGGAGGATAGGACAAGAAACAATGGGCTTAAATTGCACCTAGGGCAGTTTAGGTTGGACATTAGGAAAATCTTCCTGTCAGGGTGGTTGAGCAGTGGAATACATTGCCCATGGAGATTATGAAATCTCCATCATTGGAGATTTTAAAGAGCAGGTTAGACAGACACCTGTCAGGTGTTAGATAATACTTCATCCTGCCATGAGTGCAGAGGACTGGACTAGATGACCTCTTGAGGTCCCTTCCAGTCCTATAATGATTAGGATTAGACCCCCATTTGTCTCCTTCCCCACCCCCAAAATTATTGGTAGCTTATTCCATCCTACTTTGAATCAGGAGGTTGTCACCAAACTCCTTCACAGACATTGTATTAATGGCTCAGACTGAGGACATGTTTTAAGTTTGGTACAATAAAATGTGCATTGCTAATCGGCAGAAATACTACATTTTAATGACTAGTTTTAAAAAAGTAACACCTTTCAGAAGAGCATTTAAATGTAGATGGACTATAAACTACTAACATGCAAAATTTGGTGAATTTGAAACCTGTTTGTATGTCAAAAGGATTTTTAATTGCTCTTTCCACCACACAAGTGTGTCAATAGTGTGAGTAACTGATGCGGATAAACCAGCTCAGCGTGATGCTCACAAACCAGCTCAAATCAAAGCCATAGGCCAATTCACTTCTGCGTGAATATCAAATAAATGTTAATGTTATTGTTTTCAATTACCTGTAACCTGTTTACTATCACATTACATTATGTATACCCTGTACTTAATTAACCCTAGGTCAAAAGTGTATGTTAGGAAGAATTTACTTGATGTGTAAATTGCATTAAATTTAATAAAAAGAAAAGGAGTACTTGTGGCACCTTAGAGACTAACCAATTTATTTGAGCATGAGCTTTCGTGAGCTACAGCTCACTTCATCACGAAAGCTCATGCTCAAATAAATTGGTTAGTCTCTAAGGTGCCACAAGTACTCCTTTTCTTTTTGCGAATACAGACTAACACGGCTGTTCCTCTGAAACCTGTCATTAAATTTAATGAAAGTGTTTTGGATTACTGTAACTAAATGCATTGTTTATATCTCTAACTGGATTCCCCATCAAACAGGATCAGAGCCTTGGAACTCTAAATGAAGCAGCATGCTAACTTCAAAGCATGGGTCATTGTGTTCAACAATGGGAAATCCACAGACCCAGTCTGCATTTAGTCAGAGGAAAAACCCATGTTGTGATGGAAACACTTGCCAGATAGCTGTCTTCCCCAGAAAGCATTAAGAATTGAGCCAGGGAATGATCCTGTATTTCTGATCTGTTTGGACACTTTCAGGGAGCTTCCTTATGCAAGACAGAGGTCCCCAACATTATTTTGTGTAGCCCTGAGAGATTTATGGAAAACTAGCAGACTACTACATCTCTGCTACCACTTTGGACTTACCAACTTGGATTCACCTGTTAATGTATTTTACCTGCTTTAACCTCTCTAACTCCTTTCTTAGCTAATAAATCTTTAGTTACATTAACTAAAGAAATTGGCTGCCAGTCTCGCTCTTCTGCGAAAAGAACATGCTATCCATTGACCTGGGGGTAATGGATCAATCCTTTGGGATTGGAAGTAACCTAATGTGAGGATTTTTGGTTTTAATAATCTTTCATCACAAAGACTAGTTTGTCGGGTGGCAAGATGCACTGGAGAGCTTAAAGGAGCTGTTTATAACAGTGTATAAGTTCATGGTAAGACTAATATAGTTGTTAGTAACAAATGTGTACTCCTGTCTTGGTGAAATCGAATTAGAGAGTATACTACCAGTTTGGAGTGTCTGCCCAGTTTTCTGACAGTTTGACCTGAGATTGGCACACTCGGTTATGAGCTACTTAGATAGCGTGACAGTGACCTAAAAGGTTCTCGCCCTCTGCTGTATCTACTCTTCCCCACTCCCCAGACAAAAATAAGATGCTAAAGGATGGTACATGAGCATATTAGTCCTACAGGTATGTACATTTGGCCTATCCAGGGAAACAGTAAGGAAGACCAGCTATTTAATTACTCTAAGTCAGCCATCTTACAGGTTATCTGAGAAAAGTCAAAGTACAATATGAGACACAGCAACATTCCAGCAAACTTCTCTAGCATTATTTGAGAACTGGGGCAGACCTCACCAGTTACCTACTTGATTTAAAAACAGGAACTTAAATAAAAGTCATATCCTAAAAAGGTGTTTCATCTTCTTGCCATATTTGGAAAAGCTTTTCAATAGACATCTCCCTCTTCTCCATTCCCAGCAGATGAATGCAGGGTGGCAAAGCTTTCCCAAACTTGGTTTGTGGCTTGTTCAGGGTAAGCCCCTGGGGAGGGCCACAAGATGCTTTGTTTACCTGAATGTCTGCAGGGACCGCCGCTCGCAGCTTGCAGTGGCCACGGTTTCCTGTTCTTGGCCAATGAGAGCTGCGGGAAGCGCCACGTGCCGGGCCACCGCTTCCTGCAGCTCCCATTGGCCAGGAACGGCAAACCATGGCCACTGGGAGATGCGAGTGGCTGTACCTGCAGACGTTCAGGTAAACATCATCTCGCAGCCAGCCAGGGGCTTACCCTGAACAAGCCGCAAACCAAGTTTGGGAACCCCTGAACTAGGAGAAATAAGGTTTTATAGAGAAGAATTTTGTCCATTATATAATTTACACTGGTGCCACTTCAGTGATTCATTTGAGTTGCACTGATGAAACTGCAGAACTTGGCACATTACAAGGAAATATTCTGTGAGCTTCCTTTCCATTTTTCTCTAACCCCCAAATGCCATTTATATCTTTTTCCTCTATGCACAAGCATGCCCTTAAAGCTAAAATCTGCAAACAGTTTGAGAAAATAGCCAGAGTAGTTAAAGGGCAATTTTGTTAAATTGTTGTTTGTTTTGACCTTGAGCACATAAACAACAATTCTAGCAACAAAAGTGTGTGGGGGGGGAGAAAAAGTAAAAATCTAGTGATAATGACTTAATTTTTAGACAATCAGCACTTCATAACAACTTAGTTATATCATTCTTCAAGTATCAAAAAAAGTGTGGTATGTGCTGTAGACATGGGGAGAGATCTTCAACCTTGTCCACCACCTTTATTTCAGGTAAGAGGACCTCAATGGCCTAAAGGGGCCCAAAAGTTCCAGAACTGGCCAGGGGAAGGTTTATCTGGCATAGGAACCGAGGGATACAGCTATAAGGCTGCCTCCTAAAGACACACACACACTAGCCACCGAGGAGAGAGCAGGGGCTGAAACATATAGTACTAAGGAAATTCCAGGCAGTGCTGCAGACCATAGGGAAGACTAGGGAGACTGCTGTAAGTTAGACAGGCCCCCAGGGAAGTCTAGTTTATGTCAGCAACTGCTCCAACCCACAGAAGAGCCCAGGACTAGGTGGGCACAAAGGCGTCTCAAAGCCATCTGCGTGCCATTCTCCCTACTCCTGGTCATTCCTGTGCTGCACCTCGTGCACAGGATCTTACCCATGATGGTCCCTGCCCTGAGGAGATTGCAGTGTGAGGTTCAAAACCAGCAAACTTATGTAGATGAGCAGCTTTGCATTCACAAGTAGCCCCATTGAACTCAATGATCAATATGAACTATAGGCCAATCCCAAACTTAAGGTTGAAACCTCTGATTCAGAAGAATTCTATGACTTTAGCCCATTGGTTGCAATGATAACTTAGATATGATTAATGGATCATATTAAACCACTGACTAATTACACCAGGGTTTAGTTTGGTCCAGTATCTCTCTACTTCCTTGAGAGTTGTGTGATATTAAGAATACACTTAAAATCAGGAGGAATTTAGAAATAAGTTGGTAATTAAAAAAAATTATGAACAGCAAACACTGCCAAAAGGATAAGTATTTCAGAGAACCTTTCAATTAAATGTCTCAACTTTACAGCAGTACATAAAAACTATAATTATTCTACAAATTAATTTAACTTTAATAGGTAGATTAACATTTCTAATTTTAAATTAACTTATTTCTGTTAATGTCATATGTGACTAGCTACATTATATACTTTGTACTACATTTGTTAGTATAAATAAAAATTAAGCTGAGAATTTCTAAGGCCACTTTTTACTGTTCTGCCAGTGAAGAGTAAAACGGTACAAACAACTTTCTTTGGTTTGCTGGCAGTTCTGAAAAACTGGGAAAGATTATTTGAGGTCAAACTGCAAACAAACTTTCTAAATTTTCAGCGAATCAAAAAGTCAAAAAATGGTTTTGGATTAGACAAAAGTTTCATTTTGATTGACTTAGATATTTGATTTAAAAAGTTACAAGGAAATTTTGAAATGAAATTTTCAAACTGAAATTGCAACTTTTGTTTTGACAATCTCTACACAACTTTTTTTAAAATATTCTTTAAAAAATGTATCAACCAAAATATTCAGAAAAAAACATGAATTTGCAAAATATTTTGATGTCACCGAATCTGCATTTTTCACTTAAGTTCTGTGCAAAAGTTTTTGCCCAGGTATAGTAAAAAGTGACTTTAAAGTGGACACTTACTTTACACTGCTCTGACAGTACAAAGTTGTTTTGCCCTATTTACACTAAGATTCTTTAAAAAAAAAAATTTCACTTGTGAACTCTCAAATTATACAGCAACGATGATGATCAGAAAACATTGTTGGCCCTTCCCTAATTCTTGTCGTTCTAGTCACCCACTATTGCATTTGGCTATAATTGCTAAAAGGTGGGAACCACTATTTTAACATATTGTGACCTTCCTTAAAAAAAATTCATTTAAGTGTAACACCTTGAATCGGTATTACAAATTATCTGTTAAGGTTGGCTTAAGAGAGAGAAAACTCTAGTTGTAAAGAGACACTAGTTTGGATCCAGCGTCCTTTAGCCCTGGAGTTAGTACAGGTTTGGATAAAGGCTTCGGCTGTTCAGTACACAGTTATAGCATCAAAAGTTCACATGGTTCTAAACAATGCATAAACTTTGTAATGAGTAACAGAGCCATGACCCAAAGAGCCTACAATATGAAAAAGGAGAAGGTACCATACAATACAAAAGAAGCATGCTGTGATCTTTTAATTGTGACACACAACACTTAAGCAAGGGTTTTAACCTTCCAGCTTATCAAGTGGAGGGAACAGGATCCCTTCCACTCAATTACATTTCTGTTCTCACATAACCTTATGTTGTGATGGAACATGTATTTCAAGCTAGGAAACCTATAATCAAGTGGTATACTGCATAAGTGATGTCTCATCATTTTCACAATTGTAGTAGAACAATTCAATTTAGGTACAGTCACCCAAAAGGGGCGCTTGTGAGAGGTGGAGGCCGTTACAGCTTGAAACATTTTTTTCAGAAGTGATTCTGATATAGTCACTTTAATCCAGAAGCTGGGACCTTAAGAAAAAAAAAAACACAAAATATCATGACACTATAAAATGATGACAGTTGGCAACACAGGCTACTCTTTCGAAAAAGAACCATAAATATGCCCATGTCGTGTAGTACTTTAATATTAATTGGCGATATTTCCAAGAAAAAAAACTTCATGAGGAACTAGAATCTGTAATCAGTAACTAAGATGTGATACTATAAAAAGGACAAAGGAGATGCAAACATTTATGACAAGCTGGATTTGTTTTGATATGGGCAAAATAAATCAACTACAGTAGAAGACAGTCTGTATATGACTGATGCTGAAGAAAAGTCAGCATGTAGCCTAATATATTGGAGAGAGACTGTTCAAAAAGAGAGCAGGTCATCCTTGTGAAAATATCTGTAGTAATTCAAGACATTTGGGTGTGCTGCTGAGTAAATTGTGATCAGGAAAGTTCCTTTTGGGGCAATATCTTAACACCTTTTAGAGAGAAAAACACCATGTAGCCTCCTGAAATATTTGCCTCGTCTTTCTAATAATCCCTTCCATTTCACTGCCACAATTTAGCGATTATGTTTCCTCAAGATGTAGGAGAGGATCAACATCATATTGTTCCAGTGAGAGATTTCCCTTCAATACCATCTTTTAGTTCAAATTACATGAAAATTAGAAAGGGACTACAAGGCAGGGCGAAGAGAAGAGGTTTTTCATGTGTTTATAGACAGTTTCAGCCATGGAGTAGGTCAATGTAAATACAGCAAAATGCTGACCTATTTCTCTCTCCATAAAACTGCATTCTGACCATTTCAATACACAGAGGAATGAGTCAAACGAAGGAAGAAGACTGCATAAAAATCAGTAAAAATTGCCTCACAAAGCCATGTCTCCCTTTGAACACTAATGGGAGAAAGCATTCTGGACTTGACCTCTATCTTAACTTGTCAGATGGAGTTAAATTGTTGATCTTTGTTTTTCATTTTGGTTAACCTTAAATGATTGCTCATATCAATAAGAGACCTCTGTGATTGTATCATAACTGTGGCTAGTTAATTCAAATGGACACTGGATTTTCAAGGGAAAACAAACTCAAGGAGGGACACTGGAAATCAGGAAGCCTGTCATTTATTTTTGAGACTGTTTGAAGTTTTTTACTCCTTCACTTAATTAGATTGTGATCCCTTTGGGGCATTTTAGCATGTAGTGTGCAGTTCCTCACACAGTGAGGGCCCCAATCTTGATGGGCACCTTTTTGGTACCATCACTGGTGTATTATTAAACTATGATCACAAAAGGGACGGATTTCTCTTTTTGAAAGGTCCCCTGATTAGAAAGCAGAGCTGTTTTCTTCAGGGTTGTTCTGCACCAGCTAGTTATTCTTTATGTATTCTCAAGAAGTTCTGGAATAAAATCAAGGGGCATATTTGTTTCTAGAATCATGTCAGTTCTTTTTTTTTTTTTTTTTGGGGGGGGGGGGGTGCATGCATTCCCACAGCATGTGGAGCAGCGTTCCACTTATAGTTAGAGACCTTTTGCTTTTAATGCCCAGTTGTATTAGTACTAAGTGTCAACTTTTTAGTCTTAAGTGGATTCATTTATACCAGTCTGGGAATGCAGAGGATTACGTTTGATTTACTTTGAAAGTATATGCTTATAAAACTACATCATGTAGATTTGTGTGTGTTGTTTCTTAGGTCCCTAAAACTGACAACCCTTTGTTTTCACCTGGTTTGGAGCTTTGTTACTTACTAACGCGAAACTCAGCCCACAAATGAAGAAACTTTAACAAACATTTCATCTCTGAATTCCCTGTCTGAATTCCCTGTCAAACAGAACCTGTGCTTGCTCCTTGTGTTTTACTCTCATGTGGATTGCCTGCAAACCCCACTCACCTAGAATATCTCTAGGAGACAGACTCCCCAGTCTGGAGTCCTTGGGCAGGGGCGCGTTTGCAAGGTAAACTTGCAACACCCATCCATGCAAACATCTCACTGGTATCTACAGGAATATGGCCTGCTTTGCTGGATCCTCAGTGATCAGGACCATATACCTGACTGCTGCCTTCTTCCCTAGCTGGTCTACCATATCAAGAACCTTTAAATCACAAGTTGATGGGGGGAAATGTGTGTATATATATATATATCAATTCTCAAGAATAGGTGTTCACCGTGCAATATTTTCATCATTTCACCTCTAAATATTTTATGTGGATGCTTTTCCTATTGATTAGCAGAATAGATACTGCTACACATTCCTAACTGCTCTCTTTGCTGGATGCTTTGTTTTGAACTGAACATCGTGGGGAATTACACCACAGACCCAAAAATGTATTTAACATATTGTAGCTTTTATCATCTTTATGATGATGATTTGTGTTGAAGCACTTCATGCACATGGTTTGTGACTCATTTTAGGTATGAATATACTTAAATGACCTTCTGTAAGTTATTGACAAACAAAAAATGGCCCCAGACATTAATTCTGCAGTATCACTTTTTTTGTTGTTGGGTTTTTCTTTTAAGATTTTGTCAGAAGTATCTTGGAAAACAAAGCCTCCTGCTTAAAGACAAGAGTTGTGATATGTCAGAATTGATGTAGAGCATGTTACTGAAATCATTGCTCTGGGTCCTTCTTCAGCATGGAAATTATATTGATACAAAACAAGGTTTTAAGTGATAACTCCTTATTTGACTAACATTATAATAAAGGTCTACTAACAAGACATTTTGTTCTCTTGTAGCTAGAAACCAAAGAGAATCTGACCCACTCTCTTGACAGATATCTGGATTTACTAGCGTATTAGCTTTGACAAATGAGATGTGAGCAGCACTGCATTCCAGATGAAAATGTACCATTACAGCTTTCAATACTTACAGCTGTCACAATTTCCCTACTGTGAAGTGTCAGAGTTTCCCTCATTTAGGCAATGTCTACACTAGCACTTGTGTCAGTCAGGGGTGTGAAAAAAACACACCCCTGACCGAGAAATTACACTGACAGAAACACTGGAGATGCTCTCCTGCCAACATAGCTACTGCTGCTCATTGCGGGTGGTTAAATTATGCTGATGGGAGAGCCCTCACACAATGGGGGAGTGTGGCTACACAGGAGACCTTACAGCAGCGCAGCTGCATCGGTACAGCTGTGCTGCTGGAAGGTCTCCCATGTAGATATATCTGCAGTATCTTAGGCTGTTTATGTTTTCAGTCATAATTGGCTTGAGACTAATCATCCCCTCCCATGGAAAAACCTGTGAGAAGAGAAGTTTCTTTATGAAAATCAGATTCTGGAGATATGTATTTTCCCTTGGATGAGGTGGGGATTCAAATTCCTTGTCCCACAAATGGGAAGGAAGCTAACTGCGCAGATGCTTCTAGAATCATGGGAAAATCCCGGAGCACCATGGGAGGACCAGAATTTCTATTCTGCTTCGTAGGCTGCCATCCCATTGGCAGCATGGCTTCCTCATGAGACATCCTGGCTAGTGGCTTCCCATCTGTACTTTAGTCCCTTCCCTCTGAGGTGTTAGAAGACCCAGAACAAGAGTTAAAGTTGAAAGGAACAGCATTAATTCCTGCTGCCGTTTTTCCACAGAAAACTTGTGGTTTTGCCGAAGGATGGCATTTATAGAGCAGATGTTTCCCAATTTCTGCCCCATCTATTGCCCCTCCCTCACTCATCCAAACCATAAAGCAAATTACTTTCATGGAGGTAGTCCATGGGGTTGGAAGAAGGAAGGAAGGGTGATTTGTCTTAGGTTACACTCTCCAGGCCCCTGTCCTCTATGCAAGAGAGATTTCTGTAGGCTTTTTTCTTCTCTGCCTTTCAGTGGAAGGGATGATTTGGAACTAGATAAACAGTGACTATAGACATCCCAACCAAAAGAGATGCTCACAAGAGGTAGGTGTCATGCCATTACACCCAGAAACTCTTTCAAAAATTATTCTAATATCACATCAGTCCGGGAGCTGGGATCTTAAGGGGGCAGAGGAGGAACCCCACACACTAAATACTAGGAGACACTATAAAATGGTCAGAGTTGGCAACACAGAATTGCTACTCTTTCAAAAAGAACCATAAATATGCCCATCTTGTTTGTGATACTGGAATATTAATTATATCCCTGGAGAAAATGGTTTGCCTTCTGGGGGCCCTTCCACTCCCAACTTTCTGGCTGGCTACTAAATAGATCCCCTTCTAGAGGTTTATCACTGTCCAATTGCAGGCCACTTCTCCAGTGGCCTATCGGGGGGACCCAGGCTCACTCACTATTCCAGGACCCAGCCCAGTAACCCTAAGAATAACAGCCATGTCCCTCCAATTAAACAGTTTTTAGTTCCCTGGGCCCACTTCCCCATGGTCCCAGGGCCAGATTAAGGCAGGGGCTTTAGGGGCTGCAGCGCAAGGCCCCGTCTCATGGGGGCCCACAAAAATAAATTACAGGCAGCGATCTCCAACTCTGGGCCACTAAAAGTCCCATGGCACAGCAGGGCGCTCAGGTAGGCTGCCTGCATGCAGTGGCCCCACGCCACTCCCAGAAGCAGCCAGCTGCTACTACATCTCTGCAGCCCCTGGCAGGGGTAGGGGGTGGTTCCGTGTGCTGCCCCCACCCCCAGCACCATCCCCAAAGGAACTGGGCAATGGAAGATACAGGGGCAGCTCTTGCAAGCAGGGCACAGAGACACTCTGTCCTTCTCCCACCAGGGGCCACAGAGACATGCTAGCAGCTGGCTGCTTCTGGGAGCAATGTGGAGCTATGGCAGGCAGGCAGCCTGCCTGAGCCCTGCTGCACCACTGGCCAGGAGCCACCTGTGGTAAGCGCCTCCCAGCCACAGCCTGCACTTCGCAGACCCTCCTTCACCCCAACCCCCTGCCCTAGATCAGAATCTCCCTCCTGCACCCCAATCCCCTGCTCAAGCCCCCTCCTGTACCAAACTCCCTCCCAAGAAAAAGACTTGTATACAGGGGCCCCACAAAATCTAATAGCCCCGGACTCATAGGAGAGTTAATAGAAAAGGAGTACTTGTGGCACCTTAGAGACTAACCAATTTATTTGAGCATAAGCTTTCGTGAGCTACAGATGAAGTGAGCTGTAGCTCACGAAAGCTTATGCTCAAATAAATTGGTTAGTCTCTAAGGTGCCACAAGTCCTCCTTTTCTTTTTGCGAATACAGACTAACACGGCTGCTACTCTGAAACCTGTCATTATAGGAGAGTTAATGTGGCCCTGCATGACTTCACCAATGCTTCACCCTTACCTCAGGGCTCTTCTGTGTTCAGGCCAGCACTGAGCTATCCATGGTGCTGCAGCTCCCTATAGCCAGCCACCAGCTGAACTCCTCAAGCTCCAGTGAAGAACTGACTGTTGGCTGCACTGCAGCTCCTTTCACACTAGCCTGCAACCCTCTGATTGGCTAGCCACTTGCAGCCTCCCCTCCTGATTGGCTGCTTCCTGTGCAATCTCTCTAGGCTGCTTGGAGGACTTACCTCCACTGCTCCTTTCCTGGCACAGGTGTGGCAGGACCCTGAGGCATCCAGCAGGCAGCCTCTGCGCCTAGTACACCCCATCACACTAGCCCTCCTGGTTGCAGAGAAAAACTTGAACAACATGAACCCTAAAGGCTCAAAATCCAGAAAACAAATATCCAGAATATATTATTTTTTAAAAAAAAATCTCATGATTTGAAAAATAATCTTGTGATTTTTTTAATGTTTGAGGCTAGTAATACTGCCTTTGACCCACCTTCCCAATCTATACTTTGGCAGTATCAACAGAACACATGGAAAGAGCAGCTCCATGCACTAGGATTGGCCACATCATGCCACTCTGCATGAATCCACTGCATGGCACTCTGCATGAATAGCTTGTGTAGAAATAGCTGCAACCCTAATATTCAGTGTGCCAAAGTAATCTCTGAACTGCTCATTTGACAGAGGCTGCTTCTTTTTTTCAAAGAATACAATGAAAAATGCATGTTGCATATAAAGTACTGTTTCCTGGCATGACCTATATTTGAAACAATTTTTTTTAAAAAACCATCATTGTTTAAACTGAGTCTATAACATGACCTATTCTTGAAAGATGTGGGAGAAAAATATAGCTTAATCCATGTTCCAAGTTGAGTGTGAAGTATTAATTAAATATAGAACAATGATAAAATATACCACACTAGCTAAGTCACTGATTAACAGATTAATCATATATTCATTGGGACAAATTGTTTTTGTGAGTGCAAATCCTAACACTTGTGTATCTGAGTGTATTTTAATTTTACATGAACAGGTTAAAAGTGCAGGCATATGTATGTGCATGTGCAATAGTGTGTGACAAAATGGAGTCCAGGTAGAAGAGTAGTTGAAAATTTGTCTCTATAAAACAGAGCTATATGCAAAATTGAAACCTGGAGTGTGTGAGGTGAGCAGCAACTACTTGGCACATTTAATTGCTTGATTTGCCCTACTTTGCCCCCTGATTTTCAAAATATGAGTCTCCCAAATTGCTCAGACACTTTGGTGATGAAGGTAAGCAGCTAGATTACACAAGTGTTATGACTCCACACACTAATCAGGTATTTGCATGAATCAGTAATCAGATAGAACTCTAAATAATCTGAATATACACTCATGGTAATTGCATGCACAAATTAGGCATGAAATTATGCATACATTTGTGTAAGCAGTTGTGCACAAAACTATAGAAAATCAGGAACTAAATATCTCCATGCTGATAATTTTCATGGACAAATAAGTTATACATGTGGCTTTCCAGATAATTTAAAGTTATGAAACCTTGTTTAAACACACACACACCGATTATAGGTTATTCTAGTTCCTGTAATGCAATTTAAACAAAGTAAAATATGCTTCTCTAATATTAAGAACATCATTAAACTTTAATATGTAAGTGTTAAAGTGTGTCTAAATTCACTCATCTTGATAGTGCCCCTTTAACATTCAATTGAGAAAAATAAGGTAAGTATAAAATTCATTGTATTAAAAAATAATGCATGGTTCCTTTCTCCAACTCTATTAAGGTATAGAATATATATTGGTATTAGTGTAGCTAGTGCTGGAGCACTATTGTAGCATAGTCTTTTGAAATACTTATGAGCTTCCTCCATGGAAGAAAGAAGGGAAAATAGTGCCTCAGTGTTTTCATTTACTCGAGGCAGTTGAGTGATGAATTACTGTAATTCATTCAGAAGCATTTCTGCAGGAAGTCATAAAATTTCCATGGAAGTTATTGAGATACAAGCCACAAAAAAACTTTTCAGTCTGTTTCTCACTTATGCTTCCCATTGCAAGCCACTTAGAACAATACCATGAACATAAAATTAATCACTATCCAGACCATTTCATTAAATAGCTAAATAAAAAGAATTAGTACAGACTTACTGGCTCTTGCCAACTCATTTTAATGTTAAATCACATTAACTATTAGATGGGACCAATTATCCAGTTTCAAGAATTTGTGTCAGAATTTTAGTCACTAGTGAATGGAAAATTAATGTACTATTTGAATTCATATGACATAGCAATTCCTGTGCTGTCTGGTTTTAGACAAATAACTGATGTTCTGAAAGGTGATAAAGTCATTTTGGTAACTTTGGAGTTTGCCTTGGGGGGTTATCTTTGCTCCCTTATTTGATAAGTATGGATCCCCTCTGGATTGATAGATCATGTTCACGTTATACAATGTGTGAAATGCTTCCGCTATATAACTACGGTTCAAAGCACATGCCTTGGGAATTTACAATTTTTTTGAAATGGTCAAAAGGCAAAATAATTGGGCAGCTCAACAGCAGTGAATTTGCCCATTATTTGTCATATTGTGAATCGTTTGGTGAACATTTTATTGATCAATCTTTCAGTTTTTAAGATCAAGGCAGTTTTAGAATGTTAAGTTCCCCATCACATTTCTGCCCTCTCTCATTTTTGTGGACAGGATTTGAGAAAGAGGAAAAAATACATAATCAATTGAAAGGTCTGTTTACAGACCTAGCACAAAAATTTCAAACCTGGATGCAAGTTAGATTCCTAAATTTATATATAGGTACTTAGGACAAGAGTTTCAAAGTGCTTAAGAGTTAAAGTTTCAAAAGCATCTAGAAGATTTAACAGCCAAAGTCCCATTTTCAAAAGTGACTTAGATACTTAGGACCTATGACAGAGAGGCCCATTGGTGCCTACTGGCAAATGGTTCAATGTTGCATAACAGCAACTCCTAACAGGCCTGACAAACTCACTATACCTAGCACTTGCTACACCTAGCTCACTATACCTACATAGTATTTATCCATAAATGATGTCATGTGTGGTCTTAAACGGATGCCAGGGTCACTCTGGTCATTAATATATTATGAAATATATGTGCAAGTACTATGTAAAGAGTTATGTATGTATGCTAATATATATTCCTAATATCTGTATTCTGGCAGTGTTCGCAAACAGGTTTCTGTCAGACAAAAGATGTATATTCACCTGTCTATCTCACTTCAGATGTAAATTTAGCATTGTGAGCCAACACAATGGAAACCCTATTTACATACCAAGTTAATGGGGGAGGGAAAATCAACAGAGATTCAAGACACTGGAGACTAAACGACAGGGGTTTATCCCATCTCTCAGGGCAGCCAATGAACTTTAGGGAGTATAAGAAGACACCCCTTCATCTTTCACCAAAGAAATAAATGGACAGTGCATTTACATTCATGAAAACAGAATCCAAATCAACCTTGGTTAGAAACTCTGCAAAGGATATTTGGGGTGAGATAAGCTTCTTTAGACAAATGGTTAGACTGTTAACACGATTCCTAAAAAGCAGACTAAACTTTATAATTTTGTTTTAGATGTATGCCTTCTGTTTCCATTATACTTACTCTATCTCTTAAATCTTAACCTTTGATAAAAAAAATCCACCATACATTTATTCACTATAAATATAACTTAGTGCTGTTGTAATGTAAAAGGAGCTAATCCTGAGTTGAATCATTAAAGCTGGTGTGTATTCTGTTCCTTTGGGGACAGCATACCTGATAGTACTGTGGGTGTTCAGTGGATAAGTGATTGAACCTACAGGCAGATGCTTCAAAAGGGGCACAGAAATTGGGCTGCACCTATTGTTTACCTGCAAGCAAAGTAAGAACTGGCATTGCCCAGAGGAGATTGGGTGACTATTAGACTGGAGTGTCAGGAAGTTGACATCTGGTTAAGCACAAACAAGGCTTTCTCTTGCAGGAGAATAACAAGGTGACTCAGTCCTGGGTACCCTGAGAACCACAGCAGAAGCGTAAGACTTATTGGCTTTCAAAATGCTTAAGTCACTTTTGAAAATGGGATTTAAGTGACTTTGAAAATGTTATCCCCAAGTGACTTAGGAGCACAAGTCCTTTTGAAAGTCACTAGAATTTGTACTCCTATGGTTTACAGATTCCAAGGCCAGAAGTGACCATTGTGATCATCTAGTCTGACTTCCTAGAAAACACAGGCCATAGGACTTCACAACATAATTCCTAAAGTATATTTTTTAGAAAAAATCCAATCTTGATGTAAAAATTGCCTGTGATGGAGAATCCACCACATCCCTGTGTAAATTGTTCCAATGGTTAATTACTCTCTTTGTTAAAAATATGCCTTATTTCCATTCTGAATTGGTCTAGCTTCAATTTCCAGTCATTGGGTCATGTTAAGCAACCAAAAATGCACATAGACACTTAGTGGGATTTTTAACAGCACCTATGTGCCTAAATCCCACTGAAATCAATGGGAGTTAGGCACATCAGGGCTTCTGAAAAACCCCACTAGGCACCTGTGCGCATCTGTGCCTGAATACTTTAATAAATAATAATCACTAAATGAATAATACCACTGGCACTTTTTTAAAAGTCTCACCCTAGGCATTTAAGAGTGGATTTAGGCACAAACTGAAAGTACCTAGGTTTGAAAATGTTGGCCTCAGTTCATACTGCTTTCATCCTCTCCAAAGTTTTTGCCAAAAATGGAGCATGCAGTGTTGTTAGGGAAAATCTGAGTCTCAGAAGTCAGAGACAGAAAAAGCCTATTAGGTCACCTAGTCCTACTCCTGCCAGTGCCAACTTATTCCCTACAGTATATATGCAAGTGCTTTGTTTCAAGTAATGGGACTTCCACTTCTTCCCTTGGAAGATTATTTTACACACATTGATGAATCTCATCTGTACATTATTCTATCTTAGTGACATCTAATTTCTCCTCTTCTTTTCTTAGTCGATCTCTGGGGCATTGTGTATGGGTTCCCCCTTCAGCTCCTGGAAACCCTAGCCGGAAAGCCCTCTTTGTGAATTAAGCAGCACACACTGTCCAGCAGAGTACCTCCACTATGTCTTTATGCTCCAGGTATATCACAACATAACTGAAGTTATGCGAAGTCCCCTTCCTGCTCCCTTTTATATTGCTTGCCTTCTCTCAAAGCTATCCAACTGGTGAGCTAGTTACCTCATTAGCTCATCAGGCTTCCTACAGGTGCAAGCGGTCCCTTTTATTCAACTACATGCAGTGCCCTGTGTGTTCTAAGTGGCCAGGGTGCTGGGTTCCAAAGGGCTCAATTTATAGCTGCTAACAGCACTCTGTCACAGGCAGATAATTCATTATTATCTATATGTTAAAGTGTCATGCCTCTCTATGGCACTGGATATGTAATACATTATTATACACAAACTCTAAACAATAATGCTTTGAGGGAATGGAGGAAAACAACTCAATCCATTGGGAGAGGTAGAGGGGTGCATAGGCAGGCCACACTCACTGCTTCCCTTTCTCACTAGCATCCATCAATGCATGACTTACATCGTGTTGCTGCTTATCTACTGCTGTTGTGTACTCTTGCACTATCATTCATTTGAAAGGCTATCCTAAAATTCATGCCTTTATCTGGAGAAGGAATTGATCACTTTGGGTTAAAAGACAATAGGAACTGTTCTCCTAATTCAGTAAGGCACTCTGGGAAGTCTCACCCAAAGTCTCTCTGAGGCTCAAGAAGACAGATTCATTTTAAAATATACCTCTACTCTCTCCACCTGGTTTCAAGCTTCCATCATAATTTTTTCACCAAAAGAAAGTTCAATAATTGTAATGATGGTCACGAAGGGCATATAGGAATAGTTGGCATTTACTTTATCTAATTAGTTATTTTTAAAATGTGAATATGTATATAAAAATTGTACAATTTGAAGCATTCATTTTGAAATTGACTAACATTTTATTTAAAATAAAACATTTTTAAAAGCTCAAAAACAATGTTTCCTTTTAGGTCAAACAAATGTTTTCTTCTATGTGAAGCAAGTCCTCCCCTCCCCCCAAACACACAGTTTTCAGAATGGCCAAAAAACAAGGGGGAAAAAAAAAGTTATTGTAGATTTTGTAGATTATTGACACTTCAGAAATTAGCCTCTAACTATTCTTAAAAAGCTCTCACATTTAGGTTCATGTTTGTGTAAATATGCCCATATAATTTAGTTTGAGATTAAAACACTTTAATTCATGCATTTTGGTCCTGCTCTGCACCTGATGCAGCACAACTACATGGTATCCCTGGCTCATGGAAGATTTTGAAATGTCACCCACCCACATAAATGGATGGGAAATTTGGTAGGACCAGCAAGAAGCAGGAGGGTGGACACACTGCAAAATTCAGGGAGGGGATACTGCATGCTGGAGAAATGCAAGGGTGGCTGTTCTTCCTCTGTGGGCTCTCTGCCTCCCACTGGACAGCCAGAGTGAATCTAAGGATAGACTCTAAGTTGACTGATGCAATCACACAGCACTCTCCAAATGGTTTAATTCAAATCTCTTCAGTTTTGTAGAAGCGCACTCTGCTTCCACTCTCTAGTATTAAAACAGTACCCTGTTCCCCATTAAAGAAGCAATAGCACCAAATATTTAAACAGGCAGTCCCAGCCATGCGGTTGTTATAAACTGATAAAATTCCACCATCATTGTAAAGTGACACACCTAGAATAAGACAATGGTGTACAAATACTCCTAGTGACAAGCACACCATCCTGACCACCTCTCAGCTGCCTAACCCTTCCTGAGATGCCTGAGGCATTCCCATCCCCCAAAAAAATCCATCTTCCACCACTGCTTTAACTACACCCCCCGCTTTACACTCCCAAAACTCCAATCACCACAGCAATAAAAAAAGGTTTTCTGGTTTTTCTATTTAAAAAAGAAATCATTCTAATTGACAACCCTTACTCAAAATAGACTCTATGATTATATAATCCTGGAGTCTAATGCATCACCTTTTCACCTGTTAAGACATGACTGCTTCAGTTTAAAAACTGAAATGTGTACATCAGCAGGACGCTAAGGAGAAGTTAAAATTCTTCCTACTCATCCTCTGACCATAAAACCTTGTATGGTTAATGCTTACAGTATTATCTGCCCCTCAAATTTCATCATTCAGTAGCTGTTCACTATAAAGGTGACTTGCTGCTTTTTTACAGATCGCATATTTCAGGGGATTATGAATCTCCCATTTCAATTTACACATCAGGACACATCAGGTTATCAACCAAGGTACATTTTTTTCTTCTGAAACAACACAAATTGGGTAAGCCATATTTCGCTATTACCTAGAATAGCCACAGGGTTATGTAGTTTAGCAGTTACAGAAAAAGAGCTAAGAAACCTAGAGGAGACCTAAATGCTCATTCATTTGACCTCTTCCTGCCTCAGTCAACCAAGATGTGACAAAATATTAACAAACAAAATTTTAAAAAAGCACGGCATTAGTGAAAAGCAGATGCTAATTTGGGTTAAGCGATCATGAATTAATAAAATCATAGGAGAGAGTCACTTTAACTGGTACAAACTAAAATATAAAGATTAAAATGCATAAAACCAACAAACAGATATTGTTTAGTCTCCAAGGAACCTAATTAAGAAAAACAAAAAACAAAACTAATCCCCTCCTCCACACACACACACACTCCTCTGGTTAAAATGGAGCAAAAACACCTGAAAAATCCAAGTCCTAGTAAGGAGGGACTGATAAACTTCTCTCTCATTCTGTAGAGAATCAAATAAACGTGCATTGCATTTGGTCACCACAGGGAGGAATCTCTCAGAAGATGCAGCAACCAACACATAAGGCCCCAATTTTGCAAACATTTGCACATATGCTTAATTTTACTCACATCCACAATCTATTTTGGGGCAGTGGAACTCTGCTGGGTGGTTATTAAATTAAGGTTATGCCTTCATATTTTCTGGACTACAGCCTGATGGCATTAGTGCAATACAAGCAGGGCCTAATCAAATGCCACTGAAATGCTGTGGGTGCTGAATCAGGGCCATAGTGGGCACCACACTCTCGTCACATTCAGGTACAGAACAAGCACAAGCAGGATCCCAAGAATCCTTACTTATGGTTTTGTATTCCTAGGCCCAATCCTGCAACTTCATCTGCTGAGGCAGATCCCTGCATTTGCAAAGATGAGGTTTTAGAAACAAAAACTTTACACCTCTGTATTTTAAACATCTCTGTATTTTAAATAGAGATTAGCTAAACAGAAGAGATTCATAAAATGAAACAAAACAAAAAACTCAAACAAAATATTAGTTAGTGAATCTAATTCTCTGTTAGTTTTGTGGGTATTTTTAATGTTTATTTTTCATTTTTGAAATAGGAAATTCCAAAATGATTTGAATAAGCATTTTAATAAAAACTGGCAATATAAAAATATGGAAAACAAAACAAAAAACCATTTACTTATTTTCTTTCATTTAAAATTAGAACTAGCCAGGAAACAGAACAACAGTTTGTGAAAAACTTAGTTTTGGGAATTTTTTTTATCCCACATCGGAATGAAAAGCCAAAAACGCAACATTTTTCATAAAACCTGCAATATTTCATTTAGGAAACACCAAAATGTTTCCATAGTGGGAACTTTGCAGAAATAAAATATATTCCCTGGGATCCCAGGATCCTCAGCAACCAGTCAGGAAGGCTGCCACAGAGCCATGGAACCTAGATGCCTGTGAGTCCCAGCAGCTGTGGAGCAGGAAGTCCTGGTTCCCCAAGAACCTGCCAGGTGCATTGCCAAGGAGCCAAGAGCCTTGGAAGCCATGGTTTCTCAGCAGCCCACTAGGTCAGGAAGCCTGGGAATCCAGGCTGCCCAGAAGCCTGGGGAAACCTGCCTGGTTTCCGTTGAAAGATTGGTCTAGATCAACACATTCAAACAGAATGTTTCCATTTCAACCAATTGGCATTTTCTAACAGAAAAGGTTCCATCAGAACATTTCCAAACAGGTCTGTTTAAAGTTTTATTATTAATTATTATTAATAATAATTTTATTTTTATGTTTGAAAAATGTAAGGTTTCTGTGGAAAATTCTGTTATTTAAAAATTATTATTAAAAAATTGTTAGCTCTACCCATTCTGTAGGCATTTAAGCACATGGGTATTTTTAAATACAAGAAAACCCCACTGAAGTAGGACTACTCACATGCATGAAATTATTCATATGCAAAATGTTTATAGGTTCAAAGTTCAATATCAAAGCATGTGTTAGGGAAGTGTTACTTACTTCATTGATTATGGGGAAATAAACACAAAGAAGTTAAATGATTTGCTGAAGTTCACTCAGCAAGTCTATAGCAGAGCCAGGAATAGAACCAACATCACCTGATTCTAAGGCCTATGCTTTATCCACCATCCTTCAGAGAGAACTGTGGACAAGAGCTAACATAATTAACATACCTTAATTTTGCCATAAAGGAACAAACACAACATCCTCATGGTTTTGCCAGTCACTGCCATAATTATATTTCTAACTTCAGCCAAGAATATTAACTTAGAGGTAAAGATCCCTCTGTCTAAATTTTACTTTTGTCAAATATAGCTGCACATTTTGTCTGTTATGTACAACGTGCTGCCAGAAATCACTGTTCTATCAGGAGTAGGCTCCTAGAGTCATTTGATTATGTGAGAATTTCAAACTTGATTAATAAATAGGACGTGTGCAGTCCTTATGGCTGTGAAGAAGTGCTTGAAAATGTTTGTCCTAAAGGCTCAAAATCCAGAAGTCAAATAAAAATAGACGCAACATTATTTTCTGAACACTTAAGGTCAGCAATACTGCTTATAATAGTATTGTGCATTGTCTGAAGACTCTAACGCAGTGGTTCTCAAACTTTTGTACTGGTGACCCCTTTCACATAGCAAGTCTCTGAGTAAGACCTGCCCCTTATAAATTAAAAACACTTTTTTATCTATTTAACACCATTATAAATGCTGGAGGCAAAACAAGGTTTGGGGTGGAGGCTGACAGCTCGTGAACCCCCATGTAATAACCTTACAACCGCCTGAGGCGTCCCAACCATGGTGGATACAAATCAATTTTTTTTTAAATCAAAGATAGTTTTAATTAAGATACATTATAGCTCAAAGATATCTCGTCATGGAACAGGGATTATAAATTCTAATTCTATAGTATGAGACCATATATTCATGTAATGTTTAAGAAAAGTTTTGTAAATGAGTTCCAATAGTCCATGGATTAGGGACCCAATTTTATGTGGTTCCAGGGGCTTCTGTATAGATTATTTAGGTTAATCTTTCTATCTACCCAATGTAACTCAGTGCTATCTAGAACAGGGATCTCAAACTCAAATCACCACAAGGGCCACTGAGGGCCACATCACTGACACCCCCACCCCCGCTGCCTCTGGCCCCGCCCCACTCCACCTCTTCCATGAGGCCCCGCCCCACCCCGCTTCTTCCCACCCCTTCCTCCCTGCCCCTATTCCAACCCCTTCCCCAAATCTCCACCACAACTCCACCTCTTCTCCACCTCCTCCCCCGAGCATGCGGCTCCCTGCTCCTCCCCCCTCCCTCCTGGAAAGCGCTAAGCGCTGCCGAACAGCTGTTTGGTGGTGGGAAGCACCTGGAGGTAGGCAGAGGAGCAGGGACACGGCATGCTGGAGTGGGGGAGGGGAGCTTGGCGGCTGCAGGAAATAATGTGGGGGGGTGCAGGGAACTTGCTGGGCCGCAGCAAACAACTCCGCGGGCTGCATATTTGAGACCCCTGGTCTAGAAGATACCATCAGAGAGGCTTAGTTTTGCAGTTCTCAAACTGTGGATTTGTGTCTCCAGAGATAACATGCTTGTTAACAGCAAAAATGGTTTTAAATAAATAAATATATAGAGGTAAGAAATAACAGACCTCAACCCTATTGTTCCTCTGCAAATTTGTGTACACAGAGTCAATCTCTTACCTCTCTCTAAAAGTGCAAAGTTTCAAAAAGTTCAATGAATAGAAAAGATTGTTGGGGGCGGAATAGATCTGGAAAAGGAGAAGAAGTCTGGAGATTAATGTGAGAAGGGAGGGACAGGGAGTAGAAACAAAAGTGAAACTGTTTGAGCAGCATATTCCAGAAGTCTTGAGGTCTTTCTGAGTGTAGCCTCCATTGACTTGAGATCTACCATACCATTCTCTCACTAGAAGGGAAAACCTATAATGGCATCAGGCCGTGAAAGAGACCCAGTTTGGGAATAAGAACCATTCAAGAAATATATGTTTGCTGTTGATGTTTTAAAGAAAGTCACACCAGTGAACTGGTAGAAGGGACTTAAGCACTTGGATTCAAAGACTGTTGAAGTGATAATCTCATTTTTAACAGCAATAGCTTCTGCTGGTGTAGAAAGAATATTTTCTTCCTTTGGACTAATTCATTCCAAATTGAGAAATCGTTTGGGACCTGAAAAAGCAGGAAAGCTTGTTTTTCTTTTCCGGATTATGAAAAATAGGAAAATAAAGGTGAAGATGACTGAGTTAGCTGCAGAGGCCAATATTTTAAGTTTCTCATGTTGACCTGGCTGACATAGTCGATTTAATTTTTGTGGTTTTTTTGTTTTTAATATTTCATTGAACTATTTTAGTTAAAAACAATTTTCACAAAAACAAACCTGATTTTAAAAAACTTGAATGTTTAACTAAATTCAAAAATTCATATGCTTTTTTTGTTAAAATATTATATGTTTGCTGTTGAAGAAAAAAATCTAGAATACAGAACAATTTAAATGTCTGTCTGGTGATGTTCTCTTCGTAATACAGCATGGCAAGAAAATCCTCCAAATGTTAATGATTAACCTGTTGAATTGGAGATAGTTCACCTCCCAGTGACTTCATAAATATCTGCTTCAATTAGCTTTCGTAAGTGAAATAACCAAACAATCATTCATTTTCTGATATAGCTGTAAAACTAATCTGAAAAGTTTTCAAAATAAATTACTTTAAAATGCATAGTGTGTACCTTTAAAAATGAAACCTACATCTCTGAGTTGTGAAGAATATGTATTAAGGTTATAACAACCAACAAGAATGCGCTTGTATGTAGAAATCCATGATTAAATCGAGTCTTCCTGACTAGTGATTTAAATAATGATTGATTTAAATCAAATCCAGCCTGGTCCCAACCGCCACTTTGAGAACCCCTTGCATAATGACAGGTTTCAGAGTAGCAGCCATGTTAGTCTGTATCCGCAAAAAGAAAAGGAGTACTTGTGGCACCTTAGAGACTAACCAATTTATTTGAGCATAAGCTTTTGTGAGCTACAGCTCACTTCATTGGATGCATTCAGTGGAAAATACAGTGGGGAGATTTATATACATAGAGAACATGAAACCATGGGTGTTACCATACACACTGTAAGGAGAGTGATCACTTAAGATGAGCTATTACCAGCAGGAGAGCGGGGGGGAGGGGGGAGAAAACCTTTTGTAGTGATAATCAAAGTGGGCCATTTCCAGCAGTTGACAAGAACGTCTGAGGAACAGTGGGGGCGGGAGGATGGGTGGAAATAAACATGGGGAAATAGTTTTACTTTGTGTAATGACCCATCCACTCCCAGTCTCTATTCAAGCCTAAGTTAATTGTATCCAGTTTGCAAATTAATTCCAATTCAGCAGTCTCTCGTTGGAGTCTGTTTTTGAAGTTTTTTTGTTGAAGAATTGCCACTTTTAGGTCTGTAATGGGGTGACCAGAGAGATGCCACAAGTACTCCTTTTCTTTTTGAGAACCTCTGCAACTCTAAAGTATGATAAAATTTTTGCATTGCCACAATGTACCTTCCTGTTTAACTTAGAACCTTAACTTAAACTTTTTTGGTATCTATTTTGCATACATTGCATACATTACCCTTTTAATGAAAGTCATTCTACATACATTTTTTAACATTAAAGCCTAAACATCCTACAAAAGGCTTGCAAAGAGCAGTGCTGAGTAGGCTATCTGTACTACAAGCCTTGGTTAGAGAAGGAATGAGAGGATCTCCTTCAAATCTGCAGTCAAGACTATCCATGTAGGTTTCAGGAAGAATCACAGCAAGTGTGGGATCACTCACTACAATTAGGCAATCATCTGCACAATGGTCCAAAAGAGATGAATAACATCATTAATTTAAATGATCTTTTTTTAAAGTTTGGGTTGCATTTCATTTTCAAATCCAGGAAGACGTAGTTCTGATTATTTGCAAAGAAGATTGATAGGAATGACTGAGAAAGCTACTATAGGTAAGATAAAGAGAGGCAGTGTAATGAATCCATGACTGCAGACAAAGGGACAATATTACGACATAAATCTCACAGTCACACATATTCAGAGGGGAAAAAGCACTACTGGAACCCTCATCCTTCATTGCCAAAACAGAGGCATCTACCATTTGAGCTAAAGGAAAACTCCCATAGCTGCTTGTACTATTAGGACCTTCTCCTCTGTGGCTGAGCTGCTAGAGAAGACAATATAGCATACTTATACAAACACACACACACAAAATATAAATTACAGGAGGCCCAGTTCAAATAATCACAATGCAGAGTAAAAGATTATGGAAGTAACCTTACTCTAGCAATAACTCATATTGAACATTTTCATTCTGTGGAGTAAAAGGAGGTTTTTTTCCCCTCACATCAGTGATTATGCTTAGATCAGTATCATAAAGGGCAAAAACATAAAAACAAGCATTTTATGGTCTTGCCAGCATTTTATTAATTACCTGTTATAAAACCAAACGGTGTTGTTCCTTTTCCACACCTGTTATTTCATCGGGGGGGGGGGCGCACCTGGTTCAAAATTTAATAAGGCTTCTAATTCTATTTTCCAGTTACGTGGGTTTTCCTGAATTTGAAAAAGTACAGTTCACAGCAAAGCACATTATAGTACCTCCATAAACCATGGGTGCACATTTCTGCTCCAAAACTAAATTCTCCAGTTGGTTAGACCAGTGTAACTTCACTGAAGTCAATGGAGTTGTTCTGGTGTAACTGGAAGAGAATTTATCCCATTATATGCAAAATATAGGCAGTTCCAAAGAAGAGTAAATGGTTGAGGGAAAAGAAAAAATTATGAACATGTCTCATTTGGAACACTAGCAGTTTAGTGAATATCGTACTGTGTGTACTTTTATGTGATGATATAAATTAGACTTCTAAACCACAAAAGAGCAAAATTTAACATACTGGGAAAGGAGCTGAGATTTGCATACCTTTGCATTCAAGGATTGATTATTATTCATAGAGAAATTGTGCAGTTATTTGGTCACCGTTTGGATTCCATCACATTCAATATTTTATTTATGAATTTATGTGGATTTCTAAAATATGCCTACTCTTTCACTCCTAGCACATGTGGCATTTAAAAACATAAGTGAATCATATTAAATAAACCAAAAGCATATTATGAACTCTGCTTAGCTCTTCCAGCTATCTGGTTTAATAAATACAACCCCCTTTTACCCACTTAGAACTATCCCGGCCCCTCCATGAGTGCCTGGGAAATGAGATGGACTTTGTACATAACCGGAAAGTCAACAGATTCTGGCTCTGTAGGATCAAGACTGATTATCAAGTACCTTAGCTGATTTCAAATGCTGTAAGACTCTTCTTGAGAGTCTGTTAAGACTCAAAATCAAATTACAAATGAGTGCCAGCACTGTGACTTGCACCAAGAAGTGAACTGGCAGTTACTGCAGCACATGAGCAAAATACTTTCCCTAGAGGAAACACAGCTAAGCAAGGCTAAGCAAGCTGGCTTCTGCATTGTGCACTACCGGGAGTTTCTAAATGGTCTTTTGGGGTAGCCCCAGGCAGAGGATAGTACAGTAATCTGATCTTGATAACCATCTGTGACAGAATACACCCTGTATTCACACCCTACACACTATTGTAATAATATTTGTACAAAACGTATGACTTGTAAGGTATTTGAAAATCAGTATTGTCCTGGTAAAGTATGTGTGGAAACATTGTATGTGAAGTTATAAGATTCCCCTGTATGATGTTATTACACATGTTCCAACCCCCACAGCCCTGTCCATGCAGAAGTCAAATCTGTCCTAAACAAAGGAATGAATGTATACTTGCTTTAATCTGCATTTATGTAGTAAACAGTGTCATCAAGCAGTGTGGGAAAACAAAGGAAGTTCATACAGGTGGAAAAATCAACAGAGAATATCCTTCCACATAGACTTTTTGTCTCCTGGGTGTCAGCTGGAAATGTTTTCCAAGAGGGAGACTTGAAACTATAAAAAGGAGGACAAACAACCCCAAGGCACCCCTTTCTTCCCCCCGCCCATCGCTTTCACTGCACTTGAAGAGACAAAGGAAGCAGCTTTTGGATTCTGGGGGAACAGTCCTGACTGAAAGAGTTTGGTCAGTAAGACTGCTTGAAAGTATGTGGTCAGAAAACTTTGCTTTGAATCTAATATAGTCTAAGTTAGGCACCAGTTATCATTTTATCTTTATTTTGCTTGTAACTATTTCTGACTTTTATGCCTCATTACTTATATGCATTTAAAATCTCTCTCTTTGTTGTTTTATTGTTTTATCTAACCCAATGTGTTCAAGTTGAAATGTCTGGGTAACTCCATTTGGGGTAACAAGTTGTGTACAGAATAATGGATTTATTGTGTTTGAGCTATCCAGGGGAGGGCTGGGTGATACAGGACATACATTTCTGGGGGAAGATCCAGGACTGAGGGTATGGTGGGCTCACCCTGCAGCATACCCAAGGCTGGTGAGAGTCAAGGACTGGCTGGCTGGCTGCAGCACACATAGAGTCACAGCTGGGAGTGACTTACATGCTGAAAGCTGTTTGTGAGTAGTCCAGGTTGGAAACTACAGCAGCAAGACATTGTAAAGGGCATTCAATGTTACAGGGCAAGGGTGACACAACTACTCATTAGTCTGGATTGTATCCTGGTATGTCACGCCACCATCATAGTCAGGTTCACATACTAAAAAAAGGTTGATACCTTCTAGCCAAATGCCAATATGAAAAGTGAATTTTGGCGATGCCTGCTACCTGAACGTTCAGGAGCTTTGGGGGAAAACTGCTCCAAATCAAGACAGCCAAAATAAATTCTTTTCATTCTTCTGAATGCTTCTCGCAGGCTACAAGCATGAATTGTCTCAGATGTGGGCACTCATTACTGTGTGGCTTGTAAAAGTCAGCTATTACAACAATATGGCAAACAGAAAAACAGTAAGACATTTCTGGGAAGTTTTGACTTGCTCAGAGGTAAGCATTAGCAAAGGGCAGCACTGAAATCTATAATCCTCTTGACTCATTAAAGTTGGGCAGTTCGGGTAAAATTAAAACTAGAGGTCACCCATACCTTATTTTTATTTTAGCTATAGTTAAATTTACAGTTACTTTTGGTAACTGAATTTTACAAAACAGCCTTCTTTGCCCATCCCTACTCAGATGAAGATAGCAGTTGTCTAGCCATTTTAAAATGTGTTTAAATCCCAGATAATCAGGTGTTTCAACATCACATAGATTTATGGTGCATTTCTAGGAGTACAGTTTTATTTATTGTTAGTCTGGAAGGTGTTAGTGCCAGCCATCAAGGGGGTCTTTGACCTACAGAAAATCACAAACATGGTTAAAAGCCAGTGGGTCCGCTAAGAAATTTTCTTTCTGGCTAAATGGAAGGTGATTAAGCCTCTTTATGTACTCAGATCACTGGAAACAATAGAAGCCACCTCCCAAGTCAATGGACCACATGGCAAGAACTGATCAGAAGCTTAGCAATGTGGGCTCCCGCACTGAAAATGCAGGGGCTAGAGGATTGTTTGGCAAGTCTTAGACACATTAAGGAAAGAAAAGCAGGAGAAAAGTGAGTAGACAGCAAGCGAAGCACTCATAAGTAGAGCCCTACCAAATTCATGGCCATGAAAAATGCATCACAGACTGTGAAATCTGGTCTCCCCCCCAAGAAATCTGGTCTTTTCTGTGCTTTTTATCCTATACTATACAGATTTCATGGGACAGAACAGTGTTTCTCAAATTGGGGATTCCGACTCAACAGGGATTTGCAGGGGGTCACAAGGTTATTTTAGGAGGGGGTCATGGCATTTCCACCCTTACTTCTGCACTGTTTTCACAGCTGGGTGGCCAGAGAGTGACGGCCGTTGGCCAGGCGCCCAGCTCTGAGGGCAGCGCCCTGCCAGCAGCAGCACAGAAGTAAAGGTGGCAACACCATACCGGGCCACCCTTACTTCTGCGCTGCTGCCTTTAGAAATGGGCAGCTGGAGAGTGATGGCTGCTGACCGAGGGCTCAGCTCTGAAGGCAGCAGCGCAGAAGTAAGGGTGGCAATACCAGACTGTGCCCTTACTTCTGCGCTGCTGCTGGCACAAGCTGCCTTCAGAGTCGGGCTCCTGGCCAGCAGCCGCCGCTCTCCAGCCGCCCAGCTCTGAAGGCAGCAGCGCTGCCAGCAGCAGCACAGAAATACGGGTAGCAGTACCGCAACCCTCCCCACAATAACCTTATGACCCCACTACACCTCCTTTTTGGGTCAGGACCCCTACAATTACAATACCATGAAATTTCAGATTTAAATAGCTGAAATCATGGACCATGAAATTGCTAGGCCCCTAGTCATGGCCATGGTGCTGAGAGGGAGCAGAGAGGCAGAGCTCCTCAGGGCACAGAACTGACAGGAGGGGCAGTCTTGGAAACTGAAAGCAAAAACTGCCTTATATTGTTTCTACTATATTCAGGGAAACACGATTTTATAACCTTTTTTTTTTAAAAAATAAATAAACAGTCCTAAACCAAAAAATATACCTGACTTGCATCATCAAATTTCTCCTTCTAACTGAAACAAACCTGAAAGGACCCAAATACTGGCTAAGCATTCAGGCCAAGGGAGCAGTATTATTGATGCCTGTTCTGTAATTGCAAGTAGAAATAGAAAAAAGCAATCTCTATGTCCGGAATCAGCAACCTTTGGCACGCAGCCTGCCAAGGGAAGCCCCCTGGCAGGCCGGGCCAGTTTGTTTACCTACCACATCAGCAGGTTTGGCCGATTGCTACTCCCACTGGCCACGGTTTGCCATTCCAGGCCAATGGGGGCTGCAGGAAGCAACGCGGGCCAAGGGATGTGCTGGCCGCCGCTTCCCACAGATGCAGCAGGTAAACAAACCAGCCCGGCCCGCCAGGGGGCTCACCCTAGCGGGCTGCGTGCCAAAGGTTGCGGATCCCTGCTCTAAGTCTATTACAAATCATATTTTTAGAAGTACCTTGCTGAAGAAAGCAGCAGTTTGAAAGAAATTTATACAACCAAAATAGCTGAATACAAACTCAAGAGTAATATACCAGATTCAAAATAAGAATAGAAAGTGCTGTCAGTAAAGTAGGAATTTTAAAGAAAAAAGTAAACCGTAACATGAGTTATTCCCTACTTAATGGTCCATTCCCTCAAGATGATAGAAAATTTTCTTGAATAGCTGATTAGTCACATATAGACCTTTGACCTATAAAAGTAAATAATTTGATCAACATATCCCCATTTTCTACTGGAAGTTTTACCATGAAAAATAATAGTTTTTAAATTTGTTAATTCAAATTCAATGAATATTTTAGGTGAACAAGTTTCCTCTATCAGTTTGCTTCTGAACTATTCATTTTGACAACTGCATTTGAGTATCCACTTCCCATGATTCAATATCTGTGCTGTGTGTGATCAGTCACTTAAATCACATAATATTGTCTCTTCTGTCTGATTCTTTGAATTCTATGATGTTATACTAGGTGGAAATTTGGTCCAGTATTCTATATTTAATATTTTTGGAAGTCTATGCTGAGCTGTCAGAGGAGGAAAGGAGTCTTTTGCGAAAAGAATAATTACATACTAATTCCCCCTTTTCTTCCAAAAATTTACTTACTTTAAAATTGTGTGGTTTTATTTAACAAGGTATCATCTGTTTATTGATGTTTGGGTTGTAAGTGTAGGGTACTTTAGCCAGAGTGAAAAAATAATAGGTCTAGGTTAATGACAATTTATAAATAAAGGAATTGAATTCCTGTCAAATTATCCACTCCATCTTTGTTTAAATGTTTTCTCTCATCACCACTCATTGACCAACAAGAGTCTAACTCAGGGATGGGCAAACTATGTCCCGGAGGCCGCATCTGGCCCTCCAGACATTTTAATGCGGCCCTTGAGCTCCCACCGGGGTGCGGGGTTGGGGGCTTGCCCCGTTCCCCGCGTGCTGTGGCTCCGTGCGACTCCTGGAAGCAGTGGCATGTCTCTTCTCTGACTCCTACACGTAGAGGCAGCCAGGGGGCTCCGCACGCTGCCCCCACCCCGAGCGCCGCCCTCACAGTTCCCATTGGCCAGCAACCACAGCCAATGGGAGTTGCAGGGGCAGTGCCTGCTGCCTGGCCACGCCTCTGCATAGGAGCCAGAGGCAGGAGCTGCTTGAAATAAGCATCGCATGGAGCCTGCACCCCTTACCCCTTCCCGTGCCTCAACCCCCTGCCCCAGCCCTGATCCCACTCCCGCCCTCTGAACCCCTCAGTCCCAGCCTTGAGCACCCTCCTGCACCCCCAACCCCTCATCCCCAGCCCCACCCCAGAGCTCGTACCCCCAGCTGGAGCCCTCCCCCTCCCGCATAATCCAACTCCTTTCCCCAGGCCAGAGCCCCCTCCCACATCCTGAACTTCTCATTTCTGGCCCCACCCCAGAGCCCGCAACCCCAGCCAGAGCCCTCACCCCCTCCCGCATCCCAACCCCCAATTTCATGAGCATTCATGGCCCACCATACAATTTCCATACCCAAATGTGGCTCTTGGGCCAAAAGGTTTGCCCACCCCGGTCTAACTACTAACATGGGCTGACATTAACTATGCTCCTGTGACAGTGTGTGATGAGTCAGGAGCTGACTCAGCATCCTGTCACTCAAATCCCCTCCAATATAGGTTAATTGGGACCTAATTGGAAGGTCAATCAACACAGCACAGCTACTATTCAGGGACTAATTAGAAGGGGAAGAAATCCCAGCAGCTGAGAGCACATAAACTGAGAGGAAGGAAGCCCTGAGAAGAGGGAGAGCTGGCGGAAAGCAGAGCTGGCTGTTCGAGCCCCATTCTATTCCCCAGAAAAAAGTGGGGGAGTTTGCTTTGCTTAGCTTGTAAATATATGTAAATAGCACTACAGGTGGCAGCCTACTGGAACAACAAAATACAACATGGTGGTGGTGGTGAAGGAGACCTGCAGTATTGTGGCCTGTACTTAATCTTGAAGGACCCTCAGGAGACACCCCATGACAGCTAGTTGGAATTTATATAAACTATACTGCAGGCTGCAGCTGCATTCCTTCATGATGGTTAAAGGGAAATCTTCAAGACTACACACATTACTGCCTCAAAATTGCTGAATATGACTACTGGCAGCTGGATACTAAATTATGTAAAAATGAACGTGAACCTGTGTGAAAAATATCAAATAAAAATCCTCTTATAGTTGCAGCCTATTCATCTTAGAGTTCTGGGGATATCCCAAACAATCCCAACCTGTCTTTTGTAACTTAGGTTATAAAAGAAACTCAGTGGGATAAGTGTTATTATACAACCTAATTTGTCTATTACTCTGTTTTCCTGAGTGCATTCTGTTGGCAGTTTATTAAAATAAGGAATCACTTATGGCCCTTCTGGTGGTTTTGGCCTAGTATTCACCATTCTTGATCCAAATATGTAGTATTTCAGATTTTTCTAAATTACATTTAAAATCACACATCAGCCCATATGAAAAAAGGATCAAATCCTTTAATTTGTATACAGAGAAACAGGTTTTAATTTTGTGTCATCAACAAAGTTAATTGTTCTCTGTCAGGCATGTGCATGCATGCTCTTAATGCAGTGTAAATAAATACCAGCAAAGGTCTGAGCACTGATCACTCTGGGGGACCATACAGCTAATGGTCTTTCAAGCACAGTTCATCCTACATTTAAACTATTTTTGTTTCCTTTTAAGCTATTATCATATCTTAATGTACAGTCTATAATCTGTAGCTGAGATAATCATGTAGAATACTGTCAAAGACTCAACTAAATTTAAAATAGCAATATGCTATTAGAGGACATGAAAGAAAAGTATGAAAATCCATGAGGAACTTTACTAAAATGTCAAAAACGCATAGAATGGGAAGAGAAATATTTTTATTGGATGAATTTCATTCATGTATTCATCAATACTTATGGTGACAATTTCTGATTTAGTCCACATTGTTAACACATCTGTACATTTTTAAGGTCATTGGGACCTTTTTAAAAAAAAGCAAAATGTTTGTTTTTTAAAAACTAATATGAATAGCTTGTTTTGGATTCTTTTTCTGTCTTCCTAGTGGTGCTCAGATATCAAGGTGAAAGGCATTGTAGAAATTCCCAGAGAAATGGACTACCACTGCTTATAACCCAACAAGCACAAAAATTGTCAACCCAAAAACATTTCTGAGGATTCACAAGTGGAGTCAAGGATGGAGTGACGTGGCAGCCCAAGGGAGAGCTTGTTTGCCCTGGGGATTCTCAATGGCTGCCCACTGTAAACTAGATGGAGCATCTACTCAATTATCTCTGCTTTGGACTCATTTCTCTGTTGTTGGGTTTTTTTGGTGGGGAGGAATGTTGTTTGTGCCAGTTTATTGGCCAACAGAGATGAAACAAAACCTTTTGGAAGAGAAACCTTTGAGTACAAACGTTATGTCCCTATATTGGATTTGAGATCTCACTTCTATTATATTAATTTTAAAATATTGTGTTTGCTTATAAATTGGAAATTAGTAAATTTACTATTCATTTGTGGCACCATGGTTTGTAGCATGTCATTAACTTATTTTGATCTGAACCAAATTAATGTCATTGAAAACAATTCTCAAGGATGTCCCTCTAGAAAACACGGCAGAGGTAAAAGCACAGATTCATGGGAGGCCTGCAAGAGTTTCTTAATCACTTGTCATACCTAAACTGAGTATAAGAGTACAGTATATTGTTAACATTTAAATAATAACTACACTGTATCACCTACCATGTCATTCTAGAAGGCAAAACTAAGCAGATTTCACAAAGAAAATTCAGGGACTAATTCTAACTGGTACTGAGCATCGGCAGTTCTCATCAATCTGCATGGGATTTCTGTTTTCCAACCATCACCACTGGCTTAAACAAGTGTTTTATACTGTACTCTACACCTCTCAGGGTCAGGCTGTTAACAAACTGATTTGTTTGCTGGATATTATGGACAAAATTAGTGTTTATATTTTTAAAGGAGCAGGAGAATCTAGTGCACTGAAAAGGATACAGCTGATAAACGTATGAGATGGAAAAGGCACCATAATATCTTACAGCATTCATTTCACAAAAATATTCTTTAGTTACAAAACCTTCTTCAGGTTTCTTACCCATGAGAAGTCTTAACAGCCAATAGTTATATTTTACTGTTACTTTTGGCAGCTCCACACACTTCAAAACAAAACAAAAACAAAAACATTCATGGTCTGCAATTTCAAAAATGGAGATAAGCAAGAAACTAAATAACTGATTTGTAATTATTTGTGCAGAAACCCTTCCCAAATACTTTTTCTTGGCCATGGTAATATTTCCTGGCATGCCAAATACTAGGGAATGCCATTCATTCCTGGAACTCTGGAAATGTAACCTCTGTCAAGTTGCTAGATAGCATGAGATCATTCCCCAAAGTATTACTTTTGGAAGTGGGTAGGTAAGAAGGAGCTAATTCAAGATGGTGGCAATCACCATTTTTAAACCAGGTAAGTAATCAAAATATTCAACCTGTGTAAATAATCTAAATGGGCAGTGAAAATGCCTTTATCCGAGTCATAGATTTCATGATTCTCCATGCCCAGTTTATCTATAGCTCTTTAAAGAGTTCTAATACTTCATTTTTAAAGGAATAGAATCTTAGTGAATGGATATATAAATATATGTCTTACCTCCTCCCACTGGTGTATGTATCGAATTAATCTCGAAAGTCGTAATAAACGTAACAGGCTGAGGATTTTTGTAAATCTCACAATGCGAAGTGCTCTAGCCGTCTTGTAAACCTCTGAATCCATCCCTTTTTCTACAATGAGAAAAATATAATCCACTGGTATTGATGAGATGAAGTCAACCACAAACCAGCTTTTTAAGTAATTCATTTTGATGACCTTGGGGTCCAATATTATTTCAGAGCTATCTTCATTGACCGTCCCAGTTCTAAAATTCATGATCAAGTCCAACAGAAAAACAGTGTCTGATGCCACATTGAAAATAATCCATGGTGTTGTTGTTTGTTCTGTAAAGAATGTGATTCCAACTGGTATGATGACAAGATTTCCAACCATCATTATAAGCATTATTAAGTCCCAGTAAAACCTACAGGAAATAAAAACAACAAATAGAATTATTGATGTAATTATAAAATAAAAAACATCAATTTAATGTTGAGTATCTATGCTGTAAGCCCTTTGAGACCAGGTTCTTGTCTTTGCATCTGTCTGTAAAGAACCTGGCACACTGTAGGCAATGTATAAATCAGTGGCAGCTTTGCCTAAGAGAGGACTACACAATGAGACCCATATAGAATATTATCTTCTCTGTGTATTTTATTTATTCTATTAAGACTATGAGAGTTCTTTCTTTTTAGCCATTTGAAATATGCACAATCACTGCAAAGACTAATCATTATATAAACATTACACAATCTGCCTACTGGTGATTGGCATCTGGGATAAATGCAGGATTGTGACAAGACATTAGTTTATTCCCTCCATGGCATATCTGAAAGGTGAATATGTGATTCAGTAGATGTCCCCAGACTTCCTGTCAAAACCTATCAGAATGTTTACATAAAAAGTACTGATGCCTGATATCAATCATGAATGCTTTAGCAAGCTAATGAAGTTCTTTCTTGCCTTACATCCAAATGAAAACCCAAAATCTAGCAGATAACACACTAAGTATGTCCATGCCATAACTGCACTGGAATAAAACAGTAAATCCAGAAGCAAAAATAAAACCCAAACAACAACATCCAAATCCTCACCCATTTTTTCAACCTGAACAAAACTATCTTTTGTAAGGTACTAAAATGTTTGGATAGTAGAGCTGGGAAAAATACTTTTGGAAAATAATGTATTCACTCTAAAATACAGCATTGGTCAACCAGAAACCATGAATGAATTTATGTGGAGTTCACCTAATACTTTTGGCCAGACTGAAAAGTTTTGGAAATGTCAAAATGGAACATTTTGTTTTGATCCAACTTGAAAATTTTCCTTTCAATTTTGGGCATTTTGATGAAAAAGCAAAGTAAGGTGATAATCACAAAATGGCCTGGGGACAGGGAAGAGAAGAAGGAAGCCTCCCTTATAACCTTTATCCTGGCGGTTAGGGAACACAGGACACTGGGATATTCTAATATGGGTTGTTCTCAATCTTTCCTGTTGAAGCTGTCACATTTTGCCAACTCTGTCTGCATATCTATTCAAAGGACACCGTCATAGAACCTAACCATGTCAGCCACACCATGAGGGGCTGGTTCACCTGCACATCTACCAATGTTATATATGCCATCATGTGCCAGCAATGCCCCTCTGCCATGTACATTGGCCAAACCGGACAGTCTCTACACAAAAGAATAAATGGACACAAATCTGATATCAGGAATTATAATATTCAAAAACCAGTAGGAGAACACTTCAATCTCCCTGGACACTCAATAACAGATTTAAAAGTGGCAATTCTTCAACAAAAAACTTCAAAAATAGACTCCAAAGAGAAACTGCCGAATTGGAATTAATTTGCAGACTGGACACCATCAAACTAGGCCTGAATAAAGACTGGGAGTGGATGGGTCATTACAAAAACTAATTTCCCCATACTAATTTCCCCCTACTGTTACTCACACCTTCTTGTCAACTGTTTGAAATGGGCCACCCCTATTACCACTACAAAAGTGATTTTTCCTCCCTTGGTATTCTACTGTTGAATTGTCTCGTTATCCCTGATTGTAGTGTATCAGTCTCAAATCTCTAACGTTTACTGCAGAAATGGGGAGTCAGGCTGGTAACCTGCCATACAGAACATGCACCCATTGGGATGGGGATGGAAGGGCTTCAGGCTGGGACTTTAAGTAGAGGGCTGCATGACTTCCCAATGGACACAACTCAAGGGAAGGTAGGCTTTGTAACAAAGGGGACAGAAATTGGAAAGGAATAGTACCACTTCTTAAGGAACATAAGAACAGCCATACTGGGTCAGATCAATGGTCCATCTAACCCAGTATCCCGGCTATGACAGTGGCCAGTGCAAGACGGTCCAGAGGGAATGTACATAAGAGGGCAATTTTGAGTAATCCATCCCCTGTCATCCAGTACCAACTTGTGGCAGTTGGATGGTAGGGACAACTGGAGCATGGGGATGTGGGACCTATCCTCCAAGAACTTATCTAATTCTTTCTTTTAACCTAGTTATACTTTTGGCCTTCACAACATACCATGGCAACAAGTTAAACAGGTTGACCATGTGTTACGTGAAGAAGTACTGCCTTTTGTTTGTTTTAAATTTGCTGCCTATTAATTTAATACATTATACAGAGGCAGAAGACAAATGATGTAACTTCTTATACAACGGACTAAAAACAACTAGCAAATGCACTATAGAGTAACCAGAGAGATTCCATATACTAAAAATCTTTGCTCCAACAGAAGTCAAAAGAGATTAGTCTTTATTATCAAAATATCTTTAAAATGAAATGCAAAAATTCACACAGAACAGACTCTTGCAAGTAATTCCCTATTTCATGCACTCTTATTTCTTTCTGGTGCATTTGAAACCTTGCTGCAAACAAAGAGTGAAAGCAAAACTTACAAAATTTTCCCATTTTTTCCAGACAAATTTTGTGGCTCCAATCTGATTAACACCTCGATAACACTGCTGGTAGGGTGCACACTCATTGGAGTAAATGCGTAACAGTCCATTATCAAGACTAGTACAAAGGATCTTGAGTTTATACAACAATAGGGTTGTTGGACATGCTAAAACTGCCGCATAGATGAGAAAGCTGTTCTACTTCCACATACAATAGTGCTATAGCCCATAATTACCATCCCTGCAATCACTTCTACAAAATTATCTCCCAAAGTGATTTAACTGCTTTGAGAGCATTTATGAACATCGCCAAGAAATCCTGAAAACTGTTGGAAGAGAACTAGAATAATCACATAGCACAAGCACATTTGTCCATGGTTCACTTCTAAATAAGCCATTGCTTGACTTCTAATTGACCTGGAAGTTTAAGAGCCACAGGAAGTAGTTATATAACTAAGACTAACCGAGCCAAACACCAACCAGACAAAACCCAGAATGCTGAATGGAGAAATTTCATCCCAGAACAATCCAATGTATAAATGGATTAATTATACATTGTGATTATGCAGACCACTATGCTCTTCCTTGCACTGAATGTCAGCAAAAAGTTATATCAAAATCAGAGTTTATAGAACAAAATAAGATCAAAAAGCTAGACTATAGGATTGTATCAAAGTTCTGAATATTTTTTATTCCACAAACAACAGACTGGATTTCTACATAGAATGCCTCCGCAGACATGCACGGGCTGAAATTGTAGAAAAGCAGCATCACTTGCCCCATAACCTCAGCCGTGCAGAACACAATGCCATCCACCGCTTCAGAAACAACTCTGACATCATAATCAAAAAGGCTGACAAAGGAGGTGCTGTCGTCATCATGAATAGGTCGGAATATGAACAAGAGGCTGCTAGGCAGCTCTCCAACACCACTTTCTACAAGCCATTACCCTCTGATCCCACTGAGGGTTACCAAAAGAAACTACACTATTTGCTCAAGAAACTCCCTGAAAAAGGACAAGAACAAATCCGCACAGACACACCCCTGGAACCCCGACCTGGGGTATTCTATCATGCTACCCAAGATCCATAAACCTGGAAATCCTGGACGCCCCATCGTCTCAGGCATTGGCACCCTGACAGCAGGATTGTCTGGCTATGTAGACTCCATCCTCAGGTCCTACACTACCAGCACTCCCAGTTATCTTTGAGACACCACTGACTTCCTGAGGAAACTACACTCCATCAGTGATCTTCCTGAAAACACCATCCTAGCCACTATGGATGTGGAAGCCCTCTGCACCAATATTCCACACAAAGATGGACTACAAGCCATCAGGAACAGTATCCCCGATAATGTCACGGCTAACCTGGTGGCTGAACTTTGTGACTTTGTCCTCACCCATAACTATTTCACATTTGGGGACAATGTATACCTTCAAATCAGCGGCACTGCTATGGGTACCCGCATGGACCCACAGTATGCCAACATTTTTATGGCTGACTTAGAACAACGCTTCCTCAGCTCTCGTCCCCTAATGCCCCTACTCTACTTGCGCTATATTGATGACATCTTCATCATCTGGACCCATGGAAAAGAAGCCCTTGAGGAATTCCACCATGATTTCAACAATTTCAATCCCACCATCAACCTCAGCCTGGAGCAGTCCACACAAGAGCTCCACTTCCTGGACACTACAGTGCTAATAAGCGATGGTCACATAAACACCACCCTATACCGGAAACCTACTGACCGCTATTCCTACCTACATGCCTCCATCTTTCACCCAGATCACACCACACAATCCATTGTCTACAGCCAAGCTCTACGATACAACCGCATTTGCTCCAACCCCTCAGACAGAGACAAACACCTACAAGATCTCTATCAGGCATTCTTACAACTACGATACCCACCTGCTGAAGTGAAGAAACAGATTGACAGAGCCAGAAGAGTACCCAGAAGTCACCTACTACAGGACAGGCCCAACAAAGAAAATAACAGAACTCCACTAGCCATCACCTTCAGCCCCCAACTAAAGCCTCTCCAAAGCATCATCAAGGATCTACAACCTATCCTGAAAGACGACCCATCACTCTCACAGATCTTGGGAGACAGGCCAGTCCTTGCTTACAGACAGCCCCCCAACCTGAAGCAAATGCTCACCAGCAACCACACACCACACAACAAAACCACTAACCCAGGAACCTTTCCTTGCAACAAAGCCCGTTGCCAACTGTGTCCACATATCTATTCAGGGGACACCATCATAGGGCCTAATCACATCAGCCAAACTATCAGAGGCTCGTTCACCTGCACATCTACCAATGTGATAATGCCATCATGTGCCAGCAATGCCCCTCTGCCATGTACATTGGTCAAACTGGCCAGTCTCTGTGTAAAAGAATGAACACAAATCAGATGTCAAGAATTTTAACATGCAAATACCAGTCGGAGAACACGTCAATCTCTCTGGTCACTCGATTACAGACCTAAAAGTTGCAATTCTTCAACAAAAACACTTCAAAAACAGACTCCAATGAGAGGCTGCTGAATTGGAATTAATTTGCAAATTGGATACAATTAACTTAGGCTTGAATAGAGACTGGGAGTGGATGGGTCATTACACAAAGTAAAACTATTTCCCCATGTTTATTTCCCCCCACCACCCCCCACTGTTCCTCAGACGTTCTTGTCAACTGCTGGAAATGGCCCACCTTGATTATCACTACAAAAGGTTTATTTTATTTTCTCCCCCCCACTCTCCTGCTGGTAATAGCTCATCTTAAGTGATCACTCTCCTTACAGTGTGTATAATAACACCCATTGTTTCATGTTCTCTGTGTATATAAATCTCCCCACTGTATTTTCCGCTGAATGCATCCGATGAAGTGAGCTGTAGCTCACGAAAGCTTATGCTCAAATAAATTGGTTAGTCTCTGAGGTGCCACAAGTACTCCTTTTCTTTTTGCGAATACAGACTAACACGGCTGCTACTCTGAAACAAAATATAATGTTATCTGATTAGTTAGTCATCAATTTTCTTAATATCTCATTTTGAAAGAATTCATTTTTCCTTTAGAAAATTCTCTAGTTATCCTTCTATTTGTACTGTATTGTGTATCCTTCTCTCAGGACAGATGGGCTGGATGGACCTGCCCCCTGCATCTAGGATCATAGATTCTAAGGCCAAAAGGGACCATTGTGATCATCAGTGTGACCTCTTGTATAGCACAGGCCATGGAGCTTCCCCAAAATAATTCCTAGAGCAGATCTTTTAGAAAAGCATCCAATCTTGATTTTAAAATGGTCGGTGATGAAGAATCCACTGTGACCCTTGGTAAATTGTTCCAATGGTTAATTCATCATCATCATCATCATCATGTCCCTCTTATGCCTCTGGCGCTTAGGGTAGTGACGAAGCTCCTCCACTGCTGTCTGTTTCTGGCAAGTCTTTCAATGGTTCCCCAGCTGTGCCCCAGGCTTTTCAGCTCGGCTTCCACAGCTCTTTGCCATGTTGTTTTCGGGCAGCCTCGTTTTCACTTGCCTTCAGGTGTCCATCTTATTGCTACTCTGGTGATGGAATCAGTTTCCATCCAAAGCACATGACCGATCAATCTCCAACGCTTCCTGGCAATGATGGTGCTCAGATCCTCTTGGCTGCACTGTGTCAATAGATATTGGTTTGAGATTGTTCTTGGCCAAAAAATATGGAGGATTTTTCTGAAGCAGGTTGTATGGAATGAAGACAGTTTGGACATGTTATACTTTCTTATGGGTAATTACCCTCAGTCAAAAATGTACATCTTATTTACAAGCTGAATTTGTCTAGCTTCAACTTCCACTTGCTGGATCATGTCATACCTTTCTCTGCCAGATGGACTTCTTCAGTTATAAAATTTGTTTTCCCTGGCTAGGTACTTATAGACTGCAGACAACTGACTGGGAGTCAGGGAGGGAAATGAGTGGGGAGGGACTGAGATTGGCCCAGCAGCTGGGGGAGGAGGAGAAACAGACCAGCTGAACAAGGAGACTGGGAGTAGAAACCATTGTAGGGAGAAGGGAAACAGATGTTTCAAAAAGTCAGGGTGCAAGGGAAGAACTGGGACTGACTGGACAGCGAGACAAGCAGCCAAACATATAACAGATGTTAGTTTCATTGCCTAAAGCACTACTGGATGTTGACCAGACACTATGGTGATGAGCATGGTATAAAACCACATAGGGAATAAAATAAACTGTGGAGGTGGAAGGAATAAGGGTGGCGTAGACAAACTGGACAAGATGCACGGGGAAGGGAAAGGGGAGACAATGGTGGGTGGGAGAAGGGGAGAGAAAAAGAAAAACATTAGATTGGAGGACTAGGACTAGCTGAGCAAGGAGACTGGCGACAAGGAGCCTGTGATGGTGGAAGAGATTGGGGCTCATGGCTTGTCTACCGGTTAAGTTGATGTAACCTATGTCACTCAGGAGTTGAAAAACCACCCCCCTAGTGGAGTAGTGTCATAAATCCGTGTTTATACCGTGCTATGTTGGTGGGAATCACTCTCTGCCGATATAGCTTCTGCCTTTCGTTGAGGTGGAGTAATTACGTCGATGGGAGAGTACTCTCCCGCAAACGTAGCACGTCTTCACCGACGCTCTGCATTGGTGCTAATGTAGCACAGTAGTGAAGACAATCCCTTAGACATGAAGCTCAGAGGGGGAGACTAGGACTGGCTGGGCAAGGAGACCGGAAGAGCCTGAAGAGTGCAGACTGGAATGGTGATAACAGTAACTCCCTTCCTTTGAACCATAATTTTCAATTCATGTGCACTGTGAGGAATGATCCCAATTTTTAAATTTTACATGCATTTATCAACCCAGAAACTAAATAGCCTGACTTCTAAATCAGTGGGAGTTCTAATATTTCATAGTCAAATTTTCATAAGAAAGTCACAAAATAAATTGTATGACTTTTCAGTTATGAAAGGAGTTATTTTAAATAGAAAAAATATAAAACCAGGTGAGTCATAGTTGTTACTAAAGTGTTTTCTGTTTTATTTTAATATATGAATTTTGCTTTTAATTACATCTCTTCCATTACAGATTGCTAAACCTCTTTACTTACAGTCACACTACTCTACATTCACTGATGATATAGTCCTTTTGATACCTCTGGAATCTACTGAAGCTTTGTTGGTTTATTTATTGCCACAGGACATCCTAGTTAAGATGAAGAGTCAGTTTAAAATGCATGCCTACCCAATAGTGATTAAGAATTAATTAGCATTACTTAATGTTTGTACAGAGCTTTGCATTGCAAAGCAGTATATGAGCTCTATGTAGCATTTTGTTCTCTACCTATTCAACTAGCCTGGGGGAAACTGAATTTTATTTTAAAATCATTTCAACTGTCACTTATTTTAGTTGTTGCAGAGACCCTGCTTATTCCATACATATTTGGGGGAAAAGTTACTCAGATTTGTTTTTCCCTTCAGTATTCCACTGTCTTGAAGCATGGGGAATAATGAGCGCTTCAGCAAGGCACAATGTCCTTGATGATATTTATTTTCAATCTATGATTTCTTCTTTAAGGCACTTCCAGGCTGATCTAACATAAATTGTCAGTGGGCTCACAACTCCAGTATGCATCTCTCAGCTGGAAAAGGGTTGGTGTGACTTGAGGCTACACAGCAAACTGGGGTTTTCCTACAATCAGACTGCTCTGAATTCCATACAATAGCAGAATATTGTGGATGCAAGACTTTGTTCGGATTTAGCAGGTGCAATATCTCAGAAGTATACAGTGGGAATATCTCCCCTAATTTTAAGATTAAGGTCCTTGGGGCCTGAATATTTATAATGTAAGGCTTTCCAAATGAGGGTGTTGCATCAATATGTGCCTTTTTTTTGCCTGTATAACCATGTAAACATATTAGTACTACCCTTGCTCCTTCTCCTTAGGCTCGTGCTGTTCATTACAGTCCCTTGTTGCTCCATTTTGCTTCAGAGAAGGTTTTTCGCATGAGTGGGTGGGTGAGATTCTGTGGCCTGCATTGTGCAGGAGGTCGGACTAGATGATCATAATGGTCACTTCTGACCTTAGTATCTATGAATCTATGAAGCTTCACTGAGCTCTACACAGGTAGATCAGCACAAAACCCACATGGTCCACCAGCCTGAAGCTCAGTAACTAAGTTCTTCAGGTCAGGAACAGTGTTTCATATGTCTGTGCAGAGCTTAGTGCAGTGAAGCTCCATTCCTCAATAGGTCCTTTGCAGACTACTTCAATACCAAATAATAATGGAATTTTCCTGGCTGTTTTTAATAAGTGTGCAACTATTTGCTAGAAAGCAGTAAAGTGCTCTATCCTGAAAAATGTGTTCAACCAGTGAGGCTAGAGCTATTGCCTCATTTCATATGCATATTCACAATAGCCAATACAGCAAGGCAGAACTCCTTCAGAGCTCTGCCTCTTTCCAACACATATCTTTGTCATCAGCATTGCCACAAGTCACATTCCATGTCATTAATGGAAATGACATTTACTTTTTTAAAATAAATGTATGTATCTTTACAGTAGAACATCCAGATCCATTTATAAAAAGGAAATTTGCATTCAACTTGTATATGTGTGCATTAACAGTTCACATAGAAAGTTGGCAGATCACTAGTTATAACAAGCGTGTATGCACAAAATGCATTTTAAAACCATTGTAATTTGGCTACATGAAAACTGATGTTACCTGAACCCTGAAAGGCACATTTCTGACCTACATGCTATGTCCTTGACAAACTTTGTTTCTCTCTTGTCCCATTCACACAACTGAACTATTCAAAATAATGTCACACAAAAATGTGTGTCAAAAAAATGTCACACACAAGTACTCCTTTTCTTTTTGCGAATACAAACTAACACGCTGTTACTCTGAAACCACACAAAAAAGTGTAATTACACAACCGTGTTTTCCTCCCCAAAATGAAAAAGAAATCACTTTACAGCTGAGAAGAAATATGTCAGTTTTCAGGGTGAGAGGCAGAAGATTGATAGAGTTCTAAGTATCTGAAAAGAATCCTCAAGAATGAAAACTTGCTCAACATTAACTACATGCTCCACCTATAAATATTTATCAATATATAAAATCAAAACCCAATATAATATAAAGAGAATTATTTAACAATCTACTTCACCAGCAAGATTTATATTTTGGTTGAATGTTTTATTCTCCACTATCCACTTTGAAGTGTCATAGTACAGAAATTCTTTCTGATCTTTGAGAGTTCAGACAAAGTATTTCCTACTCTTAAGTGACTTTGCCCAGCACCGGTACTTGCTCTTCACATCATCAACCCAAAGTATGGGTTAAGAGCGACAAAGAAAAGTGTTTGCCTGCAAGTAAAGTTGCCTATAGCCGTAACCACTGATAAGCTGCTAGAATTAGCCCTCATAGAAGTTTCAATCACAGACTTATGATCTGAAAATATAATCATGAAAAGTAAAAGTAAAATTATTTCTAACAGTTAAAACTATTATTGTTTTGACAAACTAGAAGGAAACTTCTCTTAATGTACTAGGTTGAAAAAACACGAGTTAAAGTCTATTTTCACTTTTCAGCCAGGTTCACTTTAAATTCAGTTGACTAAATATAATGAACATGGATCTTTCTTTCAGCAGAAGAGATTTTATTTGAGAGATTTGGGAAAACATTTTTAGTCAGATGTTAATGTTCCTTAAGAAAGATAGGTTTAAGTTTTTAAGAGAAGAAATGTTAATTTGCTTTAATCCATATAGTATATAGACTGTCAGTTATGAACAATTCAAACAGACAGGCAGGGATTTATGCTGAAACCCACTATTAACTAAAACATCCAGTTAGACAATATATTTTATCCTTGGCTACAAAGTTATCAGGTATATGTCACCTCTATATCATAAATATAAGTATTAATTAATGTTGTAACATAGAGTCTACAGGCCTCAGCTTTGTAAGATATTTAGCTTAGCCAAACGAGACTCCAGGCCTAAGGAAAGATTTGACAAAAGCAACTACCCAATAAGTGACCCTAGAATGATTGTAAGCTGTCACAAGAGAGCAATGATCTTATATCACAAGGTGTCATGAGACAGAATGCTGCATTAAGTGTTTTATACTGCTGGTATTTAGGAGCTATGTTCTGTAATGTACCAGTTAAAGCCAGTTAGAGTATTTGGGGGATTTTTGCAGACATAGGGTATTATAATATGCTAACCATGTCTTTATGGTGGTTGAATAAAGTAAGTGTTAATAAATGTAAGGGGAACTAACAAGTTAGCCTATAAAAAGTGGGGCACCCTAAATTTAGTTGAGTGTGGAAGTGTAGATAAGGAAAAGGGGGTTGAAACCTTCATAAAGATGTATGGACCCCAGTGGGCATCAGTGTACCATTATAAAAGCTGTATCTCATCCTGTGTGCTTTGGAACACCCCAGGTGACACCCACTGGTCACAATTAGGACCATGAAGATGACGAGGAGGATGACTGACACTCTGGGGTTCCCCCCATTTTCACAGAATCATAGACTCACAGGACTGGAAGGGACCTTGAGAGTTCATCTAGTCCAATCCCCTGCACTAAGTATTTTCTAGTATTGTCTAGCCTGCTCTTAAAAACCTCCAATGATGGAGATTTCACAACCTCCCTGTGAAATTTATTCCAGTGCTTAACCACCCTGACAGTTAGGAAGTTTTGCCTAATGTCCAACCTAAACCGCCCTTGCCACAATTTAAGCCCATGCTTCTTGTCCTATCCTTAGAGGTTCAGGAGAATAATTTTTCTCCCTCCTCCTTGTAACAACCTTTTATGTACTGTGACAAAGCTCCTCCTCTGTCTTGGTGGGTCCTGCACTTATTGGCGGATTTGCTTGCCTCAGAGATTCACGGCAGCCCTCAGTTTGGCCACTTTTGCTAGTGGCTCAAACGTGCCATTCACTCAGCTAACCTCATCACTGGTCAGCATGGGGAAAAGGAAGGAGAACAATCCCCACAGTCTCCGCTGGTCCACCCAGTGGGTCGGGGAACAGACCAGGGACCTTCCCCTCTGGTGGGACCCACAGTCCAGGTCAACTCCTCCTGTATCCAATAAGGAGTTGGGGGGATCCCGGGCCCACCCTCTACTCCAGGTTCCAGTCCAGGGTCCTGTGGATCACAGCTGTCTACAGTATTTCGTGTAACACCTGTGTGACAGCTACAACTCCCTGGGTTACTTCCCCATGGCCTCCTCTCAACACCTTCTGTATCCTCACCACAGGACCTTCCTTCTGATGCCAGATAGCGTTTGTACTCCTCAGTCCTCCAGCAGCATGCCCTCCCACTCTCAGCTCCTTGCACGCCCCTCACTGACTAAAGTGAGGTCCTTTTTAAACCAGGTGCCCTGATTAGCCAGCCTTAATTGATTCTAGCAGCTTCTTGATTGGCTCCAGGTATCCTAATTAGCCTGTCTGCCTTAATTGGTTCCAGCAAGTTCCTGATTGTTCTGGAACTGCCCGTTACCTTACCCGGGGAAAAGGGATCTGCTTAACCTTAATATATCTGCCTTCTATCACTCTCCTGTAGCCCTCTGACCCGACCCTGTCACAGTACTTGAAAACTGTTACCATGTTCCCTCTCAGTCTTCTCTTCTCCATAGTAAACAAGCCCATTTTTTTCAATCTTCCCTCATAGGTCATGTTTTCTCGACCTTTTAATAATGTTTGTTGCTCTTCTCTGGACTTTCTCCTATATGTCCACATCTTTCCTGAAATATGGTGCCCAGAACTGGACACAATATTCCAGTTGAGGCCAAATCAGCGCGGAGTACAGCAGAAGAATTACTTCTCATGTCTTGTTTACAACACTCCAGCTAATACATCCCAGAATGATGTTTGCTTCTTTTTATTTTCTTTTTTTTTTTTTGCAACAGTATAAACTGCTGTCTCATATTTAGATTGTGATCCGCTATGACGCCCAGATCCCTTTCTGCAGTACTCCTTCCTAGGCAGGCATTTCCCATTGTGTATATATGGAACTGATTGTTCCTTCCTAAGTGGAGTACTTTGCATTTGTCCTTATTGAATTTCATCCTGTTTACTTCAGACCATTTCTCCAGTTTGTCCAGATCATTTTAAATTTTAATCCTGTCCTCCAAAGCACTTGCAACTCCTCCCCACTAGGTATCATCCGCAAACTTTATAAGTGAATAAGTGCCATTATCTACACCGTTGATGAAGATATTGAACAGAACAGTACCCAGAACTGATCCCTGCAGGGCCCCCCTTGATATGCCCTTCCAGCTTGACTGTGAACCACTGATAACTACTCTCTGGGAATGGTTTTCCAATCAGCTATGTACCCATCTTATAGTAGCTCCATTTAAGTTGTATTTCCCTAGTTTGTTTATGAAAAGGTCATGCGAGACAGTATCAAAAGTCTTACTAAAGTCAAGATATACCACACCTACCACTTCCCCCCTATCCACAAGGCTTGTTACCCTGTCAAAGAAAGCTATTAGGTCGGTTTGACATGATTTGTTCTTGACAAATCCATGCTCACTGTTACTCATCACTTTATTATCTTCTAGGTGTTTGGAAATTGATTGCTTAATTATTGTTCCATTATCTTCCCAGGTACTGAAAATTTGTATCTGTTCTGTTTATTTCTTCTCCTTGGTGCAGGATTTTATGTTTATTACTGCAAAATCTCCTCATATTGCCCACAGCTCTGACTACTCTAACTTTCTTTAGGTCACTTGTCTACGGTCCCAATACACAAAAGTATTTAGGCTCCTGATTTCCATTGAAATCAGCCAGTCATACAAGCATAGAGAGGCTCTTTCGTGGATTTTAATTGGTTTGGGAGGAGGGAGAGTGTCATCAAAAAGCCTCTGAAATCCAGAGATAGTGTCAGTACTCAAAGATTGACAAACTCTTTAGTATGGTGATAGAAGCAAATTTGCAAGTCATCAGTATATTATGTACATGATTTGAGATTCAGGCCCCAGTCCTGCAAACACAGGCATGCTTAACTCTTGTGGGACTATTCACATGCTTTAAATTAAGCATATGAATACATTTTGGCAGGATTGGAGCCTAAAGTTGTACTAAAAAAAGACAAAACACTCAAAAGGCAACAAGCCACATTTTTATTTAAATTGGTTTGTCTTCAGTAAGGTTGTACATGTGTAATTGAAAGCAGAAATTGGTCCATGGTATTTAGTATCATGTTGTTAAAGGATATTTGCAATGCTTGCTTTTCATTTTTCCTCTTTTGATAGATAAAGGGAGAAAATTGCAAAAAACAGATTAATTCCAAACACTATCAAACTTAACTTTATAATTGTTGTGACGTTATCGATAAACTATAACCATGTAGATCATTGTTGCTACCACTGTTATATAATTGCAACAAATCTTGTACAAAGGTCAAGGAAGGTGTCTATGGAAAGGTTATGCTTTGCTGAATATAATTATGCGATTTGTATACACGTATCATTTTTGTATTTGAAGTTATGAGTATTGGCTCGATACCTGTATTTCTAAATGTTTGCTCCTGGGGTAATGCCCACAAGGTAATTAGCCAGAACCTCTTGGAGGAACTATTCAAATTGAGCGGCCCATCAAAAGAACATTTAACTCACAATGGAAGGCGCCCTCCTACCCTGAATGGACTTTCCTGTGAACACGCTATTTGAAGTATAGGTAATGGTTTCTACTATGACTAAGCAGCATCAGGCATGGACACATGACTTGCCCTTGCGACTCCAAACACCATCTTGTTGCTGTAGTTTTCCACAGTGAGAACAATGGGTTTCCCTCCACATGGGAGAAGCTATAAAAGGCACCGGAAACATCTCCATTTTGCCTCTTTCCTGCTCAAACTCTGGACAATGGATTTATACTAAAGGGCGCATTCTAGCCAAGGAATCGAGGACCTTCCAATGATTTGGAAGCAACCAGAGACTTAACTTAAGCCAGCAGTTTATTCCATCACTGCTACAAGCCTGATCCAAGAACTTTTCAATTATTATATGTATTTGACTCCTATAACCAATTTTAACTCTCACTCTTCTTTCTTTCTTTCTTTCTTTCTTTCTTTCTATAAATAAACCTTTAGATGTGAGATACTAAAGAATTGGCAACAGCGTGATTTTTGGGTAAGATCTAAATTGGAAATTGACTTAGGTGTGTTGCTGATCCTTTGGGATCAGAAGAACCCTTTATTTGATTAAATTGGTTTTAAAGAACCACTCATCTCTAAGTCTAGTGTTTTTGTTGGTGATATAAGAACTGGAATGCTTAAGAAAACTGCTGTCTGACTTCACCAGTGTGGTGAAACAGAAGTTTACTTTTGTTGCTGGTTTGGTGTATCTCATGGGAGAATAACCTCCAGTTTTGGGGCCCTATTTCTCAGCAGTTTGTCCTGAATTTGGTATTCTCAGTTGTGACCCATGGAGGCCCGGTGACTATTGTTTATAATTAAACTCTTTTACTGCTTTGACCATTTCTAGTCTCATATTCGAAAGAATCTGTCTTATTTCAGCATTTACCTATTCAAGACAAAACAAGCTACATGGCATAACAAGTACCTATTTTAATATATTTATTTGTGATTTTTTTTTAATATTTGGAAAATATGTTGATATGACACAGCAATGTGTTGAAATCTTTTAGGATATCAATCAACAATTTACTGAAAAACATACTTCATTGGATAAGATTTCTATATAACGTAGAGTGGAAGGGCCAATAAGGGCCAAATTCTGCTTTCAGTTACACAATTACAACCTCCACTGAGGGAATTTCACCAGTGTAACTGAGACCAGAATTTGGCCTTAAGTTATTTTATTCTGCAGACTGATGGAAAGTATTTCTGTGGAAATGAAATAAATGTTTTCCCAAAACAGGTCTATTCTGGCTTTGTCCTAAGTTGCACCATGAACAAAAGCAGAAATATTAGGAGTCTAGGGGGGGAAAGGGTCCATTTCAAAATATCATGCAACTTGCTTGAATTTCTGGATCCTGACTACCAACATACAATTTTTTTGAAAGCTAAATGACAGTGTCCTTGAAGTATCACTGACGTTGACTCCAGCTGATACAGTTTTTGGTTATTAACATACCTTGCTATACGTCTAGAATGAGCCCACCAATAATTAGAACTGAATACTCTAATTTTTAAAATTAAATCAAGCCTCTGGGAAAGAACCAAGGAAATAGATGGCTAAAGGCCTTTCAAGCAATTAACAAGCACTGTACTGTAAGGTTAAAAACTAAATGGTGCAAACTAGGTTAAGAGTTTCTTCTCTTAAAAATGTCATGTTGATAGAAAGGTAGGGCTCTTACACTTACGGGTGAAAGCACAAGGAGACAGGACATTGCTTGAGAAATTCATACTTCAGAAAACTAAGTGAATTTTCACTATTGTTTGTACATTTATATTTTTCTCATAAAAATAATGCTTTGGATTTATATCATGCCTTCCATCTAAGACTCTGAAAATAACTTTACAAACATTAATTAAGCCTCACAATATTCAATATTCCTCTTAGGTAAGTAGGTATTATTTCTGAGCGTCTTGAGACACCTAGCTGTCTCACACTGGACACTCAAAACAGAGACATTCAAAATTTAGAGGTCATTTTAGTTTGCCAAAGTAAGTTATGGGTGAAGCTGGGAATAAACCCAACAACTTTGGTTCTCAGTTCTGCAGTCTAATCACTATGTCATGCATTCACCAACCAATACACTAGCTTCAAATTCCTCCAACTGGGTCACTCCAGAAATACCTTTATAAAATGACAAACAAGGATAGAGCTCTACTGAAGTGGATGCCAATGCTGCCTAGTATAATTGGCCAACAAAAAGGTTGCAAAATACAGTGATTGGCGGCTCATCAGAACAATGTAACCTGTATCTTCTGGTCCAACTCCAAATATCATGCTGATCTCACAACATATAAGTTTCAAAAGAAAATAAAATCAAGAACTTTATATCATTGTAGTCCAAACAAATCAGCAAATAGTACAGGAAGCAAAGGTGAAAAATTACCATGAAACAATTAATCATCATTCATAACATTGTAAAGACTCAAAAATGCCCAAGAAGCACCATGTTCTAGATGCACAAGTGAACACAGTACACATACATATATTTGTTTAGAATGTGCAGAGACTGGCTGAATACTAAAAGATGAACATTTCTTATGAAGAACAAGAACTGATGTGCACTTTCCTTGGGTGCTACAGAATTTATGGGAAAATTCTAAGTTAAACTGAAAGTAGATTGAAAAAATGAGAGTTTGGATTTTTTTTTTTTGCTAAGTGTATTGAGTTCTTTTTCCCGCTGTGACTAGATATATTGCTGCATCTAAATTAACTTTCTTAGAATTTGTTTGTAAATTACAAATACTGACCTGCCTGTAAAAAGAAGAGAGAAAAAATGCTATAGAAAATTGCATATTTTAATTCTGAGCTGCAACGTAATGGATGTATTATTACACGAGAGTACAACACCACTCTAGTGAAATACTGGAAATGCGCTTAGGCTGAGACCATGCACTTTAATTCTACACTATCTTCACCATAAGGCTAACATATCAGTAAAATGAAATGATTTCTTTAAATAAATGAAGGCACAGTCCTTCCCAGAGTATTAGGGTGTACAGAGGATGTGGGCCTGCTGCAGTAACCTTAGAAAGGGAAGCATGCTTTCACTTGCATATCTGATCAGCTCTGCTTGATAATGGTGAGAGGACTGAGGGCAAGAAACCATGTCCCCCATCCACTTGGGATACTATAGATGCACCTAAATGTTAACAAAAGTATTTGTAACTGGTATTTAGATATCTAAAATAAATATTGATGACTAACTTTAGTTAGTCAAGTTGGATAATTGAGCATTAAACAAACAAGTCATATAGTGACTGCCATCAGTGAGACATTATACAAATTAAAATATAGAAATCAGAGATGGAAAACACCTATTGTGTCATCTAGTCCATCCCTCCTCCATGAAGACAAAGTTTTAGACCCTACATTACACTTCCTATTACTTTGTCCAGTCTACTCTGAAATGTCTGAAATGATGGAACATCTGCTACTTCAGCTGGGAAACTATTTCAAAGCTTAGTAGACCTTATTGCCAGGAAGTATTCCCTGATATTGATGAAATGCTTCAGTGAACTGAGTTAAGGCTGCAATTTTGTCATGTCAGCTGTTAGCTAATGTAGTATGCGCTCAGTGAAAAATTCAAAAGTTGTGGGAATATAGTAAGCAAAAGGCCAAAAGTCAATGACATTTTTTATACTCAAACTATCCTATATTTCTCCATTTTCATGCACACAAAAGGAAGAGTTCATGTTCTGTAAAAGTTTTGTTCATAAGAATTGCTGTACTAGTGTTGAGAGGGGGAAATTGAACCTGTGTTGCCCACATCCCCTGTGAGTGCTCTAACTATTGGGCTAAAACATATAATCAAGTGAGTAGCACCACCACCTTCCATGGCCAGATTTAAATGGGATCCAATCCAATAGGCAGCCGATGAGCATGCAGGACCAGGCCCCATACACGATTTAAGTGGCTGAATACTTATCTTCCCTGGGTTTGTGAATTGTTCTAGGACTTAGGAGGGTGATAGGCATCCGAATGCCTAGAGGGAGGCAACAATGCACATGCTCAGAATCAGAAACATAGAGGTACCTAGGACATTTTTACTCTGAAAACTTAGGCATCAAGTAAGTGTGAGTGCCTACAGGGTTTGGCAGGAGTTCTGTGGATCGCAGTGGAGCCCAAACTGGGATTAGGGCACTTTTGTGGATCCGGGTAGATGCAATATAAATAAATACCACCATTGTATAATATTAGTTGCATTTAAGCTTTGAATCTGACACACCCCATTTCCAGTCACTAAACCCTGAAGTTTTCTGCTGAACTTTTAGAACTGTCTTCATTTTTTTTTCTTTTTCAGGTATTATAAAAGGAGGAGGATTTGCACTCCTAACATAGAAGATTTCAGCACAGGGATTCTGACAATTAAAACTGTCAAGAGTTGAATGGCATTTTTGTAAAGCAAAATATCCACCCTTCTAAATCTTAAGGTTTTCTCTTTTATTTCCTAATTCACTTTTGTATGTACTGTATACTGGCTGATATTATAGAATATATGCACAACTGCATAGATTCTATGAAGATGTGAGCTGATCTGTGAGTCTGTCATGTATAAAAGAAAGATTTCATAGGGCTTGACCCTGAGACCCTAACACAAATGAGCAGTCCCAATGAAGCTAATAGGACTACTGATGTGTCTAAGTGTTGCAGGACTGAGTAATTAGGGGGCAAGCACCTGATTGAAAATCAGACATATAAAATATCCCTAATAGAGGAAGTGGATAATGAATAAGTCACACTACTTCAAGGTTAACCATTAAATACATTAATCAGCATGTGATCAAATGAGTAAAACATATACAAAAACAAGTGATTCATTCAGAGTAACTCAAATATCTCTTTATTTGTGATATATTTCATAGCATGCTTGATAGATTAAGGGCCCAATACTGCAACTCTCTTTTACATGGGTAGTCCTTACACATGTGAGCAAGCCCATTGATTTCAATGGATCTGAGCACACTCTACATCCCACAGGAGACACTCAGCATTTTACACCCCGTAACAAAAACAATTGTATGAGTTACAACAGTGTGTTTATCACAGTCAAAAGGAAATCTTATCCAGGGTTACAGATTCAGTAATCACTGCTAGATTGTGAAGAGATAAATGGAGGCATTCTACAGAGTTTCTGACATGTATTTAGTACAGAGCTTACATAATGGTTTGCTAATTAGACATTAAACCCCAGAAGATGGAGTTGTTCTCTTGCAAGAGACTACTGGAAACAAATGGTCCCTTTACAGGGAAACTACGTAATACTTATGGAACTTCTTTCCCCAAAAGCATACACATATGATAGAGAACACAGTCTTCTCTGCAGCACAGACAAGCTAATGCTTCCAGAAAACATGGTGCTAAACACAGCAACAATTTTAGCAACTGAATCGAATTACTGAGTTTTTACAGATCATGCAATGAGCTTTCCACACTACTGTTCATACCATTAAAAAAAAAAAAAAAGGTCAGGGAAGGGAATGAAGGAATTTAAAAGCCATGACATCCACACACCAAATATTGTACAGTAGGTAATCTTACACAAAAGCCCACAGTGTATTTTAAGGGGAATTTTATCAATATTTGATCTAAAGCAAAAAAGAATGTTTCAAGTAAATTTCATGCACTGAAAATTTTCAGCAGCAGGGGAAAACAACACAAACGTACCACAATCCATGTCAGAAATTGCCCACATTTGACATAGTTAACACAATATTCTTATGTTTTTATAATTTACACTTGATGCCCAACTTTCTTTTCTACAGAGACATTTAAAAAGCATCTATGCCTTTTGTATTGGTGATGGAATTAGTTAATAATAATTTTACTATTTTAGGAGCTATATTACTCAGTGTCTTTCCAGTCTGATGCTGTCAAATATTTACTTTTTATAATATTATCTTGATAGTGAAATGCAAATGTGAAGAGGCACTTAAAGTAGGAGAAGAATGAAAGAAAATGATTTTATATACCATATTAAAATGCTAGTATAACAGGCATTCATAGTGCAATTATGGGTCCAAGATACCCTTAGGCCTTGTCTATACACAAGAGTTGTAGAGTTAAAGTGGTGCAACCATCCTAATGGAGATGCAGTTATATTGGTATGAAGGTGTATATATTGGTATATCTATTTCCTGTATAGGAAGAGAAATAAGCTATACCTGTATATGGTCCCTTTTTTACATGTATAACTGCATTCACACTAAGTCAGTTACACCAGTATACCTATTCCAATAAAAATCACACCTCTAACTGAAGCAATCATACGGGTACAAAAACTATGTATCAACCTGGCCTTAAAACCACCACTAGGACTTAAAAAAAGAAGCTGTGGAACTAATCTGTATGAATGATTACATGTAATTTTTGACATAATAAAGTACATTTATCTCCCACCCACCCCATTTATTTATTTATTTATTTATTTTATTTATTTGCAAAATACAACTAGTTCAAGCACATACCAGACCCAGTACTGCCATGGGTGAAGCACTATCTGCTCTCATTGGAAAAAAAATTGAAAAGATTCAGTCCTTATTGTGTGTTAGAATTCCTTCAGTATAAGTGTTATCTACTTCAGTGCTGCTCAACGTGGTGGTCCGCAGACCGCTGCCGGTCCGCAAGCCATCAGCTGCCGGTCTGCGCGCACGTTGGGGGAAAAAAATGCCGGTCCCCCACATCAGATAGCTTGAGAAGTACTGATCTACTTCATCTGAGACTATCAGCATAAAATGTTTCACTTGTAAGGCAGAAATCTATTTCATTCATAAACTAATATCACATAAAATATTATTTTACTGTATATATCATTTAAGAGTCCAATTCTGCAACTACGTACTCCTGAATAACTTTAATCACAGGAGTAGTCCTCTTGATTTTAATGGAAATACTCACATGAGTAAAGTTACTCATGTTCTACATTTGTCCAAAATTCAAGACTGTGCCACCATTACTCACTCTAGTTTGAACTGTGAGCCTGGCTGCCCACCCATGCAGGGAAACAAGGGGGCATAATGAACCTCCTTAATTGCCTGTGCATGATATGCACATCACCAGACCCTGCGTAGGCTGCTACATTCCCTTCCTAGGCAGGAAGGGTGTGGGTGGACAAGTGGGGAATAGGTGGAGCTTGACTCCCCGCTCTCCTCTCCCCATGCACCTGCCAGTGCAGCTGAGCTAGCATGGAAAGGGGGAAAAAAATATTCCAAGAAAAGAGCTAATACAATTTACTTCCCCCAGGGAACAAGGAGAAAGCAGGGATTGAAGTGTGACTCTGAGAGTCACAATTTAGTGACTGCTCTGCTCCTCTCATAGCTGTGCTGACCTTTACTTGGGCTTGAATGCAAGGTTCCAGTACATCCCATTGAGTGATACATCACACTGCAAATAGTCCCTTTGGAACCAAGGATTTAATAAGAATCTCTCTTTCACTTCTTTTGAAAAATGTACTATTTAACCTACTTCTTTCTTTAACAGAACAGTGCAACTATTTGATTTAAACAGGTGTATCCCTTTCTATGACATTCACTCACTATTCTATGTATATGAAGAGATTGATGAATTGCTTACTTACACTATCAACCCTTTTAAGCACATTTATTATTTCAGAAAGTACTACTATAATTGTGATTAATAAATTTTACAAAGGCAGCCAACCAATTCTTACTATGTAGTAAAACAACTAATTCTTCACGAGAATTGATTTTTAATATAAATACAGTTCTCCCTAAATGTTTATTGTTGTACCTTTTGGAAATATATTTTATGTTAATTGTGTATTTTTATGTTTTATAGCCAATCAAAATATGTTGACATTAACATTCTAATTGAATTCTGCATTTACTGTTTTAACTATAAAAAGTCATATTGCACTCTAATTTTATTTTATTTTATTTCTGGAAAAATATGTGTGCAGTTAAAGTCCATAATATACTTAAATAATAAGCAAATTTTGTATAGTATTTGAAAAAATAGAAATAAATAAGTGATTTCTGAGTTCCTTTGAAGCATGAGCTCCAATATATTCCTGGCATAGTACAACAATGTAGCACTACGTGAAACAAAATAAGCTTTTTCTGATTTGGGCAAGGTCATTTTCCCCTACTGTGAGGATACTACGGAACCTTTCTAGCTTTATATTACCTGACAGACCTCATGAATTTGGAAATGCTTTCAAACCAACTATTAATGGATTAAAATGAAACGGTCATCGATTCTTAACATTGCCTGCTTCTTCAGCATCTTTTGTGCCCTTTCTTCGGCATTTAAAGGACTAAGAAAGGCACAATTATATTTTCTGCGGTATACATGGACATTGACATACTTCATATTCCAGGAAACACAAGGGCAGAGATTCCAAGGTTATACTTAGCATTGGCCCGAGATTTTCAGAAACCATATCATTCAGCACCATGGCTAGCTCCCACTTAGGGACCGGGTAGAAATTCTACGTGTTTTCCTTCTCCCTAGTACACAACGTTATAGCTCAAGGTGGGAGCGCTCGCTAGATGACTTTCAAGCTCCAGGTAAATTAAATAGGAACAAACCTCTTTCTGTGCAAAAAAAAAAAAAAAATCATTAAGAAAACCTCCATTCCCCCTCAGTCCACCTAGTTCAAGTCCATGCATTTTAGTCACATGAATATATAACCTTTAAACATTTCTGAAGAGCTCACGCCGTGCGTTCAGCATCAAATTGCAAAGCTGGAACAGCGAGTTCTCGCTCTAAAATAACAGGACAAGGGATGTCTGTCTCAAGCGTTTGCAACCTTCACACAATGAACCGACTGGCAAAAAGTACCCTCCAGCTTGGCTGTTTTCGGACCAACTCTCGTCTTGAGCTTTTCCTCTCTGCCTTGCCTGTTTCCTCCTTCTCCCCGTGAAGCTGCATTACATAGATTTGGGACCGGAAGAGACAACCCCACTCACCCCCAAAGTTTGAATCACAGACTCGTAGCCAAGGTCGCCGGGCGTTTGCTGGAAGCACTCTCCCCCCCCCCCTCCCCGAAACCCCCTCCCGGACTCGGAACCCAGCGCTGGGTTTCAGGTCCTGCCCTTGCACAGCCTGGTGGGGCTTTCGTTGCTGGCCATGGCACTGGGTTCATAAGGCGTCTGAAGAAGACAAGAGATGCCAGCTGCCACGCCAGGCTACCCCGAGGCGTGCGCGTGGTGGGCACGCACCCAGAGCCACACTCCACACACGGGACCACGCCGCCTGCCCGCAGGCAGCTCCTTCCCACCGCCCCCGAACGCCTTTCCGCCCAGAGACAGTCCCCAGCGCACGGCCATGAGACACGCTGCAGCGTGCACACAATGGGGGACTGGCAGCGTGCCCGGGGGCGCAAAGCTACAAACGGCGGCGCTCTGCACGACTGGCTCCACTTTATTTGCCAAAGTTTGTCCAGCGCGCTGCCTGGAGGGGTGGGGGTGCCTTTCTTTTTCAGGGGGGAGCAGCCACGCTGAAGCGGAGGGGCGGGGGTCCCTGCGTGCAGAAGGCACCCGTGAGCCGCCGCCGGCCCTCGCCCCGGGGCAGCTCTCCCCTGGGGTGGGGGGGGGGGAGCGTGGGGGGGGGCACTCACCTGAAGTCGCTGTAGGGGTGTATGATCCAGAACCCCGCAGTTTTAACCCTTTCCTGCTCCTTCTCCACCGCCTTCTGGCTGCCGAACATGCGGAGGGAGAATTTGTTGACCCCGGGCTGCAGCATGGAAGTGAACTGGCGCTGCATGAAGCCGTACTGCCGCCCGGAGCCCTCGGCCTCCTCCAAGCCCACCCCGGGCTCCTCGCCGCCGCCGCTGCCGCCGTCCACTTTGAAGCATACCGAGTTGCCGTGCTCCTTCCCGCCGCCCGGGCTGCCCAGCGCCTTCTCCGCCGGCTTCGCCTGCAAGGCGTTGGCGCTGCCGCTGCCATCGTCCCGGCTGCCGGGCGAGGAGCTCGGCTTGCCCGCCTCCATGCTGCGGGGGGAGCGCTCTCCAGCCTGGCCCGGGCTCCTGCGGCACTGGGAGTCCGGGGCAGCGCAGCCAGCGGGCCGGCCGCCTTCCTCCCTGCAACCGCCGCCGGTGCCCTTCAGCAGCTCAGCCCCTCTGCTGCTCCTGGCATTGCGAGCCCAGCCGGCACTGACACGCCGGGGACAGGGGGAGGGAAGCCGCGGCGCCCGCACCGCTCCCTTCGCCTGCCCTCTGCTGGCGGCAACGCCGCACCGCGCTCTGCCCGGCCGCCCGCTTCCCTGCGCCTGACATTGAGCGCCCCGGAGTCCTTGAGGGGCTCGGGAGCTGGGAAGGGGGAGGAGGGAGCGGAGGGGCGTGTGTGGGAGACAGGGGAGGGCGAGAGAGAGCCTGTGTGTGCGCGCCTCGCTCCGTGTGTCTATCTTTAACTGCACGTGCGTCCCTCTGGAAGCAGGTGTGTGGGATTGCCTGTGTCCACGCGACTGGGAGCCACAGACTCAAAAGCAGGTCGTGTTGTGCCTGGTGTAGGCAGCAGAGCTCTCTGTGTGTGCACCGAAAGCACCGGCGCGTGCCCCTGCGCCTGTGTTGCACATGAGCCTGTTTCTGCGGTCACGGTGTAGGGCCACGGTGTGCCTTTCGTCTGGGGTTGTCACTCTGTGCCTGTGTGTGGGAGAGAGAGAGAGAGACTGCACTTGTGTACATGTGTACGTGCACGCCTGTGCAAACAATTTGGCAAGAGAAAGACTCAGAAAGAGTGGTGATTTTTAATCCTGTGTCTGAAATATGTGGGAGGCCTGGTATTAAAATGATCACATATGATCAAAGACTTTCTTGTTAAAAAAAAAAAAAAAAGAGGGAAAAAACTATGCCAACCCCTGGGGGAAAGGAAAGAGACAGCGGGCAGGGTGTTGCACCCTATAGCAACCTACCACCAGAGCAGAAATGGACATTAATGATAAATGGACACAGAAGATGAAACCCCAGATACAGTGGGAAGCCCTGTCCTGAGCAGATTGTACTTACCTGACAGATCCCTGAGGATTATGTTTCCTGTAAACTTTGACAACACTTGTCAATAAACCATTATTGACCTGGCCTCTGTGTGACTTTATGTGTGTGAGAAATAGCAAGAGATATATTCTAATCTAAATTACAAATTTCATTCCAAAGAAACACCACTCACATTAATGGAGTTACTCTGGTTTTACACCGCTGAAAATGAGATCAGAGTCTGTCCCTGTGTCTTTGCATATCTATGTTCTGCTGTGTGCATGAGATTCTTAGTCATTTTTATTTTTTTCACTCACAAAATAACTCGAACAGCGACACAAAATCACACAAACATGTATCTCTCAGTAGGTGTTTATGTAACTGTCTCTTATTATAACAGTGTGTATGTGTTATTGTATGTTGCGCTGTGACTGACAGTATGTTTTGTGTGAGAGACTATATTCTGTGTGTGTGTGTGTGTGTGCGCGTGTGCGTGCATTTTTATATGTGAGACTAAATGTATATTTATGAGCAAGGCTTTTTCTCTGGATAATATTGAAAATGTGTATTATTGTGTGCCTGCATGATTATGTGTTTCTGTGAATAAATGTGCTATTTTTGTGTGAAATTCTATGTGTCTGTATGACTACACATTTTATTGCATATGTGAAACTGTAGGGATATGCAAATAGGTAAAACCTGTATGTGTGTATGTCTACAGGTGGGTTCTTTGTATGGGTAATAGGGTATGCTAGCTCTTTAAGGGTTGGCAGAGGGCCAGCACATTCCTATTAGTATTTTCTCCCCAGAATAGAAAGAGTCTAGGGCTTGTAGTTCAGAGGAACTCTGGGCACTGTAGGCAGAGCAAGGCCGGCTGGGAGGGGAAAGCAAGAGAGCTAGCGACTTGTAGAGAGCAGGAGGTGTTTGCAGATCTCCCTCCACCAAAAAGCTTTGGAAGAAGCCCAGTGCTGGTAAAATAACTCTGTGTACGCCCTGGGTGAAAGGTGTAAGGTTTAGATGCTGCCTTGAAGAATGAAAATTTTAGACATCTCTTTAAACTAAAAGGGAAGGAGTTTACTCTGGTTTGGTGAGCACAGGACAGAGACTGCCAACCATGGAAGGGCAGCTGAAGCAATGGCCAAGGGTGATATCAGAGAAGTAATTACTAACCTCTGCTACAGAGTGTAAAAGTTGTGTCAATATCTAACATGGATATAACTGTGTATGTGTGACTATATAATGGAAATGTCTGATAGCTTAAAATGGAACATAAGTACTTCTACTTTAAAAAAAAAAAGAGTCCAATCAGTGTAAACATCATATTTGCTTAGTTTTTCAGACCATTTAAATTCTCCATGTAGGGTTGTTTTGTTTATACGTTTTTAATAGAATGCCTCTGAATTCAGCTTCAGGGTGAAAGTTTTCCTCAAGCGTCCTATTCTCTGTTTCTGACCTATATCTTCTCTTAAAGTCTGGTTACTCAAAGCTTGCTAGAGAAGTAAATTAGATTGGTGTGAATCTTGTCCAAGGGGCAGCTGTTAGATTATGAGAGGTTTTTTATGCTGGATTTAAGGGCGCTTTTAGCCAGTCATGTTATGACTGAGGGTTCATGCACTGTGCACACAAACTTGATTGGGGGCAAGGCACACACAGAGTTTATTGATGATCAGGTGTGGGGTGAGATACATCTAAGACTGACTGACAGAAGCTGAGCACACAAGCATGACTGATGGAGGAGGGAGGAGTGTGTGCACTGGATGATTAGTTGATGGGGACCAGCTGCACATTAAACCTCCTCAGTCAGGAGCTAGGCTTTTCTGTCAGACTTCATTCTGCAACAGAGAAAGGTCCATGCATAGCTGCAGTTACATAAAATATTCTTCTGATGTACTTCTGCTCCCCCAGAGGCTCCAATGCCCACCTCCAATTAATTATTAAAAACGTAGGAAATGAATGCAAAAGCTGTGTTGTGAACCAGTTAGGGTCGTTACTCACACACCATGCCTAATGTAAATCCACAAAAGCAAGGAAATGAAAAGCTAAGTCCTTCTTCAGACACAAACACACACTTTACCATTATCACACCTACCATATGTCAGACCACATGTTGCAAACCTGACTTTGCCTCTATAAGGATATTTGCCTTTCACCACATACTTTAAGTGTCTTTCTGAAAACAACCCTTTACCAAACTACCCTCACCCAACAAGACCAACTGTTATATCAGACAACCACAGTTGCTAATTTTAGGGGGAAATGTAATGTTGTAAAGGGGTGTGTACAAAAGAATAAACAGGGGCAGGGTGAACAGCAGTTGTGATAATGCTAAAGTGTGTGCCTGTGGAAGGAGTAGAGGGTATGTATAGGTAAGTGCCTTAGCTTTTCAATGCTTTGCTTTTTGTGGGTTTGTGTCAGGCATGTTGTATGTGTGTGTGTGTGTGTAGCAACACTTCCTGCTTCGCATCAAAGTTTTATTTTGCGTGTGTGTATTAATATGGGGGGATATATGTATATATAATGCTTGCATGTCTGTGGGTTTAGATGCCATGTATGAATGCAGCTGAGTAAAACCCATGAGTGGGTATGTGTAATTAATATATATATGACCTGTGTGTATATTGTGTCCATATGAATTTTACTATTTTTCTTTGTATGTGAATTTGTGTCTACGCAGAACAGTAGGATGAAGAAAGGGGAAATGAAGACCTGTTGGACACAACAGGGGCATTTTGCTTCTTGTTTGTCACCATTTTATTTGTAATAAATTCTATTGTCAGTTTGTTCAGCAGAGGAAATCTCTCCCTATGTCATTACCATTCTTAATTAGTATGAGCTCCACAGCCACTAGAATGGGAGGCTGTGACAGGGTGCTAAGCAGAAAACTGCTTAGCCAACCCTCTGTAGCTCCAATTAAGGGAGGTAGATCACCTGGCTCTGACTGGGGAAGCTGGAACAGCCGCTGCCTTATCAGGCTGGGGCTGGATAAAAGCCCCAGAGGAAGGAAGCTAGGGGAGTAGCTGGACAGGCTGTAAGCTGCATTAGAGGAAAGGCAGTGAGGGGAAGCAGAGAGAGAGAGAAATAGCCTGCCCCCTCTCTCCTGCTGGTGGACTGTAAGAAGGGGACTATGTCTATGGTGGAAAGGTGGTGGGAACACAACCTGTAAATAAAAGCACCAGGTGAGCACTGCACCAAGGTCTCTGTGTGACTGTCTCAGCCCAGCGGGGGCAGCAGCCAGGAGGGCCCTGCACGAACCCCGTTACAGAGGCTCATGAAAATGATTACTACCGCCTACATGATTCATATTTTTAGATGTTGTAAGAAACTAACCCTATCTTCAATCCCAAGAACGAATCTTTAAAAAGAATAAAACTATTTGATGGTGTTTGCAACATCAGTATCTCCTAGGCTGGAGGCAGAGCTGTACTACTACCCAGCACGTTCACAGGTGGCAGATCATGGAATGACTTGTGAAGGTTAGCTGCCAAATAAGCAGAGGAAACTCTCATGAGTAAGCAGTCGCAGATAAAGGAGCAGCACCATCTTGGCATGGTGGGGACAGAAGATGGCAATGTTGTTCCTATTGAAAAGGCGTATGTGCTCTCTGACGGTGCTGTGACATGGCGAGTTCAGGCTGCCATTATAATAAGCCTGCATAGCCCCAAACTCTTGGAAACAAGGCCTTTAATGGCAGATCAGGCAGATGTTGAGTCTAATATCCTCAACAGCTGTAAAGGCAGATACAGACTGTAGGGGAGCAAGATCCCCAACCATCTTGGTTTACTTGCCATTGGATTAAGATCTTGTCCCATCAAGAATCTGAGGGGAAACTGGTGTGCAATGGTTTCTTCACATTAAAAGAATCCACACACAGGCATCTTTCATGGAACTACTATCTACCAGCACATACCTTAAGTCCTTCAGTGACTAGCTAATGGCAACAGGAGCAGGATCGTGATGTCTGGGAGCTTCTAGTCATGAACTGGCATGCAGGCACCAGTTATAAGATGGTCATCAAGCACTTGGAGGAGGCAGGAGTGCTTTTTTGGCAGCTGTAACTGTGACTGAGCAATTCTTTTTAGGATCCACTCTGCTTACCCTATAAAGGGAGAAGGCTATAAAATGTTCCCCCTACATAGCCTGCCTCACACCTTCCATCTGAATTACTGCATCCAGAGGAATCGCCCTGTAGCAGTCAAAATCAGCAAAGTCACTCAATCAAATTTGGGACCTGGAAAGTTAGGACTCTCATGTACCAACCTAATACTGATCGCCCAGAGCATTGTACTGCAATTATGGCCCAAGAACATAGGCAATATGATATTGCTGCCCTGAGTGAGACCAGGTGAGCAGGAAAGGGGCATCTTAAGGAACAAGGAGGTGGATATACCTTCTTTTGGAAAGGAAAATCTGTAATGGAATGTCAAACTCATGGATTTGGATTTGACATCAAAACTGAACTTGTCAACCAATTTAATGAGTTCTGTATTGGAATCAATGAACGCCACATGACTCTTCGATTTAAATCTCCAGTGAACCAATATGCTACTGTTATTAGTGTGTATTCCCTGACACATAATGCCAACAATGCCAAAGAAGAATTTTACACCAGCCTTGACCAAGTCCTCTCTGGCATATCAATGACAGATTGGCTTATTCTTCTTGGTGACTTTAATGGTAGAGTTGGACTGGACTCGAAACAATGGAATGGAATGATTGGCAATGAAGGTATAGGAAAGATCAATTCAAATGGCACCCTCCTCCTGACCAAATGTGCAGAACATGAACTCATTGTCATCAACACCTTGTTCTGCCAGCAAAACAAACATAAGACATTATGGCAATATCCATGATCCAAGTACTGGCATCTGATTGACTATGTCACTGTCCAGACCCAGAATAGCAAATATGTCCACATTAGTCAAGTCATGACTGGAAACAATGACTGCTGGACCAATCATCGCCAAATCAACTCAATCATGATCATCAGAGTGGCCCCTAAACAATGGCTGGAACAGAAACAAAGCAGACATAAAATCAATATAGAGGAACTCAAGGATCTGAAAAAACCTTCCACCAAAACCTTAGTGAAAAACTGAAAAATTCCAAAGAAAGACAACTGGAATGTGTCAGCAGTACCTGGGATGCCCTCAAATCTGGTATCCTCAGTGTCTGTGAAGAGATGCTAGGATCCTCTACTAGGAAACGTCAGGATTGGTCTGATTAAAATGATTGGGGGATACAAAACCTGATCGATCACAAACAAGGCCTTTTTTGTCTGGTAGAATGTTATGAATTCTGTGCAAAAGAAGTCAGCTCATCAACAAGCAAAGGCAGAGGTTCAAAGAAGAACTCACGACATGAAGAACATGTGGCTGGACAACTAATGAGCTTAAACTCCTCACTGAAACTCATGATATGTGTGACTTCTTTAATTCTGTTAAAACCATTTATGGCCCACGCAGCAGGGGGCCAACCCCCCTGAGATTGCTGAATGGAGAGGAGTTGATCAAATAGAAGCCGTCAGCACACACTGGAAGGAACATTTTGAAGATCTCCTGAATCAGGACTCTGCAGTTGATGACAGTGCCTTCACCTTCATTCCACAACACCCCAACAGAGATGAACTTGAAATACCTCTCACTCTGGAAGAAGCATGTAGAGCTATTAAGCAGATGAAGAACAACAAGGCATCTGGAGTTGATGGAGTCCTTGCAGAGATCTAAAAGCAGGGGGAGAGAAACTCACCTTACACTCTTATTTTGAAAATCTAGAACCATGAGAAAATTCCAGATGAATTTATAGATGCTATGATTGTGATGATCTTTAAGAAAGGAGATAAATCTGACTGTGGGCATTATAGAGGAGTCTCTCTGCTAGCAACTTCAGGAAAAGTCCTCGCTAGATTTCTCCTGAACTGTCTTCTTCCTCTTGCCCAAGACATTCTACCTGAATTTCAGTGAGGATTTAGACCATCTAGAGGCACTACTGACATGATCTTTACTGCTCGCCAGCTGCAGGAAAAATGTAGAGAACAACATAGACCACTATACCTGATGGTCATTGACCTGACAAAAGCTTCTGAGTGTGTCAACAGAGAAGTGATATGGAAAATCCTCCAGAAGTATGGCTGTCCACTGAAATTTGTCACCATTCTTCGTCTCCTTCATGATGACATACAAGCAGTGATCCTTTGCAATGGATCTACTCCAGCTCTTTTTAAAGTTAAGACAGGTGTTAAGCAGCACTGTGCCATTGCCCCAATGCTCTTTTCCATCTTCCTTGCTGTGATGCTCTAGTTGATCACTGACAAGAGCCCAGCAGCAGTGCAGCTAATCTATTAAATGGATGGTAAGCTATTCAACCTGGCCCGCTTTCAATCCAGAACCAAAATGTCTCCAACTTTAGTCATCATGCTGCAGTGTGCTGACAGTGCTGTCGTGTGTGCTCACTCAGAAACAGATCTTAGGGTGATCATCAAAGTCTTCACTGAAGCATACTAGAAAATGGAACTGACACTCAACACCCAGAAGACAAAGGTCCTCTATCAGCAAGCTCCTGGTGTACAACTCCCAGCACCAGCAATATAGATCCACAATAACCTTCTAGAGAACATTGTGCATTTCCCGTATCTTGGAAGCCACCTCACAGACAGCTGACATCAATGGAGAAATCCAGTACTGGCTCAATTATGCTATCCGAGATTTTGTCATCTGAGAAAGAGGGTGTTTGAAGATTGCAACATCAGAATTAAAACCAGACTTATAGTTTATAAAGCTGTTGTGATCCCCACCCTATTGGAAACATGGCAACATATAGGAGACCTCTTAAGGTGCTGGAGAAGTATCATCAACACTGCATGTGTAAGGTTATTTTAATTAAATGGGCTGATAGATACACTAACATCAGTGTCCTCTCTTGCAAGCTGATATCATGAGCATCAAGGCAATGATTATCTATCAACAACTTTGTTGGGCAGGTCATGTTGATTGGATGCCTGATTCCAGACTGCCAGAACAAGTTTTTCATTCTCAACTCAGCCAAGGCAAATGTGTTAGAGGAGGGCAGAAAAAAATTCTATAGAGACATCCTCAAGGCTAGTATGAGGAAATGCAACATTGACATTAACTCATGGGAATGTAGTTCAGGACCAACAACAATTGAGGAATTACTTGATGAAGGGAACTAAGTACTTTGAGAACCAGATGTGACTACATGTAACAAAAAAACAGGAGCAACGGAAAGAGTGTGCCATGCATCAAACCAACATCCCAGGTTCACCCATCCTGCTTGGAAATACATGTCTGGAATGTGGAAGAGTCTGTGGCTCTAGAATAGGCCTCCTCAACCATTGGATCCATAGATAACTTTAAATGGACAATCCCATGAAATACTGTTATCCTCGACTTTGAGGGACTGCCAATGATGATCTCCTAGGATTTCAGAGAACTTGTGCAAAAATAAGTTCTTCAATGTATCTATCACATATGCTCTGTATATCACACATATATGCTGTATATACATCCAACTTATATTAAGCAATACTGACTACACAGGAACATATTTTAAAGTTTACTTTCTGACTGTGTTCACTTGAGCTCTCCGGATATTATCTAATCACATAGAACAAGAGTAATAAAAATCTAAAATAAACGTATATGCACACATGATGTATGTGTGACCCTCGATTCACACACTACACACCATAGTAATAATCTTTGTACAAAACATGCCTTGTGCAGTATCACCTGAAGACTAGTAACTTTCTGGTCAATAATATCATAGGGAAATGTATGTAGGAACATTATATGTAAAGCTTTGAATTCCCCCTTTATGATGACATTAGAATATGTTCAAAACCAGACATCCCTTCTTAAGCAAAAATTGTTAAACAGGTCTATCCTAAACAAAGGAATGTGTGTTTACTTCAATTTACATATAAGAAGTAAATAGGATCATTAACGTGGCAGAGGGAAGAGATGGCAGAAAACAGAACAATTTGCATTTCAGGAAACACAAGTGGGAGAAGAAAGAGTGTGGAGCCTCATTCACCACCGGGCTCCATGACATCTTCCTCACAGCTTAAATAAACTTTACTTTGAGGGGTAACCTTCAGAAAAATCCATTTCAAAGGTTCTCTAGAATATATAAAAACAGGGCAGAAAACTCCAAGTTATCTCTTTCACCTAAGATGACAAAGGCACTAGCACCTCTGGGCCTCTAGAAGAGATCCTGACCCAGGAGAGGGTTAGCTACCATCTTGCTGGAAGATTGGGGGTGAGAAAGGCCACTTTGAACAAAGCCTTGAACCAAAACATGCTAGATTAAGTTTTAGACTTTTAGATGTGTGTTTTCACTTTTATTTGCTGGTAACGATTTCTAACTTCTCTTAAAATCCTATCTTCTTTTGCTAATACACTTGTTTTACTATTCATCTAAACCAATAGTTTTGTGTTTGTAGCAAAGTGGATGTCAACTCCAGTTAATGTGGCAAACTGTGTGTTTTGTCTCCTTAAAAGAGCAAACAAACCATATTATTTCTTTGAACTGTCCGGAAGAGGGCTGGACATTGCAGGGCACACAGTTTGGGGAAAATGTGGGACTGGGAGTGTGTCAGGGCCACTCTTCAAGTAGTAATCAAGGCTGGCGGAAGCTGGCTTGGGGCTGTAGATGGGTTGCTGGGGTCAGAGCTGCTGAAGCAGGGCTGGCTAGCACACAGATACTCGGGGTGTGACCTGCATCCTGATATGCTGTTTGAGGAGGGCCTAGGTTGGGAGCTACAACAGCAAAAGCATTGTGAGGTGACCAAGGTTATAGGGCAGGCAGTGACAACCCCTTACTAGTGTGTATGGCACCCCAGAATTCGACAATATGAAATCTGAAGTCTGCCAAATAATGTATCTACCTTGGATATTTGTGTGCTCTCTGTTCCCTTAGTATCGGAGTGCCTCACAATCTTTAATATAGTTATATTCACAACACCCTGTGTGGTAGGGAAGTACTATAATCTCTACTACACAGGTGGGAAACTGAGACTCTGTGCCTAAGTGTCTTGCTCAAGATCACCCAGAAAGCTTGTGGTGGAGGAGGGAATTGAATGAGAACTTCCTGCATCCCAGTCTGGCACATTCATGTGGTTAGAGGATTTTTAGGTTCACATTTCTAATATATAGAAGATCAAAGGATGGAACTGGAGGAATGGGGCATAGCAAGTCTGTGTAGGTCTGAAGAATGTGGTTAAAGACCATATTATGGGAAGATGGTGTCTCTGCAGAGATGAAGCTGAGGCTGGGTTTCTGTGGAGCCTGATTATGAATTTCATTTCTAATTTTACCACAGTGTTAATGAATGGGCCTGATATTTCTCACATGACGTAAAGCATTTGAAAATGTATGTAGATAGTTCAATGGAAAACTATGGGGAAGTGACTTGCCCAAAATGACACAGGAGGGCACTGGTAGAGTTGGGAACAAAACATAGGTTTCCTGAGACTCAGTACCATGCCCTAAGAGGTTATCTAAAGCCTGGTCTACACTACGTGGTTAGGTCGAATTTAGCCGTGTTAGGTCGATTTAAAAATGACTGCATCCACACAACCAACCCCATTCTGTCGACGTAAAGGGCTCCTAAAATTGACTTCTATACTATACTTCTGTATTTCCTTATGAGGGAAGTAGTGCTAAAATCGACCTTGCTGGGTTGAATTTGGGGTAGTGAGGATGCAAATTGACAGTATTGGCCTCCAGGAACTATCCCAGAGTGCTCCATTGTGACCGCTCTGGACAGCACTTTGAACTCCGATGCATTAGCCAGGTACACAGGAAAAGCCCTGGGAACTTTTAAATTTCATTTCATGTTTGGTCAGTGTGGCAAACTCAGCAGCACAGGTGACCATGCAGTCCCCCCAGAATCGTAGAGCGTAAAATGTTTCTACGCTCCCCCTATCATCTCCATCCCTGAGGTTATCGCAGATTAGAAGGCGAAAAAAACGCACTTCCGATGACATGTTTTCCGAGCTCATGCAGTCCTTCCGCACTGATAGGGCACAGCTTAATGCATGGAGGCATTCAGTGGCAGAGGCCTGGAAAGAATTAAGTGAGTGCGAAGAGCGGAGGCAGGATGCAACACTGAGGCTAATGGGGGAGCAAACGGACATGATGAAGCGTCTGTTGGAGCTGCAGGAAAGCCAACAAGAGCACAGACCCCCGCTGCATCCACTGTATAACCACCTCCCCTCCTCCCCATGTTCCATAGCATCCTCACCCAGATGCCCAAGAACGCGGGGGAAAGGGAGGGAAGGCTCCGGGCACCCAGCCACTCCACTCCAAAGGATGGCCCAAGCAACATAAGCTGTTATTCAAACAGTTTGATTTTTAGTGTGGCTACAATAAGTAATGTGGCCTTGTCCTTCCCTCCTCCCCCACCCCACCCAGGCTACCTTGTCCGTTATCTCTTTTTTTTTAATTAATAAAGAAAGAATGCATGGTTTCAAAACAATAGTTACTTTATTTCGAAAGGGGGAGGGTGGTTGGCTTACAGTGAATTAAAATCAACAAAGGGGGTGGGTTTGCATTAAGGAGGAACACACACAACTGTCACACCAAAGCCTGGCCAGTCATGAAACTGGTTTTCAAAGCCTCTCTGATGCGCAGCATGCCTTGCTGTGCTCTTCTAATCGCCCTGGTATATGGCTGCTCAAAATTGGAGGCTAGGTGATTTGCCTCAACCTCCCACCCCCCATAAATATCTCCCCCTTACTCTCACAGATATTATGGAACACACAGCAAGCAGCAATAGCAATGCGAATGTTGGTTGCGCTGAGGTCTGACCTAGTCAGCAAACAGCGCCAGCTCACTTTTAAACATCCAAAGGCACATTCTACCACCATTCCACACTTGTTCAGCCTATAATTGAACTGCTCCTTACTACTGTCCAGGCTTCAAGAGCCATGGGAGCAAGGGGTAGGCTGGGGTAAGTGCAACCACGCAGTGCTGCCGGCTGGGAGAGCAGCCTGAGGCAGAAGCCTCCAGCTCGCATGATATTCAGGACTAAATCTCCATGAGATGAAACTTAAAGAAAAGAATGACCTGGAGTCCTGGCTCCCATTTGGTGCTCTAAGAGGAGAATAGCCATGTCTGTCCAGGTGCCCCTGATCGACCTCACTGAGGTCTGCCAGGAGCACCCAGGAGACGTACGACAGCTATCAATCCTACTGCACCATCTGCCATGAAGGCAAGAAACTGCTGCTGTGTAGCAATGCAGTACCGCGTCTGCCAGCAGCACCCAGGAGACGTACGGTGACGGTGAGCTGAGCGAGCTCCATGCTTGCCGTGGTATGGCATCTGCAAGGGTAACCCAGGAAAAGAGGTGTGAAACGATTGTCTGCCGTTGCTTTCACAGAGGGAGGAAGGGAGGGAGGGAGGAGGTCCTGACGATATGCACCCAAAACCACCCGCGACAATGTTTTTGCCCCATCAGGCATTGGAAGCTTAACCCAGAATTCCAGTGGGCAGTGGAGACTGCAGGAACTGTAGGATAGCTACCCACAGTGCACCGCTCTGTAAGTCAGTGCTAGCCATGGTAGTGAGGACTCCTCCACTGACTTAATGCGCTTAGTGTGGACATACACAATCAACTGTATAAAATCGGTTTCTAAAAATCGACTTCTATAAAATCAACCTAATTTCGTAGTGTAGACATACCCTAAGATTGTACATTTTTAAAATATGTTTCATCACCTTTTGATACTGTTTCATGATACAAAAATAAGAGGACACTCAAAGATCATGGCAGATAATCCTAAAACAAAGGAAATTTTTCTTCAGCCAGTGTGTATTGAACCTATGGAATTCACACAGTAGGAGTTCAGCAAGTCAAACACTAATGCTGGATTAAAAAGGAAACAAGGTATACAAGCTAAAATAAAGACTAAATCTGGACAGACACTGTAGAACATTTTCTGTCTCTATTCATTTGAAGTTTGAACCATACTGAGTTTGACTGTGTCCACACCCCTTTCGTAATGTTTGCCATACATATGCTATCAAATGAGTTTACTGGTAAGAATATTTGTTTGCCAAAACAATTAATTTTAAGTGACTGTTGCAGACTATCTATAGAAAGAGAATAAGTTTATACTTGTAATGATCCATAAACACAGCAGGAAGCTAATTTCACGTTATGCTCATTCAAAGGGGACCAGGGGACCTGTATTCATGACCACAAGCTGATTTTGAATACTTAATGAACTGCTTGTAAATGAAATGTACACCACAAAATATTCACTGAAGTTATTCAGGAAGTAATTTTAATTTTGAATAACAAATTGGAGAAAACAGTGATCTATCTGGGGGGCAGTCCACAAAAAGTAAAAGAGGTAAGACTAGCTGTATTAATACATTAACTGTCAATTAGTCATATTTCTAATAATGATAACTGCCATGGCTGAACTGGGCCTCAACTCCCAAATTTGACCTATGCTTGGTTGCCTGCCACACACTTCTGACCATGTGACTGAAAGCCGGGCCTTCTGGGAAATATAAATAGCCTGTTTTCAGTAGTGGGATATGCAAAAGCAGTACTGTAAAGTTCTCCAGAAACCATGGTCTGTGGAAGACCTGGTGGAAACTGCTCTTCTGAGAGAGAGAGAGAGAGCTGGTGAATGATCTGGGAGAAGGTAAATGATGGGGTCCAGAAGGACGCTGGAGGGGGTTTATGTACTGTACAGCCAGAGAAGAAAACTTGACCAGCAACAGGAAGTGTAGGAAATGGGACATGGCAGCCTTGGGTCCAGGGCATTCTGCTGTCCACAATTTAGAATGACAGGATTGGTACCCTGAGTAGATGAAGGGCATGGGCAGCCCTACGGTACCCCCTAGAAAAGTGGTGTGGAACTGGGTGAAGAGCCTGTTCTTGTCTGTACTCATTTTGGCTTGTTCCAGAAGGGAAGGACTTGTAGTGACCTTGCAGGATTGCCAAATCACTGAGGAAAAGCATCATTGAGAGAAAACTGAGACTGCAGTTGTGTCACAATGTTGGAGCAGGTAAACCCCTGATACAATAATAAACATTTGAGCTTCAGGACAACAATTGACTGGACAGCTGAGGTGTTTATAATGTTGCCATCCCCTGATGGAATTATAGAACTGAAATTCATGTTTGCCACCTACTAATTCTCTGGCCAGGACTGTATGTAAAATTTACTTTAAAATCAATGGGAGTTTTCACATGGTCTCAAGGTTTATACTTTGGGTTTTATCTTCTTTTGAAAAATGTTTTAATACTAGTGGTTATTCTTCATTATGTATATTAAATAACCTGCCACATCTTCACCTAACCTTCTTTGTAGAGGAAGCGCTTAACATACACCCAGACTATTACCAAGGAGTAATAAAACAGAGTAAAAAGACAGAGCTGAACTACACCTGAAGTTCTTCTTTAATATGAGATCAATAAATCACTGTACATTTTTCTTTGTTACCTTTGGATTTTCAGACATTTGTAGTCCTGCAGAAATTATTTTTCTTGTGAAAATTGTAAAAAAACCGCACACATTCAGGGTGGTTCTAGAGGAAAAATTGTTTTGAAAAGAAACCTGAATCCTTAAGCAATGTGAATTTTAGAGTACTTTGTGTATTTTACATGAAAACCATACAAATATCCAATATACTTAAATTCTCTTTAGAAAAAAATGACTCTCTTTTGTGATTAATTAACTTTATTGATTTGAGGAACTAAGACTTTCTGATACAACAAACATGCAAAATGTTCAGAAACAATGTCTACATAAAATGCTCCAATCTAATATAAGGCTAATCCTGCAAACAGTACTGAGTGTAGTGTTTACTGCTGTGAATAGTCACATGGGTCGACTCACAGTGATAAGCGCTATGCTTGTTAGTATTTGCAAGATCCTCTAATCCCTGCCTCTGTAACAAATGAACTAAATAGACCATATCTTTTTTTAAAAAAATTAAATTTACAATCTACGTGACATTACAATTCCATGTAAAATATAACTAACTTGCTTTCTGTAATACAACAAATTTCTTACATAATTGTGTGAATATTACACAGTAACTATGGTGGCAATAACTGAACTTGGTTTCATTAGCAGTGGCAATTTAAAAAGAATGCCATTCATTTATCTGAGTTTTCATGCCAGCATAGTAAGCTTTTACATTTTTGCTGTATTCCCATAACATTTTACAATGATGATAAAATAAAACATTTCTTTAGCTATGGTATAGTACAAAAATAGATGTTATATTATAGGTTAATATGGTGCCTTTAGAGAAATATTCTCTATAATCAAAATTTTCCAGGAATCAGCAGTCTTGACCACTTGTTCGTGTTAACTTCAATAAGTTGACAGAGTTGGTAAGGCATTGCTAAAATAGGGGGGTATACATCCTCTTGTAGATCTTTAGGTCCCTTAAAGGTCTTAATAGCTGTCAATTTTAATTCTATAATCTACTTTTATGTGTTGATTAACTTAGACAGTTTGAGCACTTAAGATCTATTAATCAAACATCGTATTTTATTGGATTTAGACATTACCAATACACATTCTCATACTGCACATAATATGCCTGAGTCGTTTGTTATATTTGCAAATTCCTGTAATGGGACAACATCATTTTTCTGTGAATACCTGTTTACATATACCATTGATAAAAAACATACATTTCATTTCAGCATGTTAATGTGGACACAAGATCCTTCCTATTTCTTTAAAAGAAAGGTATATATAGGGGGAGTTCTATATTTAAAAAGTTTCAACTAGCTGGTTCCTAAGGTCATGCCTAGGAGAAGGCCAGAGGGAGGATGGGTGACAGTGACGGGGTGTTCTCCTTAATTACTGATGTCATGATGTAGGCCCATGGGTTACATATTGCAATGGAAAAACTCATGATTTAATACAAGTAGGAAGCTTCAATTTTGCACAAAAATAATGAAAATAGTCTAGTGACACTATAGTCCCCTGTAATAACAATGTTGTAGGCAGTTATTTACAGATTACCTTATGGATGATTCTGCTGTCCGAAGTTTTGATCAATCCAAAGTCAATTCTACTACTTGACTTGTTTTCTTTGGGATATCTGGTAAACTAGGTAATTTTACCTGTGGGAAACTTGGTGTTAATCATGGATATGTAGGATATATGGGCATTTCTAACAATGTATGCTTCTAATTATATGCGTTACGGTTCTGTTCTCTACTGATTCTAATGGTTCTGCGGTGCGGGCTAAATGATAACACAGAACACAAAAGTCAGGAAGCACTGTTCCAATTTCTGCTGCTAGGTTTTCTTGTCTCTTCTTCACACCAATATTGACAAGTTTCCTGCCTTTCCTGTAACTAAAGCCAGTGTTAGGTGCAGGGGAGGTGAACAAGCTGTCACAACTGGCAAAAGCAAAGAGTAAAACATGAGCTGCTGAAAAAAATGTAAAGCCCCATAATTGGCATAAATGCTTGGAGGGAACTACTGCCAGTTCAAATACTAGAAGTGTTTGGAAGCAGATTTCCATACTCCCTGACTTTCCCTCTGGGAAGTAGATAGATTAGTGACTGATGGACAGATACCCAGAACTAGAATTGTGATATTTTTGCTTTTAAATTTACACTGATATTTATTGGTGATAATGTTGAAACTACTACAATAGTATCTTGACACAGTATTCTAGACCAGCATTACTATATTTCTATGAGAAATGCAAATATGCTTGTGCCTTACACCAATTAAGCACATTTTTCATTTCCTAGTTTAACTTGAGCCATTGTTAGGAAAAACTAAACTTAAATGTCAAGGTGTACAACACTGAACTAGAGGGCTAGATTATCTTCAGCTGACATAAACTGGTGTAGATCCAGTGATGTCAATGCCACTTTATGCCAGCTGAGCATCTGGCTGATAAACTTTTAATGAGACACTGACAACCTCAGTTGTAGGCCTGATTCTGCAAATAGTTCCACAAACACTGGACTTTACACTCTCATAGAGGTCTTCAGTGACTTCTGCTGAGGTGTTAGGATCCACATATGCCAATTCCATTGCAAGCTCAGGTACCCAGCTGTGTAGATGGCCCGCTTTTTCAAATTTGAGTGGCTAAAGGTAGGCATTAATTGATGGTAACAATGGTGGAAGGACTACTATACTCTACACACCAAGAAGCTATTGGCACTTTAACCACCATGTCATCTAAATCTGCTCAGAGTACATAGCACAGTTGTTGAAATGCCTACAACTGCCAAAGCCTTGATGATATTAACACTCCCATCATTGATACCATTAGGAAAGCTGAGCCATGGGTAGCAATGATGGGGAACATTTTGGCTAAAGAAGTCTTGTGTAGACAAAACCCAGTATGTGGAGACCTGATTTTTCTAATGTAAAACAAAGCTGAAAAATAATACCCGAGACCTTTTTATGATGCATAAAAAATGCTAGAAAACATATGCACAAACTTATGTATCATGTGTACAGATACTCAGCTGTAGCTAATAAAAAAAATCAAGGAATGAGTAGCTCATGAGTAGCTGAAAATATTCTAACATTTGTTGGTTTGGTATGGCTATTACTATACTTTAAAAACAAATAAAACACCTTTAGTTTGCATAGTGACTTACGGCCATATAGGAAATCAAAGTTCTTGCTCAAAAGTATTTTCTAATTTGACAGACATAAGGGTTTGTAGCGTGGCAGCGATTCACCCCTGTGGCGCATGGGGCTTTCCACCCTTCCGACCCCTAGGCGCATACTTCAGGAGGTGAAGGCTGCCTTGTCACCCGATTCTCTCGTTTTCCTGTGGCAAGCGCTGCGAGAGGGCGTTCCCTGCGCACCCCTCACCCCTGGCCCTCTGGACGTTTTTCTTGGGCCCCTGTTCCGTGAGCCCCCCTGGCCTCCCCGCTCCCACGCACCGAGCCAGCTGCATACCCTGCAGCCAGTCCGGTTTCAAACCACGCCCAGAAACCATCTGTACAAGCTTGTGCTCCATACGTTGCATTTCCTCACCCTCGTGTTCCACCCCGACACCAAATGGCGGGACTATCTTCCACCTGAAGAGGGTGAGGAGCCCCAGTGGGCCAGCCTTTACTCCACCATGGTCCCATGGCCTGCTGGGGACATTAGTTGGCGGCTCCTTCATGGAGCCATGAGCACGGGCAAGTTCGAATGTGCCAGGTTGCAGCCCCTATTCCGGCTCCTCCAGAACCTTTTGTTGAGGTTCTGGCTGCACTTCTCCCCACACTTGTTCCTCTTTGCACACCCTATCCGTGACCCCACGAAGTCGCAAGACCTCCTAGTCAACCTCCTCCTGGCTCTGGCCAAAGTCTCCATCTATAATACCAGGAGGAGGATGTTGGACGAGGGGGCACTCTGCGACTTCGGGGCCTATTTCCGTTCCTCCTTAGTTTCACGCATCTGGGCAGAGTTCCACTGGGCAGCGTCCGCTGGCTCCCTCGACAGCTTTGAGGAGCAGTGGGCACTGTCTGGGGTTCTCTGCTCGGTGTCCCCATCCGGTATCCTCATTTTGAACCTCTGACCTTCACTCCGATTCCGGATTTTTATTAGTTGTCCCCCGCAATCAGTTGGTCCCTGGGTCCAGTGGTCCCTCCCGCTAGGCTGGGAGAGGGGCCTTTAGCAGTGGATGGGCTTGCGCCCGCCCACCTCCCAGGTTTTCCAATATGACCCCCCGCTACAGGGTTAGATAGAACAAAAGGGAGAATGGAATTGTACAGCTAATCAGAGAAAGTTGTGCCTATAAGTACATACTTGAAGGAGGAAAGGGAGCTTGCTTGACACACGGGTCAAGTGAGGCTACTCCATGCATACAGTTCTATTCTCCAAACACCCGTGAGTGTCCTTGGTCATCTGCACAAGTGTTTGCAGCACTGGGCCAACAGGGAGAGAAATAAAAAACATAATGGCCAAAAAATGTCCATTCATCTTTGATCAAAAACAGTGGTATTTTTTAGCAAAAATGTTCATTTTTTGGTACCAAATATGTTTCACCAAAAATGTTTTGGTTTTTTTGGGGGTGATCCCTTTTCCATTTTTCCACTGGAGAAGGAAATGTGTGTATGAAGGAAGATGGGGGAATGGAGGGGACTCATCTTTTTTTAAGAGAATTTTTGTTTGATAATATCTATTTGTGCGGAAACATTAAAAACCATCTTCAGAGCTTCCTCTCCTGCTACTCAAACTTTGTAACTAGAGCAGGTTTAAAAGAAGTAAAGTGTGTTTATATGAAGATTATAGTTGTGAAGAGGAGGAAAACATGAACATGGAATTAGGAGTGGAGGCAATTATATTGGTTAAAGCAAGAGGGTGATCTTTGATCTGTGCAAAATGGCTCTGACCAGTTATAATAGGACAGAAAGTACCGTAACCTGGAATACAATTTCCAAACAAATTCATCCCAAAAAGCTTGTAAAAAGCCCCTTGGTGTATTCACACTCTATGCAGTAATTACATGTAAGCTAAAATGAAATGAAGGTGGTACTTCTGAGGTGACAAATATCTGGTATTTTAACAGAGAGCTCTCTAGTCTTTTTTTGTTTTTAATAAAAGCATGAGACCTTCCTATCTACACAAACTGCTTCCCAGATAGCATAGCAATAGATAGGGCAGATGGTGAGCAGACTTTAAGAATAGTGAAAGCATTATCTGTTTTACACAATGCAAAGGCATTAGAATTACTGTACAAAAGTAATGGAGTTTCAGTGTTTAAAATGTAACTATAATATTTTACTCTGGATACTCATGACATGTTGATAGAAAGAGGAATGTAACGAAAGGCTTTTCCAGTCCAGGTACCAGTAACCAGGTACCAGTAGAGATGAAGGAAAGAACATAAAGCAAATCCTCAAAATTTGCTTCTACTGTGGTACATGTAGACAACTAATGTGTGATAAGGACTAGGCAGGTGACAAATTGTGATTGATGTAATTAAAGCTACTGTTTAATGTAGCTATGAATTGTGAACCCCGCTTATTGATGCTAAACAATCCTGTTGTTATCCTCTTTTCTTGTTTCACTCACCTGCTACATCTTGCCCCTTAGATTTTAAGCCTTCTGGGGCAGGGACTTACTCTGTATAGTGCCTTAAATAGGGCTCTTAATTAGTTGAGGCCTCTACTGCAATATAAACAACAATTTTATCAGAGCCCGATTAAGCCACAGTATCTCCAGTCCAGTAGGAGAATTCTAATTCTCACCTACTCCTACTATTTCATCACACACATCCTCTGGGAACCATTAGGAAAGGATAGATAATATGACAAAAAATATACTGCTACTATATAAATCCATGGTATATTCACTTTTCCACTGAATGCATCCGATGAAGTGAGCTGTAGCTCTTGAAAGCTTATGCTCAAATAAAATTTGTTAGTCTCTAAGGTGCCACAAGTACTCCTTTTCTTTTTGCGAATACAGACTAACATGGCTGCTACTCTGAAACCTTGAATACTGTATGCAGTTCTGGTTGCCCCTTCCCAAAAAGATATATTAGAATTGGAAAAGGTAGAGAGAAAGGCAATAAAAATGATTAAGGGTATGTGAGATGCAGGTAAATCAAGTGCTAGCTCTCACCAAGGCCATAGCTGTTAGCTAAGAACTGACAAACTCATAGCTGGAAACCAAACCAGCTTATCTGTATGTTAGTTTTGTTCAAAATAGGTATAGTCTTATAAAAATGCATTTAGTGTTTAGCCCAGTTGTTAACTTGAACTCCTCCATACGGAGTTGGGAGTGAACAGCCAGGACCCCGGGTGTGGGCTGGGTAGCAGGGTCCCCAGGCGCAGGGCGGACAGCTGGCAACCCAGGCACAGAGCTGGCAGCTGGCACCCCAGGTGTGGGGCCGGCAGCAGCAGCTGGCAACTGGGACCCCAGGCACGGGGCCGGCAGCCGGGACCAGGAGCAGAGCTGGGCAGTGGTCCCTCCCTGCCCCTGTGGGGGCTAGTCCGGCCCCAGCCACACTGCCCAGAACATTACTCTGCATCCTCCTAGGGGGCGTGCCCACAGATTGAAGACCTCTGGTTTAGACTCTATGAAATGCTTTTAAATTGCTGCATGCATTAATCTCACTGGTAATGTCTGCATTCCATGCTATAAGCAAATAGGTAAGTTTTGATTTATAACTTTGAAAATGTTTGCTCTGAAGTTGTGAAATCAGGCACAAGATCAAATGGGCCACGAAGGAATATCACAATACCGAGGACTGGTAAATGGCCCTATCACCTCCTTGGAAATGCTATGTGACATGGAAGGCAAAATGTAAAAGTTAACAGGGTCTCAAGAAAATTTTTCATCTCTTTGTTTTTGAACTCTCACAGGGCCAGAGAAACTAAACTAAAGGAGAGATCCTCAGGGTCAACATGGGACTGTCCTGAAAGACATTTTGAACAGATAGAGTATGACATCTGTCACCTTTAGGAACCACAGATGGTAACTTATTTGTGTGTATAGGTTTGCTTGCTTTAACCTGTAAATAACTCATTTCTTTTTCCTAGTTAATAAACCTTTAGATAGCATATTACAGGATTGACTACAGGTGTTGTCTTTGATGTCAGATCTAGGGTACCAAATAATCTGGGATAAGTGATTTATCTCTTGGGTTTGGAAGCAACCTGAATAATTTGTGATTTTTTTTGTGTGTGTAAGTGACCATTTATCACTAAGTCCAGCTCGCTTGAGTGGTAAGATAGACTGGAGAGCCCAAAGGGACTGTCTGTGACTCCATGGTAAAGACTAGCACAGTGATCCAGGAGTTCATATTTGTTAGGGTTGCTGAAATCTAATTGTGGAACATACCACCAGTTTGGGGTATCTGCCCTGTTTTTCACAGTCTGCCCTGAGATTGGCACTCACGATCATGAGCCACTACAGACAGCATTGCAGTATGGAACAGCTTCCATATTAAGAGAGATGAAAAGGACTGGGTCTGTTCAGCTTAGAGATAATTAAGTGGGGGATATGATAGAGGTCTCTAAAATCACAAATCGTGTGGAGAAAATGAGAATAAGGAAGTGTTATTTATTCCTTCAGATAACACAATAACCAGGGGTCACACACTGAAAATAAAAGGCAGCAGGTTTAAAACAAACAAAAGGAAGTATTTCTTCACACAATGTGCAGTCAAACTGTAGAACGTGATGCCAGTGGATGTTGTGAAAACCAAAACTATAATTTGGTTCAAAAAAGAATTAGGTAAGTTAATGGAGGATTGGTCCATCAATGGCTATTAGCCAGAAGCTGGAGTGGACAACAGGGGATGGGTCACTCGCTAATTGCCCTGTTCTGTCCTGAAACATCTGGAAGTAGCTATTGTTGGAAGACAGACTGGGCTAGATAGACTATGGTCTGATCCTGAATGGTCATTCTTATCTTCAGTTTTTTAAATGTTGCACAGTTCACAGAAACTTAGCAGTTCCACATCACATTGATTCATTTGTCCATTTCTTTTATCAGGAAGATACTTTGAGGGGTATCACTTTCGATTCTGCAGAAAATGGCTTCTGAAAAGCTATAGAAAAAGTGTATAATTCTTAAGTCTTCCTTAACTCAACCAAACTTACTTTATACTATATCCATGTCATCTTATGATTTTCAATTTTTATTTCTTTCTGGATTAGAAGGAATGTGTTCAGAGTCAACTTAAACAGATGCAGCTGATTAAGTTTATAAGCAGTTGAATAACAAGGTGTGGTGTTTAGTTGCTGCTTGTAATTATTAGAACTGGAAGCACTGGCTGTTGGGAGTCTGAAAGGACAGGAAACAGGAAGGAGAGGGGGGAAAGTTGAGGAGGTGGAGTGAGATCTACCTAGGGTGCAGCAGCAGCTTGGTAAAGAGGTTTCCACATTAAAAATAAAGTCCTGTTGGAGTTTGTTAGTACCTTGCCTGTTTGCTACAACATTTTGGCGACAAGGATGGATTTTCTCCCTCTGAACCCACCTGCACCGTTTCTGCAAAGCCCAGGTGAGCCTCCAATTGCTTTTACTGCCTGGATCCATATGTTTGAGACTTATCTGCTTACAATCACTGCTACAGAGATTTCTGAAGTAAGAAAGCGTGCTCTGCCAATCCACTGCCTTGGAGCAGAAGGGCAGCATATATTTACACTTTTCCCCTTGTAGATGATAAATATGAGACTGCACTCACTGCATTAAAGAACTTTTTTGTGCCAAAAGTGAATGTAGTAGCTAATCGCTACAGATTTCGCCAGCGTGAGCAGAAAACAGGGGAGACTATAATGCAGTATATTGCTTCCCTAAGGAGTCTGATTGTAACTTGTGACTTTGGGAATATGGCAGATGAGATATTAGAGACCACCTATTGAGAAAACAACCATGCTTCATGTAAGAGAACGCTTACTTGTAGAACCACAACTTACACTAGAAAAAGCAATAAACATTGCTACTCAGATTGAGTCAGCTACAGCTGAAGCCAAAATAATGAGTATGGATACAGGAGGCACAGTCCAGGCTGTGACTCCTTTGCAGAAAAGTTCACTATCGCTGCAGACAAACGATTACAAGAGGAAAACTAATGGAAAACCACCGAATCAGCAAATTCAAAATACAGTAAAAGCATGCTTTCGCTGTGGATCCCCACAACACCTTGCAAACTACACAGGATGTCTGGCAAAAGTAGCTCAGTGCAATCATTGCAAAAAGATTGGGCATTTTGCTAAAGTATGTTGCAGCAGCTGTGTTCAATCAACAGGTGCATGCAGTTACAATACCAGATGTTACTGTGCTGGGCGTGGACAAAATCACTACTGCACATATTCCAGAACAAATAAAGAGCGCTGTAAATGTTTCCGCCATACCCTCAGGTAAATCACACTCTATTCAGCTAATGTTGGATACTGGCTCAGCAGTATCTATACTACCTGATTCCATCTATTTGCTTTACTTTAAAGATGTGCCTCTTACTGAACCCAAACTTCACTTGGTGTGTATTGTAGTAGCCAGGCAAGGTACTAACAAACTTCAACAGGACTTTATTTTTTAAAGTGGAAACCTCTTTTCCAAGCTGCTGCTGCACCCTCACTAGCTCTCCCTCAGCCTCTTCAACTCCTCCCCCTCCTTCCTGTTTCCTGTCCTTTCAGACTCCCAACAGCCAGTGCTCCCAATTCTAATAATTACAAGCAACATCTAAACACCACAGTGTGCTATTTGAAAAACCATATTCCAGTACATGGCTGCCTGCCAGCAATAGTTACTTTTGGTGATTGCTGTGTAACTGCAGAGATCTACATTGTCCACAAAGATATCCCTATCCTTTGCAGAGATTTATTGGCTGCTTTAAATCTCAGGGTAGTTAATGGACGAATTGATCTTCCTCAGCAAAGCACTTTTGCGGTACACACACCAGTTTCAGCTGGGACCCAACACTACATTAAGGAGAAACTCGGCTGTACTTATGGGTTTCTGCATAACGTTAAAATGGAGAATAATGTGATGCCTGTACAACAGAAGTTAAGGCGCTTACCATTTTCAGTCAGGGAAGCTGTTTCAGAGGAACTTAGAAAACTTGTTCAAAAGGACATTATTGAAGAGGTTGACTCCTCGGAATGGGTTTAACCTATAGTAGTGACACAGAAGAAGGGTGGAGGCATTTGCCTTTGTGTGGACTTAAGAGAACCAAATAAAGCTATTGTGATTGACAGCCATCCTCTTCCTCACATAGAAGAAGTATTTGCAGAACTCCATGGAGCAAAGATGTTTTCTACTCTTGATTTGCAGACCGCATATTACCAGGTTATGTTGCATGAAGATAGCAGAGACCTCACAGCATTCATTACACATGAGGGACTATTTCATTTTAAATGTGTTCCATATGTTCTCGCATCTGCCCCAAGTGCCTTCCAAACAATCATGTCATTTATTCTGAAGAATCAACATGGAGTTCAGTGCTATCTGGATGATATTATAGTGTTGGAAATACTTCTGAGGAGCATGACAATAACCTGCGGTCTGTACTAAACTGCATCAGCAAAGCAGGCCTCAAGCTCAATAGGTCCAAATGCAAATCTAGACAAACTGAACTCTCCTTTCTGGGGCATACAATTTCACAGGCTGGACTAAAACCTTATCCAAATCATATCCTGGCAATTTCAAATGCTCCTCCTCCAACAGATTTGCAAACCTTACGTTCCTTCTTGGGTCTTATCTCCTGGTATGCAAAATTCATTCCCAGTTATGCTTCTGTCATTGAACCTTTACAAGAATTACTACAGAGAAGTTCAACCTTAGTGTGGACAACAGATGCACAAGCTAGTTTCGAAACTGTGAAAGACTTGATTGTACATAGTCCAGTACTTGTACTATTCACTCCTTCACTGCCCACAATTGCAACTACTGATGCTTCTGATTATGGACGTGGGGCTGTCCTCACACAACTTCATGAGGACAACACAGAGAGGACTATTGCATTTGCTTCAAGAACACTAAGTACTGCTGAGAGGAAATGTTCTACAGTGTTTTCAGTGTAATATTTCTGCCAACAGTATAGTGTCTTGTTTCATATTTGTTCCTGTGGTTAGAACAACAATGTTTATTTTAATTGGGAGCGTTTCTTAAGTGAGGAGGGAATGTGGTGTTTAGATGCTGCTTGTAAGTATTAGAACTGGGAGCACTGGCTGTTGGGAGTCTGAAAGGACAGGAACAGGAAGGAGGGGGAGGGGAAGTTGAGGAGGTGGAGTGAGAGCTACCAAGGATGCAGCAGCAGCTTGGTAAAGAGGTTTCCACTTTAAAAATAAAGTCCTGTTGAAGTTTGTTAGTACCTTGCCTGGTTGCTATAACACAAAGCTAAATAAACCATTACCCTAAAACAAGAATATACAAAAATGTGTTCATTATAGGATCAGAATCAGACATTATGGGCTTGATCCTCTGTAAGTATATTCAGAAACTGTGTCCAGTTTTGGGCCCACACTACAAGAAGGATGTGAAAAAATTTCAAAACTTCCAGCGGAGGGCAACAAAAATGATTAGGGGACTGGAACACATGACTTATGAGGAGAGGCTGAGGGAACTGGGATTGTTCAGTCTGCGGAAGAGAAGAACAAGGGGGGATTTGATAGCTGCTTTCAACTACCTGAAAGGGGGTTCCAAAGAGGATGGATCTAGACTGTTCTCAGTGGTAGCAGATGACGGAACAAGGAGTAATGGTCTCAAGTTGCAGTGGGGGAGGTTTAGGTTGGATATTAGGAAAAACTTTTTCACTAGGAGGGTGGTGAAACACTGGAATGTGTTATCTAGGGAGGTTGTGGAATCTCCTTCCTTAGAAGTTTTTAAGGTCAGGCTTGATAAAGCCCTGGCTGGGATGATTTAGTTGGGGATTGGTCCTGCTTTGAGCAGGGGGTTGGACTAGATGACCTTCTGAGGTCCTTTCCAACCCTGATATTCTATGATTCTATGATTCTAAATGCACTGTATATATCTATTCCTAGTGTTTGTCTGTGCCCCAAGATACACTTGTATCCACTAATCAGGCACAACAGGAAAGTGTGTCTCTCACATGGTGAAGTCCATACTGTATTAAAAATATATAGTGAATTACAGGAAACAAGACTTATATAGCATTCAAATGGAAACTGGAGACAGAATCAACACAGGGAGTTAGTAGGTATGATCCCACAGGAAGTCTAAGGGGAAAAACAGTTCAAAAGAGTTGGCAGTTTTTCAAAGAGACATTATTAAGGGCACTAGAGTAAACTATCCCACTGTGCAGGAAAGTTAGGAAGTATGACAAGAGATCACCCTGACTTAACCACGAGATCTTCAATGATCTGGAACTTAAAAAAGAGTCCTACAAAAATTGGAAACTAAGTCAAATTACAAAGGATGAATATAAACAAATAACACAAATATGTAGGGACAAAATTAGAAATGCCAAGGCACAAAACGAGATTAATCTAGCTAGAGACATAAAGGGAAACAAGAAAACATTTTACAAATACATTAGAAGCAAGAAGACGACCAAGGACAGAGTAGGACCATTACTCACTGAGAGGGAAAAGACAATAACAAAAAATGTGAAAATGGCAGAAGTGCTAAATGACTTTTTTTTCAGTTTTCACCAAAATTTAGTAGCCATTGGACGTCTAACATAGTGAATGCCAGTGAAAATGTGCTAGGAACAGAGACTAAAATAGGGAAAGAACAAGTTAAAAATTACTTAGACAAGTTAGGTGTCTTCAAGTCACTAGGGCCTGATGAAATGCATCCTAGAATACTCAAGGAGCTGACTGAGGAGATATCTGAGCCATAAGTGATTCTCTCTGAAAAGTCATGGAAGACAGGAGAGATTCCAGAGGACTGGCAAAGGGCAAATATAGTGCCAATCTATAAAAAGAGATATAAAGGCAACCTCGGTAACTTCATTACTTGGAAAGATAATGGAGCAAACAACAAAGCAATCAATTTGCAAACACCTAAATGATATTAAGGTGATAAATAACAGTGAAAAGAACAATAGTGTCAAACTTATTATCTATCCTTTTCTTAATGATTCCCAACATTCTGTTCGCTTTTTTGACTGCTGCTGCACATTGAGTGGATGTTTTCAGGGAACTATCCACAGTGACTCCAAGGTCTCTTTCTTGAATGGTAACAGCCAGTTTAGACCCCACCATTTTATATGTATAGTTGAGATTATGTTTTCCAATGTGCACTACTTTTCATTTATCAACATTCAATTTCATCTGCCATTTTGTTGCCCAGTCACCCAGTTCTGAGACATCCTTTTGTAGATTTTTGTAGTCTGCCTGGGACGTAACTATCTTTAGCAATTTTGTATTATCTGCAAATTTTGCCATCTCACTGTTTACCCCTTTTTCCAGATCATGTGTGAATATATTGAATAGGACTGGTCCCAATACATACCCCGGGAGACACCACTGTTTATTTCTCTCCAGTCTGAAAACTGACCATTTATTCCTACCCTTTGTTTCCTATCTTTTAACCAGTTACCAATCCATGAGAGGACTTTTCCTCTTATCCCATGACAGCTTACTTTGCTTAAGAGCCTTTGGTGAGGGATCTTTTCAAAGGCCTTCTGAAAATCTGGATCCACTGGATCCCCCTTGTCCAACTGCTTTTTGACCCCCCTCAAAGAATTCTAGTAGATTGGTGAGACATGATTACCCTTTACAAAAGCCATGTTGACTCTTCCCCAACAAATTATGTTCATCTATGTGTCTGACAATTTTGTTCAAAATTGTTTCAACCAGTTTGCTCGGTACTGAAGTCAGACTTGCCGGTCTGTAATTGCTGGGATCACTTCTGGAGCCCTTTTTAAAAACTGGCGTCACATTAGCTATCCTCCAGTCATTTGGTACAGAAGCTGATTTAAATGATAGGTTACAGACTACAGTTAGAGTTCTTCAGTTGCACATCTGATTCCTTCAGAACTCATGGGTGAATACCATCTGGTCCTGGTGACTTATTACTGTTTAGTTTATTAATTTCTTCCGAAACCTCCTCTAATGACACCACAATCTGGGACTGTTCTTCAGATTTGGCTCCTAAAAAGAATGGCTCAGGTTTGGGAATCTCCCTCACATCTTCAGCCGTGAAGACTGATGCAAAGAATGCATTTAATTTCTCCGCAATGGCCTTATTGTCCTTGAGTGCTCCTTCAACATCTTGATCGTCCAGTGGCCCCACTAGTTGTTTAGCAGGCTTTCTGCTTCTGATGTACTTAAAAAAATTGCTATTACTTTTTGAGTCTTTGGCTAGCTGTTCTTCAAATTCTTTTTTGGTCTTCCTAATTATATTTTTACACTTCATTTGCCAGAGTTTACGCTCCTTTCTATTTTCCTCACTAGGATTCAACTTCCACTTTTTAAAGATGCCTTTTTGCCTCTCACTGCTTCTTTTACTTGGTTGTTTAGCCACAGTAGCACTTCTTTGGTTCTCTTACTATGTTTTTTAATTTGGGGTATACATTTAAATTGAGCCTCTATAATGTCCTTAAAAAGTTTCCATGCAGTTTGCAGGGATTTCACTTTTGGCGCTGTACCTTTTCATTTCTGTTTAAATAACCTCTTCATTTTTGTGTAGTTCCCCTTTCTGAAATTAAATGCTACAGTGTTGGGCTGCTGTGGTGTTTTCCACGCCTCAGGGATGTTAAATTTAATTATATTATGGTCACTATTAGCAAGTGGTCCAGCTATATTCACCTCTTGGACCAGATCCAGTGCTCTACTTAGGACTAAATCAAGAATTGCCTCTCCTCTTGTCGGTTCCAGGACTAGCTGCTCCAAGAAGCAGTCATTTAAGGTGTCAAGAAACCTTATCTCTGCATCCCGTCCTGAGTTGACATGTACCCAGTCAATATGCGGATAGTTGAAATCTCCCATTATTATTGAGTTTTTTTATTTTAATAGCCTCTCTAATCTCCCTGAGCATTTCACAGTCACTATCACCATCCTAGTCAGGTAGTCTGGTTCCATTTTGATTTAGGTGGAGCACGTCCATCCTGTATAGGCTCCCCCTTTCCCCAAAGTTTCCCCAGTTCCTAATAAATCTAAACCCCTCCTCACTACACATCGTCTCGTCCACACATTGAGACCCTGCAGTTCTACCTGTCTAACTGGCCCGGCAAGTGGAACTGGAAGCATTTCAGAGAATGCTACCACGGGGGTCCTGGACTTCAATCTCTTACCTAGCATCCTGAATATGGCCCCCAGAATCTCTCCTATCCTTCTCTATGTCATTGGTACATACATATACCATGACCACCGGCTCCTCCTCAGAACTACACATAAGTCTATGTAGATGTCTCGAGAGAGCTGCAACCTTCGCACCAGGCAGGCAAGTCACCATGTGGTTCTCCCGGTCATTGCAAACCCAGCTATTTATGTTTCTAATGATTGAATCCCTCATAACTATTACCCATCTCTTCCTAATAACTGGAGTTCCCTTCCCTGGAGAGGTATCCTCAGTGCAAAAGGATACCACAACACCATGTGGAAGAAGGGTTCCAAATATGGGATTGTTTCCGTCTGCTCCAGTTGGATGTTCTCCTTCCCTGAGATGTTCAACAGCACAGAGGCTGTCAGACCGGGGGTGGGACCATTCTACTGTGTCCCAGAAAGTCTCATATACCTCTCTGTCTCCCTTAGCTCCTCCAGTTCAGCCACCCTGGTCTCCAAAGCCCATACACAGCCTCTGAGGGCCAGGAGCTCCTTGCACCAAATGCACACATATGCCACCTGTCCATAGGGCAGGTAATCATACATGCTGCATTGGGTGCAATAAACTGGATAGCTCCCACTCTGTTGCTGGACTTCTGCCTGCATTATCTTTTTACTCCTGAAGCTTGTTCCTTTGCTGTTTTGTTTTTATCAGGGGGTGTTTGGCTTTAAGTTTAAAGAATGTTAAGTGTATCTAGCCCACTGACTCACACTCCCTCCTCTAAACTCCCTTGTGAAACTCCCCTGTTAGCTGCTCCTGTTTGCTAGATCCCCCACCCTAGATAGCCCCACAAGCTAGGGAGTGTGGAGTTGTGGAGCTGGTTGAATAATGTTCAAATGAATAATTTGAGAACAATAAGCTTCAATAACAATAATTAGTTGAGTTTTGTTTAACCAAGAAAAAGCTTATTTTGTGATTGAACAAAACTTGTTTTAGTCATCTTGAAATGATTAAATTACCTAATCAACGAACAATACTATGTGATTTAGATGACCAGATGGAATTCTAATAATAATTCCAAATATCTGCTATAGAATACTTTTTAAGAACACTTAATCTATAGACCCAAATGGGATCACAAAGGCTATTTGTTAAGCAATTGAGAACAAATCAATTTATAGCAATCATGATACATAGACAATTGAAAAATCAAAGAAAAGAGTAGTTATTGTCAACTATTTAATTCTTAAAGTTTCATCACCTGTGGCTGGAGGAAATAAGCAAACTGAACAAAGATCACTGTTGAAAGAATAAAATGAATCCAGGCATTTACATGACCTGCTAACTTGATTACAAAATGAGCTAGGTGACTAGCTCATGTGACAAGCTTACTCATGCACCTCTGATTTCACATATCTCTGCTAAAATACAAGACCGATTTAGACACAGCAGTTCACTTTGCTACCCTTTCCCCTTTTTGTCTGAATAAAAAGCTGCTTTTAGCTACAGGTCTGGATTCTGAAGCTCTATCATACTGTAAGTAGAAACCTTTTCCTTTGTATCAGGGAGTAGCCGTGTTAGTCTATATCCATAAAAACAACAAGGAGTCTGGTGGCACCTTAAAAACTATTTATTTGAGAGATTTATTTTGGGCATAATCTTTCATGGGCTAGAACCCACTTCATCGGATGCATGGAGTGAAAATTACAGATGCAGGCATTATTATACTGACACATGAAGAGAAGGGAGCTACCTCAGAAGTGGAGAACCAGTGTTGACAGGGCCAATTCAATCAGGGTGGATGTGGTCCACTCCCAATAACAGATGAGGAGGTGTCAATTCCAGGAGAGGCAAAGCTGATTTTGTAAGGAGCCAGCCACTCCCAGTCCCTATTCAGGCCCAAATTAATGGTGTTAAATTTGCAAATGAATTTTAGTTCTGCTGTTTCTCTTTGAAGTCTGTTTCTGAAGTTTTTTTGTTCAAGTATAGCTATTTTTAAATCTGTTATAGAATGTTCAGGAAGATGGAAGCGTTCTCCTACTGGCTTTTGTATGTTACCATTCCTGATGTCCAATTTGTGTCCATTTATTCTTTTACGTAGGGACTGTCCGGTTTGGCCAATGTACATGGCAGAGGGGCATTGCTGGCACATGATGGCATATATAACATTAGTAGACGTGCAGGTGAATGAGCCTCTGATGGAGTGGCTGATGTGATTGGGTCCTCTGATGGTGTTGCTAGAGTAGCTATGGAGACAGAGTAGGCAACGAGGTTTGCTACAGGGATTGGTTCCTGGGTTAGTGTTTCTGTGATGCGGTGTGTGGTTGCTGGTGAGTATTTGCTTCAGGTTGGGGGCTGTCTGTAAGCGAGAACTGGCCTGACTTCCAAGGTCTGTGAGAGTGAGGGATCATTTTTCAGGATAGATTGTAGATCATTGAAAATGTGCTGGAGAGGTTTTAGCTGGGGGCTGTACGTGATGGCCAGTCGAGTTCTGTTATTTTCCTTGTTGGGCCTGTTGTGTAGTAGGTGATTTCTGGGTTCCCGTGTCTCTCTGTCAATCTGTTTCCTCACTTCCCCAGGTGGGTATTGTAGTTTTAAGAATGATTGATAAAGATCTTGTAGGTGTTTGTCTCTGTCTGAGGGATTGGAGCAAATTCGGTTTTATCTTAGGGCTTGGCTATAGACAATGGATTGTGTGAAGTGTCCTGGATGGAAGCTGGAGGCATGTAGGTAAGTATAGCAGTAGGTAAGTATAGTAGGTTTCTGGTATAGGGTGGTGTTTATGTGACCATCACTTATTTGCACTGTAGTGTCCAGGAAGTGGAGCTCTTGTGTGGACTGGTCCAGGCTGAGGTTGATGGTGAGGTGGAAGTTACTGAAATCAAGATGGAATTCTTCAATGGCTTCCTTCCCATGGGTCCATATGATGAAGATGTCATCAATGTAGCACAAGCAGAGGAGGGGCGCTAGGGGACGAGAGCTGAGGAAACGTTGTTCTAAGTCAGCCATAAAAATGTTGGCATACTGTGGGGACATGTAGGTACCCATAGCAGTGCCACTGACTTGTAGGTATAAGTTGTCCCCAAATCTGAAATGGTTGTGGGTGAGGACAAAGTCACAAAGCTCAGCCGCCAGGTGTGCCTCATCATGCCTTATCAGGGATACTGTTCTTGACAGCTTGTAGTCTATCCTCATGTGGAATATTGGTGTAAAGAGCTTCTACATCCATGGTGGCCAGGATGGTGTTTTCAGGAAGATCACCAATGCATTGTAGTTTCCTCAGGAAGTCGGTGGTGTCTCAAAGATAGCTAGGAGTGCTGGTAGTGTAGGGTATGAGGAGAGAGTCCAAATAGCCAGATAATCCTGCTGTAAGAGTGCTGATGCCTGAGATGATGGGGCGTCCAGGGTTTCCAGGTTTATGGATCTTGGGTAGCAAATAGAATACCCCTTGTCGGGGCTCTGGGGGTGTGTCTGTGTGGATTTGTTCCCATGCTGTAGCAGGGAGTTTCTTGAGCAGCTGGTGTAGTTTCTTTTGGTACTCCTTAGTGGGATCAGAGGATAGTGGCCTGTATGTGGTGTTGGAGAGTTGCCTGGCAGCCTCCTGTTCATAATCCGACCTGTTCATTATGACTACAGCACCTCCTTTGTCAGTCCCTTTGATTATAATATCAGAGTTGTTTCTGAGGCTGTGGATGGCGTTGCATTCTGTACAGCTGAAGTTATAGGGCAAGTGATGCTGTTTGTTCATTATTTCAGCCTGTGCATGTCCACCCTGATCAAATTGGCCCTGTCAGCACTGGTTCTCCACTTTCTCTTTCATGTGTCAGTATAATAATGCCTGCATCTGTAATTTTCACTCCATGCATCAGATGAAGTGGGTTCTAGCCCACGAAAGCTTATGCCAAAATAAATCTGTTAGACCTTAAGGTGCCACTGGACTCCTTTTCTTTGTGAAACCACCAAATGCATGCTGCTGACCACAAGGGCTGAGCACGTAGGAGGAAATGAGAAAATATTGGCTGATATATTTGGATCTGTATACCACCTTAAGAAACAACTAGGAAAAAAGTGAAAAGCTTAAATGATATTCCCTTTACTGTATAAAGTTCTTCACCTAAAAAGATCCCTCTAATGGTTTGTTATTGGTTATTCATGTTGGATGGCAATATACACACACCCACAAAAACCCACTTTAGATCCGGCATGTAGACCTCTCCCACTAATGGAATACCTGATAACAATGGTAGGTTGTCAACCTCTCTGTGGACCAGCACTAGAAAGGAGGGGAGATGCCTGCATAGAGGATACACAACATGCTTGTGTGGCGGTTCAGAGACAAGACAGGACATGGCTTTAGCAAGCAAGCAGGCTGGTCAGCCGATGGGCTTCTGCCTGTCAGCTTTCCATCCTCCCTTTTATTTCTCTCCCCCCTGCGCATTACATACTCTGACCGCAAAAGGCATCAACAAAGGAAATAATATGACTTTGATTAATATTCTTATTTACCAGCCTCTATCTACTACAATCCTGGTTCTCAGGCCTTGAGCCCAGTCCAAGGAAGCTTCCCACGGTTCATGTCCTCTGAGCGACTTCCCATGGTCCATGTCCTTGGACGGAGCAGTGTGTGCACTGCTCCTACACAACACTCAAGGTGTGCCCTGAATGCTTCCAGGTGCATGAACTCTACATGAACCCTTCAATGCTTGCAATCTCTTCTCCCCTGGGGATCCCAGAGCCCATAGCTGTGATAAAAGCTGACCTCCCTTTTGGGATAAGGTGGTAGTAGAGAAACAGCCTGTCCTTCCCTCAAATTAAATTCCATTTGTGGGTACAACAGCCCCTAGCTCTGTACCAGCATAATTGAATCTTCGACTCAAATGCTATAGACAATTGAGACTGTTATCATATAGGCACATAAATGCCTACTGCCTTTCACTGCAATATAGTCGCCAAATCTTTCATATAAGAATGTATATAAAATACAGAGCTGCACATTGCCTGATCCTGTATGATTTAGGCAGGGCAAAAACATCAGAATGTAAGATTGCTCCGTATGCCATGATGGGCATCTAATCAGCTGTTTGATCACTGGCCTCTATAGCAGCAGTGATTAAAATGTGGTGTACTTTATCTTTCTCTGTAAGATTGTCCCTGACTGATAGTCAGAATGGCTTGCTGAGCTATAAAGTGGCCTTTCTAGTGAAAAATATTGAAAAAGAACACAGCCACATGGGTCACCTCATCTGTAGCCATGAATTAATCAAAAGCTTTTGCAGAAAAGTGCAGTATATTGCAAAAGATTATCCATTTTGCTTGCACAATATTTTCATTCCAGGCCTTAGAGGCTTACTGTCCACAACCACTCTTTAACTATATTGATATTTAAAGATACTGGCTTCAGTCTGTTGTCAGGGATTGGTGGCACTGAAGAACTTGTGATTATTTTTTGTTTCGCCTACAGAAATAAACAATGAAGGATTTGTCCTTACAAGACACACATTCTCATAGCTTTGAATAGCCTTTGCTAGTTGTTTGTGTTATCTGTTACTAGATCTCTTATATGCTTCTAACCTTCAGGAGTTTTAGGAGAAGATTCTCAGTTTTTTCCAACCCCTACTTATTCACATCCTGATTCAGCAAAACATTTGAAGATCTAAATAGATCTAAATACACAGCTTCAATGGAACTATTCACATGCTTAAAGTTAGGCATGTGCTTAAGTACTTTGCTGAACTGTGGCCTTAGCCATATTATTTTATCCATGATGATACAAATATTTCTCCATTTTTGGAGTTCCTGATGCTGTGTCAATTCCAAGGGAATAAATAGGGCGCCTGAGTCAAAGATGTTCATGTGCACGTCACTACAGAGATTTCAGTCTGCTTTCCCCCCAGCAAACACCCTAGAACACTGATGACAACATTTGGAAATTTATTGTTTTGGATACATAAAAGGCAAAAAAATCAAAACCAAAATGTAAAGTCTTTTGAAACTGAGTGGTTATGAAAAACAAAGTCTCTTTTTCAGAGACAAAAATATCAATTTGAGTCTCATTCTCAGAGGCAATCATATTTAAAAGGAGAAGAAAGGATCACTATTCCTGCCGTTGACAAGACAGACTCAAGGAGAAAGAAGAGCTAGAATAGCAAAGAAAACAACATTTATTGTTGACATTCTCAGGAATAGTGAGTCATGGATGGATGCTTTGAGTCATGGCAGACATTTTTCAGGATCCTAGCTCACTTCCTTGGTCTGGGACATCATCTGGCTGGTCTACTCAGGGCCTTTTTTCCACTGGTTCTTCTCAGGCAGGGCAGAGCTGGATGGGCCATCTCATCCCATTGGTGCTATGCAATGCAGTTGGTCTCAAGGTCAGTTTAAGCAGAGAGAGGGGAAAAGGGTAAGTAAAAATACTGGGGGGTGGAAAGGAATGCAGAAGGCAAAAAGGACAGAGTGAGATCTCGCATATCAACCTGGGGTCCTTCTTAATCCAAAAGTGAGTGTCTGTTATCCCCACAGGTATGCTAAATTTTGTGTGTCACAATGATTTTAGAGGCTCACCAACAAAGGGCAGTGTCTATGGAGCAAAGCAGAGGTCTACTGGCCTTATCTCAAGGGAATTCCACAGTGATCCATGTTGCTTCCCAAAGTCTTTTTAAAGACCCAAGAAATAGGATGAGCAGAAAAAGTCTTTCCCTTATTGTTCTACTCACTGCTGGGGCACCTTCTTGTAGCTTCATGTGGGGAATAGCTCTGCCTGATCTGAGGCCACCTTCTGTCTTATTCATGCTGCATCCCCTCTCACACTCCAGGACTTGCAGTGATTCCTCTTCATAGCTTGGGGTGTTCCTAGTGGCATGGCCCTCCAGCCAGGTCATTATAGTTTTCTCTTCTGGGGGTATCAAACATCTCAGTGGAGCGCGTGTCTGGGTATCGTTCCTGGCAGCCCTCCAATTCAAGGATATGCTACTTTCCCAATGGCTGGTGGAGGAACCTAGGCCCACCTACCACTCCAGATTCCAGCCTAGGGACCCTATAATCAGCGACCAAGGTCTGCACTGCTACAAACCTTACTGCTGTTTCCCTGGGCTGCTTCCTACTCCACCTCTGTCAGGCTTCCTTCTCCACCTCCCTCTGGGTACACCTTTCCCTCAGGGCAAGGATCTCTGGGCTTCTCCCCCTGCATTTTCTCCTTTTCCTACCCTAAGCCCAGCAAACAACGGCAGATCTGCACATTGCAGGTCCCTTACTGCTGCAAACTTCTTCGCTTTATACCAGCCCTGCCTGCTCCTGACCAACGGGGCCCATCCTCAATCAGTGCTTGCCTGTCATGCCTAACTCTCCCTCAGGAATGGCCCATCAGGTTATTTAGATCTTGCTAAGCTACATTATCCCTTTCTAAGCTAGTCGGGGGTGAACACCACATCATACCACCAACTAGACCTAATTTCTTACATACTTGTTTTGGTCATCCTTTTCTGGTTCTAATGTCTCTTTGTTTACAAATCACTATCAACATGGCCCTTGTGTTACCCAGTGGCCCTTTTCATTTGTACTAATGTGAGATACATATGGTCATGCTTACATTAACTTAGTCTGTCTCCCATTCATCCCTTTTCTGTCACAATAACTTGTAACAGTGCCTGTTAACATCTTTATGAACTTTTACCAATTTCCTAAGAAAATGGTGTATGCCTGCTAAACTCAAACATCGCAACACAGCTGAAGTGTCAAGACAACTTTGCTTAGAGACCTGTTATTTTACTTTACAGTATGGATATGAAATATTTCCTTGTTTTCAGGTACAGAATACATCTTGTCTCTTTTTTTAATTCCATCATAATTAACTTCATTAAATAACATTAGGTGTGCTGAATCTCACCTGTTCCTCAAATGTTGCACTTTTAATCAACTCAAGTTTTCTTCCAGTATATTTTCTGCTATATTTTTGTAATGCAAAACTATGAAAATACATCCTACTAAGTAGGGTGAAATACTCTGTATTACAGAAGTCATTTGCATGGGTGCTACTGTGTAGCTAAAATGCTTTGAAACTGTGACAAGATAGAGAAAAGGCCTTTTTTTTTTTTTTTTACATCATGGAGTTCATAGAATCATAGAAGATTTGCGCTGGAAGAGACCTCAGGAGGTCATCTAGTCCAATCCCCTGCTCAAAGCAGGAACAACACCAACTAAATCATCCCAGCCAACCCCAGTTCCCTCAGCCACTCCTTGTAAGCTGGGAAGTCTAATTCAGAGCTCTTCTATGCCAGTTGAAATAGCAAAGATTGTCTGCTGAAACTATATTGCTTTGAAATATTGGTTGGCTTTCACAGACTGGAAATTGGCAGAGTAAGTAAGAAAACATGCAGCTTGTGTTTTTAATATGTATTGTGGTTTTGATCCCCTGAATCAATGTATCCCTGTTATGTGTTGCTGCCGTTACTGTTAGCTATGAAAACACTGCATGAACTAAACACTAACCTATCAGTAAAGTTTGCTGGGCTAGTTCAGTACACCAATCTGAAAACAGCATAGGATTATTTTTTACTGCATGCAATCTCAGGATTATGGTAAAATTATCACCAGTGGTGTGTCCTTCATTACCAGTGAGTATAATCTCTTCACAGTGGGCCAGATTCTCTTCCCAGTTTTACAGGTGTTTAATATGTAATAACTCCACTGAATCAATGAAATTACACAATTGTGAGAGGAGAATCAATGGGTCACTGTTCTGCCATAGTATTTTCATCTATGTACTTCTATATTCTTTGCGATGTCATATTTTGGACACAGAGTTCATGAAGGACATCGTGTCTAGAAGTAAATTTGACTATCTGTAAATTGTGTTAAGGATCAAAATCTGATATGGTACTTTCACATGAAAATTGTTATTGAATTTAATCTGTGCAAAACAACATTACCATTAGAACACTTTATGTAGAGGGCTAATGCTGCCTATGACTTCCAATCTTTACTAATAAGCTTAAAAGCTTTTTCTATGATTCTTGGGAAATGCTTTAAGCACCATCAACTTTTTCTGAGTTACATTTGACAGTAGTGGATAGCATCTGCATGTGTCACTCACAGGAGAATCAGATAGCTTTTCCTTTGTGCCTCGTGCAGCACAGGACATGCTGTCCGTGCTTAACACATAAAAAAGGATGCAAACTGGCATCATACTTGAATGAAAACCATGCTAGTTTAGCACAGCGTGAAGAAATCTCTCTATAGGAACATAAATGCTGCTTCTGCCATTTTGGGGATGGGCCAAATCATGGCACAGTTGAAGCTTTGCCATTGACTTCTCTAGTACTAGTATTTGACCCTGAATAGCAATACAGAAGATGTAAAGCACAAGAAGATCCAAAGTTGACAGGCTAGAGTGAATCCCCTTGTAAAATTTCAATGAAAACTTTCTTTTGTGTTGAAAAGATGGGGAGGGGCGGGGAGGAACAGACTACTTTGGCCCAGATCCACAAAGGTACTTAGGATCCTAAGTCCCATTTTTAGGCACTACTGTGATCCATGAAACCTTCACTTGGCTGCTGCTGACCTTGTAGGTGCCTAAACTCTCTCAGACCTCTGTTTTTGCATTAAAAGTTCCCTATGTGCCTCCATTACTCCCTCTGTGCATGAGCACTGCTGCCTTATTCTAAGTGCCTGAGCACCTGACCCCCCAGAGCAATCTATGAACTTGGGGAAGATAGTGTTTCTCTGCATAACTTACACACAGGGCCCAATCCAGCAGCTGTACTCAGAAGCTGCCTAATGCCACACAAAACAGCCAGGAGGGAGCAGCAGGCAGGCCTCTGTTTATAACTTGTTAGCCCAACGGTTAGTGTACTCACTTTGGATGTGAATAACCCTCACTTCCAGTCCCCTGTCTATCAGATTAGAAGGGTTTTGAACCTTTGCGGTCAGTGCTCTAACCACTAGACTATGGGATATTTGGCTGTGGGGTTGCCTCAATCTCTCTTAAGGAGGTTTTTCTACTTTAATTGTATAACTGAATATTAATTGGACCAGAAAGAGTGAAAATCATTCTATAGCCCAGAGTTAAGAGGCCTCTGAGCCTGCCTACCAGATCGGGCCCCTCATACAAAGTATGGGGAAGAGCACCTATCTTCCTCTGGTTCATGGATGGCTAGCATAGATAGGCATCTAAGTCCAAGCTACAGGGCAGCATCTATTTCTGTGAGAGAGGAGGGGCTTAGAACACACCCCTGGTGTCACCATCTCCCATTTGCTAGCTTAGGAATGCTGGATGTTATGGATCACATTCTAAAGCACCTATCTCTCCCCATTCATTGTACTGGTAGCCTGGGTGCCTAACTCAGGTTTTGGATCACAGTGTTGCTCCTGTGATTTTCTAGGTGCCTAAAATTAGGTGTTTCAGTGCTGTGCATCCCACCACCTAAGTGTTTTTGTGGATCTGGATCTTTCTGACCAGGACAAGATGGGTCTTTGGGGAGTGCAGAATAGTTCCCCAATGCAAAACCTTTCACACCCTGCCAGTCCATAGTACTACCGGTCAGTGAGGGAACCCTCCAGCCTACAAGGAAATCCTTCTCTGTCTGGCTGCCTTTCATCCTTTCCCCTCCTCCTCATGTGAGAGCTCTGAACAGGGCTGGCCTTACCATGAGGTGAACTGAAGCTGCCGCCTCCGGTGCTAGACTGTGGGGGGTGCGGGGGAGCCACTAGGACTCAGAGTGTAGAAAATTGTGTCTGCTGCTGGTGCATATGTATTCTTTCTGCTCTAGATGCACAGAGATGACGGAGTGAGAGCAGTACCATGAGAGGAGTAGAACAGGAAGAAGGCAGAATTGAGACTTTTCAAAGTTTTGGCCCAAGTGAGGAGGCTTGGGGGCGTCATTTGAGCTCCCCGCCTCAAGTGCCAAAATGTTGTGAGCCAGCCCTGGCTCTGAACTTTCTCCTCTCCCCCTGCTGAAGGTCCAGAAGTGGTTCAGATGGATTCTGCCTTCTCACCTGAGAGCTAGCCAGGGAGCTGTTGCTCCTTGTGACTGGCTTGAAAGAGAGTGAATCCCTGCCAAATCCTGCCCATGCCTGGCAAAGGGTGAAGAGCTAAACATTTCCCTAAAGGTAAAGGCTTGCCAGGATTAGAAAATGAAATGGTGGGACAGGGAAGAGAGAGACAGAAGGGGTGGGGGAGAGATGTAGTGGGGAAAGGTGAACACTTTATTCTCCCAGACTGGGAGGTACATTAACCCCTCCTAGACGTAAGGTAGTGCAGTGGCTAGTTAGGATCTGGAAAACTCATGTTCAAGTCCCTGCTCTGTCACAGATTTCCTGTGAAACCATGATTAGATCACTTAGCTTCTCTGTGCCTTACTTCCATGTCTATGTGATGAGGCTAATAGTACTTTCCTACCTCACATGGGTGTTGTAAAGCTAACTACATTAAAGACTGTGAGGTGCTCAGATACCACAGTGATGAGGGCCATGAAAACACCTTAGATAGAAAGAAACATCTTGTTAACCTGTCCTACCCCTGAAACAATTCAACTCCACATTTCCCTTGTTATTTGCTTCTCATTCCCACCAGTCAATTCAGTTCCCCTGCCACTGTTTCTCTTTCTTCTTGCTCTCCTTTCTGAATGCATCTGTGTCTCTGTCTTTTCCCCTCTTCCTCTATGTAGGCTGTCATAACCATAAGGGTAGCCTAAAATTCCTCCATACCTGTAAGGGGTTAAGAAGCTCAAATAACCTGGTTGGCACCTAACCAAAGGAACCAATGGGGACAAAAGATACTTTCAACTTTGGGGGGCGGGGGGGGAGAAGAGGGTTTGTTTGGGGTTCTTTGTTTTTGTGGCCATTCTCTCTTGGGACTGAGAGAGGCCAGACAGAAATCCATCTTCTCCAACCCATCCTAATCCAAGTCTCCAATATTGCAACCAGGAAAGGTAAGCCAGGCAAGGCGGATTAGTTTATCTTTTGTTTTGCTTGTGATTTTTCCCTGTGCTAAGACGGAGGTTTATTCCTGTTTTCTGTAACTTTAAGGTTTTTCCCAGAGGGGAATCCTCTGTGTTTTGAATCTGAATACCCTGTAAAGTATTTTCCATCCTGATTTTACAGAGATGATTTTTACCTTTCTTTTTTTTTTAAATAAAATCTTTCTTTTTAGAACCGGACTGATTTTTCCATTGTTCCAAGACCCAGCGGTTGGGTCTTTGATCATTTTGTAACCAACTGGTTAGGATATTATTCTCAAGACTCCCCAGAAAAGGGGGTGTAAGGGCTTGGGGGAATTGCTGGGGGAAGAGGAACTCCAAGTGGTCCTTTTCCCTGGTCCTTTGTTAAATCACTTGGTGGTGGCAGCATACCTCAGCCCAAGGACAAATAGAGATTTGTGCCTTGGGGAAGTTTTTAACCTAAGCTGGTAGAAATAAACTTGGGAGGTCTTTCATGCAGGTCCCCAAGTCTGTACCCTAGAGTTCAGAGTGGGGAGGGAACCCTGACATAGGCTATCTCAGTATTCAAATTTGCACATATTTAAAAATCTTTTTTTTTGGTTTGACATCAAAAGTCTTGTATTAATTAATTCAAGGGGTGATTATATTCACCCAAGACATTATTTGTTGTGATGTTCATCTAACTCTACTTACTGCTGAGTCACGATCGCACTTCATAATACTTGCAGATCTTTTAATTATTTCCTCCAGCTCCTTGTCAAACTTCCTAAACCATCTGTGCATCTTCATTCAGCATCGAAGAGCTGCATTAGCTGGTTGCTTATTAGAGGACTGACCTCCTCTAACAAGAATCATGCTGCAGTATCATCCGTAAACAAGCACCAGCGGAGGTTGCGCATAATCAGATCTAATGAATATTGAGAAATAGGTTTCTACCAGGTTTCCATGCAGAATTTATAAGTAAGTCTGGGTGGCAATTTTTCGACAAAACATTGTTCTGGAAAGATTTGTTTTTGACAAAGTTTTTGACTTGCATGAAGTTCCTATTCTGTGGAATAATAAACAACAGTAAAATAATTTCCCCCAAAGAAATACCACTTGTTTTTTTAAGTCACATATGTCATACGCTGTTTGTCCAACCCACTGTAGTCTTCACCAAAGAAATAAATAGTGCTAATTTGTGAACAGAAAAAGTAGCTATATTTCCCCAAATAAGTTGCTTGTTGACAGTTAACCACACAGCTCTTTTTACTACTGATTCACTATCACATCTTCATAACACTCACAAGTCTGCGGCTATTAATTACTTTCTCCTGCTCCTTGTCAAGCTTCCTAAGCCATCTGTGTAGCTTCATTTAGCATCCAAGAGCTGTATCAGCTGACTACTAGGCACTCATGTGATAAATCCTCTGAATTAGTCAGATTCTCCTTTCTATTCCAGCATACTAATAATAAAAACATACAACCAGAGATATTTGTTCTTGTCAGTATTTTCCAATCGACTCCCGCTTTCTACACTGTTTTATTTTTTAAAAAGCTCAGACAAAAGAGGGAAACAATACAACTTTGATGGGCAAGTGATTTTCATTCATGAAAAATTAGTGTCACGTTTTAAGTCTGATGCCTTAACTGTTTTCAGAAAATTTGCACTTGTGCCAGTTGTACAAGCAGATCTGGCATTTGTATGAACAAAAGAATACATGCAAATATAAGCACTAATTGTGTAGTTTATATTTTGCAATCTCTTTAGGAGCATTAACATTTTAAAATGTGGGCATTAGTTTCCTTTAAACAGTAAGAACAGAGAGAGAATAAAATAGAAATGTATAGGAAATGAAATATTATCAGTGTAGGTACTATAATTGGTAGAACTTTCCAATTCGTGAAAAATGCAAGGGTAAAATAAATTCTGAATGTACACATAAATCTAGAATTGTTTAAATGCTTTAAATAATATTAAACAAACAACCAAAGCCTTAACCTTTAGTTTTTTGAGTTTTATCTAGGACTGAAAGAGAGGCTGCTTTTACAGTATTTGGTTGTTTTTTAATCCAGGTAGGTCTGAGAATCCAATGAAATTCTCAGATCAGTCCAGACCAAAGATGTTTGAATATACTTTGAATAAATATCTATAATGAACCATATGAGATTCACCCATAGTGCTATACTAAAACGTGTATACTGTTATAAGAAACGTTGTAACAGGAATTTCTTGTTTCTTCAATGTTTCAGCATTTATTATAAGCATCATTCGATGTGCCTTGCATGTGGAGCAAAATTCCTGTGCTTATCTGTTGAGCAATAACTAAATGTCAGAACTGGAATTATCAATGTCTGAAGTCAAATCAAAATCATAATACAAAGATGGGCTGTGGTCGAAGTACAGACTAGAAATCTGACTGACCTTCACTGTGAACCTGGGTAAATTACTTCACCTTACTCTGCCTCATTTTACCTATCTGTAAAATAAAGATAATAAAAATGTACCTTCATCACAATGCTATTATTATTTAAGTACAGACAATGTGAGGATGAATGCATTAAATGTTATGTAAAGCACTTTGCGCTCTCCAGAGGGAATAGGCTATGAAAGTGCAAAGAATTGTTCTTGTGAAGCAGAAGCTGCAGCCTAAATTTAGGTTGGAATGGAGGATTCTGATATAGAGAGAGACGTGAAAAGAAGATATCCTCTTGGAATTGTGCTATGACCTTACATCCTACTGGATCCCCACCCAGATTATCTTTGGTTATGAAACCAAATAGTGTATATTGTGTATATGTTAGTGGTGGTACACATATAAGAGCTAATGTGCAGGGCACAAATAAATGATTTCAGACTTAAGTAATTCCATATGAGGAGTGGGGGAGAATAACCCTAGAATTTCCTTTGTGGGGGAAGAGATGGGAAACCCAGCCTACATTACAGGTGAGCCCATGCAAACAATAATCATGTTTAAATTCGATTGCTGCCCACCCAGTTTCTTTAAGCAGTATGAACAGAGATAGTTTTTAAAAGAACTCTGTTAACCAGACTGCATCAATGGCCGGCCTCGGTAGTCTCGAGTACAGGTTTCCAACATACCTCTCAGAAAGTTTAAAAAAAAAAAAATTCTCAGGCTTGACACATGCAAACAGCAACCATATTTAAACTTGGTTATTGGTACCATAGTTTTAACCATAGCGTGGACGGAGCAAGAGAGGAAAAAGATCCTTATCTACCAGAACTTACTGTGGTGACTACAGCCCACTATGCTTGAAAGAGTTACATCTGGCTCTAATTTATGAATTTCCTTATCTTTTCCCAAAAGTAAGGGCCATAGCAACAGAATTCTTTCAAGAGACAAACTGCCTGGAAGACTGAGCTCAGGAATAAGGGTGTTCTAAATCTTTCTCTGCCAATGATTCGTGATGTGAACCTGGATGACTCACTAAAACCTAGATTGTGCCTTTTAGCATAGCCCTGTATGCAAGGGGTGGTACATCAGCTGAACCACCTGACCTGAGGAGTACCCATGGAAGGCACTGTGACTCAGAGATACCTCACTGAGGTTCAATTCCTTCCTTGTTTCCGCTCTGCTCCTGGTGTGTGAGTGAGTAAGAAATGTAGAATTTAGTAATTTGCTGCTGACCTATACCAGGAGAAAAGTAAAGCACCACTATTCTGACTTAGCTGGCATCTTGCAGGAAGGAACTAAAGTTCTGCCTCACTACACCTGTACTCAGCCACCTGATTGCAACATGGGATGCCCACTTTCTTCCACATGCTTAGATCCAGGGTCTATATAGTCCATGCAGTGGTGCAAGGAGAGTTATAACTGTAATTAAATAGATCCTATTCAGATGATAGCTAAACCAGAGAGGCTTTGAGGGTTTTGGTGAAAAAATATTTATTTTCCCCCATTCTTATCTATAATTAATTTGTGCAAGTAGGGTTTATTGGTTTTATGGTTTCTATCGTTAGTATGCAGTTTAATAAACAATTTGCATGTGGAAAAGAGCTGTTAGAAACAGGAATTCTTTTCTTGTGAGAGTTCTAGCCTAGAGACAGGTTTCAAAGTAGCAGCCGTGTTAGTCTGTATCCGCAAAAAGAAAAGGAGGACTTGTGGCACCTTAGAGACTAACAAATTTATTTGAGCATAAGCTTTCGTGAGCTACAGCTCACTTCATCGGACGCTGTAGCTCACGAAAGCTTATGCTCAAATAAATTTGTTAGTCTCTAAGGTGCCACAAGTACTCCTGTTCTTCTAGCCTAGAATTCATCCAGAAAATAGCAGGTACTTCTGCTGTAACAATGTTTTTAATCTTTCAAAAGAAAAGGCAAATGCAGAGAAAAACTACTTTTAACAAGAGCTATTTCTGAATCTAAAGTATTTTTAAATATTTGTACAAATTTCACAATTTAGCAGGAAACTTTTTAAGGCTCTGGCACCCCTCCCTCATTTGAAATGATCTTAGTGCAAACTGTATTCATTTTGAGAGAGAGAAATTGAGAGAGAGCCATTGTTCTGCCCTGTGTTTTGTGCTGGAGGGTTAGGTAACCTTATTTGCAATTTTAGGAGTCCTATTCTCTCATTGCAGCTTGCAAACAACTCCCATTGCTTGCAGTGTGAGTTGCTCATACCGTGTCAGCAGTGATGAGCTGCCAAAATCTTAACAACGGGTTCCCTCCTCACCGCACGAGGGGGTCATTGCCCACCCCCACCCCCCAGGACTCCTGCCCCATCCAACCCCCCTGCGTTCCTTGACGCCCCCCCCCCAGGACCTCTGCCCCATCCACCCCCCTCCCCTGTCCCCTGACTGCCCCCAGAACCGGGCAGGAGGGTCTCGTGGGCCACCGTAGTGGGTGGCCACCGTAGTGGGTGCCCACCCCACCCCAAAGAGCCAGAGGCACCTGCTGGGGGGCGAGGTAGGGAGTCCCGGTGGTGCTTACCTGGGGCAGCTCCCAGGAAGCATCCGGCAGGTCCCTCTGGCTCCTAGGGGCGGGGGAGTGTAGCTAGGGGGAGAGCAGGGGGAGCGGCTGCTCCCACCACTGATCACATCAAAAGTGGCACCTTAGGCACTGACTCCCTGGGTGCTCCGGGGCTGGAGCACCCATGGGGAAAATTGGTGGGTGCAGAGCACCCACCGGTAGCTCTCTGCCCTGTGCCCGGTCCCAGCTCACCTCTCCTCCGCTCCGCCTCCTCCCCTGAACGCACCGCCCTGCTCTGCTTCTCTGCGCCCGCCCCCGCTTCTCGCGAATCAGCTGTTCGGCGGGAAGCCAGGGAGGACTGAGAAGCAGGCCGCGGCTTCCCGCTCAGGCCGAGGGTGGTGGAGGTGAGCTGGGGTGGGGAGCGCTTCCCCTCCCCCTCCCCCGGTTACCTGCTGCGGCGCGGGCGGCCCTCCTCACGCCTCTCCCCCCCCCAGCTCACCCCCACCTCCCTGGGCCTGAGCGGGAGGCTGCCACTTGCTTCTCAGCCTGCCCTGGCTTCCCGCATGAACAGCTGATTCGTGGGAAGCCTGGGGGGGCGGAGAAGCAGAACAGGGCGGTGCGTTCAGGGGAGGAGGTGGAGGCGGAGTGGAGGTGAGCTGGGGCCGGAGGTGGGGTGGGGAGATGCTGGTGGGTGCTCTGCACCCACCAAATTTTCCCCTTGGGTGCTCCAGGGCTGGAGCACCCGTGGAGTCGGCGCCTAAGGTGCCACTTTTGGCTGGTTCTTAAATTTAGAAGCCCTTTTAGAACTGGTTGTCCCTCGCGGAACAACTGGTTCTAAAAGGGCTTCTAAATTTAACAACCGGTTCTAGCGAACCGGTGCGAACCGGCTCCAGCTCACCACTGCGTGTCAGAAGAAAATTAGTCCTCTGTACCTGGTTAGTAAAATGTGAATATGTTTTTTTCATTTACTACTTGTAGTTAGGTAGATATTGTAAAAATCTGTGTATTTTACATAATGTACTGTTCCAACTAAACATAGTAGATCTAAGGAGGTCAAAACTGCAGTTACCAGCATGTGGAAGCAGGATTATATTGTAGGTGATGTCTCCAGCACAGTTTCAGAGATCTTAAAATAATGAATGAATAATACATCTGCTACCTCCCAGTGGTTAGGGACAGGAACTGACCCACTTACAATACGTACTAAAACATGAGGTTAGAATTTAAAAATTCAGGTTTGTAAATGATTTTGAATCTGAGGTGAGGAATTATATTCATGAAGCAACATTTTTATGTTTACTGTGATTGGTTGGACTGGATGATGAGGGAAAAAAATCTTCTAGGGATGCATAAAGACTAAAATGCTTATCTCCTGCAATACTTCTGCCCACAAAGGACAATCAAGGAAAATACTCAAACAAAAGAAACATTCCTGCTGCTGTCTGGTGAACTCACCCTCAGTATTGCCTGTGCACAAGAGGAGCACTGGATGTTGACGAAACTGCTGTAAAATCAGGAGAACTGGTGGTTCATGGTGGCAACAAAAGCAGCAGCAGATGAGTACCCTGGTAACCAGTCCCATTCTAGGTTCTTAAGTATATTTCACAAGCAAGCAGCCAATACCACAAGCACTGTGCAAAAGTTTGCGGTTTTCTCTGTCAAAGAATGCCTTCACAGAAGCCCGGCACACAGACACACCTCAAGGGAACGGTGGTAATGTTATAAATGATAGAAATGCCCATGCTCAGAAAGAAAAAATGATTTTCTGCCAGTGCGGCTTATGGCTTTCTAGCAGTGCCCAGAATAACAAATTTGTTATAGCATCCAAGCTTGAATGCTTGACGAAACTGTCTAAAAATGTAATTGATTAGAACAGGGGTCGGCAACCTTTCAGAAGTGGTGTGCCAAGTCTTCATTTATTCACTCTAATTTAAGGTTTCACGTGCCCGTCATACATTTTAACATTTTTAGAAGGTCTCATTCTATAAATCTTTAATATATAACTAAACTATTGTGGTATGTAAAGTAAACAAGGTTTTAAAAATGTTTAAAAAGCTTCATTTAAAATTAAATTAAAATGCAGAGCCCCCCGGACCGGGGCAGTGTGAGTGCCACTGAAAATCAGCTCACGTGCCGCAGGCTGCCTACCCCTGGATTAGAAGTATGCATCCATATAAATGATTTTCCAGCATCGACTAAGTTAGTGCAGTGATAGCTAATGCAAAAGACTGTGATGCTGGGTAAAACAGCTCATTTCACATAGCTGATTATTTTAGCATTGAAATAATGCATCAGTTGTTACACTCGATAGACAATGTGCAACTATATGTATTATAAATGCCATGAATGCACATTTTAGATGACCTAGCACAGAGCAAACTTTAGCTCATTTAGTCTGAATGATTCTTTGAGATACTTTTGGCATAGCTTCAGCAGTCTGAACTCCGGGTTTCCGTCTAAAACCAGTTTGATAGCCCTCAAATCCCTCCCTCCCTTTTAGCTGGAGGGTGATCTGGTAATTTGCACTTGGATTTGGGTTCAGATTCTGAACTCCTTCAAAGTTTTGGGTTGTTCAGATACAGAGTTTTGGTTTGGGTCCATCTCTCTTTTTAGTCCTGAAAACGCTGCATTCAGATTAAAATGGCAGTTTACAGCTACCAAGGGCAGTTTCATATCATACCTTCGTTATGGGTGACTGAACTATAGATCATTTGTTTCATTTCCATTGCCAAAAATTGCATTTCATTGGTTTATTGTTCGTACCCTGGTCCAGTGCATATTATTCATTGCCCCTCTTGCTCTCTGCACTGGGATCGCATATCACTGTTTCATTTTTTCATGTATATTGCACATTTTTCACCTCATCTGCATATTACTTGCTCCTTGTCTCAAACATACCTGCTATTGCATGGTCACCCCAGCCTGTTTGTTACCCAAATTCAGTGCTTCAACAAAAAATAAAAGGATTTTGGATTTCAAATTGTGCAATTTAACCATTGACCCTATTAATGTATTTACAGCAGGATCACACCAGTGTAATATAATTAGTGTAACCTGTGAAATCCCATATTATGTAACTTTGGGCACAATGTGAAAACAATGGGGTTGATTTCTTTTTAGGGAACCTAAGTGTGGGATTGAACTAAGCTTGTAATGGGAATCTAACTTCAACCTTAACTAACACAACTCAGAAATAAATGCCTACTTTATGAAGGCTGTGGGAGCCTAATAAGACTGTAGTTTTCTCTAGCTGTCTTGCTCCCCGATTAACTAACCACAGCCTGTAGTGCCTAATGTTACAACACAGTGGAATATAGGTGGAATATAGGAAGTGAAGGGGAACAACTTTTCTCTATTACAGTGGAGATCATTCTAGGTTTGCTATTTCCTTAAGATAAAATAAAAGTCATGCTGCCTGAAAGTTCTTCTCTGTGTATGGAAAAAACATGATGATGTTGGAGCAGGAGCCAAAAAGAATACAACTTAATTTTCAGAGCATGTCTCACTGAGCCCCAACAAACAACATGTAGCCTCACAGAGCCATTTTCAGAGTAGAACTGCATTTTAAAGTCAGGATAAGCATCTGAACTTTTGGATGCTTGGCCAAACAAAGAATCTGTCCCTAATCATAGTCTATAGTGATATGATATCTGGATCTGGGCTCAAGGCCAGTTACCTGTCAACATAAGATAAGTCTACCTCTACAAAAGGGTTTGTGATATTTTCACTGGATGAGAAACAAACTCCTTCCTGTTTTGTATCTGCCTAGGACAGTGGCCCTGGTTAAAAAAGGCACCTGTAGATGTGGCCTTTGATTGGCTCAAGACTTTGTAAAGAGTTTCTAATGTTTTTGTTTGTTTTTCTTGAACTATCTGACCTGTTTTTGTTTTGTACATCATCGCACATATGTTTTTGAAATTGTGCAATAATATGACATTTATTTTCATTTGTTTTCCTTTGCATTCCTAGTACATGCACAAATGATTTTTCAAAATGTGTATATATGACACTAATTGGAAAGCAGGATAGATAATCAGTAGTTGTTCATAAGTTTCAGTCCCAAAGTCCAGTCCAGAGAATAGTGATGGGAGCTCAGGACGCACACTAATCCATCACTATTTTCTTGACTTGAATATGGGCCTGAAACCTACTGACATCAACAACTACGGATTATGCATATCACATGACTATTCCATCAACAGATCAGTGTGCTACTCACTCAACAGCTGTCTTCCCTTTCCATTGTTTACTTCCCATCCTATACCCAATGATTGTTGTCATTATTTGGTGAGTTACTTATCTAGCTCCTCAGGGTGAGGACCTTATCTTCCTTACATGTCTGTAAAATGCCATGCATGACAACGGTCCTATGTAGCAGATTAAATTAACAGTAATGATGGCTTTAGACACTGGTAGGAACAAGACAACCTGCCTGCATTAAGTATTTGTATGTTTGTTTGATTCTTTCTTGCACTCTACAGAATGGTAACATAAAATCAATACACAATTCAAGATGTTGGACTGTCTCTGATCAAGAGATATGAAAGCCTAGAACAGGAGGCATGTTTCACCTCAGAACTGAGGTACATTTAATCAGGTGGATGAATGCTTGTACAGCACCCGCCTACATCTTGCCTGGCTTAAGCATATATTATTAGTCACTTAATCTCACAAGAACCAAATTCACTCAGGATGGAAAACAAACCATCCTGTAGCATTTTGCACTGCACCAGATAAAATGACATCTGTAGAATCTTCTTCAGAAGAAGGTATTGTTGGGATGGCAATATCTATAATTATTATAGATATTATAGATATCTATAATATCTATAATAATCTATCTATAATTTTACCTGATGATATTATATTCTGCTAACATAGGCTCCCTCCTTGATTGTTAATTCTAAGCTTGTTAGCTCTAAGCTGGTTCAAAAGATTTCAATAATGATTTTTTTCTCATCACAGCCTCTACTTATATTAACAATGACATGGCTCAAATAATGGGGAAAGAAATATTTGTTCAGCTCTATATTCCAATGTATCAACAGAACTGAATATCACAACAATTTAAAAGAGAACAATATGAAACCATGAGTCATGAGATTGGCAGGTGCCCAGGAATTTCATGAAATCTTTTGTTGTCTTTTTATTTCTAAATTTTATGTCAGATTTCTTCCCATCACTCTTTTATAATAATACATTTAAACAATTAGTGTATTTGAGTTGAAACTGAAGTGATGAGATATGCCAAAATGGATGTAAATAGTATCAAATAACATATACTTGCGGAGAGATGTATTAAATTATAGCTGAATATAACCTTTCCTTGAGATGTATTATCCTTGGAAATGTATTATAACAATAAACATGAAAGGTGTTAAACCTCAAGGGATTATTTTTTTGCTGAGGTTTGAAATGAGCAGGAAGTGCAGATCATTTGTACTGCACTTTAAAAACACATCCTTCAATAGTTTGTGCCCCAGATCTTACTTGTCAACTATCCATTTTATTAGCGAATGCCTGTTTCTCGTTGTACCTTTGTGTTGATTTTTTTAATACTGACAAAAACAGATCAGTTACTGCACATGACCAAAGCTATGCATAGTTTATGCTTTTGTACGGTCCGCTCCTGAAAGGTGCCAAGCTGTCTCAACTCACATTCAAATCAAATCAGTGGGAATTGCAGGCACTCAGCAGATCGCAAGAGGTGCTCAGCACCACTCGATTGGCATTTCTCACTGGCACGAGACACATTGCCACACACAACCTGGTATTATATTTTATATGGTGATTCTGGAAGAATCCGTTATGATTTGTGGCAATCAATAGAGCTGGCTGAAAAATGAGACCTCAGTCTTTTGTGAATATTTTCATAAAATTCTGACCTTTTTTTCATTGAAAGTACAAATTTTGGCAATATTTTGTCAAAATTGTGACTTTCAAATATTTTCAACCAGGTTTAGTAATGAACAGTAAAGAAATTGCTTATGAAAGCACAGTTTAATTCCTGAAGGAGTCCAGCAGGGTGGAACCCCTTACAACTATGTAAGCAGGGTCTGAATGAGCTCTTCCCTAATATCTAGTGATAAGCTGGGGAACAGAATTTCAGGTGCAGATCTTGTTTTACCCCAGCAATCTCCTCTGGAAATTCCAGGTGCACTGTGACATATGGCCTGGGTTATAAATATATAATGAGAACTGGAATGACTGATATTAACAGGAAAGATACAGATGTACTCTAATCAGAAAAAATACTGTACTCTTAAATGTAATGTTATAAGAATGTGTATAACGCAGCTGCACCAAAATACTCTTCTTATTGTCACTGATAAACCTTATTGTAAAGATTTTTTAACATAGGCAAATTGGTGGGCTTTGGTAATTTTTTCTCCAGAAGATAACCTTCCAGCTGTCAGCTGCAGCCTCGACGATTGGCCATTCTTTAGCTCCTCCAGCCAAGACCTTGCATCATAGATCCCATTCTTCTGGTTGAGAAGGTTTTGATAGGATTTCTTTCAGTGGGTGACAATGCCAGCCCATTAGGTGAAGAAGTTCCTGATTATGTTTCATGGCATACAAACAGAGAATAGATTAAAAAATTGCAATGTAACACTCCTTTTTTCTGAGGCTTCAGAATGATAACACAGTGGAACCCAAAAACAGATAGAGACAAAGGAGGCTGCTCCCTAAAACAGAAGCACAACATACCGTACCTGACTCTAAACTGGTTTTCTAAAGGCTGAGTCTGATCACACACTTCCCTACAGAGCCCCCTGCCTGCAAGCAGGTGCAGGAAACCCCCTGAAAATTTAGATCAATTGATCACAATTTTAACACAGTTTTCAATACAACACACCAATGAGCAACATTAAGACACTCTCCTTGCACTGCTTGTACTGTCGACTCTGTGCTCCCAGCTCTTACCGGCACAGGAAGAAAGCAGTCTCGCCACGTCTCACAATTTTACTAGGAGTATCATGAGATTTGTTTTTGTAACTACTGGAAGCAAGAGATTGCAGGAAAACCTGTGATTCCTTCTTCACTCTGGCAACTCCCTCTCCTGAAACCAAACAGCCAGCAACGCTCTCCCCGCTCCCCTCTGCCCCCGCACACTGTCTCTTGTCCCCATGCTCCTACGCCATTAATGAGAACGGACCACACAATCTCAATTCTTATCAATAAATAGGGTAAAACAGGAAGATCTCATTTTCTGGAGCTGTCCCTGTGTCCCTCTCAATTTTGCAGAAAACAGTCTTTTCTCCTGACTTTTGAAAACAGCAGCAGACTGGCCACCTGAAGGAGTTGACAGCCATCTGTGCTGGTGGAACTGACAGTAAACTTGGTGAGCGTACAGGCAGTTCAGGTACCACCTCAACATCTCGCACATAATGTTGACACCTGACCCCAAGGACCTGTTTATGGCCAAAGGTCACGCTGTCAGCTTAACAGAAGAGCTGTCTCAGCCATAGGCACTTGGTTGATGGGAATTGTGCACATCCTTAAGTCTGAACTGAGTGACGGGTCTTCTCAAAACTCCAGAGTCCATTGGCTATGGTTTTGCTAGATCCAAAAGGCCAGACTTGGCTGTCTGTAAAGGGGTATGTAAATAGCATGCAATATTTTAGAAAAATATTCAGGAAAATTTGCAACAAGTATTCAGCTCTAGTGACTGATTTGCATTGGTTTATATATACTTTTTCAAGGCTATCTTCCCAAAGAAAAGGGCTAGCAACTCACTTTTTTGCCAAATGAAAGCCAACATTCTATTTTACGGTTTCAGGTCCACAAATTAAAAGGGCTTTGTGGACTTGCAAAGTCTAGCTATGTGGAGAATTACAAACTGCGGGTAGGGAGAATCTTCAGTGGTGTTCCTGCACACTAAAGAAAAATGAAGCTAATTTTTCTTAGGCTAATTTTCCTAGTTTGTGTGTCTATTCTCTCGATGCATGCGTTTCCCATTACTGTTAATAGGAGTTAAGTCGGCACACTGGATAAAATAATGATTATTTTGTGTGTTTAATTCCACGGGATTCTTGTCTGATTGGCAATAAAACATTTTTTTCCTATATGTTAAAAATAAATGATGTTTTCAAGACTTCATTCTATTAGGCTTATAATACATTGGCAAAAAATGTCTAGTTAGATATTTAATGAACAATTTGGAATGACTCCAAAGGACACATTCTTTTTTTAAAAAATATACTTGGTGCGTGCATGATTCAATTTATTACTAAACAGAATATCACAAATGGAAAGCATTAGATTGACAGTCCTAGAGAATTATACTCTTTGTGTATCAACAGAACTTCTACAACAAGGGCAATTGAGTTTGACACTTCATGCTGTCTCCCAGGCGTGTCTCTCACCCTTGATCTGGAAAGACCACTTTTATGGGCTAGGGAGTAGTTTATGCTGTTTGGAAGAAATTCACTCCTATTCTGATGACATAACTGGAATTTAAGCAGTGCCTAAGTGTAGTGCTTGCCCTCTGTACTGGGGTGAATTTCACTCTATACCTATTAATCCACTGCCAGTGAGGGAACACATTCATGCCAATGCCAGTGATGATTTTAGAAATGTAGATATTTGTCCATTGGGAGCTTCACTGAGAACAAACAAATCAGTTCACATATGCCACTTAGCCATCAGCTGGGAACAATTTTTGGTAACTATCAACTCAGGCTGGATACGAAATATTCTGCCTTTTATGAACCAGCTCAACCTGGCAGAATAAGTTTTGTTGCAGTTTTGCTGCAAAAGAATTGCTTCAGTATGCTAATATCTGTAGAGCTGTGCAACACCAGCTGTTACTGTAGTGAAGTATCATTTTAAGAAAGATGACTGTACTTTCAGCCGTTCTTTTAATTTCACTGTTTGTAATGAAGCTACTGGCAATGCAATTATCATATTTTTTGTTGAGACACTAAATGGGCAATTTTCAGAGTAACAGCCGTGTTAGTCTGTATTCGCAAAAAGAAAAGGAGTACTTGTGGCACCTTAGAGGCTAACCAATTTATTTGAGCATAAGCTTTCGTGAGCTACAGCTCACTTCATCGGATGCATACTGTGGAAAATACAGAAGATGGTTTTATACACACAGACCATGAAAAAATGGGTGTTTATCACTACAAAAGGTTTTTCTCCCCCCACCCCACCCTCCTGCTGGTAATAGTTTATCTAAAGTGATCACTCTCCGAACAATGTGTATGATAATCAAGGTGGGCCATTTCCAGCTAAAATCCAGGTTTTCTCCCAACCCCACCCCCACTCCCAAACCCACTCTCCTGTTGGTAATAGTTTATCTGAAGTGATCACTCTCCTTACAATGTGTATGATAATCAAGGTGGGCCATTTCCAGCACAAATCCAGGGTTTAACAAGAACGTCTGAGGAACAGTGGGGGGGGAAGGAATAAACAAGGGGAAATAGGTTACTTTTTATAATGAATCAACCATTCCCAGTCTCTATTCAAGCCTAAGTTAATTGTATCCAATTTGCAAATTAATTCCAATTCAGCAGCCTCTCATTGGAGTCTGTTTTTGAAGTGTTTTTGTTGAAGAATTGCAACTTTTAGGTCTGTAATCGAGTGACCAGAGAGATTGACGTGTTCTCCGACTGGTATTTGCATGTTAAAATTCTTGACATCTGATTTGTGTCCATTCTTTTACACAGAGACTGGCCAGTTTGACCAATGTACATGGCAGAGGGGCATTGCTGGCACATGATGGCATATATCACATTGGCAGATGTGCAGGTGAACGAGCCTCTGATAGTGTGGCTGATGTTATTAGGTTCTGTGATGGTGTCCCCTGAATAGATATGTGGGCACAGTTGGCAACGGGCTTTGTTGCAAGGAGAGGTTCCTGGGTTAGTGGTTCTGTTGTGCGGTATGTGGTTGCTGGTGAGTATTCGCTTCAGGTTGGGGGGCTGTCTGTAGGCAAGGACTGGCCTGTCTCCCAAGATTTGTGTGAATGTTGGGTCATCCTTCAGGATAGGTTGTAGATCCTTGATAATGCGTTGGAGGGGTTTTAGTTGGGGGCTGAAGGTGACCGCTAGTGGCGTTCTGTTATTTTCTTTGTTAGGTCTGTCCTGTAAGTAGGTGACTTCTGGGAACTCTTCTGGCTCTATCAATCTGTTTCTTCACTTCCGCAGGTGGGTATTGTAGTTGTAAGAATGCTTGATAGAGATCTTGTAGGTGTTTGTCTCTGTCTGAGGGGTTGGAGCAAATGCGGTTGTATCGCAGAGCTTGGCTGTAGACAATGGATCATTTGGTGTGGTCAGGGTGAAAGCTGGAGGCATGTAGGTAGGAATAGCGGTCAGTAGGTTTCCGGTATAGGGTGGTGTTTATGTGACCATCGTTTATTAGCACTGTAGTGTCCAGGAAGTGGATCTCTTGTGTGGACTGGACCAGGCTGAGGTTGATGGTGGGATGGAAATTGTTGAAATCATGGTGGAATTCCTCAAGGGCTTCTTTTCCATGGGTCCAGATGATGAAGATGTCATCAATATAGCGCAAGTAGAGTAGGGGCATTAGGGGACGAGAGCTGAGGAAGCGTTGTTCTAAGTCAGCCATAAAAATGTTGGCATACTGTGGGTCCATGCGGGTACCCATAGCAGTGCCGCTGATCTGAAGGTATACATTGTCCCCAAATGTAAAATAGTTATGGGTGAGGACAAAGTCACAAAGTTCAGCCACCAGATTAGCCGTGACATTATTGGGGATACTGTTCCTAACGGCTTGTAGTCCATCTTTGTGTGGAATGTTGGTGTAGAGGGCTTCTACATCCATGGTGGCCAGGATGGTGTTATCAGGAAGATCACCGATGGATTGTAGTTTCCTCAGGAAGTCAGTGGTGTCTCAAAGGTAGCTGGGAGTGCTGGTAGCGTAGGGCCTGAGGATGGAGTCTACATAGCCAGACAATCCTGCTGTCAGGGTGCCAATGCCTGAGATGTTGGGGCGTCCAGGATTTCCAGGTTTATGGATCTTGGGTACTAGATAGACTATCCCAGGTCGGGGTTCCAGGGGTGTGTCTGTGCGGATTTGATCTTGTGCTTTTTCAGGGAGTTTCTTGAGCAAATGGTGTAGTTTCTTTTGGTAACTCTCAGTGGGATCAGAGGGTAATGGCTTGTACAAAGTGGTGTTGGAGAGCTGCCTCGCAGCCTCTTGTTCATATTCCGACCTATTCATGATGACAACAGCACCTCCTTTGTCAGCCTTTTTGATTATGATGTCAGAGTTGTTTCTGAGGCTGTGGATGGCATTGTGTTCTGCACGGCTGAGGTTGTGGGGCAAGTGATGCTGCTTTTCCACAATTTCAGCCCGTGCACGTCGGCGGAAGCACTCTATTTAGAAGTCCAGTCTGCTGTCTCGACCTTCAGGAGGAGTCCACCTAGAATCCTTCTTTTTGTAGTGTTGGTAGGGAGGTCTCTATGGATTAGTATGTTGTTCAGAGGTATGGTGGAAATATTCCTTGAGTCTGAGATGTAGAAAATAGGATTCTAGGTCACCACAGAACTGTATCATGTTTGTGGGTGTGGAGGGGCAGAAGGAGAGGCTCCGAGATAGGACAGCTGCTTCTGCTGGGCTAAGAGTATACTTGGAATGGGCAATATAACTCCACACTTATTTAGTGCTTTTCCTGAGCTTTACTGCAAAAGGTATTTATATACTGTGGAGTTCCTGAATATATTTCCTGCCATATTCAAAGTTGTTTGCTAAACCCATGTCTAATGGGATGCTTTGGTAGCTATCATGTGGGCCTTTTAGTACAGTTTAAACACATGCCACCAGCCAGACAACCTTCAGTCAGTGTATACCCAACCCCCACACCTGCATACACATATGCTCATTCTCACAGCTCCTTTCTCCCCCATTTCCCTTAGACTGCTTCTCAACCCATCCATATAGACCTTCATCCATCTTCTGGTGAACTCTCCATGCCCCATTGGAGTTTCAGTGCTCCCATTGCCCATTCACAGATCCAAGCATAAACTTGCTCATACATTATACACGTTACTAGAGCTCTCAGACTCAATTCACATTCTCTATCTTGGCAAAAACAAGAGGGAAGCACAGAGAAACTTCCATGTCTGTATTGCATAGGGTTCTATTCCCTTGTTCTTGGACCAAAGGAGAATTAAATTGCAACAAAACACAAAAGAAATGTGGTTCTCAGTTCAGTTCTGATGAAATACAGTTCCCAATATAAAGATCGCCACATACTAGGCAATAGTCAGCACGACTATCAGATTCTGCTTAGGAGAGGTTCACTAGTGAACTAGCCTAGGAAATGACAGGTTTCAGAGAAGCAGCCATGTTAGTCTGTATCCAAAAAGAAAAGGAGTACTTGTGGCACCTTAGAGACTAACCAATTTATTTGAGCATAAGCTTTCATGAGCTTAAAATAAATCTGTTAGTGTCTAAGGTGCCACAAGTACTCCTTTTCTTTTTCCTAGGAAATGAATAATTCATCACTTCCCAAATGGGTAGTCACTCTCGATAAGGGTTTTAGTCATTGATGAAGCACTGTTTGCAGAAACTTGAATGTTGTTTCTTACATCAAATTGGGCCTGAAAGACAGTAAAAAAATTCAGTGTTACTTTGGGCTATTGTGATTACTAACCCTTTTTTATGCTGGCCCTACACTGAACCTATTATACTATTAAGACTCCGTTTACATTAGTGGAATGTTAGGATGTACCTGGAACCTTCAACAGAACAGGTATAGTCTGCCTGATTCTACTTGCAGTGTTTGCCAGCAGACTAACTCCATAATTCAGGAAAGCATCTCTATTCAGGACAACATTTCAGCACATGCTTAGCTTTAACTTAGCTTAGCATTGAATGTAGTCAGACTCAAGGTCATACCAATATTAAAAGGACCTGATTTTGGAAATGACTTCCATTTTTGTAGATGCAATTTTGCACTTGCAAATAATTGTACCCTCAGTTAACTGTGAAGAGTTATCATTCAGGTGTCTGAGTACCTGACTGTGCCTAAAAAGTTTCAGAGGAACAGCCGTGTTAGTCTGTATTCGCAAAAAGAAAAGGAGTACTTGTGGCACCTTAGAGACTAACCAATTTATTTGAGCATCTGATGAAGTGAGCTGTAGCTCACGAAAGCTCATGCTCAAATAAATTGGTTAGTCTCTAAGGTGCCACAAGTACTCCTTTTCTTTTTCCTAAAAAGTTTGTACTTCGTATTTTAAATGACAGCAGATGATTGTGTCTACAATGAACTGTGGGTGCAAAATATCTGGTGCAGTTATGTATTTTAGAGTGTCAAACTGCATCCACAAATCATAGCCTGGATTGAGAGGCCTTTTTAAAAAATATCACTTCTATGTTTTCTAATTTTAATGATTCAGTATATGGACAGAGATCATTCACAGTGGAAAAAGGCCTTGCTTTTAACCATGAGGCTTGGTGTGCTGTGATATAGGAAACCCAGAAAGAAGGAGACTGCTGGACTTGTTTTTCTTTTTCTTGGTTTATAGGCTGGAATGATTAATCTAACTCAGAAGAAAATGCTCATTTTAATTTCTACCTACATATCAAATATGCAGGTGTTTGGTAATGAGTTGGAAATTGACATTCATGTGCTTTCCCAAAGTAATGAGCAAATTAAGCAGACTTTGCATCTATTTCTGCTCATTCACAACATTGCCATCTTGGATTTTGTATCAGGGTATTTATTAATGTAAATTCATCTATTTTTGCATGGAGGCTACTCAGACAACATTCCACAGCAGAGTCTGATCTGGATATTCAATATATTATTTAAATTTCTGTTTAGAATCATAGAATCATAGAATCATAGAATATCAGGGTTGGAAGGGACCCCAGAAGGTCATCTAGTCCAACCCCCTGCTCAAAGCAGGACCAATTCCCAGTTAAATCATCCCAGCCAGGGCTTTGTCAAGCCTGACCTTAAAAACCTCTAAGGAAGGAGATTCTACCACCTCCCTAGGTAACGCATTCCAGTGTTTCACCACCCTCTGAGTGAAAAAGTTTTTCCTAATATCCAATCTAAACCTCCCCCACTGCAACTTGAGACCATTACTCCTCGTTCTGTCATCTGCTACCATTGAGAACAGTCTAGAGCCATCCTCTTTGGAACCCCCTTTCAGGTAGTTGAAAGCAGCTATCAAATCCCCCCTCATTCTTCTCTTCTGCAGGCTAAACAATCCCAGCTCCCTCAGCCTCTCCTCATAACTCATGTGTTCCAGACCCCTAATCATTTTTGTTGCCCTTCGCTGGACTCTCTCCAATTTATCCACATCCTTCTTGAAGTGTGGGGCCCAAAACTGGACACAGTACTCCAGATGAGGCCTCACCAATGTCGAATAGAGGGGAACGATCACGTCCCTCCATCTGCTCGCTATGCCCCTACTTATACATCCCAAAATGCCATTGGCCTTCTTGGCAACAAGGGCACACTGCTGACTCATATCCAGCTTCTCGTCCACTGTCACCCCTAGGTCCTTTTCCGCAGAACTGCTGCCTAGCCATTCGGTCCCTAGTCTGTAGCTGTGCATTGGGTTCTTCCGTCCTAAGTGAAGGACCCTGCACTTATCCTTATTGAACCTCATCAGATTTCTTTTGGCCCAATCCTCCAATTTGTCTAGGTCTTTCTATATCCTATCCCTCCCCTCCAGCGTATCTACCACTCCTCCCAGTTTAGTATCATCCGCAAATTTGCTGAGAGTGCAATCCACACCATCCTCCAGATCATTTATGAAGATATTGAACAAAACTGGCCCCAGGACCGACCCTTGGGGTACTCCACTTGATACCGGCTGCCAACTAGATATGGAGCCATTGATCACTACCCGTTGAGCCCGACAATCTAGCCAGCTTTCTACCCACCTTGTAGTGCATTCATCCAGCCCATACTTCCTTAACTTGCTGACAAGAATACTGTGGGAGACCGTGTCAAAAGCTTTGCTAAAGTCAAGAAACAATACAACCACTGCTTTCCCTTCATCCACAGAACCAGTAATCTCATCATAAAAGGCGATTAGATTAGTCAGGCATGACCTTCCCTTGGTGAATCCATGCTGGCTGTTCCTGATCACTTTCCTCTCATGCAAGTGCTTCAGGATTGATTCTTTGAGGACCTGCTCCATGATTTTTCCAGGGACTGAAGTGAGGCTGACTGGCCTGTAGTTCCCAGGATCCTCCTTCTTCCCTTTTTTAAAGATTGGCACTACATTAGCCTTTTTCCAGTCATCCGGGACTTCCCCGGTTCGCCACGAGTTTTCAAAGATAATGGCCAATGGCTCTGCAATCACAGCCGCCAGTTCCTTCAGCACTCTCGGATGCAACTCGTCCGGCCCCATGGACTTGTGCACGTCCAGCTTTTCTAAAAAGTCCCTAACCACCTCTATCTCCACAGAGGGCTGGCCATCTCTTCACCATTTTGTGATGCCCAGTGTAGCAGTCTGGGAGCTGACCTTGTTAGTGAAAACAGAGGCAAAAAAAGCATTGAGTACATTAGCTTTTTCCACATCCTCTGTCACTAGTTTGCCTCCCTCATTCAGTAAGGGGCCCACACATTCCTTGGCTTTCTTCTTGTTGCCAACATACCTGAAGAAACCCTTCTTGTTACTCTTGACATCTCTGGCTAGCTGCAGCTCCAGGTGCGATTTGGCCCTCCTGATAACATTCCTACATGCCCGAGCAATATTTTTATACTCTTCCCTGGTCATATGTCCAACCTTCCACTTCTTGTAAGCTTCTTTTTTATGTTTAAGATCCGCTAAGATTTCACCATTAAGCCAAGCTGGTCGCCTGCCATATTTACTATTCTTTCGACTCATCGGGATGGTTTGTCCCTGTAACCTCAACAGGGATTCCTTGAAATACAGCCAGCTCTCCTGGACTCCTTTCCCCTTCAAGTTAGTCCCCCAGGGGATCCTGGCCATCCGTTCCCTGAGGGAGTCGAAGTCTGTTTACTGTATCTACTTTTGTGGAAGCCTAAAAAAATAGATTAAATACAAACAGTCATATTTTGCTTTTGTTTATATCCATCCAACCTATGTCTTCAGTGGATTGTGTGGGTGTAAATGAGAATTTACTTTGTCCCAGACTGTTTCAAGATTTATTCTTTCCCCCTGGGTTGCTACACGCTATACTTGGATGCCCTATTTGGTTTTACTTTCCTTTCATGCTGTCAAGGTCAAGCATTATCACAACCATTTTTCTGCTCCCTCCAGAACTTATCAACACCATTCTGGAGGCAGGCAGAAAGAGCTCTCTGGACAGAAGAGACAGGCTAATCAGATTCTTCACTAGTTTAAGTAAAGAAGATTACTGATGTAATTCAAACCCCTTAGAACAAAGTCATCTGCCTGACAGTCTAACCATACTGCAATGCAATAGTATCAATTGAATCTGTGCTTGATTTTTCACTTGACCCATTGCTACCAGTCAGGCAGCGGGTGCAGTGGTGTAGAGACAGCATACACCACACTGTCTCTTTAGTGATGTTGAGACCTATCCAGTTTTGCTTATTCTCTCTCTCTCTCTCTCCATCTCTTTTTCTGCCTCTCCCCCTTCCTCTGTTATGGGCTTTGAGAGATCTGAAAGTGGGTTCTAACAGGAAGGCTTCCTGGGGTTGAACTGTTCTTTCATCTAATACGACTTTTTTTAATACGGGAAATCTCTCTGATCTAAGAGAAGGCAGCTGAATACACTTTACTTTCAGGGATTTTAAAAAGAAAACTACAGTTTTGAAACGTTTTTTTTTAAAAAAAGAGGAAAGAAAGCTAAGAAACCACCAAACACTTTCCCTCCCCCCCAGCCAAAGAGAGTAGGAGTGGTACTTCTGTTGGAGTCCTTTAAATCAACAACTGATCTTACACATAAACAGGGGCCTCTTACTGCATTCCTACATCTATTTACTGTTAATAGCCCAAAGGAAGTAAGAGCAGCATTGGCATGGGATGTACCTGGCCTTTGCAGCTTTGTGCAGGAGGCCCTGCAGTTCTGTTACACTCCCCCCACCCCAGCAGCAGAAAAGGATCAGCAAAGGTGAGTCCTCCAGGCCTGCTTAGAGAAACCTTATGGAGGCAGCCAATTAGAGCCCAGCAGGCTCTGCTAAAAAGAGCTGCTGGTGTAGGGGCCAGAGGTAAAAGGAATGGAGCTCTTCTCTGGTCAAAGGTGCTTGAGGGATAGCTAGAGTTTGTTTTCTAGCTGCATTTTGCATAACTGGGTTTGCAGGAAGAGAGGAGGCCTAAGAACCTTAACCCTGAATTAAGGATGAAGCTAAAAGGGGCCAGATAGGGAGAGGCCTTGGGAAGCAGCAGCAACAAACTAAAATGGAGCAGTGTGTAGCTGCTGTCTATAGGGTCCCTGGCCTAGAACTCAGAGTAGTGGGTGAGCCTGGGTTCTGCTACTGGTCACAGGTGAAGTGGTGTTAACCCCGGAAGGAAACAGGCCTTATTTTAGAGCCTGAACAAAGAGCTGAATTTAAAGGACCCTGAGCTGGGGATGAAGACTCTAGTGAGGGCAAATAGTGTTAGTTATTGGACTCTCTAGTAGCCTGGGAGGAGTTCATTTGGATTTTGTGAGTTGGCTGGAGAGCCAAGCCACTGAAGACCTGCCAAGGTGAGCTGGCAGCCTGCAGGGGCTGCTGGGGCAAGAAAAGGACTACAGTACCACACATGATGGCTAAGAGGCACTCAAAAGGTGATTGTCCCACATTACAGATGTGTTTGATCCATGTAACAAATAGAGAAAGAAACAGCAGAGAACAGGAAAATTTAAAATAACAAAACTTTGCCTTTTTCAAAGTGTGCATGGCACAACATTCCCTATCAATGTCAAGGGGGGCTGCACTATTGCTTAAAGGGTTTAGAAGCTATTCTGAGGATTTCAATATTAAGCAAAAATGTATAGGGCAAAACGCTTATTATCCTTATTAGCATCTGAGTTGTGTTTGGAGAAGTACCACCAGGTGTGTTACCAAAGGAGCATATCAGAAATACTATAGAAAGGAGAAGAAAGTAATGATTTTGCTAAACTTGTTTCTGGTTTCACTCATTTAAAATAACTAACTGTTCCATTGCTCTTGGCAATACACATTTCTGACTGTAGCTTCTTTTTTGAGGCTGTTTCCAATACAAAGAAGTATCAAACTCAGTACTGAAAATTGGCAAGGTCTCCGCATATCTCTCCCTCTCACACTTACACTATTGCAGAGGCATTTTAAAATAGCAATTTCAGTAAAGCCCATTCACTTCTTAAATAATGTAATGGAAATAACTTTCTCACTAGTCTGCAGATAAATGATGTTCATGGTTCAATGTATAGCTAGCTGAGATTTATTTTTTCCCTTTTCTTATAGAGCCAGTGCAACTTGTGCTGCTGATTTCAGGAAGATGAAGTGTTTAAGGCCAGATTTTCAATGGGAGGTGTAGTGTCTCTTACCCCAAGATACCCTGATAAGCACATCCCTGACACTCGAGCAACACAACTGCCTAATTTCAAGTTCCTGCACTAAAGCATGGAGGCTTGAAAGCTCATCAGTGAAATGGCTGTACATAATTTAACATGTTAAAAATGTATTTTTCCCAAAACCTTGTTCTCAGAATTGGCTGAAGCATTTTTTCTGAAAATTTCCTCCAAAAAATCAGCCTGAAGCAGACACCTAGAAAAATTCAGCTTGAACAGTTAAAGGCTGGCAAAAGTTATAAGAAAATGAAAATTGCTTCTTGTAATGAAAAGCAATACTTAACTACTTTAACTACAGAAGGGCACTACCAGCTATGACTATAATAAATACCAGTGCACTGTCAGAATAAGAAGCTTTCTTTCAACATATTTTGAGTTCTACAACACGACTTCTGATGTTCCATCACAGTCATACATAGCTATGCAGAAAACAAATCTCTCTCTATTTTAAATCTCAGAAGGAAAAGTCCACTTAAAAAATACAACAGCAGTAAGCTGAATTCAGTTGAATTACATCAGAGATTCATTTTGTTCATATCATTTCATTCTTATCATTGTGATGCACGCTTTTTTGGTCTGTATTTATCTTACTTTTTAGGTCAATGCTTATAAATAAACAGCTGAGAGAGCATTTATAAATAGGAAAAAAAGAGATGGCAAGAATGTTCTGAATCAAATTTATCTTACAAAATTAAATGGTCATCTTCTAATTGCCGCCTCTGCTGTTTAACTGTGTGTTTTCTTTTAGATGTAATACTATGTTTAATGATGGGGAAGGGAGGAAGGCTCCTGAAACTTACTGGAGGTCTTCCTCAGAATTACCTTATAAGGCCATATTCGGCTCTCCATTGCACCAGAAATAACTTCATTGATGTCAGTAGAGTTACTCTGTATTTACATGGGTGAAAATAACCCATAATGTTCAGAATGTAGTAAAACACTACCCAAGCGATCTAGAAGATTTTCTGTCTACTTTTGAACAACATGGCAAATATGTGCTGCCTTTTAAAAACATCATGTGATTTTTTTTCTGAGTGCAAGAGGCCACAGATTTCTAAAAGTTGGCTCTATACCTGTTTAGTTAAAAGGTATAAAACACATTCCTAAAAGGATTAGACATCTTTGGGCAGCAACAAACCATGGGGAGGTACTGAGGATAACTGAGTAGACACACTCTCCCTAGGGCAGTCCCTGACACAATTCCTCTGATGTTTGTTTTTAAGGATTTTTGCTCCCTTGCTGTCCTTTACCCCTACCTTTCAAATGATCATCTGGCTGACATGATCTATGCTTATATCGTCTGCACGCTGTTACTGTAAAAGTTACTATCTGGGGCTCAGGGCCGGCTCTAGGCACCAGCAAACCAAGCACGTGTTTGGAGCGGCACTTTTCAAGGGGCGGCGTTCTGGCCCTTTTTTTTTTTTTTTTTTGCGCTTCGATGGAACTCCGGCTTTGTTTTTTTGTTTTGTTTTGTTTTTGCACTTGGGGCGGCAAAAATCCTAGAGCCTGCCCTGCTGGGGCAAAAGATAGAAACAATGTCAGGGCTCCAGCATGTGCAGAATATGGACACCCACCATGAATACATTTCTGCTGCACTTTGTGAACCCTTCTCTGGAGCCCAGACAATATCTGTTACCAGTTCAATATGTTGTTCCTGGTCATCAAAGCCATCACCAGATCAAGATCCAGCAGCTGTTTCTGCTCCATGATCCAGCAAGATGGTTGTACTCCTCTAGAGCAATGCATCTTGCAAAGCCCAGGCTGTGAAGCATGTCACAAATCATGCTTGGTCATGGGAGTTGGGCTGTGGAATGAGTCCCAGAGAAAATTATGTTACTCGAGGGCTTGATCCAAAGCCCAGTGAAGTCAAGGGAAGTCTGTCCCTTTACTTCAGTGGGCTTTGTGTCAGATCCCAAGAGCTATTCAGGGCATACTGCAAGTTCCTCCTCTTTTATTTAAAAACATTCCCACCATAAGTGGACTGAAAAATTAATAAACAAACTATAAATGCACCAACCACAGAAGGGAAGAATGGTGAAAACATCACAAAGTCTATTAAGCAGCTTAGATGCTATGGTGATATGCACTATGGCAAATCACAAGTACTCCTTTTCTTTTTGAAGAAGATAAACAGACATTCAAGAAGTAAAGTAGTAGGCTACTATGTGAAAGGTGCATCTTCTTTCTTGTGCTAGGTTATTTTGGAAGAGTACCAGGAATAGCATCCATACACTCTTTGGCTGGCTGCAGGAATAACATTCACAAGTAAACAGTTGGCTTACTTTTTCAGTGGTGCTAGTTCACAGACTGGGCCATGACTGCAAAAAAGCAAAATGATATGTATACCAACCAAGACTGTCCCAAATGCACTTTTTTTCAAATACATTGTTAAAATGGCTGCCCCCCAGCCCCCCCAATTTAAAGAATGACAGCTTTCAATCTTATTCTAGTTCATGTGTTTGGTACTTCAAAATTTTGGGAATTCCTAGTGTTACAAATTATGAAAGTTTGCAAAATTAAACACTACTTTCCCCTTCTACTCAAGCATCGATTTGAAGGAACAGTAGCATTATGTGTGCTCAATTCTGGAACACATCTCTCTTAATTTTAGCTTGGTTTAAATTTTAATTGTTTTCCTATATTTTGTCTGAATAATAAAGTACTTCCAGTGACACATTCAACAAAAAGAGCCTGCTATAATATTCTTTTTGATTATTAATATCTCAAATAAAAAGTTCCACTGTATTGCACCCTGAGAATTATGCAACGTGGGAAGTATTTGTTTAGTTTTCTTTAGATTTTATGGCTTATGTTTCGTGTGATGAATCATTTTATTTAAAGAGAAAGAAAGAGTGGGTTTTTATTTTTTTGTATTCCAAACACACTGCAATATGCTATCCAAGGAGGAAAAAAATGCAATAGAAACTTGATAATTCACTTCAGTAATCCTTAAATCCAGTAGTGCTCAAAGACTCCTCAGAAGTCTCAAATTTTTCTCAGCAAAGATTTTGTAAACAAATGCTGTTGAGAGGATCTCAAATTACTAAGATTTCATCAAGGCCAACAAAGCTCTTAAGCACATGCGAGACTTTAAACAAGTGACTAGTCCTACTGACTTCATGAAGATGGCACATATTTATAAGAAATGGGTTATGTTGTGTTATATTTAGAGCTGGTCAGGAATCTTTTAACTAAATATTTTTCATCAGAAAATGCCAGTTCATCAATATGAAACTGTTCATGAGAGAGTTGGCTTTGATGAATACAATTTTTTTAAAAAAGTTTCAAAATTGTAGAAATGTCCAGCGTCCATTTTACAGATGAAAAAGTTTGGGTTTTGAGGTTGAAACAAGTTTTTATTTTCAAGCTCACATTTGTTACTATACTGTAATTTAAGAAACAAAAACTGAAACAACATTTCAGTTGGCATCATCCAAACTTTTTTCTTAGATTTTCAGTTCACAAAAAATTTCCAGATTTTAACTTTTTGTCCCAGCTCAAGATGGGAGTGTTTTTTGTTGTTTTTAAATCTCAAAACGTCCTGTGGAATGCGAAAACCATTTCCCACCCAGCTGTAATTATATTTAGCCTAATTAGGCACCAATTCAGCAGTTATTTATGTGCATTCTTAGGTACTTTGCTGAATTGGGACCTAAAGGTGCTAAGTATAATTCAATGGATCTAGTAACAAAATATGTGGAATCATCACTAATATTTAAAGCCAAACCAAACTGATCAAAATAAAGAACTAAGTACATTTTGTGATTCACTGTTTCTGTCATTTTTTGAAATCGTGTTGGTTTGCTTGCTAACTATTTTACAAACATTTGGTGATCTGCAGTTAGTCTCCCAGTCATTCATGCATATTAACAAGGTATTACTATACCTATAACCAGTGGTGAGCTGGAGCTGGTTCGCACCAGTTCGCTAGAACCGGTTGTTAAATTTAGAAGCCCTTTTAGAACCAGTTGTTCCACGAGGGACAACCGGTTCTAAAAGGACTTCTAAATTTAACCAGCCAAAAGTGGTGCCTTAGGCACCGACTCCATGGGTGCTCCAGCCCTGGAGCACCCAAAGGGAAAATTTGGTGGGTGCAGAACAGCCACCGGCAGCTCCCCACCCCACCCCCGGCCCCAGCTCACCTCCCCTCCGCCTCCTCCCCTAAATGCACTGTGCCGCTCTGCTTCTCCGCACCCCCAGGCTTCCTGCGAATCAGCTGTTCACGCGGGAAGCCAAGCGGGCTGAGAAGCAGGCGGCGGCTTCGCACTCAGGCCCAGGGAGGCGGAGCAGAGGTGAGTTGGGGTGGGGGGTGAGAGGAGGGCCGCCCGCGCTGCAGCAGGTAACCTGGGCGGGAGGTGCACAGGGGAACTGCTCCCTCCCCCAGCTCACCTCTGCCACCCTCGGCCTGAGCGGGAAGCTGCCGCCTGCTTCTCAGCCCTCCCCAACTTCCTGCCGAACAGCTGATTCGCAGGAAGCCGGGGGCGGGAGGGGGGCGCAGAGAAGCAGAGCGGGATGGTGCGTTCAGGGGCGGAAGTGGAGGTGAGCTGGGGCTGGGCGGGGAGCTGCCGGTGGGTGCTCTGCACCCACCAAATTTTCTCCATGGGTGCTGCAGCCCTGGAGCACCCACGGTGTCGGTGCCTAAGGTGCCACTTTTGATGTGATCAGTGGGGGGAGCGGCCGCTCCCCCTGTTCCCCCCCTAGCTACGCTCCCCCGCCCCTAGGAGCCAGAGGGACCTGCTGGATGCTTCCTGGGAGCTGCCCCAAGTAAACACCACCGGGACTCCCCACCTCGCCCCCCAGAGGTCTCTCTGGCTCTTAGGGGTGGGGTGGGCACCCACTACGGTGGCCCACGAGACCCTCCTGCCTGGTTCTGGGGGCAGTCAGGGTACAGGGGAGGAGGGTGGATGGGGCAGGGGTCCTGGGGGTGGGGGGACATCAAGAAATGCGGGGGGTTGGATGGGGCAGGAGTCCCGGGGGGCGGTGGTGGGCAACAACCACCTCGTGGGGTGAGGAGGGAACCAATTGTTAAGATTTTGGCAGCTCATCACTGCCTATATTTATACTGTACCTGCAATTCTACTCTACAAATTATACTCTTAATATGCAATTCATTATCAGCGCTAGACTTGCTTTCAGTGGTGGTGGCACTCCACTCACCTGTGCAAAAAGCCTGGTTGCTAAGTTAAATTCTAAGACCCACTGACCCAATTCCCTGAATGGCAGGGTCTGTGAGTCTTTTACAGGCATTGATACGTTGTTCGGCAGCAGCCCCTATTGAGGTACCCGTAACATTCCTAGATTATAGAATTATGGGGATGAGGAAGCAGGGAGGAGCTAACTGTTACTAGGAAAGATGTAATAAAGATGAGACAGATTCACACACACCCCCTATATATGTTCTTACAACAAGGCTCCATCACCATTGCACGTGTGTCTGAACTACTCATAGTCATGAAAAGCAGGCATATATTAGAGCTGAGTAGGAAATCCTTATCCTCTCCTAAGAGAATTTTTAAGATTTCAGAAAATTTTCTGTCACAAATCAAGATTAAAACTTAAAATATCAATTTTTTTTTGCAAACTGAAAATAAATCATATAGTAGCCATCAAATGTTTTGTTTCAATTTCAAAATATTTTGTTTCAATTTTGACTTTTAATTGTTTTTACTAAAAATTAAATTTCTAAATTAAGTATCATTTCAATCCCCCAAATGGAACTTTTTCATTTTTTTTAAAAAAGTCAAAACGGGGCATTTTTGACAATTTCAAAACGTGTTTTTTTAATTTTTCCAAATGAATTTTTTTTTTAAAAGCTACCTTTTCCCATGAGTGGTTTTAGTTTTAATGAATTGGCATTGTCTGGTTGAAAAAAAATGCATCCAAATATTCCTAACCTGCTCTAGTAAATGTGTCACGTTGAACCATAGAGTTAGACTTCTAATTCTGATTTGGCATTTGTCTTAAAGTCAGACTTTTCATATATTTTTTCCAAACGGCAGGACTATGAAAATAAGGGTATTTTGGCGTTAAAGGTTTCTTCTTGTCTAGAAGGACACACTAACTGCCTCTGTAAGAAAGCAAAATTCTATGTCTCTAAAAGCTCTCTGATCCAGTGCCAGATGTGCAGTTCATTGCTTTGGATTACACAACAGTCAACCAGAGAGTCCTATCCGGCATAACCTGAAGCAAGGTGATGCATTCTCTTTATTGTAAAAATGGTAAAAAGAGTGTACTCTTGCAATATGCTGAGCAGCAACTCTCATTGGCTTCTGAACATACTCAGATCAAAGGTTTAGTTAACTCAGCATAATTTTATTGTGTGTTTCCCAAATTCCGATAACAATAGTCCTAATCCTGTTTTCTCCTCTCTAAGGTTCTGATCCTGCACAGGCTAAGTCATCTTCTTAATGGGGCTACTCCTGTGCTTAAGGTTATCTTTATATAGGATTATTTACATGCTTAAAGTAAAGCATGTGCTTAAATGTTTACAGGATCGGGGACTATGACTGTGACAGAGATCAATGTCTGGCTTTTATATCACTAGCTGACACTTACCTTGGTTAGCACTAACATATTAGTATTTACTGTGCTACAGTATGGGATCTCATGAAGACTTAAAGTCAGAAAAATCTATAAAATACTACAGGAAGGGGGAAATGCATGAGCTCAAGCAAATAGTTATTAAGATTTTGATCCTGCAAAAGGCTGAAGACCCTCAGCTCCTGCTGAAATGAATGGATTGCATCCAAAATCAGCATTTATTCTCTCTCCTGCTGTGTTGTTTGCTACTATTTCACTTGTTTTCTTGACTCTTCCAGCCAGGGACTGTTTCTACTTCTTATGTCTGTGCAGCATCTAGCAAAATGAGGCCTCAGTCTGGTATACCAAGAAATACATACAAGACTATATTGCTTTCATTAAGCCTAATACCATAAAGAGTAAATGCAGTTCAATTTTTTACATTCATTGGTCACTAAAACCATTTTAAGGGTCATCTATGTTTTGTAAATAATGAGACCCCTCAGAATGAGTTTCACCTCTTGTCTGTATTTGGGTGGGGAGGAGGAAAGAGAAATCACACTCCATAACCTGGTGGTTAGGATGCTGGCTGTGTTGTGGGATACCCTAGTTCAAGTCCTTGCTCTGCCTAATTCTGAGAAGAACTTTTCATCCCAACTCACCTTTTAAACATCGCAGAGATTTGAATGGGGGTCATTATAGGTCCAAGGCCAGTGGCCTAACTACCAGGCTACAGCGAATCTCTGTTATTTTGCTATATTTTGGCCTGGGATGGTTTGGGTTTGATAAAATACCATTTTCTGATGCGGGGGTGGGGGGGATTATTTACCAGCTCTAGCTGTAACTCTGTTTATAATGCATGTCTTGCTCATGTGTAATTACATCTGTCATCCACATTTCTTCTTTGTAATGTTTCTTTGTTGGCTAAATGGTGTTTTACATCAAAATATCATGCTTTACCACTTCCCAACTTTCTTGTCTTCTCTGCTGGAGCACTTTCTTATTTCTCCTATTTAAAAAAAAATACTTCTCCTTCTCTGCAGTTGTTTAATTTTCCTGTGCTCGTTCTTATTTAATCTTTGATTACACTGTTGCCATTCATTTCTTTCAAGTGCACCATGCAGAAGAGATAATTTAGCTTTGCTGCTTCTTTTGACAAACATAGTATAAATTAAGTACAAACATGACGAGGCTCATGCAAAATGAAATCTCTTGCAGAGAGCAAATGTGGAATACTTTATATGGAATTTAATTATTTAATGTGTTGATTTACATAGAACACCTACTATGGTTAAACAAAGTCCTAGAGGAGGTTTATGAATACATTAAGGGCTTTTAAAAATGAAGAGATTTTTCTTCCCCACACATTCATTTTAGTGGAATAACTTGTGTGTGATGTCTCAGGTGTGTGTGTGTATCCAGGGGATTTAAATAACAATAATTTGCTTTGTAAGTATATGGGTTCTATCTGTGATCTGGATCTAATCCTTGGCTCTGCCACAGACTTCCTGGATAATCCTGTGCAAGTATTTTAAGTGGTTTGTACCTCATTTCCCTCCCATATATAAAATGAGGATAATGGGTGTGATGGGCATAATTAGCTTGTTTATAAAGCACTTTGAGATCTGTGGTTGTAAGATGTTATAGGAAGGTAAATAAACATCATCTCTTTTGTATTGTATTCCTATTTTAGATGGTACATTGTGAGGTGAAACTCATTCTGAGGGGTCTCATTATTTTCAAAACATAGATGACCCTTAAAATGGTTTTAGTGACCAATGAATGTAAAAAATTGAACTGCATTTACTCTTTATGGTATTAGGCTTAATGAAAGCAATATAGTCTTGTATGTATTTCTTGGTATACCACACTGAGGCCTCATGTCCTGGCACTAGCAAAATAGGACACAAGGAGAATCAAATATCCAGCCAGGTTAGTTCTCTACCAAGGGAATTCCACAGTCCGTCCCAGTGTAGTGCACTGTGGGGCTGTGTGCTGCTCAGCTCAGCTGAACTGTTCTGTTCTTCATACGTCTACTTGATGTTGATGGCAGCAGATGATTTAGCTGGCTTTGTCTCTTGTCCTGAAGACCAGGCACATTGGGGAGAGTGGTGCATGGGCTGCCCTGTTGGTTAGGCAACTCTCACAGCACTTCCTTGAGTGCTAGACTTCAAGCAGTGGTGATTATATGAGGTTTTGTGTCTCTCTCTTTCTTCCCTCTGCAGTTGTACCAAACAAGGAGAGGCTAAACTTAGCACTAAGGTAATGTTTTATTCCTTATTTAATATAAAACAATAAAGACAAGCATTTATATTTCATAAAAATACTAGATCTTATAATTTCATATAGTTAAATGTTTTCATAGATTCATAGAGTTTAAGGCCAGAAGGGACCATTAGATCATCTAATCTGACTTCCTATATCACAGGCCATTAAATTTCACCCACTTACCTCTCTATTGAGATTGCCTGAAGCATAACTTCCAAAAATGTATCCAGTGTTGATCTGAAGGCATCAGGAGGTGGAGAATCCACCACTTCCCTTGGTAGTTTGTTCCAGATGTTAATCACTCAATCCCTTACTCAAGAAACTAGGCATGTTGTCTTCTTCCAAACTACTAGGCAACCTGTAGGGCATTCTGCGTAAGATAACACAAATGTTCTTGAAAGATATCACAGATTGGGTGCAGTTAATCTCTATGGAAAATTTATTTTAAACTCACAATTTTGGCTTCCTTTTTCTCCTGCTGTGTCATAATTATTGCCAAATTAATATTAACCAGAAACTTCAACAGAAAACCAAAATCACTCTGTTCATTTGAAAGTGTCAACTTAGGTCAGATTTAGGAGACAGAGGAAAAGCAGACTAGCATGTGAAGAATGACCATTTATTTGGGGACATATTGTGTCATCTCTTTTGTTAAACCACAACTCCCAATTAAAATCAATATGGAGTTATGCTTTCAAAAAAATCAATAGTACAATATGGCCCATATTTATTAATTTAGAGTTAAGTGTGACTACAAGAGACAGACTTCAGGAATTATACCTCTAAACAGCTGGAAGGCACTGACGTACAGGAATCTGGGATTTTAAGAAATTTTTAATCTGTTGTTTTTAGAAGTCTTGTCATTATAAAAAACTGAAATGGTGAATTTCTTATTGTCTTTTTTTGAGGGGGGGTTGTTTGTTTTTGGGTGTCCTTCTTTGTACTGGACTCAAGTATTCTGGGATAAAACTTTGATATTCTATCCTTTTGCTTTTGAAGAAGACAGTGTATCCATGAGCTTATACCAATGAATAGTGTTTTAAATGAATACATTTCAACTGATGTACATTAAGCCATCTTGTGCCCTCAGAGAGCACAAGGGATGCTGTGAAATCTGCTCATCAGTTTGTTACTGCTCTATGAGATGACGTTTAGGCCAGCTGCAGATTTTGATTATTCATTTGCAGGAGATGATTTGGTAATTAAAACTAAGATTAATTTACTCATCAGGATAAAAAAGGGTTTCTTTACAGTCAGAGCAGTGTTACCAAAGTATAGTGTTAGTTTGGTCTGAAATGCTCCCTTGATAAGCTTAGTGGGGAGCTGACAGGTCCATCAGGATGGATCATATGTTACGGGAGGGCATTATTAATGAAGATGAGAAAAATTATATTCGTCATCAAAGGGAGTGTGGTCAGGCATGAAAGGATTTACTGCAATTGTCCAGTTCTCTGTCTGGTGGATGGAATCTGGTTTCATGTTGGGGCAGATATTTTTAATATGCTCATCATACATCACTAAAGGGCTGTATACTGACAGAGAGTTGAGGGGAAACTGACAGCACAATTACTTAACCCTCTATCCCTGTTTAGACAGGATTCCGTCTCCCAAAACTCAGGCAGAAAGTGTAGGGATTAGGAACAGAGAACAGTTGCAGGGGAAAACCTTACTGGGCACAGATAAGTCACCTCCATATGAGGGCCCAGTTTTTCATATTAGGGAAAAGGTTCACGGAGGAGGTTAACACCTGTTAACTTAATTTATGTAAACTACTCCATGCCCTTGTATTCATTTAGTAGTCAGCACCGGTACAGCTACACTATTTGCTAAATGAGGGATATTGCTGAAGTCAGCCAAGGCCTACCAAAGAAATTATGACAAAGCTAATATTCAGTGTTCTGTCACCTCCATGCTGTGAGTCCTACTTTTCTGGAACATGCTGGGCTTCATCCCACTCCTTTGATTCTCTGCAAGTGCCAGGAAAGGCCACCTCTTTCCTCCTTCAGAATGTGGCTGCTCCCCCTCCTTGGCCCTTCTGAGGGGTTGGAAGTTGATAAATAGACGCTCTGCTCCTGCACCTGCTCCTGTCACCTCTGCAATAGGGGGAAGACACTTGTCAGCCTCCTCTCATGTAGAAGGATGAAAAGAATCCCGCTAAAACAGTGGGTGGGACGAAACAATGTAAAAATCAATGAGTCACAAAATCTTTGATTTAACCATAATTTGCCATGACTCATTCATAAGATGTTTTTGTAGCATTTTCTGTGACAAAACCTAGCTCTAAGCATAATCATTGGCACTTACTCAACCCTATTTTACTGATGATGTGTAATTCTAACATTTAAACCGCTGCAAATCAGTTTAGATTCACTGAAGTCAATGGAGTTTTCCAGATTTGCACCAGATGAGGATCTGACCTGTTCTTTATATTATGACATGTTAGGCTCAAGTGATCCTTTGGATACATGGGAACAACCCCCATTAACTTCAGAAGGAATCCAGGAACAGAATTGGGTCTACTTATTTTAACTTGTATGCAAAGTTCTGTTTGGTCCAAATAATGTGATTAAAAAGCATGATGCCAGCATAGTTTGTTGATACTTTAGTTGATGTTTGCAATACTGTAGAGAGCAGTTATATAGCTGCTCTAATAAAATTACCTTTTAGATCTAAACTGAAAACCTCACAAGAGCAATATCATTACTTCTTGCATAAATAAACTCAGCATGGGGTGGTGGTGGGGGGGGGTGGAAGGTAATTGAATAGTCAGTAGCTTTGAATGTGACTCTCAGATGGGACTAAAAATAAGGAGCCAGACTGTGCACTGAAGTAAATCAGTACATTTCCATTTACTTCAATGGAGCTCCGTTAATTTACTCCAGCAGAGGATCTGACCCCGGTCTTTTAATAAGAAAGTCGTATACTAATAAATCAAAGCCCAATATTCCAGAAGGGGGAAGTTTTTAGGGCAATTTTTAGGTAAATTAACTTTATTAGTAGTACAGAAAAGACAAAAAAGAACGTTTGCCCACAACTGGCCTGCTTCAAAATCCAACCTAGAAGATGATTGCAAGAGATTTTATTGGGAACTAGTAAGAATTACAGTCACTGTAATTAGCAGCTTACTGTAATTAAATACAGGCACTGGCTCACAACCTTCATGAGGGTCCCCAGTAGTTGCCTAGGAGGCTGTTTTCCAGTTTCAATTCCCTGTTTCTGGTTTCACATAGACCCTGTGCTTCTATGCACTTGCAACTGGGTGTACTTCTGTCATAAATATAAAGGGAAGGGTAAACCCCTTTGAAATCCCTCCTGGCCAGGGGAAAGCTCCTCTCACCTGTAAAGGGTTAAGAAGCTAAAGGTAACCTTGCTGGCACCTGACCAAAATGACCAATGAGGAGACAAGATACTTTCAAAAGCTGGGAGGAGGGAGAGAAACAAAGGGTCTGTGTCTGTCTGTATGCTGCTTCTTGCCAGGGACAGAACAGGAATGGAGTCTTAGAACTTTTAGTAAGTAATCTAGCTAGGTATGTGTTAGATTATGATTTCTTTAAATGGCTGAGAAAAGCATTGTGCTGAATAGAATAACTATTTCTGTCTGTGTATCTTTTTTGTAACTTAAGGTTTTGCCTAGAGGGGTTCTCTATGTTTTGGAATCTAATTACCCTGTAAGATATCTACCATCCTGATTTTACAGGGGGGATTTCTTTATTTCTATTTACTTCTATTTTTTATTAAAAGTCTTCTTGTAAAAAACTGAATGCTTTTTCATTGTTCTCAGATCCAAGGGTTTGGGTCTGTGGTCACCTATGCAAATTGGTGAGGCTTTTTATCCAACATTTCCCAGGAGAGGGTGGGGTGCAAGTGTTGGGAGGATTGTTCATTGTTCTTAAGATCCAAGGGTCTGGGTCTGTAGTCACCTAGACAAATTGGTGAGGCTTTTTACCAAACCTTGTCCAGGAAGTGGGGTGCAAGGTTTTGGGAAGTATTTTGTGGGGAAAGACGCGTCCAAACAGCTCTTCCCCAGTAACCAGTATTAGTTTGGTGGTGGTAGCGGCCATTCCAAGGATAACGGGTGTAATATTTTGTACCTTGGGGAAGTTTTGACCTAAGCTGGTAAAGATAAGCTTAGGAGGTTTTTCATGCAGGTCCCCACATCTGTACCCTAGAGTTCAGAGTGGGGAGGAACCTTGACAACTTCACATGCCAGAAATTCTGTAAACTATTTCACCGATTCCCATGATACCTCCTTTGAAGGAATGTAGAAGTGCCAGAGAAGATTCAGGATCACATCTGAATCAGAGCAGTTTAAAGTAGCTGAATGTTTTGGCGGTCACACAGTAAAGCAAAGGCTAAGAACCCCTGACAATACAATATACGTGGTTCTGAAAACCTAGAGCATCCTTTTAAATGCAGCCCCTACCTTATTCTAACCTGTTTGGTTTTTTTAAGGTCAAGGCCAGAGGAGACACAGTAACACAACATAATATCAGACAAAGAACATAATAAACTCTGCCAATTCAGTATTAAATTAAATTTCTTAGAGCTATAGTGAAAGAACTTAATACCAGAAAGGAGAACCAATTAAAGATTTGGACGATACCATTTTTTAAAGGCAATGACAACACTAGAAGCCAATGCAATATGGAGGATTTGTCATAGTATCCCACTGACACAAAAAGAAATGCAGATGTTATCTGAAGAATTGATGTTTTCTTTATAAAGAAAAATGTTGGATGGAAACTAAAGCTATTTGGAGCAGCTGGAAAACAAAGCATATGCCTCTTATGGAGGAGGTAAGACAGCCCATCTCATACTATGATTTTTATAAGTGGAACTAAATGAAAAATTAGTAATGTAATGAGATGCAAATACTTTACATAACTAAAGATGATCCCATTGCATAGGTATTCATTATTAAGTATATATTCTAACCCTTTAAACCGGTCTACAACCATCAAATATAGGAAATAAGATAGCTGGATGGTGCTCTCATTGACTTATTTTATCTTATTTTTTTAATTGTGGTAAATGAGAATATTTAGTGCTAAAGTTTGAGAGCCATTTATTTAATAGGTTTATGTTTTTCTTGTAATATACAGTTCTGTACCTACAAGTGCATACACACACTATATATGAAATATTCCTGTGAGGCGACTCTTGTATTCTTTCCGAAGAAAGTAAATAATTTGTTATAACATGAGTAACAGCATAAATGACTAAATCTGATTATGTCATGTGTTTTAGCCCATAGATATTTCAGTTGTGGAAAGTGCATGAGACAAAATAAAGAGGAACAAGTGTTAACATTAAGGTTCAATCTATAGGTGGTCTACAACTTATTTAAGTTAATGCAGAAATTGTCTGGTAGGAGAAAGGAAATATATTCTGAGGATGTGATTCATTTGTATTGACATCTTTTGTATTTTAAATTGAAGAGAAGCATATGCACCACGCTGGAGTAGCCTGCTGAGAAACACCAGCTGAACTGATTAGTAGTCCCCTAGCTGGAATGTTTTATCTCCCTGTAAATAAATTAATTAAAATAGAACTATACAATATAAACAGTATATTTATTTATTTTGGCTTAAATGATCTAGTTGTCTCAGTCCAGAGAAGGCTGAAGGGTGGAGGCTGCAGTGCTCCATGTTCAAGCATGAGAAAGATCCAAGACAGTGCAACATTTGGACTTTATTCCTTCTGTCATGGTCTCTGGGTAAGCTGCCCTTTCTGAGACCTTTTTCTAGTCCCCCAAGTTCATTCCGTGCAAGTGGCAGGCCTGTGCCTCCACTTCTCTTTGGGGTATAATCCCACAATCCAACCTCTATCAACGGGATCTCCAGGTTTCATCACTCTTCCAAAGGTACCAATGGGCTTGGCACCCGCAAGAGTTTCCCCTCCAGGAGGCTGTGGACAGTAACAGCATTCAGGGACATAGAAGCAGCAAACAAACTATGATTTACATAATGCTTAGTAAAGTGGATTTAAAATAACAGAGACCTACATGCATATTGTCCTACCAACACTTGGCATTCCCTTTTGAGCACCAAGGTACACATGTCTTAGCCTTAGTGTCCTCTGTTTTCCCTTGGCATCAACTTACAGCGTGCTTGCCGCAGACCCTGGATTTCATTAAGTTTCCATCTGGATGTCAGGCTCATGGCAGGCTGACTGTTTCTCCCCCTCCTCTCTGTCGGACCAAACCTTTGACAGGGTCTTGTGATCTTCAGATTGTCAGCCTTGGCATGCAATCCTGGTGCCAAACCTAGTGGCTGTTTGGGTAATACTCCTTATGTAAGTCATTGTTTTACCTTTCCTGCCTTTTTTTTTTTTTAAAAGAACCGCTTAGATCAGGGATTGGCAACCTTCGGCACACAGCCCATCAGGGTAATCTGCTGGCGGGCCGCAAGACATTTTGTTTACATTGACCATTGGCAGGCACGGCCCCCCGCAGCTCCCAGTGGCCGCGGTTCACCTTTCCCAACCAACGGGAGCTGTGGGAATTGCGCGGGCCATTGAGACATGCTGGCCGCTGCTTCCCGCAGCTTCCATTGGCAGGGAACAGTGAACCTCAGCCACTGGGAGCTGTGGAGGGCCATGCCTACCGATGGTCAATGTAAACAAAATGTCTCGCTGTCTGCCAGCAGACTACCCTGATAGGCCGCTTGCTGAAGGTTGCCAACCCCTGCTTTAGATCTAACTCTATGCATTCAGGTAGGGTTGTGTCACAAGGTACGCTGATGGGCAAATGATATTAACTTGACTGAACATAGCTTTAATATTATTTCCAATTAAAATATCATCAGGAATCAAATCCCTTATACCAAACACCATAACACCATCAAATCCCATCCACTTAAAGTGGATTTTAGTCCAAGGCATTTTCATTAAATACTCAGAGAGTGCTGCAATGTCTACACTCTGATCTGGCAAATAGTCTTACTCCCTGACAAGACTTGCTTTAACTAAAAGTTATATCAGCTGCAGTGTCCCTCCATGCCAAACATCTTTTCCCTTTAATTGTTGCACTGCTAATGGTTTCCATATTATTATTCCCATACTTAGCATTAATATGAATCATGAAGCTGACTCCTTCTGAAACCACAGTAACAGCATTTGCACACAAGATAGCAGTGCTGTGGTTTATTTGGTTACCTTCATGCTTAAAGTAATTGCATTAGTATTATTGTGGTATTTGGGGAGTTTTTCAGATTCAGACAATCTGGCTTTACGTGGCCAGATGTACCACACAAATGGCATATAACCTGCTTCCCTTTAGGGTAATGTTCTATAATCCCATGATCTTTTCTGACAGAACTGGACCTAGACCTACTTTTAAACCCTTCATTCCTTTTAAAGTGGGGTTTAGACTTTTCATGATTTCTATTCTCTAGATAATCATCAAAAATTGCTGCAGTCCTTAAGAGTGAATCAGGTGCTCTAGCACAGATTGCTGCTTTAATATTTTCAGGATCTATGCTTAATAATTGTTCCAAAGTAATTAAGTCTAGAAATTTATCAAAACTCCCAGAAGCTTTTGCTCCCATAACCCACTTTTTGACAAAACCCATCAATTTATGAGCACATTCCACAATAGTACAATCATTAGACATTTTAAAATTTCTAAATTTGAACCTGTAAGGGAAAGGTTTATGGCCTCCGTTATACAAGAGGTCAGACTAGATGATCACAATGGTGCCTTCTTACATTTGACTCTCTGAAAATAAGAAGACAGCTTTGGCTAAAGCCCATCCTGGTTCAGTGGTGAAGTGAGGGCATGAATTGGATGTTTAAACATAAATCAATATATAACAAATGGAAAAAAGGGGATAAATTATAGCAATTTATATAAATTAGCAAATTTATGAAGATTTACAGAAATTTACAGAAAATTTACAGAAAATTGATAAGGAATGCTAAATACATCAGGGGAAAAATTTATGGGTGGCAGGGGTAAGGACAAAAATAAGTTTTAAAAAAATGGTTTAGGACCAAAATAAATCCTCAGAACATTATAAGCCCTTTACTAGATGGAAATGGTAAAATTGATAATAATGATGCAGAAAAGGTAGAAGTGTTCCATACATATTTCTGTAGTGTATATGGAAAGAAGCAGGAAGGTGTACTCATATCATATGAGAATGAAGTACTTTCCAGTCCATTAGTAACTGAGGAAGAGATTAGACAACATCTACTAGGGATAAACAATTTTAAAACAGGAGACCTGGACAACTTGTACCCAAGAGTCCTAAAAGAATTGGCCGAGGAGATCTCTGGACCACTAACGTGCATTTTTAATTAAACTTGAAATACAGGTAAAATTCCAGAAAACTGGAAGAGTGCTAATGTTGTGCCAATATCTAAAAAGGGAAAATGGGATGACCCCCAAAACTACAGAATGGGGGACTAGACTGGTACACAGTGATTCTGAAAGTTTTTTTAAAGGAGCCATACTGGACAAGCAACTGAACATGAGTTCCAGTGTGATGATGGAGCAAGAAGTACTAATGTGATCTTTGGATGTATTAATGGTAGGAGTAGGGAGGTGATTGTACCGCTGTATATGACATTGGTAGGTTTCTGTAACAGCTTTGTTTATTTACTTATGTACAGGAGTGGGTCATTAGCCCACTTTTAACCTCCTACCAGAAGGACGGGTTTACTACCTTTGTTCTGGCTCCTACTCTTCTGGCATGAGTGGCCCTACTAGTTATACTCCTGCCAGCATAGTTCTCAGGGTCATGGAATCACACAAGCTTACCCAATACATGAAAAGACAGTACATGGGAAACCTAAACTACTGTTCAGCTCTACAATCCCAACTCGATTCAATTCAACTCAGTAAGACTGAGTAAAGAGATATAGGAAGTGGCCAAACCCATAAGGAAGCTACTCCACTGATAAATTTATTCTCTCCTAAATCTATAACCAAAATTGATACATTAAACATGCAGACACTATGAGTCTGGTAAAATGGCCCAAGTAACCAAAGAAATGGCCTAGATATACTAGGTCAAAGTGAAGTGAGATAGGTAACATCAGAACAAGTAATTTGTTAACTGGACAAAACCTACTATATTCTGGGCTACCGAATACCATAGAGATGGCATAGGTCAGATACTCTCAAGGATGGCTCCTAAATGCCTGATATAATCCTTTCTGAATTTGGTACCAATTCTAACAGCACAATTTACATAGAAGTTCCAGCAAGTATCAATTATTCAATGCTATGCACTAACCAAATCAAGCTATCCAAGAGGAAAAAATAAAACTTTAATAGACAGAGAATAGTTGACAAGGTCCCTAAAAGGGATGTCCAGCTAGTAACTGGAGACATGGATGCTAACGTGGGGAGAAACATACTGCCAGGGGCCTTCTTATGGGGAAACAGGGCCTTGGTGAAATGAACAAAAATTGTGAAATGTTTGGTAATTTCTGTAGAATGAATGACCTGGTCATTGGAGGAACTATTTTCCCTCACTGTCCTATGCACAAGATAAATTGGAGGTCACCAGACCTCGGAACAGGGAACCAAACTGATCACATTACAATTTGGTGCAAATAGAAATTAACTTCAGAGGATGTACGTATCAGGAATGGTGCAGATGCAGGAATGGACCATGCATTAGTACTAACTATACTGAGAATAAATATAAGAACAAAAATTAGAACCAAACAACTGAGATGCCCACATTATAAAACCACCAAGCTAATACAGATAACACAATAAGAGTTTAGAATTGCTTTAGCAAACAGATACCAGGAGCATGAAGATGAAGATGATGCAACAGTAGAAGGCAAATGGAAATGCGTAAAGGAAATTTTCAGCAAAACCCACAAAAGAAGTGCAGGGATTGAGGAAGAATGGTTTGTCTGAGGATACATGACCCAAAAATAGAAGAAAGATGTAAAATTAAATAAACTAACTCAAGCAACAGCACAGAAGCAATGACTCCAAGAGGAATATTCCACAAAAAAAGATCAAAAAGAGTGCCAGGAAAGACAAATGAGATTTTATAGACAAAATGGCAACAGATGAAGACACTGTGCAACATCACTAGGCAGTTGTCGGGAAGAACACCAACTGACCAGTCCAAGACAGTGAGGGTAATTTTAACCATGAAGACATCAGAACAATTATATGAAGGCAGTATTTAAACAGCTACTAAATGGCAAGCCAGTGGTCAATCCCTAGCCATACAGGAAGGACAATATCTGGATGTTGAATTTGGACTTATCATTAGCGTAGAAGTAGAGAGGGCAATCAATTGTTAAAAAGTGATTTCCATAAAGCCTTGACACATGGATAGAACAATCTTATGGAAGTTGCTCTACGGATCCCCCAGAAATCTTTGATGATTAGTCAGAGCTTCCATGAAAAAAATGTCATGCCAAGAAATACATAACAGTGCATTAGCCTTTGAGGTAACTATGTACATCAAACAGGGATGTCTTATGTCACCCAGGACTTCCCTACTGGTAATAGACTAGGTAATGAGAGATCACAGAACAACCAAGAGGTATACAATGGACTTACAGACAGAAACTAGAAGCAGATGTCATCTTTACAGATGACATCAACCTGTTGTTCCATATTCACAGCAAGCTAAAACAAATCATCTTCATACCTATGCACAGTTAGTAGGGCTGAAAATCAACAAAGAAATCTAAAACAATGAGAATCAACGCACAACAAGAAACATCAATAACACTTTCTGGGTTAGACATAGAAGAGGTCTGACAGTTTGCATATCTTGGTAGCATCATAAGCCAAACAAGTGGAACAGATGACGACATTAAAGCCAGAATAGTGACAGCCAGACATTCCCTAACATCCCCAAAGCTGATCTGGAGTAGCAGAAACCTGGCTGTCAAGGTTCCTCCCCCACTCTGAACTCTAGGGTACAGATGTGGGGACCTGCATGAAAAACCTCCTAAGCTTATCTTTACCAGCTTAAGTCAAAACTTCCCCAAGGTACAAAATATTCCACCCGTTGTCTTTGGATTGGCCGCTACCACCACCAAACTAATACTGGTTACTGGGGAAGAGCTGTTTGGACGCGTCTTTCCCCCCAAAATACTTCCCAAAACCTTGCACCCCACTTCCTGGGCAAGGTTTGGTAAAAAGCCTCACCAATTTGCCTAGGTGACTACAGACCCAGACCCTTGGATCTTAAGAAGAATGAACAATCCTCCCAACACTTGCACCCCCCCTCTCCTGGGAAATGTTGGATAAAAAGCCTCACCAATTTGCATAGGTGACCACAGACCCAAACCATTGGATCTGAGAACAATGAAAAAACATTCAGTTTCTTACAAGAAGACTTTTAATAAAAATAGAAGTAAATAGAAATAAAGAAATCCCCCCTGTAAAATCAGGATGGTAGATATCTTACAGGGTAATTAGATTCCAAAACATAGAGACCCCCTCTAGGCAAAACCTTAAGTTACAAAAAAGATACACAGACAGAAATAGTTATTCTATTCAGCACAATTCTTTTCTCAGCCATTTAAAGAAATCATAATCTAACACGTACCTAGCTAGATTACTTACTAAAAGTTCTAAGACTCCATTCCTGGTCTATCCCCAGCAGAAACCCAGCATATAGACAGACACACAGACCCTTTGTTTCTCTCCCTCCTCCCAGCTTTTGAAAGTATCTTGTCTCCTCATTGGTCATTTTGGTCAGGTGCCAGCGAGGTTACCTTTAGCTTCTTAACCCTTTACAGGTGAGAGGAGCTTTCCCCTGGCCAGGAGGGATTTCAAAGGGGTTTACCCTTCCCTTTATATTTATGACACTGGCCCTCCGAACTAAACTTTGAATGTTTAACATGATTATAAAGTCTGTTTTACTATATGGGACTGAAACTTGGAGACTTATCAAAACCTTATCTAAATTCCAAGTTTTTATGAACACCTGCCTTAGACAAATCCTGAATATCAGAGGGCCAAAAAAAAAAAAAATCAGAAATGAATACTGTTCAGAGAACAAAACAGAAACTGATAGATCAGGAAATTATGGAATGAAAATGGAGATGGCTAGGACACATGAAGGAAAGAACTGAACAGTATAACAAACCAGGCACTGGACTGGAACCCAGAGGGCAAGAGGTGAAGAGGTAGACCAAGAACAACATGGAAATGCAGAACTGAAAACTATTAAAATTACATGGGAAGAAGCTAAGACTGCAACAAGAGATCACCAAAGAAGGCAGTGGTGAAGGCTCTATGTTCCACATGGGATACAGAGGCATAAGTTAAGTAAGTCATATGGCGTTGGTTAGACTGATGCTGGAGTACTGTGTACAGTTAGTTATGGTGTCCACATTTAAGGACTAGAGAAAAAGTCTTATATTGAAAGACTCAAAGGGCTCAATCTGTTTAGTTTATCAAAAAGAAGATAGAGAGTTGCGTTGATTAGTGTATAACAATCTTCATGGGGTGAAAATATTAGATAGGAAAAGGTTCTTTACTTGAGTAGAGAAAGTCATAACAAGAATCAGTAGCCAGAAGCTGAAGCCAGGCAAACTCAAATTAGAAGTTAGACAAAAATTATTGATGGTGAGGATGATTAACCACTGAAACAAACTACCAAGAGGAGTGGTAGAATCAGGGCCAGCACTAGACCAAATGATGCCCAGGCAAGGAGTGTCTTTGGCAACGCCCCTCCATTTGTTAAAATTTTGTATACCTTACAGCACCCCAAGCCTGGCGTCCCCCAAGCCTGGCACCCGAAGTAGTCACCTGGGTCGCCTGCCCCTAAATCCAGCACTGGGTGGAGTCTCCATATCTTGTTGTCTTTAAGTCAGGACTGGGTGCCTTTCTGGAAGATATGTTTTAGCCAAACACAAGTTATGCTTTAATCACGCACAAGTTATTGGACTCAATACAAGGGTAGCTAGGTGAGGTGTAAAGAGATATGCAGGAGGTCAGACTAGATGATTTAATAGTCCCTTCTGGCCTTATCTCTATGAATCTAGAAGCTAACTCACTGCTGACACCATGTTCTCTGTTCAAGCACAAGAAGAGAGAACTAACATTACTCAACATTAAGGCTGTACTCTCCCATAGAGCGTTTCTTAAAAGTTCCTAAACATTCTCTTGTGCATACTCTAACAACCCTGAATTGGAAGCTATCATAACACCAAGAGTAACCTGGACTCTTGCTCAACTCCTTCCAACTGGCTTTGGTGGCTTTGCTCACTCCCCACACATCCCACTTCCTCACAGTGGTGAATATCATGTATTCAACCCCTTTTCTCCCACAGTTGTCCAAAGTCCACAATTCCCTCTGCTTCTGCATAGCCCAAAGGCATAAACTAGTCCTGTATTAGTAGAGTACAGTGTCTCATGGATAAAACTGAACAAATATGCTTTTCAGTGGTTCAGAGATAAGGTTTTTCTATACCATACCATAATGGGATAAAACTGAAGATTACTAATGAATAGTATTGGCAGAGGAGGTTTTGATATTAATTTTTTTTTTTATTCTCCCTCACCTATAGTCTTAGTGTCTGAAGAAGTATGTTAGATGGGGCATAAAGAGTGAGACAAAGACACTCAGACACCGTATCAAAAACAACTAAAAGTCAACATAAATAATTCAACAGACTAATGTTCCTCTAATGCATTTTGTCCATTAAAGCTTTAGACAATTTTGGGACCAGTAAGAGTTTCTTTTTGATTCTTCCATTATTTTCTCCTATTTTCTTTTCAAAAGAGTGTCTGTTTTTTTGAGACAAACTCAAAGATTAGTTTGTTCATATGTCAAATGAGAGTGGTTTTCTAGGTAAAGGAACTATTTAAAATTATTAATAGCCTTCTACTTTTCATCTTTCTCTTCTTATTTGTATAAACATGCACAGTAGTAAAAAAGCTTCCCAAATTTTCCATAGCAGTTTAGAGTGGAATGAGAAAATAAATACCCATATCCTAGCAGACAAACATTTCCTTCCCGAGTAACTATCAGTGCAAGGTTTTATTACTCATGTGAGGCTGCTTATTGAACAACAGCTGTAGGAAGAACAGTAATAATAGGAGCAGCAAGATTCTGCTAAAATGACTGTATCTAATGCTGTACCAATAGTATTTTTGAAGAGTATTAATCCCTCATGCATTTCCACCTGCTGTAACTACAAACTAAGGTTCATCAACTCTTTGAACTCTGTTAACTCTAACTGCTTGAGTTCACAGTCCATAATTGCTTCATGCCTTTTTAAAGTGGAAGGCTGAATTGATTAATCATTATACCTTACAGCAAATATGGTTTTGATTATTCTATCCTGCAATACACCCCTACACTATGAATTACCGTGTGATGCCAGAGGAGCTTGTGATGTTCATTGCTATGTGCTGAGTATGCTGGAACAAATCCTTGGCCACCTTGGAACTTCACAGCTGTCCCAGTGCTGCACATCATGATCACTCAGAACTTCAGAATGACAATAAGAATATAACTCAGCATCTCATTCTCCAAAAACACAGAGCCCTGTCACTTGACCTAAAGGACAGTCTCCAGAATAGGTCATGGGTACATACACACACCAGGTAGTGGCACTGTGGTAGCATGGTGTCAAGGTCCCTCCCCCACTCTGAACTCTAGGGTACAGATGTGGGGACCTGCATGAAAAACCTCCTAAGCTTATCTTTACCAGCTTAGGTCAAAACTTCCCCAAGGTACAAAATATTCCACCCGTCGTCCTTGGATTGGCCGCTACCACCACCAAACTAATACTGGTTACTGGGGAAGAGCTGTTTGGATGCGTCTTTCCCCCCAAAATACTTCCCAAAACCTTGCACCCCACTTCCTGGGCAAGGTTTGGTAAAAAGCCTCACCAATTTGCCTAGGTGACTACAGACCCAGACCCTTGGATCTTAAGGACAATGAACAATCCTCCCAACACTTGCACCCCCCCTTTCCTAGGAAATGTTGGATAAAAAGCCTCACCAATTTGCATAGGTGACCACAGACCCAAACCCTTGGATCTGAGAACAATGAAAAAACATTCAGTTTCTTACAAGAAGACTTTTAATAAAAATAGAAGTAAATAGAAATAAAGAAATCCCCCCTGTAAAATCAGGATGGTAGATACCTTACAGGGTAATTAGATTCAAAAACATAGAGAACCCCTCTAGGCAAAACCTTAAGTTACTAAAAAGATACACAGACAGAAATAGTTATTCTATTCAGCACAATTCTTTTCTCAGCCATTTAAAGAAATCATAATCTAACACGTACCTAGCTAGATTACTTACTAAAAGTTCTAAGACTCCATTCCTGGTCTATCCCCAGCAGAAACCAGCATATAGACAGACACACAGACCCTTTGTTTCTCTCCCTCCTCCCAGCTTTTGAAAGTATCTTGTCTCCTCATTGGTCATTTTGGTCAGGTGCCAGCGAGGTTACCTTTAGCTTCTTAACCCTTTACAGGTGAGAGGAGCTTTCCCCTGGCCAGGAGGGATTTCAAAGGGGTTTACCCTTCCCTTTATATTTATGACACATGGTCATGAATGTGGGAAAAGAAACATGAAAAAATGGTGTAGTATAGTTTGATTTGGTTTTTAACAAATATAGCAGCAGACAGGAAAAGAAATTAAGAGTTCCTTAGGCTAATAACATTTAGCACTTATAAAGGCAATAGCTGCAGATAATATCAAATTACTTAGGATTATCAAGACTGTGGGGAACTCTAGAGGAACCTAATAAAGTTAGGTGACTGGTCATTGTGATGTCAGATTAAATTAAATGTTGAGAAATGCAAGGTAATAGGGATTAGAAGGAATAATCCTAACTACTCATGTGCCTTGTGGGTTCTAAATTAATTGCACCTACTAAGGAAAAAGACCTGGCTGTCATTTTACAAAGTCAGTGAAAAAGACATAGCAGAAATAGACACAGTCCAGAGACAGGCTATAAAGTTGACTAGAATCATGGAAATACTTCTGTAAAAAATCCCAATAGACAGGGACCAGAGTCAGCCCCTTAATATCTAAACAATCCTGTTAAAACAGTTTCCTTTTGAAGAAGAAGGATGTGTGCCCAGTTTCAGAGGGAATTATGGGTCCTAGAGCTAGGAGAGAGCGGTGTCTTTTCAGTCCCAATTTGTAGCTTTGTGGAAGACTGAGCCTCAACAAGCTTCTACACATAGATGGCTTTTGGCTGAAAAATGGAGTGCATAATGCTACTGAGTCTGAGCAGACTCCAAAATAAACATCTCTGACAAACATGCAGTAACTGAACACGCATATAGCATATACTCTCCTTTGCCTTCCTCTTACAAAGAGTTGAACACTTGTGAATCACTGTACTTTCCAATCTGCATACACAAATGCATTTTAGTCTTATAACAGTCTGTACTATAATTTAATACATCACATTCAGGTGAAAATGTTGCTAAGCTTCATAGATGCTGCTGATACTCTAAAGAGAGGAAATAAGTTCATATTGCTTTACATTTTGTGAAACTTTACTTGACTGACATAGTGTCCTGAACAATTAGGAACATCTTCAAGGCATATCAGAATTTGAATATATATTCTCAGAGCCACAACTGTCAGTGAAATTCAGCATTTGATCAAATTTCATTTTGACCAAACATTACAGTCAAAGACAGCAATTTATTCGATAACTCTAACGCAATTATCTCAGCATGACTACCATCTGCACCAGGCACAATTTCAAATCAATCCCATTCTTTTATATTGTTTTTTCTTGAAAGAGAAAAGCCTTTGTTAATCTTACATCACATTGGAAATAAAATAATTACCCGGTGCAACTCCATCTATCACAAGTAGAAAACAAATTGACTTGTTAAAGTACAGCCTTAATTTCCCTATTTGTGCATTCACAAGCAAAATATCACATGCATGAAAGGGGAAAATATTCAGATTTTTGTTGATTCCTATTGCAGGTGACTTGATAGCCTGAGTTCAAATAATATGTTTTTGTAAGTTAAGAGTTTGTCTTGAAACAATACAGTATGTTCAGTGACCCACACATTTTAATATTATTTGTGTTTTAAGTCCGGATTCTGAAATTTCCAATACACCAGAAGACTGCTGTGCCCCTGGGGAGCTCTTCTGAAATCAGCAGCCTTGCTTCGCATTGTGAATTTCATGGTTGCACCTCAGATGCATAAGGCTTTACAAATATGGAATAAGACAGGTCCCTGCCCCAAGGAGTTTCCAGTCTAATTCAGACAATAGTGAGCAGGAATACTGAAAATACATAAATTACTCCAATGCATTTATTTGTGTGATTGTCCAGCTTGCATGCTAGACTAAGAATACAGGTCAAGGGTGATAGTAGGTGACTGGACACTGGGGCGGAGGGCACCTTCTTGCTCTAGCCTAAAGAGCCACACCGGGCATCACCCCTCACCTCCCTCTCTAGTGGTGCTGCATTGGCTGGTACCTGGGGAGAACCCTTTTGCCCTTGCCTCTAGGGATATAGACCGAAGAGGCCTGAATGGTTTTAACGGAGCTCCAGTTTGTCTATCCTAATTCTGCATCAGCAGAGCAAAAACTCACAGATGGCTGAGGAGGCGCCTGAGCTACGAAGTCTAGCTTCAGATCTGAACTTCCCCTAGGTTTGGGGTGGGAGTAGAGGATGATTCAAGGACTGTAGCTGGCTCATCTCACCAGAAGACTGCTGTTAGTTTACAAAGTTTACCTGATTGCTAACTTCCTAGGAGAGTGTGTTGTCTTTTATTGCACAGAAAAAAATGCTCTGATCATTTAATCAACTGTCCAAGGATAATATGTAGAAAAATATGTACTAAAGTATATTGATGCACAAGTCATAGATAGTAATAAAATTATCTTGCACCATGCTGTTATATAGTTTCTTAATTTTAAGGATTATCCTTAGTAAGGTATTGAAAGAAGTGTTAAAGAGGTCATTTTACTTACCAATTGATCTCCCTTTGATTTCACATATTCGCATTTCTCATTCATCCTAATGGGAGTCATATATACACATACAGGGAAAAACACCCTCTTCACTGTGTATGCAGTTCTTTGGCATCATGCTAAATTTTGTGACTCATAGATGTAATGTGGGATTCAATTTCCTGCATGACTTTTCTTATACTGGAAGTATGGTCTGGACTAATACAAAACTTTCTTTAAAAAAAAATCTAAAAGAGTAACTGACAACTTTATATATTCCCAATTTGTATTAACATATCTGATAAAGGAATCTGCCTCTTGAACTCCGCTAACCGGATGCTCCTCTCAGTAATGTCAGTTAGCTTCATTGGCATCAAGCATCTGCATGCTTAATGGGAGGAGGCTATATAAATCAGGAGGGAAAGCAATGGAGGGGGGAAAGCAAACACTTGCACACTTTGATTTTAGAGAACAATGGGGAGTTTCCAGGGTTCCTTTTATATCCATATAGTTGAAAAAACTTCTTACTTTGTTCTTCCTCTATATGTTTACTTTATATTGTGACTGGGGAAATCCTTTTTCTATAGCTTTTAGTCTTTGGATGAAAGAACCTTTCTCTGTCTCTGTGTTTGTGGCTTCAAAAGGGCAGGTGGTGCTGTTATCACATTCTGTTTTTCAATAAATTGCACCTCACAGGTGCTCAGCCTCAGGCATATGAAGTACCTTGCATCTGTTTGACTGACCTGTTGTGAGTTTTACAAGTGAAAGATCTAGGAAGGGATTAGAGTCTGTATGTCAGGAACTGCAGATAAACACTGTTACTACAAATCTATCTTCACTTTCAGCCAACTAGCAGAGTAGCTAAACAGCAGCTGGAAAATGTTAGACTTAGTTTGATACTGAGAATGATAGGCATCAAGTACAGTGATGCCGTCTTTGTTATAAATTACCTGAAAAACATTTTCAGAGTTTTATCTAAGCTCCCAGGTTGCAGAAATCAGGAGGCAGAATGCCTTAAGTGTCACTTCCTGCTATGCCCTTGTTAGTGCAGTAATGGGAGAACAAAGATAGCTTCAAGCTGGAGCAGTGGAAGGGGGCTCTAGGGAAGTAGAAAATCGGGCCTACAATGCATAACTGAGTCTTTTCCTTATTAAGTCACTTGGCTTCTATTTACGTAAAGCATCCTTTATGAGCTACTCTTTGGAAGCAGTCCAAAGGAAGATTGCAGTTTTCTCTGTGCCCCTGATATTCTACGGGAGTATTGCCCACTCTTTACTCTGATTTCCTTCAGAGACTAAACAACTTCACCTCTCCCTGAGGAATCAGCCAGCAACTGCCTCCTATAATAGACACCAATTTCACCTCGCCTTAAAGAAGTGAAGCATTTATTGGAGTTCTACAAATAGAGAGAGAGATGGTACTAGACAGTAAGGTATAAACATATGAATAGTTAGATGGATAACCACAAAAGATAGGACTAGAAGAGACCTTGAGAGGTCATCTAGTCCATCAACCTGTGCTGAGGTCAGATTAAGTAAACCTAGACAATCCCTGACATATATTTGTCGAACCAATGAAGGGGATTCTACAGCTTCCCTAGATAACCTATTCCAGTGTTTAGCTATCCTGATACAGTAGTTAGAAAGCTTTTCATAATATCTAATCAAATAATATCTAATTAAGGCACAGAGAACATTGTTGGTGTGGTTCTAAATTTAAAGTTACAGATTATTCTTAATTACATTACATTACTTATTATGGAATATTATCTCTGGTCTCTTACTGCACAGAAAAAAGACATAAGAAAATGCTATGTTCTCAGATGACTATCCTGTGAGATTGTGTATAGCTCATCCTATGCTTATGAAACTTTCCTCCTTTCATGTAGAGATGTCTGCTATTATGACAAGAAGGTTATATCCTTAGTATTATGAAAATCCTAGGAGACTCTAGATGGAAAAATTATACCACTAAATACATGATAACTAAAAGGTGCCATCTTTTACAGAGCAATTTGTTGAGTTTCCCTTAATGCATACGTACACACACACAATTTGTGAGGTATTTAGGAGGCTAAGTGTATCAGCAAATATAAAATCCTTACCTTCTGGAAGAAAATGAAAATATATAAGATAAGACAGAATGTCATCATTAAATAAAAAGAATAATGGGTTTGATGAAGGGCAAATATTTAGATTGAAGTGTTTTATTAATAATATGCACTTGTGTCATAATGCTTTGCACTGTCATAGTATCTTCCATATGAAGATCTCAGCATGATTAATCTACAGTAATTATTAAATCTGGTCTGAATGTTGAGTTTGTAATGAACTCACAACCATACCTGTTTTGCATGGAGTTCATGCAAATATTTCATGCATCCCTAGTCCTGTTACAAAAGAGGACCAAATTCTAATAGCAATGAATTGTTTTTAAGACTTAGGATAATTGTAAGATGTTTAGCAACAGATGAAAAAATGCTGCAGGATAATTCAGTATAGTTACACAGTAAGAAAAGATGCAAAAGCAAGACTGGGAGAATGAGAATTCAAATAGCTGTCAACATTTATAAGTTATTTACTACAGTTGTTTAAAGTAGACTTTGCAAATCATTTAGCTGATTTAGCAGTGACTCTAGTATTATTTGTTCCTTCATTTCCACCATGTGAATGAAACAATCAGGAAGCAAAAGAACATAAGTGTCCATCTGTGGTAGCTTTCAGACATTTTGAGCAGGCAATAGAAACAAATAGCGTGCAGTTTTACAGTAAATTAGTGAGTGGAAGAGGAGGGAACTGAGTATGAATTAACATAGTCCCATAAGGCTTGGGGGAAGGTGGTATCGAGATAGCACCCATTCAACAAGGCCCTGCCCTCTCTTTCCTTTACCAATACTATGCAAACAAAATCCTATGGGCTCTCACATAGGAGCCTCTGGAAGAGAAGGGAAGGGAATACCATAAAGACAGCAATCCCCTGCACATCCACCTGGATCTGATTTTTGTTTCCATCATCCACAGAGCTAGAAGGGACAATATGGCCCTGTGTTTTTAAATCTCTATAAGTAGTATCTAATTGTTATGATGTCAGTCATTCTACGTATCATTGCTATAAATAAATAATGAATGCACAGCTTTGACCTCTAGTTATCCCTTAGATGGCTGAGTACAGCGGAACACCTGCATAACTCCACATATTTACAGACTAAATGAAGTATAAACAGTCAGGCTGAAATGGCAGAGCCTAGATGGAATGAGAGCAAATCAACCAGGCAAATTTTACTTTTTTATTACACTGTTCAGATTAACGCACTGCATTATTTACCACATTTCACTAGATGTAAACATCAAATTACAATTGTCTTTGTTGACTTCACCATGAAAGATTTATCATTCCTAGACATGAATATTATATTTGGGTGGTTTAATGGACTCTGATGGCATCTGACCTCTGCAATATGATTATTACTTCATTGTGATTTTTCTTTTTAGTGTGATACAAAATGTATCTCTTATACATTGAGTGTGACATTGACTCTTGTTTTATAAATTCTCCATTAATTTTATTTCATGTATAACCTGAAGGCTGGTGGTGAGTTGTATTTATTGATTGGCTAAGAATGCTTGTTTACCCTCAGCTCTAGGTCTTGTATTTAGGTTGTAAACTCCTCTTTCATTTTCTGTATGTTTGTACAGCACCTAGCATTATGGGATTCCGATTTGTTTGGCCTCTAGCAGCTTCCACAATATAATGTTCAGGTTATCCATTAAGGAAAAAGTAACAATGCCATGTGATTTAGGTGAACTTGGGTCAAATAATGAATAACAAATGGCAAATGTTCAGTATTCATTTGGCAAACAATCCATAATCTAAAATATATTTGCACAAACTTGTCATTAAGCAATTGCAAACAATGAATACATTTGTAAAAATTGGTTCATTTGTTAATCTGCAAAATTCACTTATTTGCTAATCTGCAGAATTCAGTACTTTCCAATGCATCTCCTAGTACCTAGAATAATATACTGAAGAGCTACTGTATTAATTATTGTTTGTTATAGTATCATAAATATTCAAAGAGCCTTACACAGTATGTAGAAAGAAAAGCTCCTTCCTCTAAGATCTTACATTCCACCACAGAGAATTTGGATACACAGGTTAATGTCTTAAATAGAAGAGGAAGCGTGGAGACTTTACTGGAGAGATCACTGCAGGCAGGTTTTACAAAAGAAGGGCTACGTCTTGCAGCATAAAGTTTGATCAATTTTATTCATTTATTTTGCCTCACTACCTATTGTAAACTTGAAGGAGGAAATGAGATAAGGTCATAAAATAAAGACCTAGGTGTAAGTTATCTAGGCAAACTTTTCCTCTTTGGGATACCACCATGAGACCCCCATTTTATGATGATTCCAGGGGGACAGCAGTCATGTAGTCTTATAGCTGCTCACTTCAGTGCCATACATGCAACATAAAGAATACAATCATTTTAAAATAGCTTGCAACATTAAACATTCACAGTTTGTTGTTTGTTTTTTACTGGCTAAGGTGCTTTATCTCTGATATGAAAATTTGTTTCAAATCAGAAAATGGTAGCCCCTGTTGTCATAGAACATGTCTGGAACTTTGGTGACTTTTCCTTCCTTTTGACAGGTTTTAGAGTAGCAGCTGTGTTAGTCTGTATTTGCAAAAGAAAAGGAGTACTTGTGGCACTCAGTGGAATGCATCCAATGAAGTGAGCTGTAGCTCACAAAAGCTTATGCTCAAATAAATTGGTTAGTCTCTAAGGTGCCACAAGTACTCCTTTTCTTTTCCTTCCTTGTATACATTCATTATGTCAGCATTCCTAGCCTCTATTTAGGAGGACTGAACTGAGATTAGTTCCTTCCAGTGTCCTGTTGAGTTTGCTGTCTATGCATCACTCCCAGTTCCTGCTGAATAAGGGGATGACAGACCCTATGGGTAGATTAAGAAGGTAGTTTTCCAAGTTGGCCTTTTCATGCTGGTTTTTCTTTAGTGTATCTTTAGTTATCTCATCTATAAATAATTGGGAACAGGCTACTTACTGGTGGACCTAGTGGTGGAGGATATGAAATAATGTGCTATAGACCCTTTCTCCTGCAAGTCACCAAGTCAAATCTAGCCCTCATAGGTAGTGACAAACTATGAGCTGGTTTCAGGTGAGGGTATCAAGAGTGAATTACCTTCTTTATGCTGGAGGTGGTCTTTTTAGGTCCAGGCTGAAGCACTGTTTTAGGGAGGCATGATTTCAGACTGCAGGGGTATTAATAAACAGTAAATTCTCTTAAAAATGAAAGTGTTGTTTTCAAATCTGCTGTAGCTGATAGCTTGTTACTATGCCACCGCATGCATAGAATATTAAAAAGTCACTTACAATGGACCCGATGAATCATTGCAATGATTCAACATCCTGTTTAGTTGTAAAGACAAATTATTTTCACTCATGCTTAATAAGTCACAAATGTCAAAATAAAGTGATCATAGTGCTATATGTTTTAGAGAGCTAAAAATATTTGCAATTACTTGCTAGGAGATGTGACTTACATGTTCAATACTCCTTGCCTACTGTGTGCAAGAGGTGGCCTTGGTAAGAAAGCAGCAACAACCCTACCTGCAAGCTGCCAAATGCCACATTCAGATGTCCCCAAGTTGTTTTACACATTATCTTAAATTGCCTTAATTAGCCATATATACTGGATTCTTGCACATTTAATCTTTACTGACAATAAAATGCTCCTCCTATTTACTTGTAACCCAGACCTCAGTCTACCTGTAGCATTCCCCTCTTTTCCCAGGCAAATGGCCCTTTTGTCCAAACCCAATTTAGACAAATTCAGTTTTTCACGTTATTGAGTAAATGTCTATTAGAGTACTGAGAGGTATATGCTTTACTTTAGGGATTGGGGAATGAGTTTCTTTTCATGTCACTAGCTTACTTTTAGGGCTTTTCCTTTTACCTCACTTATGGATTTTCTTTAGAACCTATCCACAAAAATCCTATTTGTTTTACTGCCACATCTTTAAAAACAGGAGCTTTCTGCTAAAATTTTCATTGCATTTCTTGAAAAGAAATTTGAATTCCCCATGTATGTAAAATTCAGATTTTATATTGCTGTGTTCCACTTGTTTGGTTAAATAAGGCTTCCAAATTCTTCTCCTCCTGAGAAAAACTTTGCATTTTTCCTCTCTGTCTTTTTACTGCCAATTACTATTAACTTACCCTGCCACACAGCTTGGCAGCTTCCCATAATGCTCTATCCAAAACACCCCCTGTACCATTGGTTACTAAGTGTTTTTAATACCTTCTTTGAAATTTTATATTATTCTTATGTGCAGATTATTTTAAGTCAAAGTTCAATGTTTTTGGCTTTCTTCTCTCCTAGAAGTTTAACTAAGGCCTATATAAGAGAATTATCAGAGATCACTGTAAATGCTGTTCTTCCCTATACAGGAATAACCCACTTAGATTAAACTCTCTGCAAGTTTTACTTCCCCTACTCCTTCCCACCATCAGGAATCAAAGATTTTTTTTTTATACCAGAACCCTTGGGGTCTGCAACAGGCAATGGATGTACATGCCGCTGCTCCTTGCCCTGCTCTGCCACCTGCCTCACTGTCTCCTGCGGTATGTCTATACGGCAATTAGACAACCACGGCTGGTCCGTGCCAGCTGATTTGGGCTTGTGGGACTTGGGCTGTGGGATGTTCCAGCCCAGGCTGTAACCTGAGCTCTGGATCCTCCCACCTTGCAGGGTCCTAGAGCCCAGGCTCCAGCTGACCCCAGATGTCTACATGGCAATTAAACAGCCCCACAAACTGAGCACTGGGAGCCTGTATCAACTGGCATGGGCAACCCGTAGATTTTGAATTGCAGTGTAGACATACCCCTGGACAGCAACTCCTTGCAGGACCTAGATTTCTTTTTGCTGCAGCTCTTAACAAGATCATCCTAAAATGGAGTTTCACAGTGCTGAGAGGGAAGCATTGCAAATCAGTAGAGCCTCTAACATGCACTTGCTTTCCTCACTGATTTGGGGCTGTGACACATTCTGGAGAAACCTATGGAGAATATTTCCTGCAGCAAAGAGCTAGTAGATGGGAGAATAATACTGTCTTCTTCCCACTTGGGTATCCAACTAATTTCAGATTGCATCTAAGTAGTTGAATCTCTTTTATTTTGTTGACAGTCTCATAACTTGATGACTCATCTTATTCACTGCATTATATTATTACTGGCCTCTGTATCCTCCAGGCCCCTAATTGTCTTTTCTCTCCCACCATTCTTTGTTTAGAGGAACCCATAAATATTTTCAACACCTGCCAAAGCTGGGGATACTATTTCTATTTGCCCTGTAAGTTGTTAGTAGTTTTCTGGATGCTGTGCAGCAACTTCTGGATTGGCTCTCCCATGTAGCTGCATCTGGGCCAGAACTGAGAGGCTGAGTCCTCTTTTGATTGTGCCATGGCTTCCCTAAGAAAAGTGGTAACCTCTTTTGCTTTTTTGTTTTCCTACTATCTTCCCCAAGGTTGTAAATGATGCCATCTTCTATTTTTAGGCATTGTAGCTTAGCTTGGTAGGCAGTTTGCCAGACAGGAGAGCTCCAAGATCTGTAGACTGCTACTATCTTGGGTGATATCATTTGGAAGCTTTTTGTCCTTCTTTAGACCCTGATTTATCAAGGTATCTAACTTGTATTTGAGGAGTTCCACTGAAGTCAATGGGACTATTCACATATTTAAAGACAGACTGTACAGGTTCTTAAAGTTTTGCAGAATTGGGGCCTTAATTCATAACATGCATCTCGTTGCCAATGTCTTTGGGACTTATAGAAAATTAGAATATTGAAATATAAAATGTGAATAAAATAACACTGTGGGAATAAATAAATATGCTACTGAAGAGTTTGGGGGTTTTTTTCTACCTTTACTTATAGATAACACTATCCCCTAAACAAAGGGTCTTGTAACAATGCCCACAGACGAAGGGCTAGTCTACACTGGCCCACGTTAAAATGCTGCCGCAGCAGTGCTTTAACGTGGCTTGGGTAGTTGCAGCAGGGCGCTGGGAGAGAGCTCTATGAGGGGCGCAGCTACCAGCACGGGGGCACTGTCTACACTGGCACTTTACAGTGATGAAACTTGGTGCGCTCAGGGGGGTGTTTTTTCACACCCCTGAACGAGAAAGTTGCAGCGCTGTAAATTGTGAAAGAGAGTAGCTCACCCCCAGTCAAGTTTTCCTGGCCCAACACTATTAATTGGACTTCCAATTAGGTTACCCTTCCTTCAAAAAATTTGGAAGTACGCACATAGGAAACTTGTTTTAACCTCAAGGAAGCCAATCCCATCAAATGACAGACTGCTAGGAGGAGAGACCATGCAGACATCTGACTTTATTATAATTTTTGGTAGATCAACAAAGCAGTGCTGGGGCAAAAAGAAGCTGTGTGTCTTATCTTCATTTTCTCACAGCTAAAGAATGTATTTATATCTGTGTCCTCAGAAGCTTTGCATTGTTTCTCCTCATTTAGTGCCAGATTCTCAGCTGTGCCAAAGAGGACTGAGAGCAGCTGCAGAAAGTGATGCACAAAAAGTCATCTTCCTTGGAGCCGGTTGTGTATCAGCCCAGTTCCTGGCATAGTTTGGAGCACCCTCCATGGCTCTTCTAAAGTACCTCAGCAACCAGTGGGGCTGTCTGCTAGCCCAGGATCATGGAGTTTGGGGTGGGGATATTCTAACCACACTCCCTCTTTTCTGAACATTCCTTTACTCTGGGAAGCAGGTATGGCATAGGAGCTTCTATATCAGCCCAGTGTCACCAGATGATACCCATTCATGGATAGAATCCTCAGCTGGCTAGGCCTGCTAGGAACTGGCACAAAGCAAACTTCCCAGAGCAGAGATTTGAACCCATAATTTCAGCTACATTCCCTGAGCTGAGAATGAGAAAGAGGATTTTCCCCCCAAGAACAGAATTTGTCACTCCACGGCTTTATTCATCTCACATTTTTTTCAATAACTTAGCTTTTGTACACAATAAGATCTGATCTTCTTCCTACTGAAGTCAATAAGAAGACTCCTGTTGCCTTTCTCTACAAGTTCTTAAGCCTCTGAGTACCTACTTTAGTGAAAGCAGAATCAGACCTATAAAATGGTTGTAATGGATTTACAGAGATTTCTGAGGCAAAAAAAAATTTATATTTGCATCCGCAAATCTTAAAAGTCTCATTCTCTTTAATAGAGCTTGAACCACTTTATAAACTGGATTACTTTTACATAATAATTGATACTTCAAATACTTCTAGCACAGTATAAGCAGTCATACTGCATGCCATTTGTTTAACCCCACAGATTCTAAACAATTTAGAAATCTTGTGGGGCGAATGAAGATTTATGGAATCGTAATGAAACAGAAGCAATCAAGATTTTTCATAATGATCTCAATTAAACCATTTCTCTACCTCTCCACCTGATCGGAATGAGAAGATACAGTTGGTCGTGATCTAAATAGCAATGTTGTATATGTCAGAAAACTCTTAATTGCTCTTTAGAGTGGGTGCTCCTGGAGAATTGAAATTTTTCTAATTAAACTGCTGACCTGGTTCCTTTAGCTTTTATATCTTCATCGTTGGTCCACTTTAGCTGAACTATTATGCAACAAATAGAGGCTTATGAAAGTAAAAGGGAAGGGCAGATGGAGATAAAGTAATGAGACAAGTGGCATTGAAATATACTCCATTCTTATCGGACGGGACTCCAGTCTCCTATTTGAATTGCAGATTTTGCACATATATGATTGTTGTTTATCATAACTCACTGGTCTAAATTAGATCGTTGTTGTTCTGAATGTAAAGTAGTAAAATAAAAACCTTTCATACTATAAATAATCCTCATAAATATTTAATGGATGTTAAAGATTTCTTAAGTACCAACTTTAAGCATCAGTCTTAATATGTTTATATTTAAATATTAACATAGATATGCAGAGCCCTAGATAGACTCACATGATGCAACTGACTGGAATAGCATGCAATGAATTATTTATACTATGTTACAGGTGTTAGTTAATATATTTTATATAAGTAAATATACATCTTTTTCTAAAGGTATTTCTCACCATATCTGCTTCAATTCACAGCCCAAAAAGATAATGAAAGTTGCACACAGTGTATCTTGATAAATATTTGTTTTTGAATTGTCACTTATTAGCTTTTGAATTTTTTCTCTGAAACCCATATTTCCAGTGTATTTAATAATGTATTTACATTTAATAATATACCATATTAACATACATACACCATAAACTAACATGTTTAAACTATACATGAAACACAGTGTTATGGCTTGTGTGGGAAACCCATGAAACAAACATCCCTTCCTCTTCCCCTCTCCCCATGAATTTGTGTTCTTTTATTGTAATTGGTTTGCTTATATAAATCAAAATGCTGGACCAATATTTGAATTACTGAATAAGGCCCAGATTCCTCCCCCTATCCTCTTACTCATGTTGAGTAGTAAGCAGTCTACTTAAGTTACTACTTAAGTAACAGTAAGTTACTCTAGGAGTAGCTCCACTGAAGTCAATGTTGGTAGAATCTGGCCCTATTATTGAGTGTACTGAACTTATCCTTTATGGACATGCCCTCTAGAACTTAATAGGGATGAAACCAATAGGGTTGTATAGAGATTACTCTAAAAGCTACTGAATTAATGGATGAATTATATCCTAATTGTATATCCTAATTATATCCTAATTAGTTATATCCTAAAGGTACCTATAGGATTCAAAATCAGAGATGTATGTAATTCTCTATTAAATTCTACAGAATGGACAAGGGTTATCGGTTCTCTCTTGCTTTTTGCCTAGAGAATAAAGGGCTAATCTCAGTGGGGCTTAGACAGAGTGGAGGGGTAGAGCTGAATAGCCTCTTGAAGAGAGTCAGGGTGAGCCCACCCCAGCACAAATTCGGGCTGCATGGTTGAAGCCTTACTTTATGCCAGAGGAGGATTAGGATAGCAGAGCATGACTCTGCCACAACCACTCCCCTGCCTCTCCCACTCACACCCCATCTCCAAAAGATCCCAATGTGCCTCTGACTTCTCCTTTTGCTAGGGGAGTGCAAGAAGCAGCAGAGCTGTCTATACCTGCTTTATGACAATGGAGAGATTCCCTGCACGGGGGGAATCCTGTACTGGCTTTTGCAGCTGTTTTAAGGCTGCTTAGCAGACCACAGAATCCAACCCAAATTGTTCAAACTGTACCTCAAAAAGTGAACTTTTGGGCTTTGCATCAGAGGTGATCCACCACGTGTAAAGCTGGTTTTTAAGGAAACCATACTGTGTAATGGCATGCTATAAAACAAGTAACATTTGGCAAATTGGTCAAACCTAATAGAGAATACTTACCCCATGACACCAGCATGCCACCCCTGATTTAAATTGCTGCCTGTCTCCATGCTCAGAAATCTAGGTGTGGAAGGATAGAGTGACTAGGATACTAGCCTGGGACTTGGGAGAGACCTGGCTTCAAGTTCCTGCTCTCTGAGACTTCCTGTGTGATTGTGGGCAACTGTGTGTGTCAATTCTCCATCTAAAAGAACTGGGTGATAGCATTTCCCTACCTCACAAGGGTGTTGTGAGGCACTGATATACTACAGTAATGGCAGGGGCGGGGAGTTGTGTACATACCTTTAGATAGACAAGAGATTCCAAAAGAGGGAATCAGATCCATCACATAAGCCAATAACAATGGCTTGAATGGAAATAGAGGGAAAACATACAGAGTAGTTAAACTGCTATCACATTTTATAGAAGAATTAATCACTTCAGTGACTTTCTTTTACTATACATACAAGAAAGCCCTCCTTTTACCCCCCAGGCTACCCAAATTCTAAACTCTCTCTGTATAATTTATGGTGCATATGTCTACATAAATTGTTTAGAGCAATATACATTAAAATAGATTTCTTAGTTAAAATTAGATTTCATTCTGATTTCAGAGTGCAATGGAGACTTAAGAGAATATTTTCCTTATGGACTATATTTAAGGTTAATTCCAGGCTTCAACGCAGGACTAAGGACTACAAAGAAGCCAGAGAAGAAGAGGAGAGGAGATGTTGTACCATACACAATGTTATTAACTGTGAATAGTTCCCTTCTGAGCCGCAGTAGTGAGTCAGAGGTATTTATTAAAAATGTGCAAAATACATTTTCAGATGCTTTATTTCAAAGCAGAAAGTTTTATCCAACCACCTTATTTTAGATTTTAAAGGTGGCTATTTGATTGGTACCCTGCTACCACTTCACATATGCAGAATAAATAGAGTATGGATCTTAATTTATCTGATCAGTGTGTTCAGACCAGCTTAATGGCCACCATTTTTGGAATGAGGTCAGCTGCTCTTTTGGGCAGAGATAGGAGGGGGCATATTTCAAACATTTGACTATCTTAAGTGTGGAAAGGATTTTTAGTCCATCTCCATGGTCTAATTCAAATTAATCTGCTATCTAAATACAATACAATGGTAATTATCTTTCACAAAGTAAAGTGTGTTTCCTACATTTACCTTGTCCATCACTTGGGTTCATGACAGTTTTTAAAAGAGTATCCTGCCTCTGATCACCTGATAACATGCAAGGAGCCCTACAATGATTTTAGAGGTAGGTCAATTAGGTAATGAGTAAATTGTAGCTGAGATGATCTTCCTGTGGCTCTTTCTCAACCCAGCCTTACTTAGGGCTTCTAAATAACCTTACTTTAGCTCAAAGTTTGCAAACTGGTTGATCCCAACTCTCCTTAAATTACTTTTTTTGATGTTCGCATTTGTAGCTCACACAGACAGGTGGAGCACCCCAAGCCATTTAAGTGAAGCAGGTAAAGTGGTGCTGGCAGGTTTCTTCTTCTCTAGGCAAACTGCTGTGTGTGTGTGTCCCCTCACAGCCTCCAGCTTCCAACTTAATAGGTCACTTAAAAGCATCTCAGTTTTAGGACACAGCCATGGTTTTTAAATAAAATGAGTCTAAACTATTTATTGTATCATATGTTACTTCTTATTTCCTCTGTTCTTCTAATGACACCAGCCTCATTACCCTATTTGTCCTCTTCACAGAGTTGGCTATCTTCCACAGTACTGCCTGCACATGTTAGATAATGTGTTAAGTTAATGTTATTTTGTGTGTGGAGTTGCGGGAAGCAAAGACCCATTTTGTTGCTTGGAGCCACCATGGAATGTTCATTAAATTCCAAAAGTTGAATGAGAACCAGTGGAAGGGAGATTTGAGGTTTGCCAGCTGGAGGTGGGTTTTTCCAGGACCACGCTCAAGGTGCCAGGGAAGGACTCTAAATTAATTTATTCATGACTTTACTTGTAATTAGAAAGTAAGTGTTCATTAAACAAGTCCAGAGTGGAGCTCTGGGGGCTGGGTTTTCCTTCAGTGACCTTCAAAAAGCACCTACCATATTTGTGAGTGAACACTCTCCTTCTGGGGACAGGGCCTTTGGAATAAGGGAGCAAATCAAGGAGTGGCACAAGGTAAAATTTCCAGATGTGATACTTGGTGGTGGCAGCAGTTACTCAAACCTGGGGCATAGGAAAACCGGGGTTGTGACAATGTGGCACAACCTTCCTGAGATAATCTGCAAAGCCATTATTCTCTTCTCCTTCAAATCCTTCCTTAGAGATTCACTTCTGTCATTATGCCTCCATGAAATTAGCCAACAAAGTCCATTTTTATTCTGAATAAAAGTAACAAACCCTGTTAATAATGTCACCAGGCTGGACAGGAGGACACTGGAAAGAACCTTGACTCTACAAAGAATACTATAGGATCTTTAATGATTAGGTTAGAATCACCACCCTGCACTTTAAGCAGGAAGGGGTTTGTCTGGCTGGCCGGGAGAAGAAAGAAATGCTTTCTGGCTTGGGGGAGGAGGGAAGCCCTAAAGCTGCCGAAAGAGCTGTCAGCATGGTGGATGACTCACCACCTAGGAATGAGGGGTTTAAAAAGGTCAGTCTGGGCCTGGTCCCTCCCCTCATCACTAGGAGCAGGCTGGGCAGTACTTACCCTCACTCTCTAATTAGATCACAAATATACTGAGTGTTTAATTATATCAGCTGAGGGCATTACGCTAGCCCCCCCACTAAGGGGGGCTGGGAAGGAATTTTTCCCTTACCACCATATTGGCCAGGTGCAGTGTGGGGTTTTTTGCCTTCCTTGCAGCAGGTTCAGGTGGGCTCAGTTCATGCATAGCATGACGGGCAGTAGGCCATATGTTACAACTCTTTATTTAAGTATATAGCTGATGTTCAGCGCAAGTACTCCATAAATTAAGGCACAAAAGAATGGAGAAATGGCTTGGAAAAGGAATTAAGGAGAGGTGCTTGGTAATTGAGCTGGGAAAGTTGGGGACTCCTATGATTGGTACAGCAGGGAGCCAACCCCCGCATCATTATAGTCCACCTTAACCCCTCCTACGAGGGGGGGTGGTCAGTAAGGTCCTCGAAAGGAAATTGCTGGAGGGACCTGGATGAAAGGGGGGGGACCTGGTGAAAGCTCCCCCCTGAATTGGCCAGGTTCTAGCAAGGGAATTGCTGAAGGGATCTGGATAAATGGGGCGGAGTTGTGTAAGACACACACACACACACACAAATTGGCTAGAATTGGTAAGATCCCAGCAGTGAATCTGCTGGAGGGACATAAATTTTGCACCTGCACTGTACTCATCTTATCTGCCGGGTTAGTCCCTGACATCTGTCTAATAATAAAGTTGCGGCCTGATTAAACCCGTATCTAATGTATCCTGTCATTCTTTCGTCATAGCCAGACAAGCAATCAGTACTAAAACCAGGTGAAATGACTTCTGTTGCTCTTTTAGAAATTTTCCTGAGCTCACAAACTAATACAAAACTGCATCAATTTTATGAAGCTTCCAAAATATTCAACAAAATCCTGTTATGTGAAATATTCTTCGTTACATGGCTCTGAACCAAACACTGATGTGAGTTTTCTCACCCTTGCTTCACTGTGAATAATTTTCATTTCCCCAGAGTTTGAAGGGTGTGAAAACCATGTGGAATCAATTGACAAAAAAAGTCACTCTAAGGTTAAAAAAAAAGTTTCACCAGTGTTAGCCAGGTCTAGTCCAAACTTTTGTTTTACATCCATGTGAAAGAGAGCACCTCCAGCAGCACTGTGCTACGGAATCAGCAGGACCACTTTCTGTAACACTAGGGAGAGATCCTTGTGTATGTTGCAGCCCAATTTTCATAACTCGTGAGAAGTGATGGGATCACAGTGTTATGGTGTGCATGGAAAATAATGGAAAAGAACTGACTGTTTTGTTTCTCAATGCATCTATGAAGAATTGCTCCCTGTAGTAAAGTTTATAATGATGTAATACAGTTCAGTCTGCCCTTGCAATTTTTAAATAATTAAAAAGATCAAAGAAAAGTATTGCACCTATTTTGGTAACTGCCGACTTTTACCAGCCACAGAAGTGCAGAAGTACTGAATTTCTAGAAGTGTTGAAGCACTCCATTTTTGCAGCACTCAGTGTTGTTCTCTCTCCTAAATTGCTGGTAGTCCACTTCTTTGGGGTTTGTAGGTGGGAACAAACAGAATATTTCTTGCCAATAACAGATGGCAGTGAGCGGAAATATGGAATGTAATTCACTGATTCATTAGTTCAGTAGTTACAGTTTGGATAGACAGAATTATTTTTGTGAGTGATACATATCCCCTGGGGTATCAGGTTTTTCATCTGAATAGAGTTTTTTCTCCACGGAAATTCTTTTGGGCCCCATGGAAAAACAAGATAAAATACACAAGAAAAAGCATGACTTTCTAGCCCCTGCGACATGCCTTTTAAGATCAATTGTGGGAATACTTGCCCTCTAATTCTCTACTTAATATGCACACATTAAATTCTTTTTTTCTACATCAAATGAAAGACTAGCAACATTGATCATGGTGTATGCTGGTAAAGTCTCCAGGAAATGGTTACTTCACAGTCCAAATGCAGCAATACTGTTCATAACTGTTTTGCATAAACAATAAGCACCTCAGCCTCTGAAGCAGTGAAATTAAGCTTTATTCATATGACTTCAGTGTATCATGAATAAAAGATACATTCTGTATCCCTGCCTAGTAACTTAAAAAAGAGAAGCTTTAGTACTGTATGGTTGCCAAAAATAGCTGATCCCCCAGCTGCCTCAAGTAATCTAGAATAGAGCTGTGTGAAACTTGCCAGTTTGAAATGGATCTATCTGTCTGTCTTTCAGTTTCTATAACAGCCCCTGTAGTATCTGAAAAAAGAAAAGGAGTATTTGTGGCACCTTAGAGACTAACCAATTTATTTGAGCATGAGCTTTCGTGAGCTACCGCTCACTTCATCGGATGCATACCGTGGAAACTGCAGCAGACATTATATACACACAGAGATCATGAAACAATACCTCCTCCTGTCCTGCTGGTAATAGCTTATCCAAAAACCACACACACAAACATTGTAGGGAGAAAGAAAAGGAGTACTTGTGGCACCTTAGAGACTAACCAATTTCCACTCCATACGGCTAAATGCAGTGCCTTGCATAATGACAGGTTTCAGAGGAACAGCCGTGTTAGTCTGTATTCGCAAAAAGAAAAGGAGTACTTGTGGCACCTTAGAGAACAGTCTCTAAGGTGCCACAAGTACTCCTTTTCTTTTTGCGAATACAGACTAACACGGCTGTTCCTCTGAAACCTGTCATTATGCAAGGCACTGCATTTAGCCGTATGGAGTGGAAATTGGTTAGTCTCTAAGGTGCCACAAGTACTCCTTTTCTTTTTGCGAATACAGACTAACACGGCTGTTCCTCTGAAACCTGTCATTATGCAAGGCACTGCATTTAGCCGTATGGAGTGGAAATTGGTTAGTCTCTAAGGTGCCACAAGTACTCCTTTTCTTTTTGCGAATACAGACTAACACGGCTGTTCCTCTGAAACCTGTCATTGTAGGGAGAATGGTCACTTTGGATAAGCTATTACCAGCAGGAGAGTGAGTTTGTGTGTATGGTTTTTGGAGGGGGGTGAGGGGGTGAGAGAACCTGGATTTGTGCAGGAAATGGCCCACCTTGTTTATCATACACATTGTGAAGATAGTTGTCACTTTGGATGGGCTATTACCAGCAGGAGAGTGAGTTTGTGTGGGGGGGGGGGGTGGAGGGTGAGAAAACCTGGATTTGTGCTGGAAATGGCCCAACTTGATGATCACTTTAGATAAGCTATTACCAGCAGGACAGTGGGGTGGGAGGAGGTATTGTTTCATGATCTCTGTGTGTATATAATGTCTGCTGCAGTTTCCACGGTATGCATCCGATGAAGTGAGCTGTAGCTCACAAAAGCTCATGCTCAAATAAATTGGTTAGTCTCTAAGGTGCCACAAGTACTCCTTTTTTTTTTGAGAATACAGACTAACACGGCTGTTACTCTGAAACCTGTAGTATCTGAGCACCTCCCAAAGTTATAAACCAATGAACAGACACTTGTCATCACTCCATTGACTTGAATGGAGTGATGACAAATTATATAAGTTATGGATCTGTCCCCAAATCCACAAATATCCTATGACCTAATTTTTCTCCCCACTTCCCCTATACAGGCAATTTTGGGGGAGCTTTTATTTCCTTTTCTCTCTTGTCTTCATTCTTCTACTGTTCCTCATTTTCTTTCACTTCCTTCTTGCCTTCACTGTGTTTTGCCCCTCATTCATCCCTCTCTCCACCTTTCCTGTTGCACTTATGGGAAAGCAACATCAAGAAGGAGAGGTTCTCACTTTGTTCTGAAGCCCATGAGATTAGTGGTTATTCTAATTTCTTCCACTACTAAATGCCAAAGCCTTGGCCCTATTATTGAGAGAGCCTTGTTTCCTGCTGCCACAAACTTTAACCGCCAGGTGGACATGTTTCTAGGTCCTGATGAGTGAAGCTGCTAATGGAGATTGTCATCCTTTGGGCCAATTCCATGGGGAGCCTTGAAAATTAGGACTGTGATGTCTAAATAGTATATGGCTCATTATTCTATGAGGGGCAGTGTAGTGAGTGGAATCCTGGAAGAGCAACACAATAAAACAGTTCCAAGGAAAAGTTATCAATTGAACAACAGGTAGCTGGGTCAGGCCCTGTTGGTGACTGCTCAGGAAGTCACATGGAGTTAGTTAAGTCAGAAAGTAAGGCAGACCAGACTGACAATAAAATAGAGATGGGTCAAGGTGGCCAGATGAAGTCTATGTGCCCAAAGATGCTGGAGTACTTTTTTTACCTGCTGCATACCACTGACCAGAGGCAATGATGAGGGGGCCCCTAAATATGTTTATTTGAAGACAACTGTGTGGATTTAGAGATAATTTTATGAATTTGGAACTGTCTTCAGTCAGCCAGATCACAACTTTTATGTAAGACATATTACAAACACCAAATTCTAAATATGAAAAAATTGCCATATATGCATGAAGAGATAAAACAGATCCTAGTGAGTTACTCCAAGCATGTTTAGCTTGTGTGCCTTCAAACACCACACTACTAATAAAATAGCTTATTCTGGAGTATTGCTTTGGGAAATACGGTTTATGCAGCCAAAGCATGACATCTCAAATCATGTTTTTATTAAAGTTTTAAGGAAACAGATTATTTTCCTATATTGAAGTGTTTATCATTTTGAATCTGAGCCAACTAGCTCTGTGAGAATTCACTCTGTAGCTCCTAAAACTGGTAGAGTATCAGGTCTAATTAAAAGTAAGCCAAGCTTACATCTGCAGCTCTATGATGAAAAGAAAAAAAATAAGGATATTGGTTTTCCTTTGATCAGCCATTTCATATTATGTTTAGTCCGCCAGATGTTCAAAGGTTAAAAATGATGTTTTTTAGCTTTTGCAGATAATTAGGGTTGACTATTTATGCTGAGGTAAAGAAACCCTCAAAATGGTCTGTTTTTCAGATATTTATCAAAGTCTAATTTCTCTGCAGAATCCAAAGTGGAATAGCCAATGATGGACCTATCTATCCTCTATTGACTTCTTAAATTCTTTTTGAACCCAGTTATACTTTTGGCCTTCACAACATTCCCAAGCAATGAATTCCACAGATTGGCTGTGTATTGCGAAAAGAACTTCCTTATGCTTGTTTTAAACCTGCTGCCTCTTAATTTCATTGGGTAACCACTGCTTCTTGTGTTCTAGGAAGCCAGTAAATAAAACATCCTTATTCACTTTCTCCGCACCATTCCTGATTTTATAGTCCTCTATCGTATCCCCCCTTAGTTATCTCTTTTCTAAGCTGAACAGTCCCAGTCTCTCTTCATATGGAAGCTGTTCCGTACCCTTAATCATTTTTGTTGCCTTTCTCTGTACTTTTTCCAATTCTAATGTTTCTTTTTTGAAATGGGATGACCAAAACTGCACATAGTATTCAAGGTGTGAGCGTTCCATGGATTTATACAGTGGCATTACAATACTTTCTGGTTTATTGTCTGTCCCTTTTCTAATGGTTCCTAACATTATTGTTTAGTTTTTTTGACTGTTTCTGAACATTGAGCAGATGTTTTCAGAGAACTATCCACAATGACTCCAAGATCTTTCTTGAGTGGTAACATCTAATTCAGACTATATCTGTATAGTTTTTTTTATATGTATAGTTGGGATTATGCTTTCCAATGTGCATTACTTTCCACTTATCACTGAATTTTATCTGCCATTTTGTTGCCTAGTTACCCAGCTTTGGGAGATCCCTTTGTAACCCTTCACAGTCAGTTTTGGACTTAACTATCTTGAGTAATTTTGTATCATCTGCAAACTTTGCCACCTCACTGATTACCCCCTTTTCCAGATCATTTATGAATATATTGAACATCACTGGTCCCAGCACAGATCCTTGGGGGACCCCACTATTTACCTCTCTCCATTGTGAAAACTGACTGTTTATTCCTACCCTTTGTTTCCTATCTTTTAACCAGTTACTGATCCATGAAAGGACCTTACTCTTGTGCCATGACTCAATACTTTGCTTAAGAGCCTTTGGTAAAGAACCTTGCCAAAGGCTTTCTGAAAGTCTAAGTACACTATATCCGTTGGATCATCCTTCTCCACATGTTTGTTGACCTTCTTAAAGAATTCTAACAGATTGGTGAGGTATGATTTCCTTTTAGAAAAGCCCTGTTGGCTCTTCCCCAACAAATCATGTTCATCTGTGTGTCTGATAATTCAGTTCTTTGCTATAGTTTCAACCAATTTGCCTAGCACTGAATTTATGCTTACTGGCCTGCCAGGATTACCTCTAGAGCCTCTGGAAAAAAATTGGTATCATATTAGCTATTCTCCAGTCATCTGGTACAGATGCTGATTTAAGTGATAGCCTACATAACACAGTTAGTAGTTCTACAATTTCGTCTTTGAGTTCCTTCAGAACTCTTGGGTGAATACCATCTGGTCCTGGTGACTTATTATTACTGTTTAATTTATCAATTTGTTCCAAAACCTCCTCCATTAACACCTCAATCTGGGATAGTTCTTCAGATTTGTCACCTAAAAGGAATGGCTCAGGTGTGGGAATTCCCTTCACATCATCTGCAGTGAAGACTGATGCAACAAATTCATGTTTGCTTCTCTGCAATGGTGTTGTGTTCCTTGAATGCGCCTTTAGCTCACCAGTTGTGCAGTGGCCTCCCTGGTAGTTTGGCAGGCTTCCTGCTTCTGATGTAGTTTAAAAAATTGTTGTTTTTGTGTATTTTCATAGTTGCTCTTCAAATTCTTTCTTGGCCTGCCTAATTATAGTCTTACAGTTGACTTGCCAGAGTTTATGTTCCTATCTATTTTCCTCAGTAGAATTTGATTTACAGTTTTTAAAGGATGTCTTTTTGTCTCAAACCTCCTCTTTTACTCTGTTCTTTAACTATGGTGGTGTGATGGGTTTTTTTGGGCCTATTATCATCATTATTATTATTTATTATTATTATTTGGGGCATACATACAGTTTGAGCCTCTTTTATGATGTTTCTAAAAAGTTTCCACAAAGCTTGCAGGCATTTCGTTCTTTTGACAGTTCCTTTTAATTTCTGTTTAACTAGCCTTGTCATTTTTGTAACGTTCCTCTATTATATTTGGACCCAGCAGAGAAGGAGATTGACACAGACACAGAGGGAGCTGAAAGAAATACAGTTGTGCTTGTTTTATTGTTCTAGCAGTGTGCTTGGCGGCTGTGATTGCAGAGCCATTGGCCATTATCTTTGAAAACTCGTGGCGAACCGGGGAAGTCCCGGATGACTGGAAAAAGGCTAATATAGTGCCAATCTTTAAAAAAGGGAAGAAGGAGGATCCAGGGAACTACAGGCCAGTCAGCCTCACCTCAGTCCCTGGAAAAATCATGGAGCAGGTCCTCAAAGAATCAATCCTGAAGCACTTGCATGAGAGGAAAGTGATCAGGAACAGCCAGCATGGATTCACCAAGGGAAGGTCATGCCTGACTAATCTAATTGCCTTTTATGATGAGATTACTGGTTCTGTGGATGAAGGGAAAGCAGTGGATGTATTGTTTCTTGACTTTAGCAAAGCTTTTGACACGGTCTCTCACAGTATTCTTGTCAGCAAGTTAAGGAAGTATGGGCTGGATGAATGCACTATAAGGTGGGTAGAAAGCTGGCTAGATTGTCGGGCTCAACGGGTAGTGATCAATGGCTCCATGTCTAGTTGGCAGCCGGTATCATGTGGAGTGCCCCAAGGGTTGGTCCTGGGGCCGGTTTTGTTCAATATCTTCATAAATGATCTGGAGGATGGTGTGGATTGCACTCTCAGCAAATTTGCGGATGATACTAAACTGGGAGGAGTGGTAGATACGCTGGAGGGGAGGGATAGGATACAGAAGGACCTAGACAAATTGGAGGATTGGGCCAAAAGAAATCTGATGAGGTTCAATAAGGATAAGTGCAGGGTCCTGCACTTAGGACGGAAGAATCCAATGCACCGCTACAGACTAGGGACCGAATGGCTAGGCAGCAGTTCTGCGGAAAAGGACCTAGGGGTGACAGTGGACGAGAAGCTGGATATGAGTCAGCAGTGTGCCCTTGTTGCCAAGAAGGCCAATGGCATTTTGGGATGTATAAGTAGGGGCATAGCGAGCAGATGGAGGGACGTGATTGTTCCCCTCTATTCGACATTGGTGAGGCCTCATCTGGAGTACTGTGTCCAGTTTTGGGCCCCACACTACAAGAAGGATGTGGATAAATTGGAGAGAGTCCAGCGAAGGGCAACAAAAATGATTAGGGGTCTAGAACACATGACTTATGAGGAGAGGCTGAGGGAGCTGGGATTGTTTAGCCTGCAGAAGAGAAGAATGAAGGGGGATTTGATAGCTGCTTTCAACTACCTGAAAGGGGGTTCCAAAGAGGATGGCTCTAGACTGTTCTCAATGGTAGCAGATGACAGAACGAGGAGTAATGGTCTCAAGTTGCAGTGGGGGAGGTTTAGATTGGATATTAGGAAAAACTTTTTCACTAAGAGGGTGGTGAAACACTGGAATGCGTTACCTAGGGAGGTGGTAGAATCTCCTTCCTTAGAGGTTTTTAAGGTCAGGCTTGACAAAGCCCTGGCTGGGATGATTTAACTGGGAATTGGTCCTGCTTCGAGCAGGGGGGTGGACTAGATGACCTTCAGGGGTCCCTTCCAACCCTGATATTCTATTCTATGATTCTAGTGTTCTCAATAACAGGAACAGTTGGTGGTAAGGAATCAGCTGAATGTGGTACCAAAGTTTCTCCCAACAAGTTGTTGAAATTAGGAGTTGTAACAGGAGATTTGATCAGAGGAGTAGAAAGTCCTACTGGAACATCCCTGGGCTGCAGTATTTTTTGAGGATACAACTGGTCCATATATTGTTTCCATAAAATACTGTTGGATAGTTTTACCATGAATGAAAGAGGTTATGTGCATTTTCCAAGTTCTTCACAATCCCATTTCACTCCAGAACCATAGTTGCAAGTCCGCACTAAGACTCCTACATAAGAAAACAATAAGTCTCAAGTCATCGGTCAATTTGCATAGTGTGGGATTTGGCCACATGTGAAGCAATATCAGGATGTAGCAGTCCCAACGGGTATGCAAAGATCACTTCAAGAAAAGAGATGCAGGTAACTCTTGAGTAGTAGCATGTGGTGTGTTCCTGGAGACAAGCAAAAAATAGTCCAGTTTCTGCTGATGACTCAAAAAAGACTTGTTAGCTTTTAAGGCATGCTTAAGTGTTTGTAAAAAGTATTCTGTTAGTCCATTTGCAGCAAGATGGTATGGAACAGAGCAAATGTGCTGAATTCCATTTTTAAGCTAGGAACCGCTGAAATTCTTCAGAACAGAATTAAGGTCTAGTGTCACTCACCAATTGTAACGGTAAACCAAATTGGCTAAACAAGGTACAAAGATGTTCAATTGTCTTGGCAGCTGTAATTGAATTCATTCTGAAAACTTCTGGCCATTTCAAGTGGGTGTCAGCAATGACCAAAAACACAGAATCTTCTAAACGTCCAGCAAAACTCATTTGAATAGGTGTCCAGGGAGTCTGAGGCCACAACTAAGGGTGTAGACAAGCTGGATCAGGATCATGCTGAATTTGCTGACATACAGTACCGCACAGCACATTGCCTTCCTTTCACTATCTTTGTCAATCCTGGCCACCAGACATGACTCTGGGTTGTGGCCTTCAACTGTAAAATGCCAAAATGACCTTTGCAAAGAGCTTCCGAAACCTGAGATTGAAATGATTTTTGAATGATCACTTGCATTCACAATAAGATGCAACCATAATTCACAGAAAAATCGCGTTGCTATGACACAAACTGTGTAAATGGGATTCTTTTGATCCAACACTGTACCTTGTAGTGCCGTTTCCTTCACCAGAGAAAGCACACCATCCTTAGCAGTTATTGTGCTAATTATTGGTAACTATCCATCAAAGGGAGCTAGAACAGTTCATCTGAAGTTTCTTTGGGTTGACAGGCACTTGAGCATGGCAGGAATGACAGCCCATCAGCATTGCTGTGCTGAGGCCCTTTATGGAATTGAATAGTATTGGAATGAGCTGAAATTAGCAAAGCCCATCATTGCATTCAAGCAGCAGCTAATGATGGAATTCCATATTTCGGTCCAAAAATTGAAAGTAATGTGTGATGATCCAGCAACAAGGTAAAATGTCTACCATGCAGGTAGATATGGAACTTCTGAATCCTATTCAGTCCCTTCAGAATCTCATTTATGGCTTTCTGGGCCAGGGCAGGTACCAATGTGATTCCAAGAGGCAACCTGTTACAAAATAAGCCTCTTTGTGTGTTGATCATGAGAGATTTGCAAGATGCCAGATCAATCTACATTTGTAGGTATGCATTGAGAAAATCCAATTTACTGAAACACTATCCACCACTAAGAGTAGCAAACAAATTGTCAGTACAAGGTAGTGGATACTGGTCTGCACATAAAAACTACATTCAGTGTCACTTTGAAATCCCCACAAATTCAGACCGAGCTATCCTTCTTGATCACTGATGCTGTGAAAACTTCTTGATCATTATGTGAAACTGGTAACAAAACTCCGACGTTCACTAAACGGTCCAAATCAGCTTCTACCAGAGGGTTCAGAGCATAAGGTACAAAGCTGAGCTTGCAATATTTTGGCTTGCTGTCAGACTTAAAAGTTAGCTTCACCAATATGTTGCTTACCTGTACAAGCTGTTTTTCAAAACCTTTGGAGTGTCTGTCCAGTATTTCTTGAAGATTTTGAGGTGCTTTCATGATTTCATGGTGCTTTCATGGGGGGGAGGGATAGGTCATGGGGGGGAGGGATAGGTCAGTGGTTTGAGCTTTGGCCTGCTAAACCCAGGGTTGTGAGTTCAATCCTTGAGGGGGTCGCTTAGGATCTGGGGCAAAAATTGGGGCTTGGTCCTACTTTGAGCAGGGGGTTGGACTGAGGTCCCTGAGGTCCCTTCCAACCTTGATATTCTATGATCCATCTGGTTTTGTGGATAAATTGGAGAGAGTCCAGCGAAGGGCAACAAAAATGATTAGGGGTCTAGAACACATGACTTATGAGGAGAGGCTGAGGGAGCTGGGATTGTTTAGCCTGCAGAAGAGAAGAATGAGGGGGGATTTGATAGCTGCTTTCAACTACCTGAAAGGGGGTTCCAAAGAGGATGGCTCTAGACTGTTCTCAATGGTAGCAGATGACAGAACGAGGAGTAATGGTCTCAAGTTGCAGTGGGGGAGGTTTAGGTTGGATATTAGGAAAAACCTTTTCACTCAGAGGGTGGTGAAACACTGGAATGCGTTACCTAGGGAGGTGGTAGAATCTCCTTCCTTAGAGGTTTTTAAGGTCAGGCTTGACAAAGCCCTGGCTGGGATGATTTAACTGGGAATTGGTCCTGCTTCGAGCAGGGGGGTGGACTAGATGACCTTCTGGGGTCCCTTCCAATCCTGATATTCTATGATTCTATGATCACCTTGATCTCGGTCCAATTCAACTTGAGCTTCTCAAGCCAAGATCTGCCAAGTAAAGGTGGATACTTTCCTTCAGTCACATAAAAGGGCAAAACAACTAATTGTCTATCTAGCTGAACTTTCACCTGGAGTATCCATAAATCTTCAAAACTGTGGAGGTTCCTTCCAGAGGAATTTGGGACAAAGTCTGGTAGTCTGGTGATAGGTAGATGCAGAAATCGGTGACATGGAAACTCCAGTATCAAGCTCAATTATTATAGGAATGCCTTTGATCAACAGTGTGATCTAGATGCCATCTCTGTCTCCAGCTTTCAATAACATGTGCAATGCTAGGTCATCAGTGTCACTATTGCTCTTGTCTTTTTCCACAGTATGAATTCCCGTCTTCTGTCGTTTCTTTGGTTTAGTATTGATTGGTGTCTTCTTGTATGTAATGTTACTCTACGTTGCTAGCCATTGAACTGTGTTTCAGCAATGTGTCCTTTTTTCTGATACTTTCTGCAAATAACCTGGCACGCCCAGCAATCCTTCTCAGCACGCATTGTTTGTGCACAACAGCCACATGGAAATTTCTTACATTGCTGTGGTCCTCTATCCTGCTGATTCATGAGATGAACTTTTTGGTTACATTAATTCCAGAGAATCCTTTTCTGTGGCTTCCATTGCAACAGCCACTTCCATAGCCTGTCTGAATGTAAGCATGATACAGCCTATAACTTATTTTGGACCTGGCCATTGTGTAATCCAGAGACTAATTTGTCATGCAGGGCATCACCTAATGTTTCTTCCAAACTGACAATGCTCTGACAACTTCGTTAGAGCCACAAACTGCTTCTGACTCTCCATTTTCATGCTGTTATTGATTAAACTGATATCATTTTGTTATAATCGGGATAGGAGAAAACTGTTCCTGAATTGCTGCAGTAATTGCAGTGTACATGGCAGTTTCAGCACAGTTGGACACAATAGGTCACACAACAGTCCATATGCCTTTGGACCCATCATTGTCAGCGAGGTCAAAATTCATCATCTATCTGGAATGGTGCTGCAGCGTACAAATTGCTCAAAACATTCAATACACCACCCATGATTCACAGTTGTCATCAAATTCACCAACATTGCCCACAAAAGGTCCCATTTCACTGCTCTCCGCTTGGACTTGATGCCTCTTGGACATCTCATGCCACAGGAAAACTATTTGTTACTGCACAATCTGCAGTTGAACACCTTCTGCTGGCTGTATGCTCACACTGCAAACTGCAGAAGTCTTCCTTTGGTTTTACTTGGGCTCCCTCTGCTGGCAGTAAATCTTTGTTGCAGGCTAACCTGTTTCTCTGCCTCTGCACGAGGTAGGTCAAGATGGTTGCTTGCTTCCACTTCCCTGCTCTGTATGAATAGTTCCAGCTGTAACTGCAGAACCCTTATCCATTGTTCTATCTTTATTTGCCTGCCTCCCTCTCTCTAGTTGGCTGGTTCATGCTGTCCCAGGACCAAAAACAGCAGTCTGTCACCCTGTGTCTCTAGGTGAACTTTTCCCCCTTTTACATAGTAGTATGAAAGTCAAAGCCATCCTGCTACCTGTGGGTAAGGTTGCCATGAACTCTGCTATTTCAGGAACAGAGTCAACTGCGCCAGACATCATCATCACTAATGAGGAACAGAAGATAATCATGATGGATGTCACAGTTCCCTTTGAGAACAGGATCCTGGCCTTCTGTGACACCCAAACTCAAAAGGTGGAGAAATACGGCGGCTGATGTCTTGAGAACTAGGGGTTACCAGGTTCAAACACATGCGCTGATCATCAGAGCAAGTGTTGTGGGAATGTGGAATTGGTCAGTGCTATGCTCGGCTGATGGGGCAACTCCTGGTGTCAGATGCCATCAGGTGATCAAGGCACATCTATTTAGAATATATCTCCATACATCAGCAATACCAGCAGAGATGAGCTGGAATGCTGTTGGGAAAGTAATTGAATACTTCTCTGATTATATTTACTGAGGCACAACCTACCCCAAATTCTCGATTACAGAGCGACAATCTACACTCATTGTTATATACCTGAATATTTGGATGCTAATACTTCAACTGTATTGTTAAATTTATTAACCTTAATTTTGGTTATTGCAGATTATATACTATACGTATGTTATGACTTTTAAACCAAACTTTGTACTTTGGGATAATTTAAGCATTATACACAGATATATACATGCTCTCTTTCCTTGACCTGTGTATTGGATCATTTTAACATTAGCCTTAATAAATTTTTGAGTTGCTTCATTTTTTTTCTTATTGTTCGGGCAGTGGGAGATCTGGAAATTCATGGGATATAAATCCTGTGTCACCAATGTTATATTTCGGGATCCTGTCAAGGAGGAGATTCACATAAACACAGAGGCAACTGATAGAAACAGCTGTCTGCTGTAATTGCTTCATTGTTTTTGAAGCAAAACTGAAGTGAAAATGAAATGAGGCTTTGCACTGGGCAGGGGAGAGTGCTCAAATATTGTAAGGGGAGGACATCATATACCCTTTTGGAATTTAAATGTTGCTGTGGTGGGTTCTCTTTGTATTTTCCCCCCACAAGGATGTTAAAAATTTCATTATATTAAGGTTGTTGTTACCAAACGGTTCAGCTATATTCACCTCTTGAACCAGATCCTGTGTACCACTTTGGACTAAATCAATTACCTCTCTCCCCTTGTGGGTTCCAGGACTATCTGCTCCAAGACACATTCATTAATAGTGTCAAGACATTTTATCTCTGCATCCCACCCTGAGGTTATCTGTTCCCAGTCAACATGGAGGTAGTTGAAATTCCCCAATATTACTGAGTTTTCTATTTTTATAGTATCTCTAATCTCCTTCAGCAATTCACAGTCACCATCCTGGTCAGGTGGTCGGTAGTGTATCCCTACTTCTGTACTCTTATTATTCAAGCATGGAATTTCTATCCATAGAGATTCTATGGTACGGTTTGACTCATTTAAGATTTTACTCTCTTTGACTCTATGCTTTCTTTTGCATCTAGTGCCACTTCTCCATCCGCAGCACAACTTACTCTGTCATTCCTATATATTTTGTACCCTGGTATTACCATGTCCCACTGATCATCCTCATTCCACCACGTTTCTATGATGCCTATTATATATGTCCTCATTTAATATCAGCCACTCAAGTTCACCTCTCTTAATATTTAGTATTTAGGGTTCTTACATTTGTGTACAAGCCCTTATAACATATCTTAATATTTAGTTTTCTACCTTCATGTGATGTAATTGAATAGGACTCTTTTTCACTGGAGTGTTATGCTTCAGTTCCTACCTGAACTTTATCAACGTGGACCCACTGACCCAGGCAATCTTAATTGTGCCCTTTTTCCCATAGCTACTAGGAAACCCAGGTCTGCCCTCTACACTGGATTCCAGTCCAGGGACCCTACAACAAGCAATTAAGGTCTGCACAGTCCTATCCTAACTGCTGTATCCCTGGGCTACTTCTTACCTTATCTTCTCTCACTCTGAGACCCACCCCAGACCCACCTTGGCCCTGAAGTTTCTCTCTCTGCAACCCCCTTCTATGCTCAGCTACTGGGCTTTATACAGGCCCCTCTAGTTCCTGTCCAGCTGAGCCTCACCTCTAATTAGTCCTCAGGGCTCCCTAGCTCCTATTCCAGGTGCAGCATAGGTAGTTAATTGACCCCCATAGGCACCTTAAACCCTTCAGGCCTTGTATGGAGTGGCCATCCCATCACAGCTCCTCCTTTCTCCAAAGGTTCCCCAGTTCCTAATAAAGCTAAATCCCTTCTCCAAACACCGTTATCTTATCCATGCACTAAGACCCTGCAGTTCTGCTGTCTAACTGGTCCTGCACATGGAACTGGAAGCATTTCAGAGAATCCTGCTGTGGAAGTGCTGGACTTTAATCTCTTTCCTAGCAACTTAAATTTGGCCTCCAGTACATCTCTTTCAGGCAAAGAATATATATTGCAATATTTGTGAAGGCTGTTGTGCACATATTTATTGTCCTTTGTGTTATTAATAAAATAATATAATAACAAAATCACTACATAAGAATGGCTTAGGGAAAGGATCCCAAAATAAAATAGTATAATAGTCAGTGTCTGGACATTCTTCTGAATTGTGATGCAAAACTCTCTGTCTAAAAATAAAATCTCATTTAAAAACATATGAAAGGCAATTTTTAGTATCCACCAAAAGATGAAAAAGCATCTTTGAATTCTATTTTATCTCATCTACTCTAATTTTTTTTCAAAAGTATTTTCAGCAGTCTAACTGGGACTGCATTGAAGATCAAAATATTGATCATAACTTCTTAAAAAGGAGTCACATTATGTTAACAGGGCCACTTGGGGCCTTCTCCTGAACTATAAATACACGGTGACCTTATTATTCATTGATAGCTAGATATTCTCAGGTTACAATCCTTGACCACATGGCACTTTGTCAGACTAACTAATGAACGAACCCCTAATCTTTACTTAATTGAATGACACTGAATAGAGTTTATCTAAGGTTACCTAATCTTAGCCACTTGAACAACTTGCATAATGTCTAAGGTAATATTTAACCTCTTAATAGCCATATTGACATTTGGAAGACTTATTGATTCATCTAAAATCCAGTGGGTTATTTTTCTATGCGGTATGGCAATACTGTTGACTTGAAAGAATGTTTAATTGCCTGTTTTAATACACCTTTTAATACGGTAATATACTCTTCTTAGATGCAGTGTATATATCTCTTAGAATTATTCTACTGTGACTCAGAAATGCCTTCATCTGAAAAATTCTGCTTGGATTGCACAGGAAAAGAACCTGGCTCATTAAAATGTATTTTATCATATGTATGTAAATGCTGCATTTTCAGGACTTGAAAACATAGGGAATTATTCTGAACTGTCAGTAAGGGAATGACTGGATGACTTAATTAGTCTTTTCCATGTCTAATTTCTATGATTTCATGAATGCAGAAGAAAATACAATTTTTTTCTCTTTTTTCTCTTTCTACCATATGACACTTTTCAGTCAATCACATAAGACTTCATAATTATGGCATATTAAGAACACAGGCATAAATCAAAACCTTACAGTAAGTAAGTAAAGAGAGAGAGAACCAAATTCTACCACTCTTCTTTTATCCTAAAGGCTATATTCTGTCCCAATTAAAATCCTATGCAACCAAATAGTCTTCAATGGGATTTCATGGGGTGCAAACCAGTGCAAAATTTGATCCTTTATCTCTTTACTTGGCCTGTGGCCCTAGTCCAGTTGAGCACTAAAGCACATGTTTAACTTTAAGCATGTAAGTAATTCCATTGATTTAAATGGAACTACTTACATGTTTAAAATTAAACACTGCTTATGTACTTTCCTGGGCTGAGGGCTATTGCCTGAAATGCAGGGTCTCTGGCTTGACTCTGTATTCTTCCTCTTATATGGCATCTCCATTAATGGAGCTTTGCAACCATCGTAGCCCATTTTGTACTATCCTTTGCTAATCTCTTTGTGGATGAATAATCCTTTTGATCCACCCACGATACTGTATTGTCCATCCAAGATCTTTTGTCTGCCTTGTGTTTTTCTGCCACCAACTTTTCTTTCCAGTGCCCGTAAACTTGGATTGCCCACTGAACCTCTTAAAATGTATCCTGCAAAGTGAATCTCTCTTTTCATAAGATCTCTAAATAGCGTTTGCGGAGTTCCAATAATCTCCAAAACTTTTTTGTTGGTTACGCACTCTATCCATGATATTTTCAGAATTCTTCTATAACAATAATTCAAAAGATAATAGTTTATTTACTATCAGTTGTTTGGTGTCCATGTTTCACAGACATAATGTAACATAAACCAATGTAAGGTTTTAAGAATCAGAATTCAGTCTTCAAATTCATGTCCCTTCTCATCAGAGGTTTATTCTTTCTGAATGTCTCTTTCACTCTTGCTATTCTGGTGCTAATTTCAGGCTCTGATCTTCCATCTTCTGTAATGATGCTTCCTAGGTAGCAATAAATTTTCACTTGCTGTACAGCTGTGCCATTCTCTGGAATCACATGGTTTCCCATGTTCTCTTCATACCTCCATAGTTGTTGCCTTGTCCACGTTCAACTCGACACCATATTCTTTGCCATATTCATATAAACTCCACTCACTTCATCAGACCTTCTTCTGAATCAGCCAACAGCACTGTGTCACCTGTATAGCAAGTAGAAAAGGAGGACTTGTGGCACCTTAGAGACTAACAAATTTATTTGAGCATAAGCTTTCGTAAGCTACAGCTCACTTCATTCACCCATTTTTCATTCTTCTTAATATCTTCTTCTGTTTCTTCAATTACTTTAATCAAACACTTGATGATAATGGGAGATGAAAATGAAAATCTAATAGAAATCAAGAGAGGAGTGAGACAATATTGTATAATGTCACCAACTTTATTCAACATTTATAGCAAGTTTTTGATTAAACTAATCAAAGAAACAGGATAGGAGATTGAAAAAAGAATGGATCTGTCCAACGTTAAATTTACCAGCTAGCATAGACATATTCACACTTGATCTCATTGAGGTAGTGCACTCAAAACACTAGTAGAGCTGCGGTAGCATGGACAGCCGTAACCAGTGGCGCAAGCAGTGGCCTTGTATAAAAACCCAGATGAACCTTGTGGTAACATACTCAGGAAAGCTAGCCTGTGCATCTGCTTACTGCTACTCATGCTAATGAAGTTATACTATTCTTTTTAGAATGCTAGCTGAGCGAGAGCTAGCATGAGTATGTCTTCTTGACTTGGGAATCACACCCCCAGTTCCAAGTGTAGACATAGCCACAGATTCCTTGCAGGGAAGATGTGGTTAATAGCAAGAAGCCATAGAATGCCTCAAGTAGCATTCCATAGCCTCTATCCAAGGGAAAATTACCCTTTAAGTTGTGACCAACTTTTGTGCCTGTGTGGCCTCATGAAGCCGCTATCACTGACTCTTTGTATGACATACTGTGGCCAAATTTTTTCAACACATTGTGTAAAGTTGGATGCTCCAGTCCATGCTTGCACTTCAGAAAACCAGCATGCTAAATGGAGAATTAGGTGCTTAACTTTAAACATTAACATTAGAGAACTTTGGCCCTCTGTTTATATTTGAATTAAGCCATTTTTCCATATACAAATAATTAAAGTGCAAAGTAAAATCTATGGGAATTATATAACTTGCATTACATAATTATAACAAAACTAGAAGTTTCTGAACTATCACTCACACAAACTCTTCAAATATTGATCCTCTCCACTTAGATCGTGATGATAGTTATTTCAGTGCTTTAACATCTTTCTGTACTGTCAAAATAAAGAACAGAGAGTCTGTCTCCAGTTTGTTTTACTAAAACAGAATATCTGACAGCCTCAGAACTCCTGTCTGCTTAAAACCTTTTTATGTGCCTATACTCTTCTCAGCAAGCACAGTTCTTATTTTTAATTTTCTCACTTTCACATTTCTTTGCTAGCTTCTGAGACAGACCTTGTGGTGCACATTAATATTACATTTAATCTTTGACAGGCCACTGCAGAATTCCTTCCATTTCATGTGACTAGGCTTTAATTTGCGAACAGATTCTTTCCATCAAAAATGCTTCTAATTCTTCTCTCAAACAATATGAAATCAACCTAGTTACCATGGAAGTTCAAGTGGTCTGTGTGTATGTGTGTATGTATATCTTCAGTAGAAGAAATAAAAAGGAAAACAAAAGGAAACTGAATTAGCTGACAGATGTTAATCAGCTGAAAACTTGAGGCTCACTTTGGGGTCATAAGTGTGAGTGATATAGCTATGACAGGTTTCAGAGTAGCAGCCGTGTTAGTCTGTATTCGCAAAAAGAAAAGGAGTACTTTTGGCACCTTAGAGACTAACCAATTTATTTGAGCATAAGCTTTCATGAGCTACAGCTCACTTCACCGATGAAGTGAGCTGTAGCTCACGAAAACTTATGCTCAAATAAATTGGTTAGTCTCTAAGGTGCCAAAAGTACTCCTTTTCTTTTCTTTTCTTTTCTTTTTTTTTTTTTTGATACAGCTATGTGAGTCTTCCTGCTGTTTTGGTTACAGTGAGTATAGGATCCACAGGAATCCATCTGACTCTGTACCACATTCATGTGACCTCTGTGGCAGTAGTATAATAGACTGACTGATTTGCAGCCCTGGATAAGGACATCTAACCTCAGGGCCAGATTAAGGCATAGGCACTATAGGCTCCTGGACCATGATTACACCAGAGTTTCAGCTTTAATTTTTAACAAAGTTAGAAGTAAAGCCCTCCTGGTTGTGAAGAAAAGTTTGAAAATATAACCCAAGTGTGACAAATGCAATGATATTTTACTTGCTAGCTTGAACCAAAAACCCGTGAAGGTGTGAGCATCCCCATGCATCTGAATGTGGTATTAGCCCCAAGACACATTGATCTGGGGGGCCCACCAACATCACCCCAGAAGATAACTCTGTATGTTGCAGAAGAAGAATGGAGTGGAATCAGCCAGCCCACCCATGCAGATGCACCTCAGCTAAGTAGTAGGGAGGCTCTGCTGCCACCCTAGTTTTCCTAGAAGAATTCCTATCTGCTCCTGAGAGGAAGCGGCCCTGCTACCATTTCTGGGGGCACAAGGAAGTCCCATGGAACTACCCATCTCTTTGGGAGGTAAGGGGGCCCTTTATCACGCCAAGAGGGAAGGGCAAGTCTATGGGGGATGCCTATGGTCAAGGTGTGCAATCCTGTCTAATCTTGGCTTCCTGTATAACAACAAACAGCAATCCAGACTAGGCCATAACCACTCCAGAATCTGGTTAACAGATGTCAGAGCTGGAGAAGACCCATTGCATTATCTAGGATCTCACCCAGCAAAATGCAGATCACCATCTGAAGGATGTTTCGCTTCCTCATTTCCCACTGAATTTCCAATGTGCTGTAAAGTCAGGTTGTGAAATCACTCAGGCTTGAAGACACTCAGCCCCTCCCAGGATCAGTCCCCTAGTCCATCTACTTGCAAGTGCCAGTTGTATTCCCTATAAAGGGGATAGACCATGTTAGATGTAAACTAGCCCTACATTTGTTCTAAGCTGAAATGCTAACTCAGAACCCATGACAGTATACATTACTGATTTCCATTTAAGAGCACACTGTATCCTAACTTATGTGTTTTAAAACGCTTCTTTCACAATAAAGCATAATTTTATAAATGTCATATTTATATCAGAAACATGTCACTCTGCAATTAGGCTTTTATATCACATGAACGGGGTACTTGTTAGAATGTATTGTAGATTTAAGATAAATTTTCGACTATTCTTGCTGTCAATGAAAAAAAATCTTTAAAACTGTGCGTTAGAACCATATATAAGTGAGAAGAGACTGACTTTTGAAAGCTTAACACCTCAACCAATGGTGGGTCTTTAAATCACAAATAGAGCTTTTCCTGCCTTTTGCACCACTTTCGATATATTCCGCAAAACTTCAAAGGGTTTTTGTTTACTCAGCACCTACATGTTAATTGCAAGTTTACTTGTAAAGGGGGAGGGAGGATTTAATATACAAATTAAAAAATATGAAGAGCAGCAACTTCCCTGGGAAATCATGATTTCCCAGGTATCTTATTTTTTGATGTACAATGAAATTCTGTGATATCTCTCCAACCCCTTCAGTATGTAGTTTCTAAATTCATTGCATTAATATTATAAATGAGGTTGCCTGTCTCACCAAAGATTCTGCTGAATCTGAGAAGAGCCAAGTATGCAAGATGAGAATACTCTCTGAATTTTCATATTTAAAGAAAATTTATTGCTGCATATATCTACACCTTTCAGGTCAGTCTTACTTCTTTACATTAACTTCATTGACATCTGTGCTTTAGAGAACATATAACTATGGAAGGAACATGTAGATACTGTTTGCTTTGCCCTGAAGAGGACTGAGACCCCATCTAGTACCTTTCCAGATTTGTTTATCTCACCCCAGACCCACCTTGGCCCTTGTCAAACCTCACAACACCATTTAAAGAGGAAGATGGTAGCTTCCTCTGAGCCTTGGACTCTTACCTATTCTTGAATCTGCCTTCCCCACATGTGACTCCCTGATCTTGGGTTGAACTGGGGGCCAGATGGTCACAGATCTTATGTAGAGCAGCCCCAAGGCAGCTAGACTCCCTTTAAATTATAATTTGGGCCATGAAATATGATTACTGCACTCACTGTCAATTGAATGCAGGGACTCCGTACTTGGTGTATATCATACCTCTATAGGGGGATACTTGAAATATGGCTAGGATGATGCTCCTCCACAAACTTACCTTGAAGAGTTTCCTCTATATTCTTCCTTGGGAGAGTGGAGTTGGTCCCCTATTCCCCATGTCCCACCTGTGGCTTTCAAAGTGTCATCAGCTAGACAGTGACAATGCAGGAGTGCTGTGCATTCATGCCATGTCTCCTTCCACCTCCAACATTCCCTATGCTGGGAGCTGGAAACAGCGTGCTCTTGGGCTGACTATGCCTGCTTTATACCACCCAGGGATTGCCTCTGCATTGGGGGAGCCACCAACGGTGGCTGCTAAACCAGTGCTGTGAGTACGTTATGCCTTTGTGCACTCATCTACATCAGTGAAAGATGTTACCAAACATTTTACACCCACTTTGCACTTACATTGTACTTGTGTAATGGGCTACACAAAATGCAGGGCAGAATAGAATTAGGCAGCACAACCCTCAGTATAGCCGTCCCTTTAATCCACCACACACTGCACTGAACGGTACATTTTAGAGGCAAATGTTAAACACATGAACCTTGAAACACATGAACATAGGCCTTTCCCCTGAAGTCTGAATTAAAAACAAATCAGGTTGTAACCTATGAGAATGATGAGGTTTGTCATAATATGACATTTTGCGTTGAGGATCGTCACAAGGTTTTTCCATGGGAAAGCTTAGCACCTCTCGGAATTTGGCCCAATGTAATCACATTAAAAGAAAGTTTAGGGTTTGATCTAATTCTACAAAAGAAAGGATCTGATAAGTTTGATGTCAAAATTATAATATCTGAACATGGCAGAGTTTAAGTATCTAACCTTAAAGTGGAATTTACCTCAGTTTGAAAGTCCAGGGGTGCTAGTCTCTTTTTAAAGGACAGATGCCTGAAAACTAATGGAGATAAATATTTGTCTTATGTCTTCCTGAGAAGGAAATGCATGAGTTTTGTTTGACCAAGCAATGATAGTATGTGTGCTTCAGACCTACAGGTATCTGCAAAACCGATGTTAAATGTGAAAAAGGAACATCATGACTGCAGGCATAGGGCCACGTTCTTGGTCTGTTCTAGCACCCTAGAACAAAACTGCTCTAGAGCTGGCAGTTCTCAGCAGTGGAGAAATCCTCCAGTGGTAATGTCCCACAATAATGGTTCCTTCTTCAACTCCCAACCAGCAGTAGGGGTGTGGGTCCAAAGTAAGAGACATGACTAGTGTTTCTCAGCTGCTAGAATGATTCTTTGACTGTTCTAACTATACCTGCAAAACCAGCCCCAGGATCTGTCTTGGCGGAGAGCACACATGGCTTTTTGTGCCCTCTGCCATTGTTGTACACAGTGCTCCTTGAATGCAAGTGAGAATCTGGTCCGTGGAGTTTAATGCTTTTGTGGCAAACAAACACATTTTTTTCTGAGCCTAGAGAGAAAGTGTAAAAGAATCAGAAAATTGCAGAAGAATAAGTACATTAAAAATAGAGAGTGGGTAAGATAAAAAAAGAAATAAATCATGTTCTTCATTTGTGCTTTGAATTTGCTCTCTAACAAATCACACATCATGACTTCTAAGTGAAGCAATTGGCAAGTGGCATGTTTTGCAGATGGATCAGCCAGCCTGATTCTCCTCTCATGTTCACTGGTGTAAATCAAGTTGATCCCCACTAGAGCCAATAGAACTACAGTGCTGTAAAATTTGAGTGATTGAAAGGATAACTGGATCTGTCAGTTACAGGCTACTGCATCTCTGTCCCCCTCTCTGATCTCTCTCAGTGTACCCTCTCAGGTCTCAGGTCTCATGCCTTTATCTGTCCCAAGATGGAATTCCACAATTCTCCTTTCCTAGACCAGGCCCTGTATTACAGTACCCTGTGTATCAACTGTGCTTACCCATCAGTTCTGACTGAATTCAGGCCCCTGTAGTTCTTCCTTTTGGTACTCTGTGACCCTTAGTGTATAGGTATCAGACAGGCTTCTTAAAACAAAAATATTGTTTATTTAGCAGTAGGCAAAAAGCAGTTAGAGAAAAATGATTTTTAAAACAACAGTGAATGTATATCTCTCTTACCTAAAGCCCTACCATGGTTTGATGGCAAGCTTCGCTTCTCCAGACAACGGTAATGGGTCTTTGTGTTTGTCTGGTTCCCCCAAACAACTATTGCTTCTCTCTTGAGAGAGTGGATCCCTTTTAAACCTTGCTATAGTTCTTTGGTTCTTCTGTTTTCCCAGGCTTTGGGTCTTCCAATCAAACCAAGTCCTGTAGGCTCAGCAGGAGATTGAGCCAGAGTCCTAAGAGCCATTGGCTCTCACATTGTCCATGAACAACTACCAGCAGGACAGTGGGGTGGGAGGAGGTATTGTTTCATATTCTCTGTGTATATATAAAGTCTGCTGTAGTTTCCACGGTATGCATCCGATGAAGTGAGCTGTAGCTCACGAAAGCTCATGCTCAAATAAATTGGTTAGTCTCTAAGGTGCCACAAGTACTCCTTTTCTTCTCACGAATTTGTTGGGAGATGTTTTATCTTAAGCCATCCTTTTCGTCCTGCCTGTTTTTCCAGACAGTCTTGTTGAGTTAAACTAATTAGTCATACAGTAAGCATCGCAGTAAACAGGACAACATAATTATTCTTAAATTATTACAGAACTAATCCAAATCCATTTCAGTGTCCATCACACATTTCTCTGATCTTACATTTTCCAGCTAGTTAGGAGCAGCCAGATATCTGGGATATTCACAGCTAATACAGAGTACACCCCATGGTGTTCAGTGGCCCAATTTAGGTTCTTCTTTCACTGACACTCTCAGGCGTGAATGAAGGAACAGAAACTTCTTAGTTTAGATGGGGTTGATGACCCAGAGATTACATTTCTTGCAGCAGCTTGCTGCAGCTGTAATTGTAATGACCTTTCAAGTTCAGAAAATATGTAGGCATCTGCATTCAGCAGAATCACCTGAGTATTCTAAAGATGATCACTCAGCACTTGAGTAGCAGACATCAACATACACTATTACATTCATTACAATGCTCAGATATTCTCTTTCTGCCACACAATACAAGAAAGGAAAGGGCTTGATCTTAAAATAAATTAGGAGCAAAATGCACATGCAATCATGTGCCTAATTTGTTCACATAATTACTGCAGTTATGCATTCTGATTGGACAACTGCACACAAAATAACGATCACTGGCCATCTGTGCATCCCCTGTGTATACTGTTAGCCCATATCCCATGTCATCATGTTAAATTCACATGCAAATCAGATATACAGTCTGTTCCTTCTGTTTGTGGGATATGAGGCCTTCACTGTAAGGTACACTAGTAGTGACCACAGGCACTAGGAGGTGCCAGCTAATCTCAATACTGTGTTTATTTCAATAAAAGTTACATCTTGAAGCCTTTAAGGCCAAACAGTTGTCTGAGAGTTTCAATGGTGCTATTGCAAATTACATCTGCAAGGTCGCACTTGAGAGCATATCTGTAGTATTTAGCTATTTAAATATAAAGAATTGACTTTACTCTTTAGGAAGCATCTGGGAGAAGTAAGTTACATGGGCATTGCTCATTTTCACAATACCTGTTTAAATAGTAAACTAAAACCCCGGGCCTATTCCATTTTTCTCTCAATAGTGCTCCTAGCTAAATAAATCAATTATTGATTAGCTTTCCTCTTCTTTCCTCAGATCAAAGAGAAGTCAGTAGAGCTATGTCTACATCGAGTAGCTGAGGATCTAGCCCCAGTATATATAACATACATGCTCAACAAAATGAGCCTGAGTTACTGAATCATAAGAATAATGGAAGTGTAGGACTGGAAGGGACCACAATAGTCTACTCCAGTGGCATGCCCGCAAAGCAGTACTTAAGTAACTAGACCATTCCTCACCTGTGTTTGTCTAACCTGTTATTAAAAACCTCCAATGATGGAGATTCCACAACCTTCCCAGGCAATTTGCCCCAGTGCTTAACTACCCTGACAGCAATTTTTTCCCAATGTCCAACCTAAACCTGCTGCAATTTAAGCCCATTGCTTCTTGTCCTATCCTCAGAGGTTAAGGAGAACAATTTTTCATCCTCCTCCTTGTAACAATATTTTATGTAGTTGAAAACTGTTATCATGTCCCCTCTCAGTCTCCTCTTTTCCACACTAAACAAACTGGATGTTTTCAATCTTTCCTCACAGATCACGTTTTCTAGAACTTTAATAATTTTTGTTGCTCTTCTCTGGACTTTCTCCAATTTGTCCACATCTTTTCTGAAATGTGGTGCCCAGAACTGGACACAATACTCCAGTTATGGTCTTATCAGCTGGGAGTAGAGTTGAAGATTACTGCTCATGTCTTGCTTACAGCACTCCTACGAATACATCCCTGACTGATGTTTGCTTTTTTTGCAGCAGTGGTACACTATTCACTCACATTTAGCTTGTGATCCACTCTGACCCCCAAATCCCCTTTTTGCAGTACTCCTTCCTAGGCAGTCATTTTGTATGTGTGCAATTGATTGTTCCTTCCAAAGTGGAGTACTTTTCATTTGTCCTTATTGAATTTCATGCTATTTACTTCAGACCATTTCTCCAGTTTGTCCAGATCATTTTAATCCTATCCTCCAAAGCACTTACAACCCCTCCCTGGTTGGTATTGTCCTCAGACTTTATGTCCTCAGACTGTATGCCATTATCTAAAACACTGATGAAGATATTGAACAGAACTGGACCTAGGACCGATCCCTGCAAGACCCCATTTGATATGCCCTTCCAGCTTGATGGTGAACCACTGATAACTGTCATTTGGGAATGGTTTTCCAGCCAGTTATGCACGCAACTTATAGTAGCTCCATCTAGGCTATATTTCCCTAGTTTGTTTATAAGAGGGTCATGCGAGACAGTATCAACAGCCTTGCTAAAGTCAAGAGTTTTGTACGCATACAACAAATGTTCATAACTTTCTCAGGGCAAGCTTGTCAGAATAAGGATTGTTCAGTATTGTGATGTCTCCAGCCACAAAGGTGGCTTTGCCTTTTTCTATGAAACTGAAACATTTCTTAGCCAGGGTTTCATGCTTTTGAAAGGAGAGTGTTGTTGCGGGAGAGAATTTGAAAAGTTTGCATGCTCCAGCATACAGCACTGCCTCTTGTTAGGCACTTTGTCTAAAGAGATGGGTGTGATATTCATTTCCATATTGCAAGCTCCAAGGACAAGACACAAAATGAATGGTGGTTTTGCCCTGGAAAACTCCTTGATATTAGCACAGGAGAATCTCAGAACCTCAGCAGCATGATAAAGGAAGTTCTGATTTGCCTCCTCCACACAATATAAACCGGTTGTGCTTTTTATCAATCTCGTTGTTCTGGGTTGGACATACTGCCGCCTTGCATTCAGGTTAAATGTACAGATGAGGCTGAAACAGTAGCAGCAGCACCAAAAACTCAGGCACATGGAAAAGCTTGAGTAAAAGCTGAACCATGAGGCCCAATGAGTTTCAAATGCAAGGGTAGGGGCTTTGATTGGTCACCCTGTTTTTTTCTGTGCCTCCCCCAGATTTTTACCTTCCATTTAGAAACAGCTTCAAACTATGGGGCATGCCCCCCTAGGTGGGTGGGAGGAACGTTCTTGGGGGCAAGCAGCAATGCCAGATAGCTCGGGCCAGCCCCGCATGGTAGGGCTCGGGGAGGGAGTGCCAACTCCACCCCCTGACTCACCTCGTTGGGCCACCCAGCCAGTCTGCGTTGGGGGGTGGAGCACAACCAAAAACTCAAAGGGGGGGGGCAGAGGGGCTCAGTTCAAAAGTTTGAAAACAGCCCCTTTCCCCCCTGAATGTTCTTCTGCACCCCTATAGGGGAACATGTCCCATAGTTTGAAAACCTCTGGTTCTGAGTCACACAGTAGAAAGGAAATGTACACCAATGCATCTGCAGTTTTAATTGATAGATTAAACGTTAATTATATTGCCTGCCACATTTTATGAAATGTGTTTGTTGTTTGCCATTAAAAGATTTTTCTCACGCACCCCCTGACGAGAACTCGCATACCCCTAGGTGTATGTATACCCCAGTTTGAAAACTGCTTTTCAAATCCAATCCACACAAAAAAATGTCTAGCTCAAGTTAAGTAGTGCTTTAAGCTCCAACTAGCTGGCCCATCAGAAGAGGTGGGTTGAAGCCCCAGTGACGTTGACACTCACCAGCTAGTGGTGTAGGTGGGATTGCAACAGCTCAAGTTACAACTACTCATCAGCAGCTAATTCAATCACTCTGTGCTGCAATCAAATAATTTTCTATAATTCTGGTATTGTGTTGATGTGTGGTCACTCTCACAGTTGTGAAGGCCAAACCTATAACTGCATTGAAAAAAGAATTAGATAAGTTCATGGAGGATCAGTCCATCAATGGCTATTAGCCAAGATGGTCGGAGATGCAACAGCATGCACCAGGTGTCCTTAAATCTCTGTCTGCCAGAAGCTGGGAGTGAACAACAGGGGATTGATGACTCAATAGTTCCACTGTTCCGTTCATTCCTTTTGTGGCATCTGGCACTGGCCACGGTGAGAAGACAGGATACTGGACCATTGGTCTGATCCACTATGGTCATTCTTATGTTCTTATGTAGATCACCCTACTCCCCACAGGTGAGGCTCATCTTGTAATCTTGGCTGGTTTGGCCGCAGACTGTTCAGACCATAGGCAAGCCAGGAAGCCACCCAATTACACCCATCTTCTTTCTGAGCCTCCAAAAAGCCTTGTATGTAAGTATTGTGTGCTTGTGATTCTGTGGAGGTGGGAGGTTTGTGAGAAAGACAATCAGAGCAGGGTAAGGTACAGCTGGGTGACCGCTGCTGTCCTCTGATAATCCAGTAGAATTTCACTCTGCCATGAGCACATGTGTGACCATTGGAAGAAGGCTGGAGTGGAGGTGCTGATGGATATAGCCCATGGCAGCAAGGCTTCTGAGAAAGCCATTCCTTTTTTTGGCACATCAGGTAGGTTCCTTGGAATTAGTCTGAACATCAGACCTTCTAGTTGGATCCCCTGAGATCCACTAGGTTGACAAGGGGACAAGATTCCTTTCAAGTCTCAAGATCCACATGGTTAGATCCCAGGCTCCCTGCTCATCTGCATAGTGTTTTCCCCTCCAATGGATTTATCCTTGGGGTAGGAAATGATCTGACTCTGCATCAAGTAGTTAGTTAAATCTTGCTAGCTTTTAAATACAGATGGTAAGATTCTAATCTCCATTAAACCAGTGTCAACTCAGAGTAACTCTAGTGACGGAAGCTGCTTCAGAACTTCACCTAAATAAATGAGATCAGAATCTGACCCAAATGTGTTTGTTATACTTACTGGATGGAATATTTTAATTTCATTAAGACATAAAATAAATCTATTCATTCTGATTGATGAAATAGCCATGTAAACCTACCGCTGTGACATTATATATCACTACTAGCAAGTGTTAGCCTGATTCTTCTCTGTCTTAAAGCGGTAAAACCGCAGTCAGTCTGCTGAAGTCAACGAAGCTATACCAGTGTGAAACTGCAGTGAATGTGAAGAGAGTCAGGCCCTCTTTATTTATATCAACAACCTTATAATTTATCCGCTTTGCCTATCTTTGCCGTATGGCTTTTGATTTACACACAGCTAACTTATGTTCAGTCATACTGAAATGAAGCAGTGTGAATTTTGCACTGTTATTTAAGAAGACATGTATCAATGACTAGTTTGATAAAGCATTTTTTCTGAGTTTATGCTCCTCCTTATCTGTATGCATAGCCATTCTCTTCACCCTGAATATATGAGGGTTAATTTGAGACCAATCTCATGTGGCTGAGGCTCACACGATCCTGGCCACCTGATATTACCTTACTCTTTTTGCATCTCCTGGCATAAATGAGAAACTTGGCCACCTGATATCCCTCTATTCTTTTTCCTGAACCTCCTCGGGTTATTGATATTGCTGTCTAGCAGTACCTGTTGAAATACCAGTAGCACAAGGGTTCTCAAACTTTTTCATTGTGTGCACTACATCTATATAGAAATATTGTCTCGTGGACCAATTTCCCTCTCATGCATGACTGTGAAGACCACCTCCCTCCACTGCATAACATCCTTCTGACAGATACAGCAATCGTCTACATGGAAAAGTAACCTTAGGAAAGCAATTAATGCATTCTTATATGCCTTTAATGTAATTTAGCAGGGAGAGGCAAGCAACAAAGCCAGCACAACTTGATCACTTAGAATTCTGAAGACAATTGTTTATGAACAACTGGTTGTAGCAGATCTCAAAAGGAACAATTCTTAATAAATTTGTTCTTGTGTTCAGAGGCTGACATGAGGAGATTAGTTTATGTAAAGAGGAAGGAGAAACCGGTCAGGGCAAAGAAGTTTGAGGGGATTTTTTAATTATCTACAAAGAGAGATCTTTGTATTCATTATGGTTAATGGAGGGAGTAGGGAACAGATAGAATTGGTGCAGAAATACAAAGAGTTAAGGTAACTGCCACTACTACTGTAAGCTGTAAATACTACCATGATTTACACTATTGCAATCCCATTATTTTCAATAGGATTGCAATGGCTTAACAGAGAGCGTAGTTTGAGTTCATCTCATTTTTCTCATTCTAACCACTTATGTCTGATTTTCAGAGGTGAAATGAGTGCTCAGAGCCTCTGATAATCTGGCCATTTGCTAACATGAGAAAAAATAAAAGATGCCTCCAAATCTATCATACTGATGACTACAGCAACATGTCAATGACAAACTCTGCTTTTTGAATAAATGGCTTGTTGATGTCAGACTCTGAATTGGAGAACAAACCTCTAACAATTTCCACTTGTGTGATCTACTGTGCTATTTCCACTTGGCTTCCTAAACCCAGGCAGGGGTGTGTGTGGCTTTTCCCCTGCAAGTCTCTAGCTCACTTGCAGCCTGAAACAGTAATAGCCATTCTCATTATTTTCCAAAGGTAAGTGTTTTAGTCAATACCCATTCTTGGGTTCTCAAGCCTCAGGTGTGAGAGGTTGGAAGCTCACTAACAAGCTGAGAATTCAGGAATTACAGAAGAGTCACTGCTATACAACTGACGGGTGAAGTGGAAGTTGCCAAGTCCTCAACTACCCAGTTCCTTTTCTTCCTCAGAAGAGACATGAGTTTAACAAGTGTCCACCTTTTATTGAGGGTAGAGTGGAGTGCTTTCTGTTCTAATTAGCGATAGCATCTCTGTTCTGTGTGAGGGTTATTGCTATATGTGGCTTTACAGTGCATGAATAGCCCACCTTACCTTTAACAGCTGACCTTAAAAATGATGAGATAGCCACAGACATCTTATCTCTTTCTGCTTTGCACAAAAGCAGCTTCAGAAAGGAGAGTTTGCTGAGTTGGAGGCTGGTGTCTCTCTCATTTATTTTGTGTTTGAAAGTTCACTGTAGAAAAGATTATTATTCCACTATGACTCCACGGGGAGGGAGGGGGAAATAACACAGGAAAATTGGGCCATGTTTACAAAAAGAGAGAGAAAAGGAATGATATAATGACTGGTTTTACCTGACAATAATAACAGTCAACTTTTGAGCTCTATGTATTTTCAAAGCCTCTGAAGGCTTGTAAGAGGGAAACCTCCCCTGATGAAAAAGAAGGTCCCCATCATAAAGGGTAAGGGATTTTGAACACTATTCAAATAACAGATAAAGAGCTACACCTTGAAAAAAAAGATAAAGGTATTAGTAGCAGAATGAATGGAATCTTGAGAGTTGAAGGATTGTTGCTGGTGGCAAGTGCGTCTGGGGCACCCCAAAGATAATATTTGTTAAGCAAATTACTATGATGGCAACTCTAACATGAGCTTTCACCTTATTACATAGTTTGATACAACTAGATAGACCAGGAACAATATCATATACACTGTTTGCTCAACTACTTCTGTCACATTTGGCTGAGAGATTCCTGTTGCATTAAAAATAAATAAATAAAAAAGAATGAGGGGGAAACATCCCATGGGAATCTAAACAGGCTCAGTGAACATTGTGAACCTGATGGATATGTTACATGACACCCCCCATGGCCAACTGGTCTGTTGTCTACTTAGGAAAGCAATGGGAAAATGACTGTTGTTTGACCCAGGCCTCACATACCGGAAGGCTATGGAAATGTTTTCTTGGAAAATGCTGAAAGGGAATCTCAGGCACAGAATGCAGTCAGAAAAGTGCTCCAGATAAACAATGGACCTTTCAAGCAAACTGTCAGGTACTTGAGAATGTTACTGATGTGTTAAGGTGGATGGATCTTTCAATAAGAGGTGTTGGTATAAAGCCCTGGTGTGTCCATCCTGTGATAAGGGGGACCACAATGACTGTGCAGAATAAATCGACAGGAAAGACTGGGACAAGTAATGGGAGTTGGCATAAGCCAGTTAATAAAGTATGGCAGGAAAACTTTGCATTCTCTGCCACAGGACCAGGAATTACATAGAGAGAAGAATTTAGCAGAAGAAATTGTTTTGTTAAGATGAACCTCTGGATATAGAACCCGGCCCTTGTTGCTGCCGACTCCATCAGGCAGAAAGGATACATAGATATATGATTGAGATAACCCTGGCAGAATGGGAAAACAACCAGAAGAGATGACAGATATCCTCACTCTCTCAGGGCTATCACATTGATTCTGGATGACTCTGTAATCAGAAGGAAACCTTCTTACAAAATATTCCTGGGTCTTGTCTAAACATAGGGGTTGTACCAGCTTAATTTATATTTGTTTTTAAACTGATTTAGTTAAACTAGTGCAAAATTCTGTGTGGATACTCTTATCTGAGTTTAACAGTGGATAGACCCAAAGAAGAGTAATTGCACTAGTTTAATGAAGTTAGTTTAAAAACACATCTTTAGGTAAACTGGTGCAACTTTGTGTGTAGATCAGGCTTTGATCAAGGGGATTCAGTTCAGGAATGAATTTCCAGAGAAAGTCAGACTAATCCGAAGTCTGGCCACTTTGCCAGTATGCTACATGACCTTCCTTTTTGAGAAAGCATTTCCACAATGATGATAGCAACTTAAAATAATTATTCCTTATCCATAGAAGAGAAAACAGCAAAGAAACCAGGCTGAAATCTAGTAGGTGCCCCAAAATGCAGATTTCATTTAAATTGGAAGCACTTAGACATTTTGGTGATTGGGCTACAAGAAAACTTTTGATTAATACATATGTGGTAGGTACAGGAGTGGCAGGATCACACTTATCAGATGTAATATGTCATAGAAAAATTAGTTCAGCTAACATTGTACTGTGAACGTTCACAGGGAATGAATGATCATGGTGGAATATATGGAGATGCGTTAATTCTGGCTTTTTCTACCTTTGGAGTGCTTCAGTTTGCAACTTATTAATTCTTTTAACACACACTCTTTTTAATATGGAATTATTTGTACAACAACATACCATACATATACATGGTACTGCACAGAAATATAAGAGAAAGTTCCTGACCAGTATAAATTAGACATCACACCAGGCAATGCAACTGCAGACAATGGGAAAGCTGGAGAAGAGAAAATTATAAGAGTCTATTTGAGAAAAGACCATGACACTAACCACAGCTGTCTGAGGAAGGACTGAGAGGAAGGAGTGGGTTTTAGAAATATGATCCAGGAAGAAGTGGCAGGATTTGGTAAATTCCTGGATATGATGGGGAAAGATTTTGGAGACCCTAAGGTTGTAGGCTCACCTGATTATGAGGATAGTGGAATTGTCAACAGTGATGGAGACTGGAAGGAAAAGGAAAGAAAAAAAGACAGGTTTCGTTGTTACAAATTAAGCTTATGGAATCAGCTGTGGACATCCCAAATGAGATGTCTGAAGGGCGGGCAGAGAGGTAGATTGACAGTCATCAGTGTTGTCAAGGTTCCTCCCCCACTCTGAACTCTAGGGTACAGATGTGGGGACCTGCATGAAAAACCTCCTAAGCTTATCTTTACCAGCTTAGGTCAAAACTTCCCCAAGGTACAAAATATTCCACCCGTTGTCCTTGGACTGGCCGCTACCACCACCAAACTAATACTGGTTACTGGGGAAGAGCTGTTTGGACACGTCTTTCCCCCCAAAATACTTCCCAAAACCTTGCACCCCACTTCCTGGACAAGGTTTGGTAAAAAGCCTCACCAATTTGCCTAGGTGACTACAGACCCAGACCCTTGGATCTTAAGAACAATGAACAATCCTCCCAACACTTGCACCCCCCCTTTCCTGGGAAATGTTGGATAAAAAGCCTCACCAATTTGCATAGGTGACCACAGACCCAAACCCTTGGATCTGAGAACAATGAAAAAGCATTCAGTTTTTTACAAGAAGACTTTTAATAAAAAATAGAAGTAAATAGAAATAAAGAAATCCCCCCTGTAAAATCAGGATGGTAGATATCTTACAGGGTAATTAGATTCAAAAACATAGAGAACCCCTCTAGGCAAACCCTTAAGTTACAAAAAAGATACACAGACAGAAATAGTTATTCTATTCAGCACAATTCTTTTCTCAGCCATTTAAAGAAATCATAATCTAACACGTACCTAGCTAGATTACTTACTAAAAGTTCTAAGACTCCATTCCTGGTCTATCCCTGGCAGAAACCAGCATATAGCCAGACACACAGACCCTTTGTTTCTCTCCCTCCTCCCAGCTTTTGAAAGTATCTTGTCTCCTCATTGGTCATTTTGGTCAGGTGCCAGCGAGGTTACCTTTAGCTTCTTAACCCTTTACAGGTGAGAGGAGCTTTCCCCTGGCCAGGAGGGATTTCAAAGGGGTTTACCCTTCCCTTTATATTTATGAGAAGTGTAGAGGTGGTAACTGAGACCATCGGAACGATGTCACCCAAGAGACAAGTGTAAGGGATGAAAAGAAGACTGAGGACAGACAACCCTCCCCTCCCCCCGGAAACCTGGAAACATTGAGACAGCAGAGGAAATCTTTGGGAAATATGGCTATATCCTTACATGGGACAGTTCAGCAGCAGGACTAGCAGAACTTGTTCTACAAATAGTTCTGCTGTTGTGTTTGTTTAAGGATCTATTGAAAAGAAAAGAAAAGAAAAGAAAAGGTGGACCAAATCATTAATGTGAAATTTGTGTACCTTCTGAACCCAGAGGTGTTGTGAAGCTAGTGAAGAGGTCAGGTATTTTATCTGACCGGCCACCATGCTTTTTGATTGACCTAATTTCAACAAGAAGTCCACTCAAATGCAGTAATTATAGAACTGACTTGATAGCAGCAGACATTTATGCCAAAAGCACCACCCAATTGGGAGCTTGAAAATAACATTTCTTTCCCTATTGATTTTTGCCTTTAACATTAAGGGATGACTGATTTCTCCCCCTGCTCCCTCCCCCTTGTGGGTGTGGAATTTTGTCAGAATGGCTCCTCTGTTTGTGTAGTGAGGGGCCACACTTCCCCCACCTTCCTTATGCTTTGATGGCTGGAATTAGAAACTTACTGGCTCTGGGGGTCTAGTACAACAGTTGTACTAGAGCCCCAGAGAGCACTGTCCCCCATCTCAGTAGAGAGAAGTCTGAGCTGAAAAGTTTGGTTCTGAATCTGAACTTCCACAATGTTACCCACTAAAATGAAAGAGACTACTCAGTGTGTAAAGTTAAGCATGCGGATAAGCCCTTGGAGGATTGGGGCCTAAATTCTTACATGACATGAGCAATGGTCACAAACAATAAAGAATGGGTGTAATGATAAGGCTTTTTCCTGTAGCCATATTGTAAGACCTAAGGCCTTTGTCTGCAGCCATATTAGGAGAGCAGCAGCCATGAGCTAAGAAGCAGAAAGTCGCATCCTCACATTCCATCTAAGTTACATTAAAACAATGTAATATCCGGCTGTTAAGAAGGACATCCTGTCCTAATAGCACCCACTATCACCAGATAAAGAAACAGATCTTAAGATGGTTTAAGAAAACTTAGTTTGACAGCATCCTGTCTGTCAAGAAATTACTTATCAATAGTTGTGGTTGTGAAATCCTCATTTCTTTATTGTTTTATCTTTATGGTCCCTACTTCTCTATTGTTTGTCTGTATGATCTCTGTCTGGTTCATTGATTGTTTCTGTCTGTTACATAATTAATTTTGCTAGGTGTAAATTAATTAAGGTGGTGGGGTATAAATGGTTAGAGAATTTTGTTACAGTATGTTAGGATTGGTTAGTAAAATTTTAGTAAAATGATTGGTTAAGGTACAGCTAAGCAGGACTCAAGTTTCACTATATAAATTGGGGTCCAAAAGGAAATTCTTGGGAACCAACTCCACAATACAGCTCCAAGAACAGAGCTGCAAGACCTCAATGCACTGCCAACGACACCGTGCAGAAACTGGAGTCCCCCAGATGACCTGATCCTGACTGGTCATCAAGAAAAGTTAATCTGTCTCATTGGGAGTGGTGAGCATTGTATGTGTAAGCGTATGCATTCTCTTTTGGTAATTGTTAAATAAATAGAGGTTTAAGTACAATATTACTGTATAAGGCTCTTTCACTGGTAAAAGATCCCACAACTCTGCAGCGTGTAAAGTTACACCCTGTGCCCATGTAAGGGTGGGTGCCCCTAGTGTGTACGAGTAATAGAGAATTTTGTGTGGGTAACAAGGGGGTAGCTAGAAGTGAGGACAAAGTTTATAATGATATGGTTATCTGGTTACTTGCTGTAAAATTGGTAATGTACAAATGTAGAACACCAGTTTGTTTCAGATTTAGGGTTGGTCACAACTGGACCTAAACTGCTTGTGGGAGCGGCTTTGTTGCAAATCCCTGTGTGAATTTTTCACATTTTGAAAAATGCCAATGAGCCTTTGTTAGTTAGCATGGAGCTTTATGTGATTCATGGAATTCCATAAATCATTCAATTCACCAGTATTTCAGTCATTGTTTGTCACTGCAGTATGTAAAATATATAACTAAAGAGACACTGGATGTTTTTTTGTTTGTTTCCAAAGTATGTCCAGAGAACTTTCTGTGGGTACATGTACAGCAATGTAGAATTTGAAAAATATTGGTTTCCAAGGAATTTGTCAATATGGGATTCTTTCCAATGGGCTGGTCAGACAATGCCTGTAGGAACACATTTGCTGGCAGAGATTTAACATAAAAAATGATCAGTGGTCAGCATGATGTTGTTAATGAGTGCATGTCAATGTATGAGGAGAGGCTGAGGGAACTGGGATTGTTTAGTCTGCGGAAGAGAAGAATGAGGGGGGATTGGATAGCTGCTTTCAACTACCTGAAAGGGAGTTCCAAAAAGGATGGATCTAGACTGTTCTCAGTGGTAGCAGATGACAGAATGAGGAGTAATGGTCTCAAGTTGCAGTGGGGGAGGTTTAGGTTGGATATTAGGAAAAACTTTTTCACTAGGAGCGTGGTGAAGCACTGGAATGCGTTACCTAGGGAGGTGGTGGAATCTTCTTCCTTAGAGGTTTTTAAGGTCAGGCTTGACAAAGCCCTGGCTGGAATGATTTAGTTGGGGATTGGTCCTGCTTTGAGCAGGGGGTTGGACTAGATGACCTCCTGAGATCCCTTCCAACCCTGATAATCTATGATTCTATGAACTGTGCTTATTATTAATTTCTGATAGCATCCAAGTGATTCATGGATTCCTTTTTAAATTTACAAATGCAACTAGAGAAATATTCTTAAAAGAAATGGCTAAATGATTCCTTTTAATTAGTCCAATCCTTAATCGCAATAATCCCAAACAAGGAGAAAAAAAATGAGGCTTTAGGAAACCATCTAGTGATATTTTCACAGGAACTGTGGTATAACTGAGTGGTTTTCAAACTGCAGGTCTCGACCCAGTACAGGTCTCAGAACATAAGGCAGTGAGTAATGACGGCTCTGGTCAGCAACACTGACAGGGCCATTAAAAGTCCCATCGGCAGTGCTGCCTGGCAAGAAAGACTAGTTCCTACCTGTTCTGACACAGCGGCCAGCAGCAGGTCCAGTTCCTAGGTGGGTGGGCCATGGGGCTCTGCCCGCTAACCCCACCCCGAGCACCAGCTCCCATTGGCTGGGAACCAGCTGAGCTGAGGGGCAGTGCCTGCGGGTGAGAGCCATGCAGAGCTGCTTGCGCACCTCCGCCTAGGAGCCGGACCTCCTGCTGACCGCTTGCGGGGCGCAGCGCATCCACGGTGCCAGGACAGGTAGGAAGCCTGCCTTAGCACCCCCACTGCACCACTGGCTGGGAGCTGCCCAAGGTAAGCCCACACCCCAACCCTGAGCCCCAATCCCTTGCCCCAGCCCTGAGCCCCCCCCAAACCTGGAGCCCCCTCCTGCACCCCAAACCCCTCATCCTGAGCCCCACACCAGAGCCTGTAACCCCAGTCCAGAGCCCTGACCCCCTCCCACATCCCAAAGCCTGCTCCAACACCCTGAACCCCTCATTCCTGGCCCCATCCCACAGCCCTCACCCCCACGCCCCAGCCCTGAGCCCCTCCCACACCCCAAACCCCTCATCCCCAGCTCCTTTGGGTCGCAGGCATCAACAATTTTTTTTAACTGGGTCTCTAGAAAAAAAGTTTGAAAACCACTGGTATAACTGACTCTCTCTGGCACTCTATGTGTTTGTGCATGAGTGTTCTTTGCATTCAGGGTCAGCATGACTTGTATAGCAAAGTTATCAGTCATTGGGAACTGGACCACAGCCAGATCAGCTTTCAATTTTAAACAAACTCAGGCAGCCATTAATAGGGCTGTAGTATGTGCTTGAGGTCCCAGAAAAGCCCTCTCATAGACCAGTGTACTGTATGGGTTTCTGTTATATATGACGAGCTTCTCTACTGTCAATTACATGAAACGCAGCTGAACTACTCAACGGTGATTCATAATATTGCACTGAGCTCCCCAGTAGATAGTGCTGTTGGGACACTGTGACCTAATGTACAAATGAAACTATTTCAGGTAGCTAACTGGCAGCCTGAGGATCTCTGAAAGCCTTAAGCCATACTTATGCCATTTTTGCTCCCCATCCTGTGCTGCTCCAACTTGGACACAGCCTAGTATCAGGGCCGCTATCATACGCAAAGGTACAATTTCAAAAATTGTAGTGCCATAGTAGTGCAATTTCAAAAAATGTTTCACACAGGGAAGTGTGAAGAGGTGAGGATTTTCTAAGGAGATGGCTCTGAAGTGAAAGCTTGGATCCAGAGACCTGTAGACTTTGTGGTAAGTGTAAATCAGGATCTAAATTTATTAACTACCCTCTATCTCTAAACAAAGGGTAAAAAAGCACCTCCCATCAGAAGATCCTAAATTTGGGGAAAATTCCGTTTCAGATCTTAACTTTGTAGCTCAGACCTCTCACAAAATCCCCTTATTTCCAAGATCAACCACCACCACCTTGGTCAGTTTGGGTGGAATTGAAGCATTGGTAAAATACAATGAAAACAATATGACAGTTTGATCAAGTCTATTATTTACCCATGTGCATGTATCCTATCCCCTAAACCAAAATACCCTCCCCTTAAGGAAAATACTCTTCAAGACCCAAAGTAATATTATACTTTAAATCTGTGCTGCACTCCACAGCTGACACAAAGCCTCATTCATTATCTGAACAAATTTGTACAACACATTCCTTCCTTGAAAAGTATGAATGATAAGAATTGCCCATTCCTGGATCTGTGGTCACAGTGTGTGATGGGTGGCAGTTGAACATATTAAGTGGTCTGGTGTTCAGAGATCCTGAGCATCCTCTTAAGTCAAGTACAGCTGCAAGTTCCATCAGTACCATTAGGTGCCTGCATATGGATTTAGGAGCCTAACTTTAAGCACCCAGATTTGAGAAGTTAAGACTATAGTTCTAAAGTTACTTAACAGTGTCCCCAATATGAGGCATACACACGCATCTGCTGAGCTGATATAGGAGTCCCTAATATATCTCACCATTCTCTTAAAACCAGTTCCTTTTTAACCACTGCTGCTGCAATGTTGCAGCAATTCTTCTCAGCTCCAGTCTCTTTGCTGTGTTCCTTGATATTTCTTAGTGGTGGGTTTCTGCCTTCTGATTTATCAAGATTTCCTATCCTAGTTTTTTTCCTACATAAGGAGGGCTAGATTCAATTACTCTTGTTTATTCTGCTTGCCTCTCTGGTGTTCAAAGAGGTTTTTTGCTGCAGAAACCATCAAAGCCTCTAAAGGTACAGGAATTCAACAGCCCCTTTTTAAATTCACTCTGCACAAGCAGAGAATACAGGTGTCCACATTAAAAACCTTCATTATTGTTTTAAGTGATTATATTTGATGTTAATTTATTGTAAGTTTGGCTCTAACAGTGGTCTGTCATTTAATAAACACTTTGCCTTGATATTCCATTTATTATTGTAGATCAATATAGGAGCGTGAAATCTCATTTCATTAACGCAACTTCATATACTCTATTGGAGGTATCTCCCTGATGTTACAAGAGTGTTGTCTCATCTGGGGAACAGTGGTGTAACAGGATGGTAGTGTTTTTTCATTGACCTACCCTACTAGCTGGAAGCCTACAGGAAGGTGCTGACTAATTTCTCATTGTGGCAGGTGTGGCTTGTCTATTCCCTTTCAGGTCTAAGGTAACAGAAGCTCTTTTTCTGGAGGGATCTAAGTTTTGGGACATAGCTCTTTTCAAAGAAAGCTTAGGACAACCAAGCTTAGAGGGAAAACTTAGGCTGAAGTTTATGTTTTTGTTTTTGGAGTTATTAATATTCATATCCCAGCAAGACAGAAAGTTTGCACAGAATATAGTAAGGCAGCAGAGGTAAATTGGCATAGCTTCACTGTAGTCAATAGAACTACACTGTTTGACACCAGCTGAAGATCTGTTCTGCTGAGTGTGGACCATGTCCAGAGCAGGGTGGGAACTCTGCCTGCTTACAGGTTGTCTCTTTTGTTTTGTAGTTTTCTCACACATTCCTTTCAGAAGATAGCAGTCTCTTAATATAAGGATAATTCCTGATGATATATATTAATTTATAGAGGATGACAGAAATCAAACAGAACAATTCTAAAGGAGCATTGAGTGAACAGGCAAAAAAGAAAAAAATAAATAAATAAACCCTGAATGCTACACACTGAAAATGTATTTCTAAACTGATAAAATGTACCACTCGTCTTAGCGGAAAATTTCCAAGCAACATTTCTATAGTTAGTGTAAAGCATTTCAGATGTCAAACATCGAAAGTGAAAAAATCCTATATACATATTTAGCTTTAACCTAGAGCTTACTCCAAAATTTGATCCTGTTTATTTGCAATAGCATATGTTCTCTGTGAATTTTTGCATGTAACTATAAAAAGCTGAGAAAATTTAAGCATTTGTTCTTAGTTATTTGTAGTATGTTTGCTATCACAATGAAGAATCTGTATACAGTATGTAAACAGTGAACGTTAATTAGCTGATGTTTTACAGAGTTATGAAAACAAAAAGATCTAACACTGTACTTACATTTAAGAAAGGAGAAAAAGTGATCCAAGCAATTACAGAACTTCGTCTAACCTGATTGGTATGCAAGACTTTAGAACAAATTGTGAAGGAAAGAATAATTACATTTGTGGTGGATGGAAAAAGGGATGTAATGCAATGTGGATTTGTCAAAGGTAGATCATGCCAGACTCACTCGATTTATTTCCTTGAGAAAATAATTGATTTTTTAGATAAGGTAAATGTCGTAGATGTAGTATACTTGGACTTCAGCAAAGTAATTTCTCAAATGGGAAATTATTAGTTAAATTAGAGAAGATGGGAATTAGTACAAGAATTGTAAGATGGATAAGAAAAAAGGGGAGAAGGCAATGGGTTGTGCTGAAAATTGAACTATTGGATTGGAGGGAGGTTACTAGTGGAGTTCTTCAAGGACTGCTCTTGGGACCAACTTATTCAATATTTTTATTGATGACCTTGACCCAAAAAGTAGGAGGGTGCTAATGAAATTTGCTTATGTTACAAAGTTGGGGGGCATCGTCAATACAGATTAGGATCAGAATATTATACAGGAAGATCTGGATGACCTTGAAGGCTGAAGTAACAAAAATGGGATGAAATTCAATAGTGCAAAGTGTAAGGTCATGCTCTTATAATAAGAGCATGGTCTAATAATAAGAATCTCTGCTACAAGCCAGGGCATCATCAGTTGGAAGTGAGGAAGAGAGATCTGAGTGTGTTGGTTGATCACAGGATGACGATGAGCCACCAATGTGATATATCTGTGAAAAAGGCAAATGTCTTCCTAGGATTTTATTAGGCAAGGCATTTCCAGTAGGGATAGAGATGTATTAATGCCATTGTACAAGGTGCTGGGAAGACCTCATCTGGAATACTGTGTACAATTCAGGTCATCCAAGTTAAAGAAAGATGAATTTAAACTGGAACAGATGCAGAAAAGAGCTACCAAGATGACCAGTGAAAGGGAGGGCCTATGTTATGAGAGGCGACTGGAAGAATTTGGCTTGCTCAGCTTAGCAAAAAGAAGGCTCAGAGGGGACATGATTACTCTCTATAAATATCCTGGGGGGTAAACACCAGCAAGGGTGAAGAACTATTTAAACTCAAGGACAATGTTGGCACAAGAACAAATGGGTATAGATTGGCCATGAGCAAATTCAGACTGGAAACTGAAAGAAGGTTTCTAGCTATCAGAGGGGCTAGGTTCTAGAACTGCCTTCCAATAGGAGTTGTGGTGCCAAGAATTTAATTAGTTTTAAGAGGGAGCTGAATAACTTTATGAGTGGGATTGTATGATGGGGTTGCTTGTCATGGCATGGGGCAGGGATCAGCAGCCCTGTGGGTCTCTTCAGATTTATGTTTTAGGTTCCTAAAGCTCATGCTTCCCTGCTTCATCCTGTCACTTGTAAGCATCAGGAAGGGGTCTCCCCAGTGTATTCTGGGATTTTTTTGTCTTCTTCCTCTGAAGAATTAGAGATGGGCACAGCTGGAGATGGGACACTGGACAGGATGGGCCAGTGTTCTGTGGTGGCATTGAGCATTCTCTCTCTCACATGCTTAGCTGGCTGGTTCTTGCTCACATTCTCAGGGTGTAACTGATTGGCATATGTGGGTTCTAGAAGGAATTTTTGCCCAGGTCAGACTGGCAGTGACCTTGGGGTTTTTTCACCTTCATCTGCAGCATGGAGCATGGGTCACTTGCTGGGATTACCTGGTATATCTCACTTAATCAATTCTTTGCCATTGCAGAGGCCTAAGGCATTGGTGCACCTCAATGCCTCCCATTCTCTGACTGTGGCATATAATAGTTTAACCTCCTGTGGGCTATAATATTGTGGTCTAATTTTGATGGGTTTAGTGTGCAGGTGCTGGGTTGTGTTGGTGCCCTATGGTATACAACAGGTCAGACTAGATAATCTGGTGATCTCTTCTGATCTTTAACTAAATGCTATGAATGCTAAGATTTATATTTATTTATTATTACTATCAATACATTATTCAGAGGTTTAGATTATTACCAAATATTAAATGTCTTACTGATAGAAAACAAAACATAAAATATACATTTCTTCATGTCATTGTACTACATTTTTATTGCATAAAGTGCACCTTCCAAATATGCATACCTTTTGAGAGAAGAAATTCATTAATGGGCAGAAACAGAAGGGGAAAAAATGCAGGGACCTTTAATGAGAATACATTACCCAAAATCAAATCTCTTCTCCATAAAGAACAGAAACATTGAGGTCCTTAGAATTCTTGGGCCATATAGGTTTGATTATAATATATCTAACTAATTCTAATAATCCATGGTGAAGCTCTAGGAATCTACATGGTTTCAGACACCTGCTTAACATACTAGATTGTAACTAAAATTTTCACTTCTAGCTTCAAGATGTGAACTTCTAACCCAGAGCTAGATCAGAAGAACTTCCTCAAAGTTTGTGTGTACATATGTATGGGAAATTTGGCTTCAGGCCAATCACTACCTGTAACAGGGCCCCCTTGTAACCTGTGGTACAGAACATGTGCTCTGCATGAGATTGAGTAAAAGGGATCTTCTTTATGTGCTTTGTCAGGTAAACTTTTTTATTTATAACGTTGTGCAAATTCTGCCCCATTGTGTAGGCATTACACTATCACATTTAGTCATGTTGTTAGATAATATTATTTCTGCAGAACTCTTACCTTATTCAATATGCAAGATGGACAGAACTCAGTGAACAAGGCACCTGATCAATATTTCTTTTTATCCTCATTGTTCAGTGTTGAGCCCCGTGTCTTATTTACAGTGCACTCGATAAGATTTTTTTTCTTTCTTTCTTAACAGACTTTTCTATAGCATTCATCACCAATACTATCTGAGTGCCTCATAAAAGTTAATAAATATATCCTCATGTCGCCTCTGAGAGGTTGGAAAGTGTTATTTATCTCCATTTTACAGATTCAGAACTAGGAATAAATAGATTATATGAGTTGTCTGAATATAAGAACAGCCATACTGGGTCAGACCAACAGTCCATCTAGCCCAGTATCGTTTCTCTGACAATGACCAGTGCCAGATGCTTCAGAGGGAATGAACAAAACAGGGCATTTCTGAGTAATCCTTCCCCTGCTGTCCAGTCCCGGCTTCTGGCATTTGGAGATTTAGGGACATCTGAAGCATAGGCTTTGTGTCCCTGACTATCTTGGCTAATAGCCATTGATGGACCTCTCCTTCTGAGATCACCTCACACAGGAAATCTGTAGTAGATGCAGTAACAGATCTCCTGAGTCCAATCCTGTGTCTTACTTATAAGACCATTTTACCTCTTACAGTGGATCCCTGCTTATTTCGCTACAGCTTCTGCAATAAAGGACACAGAGATGTTGCAGACACCTGCCTTATTATTGATGTGCCATGCAAGTAATGCAGGGATGCTCTGGCTCTCAGACTGATTCACTACACAACTTTCCTTTATAAATTATCCCTCATGCACACTGAATGAGAATGAGGTTCTGTGCAAAATAATATTAATCATGTAATTAAAGATTGTATTGTACAACATACACCTAAAGCACAGTTATTTCTCAACCTTTTGGGGTTTCATTTTGGATCCATAGATTCTTTTAATGTATGTTATATGGAGTTTCCTTTTTTAAGATAAAAAAATGAAGAAACAAAAACATTCCATCACGTTACTCCTTTCTAGCGCAGAAGTAGGATGTACAATATGTATTGTGCAATATAGAACACTTGTATCATTCTGTGATAGGGGTTCACCCCACACCAGCATGGAAGGGTTTAAAAGCAGCTTGGAGAGGCTGTGCAGGGAGCAGCCAATCGAAGAGAGGCTGCACGGAGCAATCAGTCAGGGCTGAGCAGGCTTACATAAAAGGAGCTCCTGAGCCAGAGACAATCAATTGCTGCAGGGAGCCCAAAGAGAGAGGACTATGTCCCTAGTGGGCTGCAGGAAGGTAACACCTTGGACAGAGCAGTTGCCTGCAGGGACCAGGGGAGCAAGAGGGAGCTCATGGCTGGCTGCTGGGACTTGCAGGCTCGAGGCTCTGAGAAGAAGGTGAAGAAGGTGCTGGGATCGCAGGGAAGTGGCCCAGAGAATTGAAGCAGTATTGGCAGAAAAGTTGAGGAGAGGCAGCAAGAGGCTTCTATCTACAGAGTAGTGGATGGACCCAGGTCCCTGCGCCCCTCCACTTGCCACTGGGGAAGTGGCTGGACTATAAAACTGGGAGATACTTCTCCCCGGAAGGGGGAAAACAGGGATGGTGGCATGGCTGGAGGGCCGAGTCATGAAAAGGATGCTGAGGTTCCTGGGCTGAGACAGGTCTGCAAGTGGAGAAGGCAGTGGTTGAGGCACCACCAGGACAGGCTGCACTGAGTTACTACAGAGATTTTTTCCCCCAGGTGTCTGGCTGGTGGGAAAAATGCTCCCACATGCTCAGGGTTTAACTGATTGCCTTAGTTGGGGTCAGGAAGGAATTTTTCCTCCAGGTCAGAATGGCAGAGACCCTGAGGGGGATTCACCTTCTTCTGCAGCGTGGGGCATGGATCACTTGCTGATTTGAACTAGAGTAAATGGTGGATTCTCTGTACTTTTCAGTCTTTAAATCAAGATTTGAGGACTTCAGTAACTCAGCCAGAGGTTATGGGCCTATTAAAGAAGCGGGTGGGTGAGGTTCCACGGCCTGTGATGTGCAGAAAGTCAGACTGGATGATCATGATGATCTCTTCTGGCTTTACAGTCTATGAATCTGTGAGCAGATCTGCCTCGTTCTGAATTCACCTTCACAAAACATGTTCTGCAATACCTCACCTATAAAATCTGAAATTCCACTCTGCTTAGTTAAGCAGACCAACCAAAGGAGCCCGAGGCATCATCTAGTCAGTGTGCAGTGACAACAGAATTTTAGGAGATCATTACTTTTTAATTGTTTATCAGAATCCAGTGCACACATGCAGAATACATTTTTAATCCCTTATAGCTCGGCCAATTCAAACTTTGCAACAAGAAGCACATCTACTATTTATGAATTATGTCTCTGTCAAACCTACTGTCCCCATTCCACTGAGGTGCTAGAGTGATTTTAAAAAGATCAGAATGTTTTAATCCTTCAGCTGACAAAATGTCACTTTTCCCCTTTATAAAACGCAGCAAAAATCCACTCCTAGGCAGAAACCAGGTATGAAACAGATTTCAACCAGAAAGGCAAAATGTTGTGAAAGTTATGACCAACCAAAATGACCCTTAATACTGGAAATGTTCAGCCAATCTTAACAATAGGTAGTGCTAGTTACACTGCCTATAACAACATCAGACTCACACTTAACTCTTGATCTTGTTTTTTTTTTTCCGTGCACCAGTACTATTTTATGGGTATTCTAACTGTATGACTATTTCAAATAGTGCTACAGTGATTTTTGTCTTTATTGACAATACGACTGTACAAGTCTTACTGCTGATTGAACATGGTTTGGGGGGGGGCTAAAAGGGGGGAGGGAGGCACAACTTTTATCCATAATGCAATGGAAGAAACAAGTAAATAAAGCCTTTTGTACATGATTTATCAGTGATGTAAAAACCTGTAGAGCTATACATCCTGTACGAGGAAATAAGGAAAGAATATTTTGTTTAGCAGTTTCAGAACATCTGTTTTTAAGGGAATTAAGATTGTGAATCACAGTTGAAGATAATGAAGATCAACTGCCCGCAGGAGCCTGCGTGAGAACTTATTAGAACAGGGGAATTGATTCCTTGTCAATTACTTATGGCAAATATTCCCTTAAGAAACATGTTTTTTATTTGAAAGCAATCAAATCCAACCACATTTTCCTGCTAACTGACTAAATGTTTTCTGTTTTGATTTCTACTGAATAGGCCAGTAGAAGAATTAGCCCTTCTCTTTGTACCAGACCTACAGATAAACTGCTTTTGACACACTTCCAGTTATTCGCCCTTCTCCTTACTCTGGAATGATAGGGCAACATCAGTAGCCCGAGTCTTTCCACATCTAGATGACAAATTGAATGTCAATCCTTGTAAGACTTAAGAGGGCCACAATTTGTGTAGACTTATATGCTTTGCGATACTTTAATGTGGTTCCACTGTGTGAAAGTCAGCAAAGAACGTGTAACCCAAATACTTTTAATTCTATGCTATAGAATATAGATAACATTGCGGTCTTCAAGAGGAATTCTACTCTTACAGGCATGTTGTAAGGCTGGAGAAGCATGGTGGAATATAATGAGTACACAGGGAGATTCAGACATGCATAGCAAGGTTTTCTTTGCTGTAGTCACAATAATATTTCTGTTCACTAGTCCTCATGATTATTTGATAATACTTACCTGTTTCTGTCTGTGACGAGCATTGTTGAGCTATATAAGCATGCTTGAATTTGTCCCTGCAGAAGGCATGGACTGCTTATGGCAGGTACATTTATTCCAAAGCAATTCTCCCTGAGAAACTGCTACCTTAAAATTTGCCATGTTCAGTAAGACCTGTAAGAATTAGAGGCAGATTTAACTTGAGCAACCAGCTTTTATCAGCTAAAGTTCCAAGATTTGTGTTTGTACATCAAAGTAACTTGCTCCCATCACAGTTCAAATAGGCATTATTTCAGGGAAGTTTGTGGCCTGTGTTATGCAGGAGGTCAGACAACATTATCAAGTGGTCCCGTCTGGCCTTAGAATCTATTAATCACCCCTCATTCCTGTCTTTAGCATTTGTACGCCTGTCCCCCTCTGCCAAGTACTGCAGTGGCTGGATGAGTCATAATAGTGAGGATTACAAATAAATAAACAAAAACAAAACAAATAAGTGTTTTGGAAAGGATATAAACTGTCATGTTTCAGGGTGTAAGACAGCTTCTAATGAATGGCGGTTAGGAGTAAAAACTTTCCCGGTGGGCAGGTTATTCCATAACTGGCTACTCCAATATTTCTTGCATCTTCCTCTGAAGTGTCTGATATTGGCCACTGTCAAAGATGGATCACTGATATGATCAAATGTGGCAAAATGACCCAATTCTTTATGAGAAACGGATGCTGAGGAGTAACACTTTAATGTTAAATTATACAGGAAAGGGGTATTCTTGCTTATGCTACACGAAGTTTCTGTGCTTCTTGTGCAAGATCAGTCTTGTCTCCAGTATATGGCCTCAGGAAGTGATGGAAACCATCTTGCTGGTTTGACAAGTGCTGTATCATCTCCCCCGAATATATATTGGCCCATGATTTTTAATCAACGTTTAGCCTTCTAAAAATAACTTGCATCTGTTACAATTCAGATGTGAGCTGCACCTGTGATTTCTCTTCCAGTATCTCTGAGGGCACTTCTTTCAAGTGTTAGACCTAAACCTGCAGCTCACTCACAATGGAACCCTATAGTTCACCTAACTTTTAGACTGCGGCGCCGGGTTACTGAATCCCCTGTTCTATCAATCATGTTATTCCAGCAGGGCCAATGGTGCTCAGGCCCTGCTATACACTTCTCTCCTGGAGCTGTGACTGGCTGATAAATGCAGTCACTTCGGACAGCTTTTTAAAAAACAAGTATGATTTATTTGATCATAGGAACTTAATAAGCAGAGAGAAAGGAGTTAAAATAACAAAAGCCTACATGCATATTGTTTGTCTTAACCTTAGCCCTTCATTGTCAGTTTAAGCAAGTTCTGCTTATCCCAGACACCCCCAGCCAATACACTGGATGAGACTGATTGACTCTTGGACATTCTTACACCCTAGTCAGTATCTCCTCCCTCCCCTCAACACATAGGCTGGTGATTTATCTATTCCAAAGTTCCTTTGTTCAGAGTTCCCACCTGAAGATCCCTTGGGGTTTTGAACAGGACACATGAACTTGAGCTGACTGTTTTCTGAGTATTTCCAGCCGGTTTTAGAGGTACTCTTCACACAATGGATTCCTGGTATTGTCTTTCTGAGGACCAGGCAATTGATTATGTCCACAACCATTGTTTTTGAGTTCCTCCTGGATTCAACCCTCAACAACCTTTTAGCCAGCAATACCATAATCACCCAATCCACAGATACATAGAAATAGGTATAGATATGACTTTCATAACATTTAATACATAATTCCCACATTCTTCACCATACCTTTGTGTTTGTTATGGTTAAATAAGGCTATCTGTATAGTGTGGATATTTGTACAGATTAGCAGAGAACCATATAGAATGGGCTACCATGGTGGCACACCTACAGTAATGCAGATTCCACAGAAGAAGATCTGTATAATGTAGATTTTACTCTCTAAATTACATTTAACCAGTGTTCAGGAACTGAAAATCTTCTGGCCTGGTTAAGTGATAGGTTTACAGTCCAAGGGCTTATTTCTTGATCTGGTAGATCTCAAGATACCAGACCTAAAATGGAAACATGTAGAATTTTGATTTTAAAGATGCCTAAAATTAATATTATTTTTTTCTTTTCACTGTGAGATCCATATGGTTGCACTACTGGTATTAGGCAGTCTGGCCTTACAGAGAGACTGGTGAGACATATATCAGGAAACATTTTAAAAACTCTCTAAGTGCCCTATCCTTTAAGGTGTTGAGTGTCCTCAATATAGTTAGGCATAGAATGTGCGCTACATTCTATAGAGCCACTTACATACCACATGGCAAGATTGAGCCCATAGCTACACTGCATTTAGGACAAAATTTGTTTATTAAAATATGGCATGGCAGATATGTACCGTACTATGGTAATAGGAGAAGTTAATTAAAGTTAAGAATCTGCCACATAACATTTAAAGTTCCAGAAAGACATTTACTGTGAATCTGATTATACTGACATAATGCATTTAAATCCTTGAAGTAATTCAAATGCAAAGAAAAATATTCAACATAAATATGAGCTGTTTATGTGAATATATTATTATTACACATAATGGGGCTGTTGTGTGTGGTTTAGAAATGAAATAAAGCCTGCAGTGCTATATACCCTGTATGCAAAATGATTACAAATAATGTTATATCATTTCCTTGTTGCAGCACCAGTGCATCTGCTCTTAGGAAATCAGTAGCATGCATTAGAATTGTAGATAGTGAAGATTTACTGCCCCCAGCTGTCTGTATATGGATTTTATTTGATTAGGAGGATCACTTCTTTTTGATTTGCCTGAAGCAACATATCCCTCAGGAACTCATTTCTTTTTTCTGTAAAAGAAATCAGACTCTGGACTTTTATCTTAGATGTCTAAAGCCTTTTACTTTGTTTTAGGATGTACAGTACATAAAAGATATCACTGCAAGTGCTGGAAATAATTAAAGATCATGTCCATCAAAATCAGTACAATATTCTTTGAAGAATCTAACCACGGACCCAAAAAATGAACTAAATTGTAACCAAGAGAGTTTGTTTCTGTTTAATTAGTGATAGGAAAACTCAGTTTGATTAATATCTAATTTGCCTAAGTGTAGTGGGTTCGAAGGTTGCAGCTGGACCAGAATGGTGTTCTTTCTGTACAGTTAAAAGACTGAAAACAGGAACACACAAGAGTCAGAAAGGAAAAAGATAGAGACCAGAAGAAGGGGTTGGGGGCGGGCAACGGGAAAGAGAGAGTATGATAAAAGCACAGAAAGGAGGGTAGAGAAAAACACTAAAGAAAAATGAAATGCAGTCTATAAACTGGAAGGAGTTCACTTTTGATGTCCTAGATGTTTGGGATGGGTTGGGCAGATATTATAACCTTAGTACAGAGTGTACCACTGAACAGTGTGTGTTATGTGTCCCCTCTGTACTGTGTCAGTTACCGAGGCTGGTGCTTAACTCAGACTGTGGAGACCAGGGGCTAGAGCCACAAAAGGGACATAGACTCATCATGGCAATGCCTAACATTTAGGTGCCGTGCCTCCTAATGGAATTCTCAGTCCATATTTAGGCACCTATGGGCCCTATACAATGCACAGGGGGATAGAGGCACCGAAGGGTTGGATCCACAAAATCCAGCATGCACAGTGGGGAGCCGCCTAAGATAGCCAATAGGAAATGCTTCAGAACAAAGGGACAGAGGTGCCTAATTCCAGGGCAGAGGGAGGCATCTCCTTCTGCTTGGGATTCACGCTGTGAACTCTCTCCTGGAGTTCGGCACCTAAGCCCTTTATCACACAAATGAGAAGGTGGTGTACTCCCTTATACACTTCTGTTAAAGCTGTTCTACCATGTTAAATACTCACTGGTGCGGACACAGAGTGAGAAGAACTCTATAGCCCAATGGTTAGGGCACTCACCTGGAAGGTGGGAAATCCAGATGCTAGTCCCCCTGCTCAAATGAATATTCAATGATTTATACACAGTGGAATAGCTTCAGCAGGAGAGACTGAGGCATATCCCATATCTCAGTGGTTAGGGCACTTTCTGGGGAGGTGAGACCAGGTTGAAACCTATGAGGTAGAGGGGGAGTCAATTTATACCATGGCTACCTGTCCTGTCTAACATTACTCCCCCTGCCGACATGCTGAAGTGCTGCAACATTTCACAAAGCTCAGTGAATCCAGGAAAACAGATGTCTTCCTATTCATCAAGACCTTGACAATGCCCCCGCCCCCGCAAAGTCTTAAGTCCCACAAGCCTTTCTGGGAACATTTGATTAGCCTCATGCAATCAGGCTATGATCAGAAGGAGGCTTGGAAAGCAAATTGGGCTCAACAAGACTTAAAAAATAAGAACCTTATGCCAGATCCCACACAGAAGGTTCCTGGGTTTGACCTTCCACCTTGGTCATCTTGACCAACTCTTAACCAAATTTGAACCAAACATGGTAGTTGCGGATATCTAATGCACAAATGGAAAATCAAACACTCCCTGGCATGTGAATGTGGGTCCCCACAACAGACCATCAAACTGCCCAATTTATAAATATGAAGGAGGCATTACAGCAATAAATTCTGCTACGCCAGATGTAGCCATTTGGCTCAATCAACTTCAGGTGAAATTGTAGTTGTTGCTTTACACCAGTCATACGAAAGAAGAAGGTAGAGGGGGAAACTGAATCTGGGTCTCCCACATCCTGGGTGAGTTCTTTCACAGCTAGGCTAAAGATTTTAAGGGCCACCACACCTCCTCATTTGGTGGTGTTTTGTCAGGGTCCAACCTGGCAGATAGCTTCTGAAAATTTTGACCAGATCAAGCCCTGAAGGTCTGATAGGTGGGGGAATACCTAGCCTGAGGATCCCACTGAGACTTAGGCATGAGCTAGACAGCTGAGGTAGATGTGCATGTGCTCCTAGAGGACTTTACCAGTGGAAACTTAGGAATCCACAGGGTTAGATGGTAGCTGAGTGGGATGGGGAGGAGATCTAAATTTTGGACCTAGGCACTTGAAGTGTCAGTTAGGTCCCTAAATCGCTCTTTGGGCCCAGCCATTATGCTTTTAGCTCTGGAGATCTCTGGTTCAATCATTGGTGTGTGGGCCAACATGGAGGACATCACAATAGCATAGGATTTTCTTTTAGTTAGGTTGGGGTTTTTTTGGTAGTAACATACAACAAACAAATACGGAAGTGACTGTCACTTGCCCTAACACCTTTGCTCATGCTCTTCACAGTCTTACAAGCTAAACATGCAAGTGATATTGTCATGGGAAAAGACGTTTACCATTTAGCATAATTTTCAGGGCCCCACCCCTTACACACATACACAGTCCACTTGGACATACACAACATTAAATGTATATGCAACACCATATTCAGTTTTCCAGCACTAACACGTCCTTGTGTATGTGATGGAATTTTCACCTGCATAAACCATTTATTCAAATAGGATTTGCACATACTGGGCCAGATCTTCAGCTGGCATAAATTGAGTTTGACTTTGATGGAGCTAAGCCAATGTACATCAGCTCAGATCTGTCTAACATGCAATTGAAAATTCCAATATTTGTGCATGAAAAAGCTAAAGTCTATTACCTGCACTTATAGCAGTGGGGCATTAAAAATCAAGTCCATAATCATACGATGTACTGATGATTTCTTTAAATAAGATTTGAAAGGGTCTATAGCTAGCTGGATTGGTGAGTGGATTTATAAAACCTAATGTCAATTGTAAACAGGAGAGAATCTATGTATACATTTTTCTGTTGGCAGTTTGTGTGTAAATGAAGCAATTATTAATACATTAAAAAGCGAATGAGTAGAAAATTGGTTGGGAAAGTAAAGGAATCAATGTGCAGATGTTTTCCAATCTACCGTTTGATTTAAATTAATCATTTTTCATCTAGTTTTGTTATGCTCAGAATAAAGGCCTCACTAGTGGAGTTTGCCACTGGTACTGATTGTTTGTTTCAATATACAGGATATTTTCCATAGCTTAATTTACAGAGATTTTCCTCTCAGTTTTAAATGAATGCACTTTTACTGAAGAGGAGGGAATTGTGAACTCTGCATGTTAAGAGGGAATATCATCCAGACAGCGAAGGTGTCTGTCCTTCCCTTTGGAGGTATATCAGAACTGTGCATGTGTCTATGGCTATGTCTACACTGCACACTAGTGGTGATGTCAGTAGGGTATGCATAGTTACGTGCCGCAGGGAAATGCAGGCTGCGTCTATGCTGTGGTGTTTAGCTACATTTGTGAGTGAAAGGCTCTGGTGGGGGGAGGAGTGGGGAGAGTCTCTGGCTCTCCACTGCTTCCCCCACCCCCGCTAGAGCCTTTCTCCAGCAGCTGGGAGACAGTGGGACACTACACTGCTAAAAATAGCAATGTGCTTAGGGGAGGCACTGCTTGGGTGTGCGGAGAGCTATGTCGGGCAAATACACACTGGATTCAGGAGTGTCCTTACTAACCTAAGCAGTGCCTCACCCTCTACACAGGTATTTATTCCTGTGCTGGGGGCCATATAGTGTATCTATGGGGAGGGATGATGTCCCTAGCCTCTGTTCAGAAGAGGCTGGGAATGGGCAACAAAGGATAGATCACTTGATGATTGCCTGTACTGTTCATTCCCTCTGAAGCACGTGGCATTGGCCACTGTTGGAGGACAGGCTGCTGGGCTGGATGGACCTTTGGTCTGACTCAGTATGGCCGTTCTTATGTTTACACCGCCATAAGGTGTAGATGTACCTGCTCAGTTCCATCTCCAGGGTAAGGACCAAATTCTGAGAGGGGCTGAGTACTTGCTGAACTCCCGCAATCCCCACTGAAATCCAGAAAATGGGGAAAAAATTAAACCAACCATTTACTCTATATCCACAAGGAAAGCAAAACTGTTAAATTCTTTCATGTATGGCATTCCTGCATCTGCTGGGACAGAGATCCCTTGACAAAGAGCATGTTGTCTTTAGTTCTCTGGAAGCTCTCTTATACTAGAGTTACCGACCATAACATTTTTAAAATCTTGACTTAGAAAAGAATTACCTTGTGATAATGATAAAAACTGAAGTGTACTCTCATCCCTAGTGCCACAAACTATATGCTTGAAATAGACTAGCTAAACACTTCTAGTGCTGTTTTCTTTACAGTATGACCTCGTTCACTCTGCCTCCTTTGCTCTTTTATGTATGTTGACCTCCTCTCTCAAACTGGATCAGGATACAACTATCGTTCGGTATAAATGACAAAACTTGAAAGCACTTAATAATACCTAACTCTTTCCATCAGTGGATTGCAAAGCGGGTCACTATAATTATTCCCGTGTTATAGATGAGGTAACTGAGTCATAGGGAGGAAGAGCAACTTGCCAAAGGTCATCTGGCAAGTAAGAGGAGGCAAACTGGTACTAGAACCTAGATCTCCTCTGTTTTACCCCAGTGCTGTATTTGGTCGGCTCTACCATTTTCCTTATGTGTGCTGCTTATAACCAAAAGATACCATATCCCAAAACACCTTCAAGTATGGTGATTTATCTAAGTGAGAATGCTAGCCAGAGACTTCATCATTTTGAGGGTACCTAATCATTATCTCTCACAGAGAGGCTCCCAGTCAACCTACTTGTTAAGTCACTTGATGTAGCACCAGTTAACTTTTCCCCCATTTTATATTCACCTGCTTAACTATCTGTAAGTCTACTTTTAAAGAAAGATTTAAAACAGCACAACCCCTCCCCCAAATTTCCGTAGTAGCTGAACATGTACTAGATTTGGGAACAAATAAATCTGACTACATGTTTTAGGCTGCTCAGACCAATCCAATGTTGAGTTGCATATGCTGAGGCAAAAGGAAGTAAAGCCTGTTGTAATACCCTTGCCTCTGGATTACTCTGCTGACTTGGGCACTTCATTACCAAAAAGTTATTGACAAACTGAAGGGAGTTTACAAAGAGCACAAATTGTTTCCAGGTATAAGACATTGGTTTTTAAGGAAAGTTAAAAGTGCAAATATGTGTAGCTTGGCTAAGCAATGACTAAGGAGGCTCCGACCATAATTTACAAATATCTGATGGGCTTAAACAACAAAGAAAAAGAAAATTTCCTGATATTGACATATATTATTTTATGGAACAATCTCCAAAGAAAGTGGCAGATGACCTGAGACTTGGGACTTTTAAAAAAAAAAATTAGATGAAACACTGGTTAATGTACATGACAGAACAGTCCAGCACTGGTAGGGAGAGGAACTAATTGGCCTAAGATGAGAGGTGGTGTGGTCTGATGCATATGGCATAGGATTGAGAGCCAGGAGAGCTTGGGTTTATTCCCAGCTCTGCCTTTGACTTGCTGTGTGGCCTGGGGTAAGTCATTTAAACTTTCAGCATCTCAATAGCCCAACTGTAAAATGGGGAAAACAGTGTTTACCTATTTTTGTAAAGCATGTTGAGACCTACTGTTAAAAAATTCAGTATAGCCCTACGTATTTTTGTTAATATTATTCGTTCGTTATTATCAGTCTGTGGGCCAGATGCTGATCTCCTTTATGTTGACACAATGATTCTAGTTTATGTGTTTGCCTGTAGGTGAGTTTTGTCAGTAATTAATGGATATCTTTAATTACATTTAATTTCTATTCAAAAATATTCTCCTTCTCAGTGTATTTCAGTATGGTTCCTTTCAGCAAAAGCCTCAGGGTGCTTACCTTTGAGCATTAACCTAACCTGTGGAAATCATGTTCTGGCTATTAATGTGATTAATTACTAAGTGTACTACTTGACAAGTCCTTGCGACACAAATTGCATTACATGCTACCACTTCATTCTGAATAAATAGGTGTTTGGCTCATTCCTAGAACACTCAGCCATTGTTTATTGTTGGAGAAAGTATGGAATGGAATTTATTTGCATGTTATGAAACAATAGGCATGCTTTTGACTAATCACATTTCTATTTTCTCCTTTCAGAAACAGACACCTCAGTCCACTTGCTCATGGATCCAGTTAAAATTCAAGTCTCTTTACAAGGACATATAAGTATCAATTATCAGAGGGGTAGCCGTGTTAGTCTGTATCCACAAAAACAACGAGGAGTCCAGTGGCACCTTAGAGACTAACCAATTTATTTTGGTATAAGCTTTCGTGGGTAAAAAACCCACTTCTTCAGATGCATGGAGTGAAAATTACAGATGCAGGCATAAATATACATCTGCATCTGTAATTTTCACTCCAGGCATCTGAAGAAGTGAATTTTTTACCCACAAAAGCTTATGCCCAAATAAATCCTAGTCTTTAAGGTGCCACCGGACTCCACAAAAGCATCAATGTTCTTCACCCAAGATTTCCTCTCTTACTTTGGAACACTTCCTCAGGAATAACTATGTAACAAGAGAGTCTTGTTAAAGAATATGGTTCCCCATGTGTCGCTACAATCAGCTAAAGAATCTGAATCTGCAGGACCAACAAGCATGCCCCCAATACAGATTCTAGCCTCCTTGTAGAAAGCAGACTAAAAATATGAGTCAATTTCTGTAGCACAGCAGCTTTCAAATAGGTTCTTTCATCTGCAGTAGCTCTGTCTGCTTTTGAAGACAAGCCTCAAAATAGTTATAAAGGAGGAAAAAATTATAAATGCCCGAACACTTTCATGTGCTCAGTGTAACACTGCAAGGAAAGAGATCTTGTGAAAATTAAACCTTGCTTTTTAGTTTCTGCAAAGTACTCCCACCCCTTGGATTAGAATGACATTTGACATCCTTAGCCTTGAGTCAGTGCTGAACAGCATAAATGAAGGGTTTTTCCTATTCTACATTTGCATCCAATACAGCATCTAAAAACAGACAGTCGAAGTACTTGCCATCATTGCATAATAAACAAAAAGATTTAAATTACCATTTTAAATAAATAATAAAGCTTCACACTATTATTTCCAGCTGTGTATCTACTCTACTGACTTTCAACCAGTGCTTAACCTGAAAAACAAACAAACAAACGGGGCTCCAGTGTTTCGCCCCCAATGCTACATGGAGTAGAACTCTCCCTCCAGTCTCCAGTGGGGATTTTAAAAAGTCTCCAGACCAATGAAGGCAAGGGAGAGACTCTGGTTGGGGCAACAGAAAAAGCAGAGGAAAGAACAGGTCCTAACAGTCCTTTTATCTTGCACCGCCACTTTCTTATCTGCACCAGAATTGAACAATGAGACACTGTGTCCCTGGTTCCCAATGATAAACAATTGCAGAAAGTTGTTTTCTCGTCACACTGAACAAGAAGCTTTATTAGAATAAGAAGCAATATTATCCTTAAACAACTCTCTCTCTCTTCTGTTTCGCTGCAGAACTTCAGTCTAGAACGTATCCCAGCCTCTCCTGTCTGGCTTTCATTGTGCATGCAAAGAAATCATGCAGATAATCTCATGTTGCCTCTGCTTTTTTTATGGATTCGGATGAGTCTTCAGATTGAAGTAGCACACAGATCTGATCATCTTCTGACCTTGATGAGAGATTTGTCCATTTGATTCAATTGCACTATGAAGTCCTGAAGCTGTAGACTGTAGCTGTAGTCCAATAGGTTTAGGATTCTTCTCATCAGGATTATTTCCCTTCACTAAGACTGTGGTGTGAGCACTAGTGGTTATGTAACCACAACCAATCACTGTGGTGCTTTCTCCTCATCTAAGGGTGTCTGGGCCACATGCAGAAGTTGATGAATGTGTTTGACTATTAACTATCTTAACTTAGGCAGTAAAGGCTCATGCCTTAAAATCTAGAGGTCCCAGGGTCAAACCTTATTCCAACAACCCACCTTGGGTGTGGTGTTACACTTACTAGAGTCAAGCAGCAATTCAGATAGATTTGGAACAAGCTGAGGAGGCCTGTTAGTTCTGTACGGAGTATCTCAGTCATCTGTATCTGTGCAGGATCTCAAGGACAGCAGTTAGTGGTTTCCAGTCATTTTCTGCATCCTGTTTTTCAGAAGTGGGTCTTTTGGCTTTAGACGGGGTAAGTTGCAGGCTGCATTATGACAGCTAAAGAAGAGACCCTGAGACCTCAGAGTTGGCATATCTCAGACTCACATCCTTTAAGCAGGAACATTAAGGATGAATATTCACCTGTAAGGTTTTCAGCATTGTTCTGATCTGTTAACCCATAAGCAGAGGTAGCTGGGTTTTCTATATTGACTTGTGACAGCTGCTCTATAACTCAGCAGAGCTAATATGGGGTCTTTTGCTTTAGGATTCCCTTAGCAATACTGGCATATCAAAATGAGACACAAGCCAAAGAGACAGAAGGGAAACTATCCAAATGAGACACAAGGAAACCTGACAGCTGAAGTGCTGAAAATGAGACCAAAATTACAGACTTGTTGAGACACAAACTCAGACCAATTTAATAAAAAGTGTGTATTTAAACCACATTTACTTCACCAGGGCAAGTTTGTGTGAAGGCAAGGCCTTAAATATAACTTTTTATAATTCTCTCGATTAACCAATTAATCGTAACTTGAAGGCTTATCTGTCCTGGGTAGGCATTGCATATTATCAATGGTAGATGTATTTAATTTTAAATTATTTACTTTCATTTTCTCTTTTTTTCCTATGTCATATAATCCTACCTTTATTAAAGATCATAGGAATTGCTGGATGATTTTCAGGAGCCATGCGAAGAGAAGGAAACCAAGACTGAGGCCTCCCAAAGGCATAGGTGCTGGAACTATGGGTGCGGAAGGGTGCTGCAGCACCCCATGACTTGATGACTTCCATTATATACAGGGTTTGCAGTTTGGTTCAATGGCTCTCAGCACCCCCACTATAAAAATTGTTCCAGCACCACTGCCCACGGGTGCTGAGTGGGGATCTAGGTACCAACATAAATACCCACTTGAAGGTGTAAGAACTGAGTCTCTGTGTAGCTATGGCAGTTTCTGTGGAGCAGAGCAGGTATTGCTCCCTTTCCCATTTAACCCCTTCACTCGCCAGCTCAAAGTAACAGCCTGTCACCCTATCTCCCACTCCTTATGAGACCATGTTCGCACATGGTAAAAGGCCTCATTTTCACCTACTGAGACAGAAGTCAGGATTCTCCAATTCAGGCTGTGTGTTTTAATGTCAACATTTAATTATGTTATGGAGGTTAGGAACTTTTACAAATGGATCAAGAATAGCAGCTGCTGTGATTTTAAACCAATCCAACGTAAGTGGTCTACACTTGTTTTACTAAAAAGAAAAGGAGTACTTGTGGCACCTTAGAGACTAACCAATTTATTTGAGCATGAGCTTTCGTGAGCTACAGCTCACTTCATCAGATGTATACCGTGGAAACTGCAGCAGACTTTATATACACACAGAGAATATGAAACAATACCTCCTCCCACCCCACTGTCCTGCTGGTAATAGCTTATCTAAAGTGATCAACAGGTGGGCCATTTCCAGCACAAATCCAGGTTTTCTCACCCTCCACCCCCCCACACAAATTCACTCTCCTGCTGGTGCTAGCCCATCCAAAGTGACAACTCTTTACATAATCAAGTCGGGCTATTTATATCACTATTTTCATTTGGGATTTATATTTAACCAAAATAGATTGGAAAAAGCTGTAGGGTGAATGCAGTTATACGGGTACAAAGGCAATTTATATCGGTATAGCTTATTCTGCTTCTGGAACTGGAATAAACTGTTCACTAGTATAAGCACTGTTATACTGGTATAACTGTATCCACACAAGGGGGGTTTGTTGCTTTAACTATCCCAGTGTATAAACAGCAAAACTTTCTAATGTAGCCTTCATTTTTAAGATATGAGAAAGACAATGGCAGAGCAGAAACACAGACATTTTTATAAACATGAGTACAGGAATATGGTATGATTTAATGGTTAAAGCACAAAGCATTCCTGTTCTGAAACTTATTGCTTAGCATGGTGGGAACAATAATATTTCCAAACTGACTTTTCTATTTGGACTCTGCAAACAGAAAATGTCCTTTTTCTGACATTTCACCTATCAGTGTGTGTGCAAGAGCTTATCTTCTTGACAGAGGGAAACCAGCTTCACTCATCCTCTGCTGGATTCATTCCTGTTTGGACGGAGAAAGCTATCAATCATGAAACCTAATCAGTGTATGCTACTCTTAGCAGCTGCAAGTGCTATCAGAAATGTCTCTCATGCATACTAATGTCATCATTTTATTAAAGTCTTTGAACAAATATGATACCTGGTGGGGACACTGAGAAACAGGACACAAGTAATCAGGACTAATTATAATAAATGAGAGTGCTATATACTGTGGTCATGTGGTGAAAGTCCTTTAATCATTGTCCAATTTCTGGTTCCTCATGAAGAAACAATGGCACAAAGTTAATAAAAGGGATCCAAGCACACAAGTAACTCCATCTTCCCTTCAATAAATTATGACCAGTTTGATATTTCCCCCTGTAATTGCTGATACAGTGTGTAAAATATTAATCAGCTGCTACTCATACTTATCAGTCTGGACAGCTGGGGAGCCCTGAACAAAAATGCTACTCCAAGCTTCAGGTCATTTTCCAAAGATATCTCTGGGGACTTGTCTGAGTTGTTCAGAACTGCAGGCCAAATGGGATAAGACATAGAAATTAGAGTGATTTCATTGGTTAAGTCAGCTGAGAGAGGTGGCTTGCAGGCTGCACATTAATTCCTATGCTGCCTTCAGGTCTGTCAGCTAAAATTAATGACTCACTCCGAACTACAAAGGACTGTTTTGTGTGTGGTGCTATAGAACAAAATTGCTTTGCAAGGTCACTGTGTGCATACACCGTATACTTCATTAACCTCTGACTGGACCAATCTGTAGTAAAAAATACAATCCAAACTCTGGCACACGATAAAAATACAGTAGGATTCAGTTATATTTGGATCCAGACTGAGAGAAATGTTCCTAATCTGAAATTCTTTCGAGTTGTGGCAGCCAAATTCTGTCTTCAAATAAACACTCCCAACTCTGCTGGAGTCATAGGTAGTTGAATGTGCTTACTTGAGACTGGAATAGGGCCCTCCGGTATTAATGTCATAAAAAATTGTTAAAAGAATTATTTCTGGATTAATTAACAAAATGGACTTCTCTTTGGAAGCCTTTACTAATTTTCCAACCATCCAAAAATTTTGAGTCATAATGAATAACGGGGACTCAGTCCTTCATCTGTAAAATGAGGATAATAATACTTCCTTTCTCTCATCTTTTGTCTGTCTTGTCTATTTAGTGTATAGCCTCTCTGGAGCAGGGATGGTCTCTTCCAGCGTGCATGTATGTACAGTGCCTAACACAGTGGAACCCGATCTCATTTGAAGCCTCTAAGTATAAATGCAGTACAAAGATTAATGAATAATAATATTCACCATTCATCTGAAGATCTTAAAGCACTTTACCACATGAATTAATTAAGTCCAATAACACACCTGTGAGCTACAGGAAAAAAAATATTATTATTCTCATTTTACAGATGGGGAAATTAAGGCATGGAGAGGCTAACCCACTTGCTAAGTATCGCACAGTGAATGAGTTGCATAACTGGGAACAGAAAGTCGAAGGTAAAGGTGACTAAATGAAGTTCTGAGAAGTGCATGGATTATGCTGTAGGCAAGGAAAGTCAAAATGATGCATGTTTGTGTGTGGGGAATAGAGTTCTAGAACATAAAAGTTACATTCCCTTCCTACATAACACATGAAATGTTAAGACTCCAGAACTGTACACAGTTCGTTATAGAAATTAATAAATGTGTTGTTCAGTCTTATTGGCCAACACAGTGATTTTGTCATGAGACGTATCATCAGTACTGGCACGAGCAAGTCTGGAACTCCCTATATGCTTATAATTAGATCTATGATTCCATAATTATGTGGACAGCCATAGAGAAGAGCAACAGCAGAGCAGAGTCTGACAAGAGCGGAGCAGGACCACACACTCCTTGTACTCAACTGGTATCTAAGCTCAAGGCATTTAAATTAAAGTTAAAGAGAAAATCACCCCACTGGTTTGATCACCTTTTACCCAGATGCAAGCACCTGTGGGCACTGATGGTAGCATTGACAATTTGTTTCCATTTGCCCTGATTTCCAAGCTGTGACATGGTTAATCACGCAGAGCCTCTGTAAGACTGGTCAGGTATGCTGGGTCTGAAGGGTGAATCTGTGTTTCTTGACATACATAATTGTATTAGTTCTCTTCTATCTTGGTCTGAACTCTGATGCAGAAAATCTGTATGTCTTGACAAGTGTGAGTTAGTGCATAATTATTTTCCACCAGATTTTAGTATTTAATTTAATCCCCCCTCCAAAAAAAGTGCACCTGAGAATCTTTGAAGCAAATGATATGGAATCACAATACCAAACTCAGAGCCAATGCTGCCAGTGCCAATGATGTTTTACAATGAATAGAGACAATTCCACACCATTTGGTTTGGTGCATTTCATCAAGTAACTTTTTAAAAGGGCACAAGCAGGTTACTCAACCAAGGGGGAAATTCATCTGGGTGTGGAGGGTCTGTGCACCACATTGCTGTTATGCAAGTGTGGGGAAAGGCAATGTAGGAAAGTCTCTGCCTGTAAGGAAGTGGTGTTTCATGCTAGCCCTGAATAAACCAACATAAAGGAGGCCTTTGTAGGTAGACTGAGGCATGGCGCCAGGATCTGTTCCCCCCAGGAAATTCATGGGCCTATAAACCCCTTATGAAGGGTGTGGATGGAGCAGTGGCTTCTATTCCAAATAGTCTATTTAGATTGCAAGCTCTTTGGGGCAGGGATTGTCATTTAGTATGTGTTTGGACAGTGCCTAGGACAACTGGGTCCTGACTTGGTTGAGGATTCTAGGTGCTACTGCATTAAATTAATAAATAATAATAATGGACTGTCTGTGGTTGGGGATACAGATGCCTTCCCACCCTCCGCCTCCATGGAATTCCTGATGCAGAGCCTGATAACTTGGGCTTTGTGACAAATGAATGGGAAGATGGGAAACATACAGATACGCATTTATCAGTCTCAGTCCCAAAAACTCATGGAACCCAGGGGAAAAAAATAAATCCATATATAAGCAGGGTTTCTTTCTTTCCCAATAACTCTTTCTAATAACCAAATGTGGAAATTTATGAACAGTCAATATATTGTTCTTAGGTTACTGATCTTGATATTCAGTTTTTTGCTCTCTCCCATTTTTGTTTATGCACTATGGAATTTTGTATTGTCAATGCATATTTGCATTGTAAGAGAGAATAGGAGAAAACTGAATGTGTGGGGTTCTGGGTAGGGTTCAGCTTTTGGTAAACTGGAATGTGTGGTAAGCGCTAAGGAAGTGATTGAGGGTATTGGCAATGAGGAGGGGTTGCATTTCCTATTGGGGTCAAAAATGACTTGAGAAGGTTTATTTAGGGAAGGGGGAGAGAAGGTACTTTGCATCCCAGTACCCCACCCTAGGAGCCTGTGACCAAGACCACCCTCCCACTCTTATACTCTTCTTGAAAATCAACAGTGATGGACAAGGATACCAGCGGGCTATTTCTTTTTAAATGATCAGTAATGTAATAGTTAAAATCAATAACTTTCATATTTAAATGAATGGAAGCAACTCACATATGCCATGGAGTGATTCTTCCTGGCTGTCTGCAGACTTAATGGCCTTGTCTACACTGTGCAATGAATCTGTTACATAGAAAAACTGAGTTCAACAATGTTTAAAGAAACAATTAAAAATCCCTCTCTTCCTTTGATGCACTTATTGCTACTGTATTGGAATTCTTTAAGCCTGGTCTACACACAGGTTATGTACTGATATAATTATGTTTGTTAGGCATGTGACTTTTTACTGATATAAACCTGAGTGTGAATACAGTTACATAAGTATAAATATTTGACTACTAGTGTAGCTTATTTCCCTTCCTATATACATGTAAACAAGGCCTAGTCCTCTTACCATCCTACCCATAATACAGCAGCACAGAAAAGTCCAGTTAAATTGATTGGTTTTAAATTTCACTTAAGCAAATTGTAATACTGTCACTAATTTACACCATGTATAACATTCTTGGCAAGTTTCCCACTGCAAATATTACAACTAAGTCAACATTGTCCATCCTGGCCTCTAGAGGGAAGATCACTTGTCTCAAGTTTCATAAGAACATGGCTAAAGCTTTGAGAAAATAACACTTTAATTGGAATTTAACTCAAAACAAAACAGATATTGACAGGTAAGTAAAATAGGAGAAAGGAGGAGAGAGAAGATCAGTAGAATAAACATTAAACAAGAGAGCAAAGAGGAAGACAGAAGAGAAGTTAAGGAGAAGAAAGTGTTCTTTGCCAGGAAAATAGTAATGACTTGATCTTTAGCCAGGGCTGTCTGCCCATAATGACTTGGAAGACTGTAATAAGAAAAGGAGTACTTGTGGCACCTTAGAGACTAACCAATTTATTTGAGCATAAGCTTTTGTGAGCTACAGCTCACTTCATCGGATGCATACTGTGGAAAGTGTAGAAGATCTTTTTATACACACAAAGCATGAAAAAATACCTCCTCCCACCCCACTCTCCTGCTGGTAATAGCTTATCTAAAGTGATCACTCTCCTTACAATGTGTATGATAATCAAGTTGGGCCATTTCCAGCACAAATCCAGGTTTTCTCACCCCCCCTTCCCCCCCGCCCCCACAAACCCACTCTCCTGCTGGTAATAGCTTATCTAAAGTGATCACTCTCCTTACAATGTGTATGATAATCAAGGTGGGCCATTTCCAGCACAAATCCAGGGTTTAACAAGAACTTCTGAAGGGGGGGGGGGGTGATCTTCTACACTTTCCACAGTATGCATCCAATGAAGTGAGCTGTAGCTCACGAAAGCTTATGCTCAAATAAGTTGGTTAGTCTCTAAGGTGCCACAAGTACACCTTTTCTTTTTGCGAATACAGACTAACATGGCTGTTACTCTGAAACTTGGAAGACTGTGTATATGTTTGTACCTTCAATTGTTTTTGAAACTTCATCTTAGAACTAGATTATCTCTCAAATAGCAAAGGAATTGTGTGTGGCAGAGGGGGACAAGACAAACTAGTTTAAAAAGGTGAAACTAGAGGAATAAAGACAGACAATACTTTCCTGAACAATAGGTGTTAATCAGAACTAAAGTTACAGGGAAGAAGAAAGAAATAAAGCTTATAAAAATAAAGTATTGAGTTCAGGTTTATGCTGGAAACTTTTACCAGTACAGTAATGTGGAGTATGGTTGTGATTTTTTACAACATTTCTATACCACCAAACAACCTAATATAGACACCATTATACCATTATAGAAGCACTTTTGCTGGTATAGCTTATTTTTCTCAGGGAAGTACTATACCTATACTGGCCAAAGCCCTTTTTTCCTGGTATAAACTTGGTTTGCCAGTATAGCTATGCTGATGAACTTTTCCTAGTGTAGGCCTAGTTTTATATATCTATATGTCTACCTGCTTATCATCTTGGTGTATATTATTGTAAATGGTAAAGTGATCAATAAGGTTACAAATGTCATTGCACTCTGAAATTTAGCAAATACTTCCAGTTAGTGAAATTTATGAATGAATAGTTCTGCCTTTCCTTAATGCAGTGGATTTGTCTCTCTTATTGGACATGCGGACACATTCCATGTATTAGGCATTCATTAAATTCTACAGAAGGTACAGAATTGGAGGGACTATCATTTGAAATTTAAATAGTTTCTTTTAAACAGTTTTATCAGAAGTCTAGCCATGAAACAATTATCTGTAACACCCCTTCTGTGGAAACAATAATAATCTAATTAACTTGTGTTATTTTGTTAGCTAATTCAAGAGAGGTTTCTGGCTTCCACAGATATGGTAGTTAACGTATTTGCATTATGGTAAAACTTACAGACCTGAACCAAGATCTGGACACCATTGTGCTAGCTACTATACAGACAAATAGCCAGAGTCTAAAGGGGACAAGACAGACAAAGGGTAGGAGAAAGAAATATAATTAGCTCAATTTTTACAGATGAAGAACTGAAGCGGTCAGATTCCCTGCCTAAGGTCCCTCACACACCTTCTCCGCTCCTCAGGGACCATTACAATCTTCAGGGATGAAGAAGCTCCTATATTATTTAACTTCTTTCCCTCTCCATGTGACAGCATGTGCTGGAGAGGCTGGAAATAGCTGCCCCATTCACTCTCTCTCACCCCCTTCTCTGCTCCGCAGTCCTCCCATTTGATAAACAGCTCCATATGGACCCCAGAGTAGGTCAACAGCAGTGGGGATGGAAGCTGAGACCTCTAGATCTTAAAGCATGGGCCTCTACTGCCTGAGGTAAAAAACCCAGCTCTGTTAACCAAGGCTGTCACAGACTCGTCAATCTCTACATATGGCTCAATCCCACCTTTGCTATGATTGTGACACTCACATTAGAAAAACGCTTCCTTAGCTCTCATCCCCTAACACCCCTACTCTACTTGCACTACATTGATGACATCTTCATCATCTGGACCCATGGAAAAGAAGCTCTTGAGGAATTCCACCATGATTTCAACAATTTCCATCCCACCATCAACCTCAGCCTAGACCAATCCACACAAGCGGTCCATTTCCTGGACACTACTGTACTAATAAGCGATGATCACATAAACGCCACCCTATACCAGAAACCTACTGACCTCTATACTTACCTACATGCCTCCAGCTTCCATCCAGGACACACCACACTATCCATTGTCTACAGCTAAGCTCTAAGATACAACCACATTTGATCTAATCCCTCAGAAAGAGACAAACACCTACAAGATCTCTATCAAGCATTCTTAAAACTACAATACCCACCCTCTGAACTGAAAAAACAGATTGACAGAGCCAGAAGAGTACCCAGAAGTCACCTACTACAGGACAGGCCCAACAAAGAAAATAACAGAACACCACTAGCTGTCACCTTCAGCCCCCAACTAAAACCTCTCCAGTGCATCATCAAAGATTTACAACCTATCCTGAAAAATTATCCCTTACTCTCAAAGATCTTGGGAGACAGACCAGTCCTCGCTTACAGACAAGCCCCCAACCTGAAGCAAATACTCTCCAGCAACCACGCACCACACAACAAAAACACTAACCCAGGAACCTATCCTTGCAACAAAACCCCAATGCCAACTCTGTCCACATATTTATTCAAGTGACACCATCATAGGACCTTATCACATTAGCCACGCCATCAGGGGCTCGTTCACCTGCACATCTACCAATGTGATATATGCCATCATGTGCCAGCAATGCCCCTCTGCCATGTACATTAGCCAAACCAGACAGTCTCTATGCAAAAGAATAAATGGACACAAATCTGACATCAGGAATCATAACATTCAAAAACCAGTAGGAGAACACTTCAACCGCTCTGGCCACTCAGTAAAAGATTTAAGGGTGGCAATTTTGCCACAGAAAAGCTTCAAAAACAGACTCCAATGAGAAACTGCTGAGCTTGAATTAATATGCAAACTAGATACCATTAACTTGGGTTTGAATAGAGACTGGGAGTGGCTGGGTCATTACACATATTGAATCTATTTCCCTAAAGTTAAGTATCCTCACAACTTCTTGTCAACTGTCTAAATGGGCCATCTTGATTATCACTACAAAAGTGTTTTTCTCCTGCTGATAATAGCTCAGCTTAACTAAGTAGCCTCTCACAGTTTGTATGGCAACTTCCAACTTATCTGTATGTATATATATATATATCTTCTTACTATATGTTCCATTCTATGAATCCGATGAAGTGGGCTGTAGCCCATGAAAGCTTATGCTCTAATAAATGTGTTAGTCTCTAAGATGCCACAAGTACTCCTGTTCTTTTGCGGATAAGGACTAACACGGCTGCTATATAGGAATCAAATATTTTTTGTCTAGTGGCCTACAGACTCCAGTGTGGCTATTAGTGTAAATTGCACAATATTTGGCTCTCATTTTAACAATGAAAGCTGCTCAGATTGCTAACATAAAATAGAATTTAATGACCCATTTATAATTTTATGATATCTCTGATTATTTCAATCATTTTTAATTCTGGACTGTTGTGGCTGAACTACAGTTAATAGATACCATAAACCAACATATTCAGAAACTACAGAATTATCTTCAGGGTTGGTAAAGAATACTCAGCTGTTAATAGTAATGAACTGGAAATTCAAAACAATGTTTTACTTCTAAATTAAAAATATCTTTTAGTGGCAAATATTTCCATAAAATATCATTTCAGAGAAATAGTGAATGTTTATAGGATCTCTTTTTTTTCTCTTATTGTAGGTTTGTCACAAATAATATGTTATTTCCTTTATTACATTATAAAGGAGACAAAGAGACTGGGTGAATTGGAGTATGGTTCATAAATTGCAATATGAGAAGTCATTTTTATCTTAATTGACAAAATGCTCAGTAGACGTTTCTCTGTATGTCCATTGTTTAAGGGTACAGTACATTTTCCATATTGCTGTTTTTATAGGAATGACATATTTTGCCCAGTGCACAATTAAATCTATTGCAGAAGTTTAATGGCTTTCCTCATTATCACGGCATCTGTCAGCCACAGGGTATATAAGTGCAAATGTATCAGAATGTCAGGATAATGCCATTCCTGCTGAATCTAACCAATTTTGATGCTGAGTATTTTGAAATTTTATGCTGTGACTATGCAATAGGTAACAGAAGGACTCTTCATCTCTCCCAGAGCATTTGAAAACTTTTGCTCAGTCGAACTATTCTTAGAGGTTTGATCCTACTTTTCAGTTACAGAATCAAGCTTTTCTTGCTGGAAAGAATGTTCTTGTTACTCTTGTTGAGGATAGATCTGTCAACTGCCATGGTAGCAAGTTGGTGCCTTGAGTGGAAAAAAACCCAAATCTACTCTCCTTGATTTTTGGCCAGATGTACATGATGTTTCAAGTCACAAACTGTGAGTTGAATTCTTATCCTGAGTGAATCCTTGGTGAAGACCAACAGGAAAATACTGAACCTATTGCTAGTATCACACTTCTCAAATGTTTACAGGGCCATCACTCATTTTAGTCACAAAGCTCCCTGCATTCCACACACAGATTGCCCTCACACTTACTGTTGAAATGTATTTACATCAGAAACAAAGTATCATGACAGGAAGGTGTCCCACTGTCTGGGATGGCTCATGACTGTGAGTGCCTGCCTCAGGCCACACTATCAAAAACAGGGCAGATACATCAAACTGGTGGTATGTTCTATAATTAGACTTTACCAACTCAGTAACAAATGTGAACTCCTGGATCACTATAATAGTCTTTCCATGGTGCCACAGATAGTCCTCTTGGACTCTCCACTCTATCTCGCCACCCAGACAAACTGGACTTAGTGATAATGGTCACTGATACCAAAAAAACCCAAACCAAAATACACTTTATTCAGGGCGTATCCAGTCCCAAGAGACCAGTCACTTAGCTAATGCCTGCAGGCTTGGCAAGAGCTGGCACCTGGTCTGGTCCCTGCATTCCAAATACCCCTTGTGCCCTCACTTTGACTGTTGAAAATTATTTACATGAGAAACAAAGAATTAGGAAAGTAAAATGGTAGTCATTTATTTGAAAAGCAGAACTCTGACCTAATGTGAAGTGTAATAATTTGTGTCCCTCATTTTTAGCCTTTGTCACACATTGTGTCCTATCTTTGGGCCTTGATAGGTTGAGAATTATGATCGATAGAAATTATCACTGTCTACCTATAAGGGGCAGTGTGACAGTAGCTATTCAGGAAACTATTGTGAGGCCTCTCCTCATGAAAGCATCTTTGAGGCAGACACTTTTGTTAACTATGGACCGGTTTCTAATCTTCTGTTTAAATATTGTAATGGCAGTTCACTAATGATAAAATTTTAATTCCTGTATTTAATTTTCCTTGAGTTTATCTGTGGAGACTAGAATATGAGAGAGATGGGTGTAGTTAAAATCTAAACAAATAATGTGAAATTTACTGAAAGCTGGAAGCTAGACTGTACCGACAAGATCCTGAGACCTTCAGAGGAGGGCTCCATGGTGGCATCACTAATTCAGAAAATGGCCAGGTCAGTGTAGTAGTGGGTCAGAGAGCGGTTACTCAGTCACTCTGTGGTCAGGACACTTTGAGGCCCAGAAGAGGACAAAGCAGCTCATACAAACAAAATCCATGCCTCATCAACCTGGTTTCTGCAGATTCTGACCTGCCTCCACCCCCAACCGCTTAGAGAGGGATTGCAGGATGTAGCCCCCACTGAAGGACTTCTGTGGAAAACAGGAGGCCTCAGAATGGGTAGAGTTTGGGAGGCTCATGTAGGAACATAGGTTTCTGTTGGGTCTCCTGTGCTTGCAAAAGGGAAATGAGAGTCCAGGAACTGGTTATAGTTACTTTAAGAACTACTTGTAGTTCATACAAGTTTCAGATAGAAAGTTGACAATGTCCTTTTACAGTACCTAGAAATGACAATCATGGGATCTTAATAAATATGCACATAATAATTAAATAATAATTATTAATATCTAGCTTCTAATGGTCTCCTGCCCCATAAAGACTCTGAGCCCCTGAGGCTATTTAAGGGTTCCCTCACTGCACCAAACTGCAAATTCACTCCTAGAAGTTTTATTGCTGAGCATTTAACAGGGTAGAGATTAGGGAAGTTCTGTTGTACTCCTTTCACTATTGCCTGGCGTCTGGCTCATACATTTCCTAAGTATACAAAGGGGTCCTCTGAATGCACTGTGCTGGAGATGGTGGTGGTTTTCTGCCTACTTGGAGAAGACTATTCCCACTCTCTCCCCCTCATGAGAAGCTGCTTCTCTTCTCCCCTGCACACTCAGTGTGATCCACTGGCCTCTCAGGCTGGTTCCTTACCATTCAGTCAAGTTGGAAACCAGCAACGTGGAAGAGGCTAACAAGTAGAGTTGAGGCTCAGTAGTGGATAAAGCTGACATGTAGCTCAGAGGAGATCAATGTATGGAAGAGAGACTAGCAGTCTAGGCAGGGGAGGAAAGGCAGAGTTAGGGAACTGAGAAGTTGGCATAGCTGAGGGTGATCCAGAACTTGGTTTGGAAGCAGTATCAAGGAGATAAGAAAGAATGGAGGGGCCATATTTTGCTCAGAAGAGAGGGACAGGGGCTCTAGGTAGTGGATGACAACAGCGAAAGAAATGGATATGAATTACAATAAAGACAAGTTTACTCATCTTCAGTACCCTAGGGCAAAGTTTATAATCTGCATTTAAAAAGCCCCTTACCTGTCACTGTGTGCTAGCTCCACGTACCAGTGGAATTCATGGTACAGTACCTGTAACAGTGATGTCACAATGCAGCTGCTTGGTTGACTTTGGGGTGAAGTATTTTTCAAAGATTACTTTGTCACTTATATTCTGAATGCCGTCTGCCCCATACCGATGAGGGATACCATTCTGCAGCACTTACTGATGCATGTAGTCCTCATGCATAGGAATAATCCCTGAACACACCTCTAGTGAGTAAGAGTTGCTACAATGAGTAAAGGTGACAAAACTGGGCTCATATCCCCACTATTTTTCCAAAATACTAGCAATTCATCTTTGAACTTAGATTTGCAAATGATGGTAAGAAAGTGACATCTTCTGGTCAAAGGACAAGTTGCACAGCACCGAGACATTTTTCTCTGTAGCTGGAATGTAACACAAGGTAAAAACAGGAAGTTTTCGGAATTATACAACAAACAGAATAAGCCATTGATATCCTTGCTTCTATTTTTCTTTTCTTTTCATTTTTCCCCAAAATTTTGTTTTTGACTTTTAACTACTTTATGCTGATATCTCAGCACTTCCACTGACAGATAATTATAATACTTTACCATTCCCTATATTTGATTATATTTAGAATTAGATTGCATTAAACAAGTGAATATTTGAGAAGTGAAACTGTTATTTTTTCAAATGCTTTTGCCTTTAAAAGGCATTTTATAAAAATTCAGGTCATGGGACCAAACTAAAAATATATCACAATTGATACGATGTGCTAGTTCAGGTTTTACTTAATATTCCTCTTCCTGTTATCTTGTTGGATGCAAACTGATTCTAATGTACAAGTACTCAGCATGAGACGAAGACTTGACTTAGCATGCAAATCAATGCAGCGTAATGTCACCTAGATAGTAAAGTCTAACTTTCATTTTTCTTTCTACAGTACAGTATCTGGAAATTGGTGGATAGCTTAACTTGCTGACAGGTTTCAGAGTAGCAGCCATGTTAGTCTGTAACTACAAAAAGAAAAGGAGTACTTGTGGCACCCTAGAGATGAAAGCTTATGCTCAAATAAATTTGTGAGTCTCTAAGGTGCCACAAGTACTTCTTTTCTTTTAACTTGCTGAGTATCTGATAAGCCCTTGGATAATTCAGTTCGACTCTCCTTTATTACTTCTTATCCAGTGAATTGCCCTGTATTTTCAGAAACTCTCCACAAAAACCTCATTGATTGAAATGACATCTACTGTTGCAGACACTGACAAATGGAATCTGGTGAGAGCAGAGGGAATTCAATTGCAGGTTCTTTTGTTGCTTGGCTCAGACTTGTACTCTTTTAGGTCTACAGAAACTTTTTGAAGAGCCATATTGGAAAGCTGCCAGTATCCTTGAGGTGACCTGATACCCAATATCTCAAATTGATGATTCACTCCAAGGTACCTGCACTTGAACAACGGCCACCAAAAGGAGAAAACTTAAACAGATTGGCATGTTTTTTCTGCTCACAGTTAGAACAAATAGGAATGTTAGTGGTCAAGATGACCAAAACGAATTGCTTTAGAAAAAGAAAACTGACTTCTATTCTTTTTAAATGTGTATAGATAATAAAATGCTGGGCCTCAGTCCCATTTAAATCAATGGGAGTTTTGCCATTGACTTCAAAGACAGCAGGCCTCCTAGCTAAACACCTCTACTCAAGGGAAATGTCCATAATCAGTGACTCACTGAACTAAAATCTAATTTGTTTTCCTAACAGTGACTTCTTTCAGGAATCGTTTCTGTCCTGTTCTCTTCAACAGTAATCTCTCTTTTCCCTCCCTTAGCCAAACTCTTGCCTATTAGGGTGTATCTACACTTAACACTACAGAAGCACATCTGCGCCGCTGTAGTTCTTCAGTGTAGATTCTATCTGAGCCATCGGGAGATTCCCTCCCGTTGGTGTAGGTAATCCACCTCCCCAAGAAGTGGTAGCTAGATCAATGGAAGAATTCTGTTGACCTCGTGCTATCTACACAGGGACTTAGGTCAGTTTAACTTTTTCACATCCCTGACCGACATAGTTAAATGGACCTAATTTTGTAGTATTAACAAGGCCTTATATATCTTGTCTTAGAACATATCCTGTCTTAGATTTTTGGCTGTTTTGACTTTGAAGAGATTTTCTGTGACTCCACCTGAACCTGTGTTATGATTGTTATTAAACACTCACATTATGGTAGCATCAAAAGGCCTCAGTCAGAATTGAGGCCCCCATTGTACTACAAACACAGATGAAGAAAGAATCCCTGTCCTGGAGTCCATGGGACAATCTTGGTCGTCAGAGCTGTGCTTGCAAGTAAAACTTTGCAAGCTCTGATCCTAGATTATCAAATGATCTGGCTCTGCTGGTATCAATAGCAGTGTTGTTTTCTTTCTTTGTCTTAGCCTTTCATTGGGTTCAGGAACAGAGGATGATGCTGATGGGAGTCATTTAGTTTTGCTGGGGTTGGTCAGAGACTCTTCTTCCATGTGGGGTGAAGTATCTAGTCAAAAAAAAATCACACTGTCTACAAAAGGATACATATTCTCGTAATAAAAAGGAAACTGAGACACAAAATGATTTAAACAGGAATTACCTAATTTGCAGAATGTCTTGTTTACTTTAGGGCAGCCTTGAAAAATTCTAGTCACCTTCTTATTAGGTGAGTATAATCTCATTAGCTTTTTCATCATCATCATGGAAAGGGCAGGTGAGTAGCATTTTGGCTTGAGCTAGCAAATCTTCATGATGATTTTGCAAATCTGGTGAAGGTCTCGCTCCGATCCTATTTTTTGTTTAATTTTCGTAGTCTAAAAGACATTCTGAGAAACCCCTCAGAGTTTCCTGACTGACCTCACAAAGGAGTTATCCACTTCTAGCTGGTAGGTCACTTAGTCAACTGGTTAGGAATAATTTAAAAAATGAAAACAAAAAACCTCTTTCCCCAGGAGTCTGGACTGTATGTTTTCCAGTACACAAGTTTGCTGCATCCAAGGTTCACTTTGTAAATTCCTGTTTCAGGGGGATGAGAAGAAACCATTTGCATGGTGTGCCAGGGCCCAGAACTGGGAAGAAGAAGATCTGGTTCTTTTTATAAGTAACTGTAGAAAGGTAGTGGAATGTCTCCTTGTGGCACAGTGGCTCTCTCTCCATCTGGTACCTCCTGCCACCAGCCACTCTTATCCTCTGCTGGTCTGCCTCTTCCCGTGACTTGACCTTCTGGGCATATCACAATTTGTTTCCACACATTCCAAGGTTAGAGAGTTTTTTAACCAGTCCAACAGAAATATAAAAGTAAATCTTCAGCCCAATCAGCAAGCCTCTCACTAAGGTGAATCTCAGCTATTGTGTGACTTCTTCACATCTGTCTGCAGTCTCCTGTGCCCCACTCTAGATGCAGGCCATCATTCCTCAGCTGCTCCTGATCTTCCTAGAGCCTTCAGGCTCACCTCAGGAACAGAGTGTCTGCTTCTGTACCCTCCCAACCTTCTATCAGGTCCCTTCCCAGAGAAAGGGCACTCCCTCCCTCTTTCCTTTGGGTCTCTTCCTCTCAAATGATCTCTCACTCCTTTGCTAATTCCATCTGCTTCACCTGGCCATGTTCTCCCCAGATACAATCAGCAAGGTTACTTGCACTCTCAGGCTCATTTAAGAATTTTGGTGCCTGCATGGGGCTTACACCCATCACAGCGACATTTTTGAATGCCTGATTGTCTTCTATAGAATTCTCTCTTTGGGTCACATTGGCCAGGGGAAATCACTGGAGTTTTGCCCAAATACGTAACGTTCCAGCTGTCTTGGAGGCTGTTGGGTTAAAAGAGCAATGGGAGCAGTGCAAGTTGGCTGCCCAGAAGAAGCCTCATGGTATTTGGAATGTTTGTTTGTTTGTTTTTTTAAATGGGGAGACCAAAACAGGTGCTTTGGGGGTGGGCATAGGGGGTGGGGGTCAGCATTAAAAGACCTTTTTATCCTCAGGGACAGAATTTCCAACCAGTAAGTGAACAAAGGTGACGAGTTATGTTTACCACAAGTAAGAGTGCTGATGCTTTAATAAAGTATATAAATAATTACTAGCCTGTATCCTGCAATAGGCTAGATTAAGCTACGCCTGAATGGTACCATTGACTCCTTTTCTAGTAACCTGGTTATTTGACTTTCTTTAACCACCCTTGGTTGGAAATGCTGGACCTCAGGATAAAATATTTCAACCTTGCATCATGACATTTTCATGCAGCAAATATCTCACTACCATGAGGTCTCAGTTCAATCATTGTAGTGTTGAACTAGGCCACTTTTAGGCTTAATCCAACCCAAGGCAATGGTGTTATAAATGGATAGAGTGAACAATTTACGACTATATCTACAAAATATTGTTTGTGCTTATGTTTGCTTTGCCTTAGTTTCATTTTCATCCCACAGCAGGTTTAGGTCCACTCAGAAGTGCCATTGTCTATCACATGGAAGATTTTTCTCCAGATGCTTTCTATGCTTCAGGGTTTAAAATGATCTCTAACTATTAGAAATCAGAATAAACTCTATGTGGGGCACAGAATACACTCATCTGTCTAGTGGGAGGTTCTTGCACCTGTCTCTAAAGCATCTAATGCTGGGCGCTGTCAGAGGCAGGATACTGGACTAGATGGATCTCAGATCTGATTCAGCATTGCAATTCCTATGTTCCTCAATGAACTACTCTGGACTGAGGAGGGTGTGAATAAAGAAAAGGAGTACTTGTGGCACCTTAGAGACTAACCAATTTATTTGAGCATGAGCTTTCGTGAGCTACAGCGCACTTCATCGGATGCATACCGTGGAAACTGCAGCAGACTTTATATACACACAGAGAATATGAAACAATACCTCCTCCCACCCCACTGTCCTGCTGGTAATAGCTTATCTAAAGTGATCATCAGGTTGGGCCATTTCCAGCACAAATCCAGGTTTTCTCACCCTCCACCCCCCCACACAAATTCACTCTCCTGCTGGTGATATTTTTGCGAATACAGACTAACATTGGTGTGAATAAAGTTTGTCTGAATTTACCACCATGACTGATATTGCCAACAAAATCTCGTGACATTTCTCTAGACACTCACCCATCCACCCACTCCTTCCTTCTGCTTGGCCACTCCCTTTACCTGCACCCCTGCTCTAGAGATCTCACAGTCTCTCCTTCCTGCTGCTTCATTACCTCCAAAGGCTAACTGATCTGACAGATATGCTCTTATTTATCTCTGCTGAAGCGTACTATGTCAGAGTACATCAGTTTTAATAAATTACAGTATATATATATATTAAAGGATGGAAAGAGGCTGGGAAGAACATCTAGGTACATCCCACTTGTTTGAGTTGGTGTATCTTACAGGATTGCCTTCTTCCAAGTATTTCTCTAATTCCATAGATACATCATATATATCCAGGGGGGCAGTGACCTGTATGGCCCTTTGGACCCACAACAAAACCCCAAATTTGATCAAACCGCTGTACCAGCAAAACCTAATTGTGCAGCAACATGTCATGACCCAGTTGTGGGCCAAACTGTGTCCATAGCTTGCCTTGGGAGTCACACCACCATCAGAAAAATGTAATCTTCAAGGAGCACAATCTCTCCCCAGTGCTCGAGGAGAACAAGTGCACTGCATCATCCCTTCAGATGACTTCAGTGGGACGTGTGGATGCTCAGCATCTCTGAAAACCAGGCCATTTACTTAGGTCCCCCATATGTAGATTTAACATTAGGCTCCTGAGGTTAAAAATGTTGGCCTTAATAAAGATTAATTCTGCACCAGACCCTTCATCCATAAATATTATGTCATCAAGGGATTAAACTACAAGCTTTGTACAATGTATAGTATTTACTGCACTGCTGCCATTGGTAGTTTACTTCTTTTTCTGAGCTCCGTGGAAAGGATTTGTTTCCAAATTCCTTGAATGCCCTTAACTTAAGCTGCCATATTTTTGGTTTGTTTGTACCTGGCATTACTTTAAATATCATCTTTTTTTCCCCCTCAGGTCCATGTGCGCCTCAGTGAGGCTCTGTCTTCATCACTATATTATCACTAGTAATAAAAGAGCTCTAAAGAATATAGACCCCATTAATCTTCTCTTTTGGAATAACTAAGATCCTTGAGTCCCTCTCCTGTTGTAGCATCCCCCAGCACTTCCTTTTTCATTTTTATTATATATTTATTTGATAAAGAAATGCAGAACAGCACATGATATTCCAAATGTGTGTCTCCATGACATCTCAGATCTGTTTTTTGTACCTCTATTGCACATCTTACACTTGTTCAGAGTGTGGAGTTCCTACTGATGTCAATTAGCCATACTTATCCCTGGTGTAGTTCCATTCATACACGGAAATAGAAAGTCACAGAGTAAATCTGAAAGAATGAACTGTTAGGAAGATCCTACAACTGTTAGCTGTATCTGCATCTCTCTGTGCATGAGCAGATGAGTGGCAGGTAGATCTTAGGTTTCAGAGTAGCAGCCATGTTAGTCTGTATTCACAAAAAGAAAAGGAGTACTTGTGGCACCTTAGAGACTAATAAATTTATTTGAGTATAAGCTTTTGTGAGCTACAGCTACATGCATCCGATGAAGTGAGCTGTAGCTCACGAAAGCTTATGCTCAAATAAATTTGTTAGTCTCTAAGGTGCCACAAGTCCTCCTTTAGGTAGATCTTAGTGTTGCATATCTAGCTGAGGGAATGTTTTCACCTCAGTTGTATACACCTCAAAGAAGTGGTCAAGACCAAGTGGCTGCAGCTCAGACAAACTGGTTCAACTCTAGCCTTGAATATGAATCAATATTTACATGTGTGCTTAATAGAAGCTGATATGTTTCAGCTTCCAGCTGTCAAATGTGCTCTGTATTTTCCCAGTCACCTGATTGCATGCAAAATACCCTTCTAAGACTGATGCACAGTTGTGCGAGTGTAAATGGCACCCTTGTGAGCCCACCTCAAACAGCAGACCTTTGGTTGTTGTTTACTGAAAGCCTGAGATGATTGTTTAGTTGTGGTACATATGATATCATGTGCTGCATTACCCAGTGAAGAACTCGGGAGTCAGATATTTAATAGGTAGAGCTGTTTGAATAATTTGTAACAAATAGTGAGATGAATTTTCCCTTTATTGCTTTTGTGGAACATCTATGGGCAGATCCGTATTTTCTTGAGTGTACACTATTCATTACTCTAAATTATTCAGTGACTTTGTTACATATTTCTTCAAGACTATGGCTTTCATAGTTGAAATTTGAGCTGTGTTGCACCGCTTGGTAATCACATAGTATTATTTCAGCTGTCTGAGCAGAATACAGGGTTCAGGGCAAGTTTGCAGCGGTCAGGACAAAATATAAAATGACTGCCTTCGACTCTCTTGCCATCTTCCCCTCATCTCCATTTTTAATGTAGATTCATAGAATTAAGGCCAGAAGGGACCACCAGGTCATCTAGTTGGATCTCCTGTAAATCACAGGCCACCTCTACCACCTACTCACAAAACACTAAAATCAGCAACCAATACTAGACCCTGGGGAGATTAAACAGTGGTTTCAGCAGGGGGGCATTTTTATTATTATTTTAATCGTCCAGCAATCAGTACATCTTTTTGTTTGTATTTGTATTTACCCCAGTAGACAATCTCATGTGAGGCAGCTGTTGTGGGAGGGACAGCAGGCAGAAGAGGCCAATATCAGGGCCCAGAGATGTTGTTCAGTTCCTGGAGAATACTGAGCATGACACCTTATCCCTCCTCCCCCCAACCACTGTTATCCTATCACTCCCCCCCAAGCATTCACCTCACACAATCAATTACCCCTACCACCACTCTCCCTCCCTCCAATTCCCTTCAGTCAATCCCCAAATACCCATGTGCTCATTCTCACAGTTGCTCACCCCAAACTCTCACAGGCATCAAACCTACATGCTTAATAAACCAGGACAAGAGTTCTTCCCTCCTTACCCCACAGTTCAGTGGAAGGGAAGCAGGAGCTTGTAGCAACAAGGATATCCCTTCATGGTCCTATCTAGGAGCCCTAGGGGTTCTTTTTTCTTCTCCCCCAAAGACCAAGAAAAGGTTATTCTTTACCCTCTCTTTTCCCATGGGGATAAGGAATTCATCTGGTGGTGGAGGCCCACTGGGCTCAGAGTACACTACTTCCCTTTTCAAGCATCTGTCTCTCTCCCTGTGCCAGGGGAAAACAGCTGAAGGGGCTGCCTAGAAGAGGATTCTGGTGACCCTTGCTACTGTTTGCAGGATATTAGTGGCTTCAGATCAGTGAGACTATTTGGGTAAATAAGGCAAACAGGATTTGGCTCTGGACATATTATAGGACTGAGCTGTTACCATGTTGTTGTTGGGAAAGAAGAGAAATAAAGGATTCTAAGAAAGTCCCATGGAGAATCCACTTTTAAGCCTGCAATAAAGAAAACAGTTGGTCACCTCACACAGAATTATTAAATCCCATCTGAACATACCTATGGGTTTTTGAGAAACTTCTAGGTAACTTTTTGAATTGTAAATGCTGCCATCTACAGGTAGACACTATGTGGTAGCTCTCAAACCAAGTATAAAGAAACACTGCAGAGAGAGTAACAATAGTTATTGTATGTACACTTACTTTGAGAGCAGGCAATGTAGCTTGTCAGTTTCTACCATGCAGCTACATTGTCTCATAACATAGGCTGCATGAGTGTGCAGATGTGACTAATGCTCTATGGGTGTGTTGCCTAGAACTGTGACTGGGCAGTTGTGAAATGATCAGATGAAATGGGATGCATTCCTTGTGCTCAACGTGTAATAGAGTCTTCTCAAAAACAATATACAATAATAGAACATAAGAGCCATGGCCTGGTAGTTTGTTTGATTGATTGTTGCATGCTTGCTCTGTGCCTTCTTGATTGAAGTTTACAGTGTGGTCTGTTTGGGGGGCTGTGTGCTGAGTTTAGTGGCCTGCTAGGCAAGGCTGAGAGCTTCCTAATGAGCCTCTAGCCTGCCATCCTTTGAACCCTAATTCCTTTAGGATCCCTGGGGGGGGGGGGGGAGGCAGGGCTATTCAGGGAAAATGGGGGTTTAAAAAGCCAGCTCCTAAGTAACCAGAGGAGCTAGCGAACAGGAGAAGCAAATACAGAAGTTTTGCAAGGGAGTTTAAAGAGGGAGCGTGAAAGCCAGATACACCTACCATTCTCTAAATCAGTGGTTCTTAACTGTGGTCCACCGCTTGTGCAGGGTAAGCCCCGGCAGGCCAGGCCGGTTTGTTTACCTGCCACGTCCGCAGGTTCGGCCGATCGTGGCTCCCACTGGCCGCGGTTCGCCGCTCCAGGCCAATGGGGGCTGCGGGAAGCGGCACGGGCCGAGGGATGTGTTGGCCGCCTTTCCCGCAGCCCCCATTGGCCTGGAGCCGCGAACCGCGAACTGTAAACAAACCGGCCTGGCCTGCCAGGGGCTTTCCCTGCACAAGTGGTGGACCACAGTTGAGAACCACTGCTCTTGGGGGAAATATTTGAGGGAATGCTGATTGGAGAGGGGGCAACAGAACATCTCCTGTGAGTAACATAAGCAAGGTTTAGCCTTAGAGCGCAAGATGTGTTAAACACTAAGTAGCCACAGTCAGCCCATAAATACATGTCAACTATTACAGCTAGCTCCAAGCCAAAGGATCTGAAGAATTAAATGCCTGCAACTAGAACTAGGTGTATGTTGTGTTTTAAGGGAAATTGGTTTAAGGATTGATTTGGCTTTGATTCTGTATTGCTTCCCTTCATTACTGGAACTAGATCTTAGTATTATTTTCATAGGATTTTTGTTCTTGATGGGTTTTTCAGGGTCAAAATTTCAAAACTGGTGATCTAAATTGTCCTGACTAAATCTACATTTGCATGTTAAAAAGGTATACATAAGTAACCGTTTTGTGCATATAGAAATTGGGTTATTCTTTCTCATGGAATATCCAGTTGCCTATCTTCTTGGTTTTCTGATTCACAGAACAAATACATCATGATCTTTTGCCTATAGCAACTATTCTACATTCTGTGGTGGTACTACAATGTCAGATTATAGTGGACCAGAAACTGTGAGGTGGTGTAGCAAAGTGAGACTCACTGCCACAGTGCCTCCTGCTGGTTATCCTGGGAATTAGGTCTTCCAGCCCAGAGCACCCTCTGCAGGCCAGTGACTCACCTGCCTTAGGGCCCCCATGTCCCTCCCGGACCCCGGTGCCCCTTACCCTGGTGTTGTGCCCCTGCAGTACCCCCACACTATGGGTCTCCCCTCCCAGGGGGAACCTCCACCCTCTAAACCCACCTTGCCTCAGTGGCTACTACCAGCCATTATCTAGCCCCCACTCACTGGGGCAGACTGCAGTCTGTAAACCACTCATCATTGGCAATGGGGTAGGACCTGCTGCCTTTGCCTATTCCCAGGCTACACCTTTGCAACCCCAATACCTGTTTTGGCCTTTGACCAGGCCCGCAGCCTGGGGGTTTGCCAGGCTGGAGCACCCCAGCTCCTCCTCCCTTTCCCCAGCACTGCTCTGTCCCAAGTACCCTTCTCTCCCAGACAGCTAGGTCCTCCTCTCAAGAGCTAGAGAGAGAGTGACTCTGCTCTTGGCTCACAGCCCTTTTATAGAGCCAGCTGTAGCCTAACTGGGCGTGGCCCCAGCTGTGGCTGCCTTCCCAGTCAGCCTATTCTTATTGGCTCTCAGCCCCAGCCCTCTCCGAGGGCTGGCTTTTAACCCTTTCAGGGCCGGAGTGGGGTGACTGCCCCGCTACAGGTGGTTGGACACTAGAGACTCCAATTACTCTGGAGATTCTGTGAGATGGGAAGCCCAGTTACTCATAACTGCATTGTCCTTTCTTGATAATGGATCACATCCTGAGGAGTGCTGAGCGTCTGAGACACAATCCTATGAGGTGCTGTACTCTCAGTGAAGTCAACAGGATTGCGGGTGCTCAGTCCTTTTCAGGATTTGGCCTAGTAATTGTAAAGTTAGGTGATGCTATAACAGCAGTTGTAATGAACAGGCATCCTCACTTGGGGGGAAAATAAACGTAAACGGTATTATTCTTTGGGTTCTTACTCACAGTTGCCATCACCACCATCTTTTAAACATGCCTAGGTATTTTCTAAAGTGCAGGCTGTTCTAAAATATAGTGAAAACACGCTATAAAATATTACTGTTTTTGTTCAGTAATTTTGCATTATCTTGTCTCCCAGTCTCTTTTCCCTGATGCACTGTCACAACTATAAAGTGTGGTATTTATGCTTTAACCATGAAATTTCCATTGGCCTTAACAAATTTCAGACTAAAACTCCATGGTTCAAATTCAGAATCCACCGTTAGTGTAAATACTTTTATTTATTTATATTCAGAACACACTAATTATGTCTAATGTGAAAATTTAGAGGGCTGTCACTGATGGTGAAGTGAATACTAGACACACAATGTAACTGTTCACCTTAAACCTCTCCTTCTAGTACTGTCTTAAATTGTCTTGCCTGGATGCACTCTTTATAAGGACACTTGCAACTGTATAAAGCAAAGTCTTCATGTTTGGTTGTTGTGCTTTGACTGTCTTGGAGAAACAGCATGTAATTATACAGCAATATGTGAAAGCTACTATTTAAAAGAAGAAAAACTTCTTTTATATTCTTCTCTAGGAGCACATGATTCCCACTAATGTTAGTTTGGGAATTACAAACCAGTGTCAAGAGAAGAGTATAAGAACATAAGAACGGCTATACTGGGTTAGACTAAAGGTTCATCTAGCCCAGTATCCTGTCTTCTAACAGTGGCTAATGCCAGGTGCCCCAAAGAGAATGAACAGAACAGGTAATAATCAAGTGATCCATACCTTGTTGCCCATTCCTGGCAAACAGAGGCTAGGGACACCATCCCTGCCTATCCTGGCTAATAGCCATTGGTGGACCTATCCTCCATGAATTTATCTAGTTGTTTTTTTAACCATGTTATAGTCTTGGCCTTCACAACATCCTCTGGCAAGGAGTTCCACAGGTTGACTGGGCATTGTGTGAAAAAATACTTCCTTTTGTTTTAAACCTGCTGCCTATTAATTTCATTTGGTGACCTCTAGTTCTTGTGTTATGAGAAGGAGTAAATAACAGTTCCTTATTTACTTTCTCCAACCTGTCATGATTTTATAGACCTCTATCATATCCCCCCTTAGTCGTCTCTTTTCCAAGCTGAAAAGTCCCAGTTTTATTTCTCTCCTTATATGGCAGCCGTTCCATACCCCTAATAATTTTTGTTGCCCTTTTCTGAACTGTTTCCAATTCCAATATATCTTTTTTGAGATATGGTGACCACATCTGCATGCAGTATTCAAGATGTGGGCATATCATGGATTTATAGAGGCAATATGATATTTTCTGTCTTATTATCTATCCCTTTCTTAATGATTCCCAACATTTTGTTCGCTTTTTTGACTGCTGCTGCACATTGAATCAATGTTTTCAGAGATGAATCCACAGTGACTCCAAGATCTCTTGAGTGGTAACAGCTAATTTAGATAATTTTATATGTATAGTTGAGATTATGTTTTCCAATATGCATTACTTGGCATTTATTGTATTGTATTTGTAGTATTACATTAACACTGTATAGTATTAACATATATCATAGACACAATAGACACAATGGACCAGAGTCTCCACTTCTTGGAGTGCACTCCTAGCCTTACTGAAGTCAAAGTCAATGGCAAAATCATATTGACTTTCGTGGGGGGCCAGGATTTCACCCCTTAACTTCAAGGTGACTTTCGAATGCACCAGCAACGCAGGACTAGGCCCTGTGTAGAACAGTTTATCATCATGAATAAACTGTCCTTATCTCTAACAAATGGCTTTTTCAGATATTTTCTTTATCAGAATATTATCCATGCCACTATTTTGTTGCAAAAAATATATTCAGTCTGCATTATACAGCATCTAATACAAAGCTTCTTAATTAATCATACTTTTTAGTTACTATGCTTTCTACAAAAAAGCCATAATCTTAGAATGTTATATTTTCAGATGATCAATATACAAGAAGCAAGTCAAGTATTTTCTTTTTTTTTCAAGTTGCATATATGTTTACTTGTTCTAACAATAAATGCAAATCTGACCATGATAAAATTTCATGTAAAAACCTATAATTAAGTTTTGCTTTTGGTTTGATGTGCAGCGCACAGAAAGTTTGAGGCTGAGTATAATTAAGCACAGTATCTGGACTAGGGAAATCTTTATCAATGATCTTTATCCAAGTATTTCAAACTTCTGTTCTGCTCATTGCTTTTATTTAGGCTTTTAAATGTGTGCTGGTTAGGCTACAAATCATTAAACTCATATTCTTTAGTTTCATTTAAAAACAGGTCAGACTGGATATCGATTTCCAACAACCCACAATACAATCAGCAGCTACAATTTCCAGACCCAGGAAGATTGTAAATGAAGTTTTATTCCCTTCCAATTCTCTGCCTGGTGTGTTTTAATGTGGTTTCTTTTCTCTTTCTCCCTCTCGAGGGCAAAATGACAAAAGGCCATTTTGGGCTGTGCAATTTAAGATTTTAAGAGATGCTTTTGTTTTCTCTTGCAACAGGAAACTTGCACATAGAATCATAGAATCATAGAATATAAGGGTTGGAAGGGACCCCAGAAGGTCATCTATATATACATAATATAATATATATACATAATCTATATATACATAATTATGTGTGTTTGCTTATATTATTATTTTATTTAAAATATACAATCAGGACAAAGAGGGAATGGTTTTTGATGATTGTTTTCAAATGAAGGAGAAAAATAACATGCACAATGTTCCCTTGGTATAAACAAGGGATTCTTAAATTTTCTGTGGAATAAAAACCAGGAGCTTGCAATAGAAAAGTAGTTGATTATATAGCTTGTACGTTTTTTATTTACTGAGTACATACTATAATTAACTAGCATGCTTTAAAATTAAACTGCCACGACTCTCAGCTGTTCTATGACAATACCATAAGCCATAATGGCAATGCTATATAATAGTGCTATCTGCAGCCATACCACTTTGTGCTGTGCTCCTTATTCCCAGGGGAATTCTGCACCAAAAAAATAAAAATTCTGTGCACAATAGTTTCAAATTCTGAAAAATTCTGCATATTTTATTTGTCAAAATAATACAATATAATCACCAAGTTTCAATTATTTTGGTAATTTATTTCAAAATACTAACTAGCAAGTATGTTTGTAACAATACAGACAACAAAAAAGATTCAGGAAATGTTTTTTTGACAAATAGATACCTTACTTGACATATTAGTACAGAACTCTGAGTAATAATTCATTTAAATTACAATACAGAAACATATTGCAAAAGCTTGGGGGAGTCAGGGATAACCAAGGAGCTGAGGGAGAGGGAAATAATTGCTGGGAAGGAGCCTGGGAGTGAATCTGGAGGGTTGTTGGGTGTGGATGGGAGAAGTATGGAACAAGGTTGTTGTTTGTATTTTTTGGAGGGGGGGATTGTTAGGGGGCTGGGATGTCTCCCCCATGCAGATCCTGGCTAACCCCTAGCCTTTCCCATTCAGGCAGGCTCATCTGCCCCAGGCCCCATGTGTCCCTGCACCCCACCTGACCTCATGTGTCCCTGCAACCCCCACTCCCATTCAACCCCTGGCTCAATACTGTCACCCCACTAGCTCCTGTGCCCCCACCCCAGTCTGTTCCCCCCACTAACCCTTCTGAACACCAGTCTATGTGATCTCCCTCCAACAGTCCCATGTGCCCTGCTCTGTTTGTCCCCCCCATATCCTGTGCCTTCTCAGATAGCCCTGTGGGCAGGGTGCTCTGAGGAAGGCAGCCACTGCCCCCTCCATCTCCATGGCTGGCTGCTCTGGCCCTCAGCTGGCTGCCCTTTCTTATGGTGGCACAGCAGCCCCTTGTGGGCAAAAGGTGTAACTGCAATGTCTCCCTGGCAGAATCTATTTTCTGTGGGGGGGAAAATCTGCAGGGGACATGAATTCTGCGCGTACACAGCGGCGCAGAATTTCCCCAGGAGTAGATCCTGCCAAATCTCAAGAGTTAAGCGGAATTAAACCTGTTCTGTACTTGGATGGGACTCTACCAAAGAATAGTCAAGGATGCTACAACACAGAGGTACATATAACAGTGCTCCTGGAAATGCTGTCTTTTGGATAAGAACTAAGAGTGGAGCCCTCTCAATTTGTGGTCATTGAAGATTTTATGGCAATTTGTGTAAGAGTAGGGACATTAACCCAAATGTTCTGGTTACATTCAAGTTTGTTTAATTACATTCCACGTAGACAACATTCTCCCTGGATTTTAAATTGGTAACAGGTTATTTTTATTCTATTATGATATTTTATTTCAGATTATTTATTTTCATTCACTTCCTGCCCTAAAATAGCACTTTGGGATTCTTTGGAATGAAAGGCAATATGTAAATTTGCAATACAAATCTGTCTTAAGTGTCCACTAAAAGGATGGCCAAAAATGGTCACTTCAGGTGCGCTGTCTTCTAGTAAAGATAGAACAGAACTGAACTCATTACATGTGATGATATTTTGTCAAAACATGAGGTTGCCTAGTAAGGGAATTCTCTTGATATATAAATCAATGCTAGGACCTTTTAATGTCAAGCTTATTTATTCGTTTGTTTAATAATTTATAAAGTACAAAATGTCACATTATTGTACAAAAAATGGCTCTTTGTTAGGCCAGGAAATCTTAAGGCAATGTGCATCATCTTAAATTTCCAGAGTTCACCATCTATTTCTTCCTAATTGCAAATGATGCTAATCAAATTTGGGTTTAAGAATCTTCATAGGAAATGATAAAACCCTTAATATTGTGTGGAAAATATGATAAAGGTCCCTCTTTGATTATTCCTTTGGTGTAAAAAATGGCTTTGTGTGTTGTATTTGCTCTGTCTACCAGTAAAAGATATTTTCTCTAAGACGTTGTGAATCTGAACTTACATTGTAAAATTTACTGTCAGCTTATAGTGATCCTTATCTTGCATCATCTGCTCACTCTGTGAAATCACTAAAGTGTTGGGTGATCTATGAATGCGGGATCAGGCCCAATGTAGGACGCAAAAATTATACAGGTTAATCTTCTTAACCAATTGGACTGAGGCCAGAAAGTCTCAGTAGCATAAAGATTGACTTTTACCAGAAAGGAGACACAAACACAACAACAGACATTTGAGAGTACATATGTATAATGTCAGGATACAATATAGTCTTTATAGAATAACTATTTGGCAAAGAGGCAGTTTCATGTTTATAGTTTAAAAGCAGAATAGGAGATCTTCATTATTTTTGTTACAAGTCTAATGAGCTCTAATTAGAAGCATTGTAGATATTTGAAATGCATAGCCAGGTACATCTTCCTGTCGTTTTGTGATGGTCAAATGATATTTCCTTTTTGTTGGTTTAAAGTCTCCTGAATTAAACAGAACATACATATTATTGTTTACTGACACAGATGCATTCTATCAATTGTTTTATGCCTGCAGTTTACATTCTCTAATTTCTTTATTTGATCTCAAACTTCATTTTGACTCAGTGTTGGATTTGGGGTAAAAAACATTTAGAAGTGCCTAAGTCCTATTTCCAAGGCCCTTAGGAGTCTATGTTTCATTGAAAGTCAGTGAGGGACTTAGGATCCTAAATCAGTTAGGCACTTTTGAAAATTGTACCTTTAATCTCATTCTGATCTGGTCACTCTCTTCATGTGGGACTCACTTCCCAGTCCTCAAATGCAAAGGGGGTGGAAGCCTTCCACAAGTCCTCGATTATGGGGGAAGAGCCAGTGAATGTAAAGCCAGGGGAGCCACCTTGAATGCCAATGTCCCATGTCAAAGAAGACACGTCAAGTTCCAGGAAGGGTGAATAGGGGGAGTAGCTAAGTGCACACTATTGTCCTCAGCTGTCAGACAATCCATTGGGAAAGATTGCCAGTCGGCACAAGTTAAAGTAGTCTGTGCCAGGACTGTGATTGGAGCAAAGAATCAGGAAGGTTGAACCCGTCTCTGAATTTCCTCTCTTTCTCACCACCACCACTTGCACTCCTTCAGCATTCTCATCTACCCCTTCTGTCACTCACTTCTTTCACAATGACCAATTTGTTACTTCTCTCTCTTCTCTGTTGCTCATGATCCTCTACCTCCCTCTCTGTCTTTGCTCCCTTTTGCTGATGCCATGTCACCTACTTTGAACTCTGCCCTTCCCACTATCCTTGACTTCTTCACTCCCTACCCTCACTGTGCTATCTACTCCTATTGTTTTGGGGCCTAATCCTGCAAACTCTTAGTTATATGAGTAGTCCTTATACAAGTGAGCTGTCACACTGACTTTAATGGGACTGTTGGTATATTTAAGGACTACTCACATGATTAGGGTTTTTCATGTTTGGGCCCCATTTTTTTAAAAGTGCTGTGCAAATTTAGTGTTATGGAGATGTAGTAAAGTAATTATGATGGTAATGATGAAGATAATAATAATGAATTAAAATATAGCTCTGAAAACAGCACTGAACTTGATTTCTGAGTTAAATACAAAGGGCCCTTCAGTCATGAATGAGGTGTACATATTATTTGTTCCAGTTCTGTGCCACTCCCACATACTGTATACTGAAAATGTACTAGATAAGGACAGTAGAAAGATTTTTTTTTGTCCTTTGAAATATTCTGCTCATAAAGAGCCTAGTAAGTCTCTAATATATCTTCTCTTTTACTTACCTTCCTTTAGGAACTGACTTAAACTTTTCGGTGCCTGGTAGTGCTATTTTCTACACCATTGCTATCTTCTGATTTACTGAAGAAAGAAACAAGTTTAAATCCAAAACCCAAAATAAGCTTTTAACATGCATAGACTGTATAATAAAAATCATAGTGTTTATCCCAATCCAATGATCTAATTACCTAGCATGCACTAAAAGCATTTTACATTTTTCCACTGTGATATTACTTGAAGGCATGAGAAAAAGGAAAAGAACAAATATGTATTTTATATTAAAATATTATTATAGCAAAATAACCTATTCAGAGACCTTTACCAATCAGGTAGTGACTAGCCTAACCATACAATGCTTTCTGCATTCATTTCCTGAAGCCATAAAACCCTTGGAAAGGATTATTACAGTGAAAAATTGACAATGTTTTTTTAATAGGTTGTGCCAGTGTTCCTACTACAATAAATCAGTAGTATAAATTCATTTTGTGCTGAAAATCAGGATATAGGGTGTTGTTCCCAAGTGGAGGTATAATAAAAACACACTTAAATTACACTTCTATAAACAAAACATAAGAAAGATACTGATTTTATTATTATTAAATTATTTTGCAAGTGTTCAGTATGGTTCATCAGTTCACCAAAAACTGAGGAAACAGTGTATAGTATGGTTCATCAGTTTTTGGTATTTTGGGTTAAAAAGGGCCAAAATGTTAAGCTTTTAAATATTAATAATATAGGGCCCAATCCTTCAGTTGTTACTCTGGAAAATCAAGAAGGTTTTTGTCTAGCTACAGGACTGAATCTACTCAGTGGCTATTTTCTAAAGGTTTTTAAAATCCCTTGTTCTTTTTGAAGTTGGGAGTGAAATCTGTTCTTATGAAGAATGTCAAAGAGGCAGTCCTGGAATCCAGTCCTATCTGTTAAAAACATGGTTACACTACAGGCAATGAAAATATGATTCCAATGTGCGCAACCCATTCTGGAGGGACCACCTAAGGACGAGAGTGTAGTTTAGGCTCCATAGCATTCAATCCTTAGCCTCTCTCTGATGACTGTGCTAAAAAGGGGCACATTAGCACCAATTGTTAATGTGGTTTTTGTGTGATGGACACTTGTCCAGCAGGAAAAGGACTAAAACTATCATTTCATTTCATGTAGTCTCCCCTTACAGTGCCTACATCTATTATACAGCTAACTGCTGTTGGTCAACTCAGACCTGGGCTAGATTTAACTAGTGTAGACAAAAAGTTCTACTTCTCCATTACTTACACCTGAACCATCCAGTCCCCCTTGCAATACACTTTTTTGATGAGACTATTATTTCTGACACCAACCATAAGGATTCAGGACAGCAACACACATCACAAAAAGTTAGACTCTGATGGAATGGCTCCAAAGGAAAAATTCCAGGCCATCTGCTACATAACTCTTTGCTTTAAACAGCTACTAATATATAGCTACTTAATTTAATACCAGAGAGCTTTAGCAATCACACAAACAGTACACACTATAAAAACACCTTAACTGTGTATTTATCCAGTAGGATAGAACTCCAACCTTGTAGATAAATAATGTATTAAATAAAGATCAAATGGCTTCAAAGGAGACTTTGCAGGCTTTCCAGTGAAAATAATGTGCATTTTATATACTACGAGTAAGAACTTTTTTTCTCTTTTAAAAACAATAAATCCCAGTTTCAGGTGGATTGTTTGTGATGAAAGTACAGCAATGTAAAGCTAACACAGCTACTCAATCCTCAACATAAGACATACCCTTGGTATCCCAAAACACTTTCCAGAGTAATCAACATAATTACAGAGTTAAATAAATAACAGCAGCACTAAAGAGGAACTAAGAGGTATAATCAAGGAAGAAAATACTATATTTTTAGCTGCCTTTGGAAATGTGTGGGAGGGGAATGAGCAGGAGACTGCTCCAGATGGTAGGAGAGGTAGAGGAAAAGGCGCTTGCATCAGCAGTGTGGACATCATATAGAAGGACAAAGAGGAGACCAAGCTCTTGATGAATGGAAGGAGCGAAGAGTGGAGTAGAGAAAAACAAAGTTCATGGGAGCCTAGAGCAACTCCATGAAAGGAAGAGTACTTTTGAATAGGATCTTTAAATAAATGGGAAGCCAGTGGAGGAGTTTGGGGAAAGTTATTGTGCTTTTTAAGGTAATTATAGTTTATTTCAATAAACTAGTACATTAATCCTGGTATAAGCATGGGTATCAAAGAAGGCTAAAGCTTGTCTTTACTGTACATCCAGAGTTCCATAAGCCTCTGGGAGAAGGAATTCACCCATAAGCTACAGAGCAGCAGCCGAGCTGCCTCCCACCTACTTCTTCAGCCACAGTGTTGCAGTACTTCTTGTGGCTGGTGTACTCTGCTACACTGCATGGATGGGAAATTGGCTAGTGCATCGAACTAGCTTCATAACCTCAGCTCCTGCCCATGACCTTCCCTAAAAATCCTCTACCATGGTGGCATGGTGATCCTAACTCCCAATAAAAGCTCCCCAAATCATCACCACCCCATCCCCCCACCACAAAACCTACCCACGCCAGTTCTACTGTATGAAGGGTCTTTCATGTACTATATACAGAAGAGCCTTGTGTGTCCCATAATGCAGACTAAACTAGAAACACAGTACAAGTGAATGGACGGAAACATTCTGGACGAGTTTTCTATCTGAGAATTATCTCCCTCACCCTGAATAATCTTTGATGGGAACAGTATCAGGCCATTCTACCAGGTCGATTCTGTGATAAACAATAAATGAAAACACCCCCTACCACCAAAAAAAAAACCCCAACAAAATATATAAGAGGGAAGATGGCAGCATTTTACAAATGCTGGACTTACAGAGAACTGGGAGCTAGGGATGTATTAGGAAATGAAATTAAAACAATACTTTGGCATTCATACTTATACCTTACAATATCTTATGTTAAGAGCAATATATATTTCTTGGCTCTAAGTTACCTAGTTTCAAAGTTATTTAATATTCCATTAAATGTTAGTACAGTCTAAGTATTGTAAAAATATTAGTCACTACTTACAGTTGCTCAATTTGTTCAAATTCTTTTTCATCTTCTGTGGGACAAAGAAAACTGTATGTTATTATATTATGTGTTTACTGTTAAGAAGTTATTTGACACTGAAAACTGTTTCACTTCATTTTTATAATAAATTAATTGTCTAACATATAAAAGAATCAGTAAAACAGTAAACAAGGAAATTCTATACTAATCGGCATACAAGATACACAGCTGAAGTACAATTTTACTATTCTCCCTTTTGTTCAAAATTCCTTCCTGTATCCTGCCTAAGATTAAGCTGTTGAATTTCCTACAGACTTCTCATTTTAGGAAAGTTTGGGGAATCTCCAACAGTTTATAAAACTGAGCATTGAGCTTTTTCTCTGTACAGAAGTGACTTTTAAAGTTACATCCCATCAGTTGTCCTGAACACATGGCAGTTTGAGTCACATATACGTGCTTTTAACTTTTCAGACCCTGGGGATAAATTCAGCCCTCAGGTTATGCAAATGCCTGAAAAGCCACCACTAAACTATGGAATTCAACTTAAGCATCCTATTCCAAAATCCACTGAGATCACACTCTGCAGGTCTGTCCCAGTTCATATCACAGAATGGATATCTGAAAGGGATATTTGTGCACAGGGGCTGCGATCAATGCATTTTGTTTTAATACATTGCTACCTTCCCCCTCTCCGCTATAATATTCTTGACATGAGTAATCTCCATCAGTGCCTGTGAGTGTTTGTGCACTCACTGTTCTGGGAGCATTTAAAATCAATCGTTGAAATCCTTATCTGCTAATTTTACTTGTGTGAGTAAGGTTGGATTAGACCCTATATAGGCACCTGTGTCCCTACTAAAAGCATTTAGGACATGAATTTGACCCTAAATATTAGGAAATTAAAACTGAAATAATGATTAATACTCAAAAGAAGATATTTTCATTTAGAGAAAAATATATAGACAACTATCATGCAGAATTAGGAGCCACATTTTGTCCTTGACTATAATTTAAATTGAAACGGTGTGTAGAGTATGCCTCTGTATCTAACAGATTATAGTATTACAAAGTGCAATAAGTGTTACTTAAAAAAACAAACAAAGAGATCATACCTGCATGCTTCTGTTTCTTTTTGGAGTACATCTCATACAGGAAAATAATGGCTACTAAAATAATAACTTCAGCAGCTATTGCAAGAAATGGTTTGAGTGGTGTCATATAGGTGAGAACTTTAAGGGATACTTTCCCTTTGCTCTCTCCTAGTTTAAATACAGCTTGGCACCAGTATGATCTATCATCTTTCTCTGAGATCTTCAGAATCTTGAGTTTTGTTATGTTGGCATATTTTTCATCGATTATATACTTATCTGGCATCAAAGAATTATTAACAGCAACCTAATATAAAAAGATATTTGAAAATTATATGATTGCACTGTCAAAAATGTTTAATAAAATCCTTTATACTTTGAAAGTGGAAAATCCCTGTATTTACAACAGGTAATGTTAGTTATAACATTAAATGGTGTTGCATATGATCAATTCAAGAAAAGGCACTAAATAATAGTAAGTGAACATTTAGTTACTGCACAAAGACCATATGCTCCTCTAGATATCTGCGCAAACCATTAAGTGATACCAGTGGGCATTTCACTTGGCACTGTATGGCGCGTATAGGCTTGAATTTATATCCCAGCTCACAGATAATAATTAAACATAGAATTTTTCCCTTTCTTCCAAGATAAGTTTGACATCCCTGCTTTATAGACTAATTACAAGCTATGTCCACACAGCCACAGTACACAACTGTTCAGTTCAATACATAACAGCACAGGTGAAGAAAGAATACCTTATTTAGTTCAAATAAGAGGAATTTTAGCTAGGCAACTCCAAGGAAAACAAAAGTGCTACAAGAATCAGGGCTTGTCTACACTTAAAATGCTACAGCGGCACAGCTGCGCTGGTATTGCTCTCCAGTATAGACACTGCTCACACCGACGGGAGGCATTCTCCCCTCAGCGTAGGTGATCCACGCTCCTGAGAGGCAGTATCTAGGTCGATGGAAGAATTCTTCCGTCGACCTAGCACTGTCTACACTGGGGGCTAAGTCATTATAGCTACGGCTCCCAGGGGTGTAGACATAGCTATCTATACCAGTGTAAATTCCTAGTGTAGACCAGGCTGAATTGTACCTTCAAAGTCATCAGTGAATTAATTGCTCAGTGTTCTCCTAGAGGTGCTCGCTGCTGGATGAGATGTAACACCTTGTTCTTGATCACTTAAAAATACCATTGCAATTTTGGCAGACGCAGTGCTCATTCCTGATTAAATTCTTATTGGATCATCAGTCTGCCTGGCTAAAATGCCTCTTTTGTGCATCCCCATAACACCTCACTGAGCAGTTAGTTCATGCATGACTCTGAACGTAGAATTCAGCCTAGTGAATTACCAACATTGATTCTACCAGCATTTGTTTTTTCCCTGGAGATTATTAACCTGGCCCAACCCTGCTTGGTTTATGTGATCTGACAATAATACTGCCTGAGGTGGTACAGCTGCAGATAAACTACACGTATTCAGGGATAGAAAATGGGAAGCGTTGAGTACTTGATGCATCCCTTGAGCCTGATCTTCTGGCACTTGCCGGACTTTATAGGAGATTTGCTTTTGACTTCACTGATGTACGATCAGGCCTATTAACTAAAATAAGAGTTGGAAGTGCTCAGCACCTTCAGGACCTGGTCTCAGAACATACATTATTTTCCGAATGTGATCAACATTTTTGTTTTGATCAACTTCATTTGTTGCTGTCCTTTGCATTTTGCCCACTCACTGGCACAGTTTCTTTGATGTTGAAACTTTGGGCCAGATCTTCAGCTGATGTAAATTGGCTTATCTCCACTGAAGTCAGTGGAGCTACACTGGTGTAAACATGTGAATTCAAGTATTTGTAAATAATGGGAATTGGGAGAGTGTGATGGCCACTTAAATAACATCTCCAGGTTAAAAACTGATCATTCATCAAAGCGAAAAGTTGGCAAAAATGAAAAATGTAATCAGTCCTAATTATTACTTAGGATGAGACCTGGTATAAATGACTAAGGAACATTATAGCTGTAAGGGTTAATGTGGCTGGGTTGGTCTAGAAATTAGAGCAAGGAGTCATATGGATTTGGGTTCTAATCAAGGCTGTACTTCTAAATTACTGTATACAGTTGGGCAGAACACTTACCTTCTTTTGTCTTAGTCATCCCGAATGGATAAAAATCAAGATAACTTGATTCTGCATTTTAGTTAAACTTTGTTAGGAAACTAAAGCCTCCTGTCTTTCCTATATAGAGTTATCCAAGCTACTGAAAAATTAAATATCTGCCCTAAATGTACTGTAGTGGTCCTTATTCAGGACCCTGGGCTCTACCATAATTCTCCTAGAAGACAGATGCTGTAGGGGAAGGATGGATGGTGTGGAAATGTGGAAGCAGTGATCTTCCCATAGGTCTTCAGCTCTACAGTTGTGGATAGTTCAGGCAGATCGTCACAGATGTCTTCCAGGACATCATTCCTCACACCAGTGGTGATACAGCAGTATAAGACAATGATTATGCTCTCGGCATTACCTTGTGCTTCCTTCCCCTCTGTGTTGCAAAAAATCTGAGAGATTATTTTAGACAGCAACAAGGTGGGAGACCATCTCTAGATGGGTTCTGAAGAGAAGCCATGTTGCATGAACAAAAAGGTAACCCAGGGTATATTGTGGAGACACTGGAAATACTGTGAAGCCATTGGACTTCATACAAAACGCCTGCCCTCCGGACTCCTGAGGATTAAGAGAGATGGCTAAATAGGTCTCACAACAGGATGATTAGGAGGAAATTGTAAGTTGAATGAATAATACATATTTTTCCCTATGGAGGACAGTATGTCTCTCGGTTCCTATTCAGAAAAAGATCCCACAGGAGTCAACAGAAGTTTTGACTGAATGTGGATAAAGTGAACACCTCAGGATTGGGCCCACCCATCTGATTTGTTTTGAGTACATTTGATTGCGTAATCATATGGTGCAGGTCCTCAGTAAAGATATCTATGATGTCCGATACTGATAGATTATAGTTTTATCATTTGGGTGAATTCATATCAACTCTATCTAAAGGATAAGGTAGGATTTGTGAAAGCTGCTGTAGGTCTACAAAGCATGAATTAATTATACCCTGCAAAATGACAATGTGCTTGCAATCAATTGTTTCATTGTTTTGTGTGATCAATTAAGGGAAATCTTACCTTGTCACTTCCATTACTCATGTACCAGATCCAGTTGATGGGAACATATTTGATACTTTTACATACCAGAGTAACAGAATCTCCTACATAACTGACTACGTGATGTTCTTTTCCTTCAATCTGAGGTACTAAGAATAAATAGAGAAAATTTACTAAGTTAGCTCTAAGGGTTTTAACTGAAATATATATCACATCAAAGCTTTTAATTTTTAAGAATGTATTAGTAGCAAGTCCATTCTCTTTTCATATCCCCAGTTAATTCGCAAACCATTGTATAGCATATGGCTTCTAATGTGTGAACTATGTAAGGGTTACTTCTGGCTGGTGTTCCACATACAGAATTTTTATTGATATCTATGGGAATTCTGCTTGCAGAGCAGTTGCAGGATTTGGCATCAGTGCAGTAGCTATCATAAATTAACTTTAAAAGCTAAAGTATTAACTGACTTGTGGTATTTCTACCCTCCCACCCCCATACCCATCTGTGAGAAATCCATGATTCAGATTCTGCTACAATCTATATGAATACATAAGCTAAGCATAAAAATTCATATAATTTCCAAAACTGCAAGACTTCTTTTCAGACTATAGTAACATAAAATAATAGTATTTGGTCAGTTTTGTGTGCTGAGAAATATTGCTTCAGAACAGTTTTCACTTCGTCTTGATTGAAAAAAATGAAGGGGTAATGGAAATGTTATACTTTCAAACACTGACTAGTAGATGTAGATGCCAAGTGAAGTGCCAGCCCAAGCCTGCAAGACACAGTACGGGGCCACAAGAAACAATGAATAAGATGTTAATTTGGAATTACTTGTGCTATAATTTTATCATCATTCTAGATGACCTAAAGCCTTCCCAGAAGCCCATATCCTCTGTTGAACATATTGCTGCACCCCCGATATAATTAGAACTGAGCAAATAAACCATGACAGATCATTTATCTGATGAATGTCACCTCTTTTTTTCCTGTTCTTGGAATGTCTACTAGCCGATCATGATTTTCTCAAATGTATTTTATTTCTTACATTTCACTGGCTCTGCCTTGCTATTTGGAATATGAGATGACGTGCTTAGTGATGCTACGTCACCACACAAGACATAACAGGCCAGATCCATGCCTTCAATGGAGCTATGATAATTTATAACAGCTGAAGATTTGCCTCAAGTAATTTTTTTCTCTTCCTTAATAGGATGAGTTTAAATTCTATACGTTTTCTGTTTCAATTTAAATAAATAAATGTAATATTCACTTTCTGTGAGTATTCAAGCTTGAAGTCTTCAAATTCACTTTCCAGGAGCATTCATGCTAGTATAATGTGATTGCTTGCATACTCTGTGATTGCAGAAAAGTGTGCAAATGTGACTGAAGAGAATTCATAAAAAATTCAAATGAATATTCAAGAACATTTCTCACTACTTGCTCAATTCTAGATGAGTCTTACTAGTGGAAGCTTAGTTGTTACACACGTTAGCAATGTACATCAATCCAGCTGTCACCATGTACCATCATTCCATATTTTACTCATTATATCTTTAAAAAGGGCCTTTAAAGTCAGAGTAACTTTAATCATTAGCCTGTTTTAGTAAAAAGGGACAGTATCAGTAAAAACTGTTGCCAATCCTGCGCAATTTGGGAGAAGAGGGCAAAAACAAAACTAAAAGATCAGAGCAAAGGAACTGGTACAAATAATAAAGGCGGCAAATTTGAGTAAAAAAATCTGAAAATGCTTGTATTCTTCCAGAGGATTTTTACTGAATTAAGAAATATTTTCGCATGCAATGGCAGAATATAGTTCTAGGTATTACAAGTACAGCTGCCACTGGCAGTTTATGTGACTAACACTATACATCAGGGAAGCCATACACATAATTCATGCAGGGAAGAGAGTTTGGAGTCTTCGTCCAGGCTTTTGCATGGTCTTCTTGAAGGACACACAGAATTACAGCTCAGGGAAATGCAGTGGCCGTTACCAATTTGATCCACTTTTGCAGCGCCTTGGAGGCAGAAGGGGTGCTGAGTAGGCAATGACTTTGCCCACCTCTACTTGCACTAGGGTTAGAATGCTGCGTTGCTTAAAGTCCTAGATTGCTCCCTTCCTGTGGGGAGCCACAATATAGCCCTAAATAAGGATGAACAGTTACAACTGAAAAATAAACCTCTCCTTTTAAGGAACAGCAGGATTTGAACTCAGGCTTGGAGGGGAACTAGGTAACAAACATCCCCACACTACATCAGTGGCAGATATAAGCTAGCTCCTCCTTTTGACCCACAATCCGCAGAGGTGTACCAAGAAGTGTTCAAATTACAGTGTGGATCCTGAACTGGCTGTCATGACTGCCCTGCTGCTGAACACCTAGTAGTGACCGTGCTCTGACTTGGATTCTGACCCCTGGAATCCTAACACAGCCCCCAATACCTGGTACTGATCCTTGGCCTGATTCCTATGTCTGGCTCTGACCCTTGGCTGACTCTTCACTCTGACTCCAGCTTGACCTTCAGCTTCACTCTTGACCCCGATACTGGCTCTGACCTCTAGCTTCAGTTTCTGGACCCCAAACTCCTGAAACTAGTCCTGCCTACGTTTGCCCAGGATCCTGATGCTCCTATATCTTCTTGCTTATTGTAGATATGTATATGTGTTGTGTGGACATTTAATATTAATGAATACATTAGAGCACTCTCTGAGTGTTAGATCCTATGGTCTCTATAATCTCTTTCTCTTAGCTTCTCTTACATTCCTGTTATTTCTTGTAGGCACCCTGGGTGAAATCCTGGCTCCAGTAAAGTCAATGGAAGTTTTGTCATTGACTTCAGTGGGACCAGGATTTCACCCTAGGTCTTTTTCACATAATTCTAGCATTCAAGCTTAAGTGCTGTTAGTGCTAAATTCATCCCTTGTTTGTAATCATGGAGTTAATTTTAGTCGTGTGGACTTTAAACCACAGTGTTTAGCAATCAGATGTACTAGCATATCTGTCATTGCTTGTGATCTGGAAATTATTCTCACCACATTAGCAACTGGAAGATTCAGATCTCACTCTTTCCCCATTTCCCGCACATTGGCATCAATCTGAGAGCATGTCAAATCAGCAGCTTTTATGGCATCAAAAGTGGCAGCTCTTGACCATTCTGAAGCAATTCTCCCATCTTATGGTGATAAATCAACCAGTGCCTATTCATCGTGTTTTGACAGAGGTGACTTCTCTGATTAACTTTTCGCAGTAGCTATTTTATACTTTCAAAAGAATAAGAGTTCCTTTGGCCTATTTAAAATACACACTAGAATAGGCACTCAGCTAAAACTTATTCAGATGCTCATAATGAAAAAATATATTGCCATTTCAGACGATGAAAGAGAGTTTGAATAAAACACTATGCTTCTTTCTTTCTTTTATTATCAACCCAGAAGTAATTGCACTGTAGCAGTCTTGCTCTCCAGTGGTTGCAGATTTGAAAGCAGATGTCGTGCTTCTATGAAAGACTGCAGTGTAAGGGATAAAGTTTCTTCTTTTTTATTTTTTCAAAGTTATGTGGCCAGGTCCTCAGCTGATGTAAATCAGCAGAGTTCCACTGATTTCCTTGGAGCTGTGCTGGTTTCTGGCCCCACTGATTACAAGTTCTGTATGGTTTATTTTTTTTATTTTAAAGAATGTCTCCAAGCAGAGTTCTAACCAGTGCTGCATACTGGCTCCACTGGTTTTCTTAACAAACCAGTGAGTGCTAACCTCTTTCTTGTTTGTTTGCTTGCTTGCTTATTGGTTTTGGGTGGTGAGGGTAGGGGAGCTCCTCAAGAGCACTTTACATTTCCTTATTTGAGCATCTCTTTTCATTTTAAGGGCTCCAAAAGTTAGCAAGGGGCAGAATGTCTTTTGGATTAAATGTCACTAAATTTTACAGTCCATTTTACCTGTTTCTCAGTCAACTGAATTTCACCTGCCAGTATTTAGGGTACATCCTAAAATTTCTAACATATTCTAAAATGCATATATTTAATGGACACACTAATACAGTCTATTCAAATAGATTGCAAATATATGTGTTTTTATATATATATATATATTCTTTGTAAATTCGCAAATGCTCATTTGAATCTGAAATTGCCAATATTCATCCAAATCTGAATTTATCCCAGATCGGTCTCAACTGTACCAGTCACTAGTGATTTTCCTATTAAACTCAATTATGTTTTGAGGTTTACATTTTCAAAAGTGACTAGTGATTTGGTTGCCTCAATGTCTTTTGCAATGTCTAAATTGAAACACCATTAAGAGGTCTGATTTTTCTAAGAGTAACGAGCCTCCACTCTGAAAATCAGACCACTTTAAGATGCAGGGACAACCATCCCGATGAGTCGAAAGAATAGTAAATATGGCAGGCGACCAGCTTGGCTTAATGGTGAAATCCTAGCGGATCTTAAACATAAAAAAGAGGCTTACAAGAAGTGGAAGGTTGGACATATGACCAGGGAAGAGTATAAAAATATTGCTCGGGCATGTAGGAATGATATCAGGAGGGCCAAATCGCACCTAGAGCTGCAGCTAGCCAGAGATGTCAAGAGTAACAAGAAGGGTTTCTTCAGGTATGTTGGCAACAAGAAGAAAGCCAAGGAAAGTGTGGGCCCCATACTGAATGAGGGAGGCAACCTAGTGACAGAGGATGTGGACAAAGCTAATGTACTCAATGCTTTTTTTGCCTCTGTTTTCACTAACAAGGTCAGCTCCCAGACTGCTGTGCTGGGCATCGCAAAATGGGGAAGAGATGGCCAGCCCTCTGTGGAGATAGAGGTGGTTAGGGACTATTTAGAAAAGCTGGACGTGCACAAGTCCATGGGGCCGGACGAGTTGCATCCGAGAGTGCTGAAGGAATTGGCGGCTGTGATTGCAGAGCCATTGGCCATTATCTTTGAAAACTCGTGGCGAACGGGGGAAGTCCCGGATGACTGGAAAAAGGCTAATGTAGTGCCAATCTTTAAAAAAGGGAAGAAGGAGGATCCTGGGAACTACAGGCCAGTCAGCCTCACCTCAGTCCCTGGAAAAATCATGGAGCAGGTCCTCAAAGAATCAATCCTGAAGCACTTGCATGAGAGGAAAGTGATCAGGAACAGCCAGCATGGATTCACCAAGGGAAGGTCATGCCTGACTAATCTAATCGCCTTTTATGATGAGATTACTGGTTCTGTGGATGAAGGGAAAGCAGTGGATGTATTGTTTCTTGACTTTAGCAAAGCTTTTGACACGGTCTCCCACAGTATTCTTGTCAGCAAGTTAAGGAAGTATGGGCTGGAAGAATGCACTATAAGGTGGGTAGAAAGCTGGCTAGATTGTCGGGCTCAAAGGGTAGTTATCAATGGCTCCATGTCTAGTTGGCAGCTGGTATCAAGTGGAGTGCCCCAAGGGTCGGTCCTGGGGCCGGTTTTGTTCAATATCTTCATAAATGATCTGGAGGATGGTGTGGATTGCACTCTCAGCAAATTTGCGGATGATACTAAACTGGGAGGAGTGGTAGATACGCTGGAGGGGAGGGATAGGATACAGAAGGACCTAGACAAATTGGAGGATTGGGCCAAAAGAAATCTGATGAGGTTCAATAAGGATAAGTGCAGGGTCCTGCACTTAGGACGGAAGAACCCAATGCACAGCTACAGACTAGGGACCGAATGGCTAGGCAGCAGTTCTGCGGAGAAGGACCTAGCGGTGACAGTGGACGAGAAGCTGGATATGAGTCAGCAGTGTGCCCTTGTTGCCAAGGAGGCCAATGGCATTTTGGGATGTATAAGTAGGGGCATAGCAAGCAGATCGAGGGACGTGATCGTTCCCCTCTATTCGACATTGGTGAGGCCTCATCTGGAGTACTGTGTCCAGTTTTGGGCCCCACACTTCAAGAAGGATGTGGATAAATTGGAGAGAGTCCAGCGAAGGGCAACAAAAATGATTAGGGGTCTGGAACACATGAGTTATGAGGAGAGGCTGAGGGAGCTGGGATTGTTTAGCCTGCAGAAGAGAAGAATGAGGGGGGATTTGATAGCTGCTTTCAACTACCTGAAAGGGGGTTCCAAAGAGGATGGCTCTAGACTGTTCTCAATGGTAGCAGATGACAGAACGAGGAGTAATGGTCTCAAGTTGCAGTGGGGGAGGTTTAGATTGGATATTAGGAAAAACTTTTTCACTAAGAGGGTGGTGAAACACTGGAATGCGTTACCTAGGGAGGTGGTAGAATCTCCTTCCTTAGAGGTTTTTAAGGTCAGGCTTGACAAAGCCCTGGCTGGGATGATTTAACTGGGAATTGGTCCTGCTTCGAGCAGGGGGTTGGACTAGATGACCTTCTGGGGTCCCTTCCAACCCTTATATTCTATGATTCTATGCCTCAAGCTGGGCACTTCAGAATTTAGGCTTACACCCTCTTTTAGCCTTTTCCATGTAAAGAAAGGAACTAAAAGGAAGGAACTAATTTAATCCATTGTTAAATAAAAGGTTAGCCTTTGTTCAAAACTCTTCATTTCATATCTCTGGAAGGGCTAGCATGGATAATTACTCAAGATTCTCACTATGGCCTGGTCTACACTGGGGTGGAGGGGATCAATCTAAATTACGTAACTTCAGCTACGTGAATAACGTAGCTGAAGCCAATGTACTTAGACCTACTCACCGCGGTGTCTTCACTGTGGTGAGTCGACTGCTGCCGCTCCCCCGTCGACTCCGCCTGCGCCTCTCGCCTTGGTGAAGTACCGGAGTCAACAGGAGAGCGCTCGGAGGTCGATTTATCATGTCTAAACTAGACATGATAAATCGACCCCCGTTGGATCAATCACTGCCCACCAATCCAGCAGGTAGTATAGACATACCCTTAGCTTAAGAGGCTTAGCAACTACTGCTATAGTTTTAACCATAAAGAAATAATAACGGTTTTCAGCTTTAATGGCCAATTATTAATATGATTAGTCAACTATGATTATAGTTCAATGTGTTATATTGGAGGTCAGAATAGATGAGCACAATGGTCCCTTCTTGCCTTATAATCTATTAATGTTTATATGATTTTCAAGTGAAACAACCAAAGTTAATACAACTTGCCTTGTAAATGAAATGTGGCTTTAACTTCTTGGTCCCTTTTAAAAACACAAGTGTAAGTTCCCATTTGGTTTCTATCTCTGATCTTCAACCTAAAAAAAGCAAAATAATTAATGCCTATATCTTTGCTGTCTCACATTTAAGATACTAGACACTTATAGAAAAAAGGAAACTAGAAAATATTAGTACTGGAACATGAAATACAAGTTGCTAAAAGGGTTGGGTTCAGGTTTCATGCAGTCTGACAGAAAGAGAATAAATAAACTCTATGAAATATAAAAATTAGAAAATGTATGCATGGGTGAATATGCACATATATTGTACTCTTTCTGTATTTCACAAATTCACACATAGACACACTCTCAAGATAGGATGTCTTTCTAAATGCTCTATTCAACCACAAGTTACTGCGTTACATGCAAGTTTACTGAGTGAAATCTAAGGCCTGTGTTATGCAGGAAGTCAGACAATATGAGTTCCTTCTGGCCTTAAAGTCTATGCATCATCATGAAGCCTATGGATCTTGCAGCTGTAGATCACCCTACAGAATAATTTTTAAAGGGATGTCATACAGTAGAGCAAGTGCTGGACTCCCATTTGGCTCTGTCACAGCCAGTATGGAGGTCACGCGTGTAGACTGTGCATGCACATGTGCAGTAATGGGTAGCTGCGTATGTGCACAACCCTGATATTCCCTATCCCAATTTCTACCACAATGGAGAATTTGTAGTGTTATAAAAATGGTGGCTCTAGAGTGTTCTTCTCTGGAAACTTTTGAAATACCTGATAAAACTCCCTTTTAGAAGATTTAAATACAGTTCAATATTTTCCCCCAAAATATATCCACCAAGTAATATATGGAGGAGGAGTTAGTGCAGCGGATGGAGTGGAGGGAAGAGAAAGGCAAAGAGCTCTTCCATCTCTTCTTCCCATGGTAGTGAATACAAGTGGTTTAGAAGAGAGGCTAACAGGTAATATAGAGTAGTGGTTTTCAAACTTTTTTTCTGGGGACCCAGTTGAAGAAAATTGTTGATGCCCATGACCCAATGGAGTGGGGGATAAGGGGTTTGGGCTGTGGGAGGGGCTCAGGGCTGGGACAGAGGGTTGGGGTGGGGGGAGAGGGCTCCGGGATGGGGTCAGGAATGAGAGGCTCTGGGTTTGGGGGGGGCTCAGGGCTGGGGCAAGGGGTTGAGGTACGGGAGGAGGTCAGGGCTCTGGGCTCTGGGGTGGGGCCAGGGATGTGGGGTTTGAGGTGTAGGAAGGGGCTCCGGGTTTTAGGGGGGCTCAGGGCTGAGGCAGGGGATTGGGGTATGGGGTTGGGGCGTGGCCTTACCTCCGGCAGCTCCTGGTCAGCAGCGCAGCCGGGGTGCAGAGGCAGGCTTCCCGCCTGGCATTGCAGACTGTGCTGCACCCCAGAAGCAGCCAGCAACAGGTCCGGCTCTTAGGCGGAAGCGTGCAAGCAGTTCCGTGCGACTCTCACCCGCAGGAACCGCCCCCTCCCATCTCCCATTGGCCGGGCCGGTGCTCGGGGCAGGGGCAGTGTGCAGAGCCCCGTGGCCTCCCTGCCTAGAAGCCGGACCTGCTGCTGGCTGCTTCCGAGATACAGTGCAGGGTTGGAACAGGTAGGCACTAGCCTGCCTTAGCTGGACAGCCCTGCCAACAGGACTTTTAACATCCCAGTCTGAGGTGCTGACCAGAGCCGCTAGGGTCCCTGGGTGCTGAGCAAGGCAACCCAGTGCCTTACATGCCATGACCCAGTACTGGGTCACAACCCAAACTTTAAAAAACACTGGTATAGAGGCTGCTCTAGTTAGTTGAGCGAAGGGAAAACCAACTTCTCCTCCCTAGCCAGGCACCATCTCCGCCTACTACTCCCATTTCAGATTCCACTGGCTGGAGCAGTCCTCTGTTTACCAGACAGAGAGCAGAGGGGACTGAACTACCTCAAGCCAGGAAGAAGCAACAGAGCTAACCCCAACCCCTTACATAATCCTTGGCTCCCATGTATGGGTCATGGAATTGTTCCTCATTCAATGTGACCTTTTTAATGTCTATATCTTTTGTAACATACCTGGTTTTATAGATATCACACCTTTACATGGAAAACATTTTTCATCAGATATACTACAGCACATACAGCCCAAGCTGATAATGGTTACCCAACAACATACGTATTTGATTTAATTCCTTCAGTTGTGCCAGGCAAACTGTAAAGAAGACTCACGTATATTGAGTACTCCAGACATTTTTGGTTTCATTAACGGTGACATTGCTACTTTTGACTGTTTCATTATCCTTCTTCCACGTCACTTCAACAGTTCCTGAATCAGTGGATGGGCGAGTCAAGTCACACGAGAGTGCAATGTTAGCTGGACTGTATAATATGACATTTTTTTCCTCTGGAGCACTGGAAAACCCTATCAAAGAATAAAACAGATGAAATTATCTGAAGGAAACATACTACTTCCTTTTGGGGGGTTGGGATATCTTTCAATTATTGGGCCAAATTCTGGTTTCATTTACACTGGTGAAAATACAGAATAACTGCACTGACAGCAATGGAATTAATCTGGATTTTACCAGCATAAATGAAGGCAGAATTTGGCCCCATTTTTTCATATATATGCTGCCTAATGTGGACAGAACCACAGTTTTAAGCAACTATCCTTTAAGACAGTGTTAATGTAGAAAAGAGTGCTTTGCGTAAGTAAGACCATAGAACCAGAGCTTTAAATTACAAAAGAGACTATGGTTGTCACTTTCAAAAGTGTCCAGTATGTGTGACTGTCTTGGGGGTCACACATGTGACTGTTTTGCTTGTGTGCCTAAGTGACTTAGGCACACACATCCCACTGAAAGTCAATAGTATGTGTACTCCTAAGACATTTAGGTGCTTTTGAAAATTCCACACTCTGGTCCTTTTGGGCCTACAGTTTTAGATAGTCAACAGCAGAACTCCCAAATTCAATGCTGCTGAATCAGGCCCCAACACGACTGTTGCTTGAGCTGATCATGTGTTGTTTAAGCTATCTTTAGATCCATCTGCTGCTGCTGTTGCTGCTTTCCCAATGGCAAACTACCAATAGTGCAAGCGGCAATGTGAGAACATTCCCATATCCACAGTGAAAATGACACATTTTTGGCTTTTAACCAGTTCCTTTTGGGTGTAATGATTTGCAAAACCAAAAGGGTTTTGATTGCAAATAGACATTTTCTACAGGCTGAAAAACCATGTGAACAACAAGCCTTTTGATCCTGAAAGATATAAATAAATCTTCATATCCCCAAGCCCTGTGTTGACATTGCATTCCATCCTTGCACCTTCCTTCTTGGCCTGCAGCCTTAACTGCTGTTGGCCTGACTGTATGTCTGATGGAGTTCTGCTCTCTGGGAGCATACCCTGCAGCATACCTTGCATATAAGAGTTGCACTGCATTGCACAACTCAACTCCTTTTTGAGAAGAACAGCGGTTGAAAGGAAGCCATAAAGCATGCCCCACTAGTTCATCAGAGAAATTGGTAAGAGTCAAGTAAGATACAACACAGGAAATGGAAAAGCATCATTCCAAGGCACACAAGGCCTCACCACAAAACACTTTTTTTTAATATGCTTTTGACATAGGCATTTGAGGCTTATAGATCAAGGGAGCTTAAAATTCCACAGGTGGAATGTTAAAGCCCCAGATCAAGGAATATTAAACTTTAAGTATAAGGCCTAGGTCTTGTGTTTTCTTCTGTAGGAGAGTGGAGTCATAACCACAATCCATTGACTAAAAATAACTATCTATTTCTGGTGACATCTCTTAGATGCAAAAATATAATAAGAGCATTAAATCTGCCAGATTTGTGTATAATCAAGAATCAAGGTGATTCTTCAAATGGATATTAGTGTAAATTTTGCAATCAGATGAATCATGAAGGCTAAAACAATATAGGTGACATTCAAGATTTGTTATTTTTAAAATGCTGCACTCCAGATGAATGGGAAATTATACTTCTCTGGTGTTAGATGCAGGAATTTCTATAGTGCCAATCACCATAGCATCTGAGTAGCTAGAGGAAAATGTACTGAGAGATGTAAAAAGATAGAGATAACTGTTAGTGAAATATTAAACTCTAGTGGCTTCACATGGAAGTCTAGCACAAGGTCTATGCATCACTTCCATCCCAGTTCAGCCTTCAAAATATTACACTGGCCCAATGTACGGCATGAATTTCACCCGATGGAAGTTGAGGATGCTCAACACCTCGTGGAATTGGACACTTAGAAACTGCTGTCTATTTTAATCTGCTATAGTTGGGGATGGCTTGGGGTTTTTGTTTCTGCTACTAATTTGTTATAGCTTCCAGTTGGGTAACTGGAAGTTTCTGCCTTACATGATCCATCTGTGGCTCTCCGTTCATCTTCCCAGAGTGCCCACTCCTGTGAAATGCCGAGTGTCTCCTGCAAGGTGCAGTATGCCCTAAACTTATCTATAGGTGGATTCACTAGAACAGTGTATTTCCCACTCCTTAAAGTGATTTATGGTTCACACATTTTGTCATTCCTAGCAAAGAAGACAAAATACTTATTTCTCCAACTTGTGTTTTTAATAAAATGCTGAGTCTGATTTTCTGCAGCATAAGTGGCTATTAGAATGGAATAACAATGAATAATGGGCCAAGCTTATTATTCTTTTCTCTCCTAGAAGGCATGTAGTGTAAGATTTTGCCTACTGTGGTATTACTAGTTAAACTGTGGATAAGAGACATGCCTACCTTAAATACATTTTAGGCATAAAGATGAAGCAGTACAAGCAAATAATTTTGTACTACCACAGCCATTTGATGTTACAGAATAACTGGAAAAATAATTCTAACATTAAACATGCTACAGGGTGAAGAATAAGCACATTTACCATCTATGGATATGCTATACACCGCTAATGTGAGATTAGATACAGTCTCCTCAGTCTGCTGATTAAAATCTTGTGTGGTGAGATGTGAACCTATCAAAAAAGAAAAGTTGAAGTGATTATCATACAGCTGTCATTATTCAGCAGAGTGTTATTGATATATTGTAACTGTTTATTTTAATAATCTTAATAGAAATGCAGGGACATTATAGAAGACTAATTTCCACTCAGCTTTTTTGCCATAATTGTCAGAATATGAAATTAGTGGTGGCGTGAGATCATCATTATTATTATGCCATTTTAAAATGTTAATTTCTGCCCGCTGGCTCTTGCTACAACACTGTAGCCATGACCATGACAAGTGGAATATCTAGCTATGCTAGGACTTGATTCAGCAATGCAGTTAAGCACCTTGATGAAATGGGTCCTCTATGAATAGCTGGGATTACAGTGAAAATAAGAATCACCACGACTAGACATACAGTCCTGGGGTAAAATCAATGACAAAACTCACATTGATTTCAATGGAGTCAGGATTACATCCCTGGTCCATAAAAATTCCTCCTATCATGAAGAGAATCTCCTGCTCTGCATAGTGATCCTATTAAATAACATTGCATTCATGTTTAAAAGACACTTCCTTCCTGCAGGAATAGAAGGAATTTTATAGGGCAAGGACTGCAATGGAAACTGGGGGTGGGGGAAAATTCCAGATTTTCCACATAAGAAGTTAAAACTCCTGTGCCATTAGACAGGAGACAATGAGCTGTTCTGAGGCTGCCTTTTCAGAGCTCTAGATAGCCTTACTAATGGAGGAAATAAGCAGCTGTCATGCAAACAGTAACCACTGTAAAGCACAATTCTATTTCTTTCAAATTCAATAAAAAAAAGCAGGGAAGTAACTAAACCAAAAATTGCATATTTGAACAACAAATATATTTTGCACAACTAAAAAGACATTTTCTGATTAAAAAAACCCACAAACTGAATCTGTACAATATTATAAAGACCGACAAATGTGTGCACGCAGATCACTAATAAATAGGAGCCCAATCCTGAGAGGTGTCAGTGACTGTCAATAGAGCCATTAGAAATTGAGGCTGGGGAATGGTCAGCGTGAAACCTCTGCAAAATCATAGGAATTCAGAAAAAAATGACTTGCAACGACTGAGGTTTGCAAAACTGTGACCTAGAGGGTTAGTGCAATTTTTTTTTTTTTTAAGAAAAAGTGTTAAGAGGGGGGAATTAAAACACAGAGGTTGAGCAACTTGCTTAAGAGGCATCATGGTGTAGCTGATTTGGCCTGGCCCAGGACGACAGAGATATGGGGTAAAATCCTAATTCCACTGAAGCCAAGGCAAAACTCCCACTGATTTCAGGGTTCAACCCATGAGTTCAAATTCTGATTCTTACAATGACTTTTGTATGACCTTGGACAAGCTACTTAAACGTTCTGGGCCTCAGTCTCCCCTTCTGAAGAATGGAATTCATGAGAGGTACTTACTTCATAAGACATCATACTGTTACGGCCATTTGAGAAAAGGGATAATGGGGGAAAAGAATTATAATCTTAAACATACTATAGTATAACAATTAAGATTTCTGTTTTTTACCAGGGGTAGATAAGTCATGTCCCTTTTCGGTATAATCTGAAATGCTCTCTCGAGTTTGCTGATTGATATCTCGTGTTGTCATAGCTGTACCTATTGGGAAGAAAAAAGGGTTAAAACTATTTTATTTCCTTTCAGTTGAAATGATGGGACAGATATAACTGAATTAGAAATTAGTTCTTTTCATGACCTAAATAAAAATATGGGCTGAATTTCTTTCAAACAGCTGTCTGGCTCAGTGTGCACAGCTATAGTTACCTTGCAGAAGAATTCCATTCAGTCAGTTTCCTTTACCACATACATGTCAATTGTCAGGGTGTGATATTAGTGGTAAAGCAGTAGTGTGAAGTCTTCATTAAAATTGCTATGGGCCAGATTCTGACTGGCCCCGCATTGGTACACAGTAGGCAGGGAAACCACAAAGACCCTCCCTCCCACCAATTAATAAGGGATAGAAACATTCCAGTATGTATACTTAAGATGGGGAAGGGGTTGCTCTGTCACTCTTCTCTTGAGAATGCCTGATGCCCCAAGGTGGTGGAGAAAGATGAGGAGGAAGTAAGGTCATGTCTTCAGCTGCTCCCATACGCTGGCTGACAGAATGTGCCAGTTTTGCAGTAGGCTTGCTATCTCTGCGTGCCTAGGAGCTCCCCAAAGGGGTACTATGGCTCCCCTAAATGGCATAATCTCACCTCAAGTTATTTAATAATTATTATTACATGGGCAATAACCACAAACAAATGATTGCTACATTTATGACTAAAAAGCACAGAAAGAACAAAATTTGTTCATGTCTATAAGTAGATGAGATTGAAACAAAAACCAGGCTTTGCTAAACAGCCACGACTGTAGCAAAAACAGGATGTGAAAAATTGCTGCTGCCCTTTGAGTAACTGTGAGCAGGCGTGTGTCTAGATGGAGTGACACTGTGTACTACCTTCAGCAGAAGGCAAAATCAGAACATTTGCCAATTCCATAAAGTACTTTCCTCTTCCTACCAACAGCACTGCTGTCCAATATAGATTGAGAAGGATCTCTTTGACCTCTCTCACAGGTGTCTACAGCACAGAATCATATGAACTCTTTGTGCCACAATCAAGTTCAGACCAGACTTGTCTGACGCCATCTGTACTAGTTCTTTTCCTTCACACTTCAACCAGTCACGGTCATCAATGAACCAGTTTGATCGGAGGGATGATGTTGAGGGACAATGCAGCTAAGGGCCTGGGTATTAATGGGGTTGACACCAGGTATTTAATTGTATCTTACAGATAATCAGTACATTTGTTCCATAGCCAAACAGCTTTCTCCAACAAAGCATCAGACTCTGGGTTTTGTTTTTGTTTTTTCCATATTTGCTATATCCCTAGAGTTTTACAAATTCTTCAACCCTCTTTACTAGAGTGTCAGGACCATGCTTGAGGAAGCTGGCTGATTAGCAAAGCTTGGGATTTGGCCTGCCTCTTTTTTTTCTTTTTTTCTTTTTTTTTTACAACTCAGGCTGAGTTAGGTCCACCTGCCTCTATCAAACAAAGACCCTGGCAGCACACGGTGGAAGCAAGTAGGGTTAAGAACATGAGGGCATCACTGCACATTGCAGGAACTAATAAAGAAGGGATGGAAAAATCGTAATCCATCAGGTAAATGAGGTAAGTGTTGTTATTGCACTTGGAAGCCCAGAACTGCTGCAGGGGACCGGTCTGATCAACACAAGGATTGCCTGGAATTGTGTCTGGCAGCAGGGTTCTAATCCTCATGGAAGGACAGCATGTACTTGCTGCTGTATAGACATCAATGCACTTAAAGACACAGTAGGTTTTGAAAGCTTACAGAAGACTTAGTAGAAAGGGACTCTTTCTGGACTTATCTTCTCACATTTTCATAATAAAATTATGACAAGGCCATGCCATATCAACCTGAAGAAAAATATGTGGGGACGAGGCAGAAGACGCCAAGAAACTACATGAGTTTCATATTGCATAGACTGACTCAAACAGCCCTATCAGAGTGGAGAGGTTTGTGAAGACAGTTCTCATCTTACATGCCTCTGCTCAGTTTTTATTAGTTCCCCCCACAACTATATGCATTAGTAGATGGGATTATAAAATAGTTTTAAAATTAATAAACCATAAATAGCAGCAATACAATGTTCATTTATATAGGCCATGTCTTTTTGGCTGTAGTACAGGACACTCCAAAATAAGATAGAAAGTGCCTTGTGTCAGAGAAGTCACTGACCAGAGCTTTCCTTCCACTACTTATCTATCCAGCTCTGACACACTTAATTCAAGAGAGAGACCTTCGTGAACAGGCTGATCTTTCCTCCGAATAGACTGGCAGGCCCTGGAGTTGCTGAGAACCATGTCAATTACCCACAGGGTACAGACCATAGTCTTTGGGTCCTATTTCATGCTCCATTGTTTAAGTGCTTAATTTTAAAATATCATGATGTCCAAATAAATAAATAAATAAGATCTTCAACAGCTGCCAAAAGTAGGCTGTCATGGTTAGTTTACATGGAGTTTTTCCAACAATAGCTTTCAGAAAGTGCCTCTTTTATAAAACAAAGACTTAAATAATAGTTTTGGCATTAGACTAGGGTTCTCGATTAATCGCAGGTAACTCACGTAATTAACTCAAAAAAAGTAATCATGATTAAAAAAATTAATCACGATTAATCACAGTTTTAATTGCACTGTTAAACAATAGAATACCAATTGAAATTTACTAAATATTTTGGATGTTCTTCTACATTTTCATAGATATTGTATTCTGTGTGTTGTAATTGAAATCAAAGTGTGTATTATTTTTATTACAAATATTTGCACTGTAAAAAAGATAAAAAATAGTATTTTTCAATCCACCTCATACAAGTACTGTAGTGCAATCTCTTTGTCGTGAAAATGCAACTTACAATGTAGATTTTTTGTTACATAACTGTACTCAAAAACAAAACAATGTAAAACTTCAGAGCCTACAAGTCCCCTCAGTCCTACTTCTTGTTCAGCCAATTGCTAAGACAAACAAGTTTGTTTATATTTACAGAAGATAATGCTGCCCTCTTCTTATTTACAATGTCACCAGAAAGTGAGAACAGGCATTTGCATTGCACTTTTGTAGCTGGCATTGCAAGGTATTTACATCCCAGATATGCTAAACAGTCGCATGCCCCTTCCTGCTTCGGCTACCTTACAGAGGACATGCTTCCATGCTGATGATGCTTGTTAAAAAAATAATGCGTTAATTCAATTTGTGATTGAATTATCTGGGGGAGAATTGTATGTCCCCTGCTTTGTTTTACCTGCATTCTGCCATATATTTCATGTTATAGCAGTCTCGGATGATGACCCAGCAGATGTTGTTCATTTTAAGAACACTTTCACTGCAGATTTCACAAAATGCAAAGAAGGTACCAATGTGAAATTTCTAAAGATAGCTACAGCACTCTACCCAAGGTTTAAGAATCCGAAGTGCCTTCCAAAATTCGAGAGGGACAAGGTGTGGAGCATACTTTCAGATGTCTTAAAAGAACAACACTCCAATGCGGAAACTACAGAACCCGAACCACCACCACCAAAAAAAAAAAAAAAAAAAAAAATCAACCTTCTGCTCATGGCATCTGACTCAGATAATGAAAATGAACGTGCATTAGTCTGCACTGCTTTGGATTGTTATAGAGCAGAACCCGTCATCAGCATGGACACATGCCCTCTGGAATGGTGGTTGAAGCACGAAGAAACATATGAAACTTTAGTGCATCTGGCACATAAATATCTTGCGATGCAAGCTATAACAGTGCCATGCAAACAGCTGTTCTCACTTTCAGGTGACATTGTAAACAAGAAGCGGGCAATATTATCTTCTGCAAATGTAAACAAACTTGTTTGTCTGGGTGACTGGCTGAACAAGAAGCAGGCCTGAGTGGACTTGCAGGCTCTAAAATTTTACATTTTTTTATTTTTGAATGCAGGTTTTTTTGTACATAATTCTACATTTGTAAGTTCAACTTTCATGATAAAGAGATTGCACTACAGTACTTGTATTAAGTGACTTGAAAATACTATTTGTTTTGATTTTTTACAGTGCAAATACTTGTAATAAAAATAAATATAAAGTGAGCACTGTACACTTTGTATTAATATATTTGAAAATGTAGAAAACATCCAAAAATCTTTAAATTGTATTCTACTATTATTTAATTGTAAAAAGAAAGGGAGTACTTGTAGCACCATAGAGACTAACCAATTTATTTGAGCATGAGCTTTCGTGAGCTACAGCTCACTTCATCGGACGGTGTGATTAATTGCACAATTAATCGTGATTAATCTTTTTAATCATGTGATTAACTTTTTTATCATGCGATTAATTGCGATTAAGTTTTTTAATCGCTTGAGAGCCTTACATTAGACTGCTGATTCTTAGACCTTTTACAGCACTTGACATTTTCAAAGTACTGTACCCCCATTAACTAATGAATCCTCCCAATAAATCTGTGAGATAGGAAATTTAAACTCTTAGATTAGCCCCTGGATTTTAGTATCTAATATACCTATGTGTAACCCCACACCCGAGAAAAAGAGGAGATTGGCTACTAAATAGACTGTGACATGGAAGATGCTCTAACTTGCAGTCAAATTAGGTCTCCTCAAAGATCACAGTGCAAGAACTACTTTGCACTTTCTACTGGTACACACTGAGACTGTTCTTAAAGTTTCTAAGGAGCAAGAACAATCCCCAGCCACTGCACAAGCACAGAAGGAAGGGAGGGTGATTGAAAAAAAAAAAAAAAAAAGTCTAGTGCAAAGCGGCAGGAAGCGTCGGTCGCCTTCCAATTAATGCTCTAGATTCTTCTGAAGAGGAACAAAAACAAAACAAAACAAAAATACAGTAAAAACCCCCGAACCCCTGCATCAGACAAATCTGACGTGCCCATATAAAGTGATTATTTTCTCATGGGGCGTGTGGGAGAATTTCACTATCTAAGCTAGAAACTTAGGGATGCTTCAGGGCGGAGGGGATCTTTGCTGGGCTGCAGTTAACAGAGACAAGAGAGCACGTCCTCACTCCCAGTATGATCCAAAGAGGGGATGGATGGATGTCCTGAAGTTAGCCTAGCGAGACCGGCGGCGGCTGGCGACGCCACTTGCAGGAGACCCGCGGGCTTCGCTCGCCTCGCTGCCCTCCAACACCCCCTGAAGGACGCAGCTGCCGGGGGCCGGTGCGGAGAACAACAGGGAGGATGCTCATATTTACCTGGTTCGTTAGCATCCGACAGCCACAGAGCGGCCAGGGAGAGCAGCAGCTGCAGCCGCACGGAGCCCGCCCCGGAGCCGGAGACGCGCATGGTGCGGGCCGGGCAGCTGCAGTAGCTCCGCAGCGAGACTCCTTCTGCGCCCGGCTGCCGCGCCCGAGTCACGCAGCGGCGCCTCCCGCCGGGCTGGTGCTCAGCACGCGCGAGGGACAGGAGCAGGCTCAGTGCGGACGAGAGAAGCCGCTGTACTGCGCCCGCCCTCACTTGCCGCCCGCCTCTGCTCCGGGAGCAAAATGGGACAGAGGTAGGGGGCGGGAAAGAGCCGGAAGGGAGGGGAGGGAGAGCAGATGGCTAACAATGGGGGGGGGGGGGGGCTCAATCTGGGGGCAGAGGGGGTTTGTGCTCCTCTCCAGCCAGTGCGGCTCTGGGCTACTGCCTAGGCAGGGATGGGGCATGATACCCACAGGCTAGGCCCAGCTTCCTGTAACCCTGCTGCTCTATCAGCAACGCCAAGTCTTTGCCCAGCACAATCCCCCTCCCCTGGCCCAGCATCACTACGCCTAATGTTGGTATTTAACTAGGGTTGCCAACCCTCCAGCATTGGCCTGGAGTCTCTGGGAATTAAAGATTAATCTTCAAATAAAGATGATGGCATGTGGTGAAATCTCCGGGAATACACCTAACCCAAATTGGCAATTCTATATTTAATAGCCTGGAGCCCCTACCAGCAGCCTTTTGAAAGCATGGGGCAAATTAAACAACATTAGGTGCCCTGGAGAAGGGAGACCTGGAACTGCAAGGAAGTGGCTGCATCCGCCCGTTCCCCCAGATACTCGATAAGTGTGAGAAAATGACAGGTATAAAGCATGGAAGCCCTTCTATGACCAATCTCCATGGCTGTGTGTGATCTCTAAATGTGGATAGAGGCCTCAGTAAGATGAATAACTAAATTAATTTAGAAATTTAGACTAGGGTCCTAAATCACATGAGCTTTTAAAAAAATGTTACCTTCAAAGTTTGGGCTCATCTAGACCGACTATTCCTCATTGATGGCTCTGGTCAGAGTTATGTGGGGATCCTTAACGTTCTGTTTTCTTTGAGAAAAAAATGTTTTGCTTCAAAGCAGTAGTGCTGGAACTAGGCGTGCTGGAGGTGCTGCTGCACCCCCTGGCTTGAAGCAGTAATAACAACCACCAAATACATAGTTTCCATCATCAGCACCCCCACTTTAAAAATTGTTCCAGCACCCCTGCTTCAAAGACAATCCTTTATTTTTAAATAATACATTTTAGTTTTGTGCGTAACTTCATAATTGTTTGCAGTGTTGTAGCCATGTTGGTCCCAGAATTTGAGACAAAGTAGGTGAGGTGATATCTTTTACTGGACCAGTTTCTGTTAGTGGAAGGGCCACGCTTTTGAGTTCCACAGAGCTCTCTTTTCGGGTCCAGGGAAGATAACCTGTATTTGGCTAAATACAATGTGGGACAGATTGTTTAGCATAAGAGGTTCACACATGCTGTAGGAGATCTGTAACAAGGCAGGGCCCTGCTCCTCTGTCTTTTTAAGTTACATACAGTTTGGAAACCTTCTGGTAAGCACATCATGTTGTTTATTTCACTGTCCTCCCCACCACCTTTACAGACTGTGCAGCACCATATTTACAGTAACGTGTAGTTCTCCTCAGTCTTAATCAGGCCTACTCTAGTGCAACTAATTGGAGCTGTAGTGACCAGAGTGCTGGATCAGTGGGTGTTTCCCAGCACTCTGTCACATACCTGCCCCCTTTCATAACAGAAAGGTTTTTTCTTTCCCCATGTTCTCCCTCCTCTCCCATCCTTAGGGTAATTATACAGGTCCCCCTTATGAGGGCCTCTCAGTCTCCTCCCACAGAAATCACATTTGGTGGGGCAAGGTTGCCCCCACAGCTGTGTTTTGGCTCACAAATCTTCATACCATAGGCACCCTGGGGAGCCCATCTCTCCCGAGAATGGTTGAATGGTCTCTCCTCACCTTCCTGATTACTCAGGGACTTGGTCTCCTAACCCTCCAATCTGCACCTCATCTTCTTTTCCTTGGCATTCTAGTGTTTCATTTGTGTTTCATTTCCCCCCTTCCAGGATTCCTTTCGGACAACTTTGGCCCTTACATCAGCTCGGTTTCCTATTGGGAAGGGGCTTCAGTCAGTGCCCCACACAACGGGTAGAGCAACCCCTCCACTATCCCAACCTGTTTTCAAGGAGGCACCTTTGTCACAGGGCAGCATTTCTGATCCCCATGGATACATTCAGTGTTCAAACTTGCTCCTGGAATTATCCAGTGGGGTTTCACCAGCTCCTACCAGACCAGAGAGCAAGCTGAGGCTGTATCTACGAGATCCCTTTGAAGTTTTCTCCCCAATATTACTGAAATGCGGGACAGTTTCTGTCCCTTTTCCTTTCCTCCAGTCTTGGCCCTGCCACAAACTTGGCAAACCTGCATTCCATGTACGGCCAATCCTTTTTCATTTGTTCCTGATACCCACACTGGTAACATGTAATGGACGCAGCCAGAGCTGCTCTGGGATCTTCCTCTCTATACCCTTTCCAGGTGTAGGTTCTCTGGTCCTCCTCCCAAGCTCCAATCCCCTATACAGTTGGCCCTCTTTCCTGGGGTCATCTGCCTCTGAAAATTCCTCTGTCAATTTCATGGCTGCTTCCACAGTACCCAGTAAATGCCACCTGACCCACTGCTGTATATTCTTATATATTCTACATCTGGTTGCCATTCCCCACCATGGGCTTACCACCTTCTGCAGACATTGCTGCTGCATGTTGGCTTGTTCTCTTACAAAGTCCTATGAACTCTTTTGCTCCTCCACCTGCCAGGCGACCAAGGCCTACCGTCCCAGGTGGCGGGAGCATTGGAAACTTTGCAGGGTCTTCTGCATTTCCTCTTCTTGTTTCACCAGCCATTGCAGGGTCTCCAGGCCACTGAACCTTTACACCAGCTTCCCACATCCAATTCTTTGTCTACTCAGACACAGGAGGGATCTCAGACAGGCCCCCATGTGTGATGGGGTGGGGAGGGAGTCCCACTCCTCTCTCTTTTCAAGTTGCAAACAGTTTGGAGACTTCTGCTTGTGTGATTTATTTCACAGTGTTCTCCCCAGCACCTTTAAAGACTCATGCAGTCCCTCATTTACAATAACATACAATCCTTACCTTCCTTGGCCAAGGATAGGGGGAGTTGGAAGGGATCTTCCTCCTTAGAGATCCCTTGGACTCTGGAAACCTCCCTTTCCCCTTTTGCACTTCCTCCCTGAGTCTTTTCTACCTTCTGCCTAATGGACTAATTGTCTTCTTAGCTCTCCTCCTCCCATTCCAATCTATCAATTAGGCACAGCTCTTAAGGCCTACTCTAGAGCACCTAATTGGAGTTGTAGTGACCAGAGTGCTGGGTCACAAGACCACTTAAAATGAAGTGGGCAATTACAGGACAGCAGACAGGGGTGTTAAAAATTGTTTAATGAGTCATAAACCAATATCTTTATTAAGTCCATGGTTTTTAGTGTCTAACAGAGTTATGAATTTCAGTTCTCAGGCTCATCTCTTTAAGGTTTTGTGCAGGTTTCCTGTAAGTAGAAGTAGAATGACTCATGAAATGGGCCATCCAAATGCCCTGAGAGAATCTACTTCTATATGGGAAAAAACCTCCAAACACTAACTGCACACCCCTAGTTGTCACCTACTACACCCACTGGAATCCACACAAGCTATCATGAAACAATTAAAACCATTACTCGATGGGGACCACATCCTGAAAGAAATCTTTCCTGAACTTTCTCTCCTGGCATTTAAACAACCGCTCCAACCTCACCAGGATCATCATCAGAAGCAAGCTCCCCACAGACCGGGGCACACCAACCAAAGCAACAACAGACCCTGCCATAATAATAGATGAAAAAGCTCCAGACATATCTCCAGCACTACGAGGCTCTGTATTCCCCCAACACACCTTTCAAGTTCTTTAATATGATTCACCACCCCTCCCCCCAACCCTACACTAATTTCTCTGCCTCAGTTTCCTCATCACTCCAGGGCATTCTTTGGGCTGGGCTCTGAGTCCTTTTGGCACAGGCAGAGTCCTTCTACTGCAGTACATGGCTTGTATTCTGAAACATGGAGCCTTCTCCCTAAATCAGCTTGCTTGCTCCCTCTGACATTGGTAAGTCTTGGTAATGGCTTTGGTAATGGCTTCCTCTGCCCAAATTTCCGGTATGTCTTCCCCACTTCTCTCCTATGACATTTTCCAACCTTTTGCTGTGGTAACCTGTCTTTGTCCTGTTTTGGTAACTTTCCATTGTTCCCCACTTCCTACCTTACTTCCCCCTCTGTCTGAAGGATCTGTTCCCAGCTTGAGCAAACTCCCTTAGCATATATATTGTCCAGTCAAAGCACTGTCATTAAAATAAAGTATGTATTTGATTTGATTGAAGGCCCGATCAAGGATAGTGGATACACTTTGACACGGGCTGTGCATGATACAGCAGTTCATAATAACTTAATAAAACCAACCAGAATTTGTATGTTACAAAGAGAGATCTCCAAATCATTGCTGTACTGAAATGTAGGCATCATCTGTGAAAATAAATCCATTTTTTATTAAACATTGGGATCACTAGGTTTTAGAGATGGGTTTGAGCTACTAAGTTTGGATCTGAATGTGAATGTCTTTAAAGTTCAGAGATGTTTGAATCTGGACCTTCAAGTTCATTTGGGTTCAAGTCCATCTGTAGTTTTTAATCAGACACCTGATGTATTAAATAGGCAGTATATAGCAGATTTAATCTGATATGTTAGATACTATAGTTGCAATGTCTCTCACTCTCATCATCTGACTAATGGTTACTGTTTAGGTCCCATGTTTATATGGAACCATACAAACTTCTATTTACAGGGTAAGCACAGTCTATTAACCATTCCTTCATGAGCTACTGGATCCTGCCACTCATGATATCAGATGGGGGAAAGCAGGTAGTAGGGGGAAGAAACAGCAAAACTTAAAGGACTATCTAACAGATTATAGCACAGAGGTAGGGGGAAAAATGTTTTCAGTAGGATTTAAAAAATATTCTGGTTTAAGGTCCAGAACTTGCAATATTGAATAGTGGATTACTCTCAGATAAAATAGCTTAAGGAAAGATATCTCACAAACCACCAGAGTTCTAAACAGCCAGACACCACTGAAAAACTGAGATTCTGGCAAAAAAAATGGGTTTAATGAATTAGATGTCACCTTTGCTTTAAGGTTCAAAACGTTTTGGCAGACCCATGATTCAAGATGCGGAGAGTGCGATTGCTGCTTAAACAGTGAGCTAAATCCATCCTTGGTGTAATTCATGTCCATCTAGAAATGTCCACAGAGTATTTCCCTGTTCTTCCCTGCCTACCTACTTCTCATTCCCATCACACTAGAACTATATTAGGACTTTGGGGAGACTTCTTTTCACAAGGCAATCATTAGGAAACTGTAACAGTTTCAGATGGGCAGCAATCTCTAAGTTGGAGATTGATAGCTTGACTATCAAAAAATCTTGAAATCAAGTATAGCATCCTGAAAACTGCTTAATGTTGATTTGTGGATTTAGTCACCTGGAATGTCTATGCTATAACTTGTCATGTCAGCTGAGTGAAATGAGCCCAAAATGAGCTTTGAAAATAGCCTCAATATATCAGATATTGCTGAAAATAAACATTGTGTTAATAATTAATACTTGCAGCATTTTATCCAAGTACCCCTCTCTAAGCTCATGAGAATTTTTGGTTCATCAGCTTCTTTTTATCGGTTACTGAAGCAAGAAATTCAACCCATTCCTCCTGATAACCCAGAAACCTTCCTGATCAGGCAGGCTGACAGCACTGCTAGTCCAAAAAAGTAACATGTATTTATAAAAGAAGTTAATGGGGCAAAAATGCAACTACATGGAACGATAACAAAGGAATTGTCAAAAGTGATTGGAAACCCATTGACCTGGCAATACCCAAATGTGTATTAGAGATGATGCCTGGTCTTTGTCTCTGAAGCTGAGTGATCAAGCTGCTCATTAGGACCTGGTGGGATTTTACTGCTCCAATAGTACTGAGTAGGGGGGACAACTTGTGGTGATAGTCAGAAATGTGGAGGAGTGAGAGTGAAGGGAAAGAGGATGAATGGGGAAGAGAGAGAAGGAGCAAAGAATACAACGATAATCTAGGGGAAAGGTATGACATTATTGACATGAACTGTGACTGTATAGATCATTGTTGCAACCATGGTCCTATAGTTGCACCAAATCTTGTACAAAGGAGGTCAAGTAAGGTGTCTGTGGAAAGGCTGTAATTTGCTGGTTATGATTATGCTGTCTGTGTGTGTATCATTTTTGTATTTTAAGTTATGAATATTGGCTAGTATTTGTATCTCATTGTGTTTGATTTGAAGTAGCATCAGTGAAGCATTTGGTCAGCTTCTTGAGAAAGGTCTATTCTGAGTAAGTGCCCAATCAAGAAACACTTAACTGACAATGGACTTTGGGAGACGCCAATCCACATCTGAGTTTTCTGGGAATGTTCAAACTAAGATGTAAACAATGGTGTCAGCCTGCAAAAAGCAGCATCATTCATGGACATGTGACTTGCCCAGGTGGCTACAAACTCCATCTTGTTGCTTTGATTTTGCACAGAAGAACAAAGGGGTTTCCATGCACAAGAGAGAGAATATAAAAGGCCCTGGAAGCCCCTCCATTTTGTCTTCAGCTGGCTCAAGAGATGACCTCTCCACCCCAAAGAGATGCCTGAAAGAAACTAGAACAAAGGACTATAACTACGGGGATGTGAGTGATTGTGGGACCCAGACCATAAACCACAATGTTGGTCTGTAAAGGATTGGGCCCAGACTAGGAAGGATTCAAGTCTGTGAAAGAAGCTTATTGGAACATCTCTGAGGGTGAGATTTACCTGTATTCAGTTTCCTACTGCATTAGGCTTAGACTTGCATGTTTTGTTTTGTTTTTGCTTGGTAACTTACTTTGTTCTGTCTGTTGTTACTTGGAACCACTTAAATCCTACTTTTTGTACTTAATAAAATCACTTTTGCTTATTAATTAACCCAGAGCAAGTAATTAATACCTGGGGGAGCAAACAGCTGTTTGCTATCTCTCTATCAGTGTTATAGAGGGTGGACAATTTGAGTTTAATCTCTATAAGCTTTTTACAGGGTAAAACAGGTTAATTTGGGGTTTCGGCTCTCAGAAAAGACTGAATACTGGGTGCTGGGAAAGTCCCTGTGAACTGAGAAGCCCCTGGGCTAAGTGAGTCTTACTTTCTGTGTACTGCAGCGGGGTGTGGCCCAACCTCTTGATCAGTACTGTAGCTGACTGGAGTGTCTAACTCAGCAAGACAGGAGTGGAGGGAAGCTTTCTCTGGCAGGGGGGTTTGTACACAGTGGTATCCCAGCACATATAGTGACAGTCTTGAGGGAGTCTCTGTGACCAAACCTGTCACAAAAGGGAATGGCTGCTTTGAGTGAATAGAGGGAGTGCACAATTGGCTACGTGTATATTTGGAGTGGGGGGCTGATAGACTGGGTTTTAGTTCTCTGGACTCCTGTCAAAGACAGGTAACTGGACTAGATGGGACCAGTGCTCTGAATCAGACGTGCAAATAACGCTTTTTTTTTGGAGGGGCCAAAATAAAAAAATTTCAAGTCATGCAAAACCAAACTTTTTTCATCATCATCTCTTTTTTCCAATAACAAGGTTGGTTAGGGATGAGGTTATGAACAGATTCCATTCATGGCTGTTTTGAATCACTATTTGAGCCTGTTGGGGTTTTGCCTGGATGGTTTTATATACTATGTTATACCACTGTCTCCTTAGATGTCCATGGCCATCTCACCATGCACTCTTCCATAGAGAACATTTTTTAGGCAGTCAGTATAAAGTGATTCTAGCAAAATGACTAAACCACTGTGACTGGTGCCTTTTGATGATTGTAGTTATGTATTGTACTTTCAATCTTTTATGGCTATCATCATTTCTTGGTTTATCTAGCCTTGTCATGCCCAGGATATGCCACAGTCCCCTAATTTACAATGTTTACAGCTTTTGCTCCAGACACTTTGTCAGTACCCATGTATCATGACCAGAAAGTAATGTGGGTACAATGAGTATTGTATATAATCTGGCTTTAGCTGACAGGGACATTGATTTAAGGTTCCAAACATTTATATTCAGAAATACAAACTTTCTGCTGGCAAGCTATCCTCTTGTCAATGCCCTCTTCATATTGGTTGTCATTTGTTATGGTGGAACCTAAGCCAGTGAACGTGCAAAATTGGGGACTGCTGAACTCTGTGCAGGTCTCCAAGATATGACAAAAAATAAATATCTGATCTACAGTGGAATGTCCAGGTCTAAAGCCAATTTATGACTCAGAAAGGATTTACTCTACTCTTTTTTCATTCAGCCAAAAATCACTGTACAGAATACCTTGCTAGGAATGCTTATAAGACTTATTTGTCTGTAGTCATTGCAGTCCGTTGCAGGGGTGGCCAGCCTGAGAAGGAGCCAGAATTTACCAATGTACATTGTGAAAGAGCCACAGTAATATGTCAGCAGTTCTCCTGCCCATCAGCTCCCCCACTCTGCTCCCAGAGCCTCCTGCCCACCAGCAGTCCAGCTGATCAGCCTCCCCATCCCTCCCCGCACCTCCCAATCAGCTGTTTTGTGGCACGCAGGAGGCTTGGAGGAGTGAGGGCATAGCAGGCTCAGGGGAGGGGGTGGGAAGGGGTGGAGTGGGGGCAGGGCCCCTGGCAAAGCCAGGGTTGAGCAGTGTGCACCACCCCCGGCACACTGGAATGTTGGCGCCTGTAGCTTCATCGCCGGAGTCGGTGCCTATACAAGGAGCCGCATACTAACTTCTGAAGAGCTGCATGTGGCTCCGGAGTCACAGGTTGGCCACCCCTGGTCTATTGGGCCACTTTATTTAAAGATTGTCAATGCTCAATCATTGTATCAATCTTCAGGGATTTCCCCTTTCACCCTAATAAGGTTAAATAGTCTGCAAAGGAGCATGACCATGCCTCTTGTGCCCTATTCTAACACTTCAGATGGGAAACCAACTGGACCCAGGTGCCTTGTTTTTCAGGAACCTGATTGTGGCTTCAGTTCTGCCTCCGATATGTGGTGTTCCTCTTGTTGCAGTTGATAGCCGCAAGGACAGCTGTGTCTACTTGACTATACATGTTCAATAGCTGATGAAAATATGCTTTCCATCTTTTCAGGTTTTGATCTTTATCTATTACATAGGTCCCCTAAACATCACACAGCTTATTTAACACCTGTAACGCCTTTGATAGTAATCTTTCTGAAAAAGCCCTCTCGCATTACTTTTTTGTACGTGTGGTTCAAGCTCTCCATTTTCTCTCTCAATCCAGTTTTTCTTTAGCCTTTTTAGTTCCTTGTTGAGCTGTCTGTACTTTCTCCTTGGGGCAATCTTAAGCTTTCAGATGTTCTTGATATGCTTCCTTTTTTATTCTTGGTAGGTTTTTTTTCCTCAGTTTCACCGTCTTTTCCGTTTTGCATCCCTAAAATACTCCTTGCTCAAGGTAGGAATGATGTCTTTCATCTCTGCCCAGAGAGGTTCTACTGTTGCGTCCTTTAGGTCTAAGAGGGACAAAGCAGCCACCGATGGTGTTCTGAAAGGTTACCATAGTATCTGTGTTTTTCAAAACTTCACCACTATAAAAAGAACAGGAGTACTTGTGGCACCTTAGAGACTAACACATTTATTAGATCATAGAGTCTCTTGTCTAAAATAATAATAATAAAAAAAAATTAAGGACTGGTCTGATCCTGACTCTTGCAACCAGTGATGGTCTGAGTCTGCATTTAGGTGCCTGTAGACCTTGCAGTCTAGTCCACTTGTTTTCCAGCATGGCCTTACTAAGATGAAGTTGATCATGTTTTTTGTAGTACCATCATTAGAAATCCATTCTTCTATATGGACTTACCTGTGCTGAAGTGCAGTATGTGTTATAAACAAGTAATGTAGAACTGAAGCAAAAATCAGTCTGTCATCTTGCTCATTTCTTAATTCTATTCCTCCTTTTCCTTATCCACTTTAATCTTGGTATTAAAGTATCTCATTATGAGCAAAAAATCTCTAGATGGGGTTTGAGAAGTCTCTGAAGTTCACTGTACAATTGGTTTATGACATTATCTCCTGCATCGTGTGGGGCATAGGTTTGTATTATGTCACAGGGCCATATTTCCCCTGTAGTTCAATGCTCATTATGTGGGCTGGTCTTCACTATGGGGAGATTGATGCTGCTGCAGTTGATGCAGCAGGGATCGATTTAGCAGATCTAGTGAAGACCCATTGACGCAGAGCAATGAAGACACTGGAGTAAGTCAATGTGACGGTGTTATCTGGACTGGTGATCTCCTAGGTCACTCCAATCCTTGACTCTGGGAGCCAGCCTTACCCTGCTCAGCTGTGAGAACTCCTGGGCTGTTCAGGCACAGCCTCTGGCATGTAAGATGCTTGGATTGTGCAATCGAATGACACTAGCCAATATCTACGGTCCCAGACACAACCCTAGGAGTTTTGCCTGGGCTTGTTTTAAGCCATGAGGACACATTTTCAGACTCATAACTATATAAAAGAAATTACAACCTATAACATTACTGTAACAATGCTCAGTGCATCATGAGCCTTCCGAAGACACCCGACATGACAAACGTTGCATTGGATACCATACAATCATATTATAAGGATGAACATGGGGGTACAGGGTATTCCCCCGAGATAGTGTCACACCTGCCCCACTGACTATCTCGAAGGCAGTTTGTGTTATAGTTCTCTTGGCATCCTGCCATCAAGGCCATGAGGCAAGTGCCTCAGTTTCCCCCTCACCCAGCAAACCAGGTTTGTTATGGTTTCTCTGCTGTCATAAGCTGTAAGTCTGTTTACAGGTATTAATTGAAAAGTTGCATTATCATAAGGTTTAACATCCATGTCAAAAATTCTTTCCCAAAACTCAACATTAATACCAAAATTTTTATCACAGATGTGCGTTTACAGGTATCTTTCATACCATGCCCTCTGTTCAGATATGTTAGTTTGTTCCTTACCCATGGTGTCCTTTGACTCTCTCCCATGCAATCAGTTACTGGCTCTTCTTTCCCTCCAGTGCTCCCCTCTATGTAGGCTCTTAATTTAATCATGTTTCTGGAATTTTGGTGCCTCAGGGTCTAGCAAGATAGGTGTTCAGGGGGATCCTGCACATTGGTTGGCCCTTTGGTGAGCAGTCTCCCAAGCCCAGGACTGTACATATACAGACAATTCAGCTCCCTTTTTGGGGTTACCTGGTGTTTCCCCCTCCCAGCACTGAGTCCTTCCCTGCCCCATAGAGGGCTGTGATCTGATTCACCTTTTCCCAGCAGCTTTCCCATAACTGTTCTCTGTGTCTCACCAGCCTGGGGGAAAACACCCCCTTCTCTGTCAGTTGGGTCATTTGTATTCTGGCAAACTACCACCCTGGCAATTTCCTGGTCCCAACTCCTCTGTTACCACAGGCATTGGAGCTGCATCTTGATTTAAAGAAACAGTTACTTTCCAAAAACTTATCAGAAATAGCATCCTGAAAAATTGGGACCTGGATTGGGGTACCCTCCGCCACCCCTTTCTCTGTCCCTGAGAAGTCAGCTGTGTGACTGCTCCCCTCCAGGAGATCAGTTACACAGTTCCGTCTCAAAACCTGGGTCAAAGGCTGAGTGCCTGGGTGCACGGATGCTGACCCAGCCATCCTCCTAGTGTCCTGGGCATCCTGCTTCAAGTGACTAGTGAGGAGACATTCCTGTATCCCCACTATTCCTTCCCCCGTTTCCACCTCTGGGCCCCCTCCTAAGACACATTTCGCTGTGCTCCGTAGGAAGGGTTCTATCCCTTGTTCAACTGCAAGCTAACAACTGGGACAGTTTCCTTAATAATTGAAAACACCTCTCCTGCGCCTGAGGGCATGTTGCCTTCTGCTGGAAAGGAGCTAGTCTCAGTCCCTCCCATACTTGGAAGTACACTGCTTCCCTGTGTTAGAGTCACAGGAATCCTCATCCACCTCAGTGGTTTCTGAGATTCCCTGCCCCTTCTTTGGGCTCTCCTCTGGGACATATTTCTCTATGCTCCCTAGAGCTGGGTTTGTCTTGGGTTCAGTAGCGACCTGCTGGCAGCTAACAACTGGGCCAATTCTCTCCTTTGCAGGCATTACACCCCCATCCCTTCCTGATGTATTGCCTCCAGCTGCAGTGTAGGAGTTGGTCTCAACCACCCTCCCACCTGGAAGCATGTGGCTTCCCCCTGCTGCAGAAGAATCCAGGAGACCCACTCCCATTCTCTCAGCAATTCCTGAGATCTTACCCCTTTCCTGAGCTCCACAGAAAAAATCATTACCAAGAAGCAGGTCAACTAGGAGATGTTCCATTACCCCCACAGTCAAAACACTTTCCAAACCTTCCCACACCACACGGATTTTAGCTAGTGGTATGAGGAACCTGCTTTTGCCCACCCCCACAATCTCTGCCATTTGGCCAGATATACTGGCCTTTGGGACCACACTCTGCTTAACCAGAGAGATCTGGGCCCCTGTATCCCTCTACTTTAAGCATTCCCTGTCATTAATTTGGACAGCTTTAACATGCTCCATATCTGGTTCTGCAGAGGCTAATCTCACAAAACCAATATGATAGGTTCCAATTGCTTGGGGGGTTTCTGTGTTGAGGACAGCAGAACTAACATGAGGTATTGGTTGCCTGCTTCCTCCTAGCACAGGGCATTTATTCCTCAGGTGATTAGTGGAATTACACTGATAGCACCTTTTGGGCTCTTCTGCTTTTACAGGAGATTTGGGATAGGAGTTACCAGTAGAGGGATTTCAGAGTAGCAGCCGTGTTAGTCTGTATCCGCAAAAAGAACAGGAGTACTTGTGGCACTTTAGAGACTAACACATTTATTAGAGCATAAGCTTTCGTGGGCTACAGCACACTTCATCGGATGCATAGAATAGAACATATAGTAAGAAGATATATAGATATATACATACAGATAAGTTGGAAATTAGCCAAACTGTGAGAGGCTAATTAGTTAAGATGAGCTATTATCAGCAGATGGCCCATTTAGACAGTTGACAAGAAGGTGTGAGGATACTTAACTTAGGGAAATAGATTCAATATGTGTAATGACCCAGCCACTACCAGTCTCTGTTCAAACCCAAGTTAATTGTATCTAGTTTGTATGTTAATTCAAGCTCAGCAGTTTCTCGTTGGAGTCTGTTTTTGAAGCTTTTCTGTTGCAAAATTGCCACCCTTAAATCTTTTACTGAGTGGCCAGAGAGGTTGTTCCTGGGTAGGAGAATGTTTAGGCTCCCAACCCGCTTCTCTCTTCCCAGGGGCAAAAAGGGATCTTCCCTTCCCACCAGTTTTAAACTCCTCTTTCTGTGGCCTGCCCTCAATAGACACCTGAGTCTGTTCAAAGGCATTAGCTAAAAAAGCCATCTCAGCCAGTCTTTACATCTTTGTCCCATAGACACTGCTTTACATCAGTCTTACATATGCTTAGGAAATGCTCTTGAGCAACAAGAGCCAACATTCCTTCGAAACTTGCCACCTCTTTACACCTCACCCATTTTCCCAACAAATTTTTCATTTTGTTTACATATCCCCCATTATTCATCCCAATATCCCTTTTGAGATTCCTAAATTTAATTCTATGTTTCAGGGGGTAATCTGAAAATTTGCAAAACCAGTGTTTTTAAATTTACAATAATCTAAAGCATCTTCAATAGGCATTCCATTGAATACATTTTGAGCTTTACCAGTTAATTTCTCAATCAGGGTAGGAACTCTCCTATTGTCGGGGATTTTATGTATTATACACAGCCTTTCAAAGGTAGTCAGATATTCAGCAATATCATCCTCCTCATTGTATGTAGGACATAAGTGTTCCCATTTGTGGATTTTTGGAGTGATGGGAGTCAATGGGGACGGGGGGGCCTCTGGTTCTGCTTCTCTAGCAGGTCCAGCTGGGTTTTCTCTTTTTCTCCCATAGCCCTTCTGTGTGCAGCCTCCTCTTCTTTAAGACTCATTTCTGCCTGCCACATTTGAAACTCGTGGTGCTTTTCCTTCTCTTCCACTTCCAGTCTGGCCAGCTCTAGTTTTGTAGCAACCTCACTGGGAGTAATTTTTCTGCTTTTGTGTGCTTATTTCCCTCACCCGAAATAAACAGAAAATAACAAAACTGTGACCGTGTCCTGACTGTTCTTAGCCACTGCACTTAAGACTCACTTAAAATCACAAATATTAGTGCTTAAAGTGTGAACTTCACTTGGAGTAACAAGCTGCACATACACCCTGCCCGCTGCACCACTGTGACATTCCCCTGGTGTTATTTGGACTGGTGATCTGCTAGGTCACTCCAGTCCTTGACTCTGGAAGCCAGCCTTACCCTGCTCTGTTGTGAGAACCCCCACTCCTGGGCTGTTCACACACAGCCTCTGGCATGTAAGATGCTTGGATTGTGCAACCGAATGACACTAGCCAATATTTCTGGTCCCAGACACAACCCTAGGAACCTCCAACTTGCAGTGTCCACTTATGCCTGCTGGACACTGCAAGCTTATATGAGTGTGTCAATTTAACAAAGAAATTGATATGCACCAGGCTTGTTATACCAAGGGGAGTCTCTGACATGCTTCAAACCAAGCACACTGCTTCAGGTAGAATAAACGAATTTATTAACTACAAATGATAGATTTTAAATGATTATAAGTCAAAGTACAAGAAGTCAGATTCAGTCAAATGAAATAAAAGCAAAACGCATTCTAAGCTGATCTTAACACTTTCAGTGCGCTTACAAACTTAGATGCTGCTCACCACAGGCTGGCTGGTTGTCCTTCAGCCAGGCTCTCCCCTTTGATCAGCGCTTCAGTCGCTTAGTGGTGGTGTCTGTAGATGGAGGTGGAAGAGAGAGGAAAAGCATGGCAAACATCTCTCACTTTTATCATGTTCTTTCTTCGCTCTTGGCTTTGCCCCCCCCCTTCAAGGTCAGGTGAGCATTACCTCATCATAGTCCCTGACTGACCAAGGAAAGTGGGGGGTGACTCGCTTGAGAGTCCAGCAGATCCTTTGTTGCTGCCTAGGCTAGTGTCCTTTGTTCCTGTGAGGCTGGGCTGGGTTTGTCCCATACATGCCCTGAATTAGGTTTGAACTGCCCCTCTGTTCCTGGAGAGCTTTGCCTGGGCTTGTTTTAAGCCATGGGGACATGTTTTCAGCCTCATAACTATATATATGAAATTACAACCTGTAACATTACTATTACAACAATGCTTAGTGCATCCTGAGCCTTCTGAAGACACATGACAAACTTTGCACTGGATACCAAACAATTCTATTATAAGGATGACTATGGGGGTGCCGGGTGTTCCCCCGAGATACAAAGTGTCACAGTCGACCTAAGCTATGTCGACTCCAGCTATGTTATTCACGTAGCTGCAGTAGCGTAACTTAGGTTGACTTACCCCCGTAGTGAAGACAAACCCTGTGTGATCTGCACCTTTAGATTTTGAAAGAACAATCAAAGAATTTCTTTTCAAATTCTTGAATTCTTTTCAAAGAATTTTAAGCTTTTTCTGATACTATGAAAGCAACTTTCTCTGTGGGCATTCTGTCCTTTAAGAAGAAAAATATTTTACATCAGTTTATAAAAAATTTGCCACTGCCAGTCCAATGTTTCACAAACTGGTATCTATGGAAAAGGATGTAGCTCTAGTTTTTGAGTTCACCATTATCATTCTGGCTCTGCCACATTGATATAGAGTTCTCACATTCTATGTTCCAATGTGCACTCATGTTTTGGTAGTGAACAAACTTTTCTTTCCTAGCCAATTTTTTTGCAGCAACCGAAGTTTCCATACTGCTGGAATGAACCTTTTTGGGGCTTGGTGTTGTCTGATCTAGTATAGTTTTTTGATTTCTTGCTCATTTTGTCAGTTTCTTGGCTTAAGTAAGTGCCTAGATTGCCAGCCATCTGAAGTCTAGGCACCCCCCTCCTATTCACTTCTCATTAAAGATACCTATGTTGCACCATGAGGAGATCAAAGTGGATATGTCTACACAGGAAAGAAAAACCCATGGCTGGCCCATGCCCACCAACTCAGGCTTGTGGGGTTCAGGCTGCAGGGCTGTTTCATTGCTGGGAAGACTTCTGGGCTCAGGCTGGAGCCTGGGCTCTGGGACCCTTCCAACCTGCAGGCTGGCATAGGTCAGCTGTGGGATTTTCTTTGCTGTGAAGACATACCACAAATCCAACATCTACTGGGTATGTTTGGGTCCTTGCTCTCACTTAAAGTACCACAGGATTGGCGCTGCCAGTGTTTGAGCCATGAGCAAGATCAACTAACAGGAAAAATCATTTGGGGTTGTACATAACGTTTTGTTCAATTTGAAATAATGTTTTGTGTTTTGACTTTTTTCATCCTTTTTTAAATTTTTTAATGAAGTTGAAGTGATCTTCAAAACAAAGTCACTTCCAATCAAACAACTGAAATATTTCTTTCTGAAAATGGTGAAACAAAACACTTTTTGAAATCTTTTTTTAATTGACGCCAATCTGCAGTTTTGGTTTAAAAAAATTGCCCTGCTGTATTCTGAATGGTGTTAAGTTCTCTAATATGTAACTTTATTTTATGAAAATAAAAATATCTCCCTGTAATAAATATTGTTTCCTAAAGCCAGAATAAGTATTACGTGCTCTAGTAGTGACAACTTTAAGACTGCAGAACAATGTTACAGAAGCATTCCCAAGAATTAACTCCTTGTACAAAATCTTTCCATACTCATTTGCTACTCAAAAGTAAACTTGAAGAAATGAACCAAGTTTGAAACTTGAATCTGAGCATGAAATACGGGACTGATCTTGTGAATTCCTGTGGACTTCCTGGAAGGTTCTGAGTGCTTTCAATTCTCATGGCTTCCCAGGTAGCACTCAGTAACTAGCAAGACTGGGGAGGTAGCCTTCACTAAGACCTCCTATATTTCCTGGGTTTCAGGAATGAAAATGTTAGAGGACTGAAAAACCACTCCTAAGTGTGCTCCATGTCATTTACTACAATTTAGGTAGGCCTCTATATGGACATAGTGCTAGATCCACAAAAGGACTTCAGTGCCTAACTCCCTTTGAGAGGCAGAGTGTAGGCCCCTACCTGTCTCCTCAGCATTTCCAACTGGCTAGCTTAGGCAATTCCCTGGTTACTGTGCTGGCTTTTGCAAATACCACTTAAATTCCTAACTGTCCCTATTCATTTTATAGGGAGGCAAGACACCTAACTCAGGACTGTGAATTCCATCGAGTGGCAAGGCACCTAAAAGTTAGGTGCTGCAACACTCAGCATTACAGTGCTCAGGTGTCTTTGGGGATCTATCCCATAGTGCCCGTGGGGGTGTGGATTGTGGTGCCGTCATTAGAGAGGTGACCTCCACCTAGCAATCTTAGTTGGGGTGGTATGAATGGGCTATGAGAGGAAAGCTGGTGTTTCAGGAACACATTTAAAAAAAAAAATCCACAAACATACAGAGCAGGTTTTGTTTCCATGGAAAAGTTTTGACTTTTCATCAAAAAACTGAAAACCAAAAAGTTTGCAGCCAAAATTTTTTTTTTTATTTTGAAGTTTTCTGCCAAAAAGAAGTTGAAATTTACTACAAAAGCAGATGCTTTTCAATTAAATGAACATTTTCCTAGAAACCCAGCATTCTGTGTGTGGTGGGTGGGAGAGAGTTAAGATGGAAACCTGATCAGCCCTATAAAGGTACTGTACAAGCGTCTATAGGTTTTGATAGGGATTTTATTAAATCTAAATCTAAAAATAATGAAGCTTTTCTCCCTTTGTGACATCAGTGCATATGTTTTGTCACAGGGTCTGATGCTCTGAAACACACAGCCTTGTTTTCCAAAATATCAGCTTTAGTATCAGGGCGAACAGAAAAGCATGACTTTGATGATAATCTCCTTCCTGTGATCGCTGCACTTCTTCCTGAATTTTTTTCTCAAGCATCTGCATTCTTTTTTTAAGTTTTGATCTTCTTCTTTTGCAAAGATAAAATCATCAAAGGCCTTGCAAGTAGTAGACTACATTGGGAAATCTCCCACCATTGTGCTATACTGCCCTTGAAGCACCATCGGGAGTAGGAATGGTGGGGGCATGAAACTTAGGCCTTGTCTACATTACTGGGGTAAGCTGACCTAAATTACACTATTGCAGCTATGTGAATAATGTAGGTGGAGTCGATGTACCTGAGGTCGACTTACTGCGGTGTCTATTCTGCACTGCGTCAACGGGAAATGCTCTCCCATCGACTTACTTACTCGTCTTGTTCTGGTGGAGTACTGGAGTCGACCGGAGAGCGCTCTGTGGTTGCTTTAGTGAGTCTTCACTAAACCTGCTAAATCGACCTCTACTGCGTCTATTGCAGCAGCGTCAATCCCTGGTATGTGTAGACATGGCCTGAGACAACATCTGGAGACTGGCCGGAGTATGCACAGTCAGGAAAGAGATAGGTCTGAGTATATTTGGTTTTTTACTCCAGGACCTGTCCAAAAGACTCATGTAAACATCAACAGTGAGCAGAAAAATTATAATTTTTGAACTGAATGTTTTGCCAAATATTTCAGGAAATGTGATTTAATGTGCTTTGTTAGAAAATTGAATTTTAAAAATGTATCTGCCTTTAAAATTTTAAGTTGGCAGTGATCCTTTAACTTCACTTTAGCATTGTTTTTATTGAATTTCTTGGATTTTTTTTAAAGAGGAAATAGAACAGTTCATCCTTAATGTTGCATTTATGTAGTTTGTTGCATTTTTTTCTGAAAATGTAAACAATTGAATTGTTTACCCTCTGTAGGATATATCTTTTCCACCAGAAGACTGTAGAACCGCCACTATAAAAGACACAATAGCAGCATCAGTTAATCAAAGTTAAAAGTCAAAGAATGGACAAAAGTGGATAGGGATTGCCAACTCTATGTTAAAAAATCAGTAGTCGGGCCTAAATATTATGTGAGTAAATAAATACATTTCGGTTCATTTTCATTTGTGTTTTGATTTTTGAGCCCTTACGTTGCACTTGGATCACATGTTCAAGCTTCTATCTACAATCTGTAGGCCTAGAAGGTTTGTTTGTTTTTTATGTGCTTGTTTTTTTAATGAAAAAGAAACCTGAGATTCTCATGTAATCACAAGACTCCATGAGCTGGAGCTTTGAGTAGAAATCTCAAACATCACAAAACTCATAATAAAATCTTGAGGTTAGTCAAAGTGTGGGAAGCAGAATTAGAAGTGGTTTATCTCTGTAAGGACTGAAGCACATTTGGAGGGAATGAGGAAGCTTGCACTATCATTATTAATTTTAGAGCATATGTAGCTCATGCAATGCACATTTCTCCCTGTCCTGGAGAGTTTACAGACTAAGGCCCCAGTCCTGCCAACAGTACTTAATTGTAAGCATGTCAGTAGAAGAATATGCATAAGCATTTTCAGGATCCAGGCCTAAATAAAGCAAGAAAACCATTAACTTTTCATGCAATTTCAGCTTTTCTACAAGTTGCAGCACAGTTGCCAACTTTCATGCAGTAAATAAGCACCCCCACTTTCACAATAAGCCAAAAACCAAGTTAAACTCATTTTGAAACAAGGCCAAAAAATCCCTATATATACATACAGAGAACATGAAAAGGTGGAGTAAGAGGCTAATTAATTAAGATGAGCGGTTTATTTCTCCAGCTGATAATAGCTCATCTTAATTAATTAGCCTCTTACTCCATCTTTTCATGCTCTCACGCCCTCTCTCTCTGTGTGTGTGTGTGTGTATATATATATGTATATATATATATATAAAATCTTCTTATTATATGTTCCATTCTATCCATCCAATGAAGTGGGCTGTAGCCTACGGAAGCTTATGCTCAGATAAATTTGTTACTCTAAGGTGCCATAAGTACTCCTGTTCTTTTTGTGGATACAGACTAACATGGTTGCTACTCTGAAGCCAATCCCTGAGAACCCCAACTCTCTGTGACTAGATCTCATGCAGTCTGGAACTGTGGTGGGCCTGCTGTGCACCCCTGACTCTTTCTTCTCCCTCCCCCTGCCCCCCGCTTGCTGGGAGCCAATCAAAAAAAAGAAGCAACAAGCCAAAGAAGCAACAAGCTGCAAGTCAAAAACTAGCCAACAAACAACTCACAAGCCAATTAAGCCAAAAACTAGCCCAATTTCTGTGATTTTTTTCGTGGGTTTGGCATGCCTTGTAGCGGTCACTCGCTGTGTTATCCCTGTTCTTTTGACAACCCCAACGACTGAAGGCTTCTCTCTGTCATTCTGGTATTTTTCACATGCACTAAATTCCCTCACTGGTAACATCGTATATAACAGACACAGATATATTGAAAAATACTTATTGACTTTGAAATGATGCATGTATCTTCACTAAGCAGTGAGAGCTAATGTAGAAACAAAATTTATATAGCACATAAATGGAGTTAGGGGCAGAGTTTTAGACTGGTTAAAATGTGTCCGATTCAGTCAAGCATAATCTTAGATATTGTTCTTTGGGAAAAGGTGTTTAAAACAACAAACCAACCTGCAAATATCTCTAGTTCCTTGCACCCAGAAAAGCCTCTCTTGGAGAGCCTGCATGCTTTTTGGTCTGCAAATGTTTTGCCTGTGGTTGAGGAAATTGCACACAGTGACAGGGTTTTGAAAAAGGAAGGAAACCCACAAAACTGACTCATTTGTCTGCAATAAGAAACTTTCAAAAGAAAATATTTTTTGTCTGTAGCCAGTGAATAACTTGTGAATAACATTAATGGAAAATGTTGGCATTTTAAAATCAAATAATCAACAGAAAATTTCCCCATGTAGCCAAGGCTTAAGAAAGACTGGTACATCGTTGTTTACTTCAAAATAAAACATTAAACATGAATATTAAGATGGAGCTCTTCTCTCACAGTCTACATTTCAGGGGTTGGATTCTGAAACTCTTGATAATTTTATATATTTTCCAACTATGCCCTAAGCTAAATTTTGGGGGGGATATTCAAAAAGAATGATCTATTTTCCCTTACTTCTCTCCTAGCTTATTGTATACTGCCTCTTAAAGGACCTTCCACAGGAAAATGTGGAGCTACAGAAAAATATATAGGATACATCTACACTGCAATGAAACACACATGGCTGGCCTCGGTCACCTGACTTGGAATTGTGGGGCACAGGCTGTGGGACTATAAAATTGCAGTGTAGGTGTCTGGGCTCAGGCAAGGGGAAAGGGCCCAGAGCCTGGGCTCCAGCCTGAGCCCAAATATTTAGACTGCAGTTTTATAGGCCTGCAGCCTGAGCCTGAGTGAGCTGACCCATGTCAGCTGTGAGTGTTTTATTGCAGTGCAGACATACCAATAGGGTTGGATACTCAGCTGGTGTAAATCGGCATAGCTCCATGGAAGCCAATGGAACAATGCCTGTCCTGAAGTCTCAGATTTTGCAACTCCTACAAGCAGAAGAGAAAAGCAAAGGGTTTTCTCCTAGTTTCTCATCATCACAATTCCCTTGGCAGCTATTGGATAAATTATCTTCCGTCTATTGGATTGTCACAACTTATATCATTTGATACAATTTTGTCTACAATCACATTTTGATCAATTCAACTTGAAGTTAGTTTTAGAGACTACCAAATGGAACTTTTTAGAGGAGTATGTTTAAAAAACAAAACAAAACACCACCTAGAGGAGACTGCACCAAGACCATAGTAGGTGCTTTGATTAAAGATAGCATCAAGTCTTAAGAAACTTGAGGTTTGTGAAAATAATATAAAACAATTAAATGCTATGCTCTTGGGTCTATCTGAGCATTTAGATGACTCAGATCCCTGTGACACACTTCCTCCATTCTTTGAAACAATCTTGTAAGCAGAAACTTTGCGCTATCTAGCTCACGTGGCTCTGTCCTACCACGCCTGTGAAGCATGCTGGACTTGGAAGAGGAGCCTTGAAAGAGAGAACCCCAGCCTAGAGATCCCTAGCCCTTGGAAGTGGACAGCTCTCTCATTCTTAACTTCCAGAGAGGAGCACAGCAGAAAGCCAAGCTGCTTTAAGTATCCTGAGAGCGCGGAGGGTTCATACAGATGGCTGGAGGGTTCTTGTGGGACAAGAGGCCTAGTCCTCTTTTTTTATTTGTTTAGTTTTCTTTGCAGTATGGGAGCTGGGGCCCAGAAGCAGAACCCTGCTGATAATGCAAGCACCCTGAGGAGAAAACAGGCTGACATAGGAAGTAGTTCAAGAGCTCTGATGAGACAGGTCTTAATCACTTATTGTAAGGTCCTGGAACTGGACTGGGCTAGAACCTAGGATAGAGGGAGGGACTGGGTCCCCCTACAGCCTCACTGAGGAGGTTAGCATGAAGACCCCAGACATAAAGGCCAGCAGGACTACTGGGCCTGGACTTGAGCCAATGATCTGATTTGCGGTTATGGGTCTATTGTTGAGTTGAATTCTGGTTTACCCTGAAAGGGGCTGGACTAAGTGACCAGGCTGGAGGGCCAAGTTACCAGTTGAAGGGGACCACAAGCAGATCTTAATGGCCAGTCAATGGGACTATAAAGAGGAAAAATACCACACTGGGGCACAATGGCTGAGGAGGTACTTTGTCACGGGAGGTACTAAGTGACCTTGCCTAAGGTTACATAGGAAGACTGACCCATTAAAATGTTTTCCTCTAGCAGCTTCTTCCTTGTGCCAAACACTAATAGTTACTCTTGCTTCAATAAATGATAAAGATGAAAATTCCTGCAACTAAAACAATTTGCCATCTTAGGAGGTAATGAAAATGTGGAAGAGTCAAAAGCTTCCACTGCTGCATGAGCTTTGTCACTTAAGATCAGGTCCAGGATGTGGTCAGCTGAGTTTTTGGCTCAGCTGGGGATGGTTGTGTGAATCCCATGGTTTTCCACACAGGCAAAGTGTTTGGGTGCTCTCATATCATTGGAATTGTCTATAGAAATTACAGATGCCAAGTTCAATCATCACTTGATAAATTGCCCTGTTCTGTTCATTCCCTCTGAAGCATCTGGCACTGCCACTATTGGAAGACAGGATACTGGGCGAGATGGACCATCAGTCTGACCTCATAGGGCCATTCTTATGTTCTAACTGGAGTGTGTACCATCCCTTTAAGGGACAGGTTGGAGCCTATGGCCAGGAACAGCCCGGAGTGTAATCAAGGAGACCCTGCCCTAAGCTGGGCTTTCTGAACAGGAACATGAAGCTGAGCAAGGGAGAGGGGAAATAGAAGCTGTGTAGGCTGAAGTGGGTTGTGATTTCTCTCTCAGGCTCCAGGAAACTAGGCTGACCAAACTCAGACTTTATTTGAGGACTTTAAGTTTTGTAGTTTTGAACCAGGGTCCTATGGTGAGGGCCTTATGAACTGTTGATTATAACTGCTCCTCTCATAAAACCTTGTTAAAGGGGACATGCTATTTTGTTAATATGTGTTAGCTTCTCCTTGCCCAGACCTGTTAAAGTGAATTTTATTGATGCCCAATCAGGGAATGTAAAGTGGGGCTCAGCTGCTGTGCCACACCTGGCCACAAGGGAGCACACAGGGACAGACTGCTCCTTTCAACTAAAGAATTCCAGTTGGGCAGCAAGTCACTATTATGTTTCACAGCATACAAACAGAAGTTAGATCAAAACAGGATTCCTGTGGGAAGGTTATAACCTAACATTCCTCTAATATTTAGAATGATAACAACACAAGAACCTGAACAGACAAATCAGGCTGCTCCCTTAATCAGAGGCACAACTCCCGCAACCTTACTCTCGGCTGGCTGGCTGCTAACTGCTGCTACACCCACTTTGCACACTTCCCTGCAGAGCCCCCTAGCCTGAAAGCAGGACTAGGAAATATTTCTGAGCATCTCAAGTGACCGCTTACAGTTTTCAATAAACAACAATAAACCCTCCAGGACTTCTGCAGGGTCTTCCTCTAATGGCCTGTTAGGTCTTGGTTCCTTTTCTTTTAATCTTACAGAAAATGTGGGGTACACTTAAGGAGTGGGCAGTGGATGCACTCCTCTGTGCACCAAGATGCTCCAGGAGGCTTTGTGACACTGAGTTCTGATGCCTCCCATTGTAGTATTTCTCATATGGTCACCTGTTCAGGGGTCCCAGGTAGGCACAGTTTGGCTCTTATTGTGCAAGTTATACTAACTTATCAATGACACCCACTTTATCACTAACTTCAGATGTGTGACTTATCCCACTGCTGAATTTGGCCTGTACAATGATCTCCTAATTTAGAAACCAAGTTTCAGTTGTTTCTCATTAATACATGTTTCATTTAATTGCATGGCTGAATGTTTCATAAAATATCTAAAACCTCTTGCAAAGTTCCCTAAGTAATTTAGAATTAATAGGCCTTTTTTTAAGATTTTTCCCTTCCCTAGGTAATACACCCTTAAGGGTGATAGTATATAGTTATTTCAATACATAATACCTGGGAGGCACAGGTATTAATTACACTTTTTACAAGTAATTGTGAGATGGCTTTTTCTTAGCATGGAGACCTAGAGCTTCATACTGTAAGTACTACTGAATAAAACAGAAAACTAGAGAAATATATTGCTAAATAAGTCACCTACATAGATTCCATGAACAAAGTGGCTGGAAAATATGCCCCTCATCTCTTCTGACTCCCTTAGTCATTGTTTTACTCAATCTTGATTAGGAAATAATAGACTCATAGACTGGATAGGAAGGGACCTGCTGGGTCACTTCGTGCATCTCAATTTATCACTGCAGGATAGTTGATCATTATTCTTACAGTCAGTACATCTGAAGACTGCAACCTTCTCGTGAGAAGGGAAAAGAAAACCTAAAGAAAGAAAGATCTTATTATAATTTATATTTTCCCCAGCTTTTGTGTACAGCAGAAGTCACCTGGACCACTGAAAATTCATGAGTCTTCTTGTCTTCTGACATCCAAAAAAAGTAAAAATAAAATATTTATTTTAGGCAAGGGCTATCAAACAATACATATAGAATTTGCAAAAGAAAAACAATTCCTCTAATTTTTAATAATTTCTGTAGACAATAAAAGTGGGAGTTAAGAATATTAGGCCAGATCTGAGGATTCCAGCCACCGGAACATACAGAGCTAATGGAATCTGTGAAGATACAAATATCCATGCGAGAGGTTTGGGACTGGAGAATAGCTCTGGTGCTCTCTACCTCCTTCACCTCGAACTAGCTTTTCCTGCCAGGCCTAGAAACAAGGAGGAGGTAAATCTGTGTGGAAGTGGAGAATGTGATCTGGCCTGCATGCTATTTAACTTAATCCACCGGTTGACTAAATAGTGCATCTTTTCATATACTCTGCTCTTCTGCAAGCCTGTTTGTATTGCTGCTGACAATCTCTTGCTAAGTAATCTTTGTTATCATTAACCTGATGTGAGAGAGGACAGGTTCTGTGCATCTCCAGTAATAGATCACAGAACCTACAAAAAAAAAAAAAAAAAGCGAGAGTCTTACAATAGAGGAACCTAAAAAAAGTCAGAATCTTGCAACCTGGGCCAACTGTATCTGGAAACTACATACTTTCCATTCCCTTGTCTTTGTGCCAGCTGTACAGCTTGTCTGATCTATGGTATGACTAACACAGTTAGTAAAGCGTGCATTGTGTTCCCTCACTTGGTTTAAAAAAAAAAAAAGCGTTCTGGATCTTTAAAGGAAGCAGGGCCATAAAGAAAATAAGTGGCGAGGGGGTGCAGGAGTAGTGCAAGATATGCACCATGGTATGCAGAATTTCTCTATGGCCTTAGATGGACACTGGTACTATTGGAGAGCCACCCCCAGATAATGCCTTAAACTTATTCAGGGTTAACTCAAGAAATTTTGTGAGTAATTTTCCCCTCTTGTGGGAAAGGGCAAGGGTTATAATTTACATGTTAATCTATTTGTTCTCTATAAATAAATATGACCCATCATAGCTTTATTGCCATATTTTCCTGTGCCTATGTTCTACTTTAATGCTACTTTCTCTCTATCCCTTTAGTTCAAGAAAGGTTTGAAAATAATAGAGAAGATGAGATAAAATGTGTAGGTCATGTGAATATCCAATCACTACTATTTTACTTATTGTTTCTATCATAAAACTTCCTGTGTAGTCCTAGATATTTGGTTTGTACAACAGATCTTGATAACCAGCGTCCCAAAAGAGGCTGGCATCTAGGAAATGTGAGTCTGTGTACTCCTCTTTAGCTCTTGAGGTGAAGAGTGTATAATCCAAACTATGGATGTGTTGGATCATATTAAAGAAGTTCTGTATTAAAATCTCAAATGAGTTTGATTCCCCATAGTTTAAATTCCAGGGTATTACTGATTAAGAGGTCTCTTGGTTTTTGGTACTGTTTCTCTCCCTTTATGTGTGAAACTTGCAAGCTGCTAATTGTGTTAGTACATTCTAAGACAGAGTCTGTTCTCAAAGCAATTCTTTGTAACACCAACTACTCACACAGAGAGAGACTCAAAGCAGTACTCCGTAACAATAGAAACAGCACCCAGAGACTCCCCGCCCTTTTGTTGTATTCATCTCGCTTTGTTAACAATTGTGATTAAAGTAGAGATAGAGGATGTATGTGGATGGGTGCTTGGTGTGGATAATAACTGAATGATCAGGGAGGTGCCAGCCTAAGAATGCAGTGTCCATCGGCTGAAGAAGGCGTCAATTGGAAATAACCAGAGGACCCCTGGAGGGCAGACTGGAATCCACCCAATAGCCTCAAGAATGGGAGAACCAAAGAACAAGATAATATCTGGCAGCACGGAGCTGTCAGGAATGTGACATCTTCTGATTGATTCAGCAATAGCATGATGAAGCAATTCCCATAGACTGACATAGAAAGAAATTCCTATAAAAATGGACTCTGGAAAGTGAGAACTTTGGGGTCTGATTCTGCAAACCAACTTCCAGGAGCATCAGATGTGCATCTGATAAGGCCCTGCTCCCTCCTCATGTCCAGGCCACCTGGCCAGTGGCTTGGCATGAGCAACTCTAAGGCTGGTAACTATGATAACAACCTTGCAGAACCTGAGTGTATGAATGAATGAATGTGTGAATAAATATGAGATTGAATGGAATGTTATAGCTATAACTAACTGCTTACTGTGATTCTTTCTGTATTCACAATAAATGTGGTATTTTGTCTTTTCCCCTTTAATAAGATCCTACTGGTTTTTATTTTATTGGTATAACAGATGGGGAAGCCAGTTAAAATAAGAAACTCATTTTTTCCCAAATTCAATGAATTTTTGCAAGTTTTGCAAGCTTCGTTAACTGTCCTATGCTGCGTATTTGCCTCTGGACACTTAACTGTTCGCACTGAAAATTAAAGCGCTCCGTATATCTATAGGAAACAATAGTGCAGGGCTAATGTGATCCTTGGATGCATAAACAGAGTAATCCTGGGTGGACAAATTACCTCTGTATTTGGCACAGTGTAACCACTGCTGGAATAGTGTGTCCTGATCTGGTGTCAACAATTCAAGAAAGATGTTGATAAATTTGAGAGGGTTCAGAGAAGAGCCACCAAAATGATTACAGGATTGGAAAATATACCTTATAGTGCAAGACTCAATAACTTCAATCTAGTAACCTTAACAAAGAGAAGGTTAAGGGCTGAATGGATCACATTGAAGCACTTACTTGGTGAACAAAAATTTAATTATGAATGTGATAGGTTCCCCCCTGGGGTGCCACCTGGAACTGGGGTACCACTGAGCCCTCTGACCCACCAGCCTGGGCTCCCTCTCACACTGTGTTCCTGTGACAAGGTGTAGACCCGCTCCCGGTCCTACACTTCCACCAGCATACACATAAGCATAGGTGCTGACTCCGTCAGTGCTCCACGGTTGAAGCACCCACAGAGAAAAATTAGTGGGTGCTCTCCTCCCTCTCCCCCATTCCCACCCACCACGGGCACCCGCCAAGCAACTCTCCCCCTCCCTCCCAGTGCCTCCTGCATGCCACGGATCAGCTGTTCAGCAGCATGCAGGAGGCACTGGGAGGGAGGGGTAAGAGTGAGGACAGGGTGTGCTCAGGGGAGGGGGCAGGCAAGAGGTGGGGTGGGGGTGGAGTGGGAAGAGGTTTGGGGCATGGTTGGGGCCATAGAAGAAGGGGTTGAGTGCAGGTGAGGCCTGGGGTTGAGCACCCCCAGGGAAAATTAGAAGCTGGTGCCTGTTTACACAGGGAGGGACACACCCAGCTGCAGTGACATGCATGCTCTCTGACTAGCCATTGCATGAACCAACAGTAGAAAGGCTAAAGCTGTCCAGGCATGTACTCCCTCTGGAGCATAAACCCAAAATTATACTGTCTTGTGCTGCACAGGGAACTATATAGCGTAAGCTCATAGAGTTCCCTCCCCCCCCCCCCCCCCTTTTTGGAGAGGAATATGCAACAGACTTTCTCAGCTAAGATTCCTAAGCACTTCACTCCAACTCACTGGTGTAGATAAAGAAAAACAAGTTTATTAACTACAAAAGATAGATTTTAATTGATTGATCTATTTGCTATCACTAATAAAGTAGATTACCAAGCAAAAAACACAAACTAAGTCTAAGATACTAGAAAGATAGTATATGAATTAGCAAATTCTCTTACTGAGAGATGGTACAAGCAGGCTTGAAGATTCTTAAGGGACAAGCTACACTTGCTTTACAGCTTAGAATTCCCAGGTCTTTCATACACAGGCTAGATATCACTTTAGTCTGGGTCCAGCACTTCCCCCAGTTCAGTTTTTGTTCCTCAGGTGTTCCCAGGAGTCTTCTTGTGTGGGGAGTGAAGAACCACAGATAATGTCACTCCTTGCCTTATATAGCTTTAGCATATGGCAGGAACCCTTTGTTCCAAAGCTTGGGTCCCCGGCGGGTTTGCGGAAAAATACTGACACCCCAAGATGGAGTCCAGAGACATGTAGTCTCATCACATGTCCTTGTAGAGTCATAGCAGCCATTACTCAGAGGATGTCTGGAGTGTTCTCAGAAAGGCTCACCAGGTGGGAGATAAGCTTCTCCTAAGGCCTATTGTTTTCCCTAATGTCTCCTTGCCCTGAATAGGCCCTTCCCAACAAACTGTCGAAACTAAAAGCATCATCTAGTGGGAATTACCCAGGTGTGACTACATTTGATGTACAAATACATAGCCAGTATTTATAACTTCATATACAAAAATGATACGTGTACAAATAGGATAACCATATTCAGAAAATCATAACTTTTCCAATGACACCTTACATGACCTGTCTTGCATAAAATACATCATAATTCTATAATCAGATAATAATAGCGCTATGAAGAACATAGGGTGCAGTGTCACAATGGGCTCTGTAGTCTAACAAGATCCAAAAGTGGAAGTTGAAGCTAGACTAATTCAGGCTGGAAATAAGGCATGCATTTTTAACAGTGAGGGTAATTAGTCACTGGAACAATTTATCAAGGGTTTTGGTGGATTCTCCCTCACCAGCAATTTTTAAGTCAAGAAAGGGTCTAGTTCAAACAGGAATTACTTTTGGGAAATTGTATGGCCTGTATTAAACAGCAGATCAGACTAGGTGATCACAGTGGTCCTGTCTGACCATAGAATTTATCAATCTGTGAATGCCCCACTGTGGCAAGGCAACGTGATTTAAATCTGTTGTGGAATCACCACCATATGTAGTGGGCGAACACCGTTTGATCAACTTGGTTACTCAGGCCTTAGTCTTACTACTTGGCCTACCTACGAGGAATCTGAGCTGCTTTGGTTATTTTTGAGGTGTGGACACTTCCCTACTTGGAAATAAAGTGAGATAATCTAATGCAGAGAAACTGGAGATGAAAAGACCTATTGGATGATCCAGTCCATCCCCTGGAAGTGCATGAATGTTCCCTACTGTATATTCTGGATTCCTTTAAATATTTTTAAATATGTTTCAATTCAGAGAGCCATTTTGGCATGACAGCTATACAAGTGTTGACAAAGTATAAGAAAAAACAGACCTGACAGGTATCTGTCTCAAGTGATGAGACATCCACTACTTTTGTTAGGAGATGAAGCTACAGTGTAATTGACCTCAATGATAGAAAGATTTTCCTACTACTTAGCCTCAGTTTTCTTTAACTTAAAGGGACAAAATCAGCTTAAAAATCACACTTCTGCTTGATTTTTATTTCTTACCTACTATTACTACAAGTGATAATCAAGATAGGAAATAACTGTAGATTTCCTCTATTGTTTCAGCTTGTGTACTTTGTGCATTTTGCAGTACTTTGGTTATAGTCAGTTAATCACTTCGCCTTTTGGTGCGTGTGTGTATCTTTCTGAGACCAAAACAGGAAAACATGACTTTTAAACCACAGAAATTGGCAGGGACACTCCAGGGTATTTGCAATACCTGATGCTACTTTAAATTCATTTTTTGAAATTGACAAGATTTCAAAGCTGACGTTGCCTCAATTTTTTTTTACGACTAATTATAGCATCTTCTGACATTAAATAGAACTCTTGTATTCTTGGGGTGTGTCTACACTTGGGTATGAATAAGCCACTCCCCTGAGTGACATAAGTTACACCCACCTAAGCACCGGTGTAGACAGTGCTATGTCAGCGGCAGAGCTTCTCCCACCGACATAGCTACCGCCTCCCAGAGAGGGGATTTTATTATGCCAACAGGAGAGCTTACTCCCATTGGCATAGAGTGTTTTTGCCATCAGTAGCTGTAGCAATTCTAGTGTAGACTAGCCCTTGCATTTACACCCTTGAGATATTTGTAGACTGTTAGCATGTCCTACCCTCAGACACTGGATAGCTATGTATTTAGCGCTTTATTATTTTCTCATAAAGACCTTCTCCTTAGTCAGACAAAGAGGCTATTCAATTTTGTTTCCTTTCTCTGAATTCTTTCTATTTTTTTTCCACTAAGGCAATGTCGAAAAGTTGAATAGTGCAGCTGAGTTGCGCAAGGGGAGAACTCTTATCCCCATACAGTGTGGAATAATGCTTCTGTGTCTGGGCCTCAAGCTTTTTTTGTGGATTTGACATAGGCCACTGAACACTTACCTGATACTAGCAATGTTCAGTTACTGCTAATGGAGGCTGGATTTGAAGCAGTGAGCTAGCAGGGAAAAAGCTCTATAAACCATTACTGTTCCCCTGAGCTATCCAATCCCTACTGCATGTTTTCATGTCAGAAACTTTCATCATTACTTACTGAAAGAATTTTTTGGACAATGATGTCCTGTTGTAGTGTACCAATAGCTTACTAACCTGTGACCATACACAGTCTGCCTGTATTCAGTTTCTGATAATACTGACCCTTTAAGTGCCAGCTTTGCTGCTGATTTATATAAAATTTAATTGTGTTGAAGATTGGGTGAAACCTTGTTGAAGCTTGTAGGCATAATAGCCACCCTTCATTCAGGATAAATTTAAAAAGCAATTAAAGCCTATTGTGGAATAGATAGCTGAAACAAGAGGACCCCTTGTCTAAAACACTGGCCATATGATAGACCATATGGGTCAACTCCTACTCTAGCCTGAGGGTTTGAATGCACATGTGGGGCTGGGTATTGTTTGATGAAGTGTGTCTAAGGAAACACAAAAGTGCACAGAGAAGGCACCAAGGATGCCCAGAGAGTGCCAAAGAAGCACTTGTAGTGTGACCATTCAAAAAAGTGGAGGCATACTCTTAGCTGCCCCACAGCTTGGATTGTAGCAGGTGTAAATAGCAGTGAGCAACAAAGTGCTGGACTGTAACTCTCCTGTCTGGATGCCACTGGCATGAATTAAACGGTTTCTAGTTTGCATTAATCTTATTCTGTTTATCTTATCTTATATGTTAAGCCCTAAAAGATAGCTTTTTTGGGTGGAGTGCTGGCTGGAAATAGACTTGGAATTGTAAGCAGAGAAATGGTCTCTGTTGTTTTAATTCTTATGGTGTTCAGAGAAACTTGATATATTCTTTGTAAATAAACAGGATTGCCTCAAAGAAATACCTGACTTCATCAGTTTCTCCTCCTAACAGAAACAAAACATTGATTTACAAAACAAACTGAAGATTGGTTTAGTACTCAGGTAAAAAGAGGTAAGTATATAATCCACTCTGCTCTTTTGGATCACTTTCCCCACTAATAATTAAAATCTAACATTTAATATAGAATTGGTTATGTCTCTTCTACCTGCTGCAATACCAGCTTGAGGCTGTGACCTCTTCAGATCTAAGAAGTTAAAGAGGGCCAGGTTCATTTTACATAGATAGGAGTCACCAAGGAAAACCCAGACTGCTGCAGGAAGTGGTGTTCGTGATTAGTTTCTTGATATGCTTCCCTCAGAATCGGTACTGAACCAAAATGGAATAAGAGAGAACTATGGTGTTAGGCCTGTTGTTTTTTGAATAAGATGTAAAACTCTGGTTCTTCCACTTGTGAATAGTAAGACAAAAATTTTCAGTAAGGGGAGTCCTCAGGTTCCCATGCAGTTGTTACCTACATTTTTGCCTGCATATAAACATGCTATTGCTGAGACAATCCATATAAATTGGGTGATTACCAGTATGTTCAAATTATTATTTATTTATTTGTTATGTATAGAGCACCATAAATTTACATGTTTCTTTAAAAAAAATATGAAAAATTATGGTCCCTGCTGTCAAGGCTGAATCCCCACTCTGAGTGCAGAAGGTGGGGGGCCCGCAAGGATTCTAAAAACTAATGCTTGCCACTCCAGACTTGTAGTGTCCAAGGTTACAGCTTTCCTCTGAGCTTGGTTTGGTAAACACTGCCACCATCCAAACGCCAAAAAAACCCAAACCAAACCCTTGGACACAGGAAGGAGCACTTGGGAATTTCTCCTTGTGGGGTACCCTCAAGCTCTTTCACCTCACCACCACCCCCTCCAGGGAAGAGCTGAGAAAGAAAAAAAAGGAAATTAGCTGTTGCCACCCGCTAATCAAACAGCATGTGCACAAACCTCTTTGGACACCAAAAATCCAATCCTGTTCTTAAAAAAGGTAAATTTTAATAAAAACAAAAAGGAAGAAAATACATCTGGAACTTAGGCTTTTGCTAGATTTTAAAAGATCAATTCCAAAAATTAAGCACCCAAAATAGCTTTCTTGGGGGTTCAGCTTAAAGGTTACAAGCAAACAAAAGCATCTGGGGTTAGCACAGAGGAGTCCATAAGCCTTAAATAATAAACAGAAATAAACCTAATAGCGTCTTCCTAAACTTTCCTAATTTACTTACATATTTGGGTTTTTAAAAATAGTTCTAGATATGATCTGATGGTTTTCATATCTGGTTCAAACTTCACACAGCATTCCTGCTTATAGCACTGCTGCTTCATGTCTCCTTCTCCTGAGAACAAACAAAGGGAAAGTTTCTTTCCCAATTTTAAAAAGTTCTACCTTTCCATTGGCTCTTTTGGTCAGGTGCCCACTTCCTTTTCTTTACCTGGGGGACTTTTAACCTTTTACAGGTAAAGCAAGCAGAGAACAGCTACCAAGAGGGATTTTACAGCTAACTGGCTGGCTGGGTGTCTATCAAAGGGAGCTATTCCCCACCACTTCATTTATCACACCTGCCTTGAAGATTTTAGTCTAAGGGCCAGATTTCAAAAGTTTTTTTAGGCACCTAAAGATGCAGATGGTCTTCTAGGAGATTTACAAAAGTGCCTAGGTGCTTAACACCATGAGAGAGAGGCACCTAGGCACTTTTGTAATCCAACAATAAAAGCTTATCTGAATCTTTAGGTGCCTAAAATACCTACACTCTCTCTCTCTCTCTCTGACCTCCCGCACCATAATAAACAAACAAACACATAAATAAAAGAACTATCAGTGAATTAAACTGCTTTCCCCTTTTCCTCCTGCAGGAATTTTTTTTCTTTTGTATAACTTTCTCAAGTCAGGGCTTTTGTTTGACCTTTCCCCCCCTTCTGTATGTGTGGTTTATGTTATAATTCAAATGCCATCCCAGATTTCATCTCAGCTGTCTAGTTTATTTTTTTTGAAGCAAGAAGTCCACCTTCTGTACCTGAAAATCTGCTCACCCACCATTACAAATTGCATTTAAAACTGCTGATGTGGTACTACAACCAGCAATTTGCCTATATTTTTATGCATGTAGCCTGTCATCAATTTGTGTCTCCTACAGGCTTAGCAATTTGGTGGGAAGAAGTATTTTTTTCTCTAGGTTTTTATTAGAACTCTGAGGAGCCCCTTGTCCTCCCTTGTAACTCTCCTCCCCCACTTTGACCAAGTCATGACAACATATCTTTGACAGGTTTCAGAGTAGCAGCCGTGTTAGTCTGTATTCACAAAAAGAAAAGGAGTACTTGTGGCACCTTAGTGACTAACCAATTTATTTGAGCATAAGCTTTCGTGAGCTACAGCTCACTTCATCAGTATGCATCCGATGAAGTGAGCTGTAGCTCACGAAAGCTTATGCTCAAATAAATTGGTTAGTCTCTAAGGTGCCACAAGTACTCCTTTTCTTTTAACATATCTTTGCATTTTTGTAACAGTAATCATTTCTATGATCTGTAATGTGTCCATCCCTCTAATATCTGGCTCTGGTTACAGACATTTAGAGATACACGAATACCCTGAAGGAAAAGGAACAAAGCTGCCATTCCCTGCCCTCAGATAAGACCAAACAGGGATTAAAATGAGATAACCAGGTATCAGTAGCTCAGACTCAATGGAACCTAGAAGTTGTTGATTATAACCAGGCATAGCAAGGCACTGTGAAAAACTCTCTTTATTTCACGTGTAGGGAGAACAAATTTGGAAATACCAATCCATATCAGTGATGGATACTCACTCGCATTTGGCATTGAGACCGGGCACTCTGCTCATTTGTATGAGTATACTGATTTGAAGTGACCCCTCCCAACGTCAGCAGCCAGAGCTTCAACGTGCACAGGCAGAAATTGTGGAAAAACAACATCGTTTGCCTCATAACCTAAGTTGTGCAGAACGCAATGCCATCCACAGCCTCAGAAACAACCCTGACATTATAATCAAAAAGAAAAGGAGTACTTGTGGCACCTTAGAGACTAACAAATTTATCTGAGCATAAGCTTTCGTGGGCTACAGTATGCATCCGATGAAGTGAGCTGTAGCTCACAAAAGCTTATGCTTAAATAAATTTGTTAGTCTCTAAGGTGCCACAAGTACTCCTTTTCTTTTTGCGAATACAGACTAACACGGCTGCTAATCTGAAACCTGTCATTATAATCAAAGAGGCTGATAAAGGAGCTGCTGTTGTCATCATGAACAGGTCTGGCTACCAGACAACTCTCCAATACCAAATTCTACAGGCCACTTTCCTCAGATCCCACCGAGGAATACACTAAGAAACTGCACGTAGAAAATTCTATAATGCAGAAAAAGCTATGAGCTTTCTGCTTCTCATGGGTTAGCACAATGCTACTGTGTTTGGGTTGCTTTGCAGGAAAATGTTTACATCTAGATATGAGGTTTAATGGGCATGTGCCAAGGGAAGCACATTCACTACTTGAACTACATGCTAAGTTGCCAAGGAAACTAACAGGATGGACACCTGTGGCACAAGTTTTCCTAGGGCCTGGGGAGGAAGTATACATCAACAAAGGCTCTCTGCAGGTTGCATCATTTGGAATAGAATCAAAATCTCAGGCTCATCTGGTGAGTGGACTGAAGACCTCAGTGCTTAATTTAAGGTTCTCCCAGGCAGTGAATAGCAAGTCAGGCTTGCCTGCTGAGGCTACAATTGGCATAGCATCTCCTATTCCTAAGAAAGAGATGGGGGAGTAAGAGAACCTTAGTATCAAATTTTAGTTTGGTATCTGTGCACTGTATTTAAGTGTCGGTTCTCATAGTGTCTTGTCCCGTCCCGTCCCCCCCCCCCTTTTTTTTTTTGGTTGGTTGGTCTTTGAAGCTTTGTTCTATTTTCTCATTCTGTTTATTTTTGTTAGTCTAAGACTTTGTCAAAGTTACTATTCTCTCTCTCCCCACCCCTTACTATGTGGAGCCTCTTTATGTAAAATATCATAGTAACATACTAAGGAGGAAGTACATTCTAATGTGGCTGCTTTCAGAGTATGCTACTCAGTGTTATCAACCAACTCCAGAGAGATGCTGAGCACCTGCTGAGTCTCTTACTTCAATGGGAGCTGCAGGTATTCAGTAACTCTTATGATTTGGTCCCATAAAAGGAATTGAACATTAGCTCTGGAAGAGTTAGGCCCAAGATCCTTGAATATGGCCAAGGACTGCTTGACTTTAAGCCAGCTTTGTACACTCCCTCTCCTGAATCTGTCTCTCCCTTCCCTTCCCCGTAAATTAATTACAGCAGCTCAAAACTTCAGCCAACTGTCAATGGTCTCATTATGGGTGGGTTTTTTACCCACAAAAGCTTATGCCCAAATAAATCTGTTAGTCTTTAAGGTGCCACCGGACTCCCCATTGTTTTTGTGGATACAAATTAACATGGCTATCCCTCTGATACTTGGTCTCATTCTGGCAACCAGGGATCACCAGGGTGCACCATTACCAACTCTTGTGGTTTTTTTGTGTTTGTTTTTTAATCACGAATCTCACAATATTGGTGTTTTTCTTCAAACCTCTGCTCCTGGAGGCATGTGACTAAGTGAGAATCACAGCCTTCCTTAACAAAAGCTTGAAAACATAACCTGGGTGTACCATAGTGGCCCAGAAACCAAACATGGCAAACAAAAGGAACCAAAACTCTGGTGTTTGACTTTAAAACCAGGAAATTTTAAAACAATCTCTTTATTTTGAAGGCCTGACTCGTTATTATTGAATGCTTGGGATTTGGTGATACTTTGAAGCCTTGACAATACTGCGTTTTGCACAACCTTACCCCAGCCCTACCCCAGCCCTGCTTTGGTCAGATACACCAGGTTTAGAACAAATTTGCATATGTGATGCAACATAGTGCCCGGAAAGCAAGAGAGAATCCGGGCCTACATCTCTAACAAGGTTAATTTAATGTCATCAAACTTTTTTTACTTTACTGTATTGAAAGATCCATCAAATTGGTTGGCAGTACAAGGCAATCGGCTAAGGTTAAGGGTCACCATAATTAAAATTTTGAATGATCTATTTGAAAATGTTTCTCAACATTAGATTTTGTAATGCCTTTATTAAAACAAAAACACACCCCAAATACTAATTTTTGATCCTGAGCTTCAACGGATAGTGTCGCTTTAATTCTAATCCAATGATTATATTGTGCACCTCTAAGAGCTTTTTCTTTTCTGAAAGCAATTTACACAGTCATCTATAAATATACAGTTCATTGTCCCAGGAAAAGCAAACTCTTCAATTATTAAGTACTGTGAAGCTCCACAAAAGTACAGTAAATTATAACCCTCTAAGTTCCCTCTTTATTCCCACCCATTTAAAAAGTAGATTTGATGTCAGTTCAGATTTTTAATATTTCATTTCTATCTGAAGAAAACGAACGGTAAAGATAATGCTATTCATTTAAGTAAAGTGGTAGGTGAAATTTAAGACACCAACACAGTATTGTCTGAAGTAAAATAATACTACCTGTAATCTTAATGTTTTAGCAGTTCGTAGAGCAAAAATACATCAATATGTAAAAAATTTGCTCATCCACCACTTTTAAGCTGCACTAAAAACTGCCTATCTGGTACTATAGTCAGCAGTTTACCTATATACTTATGCATGTAATTTTTCATCCATTTGTCTCTTTGGGATTTGGCAATGATTTCTTCCAGTTATAGCATTCATTTCAAAACCTTTTTTTCCCCCACCCCTCTGATGCTCCTTGGTAATTGGCAGAGGAAGCAATGGGGGCCGAGGTATTATAAACTAACAGGTGGTATTTCAGCTGCTGTGAATATAATGAATGTTGGATCCGCTGCTGCAAAGTTAAACTACCCTTGTTATCCATTATCCCTCTCACTCTATGTGGAAGATCTGCCACTACTGCCAGACTTTTCAAGGAGGAAGGGCTTTTCAGACTCTGAGAATAAATGAGTAAATGATCTACAAATAGAATAATTTCAAACAAGAACTATGAAAATCTGAACTACTAAAATACTTAGCTTCATATTTTAAGATTTTTATGTAGCTCAGTCTGATTAGTGTTGCCAATCCCAAGAGTTCAAATATCAAGACACAGGACATTTATGATTTGAGTTTGACTCTGAAGCAAACATCCAATCCCTTTGGTTATTGTAAATAATACTCTTCAGTCAATTTCAATAAACATATCTTTTTATAACTTGGGCTAGATTAATTCATCATCTGAGTAAGGGAGAAATATATGTTTATTATGGTCAGGACTTTAAGGGGCTGCCTTGGTCCTCAGACAATTTGGGATTCTTTATGGTTTCCAGCTGTTTCAGGGTTGTTCTATTTCATTGGAGATTATTCTATTTGTAGAATCTATTCTATTTCTGTTTGTAGATCATTTATGGGTAAAAATGGGTAAGAGGTCTGCTATTTTTGGTACAGAGTCTAAAATGTTATGTTATTCCCATTACTTATAGTCAATAACTGTATATCAAGAGAGGGGCATAAGGATATTAGAAGTGAAGAAAGAATCTGCATAGGAGAAGATGAGGTTTAATTATGGAGAATTTTTGCATGTTAAAACTGGGGGTAGGGCGACAACAAAAAAACCTGTTACATACTTACTATAACCCTAATCACTTTCCTTATATGTTGCATCCCTTTTGCCCACACCCTTCATTTGTCATCTTAGGGTATGTCTATACTGGCAGAGTTACAGCATTGGCAGTTACAGCGTCGCTCAGAGAGTGCTGAAGGGAAACCCCTGATGTGTGTTCACACTGTCCAGCTGCCTGCGCAATTGTGTGTTCACACTTGCGGCACTTGTAGCGGTATTCGGAGTGGTGCACCCTGGGCAGCTATCCCACAGAGCATCTCTTCCTCTTCTGCCACTGAGAGTTGTGGGAAGGCAGAGGGGGTCGTGGGGCATCCTGGGTCCTGTCCCAATGCCCCGTGATTCATTGCTTTGCATCCCAGCAATCCCTGTGCTTCTGTCTGCATTTGGCATCATCTTTCAACAGTTTGTGTACTGCGCGTTCTGCCTCTTCAGTCTGCAGGAATAGATCCCACACTGTTGGCCAATAAGCTGCTTGCTCTCACTAACATGTCACAAGTGGCAATGGAGTTATTCCTTAAACTACAAAGGCAAGAGGAGTTTGTCATTGATCTCGCCACATCTAGTAGCTACAACACGAGATTGCTTGTGACATTCACAGAGGTGCTGACCACAGTGGAATGCCACTTTTGGGCTCGGGATACAAGCACTGAGTGGTGGGATCACATCATCATGCATGTCTAGGATGACGAGCAATGGCTGCAGAACTTTTGGATGAGGAAAACCACATTCATGGGACTGTGCGGTGAACTCGCCTCAGCCCTGCGGGGCAAAGACACGAGAATGAGAGCTGCCCTGCTGTTGGAGAAGCACATGGCGATTGCACTGTGGAAGCTGGCTGTTCCAGACTGCTACCAATCGGTCTCTAACCAGTTTAGAGTGGGAAAGTCAATCATTGGACTCGTGTTGACAGAAGTGTGTAGGGCCATTAATCGCATCCTGCTCTGAAAGACCATGACTTTGGGCAACGTGCATGACATTGTGGATAGCTTTCAGAGTAGCAGCCGTGTTAGTCTGTATCCGCAAAAAGAACAGGAGTACTTGTGGCACCTCAGAGACTAAAACATTTATTAGCGCATAAGCTTTCGTGGGCTACAGCTCACTTCATCGGATGCATAGAATGGAACATATAGTAAGAAGATATATATATATATATATATATATATATATATATATATATATATATATATATATACACAGATAAGTTGACAGTTGCCATACAAACTGTGAGAGGCTAATTAGTTAAGATGAGCTATTATTAGCAGGAGAAAAAAAAAACTTTTGTAGTGATAATCAAGATGGCCCATTTAGACAATTGACAAGAAGGTGTGAGGATACTTAACTTAGGGAAATAGATTCAATATGTGTAATGACCCAGCCACTCCCAGTCTCTATTCAAACCCAAGTTAATGGTATCTAGTTTGCATATTAATTCAAGCTCAGCAGTTTCTCGTTGGAGTCTGGTTTTGAAGCTTTTCTGTTGCAAAATTGCCACCCTTAAATCTTTTACTGAGTGGTCAGAGAGGTTGAAGTATTCTCCTACCGGTTTTTGAATGTTATGATTCCTGATGTCAGATTTGTGTCCATTTATTCTTTTGCGTAGAGACTGACCAGTTTGACCAATGTACATAGCAGAGGGGCATTGCTGGCACATGATGGCATATATCACATTGGTAGATGTGCAGGTGAACGAGCCCCTGATGGCATGGCTAATGTGAACGAGCCCCTGATGCCATTGCGTAGAGACATTTTTTTCTGTTATTTCTGGATGTGTAACAGGCAACAGATTCCTATAGTTATGTGCAATCTGTAGACTTTGCTGTGTCCGTGTATTCAGAACACTTACTTTTGCTTTGTTACAGAGAAAAGGCTTCCATGGCCCATGAAACAAATTATTTTTTAAATTAATCAGAATAAGCTTGATTCCAATATATTGGTAACAACTGGAAGAGACACTTATAATTTAAGTATATTAAAATGTTCAAAGCTGCACAGATTCACAAACAGAATACATAAAACTATATTGATGTCCAGATTTGTTAGCTTCTAAACAATTAGAAACATTACATTTATCTCTTAAAAGATATTAAAAATCTCTTTCTCTCTCTCTCTCTCTCATATACATACATGCATAGAATGGAACATATAGTAAGAAGAGATATATATATATATATATATATATATATATATATATATATATATATATAATACACACAGATAAGTTGACAGTTGCCATACAAACTGTGAGAGGCTAATTAGTTAAGATGAGCTATTATTAGCAGGAGAAAAAAAAAACTTTTGTAGTGATAATCAAGATGGCCCATTTAGACAATTGACAAGAAGGTGTGAGGATACTTAACTTAGGGAAATAGATTCAATATGTGTAATGACCCAGCCACTCCCAGTCTCTATTCAAACCCAAGTTAATGGTATCTAGTTTGCATATTAATTCAAGCTCAGCAGTTTCTCGTTGGAGTCTGGTTTTGAAGCTTTTCTGTTGCAAAATTGCCACCCTTAAATCTTTTACTGAGTGGCCAGAGAGGTTGAAGTATTCTCCTACCGGTTTTTGAATGTTATGATTCCTGATGTCAGATTTGTGTCCATTTATTCTTTTGCGTAGAGACTGACCAGTTTGACCAATGTACATAGCAGAGGGGCATTGCTGGCACATGATGGCATATATCACATTGGTAGATGTGCAGGTGAACGAGCCCCTGATGGCATGGCTAATGTGATTAGGTACTATGATGGTGTCATTTGAATAAATATGTGGACAGAGTTGGCATCGGGCTTTGTTGCAAGGATAGGTTCCTGGGTTAGTGTTTTTTCTGTGTGAGGGTGTGTGGTTGTTGGAGAGTATTTGCTTCAGGTTGGGGTGCTGTCTGTAAGCAAGGACTGGTCTGTCTCCCAAGATCTGTGAGAGTGAGGGATCATTTTTCAGGATAGGTTGTAAATCTTTGAAGATGCGCAAGCGGTTCAACAACAGGCTGAACAAGTGCAGAATGGCTGTTGAGTGTGCTTTTGGATGATTTAAGGCCCGCTGGTGCTGCCTATATGGGAGGCTGGACTTGGCTGATGACAATATTCCTATGCTTATAGCCGCGTGCTGTATGCTCCATAATATTTGTGAAGGGAAGGGTGAAAGCTTCACTCAGGGCTGGACTGCTGAGGCTCAGTGCCTGGAGGCTGAATTTGAACAGCCAGAGACCAGGGCTATTAGAGGGGCACAGCACAGGATCATAAGAATCAGGGATGCCTTGAGGCAGCAATTTGAAGCTGAAAGCCACTAATATTTGTTGCTATGCTTGGGCGTGCAGTGCTTTTAATGCTAGGAGGTGGTTGTGATTGGTGCAGATGATGCACTATGAAGGTGTAAGAAAATTGCCTGTTGCTTTGCAGGTCTCTGTTTGCTTTCAATTAATAGAATAAAGATTGCTTTCAAACCAAAACAATTATTTTATTAAAAAACAACACCTGGAGGAGAGACACAAACAAAAAAACACATCAGCACTGAGGGAGGATGGGGGAAGGCAGGGTGTCAGGAGGAAGTGGGGTCCCGGGACGGTTAAAGATTTGTGTATGTCCAGATTTCATATCCAACCTTTTCCTTTGGAGTTCAGTGCAGTGGGTACTGTACTTCAGCAGGGCTAAACTGCAGAGGGATGGGTGTTGAGTGTAGTGGGTACTGGGAGTCCGCAGGGCTGGACTGTGATGGGGCAGGAGTGGAATGCGGTGGGTACAGACTGGAGCCAGGAGGTTGATAACAGTGTGTTGGCGGTGTCTGGGAGGCACATGGGAAAGAGTTTTGTGACAGCAGCTGCAGGCGAGGGTGGGCATGGAGCTACTCGGTTTGCAATGCTAGTAGTGCCTGGAGCGTGTCCACTTGGCGCTCCATAACATTTAAGAGCCCCTCCATGGCTTCATTCTAGAGTGCCACGTTCTTCTTTCAGTCCCTCTTCTCGCTGTCCCACCACTCCTTCAATTCTTGTTTTTCGGCCATGGAGTGCATCATGACATCATGCAGAAAGTCCTCTTTAGTTCTTCGTGGCCACTTTCTAATTCTGAGCAGCCATTCAGCTGGCGATAACAAAGACGGAGGCTGGGCTCCCAAGGTCATACCTGTGAAGCCGAATTGCAACGTTTTCCCAAAGCAGTAGTGTTTGTAGCAGACAGACCACTGATTCAGTGATTTAAAACACAGCCACTATTCACATACCTATCACTAACTGGCTGAGCCCAGGCAAGCAGACATGAGCCACAAGACCCGCAAAATGGTGAGTACCCGCAGGGGCAGGAGAAATGAGTGTTCCAGGACCATACTGTACATTGGACACATGGCTGTTAGGGAGAGCCAGCACTGTAGGGGGGGCCTTATCATTACCGTCCTCACATTTTCCACAAACTGTGTTCGTTATGGAAGATATCTCACTGTTGAGGGTGAGCAGGGAATCAAGGGAGGGTCTTCTGCAAGACTGCAGCTTCTGCCCTGGCCCTTATGTAGCTCGCCTGTGTGCAGCAATGGTCCCTCCACCCTGTGATGGCAGAGTGGTGTGGGAAAGTTACCCTTAATGGGGCAAGAAACAAACAGCTCTTCCAAAGAACATGCAGCAGTGGATTGCCCAGTATCTCCATGAGAGTTTTATTGAGATCTCTGAGGCATATTCCCGTGAAGAGGGGGAGTCAATCAACACCCTGTTCCACCGCTCAGACTAGGCATGTGGTGGTACACGCATCATACAGACAAAAGCCTGCTTTCTGCAACCCTCCTCCCCACAACAACTCGCTTCAGCGATTCCCAAAATCAGAGCCACTTACCAGGGGCTTCCTCTCCTGTTTGCACTTCACCAAGCTCCAACAGCTGTGACTGGCTAGGCTCCTCTGAGGTAGAGAAGAACTCTTGGCTGCATGCATCTCTGACCTCCGAGTCGTCCTCTGCCTCTGGGTCCCCCTTCCCATCCACATCCTCATCCAAGATTTCCTTCTCCTGGCTCTGTCCACTCTCAACTGGCACACGAGCCACCGAAGTATCCACTGGGGCCTTTGCAGTGGAGGTGGGGTCGCCCCCGAGTATCACGTCCAGCTCTTTGTAGAACCGGCAGCTCGTGGGCGCAGCACAGGAACAGCGGTCTGCCTCCCACGCCTTGTGGTAGGCATTCCGCAGCTCCTTCACTTTGACCCTGCACTGCAGTCATGGCCCCTTTCTGTCATGCATCGTGAAACCTGTCCGTAAGTGGTATAATTCCTACAGTTGGAGCGCAGCTGGGACTGCACAGCCTCTTCTCCCCAAATGCTGATGAGGTCCAGCAGCTCGACATTGCTCCAAGCAGGGAACCAGCTGGTGCATGGAGCAGGCACGGCCACCTGGAAAGATGCGCTGAGACCACTGCCCATGTCACCAAGCAAACAGGAAGGCGACATTCAAAATTCCTAAGGAATTCAAGGGGTGGGACTCATGGTTGGTCACCTGAGGTCAGGGCAGTAGAGTTCAAACCGATGACCAGAGAGGCGAGAACAGGCATTGTGGGACACCTCCCGGAGGCCAATAGCAGCGCTGTAATTGACCAGGATGTATACACTGGCACCGTGCACTGAAGCCCTGGTGCAGAAAAGTTTTACACCTCTTGTCAGGGTGGTTTATTACAGCGATGCAACTGCGCAGTTTCTCCCACACTAAGTAGTTTGGCAGTGTGTACACCTCGGGAGTTACAATGCAGAAAGTTGCTTTACTGCACAGAAACTTGCCAGTGTAGACAAGGCCTTAGATTATATACTCTTTGGTTAGGTCTACTGCTTCCTATGTGCTTAGCACACAATGTAGACTGCTATTGCAATCTACATAATTACTAACACATCATTTTCTTTTGCTAATTTGGATTGTGTAATATTTCCCCCTGGCACACATTGTTAAATACATTCTAAAATTAACAATAGTGCTACACAGTGAAGAGTCTTATCCTGCACTCCATGTCCAGCAAAAGCTACTCTTGATGTTTTGCTAAATGTGTACTTCACAATTGTATTCAGACTTTGTATCTAACTTCTGGCCTGCTCACAACAGTGTTTAAGTTGCTTCAGTTGAGCAACTTCCATAGGAGGCCATGATCAGAAAACAGTGCAACCTAAAGGTAAGGTATGGGTGGTCACATGCTAACAAGAAGTTGATAGCTTACACAGAATGTTTTTCCTCAGGCTTTGCTTAAACTACATGTAGTCACTTCAGCTTCAAAAACAAAGGATTGATATTTATCTTTCTTTTGTACTCTCAAAACAAAACAAGTCGCTTCTAAGAAAAGGAAAAAGAAGCACTACAAAGCAGTGCTTAAATTGTAATATAAGAGGTGCTGGGGTTCAAGCAATTAGGTGCCGGCACTCAAGCAATTTATTTACATTCATAACTGATGCAGCAAACCCAGAGGTGCTGGGGCTATGAATTGCCAAGTCTACAGATGCTGGTGCTCAGTCAGTTGGATATGAAAAAATACTCAATACAAATATATCCTAAAATGACCATTAATAGGGGGCATGGATCAGTGTTCATGTTGCACTCCCTGTCAGTACCTTGCCGAAGCCAGGGAAGCTAATGATCCTACCAGCAGACCAAATTCGGCTATGAATCCTGGTCACGTGTCACCTGAGGCATGTTGCGCATACGCTAAGAAGAAGACCCTTAATCACAGGATATATAAAAGTATAGCTTGATTGGATCACTCAATTAATTTGGTGAAAAATATTTATAATTACCACAAGAATCATCTACATTCATAGAAAGATATACTCTGAATAATACTTATGGAAGTCCACACTATACTTGAGTAAGGATAGCTGGCAAGGCAGTGTACTACAAATGGAGAGATTTGGTTAACCAAATCAGTCATAGAGCCAGATTTGGCCCAGGGACTTTAAAAAAGAGAAAGTCACAGTCCTTTCCCTTCTTTGGCAGTCCTTGCTGTGCTGTGACTAATTTGGGGTCTTCTGCAAATTAGTTCTTACTCATGCATAGTGTCCTGTTGAAGACAATGAGACTATTTGTGTGAGTAAGAGAGTGTGCAGGATTGGGCCCTTAAATGGCAATCTCTTATTTGGTCCTGATCCTGCAATCTTTACTTGTGTGGATATTCCCTTACTCAGACAAGTCAATACTCAAAGTCCACACTTTTATAGATAGAGTAAAAAAACACTAATCTAAGTCTTTATACAGAATATCTTGTTCACTTTCTGATTCTGATGGAAAGATCATATTGCTGAAGTTCTTTGCACAAGTGTTAAGGAGCACTGCCTTGGCAGACTGCGAGGAGTAGGTAGCAAAGAGATTAGAGCTGTGATGGCAGATATTGAAAGGAACCTAGAGACACCTTCAGTCCACCAAGGAGAGGAGGAAATGTCCAGTATACCGCCCCCCACAAAGACACTTGTGGCCTGTCAGAATGGGGGAGAGTCTATTTTCAGCCAGTCAATGAAAGGACTGCTTGCAGAAGTTTAGGCAAGAAATCAGATCAGGGAGTTGGGGGAATGAGGTTGTCTTCAGCAGCCTGAAGAGACTCTCACCCTTCACTCATTCTGGCTCAGTCTGCTGGCCCTTAAAGTTAGGCATCCCCAAGAGCATGGACTGCTGTAATAAATCTGTGGCCCCTCCATGTTTTCCTATAGTTATTACTGTGCTGCACACTTGGAATTCTTTGGCATCTGTGGGTCTACAATTCAGATTCCCCTTGTACAAGCACAGTCCTTACCACTGTAGCTAAAGAACTAGCTCCTGTAGATTTTGGAAGTACAGGGCCTGTGACACACTTCTGAACAGTTCTAATTATATACAGTTAGAGGATAGTAGGACACATCCTTCTGCCCCCTTTCTGAAGATAGCTGTATGTTTTATGTATTTTATGCCGTGATATCAAATACAATAGAAGTGCCTGGCGTGCTATGGTATTGTTTAACTCGCAAAGTTCTCTTACATTTAAAATCCTTTTTATACTTTGTACTATATATTTAAGATCCCTAAAATATGACATGTTAAGACAAACACTAGAATCAAATGACATTTTTTTCTGTTATTTCTGGATGTGTAACAGGCAACAGATTCCTATAGTTATGTGCAATCTGTAGACTTTGCTGTGTCCGTGTATTCAGAACACTTACTTTTGCTTTGTTACAGAGAAAAGGCTTCCATGGCCCATGAAACAAATTATTTTTTAAATTAATCAGAATAAGCTTGATTCCAATATATTGGTAACAACTGGAAGAGACACTTATAATTTAAGTATATTAAAATGTTCAAAGCTGCACAGATTCACAAACAGAATACATAAAACTATATTGATGTCCAGATTTGTTAGCTTCTAAACAATTAGAAACATTACATTTATCTCTTAAAAGATATTAAAAATCTTTCTCTCTCTCTCTCATATACATACATATCGTAAAATATTTGATGGGCCATATGGTACTAAAGGAAATATAGACTTCTGTGATCTATATCTATCTATCTATAGATAGAGATATAAAAATATAGATATAGATTTCTGTGATATAGATTTCTGAAATTAGGATCAGATATATGAGTAACCATGTTTTTCCCGTGTATTGGTTTTCTTCATCACTTACATTTGTTGTTCAAAAACAATTAATAGAGTAATGTTCTACCATGTTTAAAGAAGTAAGACTAAAGGCGTAGTCCTGCAACCCTTATTTGTGCAAGTAATCCTCCATGTCATAGGATGAAAACTCACTTCAGCCTAGTGTATTTGGAGTTGATGCAAGTTGGGAAGTAACATTTATCTCCCAGGGGAAAGGGTATGAGCTACCATAGAACCTACGATAGCAGCTGCATCCCTCACAGCCAGTTACTTGGGGTACTTGGACCATTGAATATTCGGAATTGTGAATCCACAGGCTTGCTGTCAGCCCACCCCCAAAGTGGCTGTAACAGCAGTGATCTTTCTTCTTTAAGGGGGTAAGGGTCAGCCAGCCTGACCATGGCATGCCCTGTCAGGTTTTAGGAGTTTTGATGTACACAAGAACTTCGGAAATGGCAGAGGCATATACTAGGAGAGAGGAAGTGGATCTGTGGGAATAATTAGTGGTTGAGGAAAAACCTGTGCTACTGTTCCTTCAAGGGTCTGAGACCTGGAGCCCAGTAGGACAAAGTTCCCCTCTTTCCCAGCCAAATAGGAGAAGCCCTGGGAAGGAGAGCAGTGCATGTGCTAACTCTTCCCTAATAACAAAGACTCAAGCAGGAGGAGGTGTGCTGACCCCTCCCAGCCTAGGGATGAAAGAACTGAGTGGAAATGGGCCTGCTGGGAGAAGCTGGCTGCTGACTGAAGCTGGCTTGAATTAAACCCAGCTCCAGAGGGAGGGCTGGGGGACTTCTGATCCAAGGAGAGGAAGCCTACCTGCACTATTATACAAACCCCAAAAGGAGCAGTGTCAGACTCCTGAACTTAAGTGAGGAAGCCTGTTTGAATTAACACCTAGACCCTAGAAGAAGGTGTGGACTGGAGGGGTAAAGTTTTGTATTTGTAAAAAAGTTAATAAATAAGACCCCACAAAGGGGATCTTGTTCTCAGTACTTTAGTCTGGAGTAAATTATTGCAAGAACCAAGGAGCTGTGGGCAGTATGTCTGCAGGACCATCCTGTGCGTCAAAGAGGGGTGGTTGGAGACAAAACCCTGTTACAGTGGTCTTTATGGGGCCAGCATGGAGACCATTTCCTGACACCTTTGCAGGGCCACACAGCTGGCTGACCCTGCAAGGCAACCCAAGATTGTGAGGCCACTCACTAACACCTGCCCTCAGTGTGAGAAACCTTGTTTGTACCTGCTAGGGATCAGCTCCCTGACACTCCCAGCCACAGGCAAAAACACAAGCACACCCATCTCCGCAGGTCCGCTGACAGAAATTCTGGGCCTCAGAGCTGTGGGGCGGGGCCCGGGGCACAAGTGACAAATCTGTCACTTCTGGGACTGCCCGTTACTCCTAGGCATGTGCAACCACTCCGGGCCCCGCACTTTGGAGGGTTCCGTGGGCTGGCACGATTGGCCAGCGCGGTCACGCGTGTGCCTAGGAGACCTGTGGCCTGCCCAGGTGATTTAAAAAGGCCCGGAGCTCCTGGCCGCTGCAGCAGCATTGGCTGGGGGCCCCCAGGCCCTTTTAAATCGCCTGGGCTCCTGGGCAATTGCCCTCTTTGCCCCCCCCCCGCCCCGTCTGTGGACCTGCATCTATGCCCAAGCAGGCTCCGCTGTCTCTCCAGGCTAGCAACAGGCACACTCCAGCCTCCAGGCATCCCCCTGTGGTGTCCAGCATCAGTTTCCCTGGACACTCTCAGAATTACCAGCTCCTCTGTTCCAAAAGGAGCAGTGCACCATACACAGCTTACTAGTTACAATTAGAACACAACTCCACTTAACACAAAGCACTTAGATTTGTTTATAGAGAAAAGCAAGTGTAAGTTTATTTAACAAAGAACTGAGATTCATATGCTAGCAAACAGAAATATAGGAAACAAAGGGTTGCATTCAAAATGAAACCATAATGCACATTCTATAGCTGAAACTCAACAAGAAGCTATCTTGTCTAATAAGATGCTGTTTACCCAAAAGTCCTTCTCTGTGTTTTTTAACCAGGATGGCTGAGGCTCTACTTTCAAGAGACAAAGGCCACTGGCAGCTTATTTCCCCCCAGGAAGGATTCCACGGTGTATTTTTGCACCCCCTAGAGATTAGATCAGTTCTCTGTTGTCAGCTGCAAAGGAGGGTGTCCCCTTCCCACACTGTTTACTGTTAATTTTCCTTCTGAAGTCACCACAAACTCTTTATTAGCACTTGACTCAATATGCCAATAGACTTCTATTGTAAGACACACAATACACAATGGTCAGCTAGGGAGATAAGTTACTCCGACCTCCTGTCTGTGAAATCTGTCTCAACCTGCAATTCACTACAAGGCCTTGAGAATGTAATTTACAATCTCTCTCTCTCTCTCTCTCTCTGTATGTGTGTATATGTGTGTGTATATATAAATAAATCTCCTTGCATATTATCTGCACCTGTTTTGCAAAGATTGTGAAGACCAGTGTGACACAGGCTTTCAGTAGAAACCATACATGATCGCTTTTAACTAGAATGTCAATACCAGACCAAGGGGATTCCTGTAAGCCCTAGGCCCTTCTGTCTTTATTCAGGCCTAATTAGACTGGGACTGGATCGGTCACTACAAAAAGTAATTTTCTCTCTGCTGACACTCACACCTTCTTGTCAACTGTTGGAAATGGGTGACGTCCACCTTTATTGCATTGGCCTTGTTAGCACTACAAAAGTAATTTTCCCTCTCTTGATATTCACCCCTTCTTGTTAACTGTTGAGAATAGGCCACTTCCACCTTAATTGAACTGGACTCGTTAGCAGTGACTCCCCACTTGGTAAGGCAACTCCATCTTTTCACGTGCTGTGATATATATATACTGTTTACTGTATTTTTCACTCCATGCATCTGATGAAGCGATTTTTAGCCCACAAAAGCGTATGCCTGAATAAATTTGTTAGTCTCTACACTAAAAACTCCTCATTGTTTTTAGTGTAAATCAGGAGTAACTTCACTGTAGTCAGTGTAAGAGAAAGCATAATCAGGTGGTAGGACTTTGTGTAGTCTTCAGAATAGCTAGAAACTATAGCTACATTCAAACAGGAAAAAATCAAGCATACGATGATTAGGTGCTTTGTAGTGCTGGGCAAAATAATTTTAATCACTAATAGCTAATTTGGCACTCTTCCTGTTCCAAATTATCCTTGAAGAGATATGATCCAGATTTCTAACTCTACTCAATCAACACTGGATGCAGCTTTGGGGTAGGGGGCATAAAGACTCTACTGGCAGTTCCTTAGTTATGTCGCTGACTTGATGCCAGCCTGTTCCCTATCATAATTTAGAGAAACCTCAAGACTGCTTTGAACTATGCCAGGCAAAAACAGCTATCAGGGACTGTTCTGCCAGCCCTGAATTTCTGAAGAGCAGGGAAACTCACTCCACCTGTACCCATTGTTCCTGGCCTTGTTTCCTACACTTCTACATCACCTAAGGATTCCCCAATGCCAAGAAAATCCTCAGCTGGTTGAATCCATCAGGTTTTCTAGCCCCTTTTCTTTACTGGACAGGTGCAAATGGGTTACAACATGTTGGAGTCTGATTTTTATGAATGTATGTGTTATGTTGCGTGTCATTGTTTAACAATTACTTTGGGAACATATTTGAGGCAGTGGGTTGCTTGCAAATTATTCGCTTCAACCATATATCTGACTATTTCCTCATGAAGTGTGATTGGTCAGCTGTGTCACATGTTATTATATCGGCCCCCTGATTGTATGACCGACTGTATAAATAGGCGGTCAAACATTTCTGCCTCAAATGTAAATATATTGATATGGTTGCATATGGGTATTACCCAGAAAACAGCCATTCCCTAATATTTTTTTTGTGAACAAGCAAGTAAAAGGGGTGGGAATGTTGCCAAACTGAAAAAGATTTTCAAGTGTGTTAATGAAAAATTTTTCACACTATTTATCCAGCTCTTATATTGTAACTGAGTTTACCCAAATGCATAAGTCAGTTCCCTGAGTATTTTAGGAGTCTATCCAGCTACATTTCTCTTTAAACGTTCCCTTGTCAGTATACAATGTTGTGCCAAGAGCTATATCTGTGTAGTTTAGAGAATTTAGATAATTATGTAGGAGGATGGAAAATTAATTTAATAAAAAATAAAATAGGGTTTATATTACTGAACAGTCTGTTGGTGCATAGCAAATATCACCAAGGCATAATGACTGAAATAAATCTTCTTATGTAACATTTTATCACTGCTCTGCACACCATAACCTAAACTATAATAAACAGCATCTCTGTAAAACCAAAATAGTTTACGGACAATGACTGACAGATTAATAATTGACTTAGGAGAGCAGCAGATATATAAAGAAAAGCTATCAACTTCCACTCAAAGCAAGCATTTATTTTCCAAACATTCATATGTGCAAAGATTAGGTGTGACCGTGCAGTTTTCATCATTTTGGTGATAATGATTCATCAAATCTAAAACACAGCTTTAAATATGTACTCCATTTTTAAACAAGGAATCTGTAAAAAATGCCCTGGTTTTCAATGGTGACTTCTTGAGATATAGATATATAATCTCCCATTCCAGATTTGTCTATCATTGATTAGAGTTAGTTTGTTAATACTATTATAAATATTTGTCATATACTGAATAGAGCAGAATTTGGTTTTGTAATACAAGATCCACAGTGTTAGATACACTAAAATCCATGTGAAACCACCTCATAATTCATAGGCCATCACACCAATTAATTATGAACATGCACCATTTGTACTGATGGGTCTGGTGTGAGGTCAGGGAATACAAGATTCAACCAAAACAGATGGCGGCTCCAGCAGGATTTGCAAAATAAGTAATTCAGGTGGTGACCACTCAGTTTCATTTAAGACAAAAAGAGGCGCTGCTCCTAGTGACAGTGGCATTTGGGAAGAGAGGAAGAACAGAGAAAGATATGGAAGAGCTTGAAAATGCATCAAATCCAGGTACGTATAAAATCAACAAGACAAATTTTCTAATTTCTGTGAAAGTTTATAATTCTTTCGTAGGATTCTAGTGATTACCCAAACCTCTCAAGCATCAGTCTTGGTTTTATTGCACTGCCAGAACTCCTTGATAGAATTATAACTTCTGAATATATGATAAGGACTGAGAAACGAGGAAGATAGCTCTTATTGTGGTAAGGCAAAGGAATAGTGTGGTGGTTAGATGTTGCTTATAATTATTAGAATTGGGAGCACTGGCTGTTGGGAGTCTGAAAGGACAGGAAACAGGAAGGAGCAGGGAGGAGTTGAGAGGCTGAGAGACAGCTACAGAGGGTGCAGCAGCAGCTTGGTAAAGAGGTTTCCACTTTGAAAATAAAGTCCCGTTGAAGCTTGTTAGTACCTTGCCTGGTTGATACAACAAATAGGTGACAGGAGAGCATCTTTGCCAGGTACTTAAGGTGTGACCTTGAGCTTGCCACATAGGATCCTGCCTTGTGTATTGTAGAGTAACTTCTGCACGGTCAATATGAGCACCACAGAGAAGTCAGACATCATCTTGATTTTCAAAGGCTGTCTATACATCTTGTGGCCTTTCTCCTTGAGCAAAAGTTTATGCCCACAAATCAAACAGTTTAGCATCTAAGAGCTAATATTTACACCCAGAATGAACCCACTCTTTTTTGGGGGGATGGCAAGAAATTCAATTTACATCTCCAAACAAGAAGGCTGGTCTTATCCCAGCTAAATATCTACCCCAAAATGAGTCTCTCTGAATTTGGAACATAATATAGTACATTATAGTTGAGAAGACAAATCAAAAATGTAATGGTTATAAATTCACTTTCTGCTCATTGATATTCCAAGAGCAGATCAAGATTTTTCCTGAATTTATTCCTTTTTCAAAATTATTCAATTACTTTTTTGTAATTTCATGGAATATTTATTATTCAAGCTGTGTTGGTTAGTTGTGGTTAGTCAGAAGTCACATGATTGTTTCTAACCCCTGATTGGTAAAGAGTCCAAGAATTTCTGGTTCAAAATCTCAAAATCCACCTGGCCCAACTTGATTATCATACACATTGTAAGGAGAGTGATCACTTTAGATAAGCTATTACCAGTAGGAGAGTGGGGTGGGAGGAGGTATTTTTTCATGCTTTGTGTGTATATAAAAAGATCTTTTACACTTTCCACAGTATGCATACGATGAAGTGAGCTGTAGCTCACGAAAGCTTATGCCAAATAAATTGGTTAGTCTCTAAGGTGCCACAAGTACTCCTTTTCTTTTTAAAAATCAAAGTGACTATTCACGTTTTGCACTAGTTACTCAACTCTGTCATACAACATGTTTTTACCTAATCTATCTTTTTCATCTGTAGCAGCACTCAAATAAGAGTCTTGAAGTATGTTGTAGTCATCAATAAGGTAGTCTAAAGCAAGGCTAAACAAATACATTTTTAAAATAGACTTGACCATTTCTAGGGCTATGGGGCTATTTGACACACAATATATGTTACAGTATAAAGCATCACACAGGAAGCTTGAATGATGAGGTTTACTAAAAGCTTTGGCTGAAGAAAGTACAGTGTTTGGTTAAGTTCTGATTGCCTTGAAGATTGAGAACATAAATAAATCTTACTTAATTTTAGCAGTATTATGGCTATGAGAGATTGCAAAAACCTGTCTGGCAGGCAAGTAGCACTCTTTCAAAGCAGAACAAACAAACAAAAAAAAAAAACGTGTGAGCTCTCAAAGTTGAGAAATTTTGCTGGCTTTGGATTAACTTCTGTACCACCAGCACAATAAATGTTCTGTAAATTTACAGCAAGAAAGAGCTTTTTCTTGTAACTAGTTCTCATTTTCCTTTGCATTTGCTTTATAAACATTGAGGGTCATTCAGTTTTCTTTCATTAGTTCCTCCCCCTTCAAAAGCACACTACTAAACTGCTCAAGAGAGTTAAGACCAAAGGAGACTGTGAAGAACAAATGGCAAATGAAATTTAATGTGGATAAATGTAAAGTAATGCACACTGGAAAAAAATAACCCCAACTATACATACCATATGATGGGGGCTAATTTAGCTACAAATAATCAGGAAAGAGATCTTGGAGTCAAAGTGGATAGTTCTCTGAAGACATCCACACAGTGTGCGGTGGCAGTCAAAAAAGCAAACTGGAAGTTAGGAATCAATAACAAAGGGATAGAGAATAAGACAGAGAATATCTTATTGTCCTTATATAAATCCATGGTTTGCCCACATCTTGAATACTGCATACAGATGTGGTCTCCTCATCTTAAAAAAGATATACTGGCATTAGAAAAGGTTCAGAGAGGGGCAAGGGGTTTGGAACGGGTCCCATATGAGGAGAGATTAAAAGGGCTAGGACTTTTCAGCTTGGAAAAAAGGAGACTAAGGGGGAATATGATATAGGTATATAAAATCATAAGTGGTGTGGAGAAAGTGAATAAGGAAAAGTTATTTACTTGTTCCCATAATATAAGAACTAGGGGCCACCAAATGAAATTAATGGGCAGCAGGTTTAAAACAAATAAAAGGAAGTTCTTCTTCACACAGTGCACAGTCAACCTGTGGAACTCCTTGCCTGAGGAGGTTGTGAAGGCTAGGACTATAGCAGGGTTTAAAAGAAAACCTCCATGAATTTATCTAGTTAAGTCCATTAACGGCTCTTGGCCAGGATAGGAAAGAATGGTGTCCCTAGCCTCTGTTTGTCAGAGGGTGGAGAGAGATCGCTTGATCATTACCTGTTAGGTTCACTCCCTCTGGGGCACCTGGCATTGGCCACTGTTGGCAGACAGGATACTGGGCTGGATGGACCTTTGGTCTGACCCAGTATGGCCATTCTTATGTTCTTATGTTCACTGTTCTAATCATTGCTGTCCCTGTTTTATGGAGTGGTACTAGTTCCTCCATGTGAAGGTTGAACCCTATTTTTAATGTGATTTTAAAACCACTCCCTAACTTAATGAAAACAAAAGCCATCCACCTGAAATATCATAGGTGTGATCTAGAGTACATCATCTGAAGGGTTTAAAAGTGAAATGAACTCGCTTCTTCAAACATTCTCCTTTTTTTGGTTCATCTTAATTCCATATTGGGCTTGGCCTATGTCATAAATATAAAGGGAAGGGTAAACCCCTTTGAAATCCCTCCTGGCCAGGGGAAAGCTCCTCTCACCTGTAAAGGGTTAAGAAGCTAAAGGTAACCTCGCTGGCACCTGACCAAAATGACCAATGAGGAGACAAGATACTTTCAAAAGCTGGGAGGAGGGAGAGGAACAAAGGGTCTGGGTCTGTCTGTGTGCTGCTCTTGCCAGGGACAGAACAGGAATGGAGTCTTAGAACTTTTAGTAAGTAATCTAGCTAGGTATGTGTTAGATTATGATTTCTTTAAATGGCTGAGAAAAGAATTGTGCTGAATAGAATAACTATTTCTGTCTGTGTATCTTTTTTGTAACTTAAGGTTTTGCCTAGAGGGGTTCTCTATGTTTTTGAATCTAATTACCCTGTAAGATATCTACCATCCTGATTTTACAGGGGGGATTTCTTTATTTCTATTTTTTTTTATTAAAAGTCTTCTTGTAAAAACTGAATGCTTTTTCATTGTTCTCAGATCCAAGGGTTTGGGTCTGTGGTCACCTATGCAAATTGGTGAGGCTTTTTATCCAACATTTCCCAGGAAAGGGGGGGTGCAAGTGTTGGGAGGATTGTTCATTGTTCTTAAGATCCAAGGGTCTGGGTCTGTAGTCACCTAGGCAAATTGGTGAGGCTTTTTACCAAACCTTGTCCAGGAAGTGGGGTGCAAGGTTTTGGGAAGTATTTTGGGGGGAAGGACGCGTCCAAACAGCTCTTCCCCAGTAACCAGTATTAGTTTGGTGGTGGTAGCGGCCATTCCAAGGATAACGGGTGTAATATTTTGTACCTTGGGGAAGTTTTGACCTAAGCTGGTAAAGATAAGCTTAGGAGGTTTTTCATGCAGGTCCCCACATCTGTACCCTAGAGTTCAGAGTGGGGGAGGAACCTTGACAGCCTAGGAACTACAAATTTGTTTCTCCTTGGTTTTGGCAAGGACTGGTATCTTTGACTTGTTTAGAGTCTGTGGAATTGTTTAGTTTTTAATAGTGTTTTCCATGTGCTGTGAATTATGGACACAATAAAACTTATAAACTCAGCATGGGCCTGATGTAGATGGTTAACTAGCCATAATGGGGGGAAGTCGCTCTGAAGCACACAGAAATGTCCTGTAATTTATGAATACTGTATGTGACATGCTTATTGGAATAGTCACTGTATGGCTTTATTGGATCATTGAGGTGATTATTGTATACATATGCTGGTTTAGTTTAATATCAGGTGGATGGGAAATAAGCAGGACAGCCAAATAATGATGCCAAATAAAACACTTCCTGGTAGATCCTTTAAGGGTTAAGAGACAATGCCTGAGCTACTAACTGTGAAGAACCCACTTCCTTGGCTTCAGCCCAGTTACTCAGCTGTTTTGCCAAGAATGGGAAAGAACAGACCAAAAAGGACTGTAAATAGTTAAAAACTCTTTCTATCCAGGGGTAGGGAGCTGTTCACAGAGAACAGACAAATACAGGCATCGATGAAGAGATGAAGAAGTTAGGCCTGCCTGTGCATCTAGGTAATTGTGATCTTTGGGTAAGAGAGACCTGCATGGAGCCCTTGTTTTGTTTTAGGATCATGGGATTCCATCCCAAGAAAGGTAGAGGCATGGAGCCTAACATCTGAGGGGGTGCACTCAGAGAGACCAGAATGGGGTTCAGAGGTGCAGCTAGCTTTGTAGCCATAACAAAACCACACAGGGGCACGTTGCAGGAGTGGAAGATAAAGAACCACATGGAGCAAAGAGCAGTCTGGGAAAGAAAGAGGCTAATCTAGCAGTCTTGAATCTGTTCCCCAAATTAATCCAATAAATCTACTGTACATATCTAGCATGCAGGTCTCTATGATGGGTAGACAGGTGGAATAGAGAGCGCTCTGTGAGAGGGAGAGGTGTAGAAGGGAGGAAGCCACCGGGGCTCACTGGGGAACTATCCTTGTATAGCTGCAAACTCCACAGGGACTGCATTCATTGAACAATTCTTAACTGTTTCATAAAAAAAAAAAAATTATAGTTCAGGCTAGGTTTGTAAATATCTATTGATTACTTAAGAAGAAAATCTCTTGAATGAGCAGTTAGGCTGGAAATTCAAAGTTAAGGTTTTACTTAAAAACCTCCGATTTTAGAACATTTGGAAATACAGGCGAAATAACCTTACTTCTGACCTAGTATCACCATAGAACTCCCAAAAATCCTATTATCAGAAAATATACATTTTTAATATTAGGAGCTCTGAAAACTGAGCCATGATCAAACTGAACTATCTTACTTCTATTGACAGTCTGAGAGTGTGTGTACTGCTGTTGTAGCATTTAAACTGAAGTCCACTGGTCTTTAAATCACTACACAAACTTTAAGATGTGCAGTCACCAGGAAAAGACAGACTTATAGATTTCATCCATAAAAGCAAACACATTCAGGATAATTGTTCAGTACAATTCACACAAACTATACTGAGTTTCAAATGTAAAATTATTATGAGATTTAGAATAAACATGTACAATAACTACTGTACATTGATCAGTGAAACTCCTAAAATGAGAACCTAATTTAGGTGCCTTATCCAAGGTCACAGGTGGTGAGAGAATTACTTAAATATCATAGATCTGCATATACAAAATTAAAGGCATATATTCCAGTGTTTCTCAACTAAAATGACATCAAATAAAGTGGATTTAGGCTTCCAAGACTGCAAGCTGTAAAATTCTTAAGGTCCTAATCAAAAGATGCCTCTCATAAGTCTTTACTGAAAGAGGGCTGGGGCCCTCATTTTCACACCCCAGGGACCAAACTTTGGACTCCTGAATCTGTATTTTGGCAACTATAAAAAAGTGACCTGATTTTCCAATCTGAATACTCTTTGTTCTCACTGACTTCAGGGGGAGCTATGGACGCTTAGCACTTCTTAAAATCAGGCCTTTTTTATTTAAATGCCAAAAATATGAATTTAGAGGTCTAACTTTAGTCATCCAGGTTTGAAAATTTTGGCTTGGATCCCTATCTGTGGCCAATATATGCTTTGCAGAGCTGAGTGTGGAGAAGTGGGGGAAAGTGGCTTTAAGCCACCTTTGCATTGTCCAGATCTTGTGGCTGGTTGGAGACTGGGGCTTGTTCCCAGAGTAAGGCAGAAAAGAGACTGAAGGTTGTTCTCTATTATGCCATGCTGCCTATGCTTCAAGGGTTGTTCTGGAAGTGAGAGATCCGGAGCTGCAGCATAAGTAAGACTATCCATCCATTCTGCCTCTGCTGCAGAAGCAGCCTCAGCGCCACCACTAATCTGCTCCACACTCAAGTTGCCTTCCTTAATTCAATGTTGTTCAGATTGGAAGGATCATATAGTATATACAATACATGTAGCTGGATTATCAATAAAACCCATGTCCAGAATGATTAGCTTTCCTTCAGCCTCTTCTTTTATCAAGATCACAGCATGTGAATAATGTCTCCTGCATGACTTGGGAGTTTCCAACTCATTGTTCCATTCTGAATAGTGGTGGGGAGGGGAGGAAAGCAAGGTTTTCCCTTTTCCTACTATCCGCTCCAGAACAGGGAGAGTAGTTGACCCCCAACACCCATGGATCTTCCAAGACGTGCTGAAGACTGGAGTTATCTGCACAAGGAGCACTGTACCTCTATACTAATTCCCATACCTCTGCCCACCTGGAAGCATGGTTCCTCTAGAGCTCTGTTCCCGTGGGTCCTGGAACAGCAATCAGCCTCTGAATGATTCCGCTTGTGGTAAGGAAACCTGAATGATCCCCATCACTGGAGGTTTTGAAGAACACGTTTGAAAAGCAACTGTCAGTCTGGGTGCAGATAAACTTTCCACTAAGGTTTATTACTAGGATTTTTTCCTATATGTTTGTTTGGCAATTGAAATTGTCAGTATATAAATTGCTGGTGTAAATGATGCATTAATGTCATAGATTTTAGAAATAGTTTGTGTGCAGTAGAGTAATTCAATGAACATTAAAGAGCCCCCCCCTTGCAAGGTGTTGAACACCTCACTGACCACCCATTAAACTTCCCTTAAAAGTTCTGTTTTTTCCCTTGGTTTCATTAACCTTAAACTTCTAAAATTATAAAAAACTAGAGCAGCCATCAGCCTTTTCTGGATCCCTGTCAGGTGAGGTGGTGAAGAAAGCAGAGAGCTGCTGAAACTCCCCTTGCCTCTAAAGGGGAAGAGCAAGCTGCACTGGGCAGCTCCTGTCTCTTTCAGGGCAGAGTTAGAGAAGATGCAACTCATTCCCCTCCCAGTTCACCCTAAAGAACAGGGAAACATGAGGAAGTGAGGAAATTAGATGGGGAAAGGGGAAGGGAGCGTGAAATGGAATTGGAGGGATGGATGGGATGAAGGTGGAGGGAAAGAAGGAGGGTATGAATGAACTTTTTAGAAAAGGGATACAATGAGAATTGGGTGAGTGATTAAAGATGCAAGGGTGGGAAGAATATGGGTAATGGGGAGAGACGGGGGTTGTCGAAGATGAGAAAGAAATGAGGTTAGTGGCGGAGGAAAAACAGAGCAATTACTAAAAGAAGGAAGATATAGTAAGGTTAATAGAATCAGAAAGCTTAATTTTAAGGTGTAGTGGCATCTTGAAGTGTGATCCCAGCTCCCACTGCAGCAGAAACTACAGAGATAGGATTGTCACATATGACATCACTAATGTGGCCCTTTGTGGTGTCCATAAGATGAAAATTGGCCTTTGTACAAAAGTTAGTGGTGCCACTGTCATAGCAATACTATACGTCTGTGCCTGGGCATTAGTGCTTTCTTTTGACTTATTTTATATGAGATGGTCCTTGCTGTTGAATATGATGCATTAAAAAAATTACAGCCATTTTGAATATTTCAGCTATGAATTTAAAAAAAGTCCTTGTCCCTGGCTCATCTTTTAATGGTTTGCTATTTTTTTTCCGGTTACTCAATAAAGTTCAAAGAGGTCTTGGACTCCATCTCTCTCTGTCATATTCCCACTTGAAGTCCATACAGACAAATGAACTAACACTTCTACTTAAAGTGCTCAAATTACCTATTTCACTCTGAAGAACTTCATCACCTCAAAGTTTTCTTCTGAAACTACGTTGCTTTTCTTTTCAGGTGTGCTAGTACTTAATCTTGCTTGGTTGCATTCAACTTCTGACTCACAGGACTCTAGAATTCATATACTGTTTCTTGTCCACTTTTTGTGAACACAGCTTAAAGGCTCTTATTGAGTGTTTCAGTCTTGGTGCATGATTATTTTATTTAATTTCTAATTTCAGTTTCTAATCCAAATCTTTCCATTTCTGTTTCTCATTAATTTGTTTTATTATTTATTATTTGTATTACAGTAGCACCTAGAGTCTCCAGTCAGGGATTGGAGTTCTATTATTCCAGGTGCTGTACAAATGTAGTGTAAAACTAGTCTCTGCCACAAGGAGTTTGCAATCTTGGTTGAGCTCATTTATAATCCCAAGAAGTTTGTCGTCAATTCTATTAGCTTCTTTATCATTGCATTTTCTTTTCAGATCTTGTTGCTTTAAAATGTTCTCATATTCATCCTCCTCTTTCTGCGTCCACTGCGTTTTGTTCCATTTTGTGTTTCCTCCCTCAACCTTTCAACATAAAACTTTCAGCTTCACCTGGTTTTCCTGCGTTCATGTTATCAAGTCATCTGAGGTTTGTGTTGATTAAGATAAAAGGTGTGCTGTTAGAATGTGTTAGCTATAAGGGCCTGTTCATTTGTGCTGGGTGGGAAACGGTTTTCACATCCCGTGAAATTTTTTTGAGATATTAAAAAACTTTCTTGTCCAGATTCAGGACAAAAAGTCAATCTCAAATTATCACAAAAAAAATTGGTTCTGGTCAATTGAAATACTTCATTATAATAATTTCAAAATGTTTAGTATTATTTGAGAATTTTTTAATTTAAAAACTATTTTTACTATAGCTTACATTCTGAAACAAAAATAAAACACTTTAAACCAGAAAACTGGAGTATTTTTGTTTAGAAAATGTTAGAAATAAATGTTTAGAAATAAAACATTTTGACAATTTTGAAATTTCTTTCTCATTTTTTTAGAGTTGAAAAATTCATCCAAACCAAACCATTCCATGAACAGTTTTGGTTTTCACAATCAGTATTTCCAATGAAAAATCTTTTAGTTGAAAAAATCCCATCCAGCTCTACTGGTTAAAAGATGTGCTTTAAAAATACATTAAAATCTTAATGCAGATAGGACAGGTTGTACCTTAACATGTATTAGCTGGTTGTGTATGCTAGACTTACCCCCAAATGTTCTGCTTGACCTGCCAACATATGTTAAAGAACAAGTTACCCCATCTCTCCTGGGTTACTAAATAGTTATCTCATTAGTGATCATATTTTAAAAGACACTTTTTATCCTAGTGTATAAACTGCCTTATCTACATCAAACTTTTAGAGTGTTAGAACATATTAACACCTCTTAAAATCATAGTCAAGACCAATAGGTTTGAGTGATGGCCAAGAGGTTCAAGAATGTAATGGTTCTAGAATATTTATCTGAAGATGCTGAATATTCTTTCTGCAAAGTACAAACATATAATTGTTTTTAGCAGACTTTTGGTGAAAGTTATTTTAATGTCACAGGCCAAATATTGCTTACTTAATTTTTGGAAGGTATTTTTACAATTCACTCACAGATTCTGTGATGGTGGGAATGAGAGGAGCATTATTGTTACAGACCTCACAATTCAGAAGCTGGAATTTTTGTGTCATTGGCATAGCCTATCTGAAGGTTTGGTAGGAGCTGTACTTCCCCAGGAGAGCTCCTGGAGGCATTCTGTCTTCCAGATCTCTCAGGGCACAGAGGCTGCATGTTTGCTGCTACCCCCTTTATGGCATGCAGCTTACTACCATCTATATGACTGACAGGTGTATTGTAGGATGTGGCCATCCCCATCTGCTCACTGCCTTCTTACCCCTCTTTGATTTTCTGTGTGCCCCAAGGATTGCAGAATTTGAACTTCCCCAAGCAATCCTGCTTGTCCTTACATTGTACACACAATTTTTAGGAAAGGCTCCTTACACTTTTTTCCTCCACCCTCACCGCCATGCACTCACATAAAGGCCAAGCACAATTTGGCCTTTTCTGAACAAATTTCATGGATAAGGCCCTACTTCATAGCAATACTGCGGAAATTGCGAATCCTGCAATATTAGGCTTCCTCTGCCATTTTTATTTTAATTAGCTTACTTTGCACAGTCCACAATTTTGCGTACATTTTCAGAATGCAATTAGCACTGCACCAACATTCAATACCTGTAAAATGTAAAAATCTAAAGTGACTGGACTTGATTTCTACAGCAGTTGTGTTAAGACTATTAGTCTTCTGAATTTTATATTGTAACAGTCACTTTTTAAAAAATGAATTTAATATAGCTGTAGCAAAATGTCTGGTTATCAAAAAAAAAATTAGCAGGTATAACATAATACTTGAGTGTTCATATTGTTCCAGCAATTTTTTCTTAAACAAATAGGTCTTCTCTGGCTTTTCCAAATTACCACAATTAATAAATACCATTATTACTTTTTCACGATTTTCCATGTCTTGTCCGCAACTTTGCCATAATTATTTTTAGATCATCCTGTGATTCAAGTAGGCCCTTATTCATGGATTAATTTATCAGGGGTTAATAATTCCCACTGGATAGTCTACAACTTTACATTTGTTATCCTGATTACAGCAATCAATGCCCAGCAGAGATAAGCTCCACATACTATTTGTGGTTTGCACCAGTGCAGCAACTTTGGTGCAAGGTGATCAATGGCTGGAACTGGGGCAAATTCCCTAGATACAAAAGTCTTAGAAATTTGTATCTCACTAGTGTCCCTCTTGCTCAGAGCAGGTAAGGATGGAGACAGTGTTTTTGCTTTCTGGGAGGTTTGGGGTGAAACTTAAAATCCTTGTTTTTCTTTCTTTAGGAAATCCTCTTGTAATAGGTTTCAGAGTAACAGCCGTGTCTACATCGTCTACAGCCAAGCTCTGCGATACAACCGCATTTGCTCCAACCCCTCAGACAGAGACAAACACCTACAAGATCTCTGTCAAGCTTTCTTACAACTACAATACCCACCTGCAGAAGTAAAGAAACAGATTGATAGAGCCAGAAGAGTTCCCAGAAGTTACCTACTACAGGACAGGCCTAACAAAGAAAATAACAGAACGCCACTAGCCGTCACCTTCAGCCCCCAACTAAAACCCCTCCAACGCATTATTAAGGATCTACAACCTATCCTAAAGGATGACCCAACACTCTCACAAGTCTTGGGAGACAGGCCAGTCCTTGCCTACAGACAGCCCCGCAACCTGAAGCAAATACTCACCAACAACCACATACCACACAACAGAACCACTAACCCAGGAACTTATCCTTGCAACAAAGCCCGTTGCCAATTGTGCCCACATATCTATTCAGGGGACACCATCACAGGGCCTAATAACATCAGCCACACTATCAGAGGCTCGTTCACCTGCACATCCACCAATGTGATATATGCCATCATGTGCCAGCAATGCCCCTCTGCCATGTACATTGGTCAAACTGGACAGTCTCTACGTAAAAGAATAAATGGACACAAATCAGATGTCAAGAATTATAACATTCATAAACCAATCGGAGAACACTTCAATTTCTCTGGTCACGCAATCACAGACATGAAGGTCGCTATCTTAAAACAAAAAAACTTCAAATCCAGACTCCAGCGAGAAACTGCTGAATTGGAATTCATTTGCAAATTGGATACTATTAATTTAGGCTTAAATAGAGACTGGGAGTGGCTAAGTCATTATGCAAGGTAGCCTGTTTCCTCTTGTTTTTTCCTACCCCCCCCCCCAGATGTTCTGGTTTAACTTGGATTTAAACTTGGAGAGTGGTCAGTTTAGATGAGCTATTACCAGCAGGAGAGTGAGTTTGTGTGTGTATGGGGGTGGGGGGGATGTGAGAAAACCTGGATTTATGCAGGAAATAGCCCGACTTGATTATGTAAAGAGTTGTCACTTTGGATGGGCTAGCACCAGCAGGAGAGTGAATTTGTGTGGGGGAGTGGAGGGTGAGAAAACCTGGATTTGTGCTGGAAATGGCCCACCTGATGATCACTTTAGATAAGCTATTACCAGCAAGACAGTGGGGTGGGAGGAGGTATTGTTTCATATTCTCTGTGTATATATAAAGTCTGCTGCAGTTTCCACGGTATGCATCTGATGAAGTGAGCTGTAGCTCACGAAAGCTTATGCTCAAATAAATTGGTTAGTCTCTAAGGTGCCACAAGTACTCCTTTCCTATTGTAATAGAAATACAAAAAGGACTGGTTTTAGAGACAAGTCAGTTTAGTTTAGCTTGAATACAGCTAGAGTGTTCTCACTTAGACTAGAGTGGACTAACTGGTGAAGAATAATTCACCATGATTCTATTAACTAGCTAGAAGGTAGTATCAAGAAAAGCATCAAACACATAAAGTTCTAATTATTGGAAGATGTTACTTACTCATCACCTATAAGTCACATTAGCCTAAGCTACATGCAATCCCTATAATAGTATGACTACATATTTTGGTCTTTATTAGGATTTCATTAACACACTTCAGAAATCTTAATAAAAAATTTGCAAAGAAAATAATTTAACATAGCAATTAGAGTGGTGATTAATCACAGTTAACTCATTGGATTAACTCAAAAAAATTAATCACAATTAATTGCAGTTTTAATCATATTGTTAAACAATAGAATACCAATTGAAATTTATTATATATGTTCTGATGTTTTTCTACATGTTCAAATATATTGATTTCAATTATGACAGAATACAAAGTATACAGTGCTCACTTTATATTATTATTTTTATTACAAATATTTTCACTATAAAAATGATAGACCAAAGAAATAATATTTTAATTCCCTTCATACAAGTACTGTAGTGCAATCTCTTTATTATGAAAGTTCAACTTACAAATGTAGATTTTTTTGTTACATAACTGCCCTCAAAACCAAAACAATGTAAACTTTGATCCAACAAGTCCCCTCAGTCCTACTTCTTGTTCAGCCAATTGCTAAGACAAACAAGTTTGTTTACATTTATGGGAGATAATACTGCCCGTTTCTTATTTACAATGTCACCAGAAAGTGAGAAAAGGCATTCACATGGTACTTTTCTAGCTGGCATTGCAAGGTATTTACATCCCAGACGTGCTAAATATTCGTATGCCCCTTCATGCTTTGGCCACCATTCCAGAGGCCATGCTTCCATGCTGATGACACTCGTTAAAAAAAATGTGTTAATTAAATTTGTGACTGACCTCCTTGGGGGAGAAGTGTGTATCTCCTGCTCTGTTTTACCCACATTCTGCCATATGACAGGTTTCAGAGTAGCAGCTGTGTTAGTCTGTATTCGCAAAAAGAAAAGGAGTACTTGTGGTACCTTAGAGACTAACTAATTTATTTGAGCATGAGCTTTCATGAGCTACAGCTCGCTTCATCGGATGCATTCAGTGGAAAATACAGTGGGGAGATTTATATACACAGAGAACATGAAACAATGGGTGATAGCATACACACTGTAAGGAGAGTGATCACTTAAGATGAGCTATTACCAGCAGGAGAGTGGGGGGGGGGAGGTTGGGGGGGGTGAAAGAAAACCTTTTGTAGTGATAATCAAGGTGGGCCATTTCCAGCAGTTAACAGGAACGTCTGAGGAACAGTGGGGGGTGGGGGGAGGAGGAAATAAACATGGGGAAATAGTTTTACTTTGTGTAATGACCCATCCACTCCCAGTCTCTATTCAAGCCTAAGTTAATTGTATCCAGTTTGCAAATTAATTCCAATTCAGCAGTCTCTCATTGGAGTCTGTTTTTGAAGTCTTTATGTTGTAATATTGAGACTTTTAGGTCTGTAATCGAGTGACCAGAGAGATTGAAGTGTTCTCCGACTGGTTTATGAATGTTATAATTCTTGACATCTGATTTGTGTCTATTTATTCTTTTATGTAGAGACTGTCCAGTTTGACCAATGTACATGGCACAGGGGCATTGCTGGCACATGATGGCATATATCACATTGGTAGATGTGCAGGTGAACGAGCCTCTGCTAGTGTGGCTGATGTGATTAGGCCCTATGATGGTGTCCCCTGAATAGGTATGTGGACACAGTTGGCAACGGGCTTTGTTGCAAGGATAGGTTACTGATTTAGTGGTTCTGTTGTGTGGTGTGTGGTTGCTGGTGAGTATTCGCTTCAGGTTGGGGGGCTGTCTGTAGGCAAGGACTGGCCTGTCTCCCAAGATTTGTGAGAGTGTTGGGTTGCCCTTCAGGATAGGTTGTAGATCCTTGATAATGCGTTGGAGGGGTTTTAGTTGGGGGCTGAAGGTGACGGCTAGTGGCGTTCTGTTATTTTCTTTGTTAGGCCTGTCCTGTAGTAGGTGACTTCTGGGAACTCTTCTGGCTCTATCAATCTGTTTCTTCACTTCCGCAGGTGGTATTGTAGTTGTAAGAATGCTTGATAGAGATCTTGTAGGTGTTAGTCTCTGTCTGAGGGGTTGGAGCAAATGCGGTTGTATCGTAGAGCTTGGCTGTAGACGATGGATCGTGTGGTGTGGTCTGGGTGAAAGCTGGAGGCATGTAGGTAGGTAGGAATGGCGGTCAGTAGGTTTCCGGTATAGGGTGGTGTTCATGTGACCATCGCTTATTAGCACCGTAGTGTCCAGGAAGTGGATCTCTTGTGTGGACCGGTCCAGGCTGAGGTTGATGGTGGGGCGGAAATTGTTGAAATCATGGTGGAATTCCTCAAGGGCTTCTTTTCCATGGGTCCAGATGATGAAGATATCATCAATATAGCGCAAATAGAGTAGGGGCATTAGGGGATGAGAGCTGAGGAAGCGTTGTTCTAAGTCAGCCATAAAAATGTTGGCATACTGTGGGGCCATGCGGGTACCCATAGCAGTGCCGCTGATGTTATAGCAGTCTTGGATGATGCTCAGCACATGTTCATTTTAAGAACAAGTTTTTTCATGAAGTTGATAGATTTCCACTCCATACGACTAAATTAGGTGCCTTGCATAATGACAGGTTTCAGAGTGAAACTGCTACTCTGAAACCATTTTAAGAACACTTTCACTGCAGGTTTGACAAAACGAAAAGAAGGTACCAATGTGAGATTTCTAAAGATAGCTACAGCACTCAACCCAAGGTTTAAGAATCTGAAGTGCCTTCCAAAATCTGAGAGGGACGAGGTGTGGAGTATGCTTTCAGAAGTCTTAAAAGAACAACATTCCAATGAGGAAACTATAGAACCCAAACCACCAAAAAAGAAAATCAACCTTCTACAGGTGGCTTCTGTCTCAGATAATGAAAATGAACATGCCTCGGTCTGCACTGCTTTGCACATTTATCGAGCAGAACCGGTTATCAGCCTGAACACGTCCTCTGGAATGGTGGCTGAAGCATGAAGGAACGTATGAATGTTTAACATATCTGGCACGTAAATATCTTGCGACGCCAGCTACAACAGTGCCATGCGAACGCCTGTTTTCACTCTCAGGTGACAGTGTAAACAAGAAGCGGGCAGCATGATCTTCTCCAAATGTAAACAAACTTCTCTGGGCGATTGGCTGAACAAGAAGTAAGACTGAGTGGATTTGTAGGATCTAAGGTTTTACATTGTTTTATTTTTGAATGCAGTTTTGGTTTTGTACATAATTCTACATGTGTAAGTTCAACTTTCATGATAAAGAGATTGCACTCAGTACTTGTATTAGGTGAATTGAAAAATACTATTTATTTTGCTTTTTATACGCCAAATATTTGTAATAAAAATAAATATAAAGTGAGCACTGTACACTTTGTATTCTGTGTTGTAATTTAAATCAATATATTTGAAAATGTAGAAAACATCCACAAATATTTAAATAAATGGTATTCTATTATTAACAGAATGATTAATTCTGTGATTAATCACAATTAATTATTTTAATCGCTTGACAGCCCTAGTAGAAATCAATGGGACTACTCACTAAGTGGCCCAGTTCTGCCACCCTTATTCACTGTTAGGTAGTACCTTCCTGTGCAAGTAGTCCACTTGGGTGAAAGGACTTGGTCAGTGTAAGGGAGACAGAATCAGGCTGTGTAAGGAGCTGCCAGATTAAAGTCTTATTACACAGCTCTCTTATTCACTGGTCACTCATCATTTCAATGTGCTTCCTTTTGGCCATCTCTTAACACTCCTTCTCTCACACTGATTTTACAGTGGTATAACTCCATTGACTTCATCTGAATTACCTAATTTACACTTGTGTGAACCAGAGAAAAATCTGGCCCACAGGAATGCAAACCTGTTTCATTGACTGACAGAGCTGGACTCAAGGCTATATTAGAAATGACATGCATTGAATATCTCAGGATAGAGACCACTCGACTCTCAAATGATATTGCTTTCATTGTTCTCAGTTGTCCTTGAATCTGAATTCATGTGGAACCTTAAATTATTTGTAAAGCTTTTGTTTTTAAGATTTTGGTTTGACATTGGTATAATGTGCAACATCACTCTGGTTACAGCATATGGTGTTGTGGAGATAGAGGATCATTGTTACAATAAAATTTAGGATATTAGGTCTGTTCACAGTTTCTGAATGTTTTGAAAGATGGTTTTTTTTAAATTTTTTTTAGCTCTACAATACTGTCTCCTTAGTTTTACAACAGGTTCCATCTTCAATCAATTTTTATGAATTTGGCTGATCATAAATCCTAATATTGTTATGATGGGCTCAGTTGTCCATAGTGTAACTGCACTAGAGTCAGCAGAGATATTCCAGAGACCAAACTGGCTCATTATCTGGAAATTTAGACTAAGGCACTGAGCTTGGTTCATGATTAATAAACAAAATACAGTATGTTGATACAGACATTTGCACCAGGCTTTCTACTTTATTTGAGTCCAGGTGGTGACATCATGAACCAAATTCATCTCTGTGTTAGCTCCACTGAAGCCGTGGTGTTGCTTTATAGATAAGTTTTTATTCACTTGTGTCTGGTCTATGAAATTTTACTGTGGCTGAACAGGGAAGTCATCAATCATGTTAAGGGACATGATGCTGAAAAAAAGGGTTGGTCAGTGTAGAACAGGACAAATTCTGTACAGCATCATGTCAGCTAACTATTTAAACCCTCACTGTGATTAAACCCCTAGTCTAGCAGGAAGGGGGAACAAGTGGCTTCTCACAGGACTTTAATCACAGTTAGCAGATGCGATCTAAATGTGGTTTATCCTGCTTTGTGCTGAGCACTATCCTGCAGAGCATTGGGAGAAAGGAGAGATGCAGCAGAGATGGCATTGCACTACATAGCAATCTGACACCTGATCAGGAATGGACACTAATGACAAACAGACACGGGCCAAAACCACAGCGTAACCTTTCAAGATACACAAGGGGTCTCTTTATACACTTTGACCAAGCTTGTATAACATATTGTGCCAATAAAGTCTCATTAAATTTTGTCAGTAAAAACAATTGTTGTTAACTGTATTCAGATACAGTAATATCTTGCAGGGTAGCCTACACTCTGCTGAATGACCACATCAAGCATCACTGAAGTGTTTGGAAGGCCAAATTCTGATATAACCCTTCTTTGTTTAGTGGTGGAGATTATATATAGTATTTCTAGCACTGTATAGTATTTCTATCAACCTAGAACTACTCTGTTGTCTTTGAGCTGTATCTGTTAACTTTTCTCACTAATCTCTGTCCCCTCATTACCACTTTTTCTTGTTTAATGAAATTGGAGCAAGGATAAATATGGACCCCCAGAAAATGTCATTTTTATGGCATTTTTTCTAAATGTATTTACACTTTAAAACACATAATAAAATAAAGATCACATTTATTCCCCTGTGCCTGAAATCAACAATACATGATTAATACAAATTTGCCTAATGAAAATGCACCAAAGCAATTGTGCTCAATAATGAATAATCCATGGTAGCTGATTAGAGCTGGGTGAGGACTGAAACAACAAATTCTATGAATATTCTTTTGAATTTTTAAACAAATTGTCTTCTGTTATGTTCATTCCCATTTATTTATTATGAATTATTCACCTAGCTCTTGGGAGGATGAAGGGTAATTGGTTTTGCAGGCACTGAGTGAGACTTCACCATTCCTTCTGAATTGTGTTATAATGGTTATTTATTTACTTGTATTACAGAAGCACCCAGAGGCTTTGATGTGGACTCCATGGTGGTAGGCACTGTACAACAGAGTAAAAGTCCCTTTCCTGAAGAGGTTACTATCTAAAACAGGATTGTCAAAGAGTGGTGGATAAGGGATGTGATATATACCCTGTGTAATCAGAGATGGGTGACAAATTTAATAGTAGTTCCATAGGGTTGATATATACAAATAAACCCCTACCTTCCCCACCCACATAAATAAGGGGGTGGGATGAGCAGGGAAGTGTAGGGGTTGAGTTCATTGGAGCACAGGAATACAAAAAGAAGTAATGACTGAGGGAGAGGGAAGGAAGATGAAATGCTGACAGAACTGGCAGAGAAAAAACAGCTAGAGTCAAAACAGAAGAAAGTAGTCTGACACCACTGCTCCTGCAAGCTTTATTCTCTGCTAGTCCATGGGGCTTGGGGGTACAGGCCCACTTAAGTGTGTCTCCCCTGTTGGACCAGGTTCAGGAGGGATGGGGAATAAGTGGTCTTAGTCACCTCAGGGATGCTGGAACAATTTTTAGTGTGTGTGGGGGGGGATGGGGGTTGCTGAGAGCCATTGAACCAAATGGTAAACCCTGTATATGATGGAAACCACTTCAACCCAGAAGTTGCAGCAGCACTCCTAGTTCCAGCACTTATGCCACCACCCTTCTTCCTGCCAGCCTGCGACCTCAGGAAAACACCTCTGCTGCTGGGGGAGAGCTCCCCAGTGCCCCTGGCTGTGGGAGAGGGGCAGGCCACAAGGGGCCTCTTGCCCCAGCTTGTTGGATCAGCAAGAAGGTCCCCTCTGTTGGTCTAGGGAGAAGGCAGGGCCCTGACTGGACTGCAGTCCCGAGTCCCCCTTGGCCAGCTCCCCCTTCCCTCTCACAGCTCCTAGGGGTGAGGAGTATGTTTACGCCAGTGGCTGGGTGCACCCCCTGCTGCCATGAGTGTAGGGGGACCTGCTGACGTGCTGGAGCCGAAGTGCCCCCGCCTGGGGCTTTGAAGCGCTGCTGCCCCCTTGCGGATCCTGGTATTTTTCCCCCCTTCCCACCTGAGAAATTGCTTTATAAATATTGTCTCTCTCCCGCCCCCGTACTACCTGGCTTCGTGCCAGCCCGGTAGCTCTAGGTGACGGTTTCCCCCCTCGTGCCGGTCGGCCGTTAGCCCTGTGCACGACCGACCCGGGCTGGGTCGCGGGACTCTTGCATCGAGCGCCGTGTGGCGCCAGTAACCTCTGCGCCAGAGGGAGCGTCTTGGTGGCGGCGGCTGTCTCTGTTGCACATGCCGTTTGACTGCCAGCCTTGGACCGCGCTGGGCAGCTGCCTCCGCTCCGCCTCTGCTGGGTGCCTTTGCCCTGGGCGGCGCCGGCTGTTTTGACACCCCCAGCTTAACAGCAGCAGCCGGCAGCGGCGGAGCAAAGGACGTGTGGCAGGCGGCGTGTCTGTCTGGGGCCGGGAGCAGCGGCGGCGGCGGCGGCGAGGGGAGGGTCTGCGGCTTGGCGTAGCTGCAGCAGCCGTCTCGGCCTCTCTGGGAGTGATCGTGTGTGCGCGCCTCCAGTCTCCGCCGCTCGCCGAGCTGCTCCTGCCACCGCTGGTGACTGTTGTTGTCGCTCTCTTCTCCCCGGCTCAGACAGCCCAGCACGGCCAGGGGTGGAGGGGCAGGAATGTGAACGGGTTTTGTGGGGGTGTGTGTGTGTGTGTGTCTCAGTCACCCCCGCCACCACCAGCATCCTCATCAGCTGGATCTATTGTCAGGAAAGGAGGAAATTGCAGTCAAGCAGAAGCAGCAGCAACATCTGGGCTGTCACATCTGGGCATGCAACATCGGCTTCCTCCTCCTCTTCTTCCTTCACCCGAGTGGATCACTTTGGGGGTGGAAATACTTCTGCAGTCAAGCCAGAGGTTCCATCTTATAGCTGAATATTGAAACTGGAAGAGAGGGGGGTGGGCTGGGGATAAAGGCTGCTTCCCCCCCCCCCTTTGGGATTTATTTCATGGGGATGTGTTCAAGACAAGAGAGGATTCAGAAGGATATTGACGTTGTGATTCAAAAGTGCAAGGCGGAGAAGGACTGCCTGTTTACAGGTGAGTTTTCCGGCTGGGCTCCAGGTTACCAGCTGCCACTCTCTTCCCCTCCCTCTCTGCCTGCTTCAGACGTTTCCCTAGCGCGACATGTTTGGTTGGGGTTCCCTTGTCCCATTTCTGCTGTCATTTTGCAACAGTTACAGTGACGATCGCTGACCCTTAAGTCTTCGTGTGTATGTGTGTGAAATAGGTCTCCTTCCTTTCCTCCCCCCCCCCAACACACTGGCAAGAGAAGACAGAACAGGTACTGTATGAGAAAACAGATACAGAAGTGGAATGTATCTAAGCACAGGGAGGAATGCAATACACACAGAGAGAGCAATTTATCTGTTCTTAGCATCTGCTACCACGACAGTCCTCAGATCAGAGGGAGCCCCTCAGCCCACGGTCGTTTTTAATGCAAGACTTTCGGTTTGGAGCCGAGTTGTTTTGCGCAGTTGGCGGTGGTGGTAGAATACAGCCCGCTTTGTAGCTGCTCAGGTTAGGTCGTTGCCATTTGGGGCTGCTTAGCTCTTGCTGTAGGGGAAATTAGATTTTTTTTTTTGGTCATCTAGTTCCCTAAATGCATTGATCCAGAGCTGGAATATTAGCAGTCATAAATGAGTCCTTTCCGTGCAAAGCCTTGGTGTTTGCTTGTTGCTTTATGGTTTTCACTATTTACAGTATTTGATTTGCCAGAGCTGCCTGGCTTGTTGCTGCCTGTTGCCTTCACTGACAATGGAAATTCCAGTCGTTGCCATAGCACCAGGGCACTTGTTGCAAAGGGGAGGGGGGGTTCCCTGCTGCAGGGTGCTCTGATGGATGTTAACCCCCCTACCAGTAGCAGAATGAGGGCGGGTGAGACTTCAGCTATTTTAGACAAAACCAAAGAACTAGAAATGATCACTGATAATAATGCAATTCTTTGTATTTTAGATTTCAGGTACTCAGACTCCACCTTCACCTTCACCTATATTGGAGGCGCCAAAAGGTACTTCTCTGTAATAATGAGTTACTTCATTTCCCATTCACTGGCTAGTGTCTCTCTTTTTTTTAATTGTTGAATAGTAATTTCTTTTTCTTTTGCAATGAAAGCAAATGATTAACATCCAGTGGGACATAATTAACTAGAGAGAGAGTGTTGGGTCTGAGCAGGTGATCTATGAGGTGATCCCATTCATCAGAGACTTATTCATCAGAGTTTTCCCTCTGTGTAATTTGTGTGTCTTGATATTCAGTCTACAAAGATAAGTAAAATTAGTGCCTGGTGCAAATGGTATAGAAAAACAAAAACCATTGAATGCAAGATGTTTAAAAAAACTGACTATAAGAACTAATAAAGAAGAATAGGCCAAATTTTACTCTTACACCAGAGTAACACAGAGAGACCAGAATTTGATGCTAATAGATGCAAATCATTTTGCAATAGAACAAATTAACAGTATAGAGGAATTAAATGAAAATGTCAATAAAGTTTATGATGCAGATAATCATTTAAACAACCAAATATAAATCTAAATATTGCTTGTAAGCACACTTTAGTATATTCACAAATTCGGGTGTATATGTAAATGGATACTCATTTTTATTATTTGCATAGGGGGTTGCAATTTATATCACTTCTTCAGTTGCATTTCATTGCTTGTGTTATATCGGTAGCCTGGATTCTGCATACCTGTCTGTTTTCAAAGTAACTCAGTTTTTAAAAAAAATTCCTGTTGGTGAATGGATTTTTTCCCAGCTGTTTGTTTAGTTTGTGAATTGCTATTGTATTTGTGTTCATATTAAGCCAAATAATAAAGTATAGCTAGGTTTAGTAGAATTTATTTTTTAAAAATAATTCTGATATAATCAATATTTATTTTTAAGCATTTTCCATTTTTATTGATTTTAAATTTTCACAGTTGTAGGAAATTATGGGGGGAGTGTAAAACAGTAATTAATGCTAGTAGATATTGAGATTCAGATTACAATATCACATGTCAAAATATACGAAGTAAATATTTTTAAATCAAACTAATAAATTTTCAAGCACAATTTTACTTACTTTGCCTATATATAGAGAGAGTTCAGTTATTAACTATGGGAATATTTTTCATGGGTTTGTGTGTGTATGGTGAAATTGACATTCACTGACATTTACTTATAAAACTATAATCCTAATCCAAGACTAAATATAGTTTATCAGGTTTAAAAAGAAGTCTCTTGATTTAGATAGCTTCAACAGTTCACTATCTTTGGTGCTTACTTTTTTCAGGCCACCTCAGTTTAAAAGGGAATGGATCATTAGGAGTTATAGGCCTCTATCCTGCAAGATGAACTTCGCAGGTGGATACCTACATCTGAACAGGGCACTGTTGACACCAGTGGGTTCTGTGCAGTTTCATGGATCCACCTGCCCAGGTCAGCTTGTAGGATCAGGACCATAACTGGTAAATGGGTTTGCAGTTTGTTCAAAAAATACTTTTGTCACATTAATGACCTCCACATGCTACTACTGAAGGGGGTGGCAAAACTTCCTGTTATTAAGGGGACCATTATCCTGTGCCTAATGGTTTAGAATTAGAGATATTCTCAGGTTGCTTAAGGCCCAGATAAAGGGGTTTTAAAATTTTCTTTTGCTTTAAACAAAGTTTTTATAAGATGTAATATGAGCATGAAATTATTATTCTTTAATTAAAGGATACAGTCGTTCGGATTTAAACATTCCCATGCAGTGTTTGCAAGCCAAATGTTTCAGCATGGAACCGGGAAGTGAAACAGACTGCTGTTTCCATTGTCCAAACTGAGTGCAGTAAAAATGTAACAAAGCGTAACTAGTGGAAAGTAAGCTGCATTGTTAAAAAAATGCTTTCACTTTTACTAATCAGATCTGGAATTTAGAACACATAGTGGAGTCTTACTGGACGGGTCACTGAGAACCAGTTTCAGGATCTGGAAAATTCAAATTGAATTTAAAATCTCATGTTATACCTTGAGAAGATGATACAAATAGGTTTCCATAGTGCATGTTCAAATTTTACATTCCTTCTGACATTTAAAGGACACTTAAAAATAATCAATAGCTTAAAATAAGGGATTCATACTGACTTCTCATCTTTCCTGTGGGTTTTCCCCCCCAATCTTTCAGAATATCCATAGTACACAGAGGTGCACTGGCAGCTGAGTTTTCTGTTTGCTTTCTTTTTGTATAAAGTGCAAAGCATTAAGGGCCAAATTCTGATTCCCATGCCAAAGCTGAGTAAATGAGTTTCATGCAGGGAAACGATGCATGGCTGCAGAGGATGTAATACTTCCACATGTAACCCAAAGCCAGAGCTCAAATCAGCTGTGCAGCCACTAATGCAGACTCTGTAGAGGGCTGTAATAGTGGCCTTCTGTGTATTCCCTACTTGGGAGTGTATCCCCTCCAAGTTAAAACTGGGTTTATTGGGCATTCCCCTCCCTGAGCTTGGCCACCAACCCCATCCCTGTCCACAGTACAGCAGCTATAGGTTCCCTGCCACCCACTGGCAATTCTTCTGTGGTTTGAGTACTGTTGGCAGGAATTGCCCCTAAATGACAAACTTTATTAGCTCATGGTACATAGCAGCTTGTAGAATAAGTATCAGGTGATACTCCTGATATTATCACCTCAGATACTTGCAGTTGTCTGATTTTATATCTTTTGTGCTGGCACTGCTGCATGGTTTCAAGAAATGGGACAAGGGATGTACTCTGGGCTTTTTTACTGAGAAATAAATTTTAATCGCTAAGTCATGGATCAGTTGGTAAGGAAGATTACAAGATGCTATCTGTAGCCACATTTTGCAATTCTATCCTTTAGTGCTTTATTTCCCTTAGCTATTTTTTAGCGAGCCCTGGAAACTCAAAGCTAGTGTACAGTATGGTTTTACTTTGTCTACAGTGCAAGAGCAAAATACATGAAACAAGAAAATATGTTTTATGTCTGATGCTAAGTAGAGTATTTTTTGTTTAACTGATTGATGACCTTTTTCTAGGACTACTCACCCTTATGTAAAGGCTGGCCTATAAAATCATCAGGTTAAACGGACCTAGGGATTTCTTCTGCATATCATTTGTGTCCATTAGGCATATTAAGTCTACTTACTAGTGGTCTTAACTTCTGCACTCAGAGCCAGATTCTCAGCTGCTATAAATCAATGTAATTCCACGAAAGTTAGTGTACATTGCTTCATTGCTAGCTGAAGTTCTGGACCTTGGTTTTCTTTTCTTTTCTTTTTTTTTTTTAAAACGGTTCTAAGGTTCATATTTGTGAGTTTTTTCTACTTAGGGAGAGATTTTCCCAATTTAACTGCATTGTACCCTTTCTTCTTGGACTTGCACTGCCCCATCACATGTTACTAGTTCTCAGTGTGCTGCTGGAAAGAGCCAGGAGGCACACTACCTATCTCAGGTCCTCGTCCTGATACCACTTACACTGCTTTTACACTGATTTCAGTTGAGTTATTTTTAATTCTCACTTGTGTGCAAGTATAGAATCAGGCCCTGTGGGCATGATCTTGCTATCATTCTACATACAGAGCAATTCCAGCATATGTCTCTGTAAACTATATTGAGCTGCTATATTATTTATACCAGTGGTTCTCAACCAGGGGTACACAGAGGTCTTCCAGGGGGTACATAAACGTATCTAGATATTTGCCTAGTTTTGCAACAGGCTATATAAAAAGCTCTAGCAAAGTCAGTAAAAACTAAAATTTCATACAGACAATGACTTATTTATACTGCTCTATATAATATACACTGAAATGAAAGCACAATATTTATATTCAAATTGATTTATTTTATAATTATATGGTAAATGGGAAAGTAAGCAATTTTTCAGTAATAGTGTGCTGTGACACTTTTGTGTTAAGCAAGGAGTTTTTAAGTGAGGTGAAACTTGGGGGTACACAAGACAAATCAGACTCCTGAAAGGGGTACAGGAGTCTGGAAAGGTTAAGAGCCACTGATTTACACAATATGAGACTAGTTTTAGGCTAGGCATAAATATGACTACAGTGGACTGGCCAGCCATTTGAATGAATTCTCTTGAAAAGTTACAGGAGGGGGAAAACATTTATTTAAGAACAAACATATTTCTATTGCATGGATTATCATAAATAATCCTTTCCCTGTGAAGCACGAACAATCATTTTGGTCTCTGCTTGGGCAACACTTCATTTTTCTAAAATGAACTATGTTCACATCACATTTCTAAATTATTAGTTTTTTTGACAGTTCTGGGGTGCTTGCCGGTTTTGAAATCCTGTGTGACAAAGTTCCTCCTCTGCCTCGGTGGGTCCTGCGCTTATTGGTGGATTTTGTTTGCCTCAGAGGTTCACAGCAGCCCTCAGTTTGGCCACTCTCATGGCTCAAATCTGCCGTTCACTCAGTTAGCCTCATCACTGGCCAGGATGGGGGAAAGGATGAAGAACAATCTCTGCAGTCTCTGCTGATCCACCTAGTGGATCGGGGAACAGGCCAGAGACCTTCCCCACTGGTGGAACCCACAGTCCCGGTCAAATCCTCTGGTATCAAGTATGGAGTTGGGGGGATAGGAGGAACCCGGGTCCACCCTCTACTCCGGGTTCCGGCCCAGGGCCCTGTGGATTGCAGCTGTCTGCAGTGGCTCCTGTAACAGCTGCGTGACAGCTACAACTCCCTGGGCTACTTCTCCATGGCCTCCTCCCAACACCTTCTTTATTTCTCACTACAGGACCTTCCTCCTGATGTCTGATAATACTTGTCCTTCTCAGTCTTCCAGTAGTATACCTTCTCACTCTCAGCTTCTTGCGCCTCTTGCTCCCAGCCCCTCACACGCACGCCACAACTGAAGTGAGCTCCTTTTTAAACCCAGGTGCCCTGAGTAGCCTGCCGGGCTTAATTGATTCTAGCAGCTTCTTGATTGGCTGCAGGTGTTCTAATCAGCCTGTCTGCCTTAATTGTTTCCAGAAAGTTCGTGATTGTTCTGGAACCTTCCCTGTTACCTTACCCAGGGAAAAGGGACCTACTTAACCTGGGGCTAAAATCCTGGGGCTAATATATCTGCCTTCTGTGGAGAAAAGAAGAAGGGGAGATCTGCCATCAATGAGGTGGTGACTAGGGAATATACCATCAACATTCACAAACGGATCCATGGAGTGGGATTCAAGAAACGCGCCCCCCGTGCTCTCAAGGAGATCCGTAAATTTGCAATGAAGGAGATGGGTACTCCTGATGTATGCATTGACACCAGATTGAACTGGGCGAAAGGGATAAGGAATGTTCCCTACTGCATCCGTGTACATTTATCCAGAAACGCAGTGAGGATGAAGATTCATCCAACAAACTATACACACTGGTTACCTATGTACCAGTCACCACTTTCAAAAGTCTACAGACCGTCAATGTACATGAAAACTAAACAAATTTTCAATACAAAAGTGACCAAAAAAAAAAAAGTCACTCTCCTGTAGCCATCTGGCCTGACTCTGTCACACATGTAATTAGAAATGTATTAGTGAAACCCATCTTTGTTGTATAATGTGGTCACTAAGTATGAAGCACATTATATGAAAATTTAATCGTTTTTAATTTTATTTTTAGAAAGCGATAGGCAAATTGGGAGATATTTCTCACAGAGTGACATGTTCCTTCAGGTGCTGTGACTGAGCAAGATTTACCCATATTTAACTGCTGCTGGCAGAATATCAGAAACATCTGGATTCTTTCTTTATTCTTTAGGGTTTGTACTGCAAGAACTAACAAGGATGTTAAAATGATAACACGTTGAGAATCTTGGTTTTTTTAGAATCCCTTCTTATTTCTGCTGTCCTACAAACTGACTCCTTTTGTGGCACATTGCTTCTTCCAAAACTCAGCAGACTGAACAGAAGTGCTGACCTATCACCTTAGTAATGAAGCCACATAATGAATGCCCTAATGTTGTTTTCAGGTTATAGATATAATTTGACTTAGTTTGCAAGAAAAGAATGCCTGGTTGTCCTGAGAGAATATAATTCTTTTTCTCCTGATAAACAAGATGATCAAGTCAAGTGCTTTTCACTCATGTATGTGCATAACTCCCATTGGCAGTGAGGGACTGTGACAATGAAGACTGTGCATGAGAAGAACAGATCTTTTACGGAGGCATTTTTTTTTAAAGAAACAAGACAAGGCCTAGGAGAACTAAACACATAGATTAATTTTGTCCACAAAATTCTCCCTTCCAGTCTGCCTGGCAGCTCTTTGACTCTGATGTTCTGTCCTTCCTACATGAGCAGAATGATGATAACAATGGCAGTTTCGTGCATTCAGGTAAAGCTGAATTTCTGTATGGAATTGATCTAAGACGATTGCTCAGTTCTGAGAGGAGAATTTTCCTCTGTAGTCTTCCTTAAAGTTATGGTAAAATGTAAAGATTTATTGTCTTTTTTTTTTAAGTTTTGTCTCTGATTTTTATATAATTATAGGTTTTTCCATGGTGCTTGTTACTGTGATATGAAAGCACCTCACTTAAACTATTGAATTAATTCCTACCTCAGTGAGGCATAGAAATATCTTCATCCCCATTGTGGCATATAAAGGGTAAGTGACTTCCCCAAGGTCACACAGGAAGTCTGTGGCAGAGCTAGGTACAGAACCTAGATGACTGAAGTTCCAGTGTAGGGTGTTAGCCACAAGACTTCTCATTTGAGCAACCTGAGGATAAGTGGATGTGATTAATTTTTTTTTTTTTTTTGCTTTAATGGGGTACTGACAGGAATTTTAGGTCTATCTACATGGCTTCTTAAGTTAATTTATTAGAGCTCTACAGAGGATGGAAATTCTGTTTCATGAAGGATTTTAGGATTTTGAAGTTTGGCTTTGTTCCAAATCATAATGAAAACCAAGCATTTCTAAATTCTCTCTGAAGGGAAATTTTGTTATGTTTGTTTTTGATTGATCAAAAAGTTTTGTTTTTATTTTGACTTTTGTATTATAATATATAATACACAAAATAAAAAAAATCCAAAACAAAAAATGAAAAGTTGAAATGTTTCGTTCAAAAAATGTCAAAATGAGACCTTTCTATATTGTTGGAACTTGCTTCCTGATTTTCTTCTTAAACAAAATTCTGGAAAAATCTACCTGATTTCATGGTGATTCAATTTTGATAGAATATGGTTCCATTCAAGTTTCTCTGACCAGCTCTAGAATTTACCTTGCCATAATTTTAGCCAATGCATTGCAACAGAGATTTTGGTCACCAGTGCTACCATGGCAATTCTACTCTTTTTTTAAGCCGCGTTATCAGTGAGGAGAGCTATCAAAAAATATTGTACAATACTGCTGAAGGTCTTGTGACAAGGCAGAAAGGTGGTCCTCAAGCCTCTGCTCATGAGGGGTTATGACTCAAACCCCTGCTTGTCACATGTGTGGTTGAGGGTGGGGATATAAAAGTAAAGGGGAAAGGGCATTGGCATTTTTGGTGGGAGAATATATTCAATACATTTGGATTGGCATTTTTGGTGGGAGAATATATTCCTGGAACACTGTAGATAAACCTGCAATATGAGACGGCTGTCTGCATAGGCTAGTTAGATAAAACAGTCATGGGCCACAGACTGGTATTGATTTTTATTTTCATGCAAAACTTGCGAAGACTTCAGGGGGAATTCTGTACAAGGAGTAGTGGCAGGACATGGCCCCATGACCATATTCCATTAAAAACAGTTTTGCATAAGGGTTTTAACTAGAGTTTATTTCAGCTTTAAAATCTCTCTTTAAAGCAGAGAGTGTGCGTCCTCCTGCTAATAATACCTGACAGCATTATTAATCTGTATTTATTACTAATTACTACTAATGATTGGATATTCGGGGCATTCTTTTAATGCATCCAGCTATTAATTAAACACTTCTCCATAATACTCATTGGTAGAAAATTAAATGCAAATGTTAAGGGATCAGGGAAAGTAAGAATTCAGCTTTACTCAGCTAATGTTACTCACATTTCCTTTCTGATATTCAGTTTGTCTTTCTAGAAGGTTCTTATTTCTTTTTGATGGCTTTCTTTCCTTGCTGTTAGAAACTCATTAATGTTTGAAATAAATTGGATCATCATCACTACCTGTTGTAAAAAATAATCTGTTTTAGAAGAATTATGGTGTCCATCATGGTCCTATGGAGGTCAGTGGATGTTTTGATGCTGCAAAGTGCTGTGTTCCTCTAGCAGGGTGCTCAGACCAAAATATTCAGATTTGGGTGCCTAATTTTAGGCACATAAACTTGTATTTCTAAATATGTGATCTGATTTTCAGAGGTGATAAACACCCATAATTGCCACTAAAGTCAATGTTACTGTGTGGTTGTTCAGCACGTTTGAAAATGAGACCATTTATTTAGGTGCCTAAATATGGACTTGGGTGCATACATTTAGGCACCAAAATTAGAACATTCTATCTAAGCATGCAGCTTGGAAAAGTGATTAAATATACATGCAAAAATATTTTCAGCAACTTCTTTGTGTGCTTTCATCATATTTTAACACATCAGGTGCCTAAAAATAGACCTCTGGGCCATCATTGTTAAAGAGTTAATATGATAAGACAAACAAATTTAAAAGCCAAGTTCACTGTGACAAAATTTATTTAGATCACTTTTGTCTGTAAAGTGAGCAATACCATAGCTGATTTTTACCCTTAGACCATAGTAATGTGCAGTGGTTTTCAGTATTCACAAATAAAGACTTCTAGATACCTGTCAGTAGGCATATACATATATATATGCCTACTAACAGGTATATGTAATACACAATAGTTTAGTTTTGGATTAGTTACTGTAAAATAACATAAAGTGGTTTGGATTTGAATAATTCTCATAGGTTTTTGTGTGAGAACCTAATAATTTAAAATCAAAATAACTTTCTTAATTTATATGCTGTAAGCAAAGTAAATCTTAAATTACAGAAGGAGTTCAGTTCACGTATAATTTATAAAAAGAAATTATTGTATTGTGAATAAATCTAGAAAGTTTCCATGATATAATTTTGCCTTAGCATTAAAAAATCATGGCTAAGTGTGTAACTATCGAGAATGAATTAACATTATTTCAGCAAGAACATCTTAATTATTTGCTTCTAACTATTAAGGATTTTTACATCAATTTTCATTGAACTCACACATGCTGGCCTCTGTCTTCATGAGAAGGAGCCCATAATCAGCATGTTCCCTTATTCAGGAAAACACACACTGAAGGCTGATGGCATCTAAAAGTGGATCAATTAGTTAAAAGTCACTCTTAAAGATAAACTCAGAGACTGTTACAGTAGTGGGTAAAGATCACAGTGTATGTGACTCTGCGTAGGGTAGGTAGAATCCATCTGCTTACCCTATGGATAGGACCCTACCAAATTCACGGGTCCATTTTGGTCATTTCACGGGCATACGATTTAAAAAAATCTAAAATTTCATGATTACAGCTATTTAAATCTGAAATTTCAGAGTGTTGTAATTGTAGGGATTCTGACCCAAAAAGGAGTTGTGGGGCGGTCACAAGGTTATTGTAGGGGAGATTGCAGTACTGCTACCCTTCTGCGTTGCTGCTGGTGCTGCCTTCAAACCTGGACAGCTGGAGAGTGGCAGCTGCTGGCCAGGAGCACAGAAGTAAGGATGGCATGGAATAGTATTGCCACCTGTACTTCTGCGCTGATGCCTGCAGAGCTGGGCCCTCAGTCAGCAGTCACCACTCTCTGGCTGCCTAGCTCTGAAGGCAGCAGCTCAGAGGTAAGGGTGGCATGGTATGGTATTGCCATCCTTACTTTTGTGCTGCTGCTGGCAGGGCGCTGACTTCAGAGCTGGGCGCTTGGCCAACAGCCATCGCTCTCCGGCCACTCAGCTCTGAAGGCAGCACAAAAGTAAAGGTGGCAATACTGCAACCCCCTAAAACAACCTTGTGACCTCCCTGCAACTCCCTTTTGGGTCAGGACCCCCAATTTGAGAAAGGCTTGTCTCCGCTGTGAAATCTGTATAGTATATGGTTAAAGCGCACAAAAGACCAGATTTCATGGGGGGAGACCAGATTTCACGGTCCGTGATGCATTTTTCATGGCCGTAAATTTGGTAGGGCCCTATCTGTAGAGCCCCCAGTGCAGTCAAACAACTAAGAGACAGATTGTGTCCAGCCTTTATGCAAGAGAACAAGGGTGGGGAAGAAGAGTATCCCTCCTCCCCCACTGCACCGTTGTGTAGGAGTTGGGCACAGTCATCTTTATGAGTTGGATTCTCAATCGAAAGACTCACATTAACTTTATTGGGCTTTGCGTTAGGCACTATACTCCCTGAGCACATGGACAGCATAACATCAGTCCTGCTTTCGGTGCTATATGTCCCAGTGGGAGCGATCTGTGGCCTTGCCCTCGTCCACGCCAGCTACCACGTCCACGTCCGACTGGTTTATGCCAGCAATGCCCCTCTGCCTTGTACATTGGTCAAACTGGACAGTCTCTACGTAAAAGAGTAAATGGACACAAATCAGATGTCAAGAATTATAACATTCATAAACCAGTCGGAGAACACTTCAATCTCTCTGGTCACGCGATTACAGACATGAAAGTCGCTATTTTACAACAAAAAAACTTCAAATCCAGACTCCGGCGAGAAACTGCTGTATTGGAATTCATTTGCAAATTGGATACAATTAACTTAGGCTTGAATAGAGACTGGGAGTGGCGAAGTCATTATGCAAGGTAGCCTATTTCCCCTTGTTTTTTCCTACCCTCCCTCCCCCAGACGTTCTTGTTAAACCCTGGATTTGTGCTGGAAATGGCCCACCTTGATTATCATACACAATGTAAGGAGAGTGGTCACTTTGAATAAGCTATTACCAGCAGGAGAGTGAGTTTGTGTGTGTGGGGGGTGGGGAAGGGGGGGGTGAGAAAACCTGGATTTGTGCTGGAAATGGCCCACCTTGATTATAATACACATTGTAAGGAGAGTGATCACTTTAGATAAGCTATTACCAGCTTGAGAGTGAGTTTGTGTTGGGGGTTGGGGGTGAGAAAACCTGGATTTGTGCTGGAAATGGCCCAACTTGATTATCATACACATTGTAAGGAAAGTGATCACTTTAGATAAGCTATTACCAGCAGGAGAGTGGGGTGGGAGGAGGTATTTTTTTATGCTTTTTGTGTGTATATAATAAGATCTTCTACACTTTCCACAGTATGCATCCGATGAAGTGAGTTGTAGCTCACGAAAGCTTATGCTCAAATAAATTGGTTAGTCTCTAAGGTGCCACAAGTACTCCTGTTCTTAAAAGAAGAATTTTAATTGAAGAAAAAGTAAAAGAATCACCTCTGTAAAATCAGGATGGTAAATACCTTACAGGGTAATCAGATTCAAAACCTAGAGAATCCCTCTAGGCAAACCTTAAGTTACAAAAAGGCACAAAAACAGGAATATACATTCCATTCAGCACAACTTATTTTATCAGCCATTTAAACAAAACAGAATCTAACGCATATCTAACTAGATTGCTTATTAGCCCTTTACAGGAGTTCTGACCTGCATTCCTGCTCTGGTCCCAGCAAAAGCAACACACAGACAGAGAGAACCCTTTGTTTCCCCCCAGCCCCTCCAGCTTTGAAAGTATCTTGTCTCCTCATTGGTCGTTTTGGTCAGGTGCCAGTGAGGTTATCTTTAGCTTCTTAACCCTTTACAGATGAAAGGGTTTTTTCGTCTGGTCAGGAGGGATTTAAAGGTGGTTAACCTTCCCTTTATATTTATGACACCACCCTCCCACAAGACCCCTGGAGACAGTTCCTGCATGATCCCCTATGGTGGGTGGTGGCTTAAAGTAGCAATGGGGCTGTCACTATTCAGGGCCAAATTCTAAGTCTGTTAGACAGTTTTTGAGGCAGACTTCCATTGTGCTTTCTCAGAACTTGCCTTGATTAAAGAACTGGAAAAGAAAAAAACAAGCAAACCCTCCGGCTTTCACCCTGAATAGTAGAAGCATTGATCAAACATAAAGCATAGGCATGCCTTATATGTAATGAAATGTAGCATTGCAGAAAGAAGACCCTCAAGTGGTAGATAATTAAAGAAATAAGTTCTACTCCATCAGTATAACAGTCTAAGCATTCAACAGCATTTGATCAAATATGATCTAGGATGCAATCTTGAAGTCTTGGTTTCTTAAATGTTACAAATGGTGATTTCATTTTCTGTTCACAGATAGGAATTTCTAGTTTATGGATAGTTCTAGAAAATTACAATTTTGCACTAACTGTTTTTTTCCACCTAATATGGCATTTATGGCAGACAACATTTGCTTTCAAGTAGAAAAGATGGCCTAAATAGATAGAGATGGCATTCCAAGTCATGGACTTTTCTGCAAATGATAGAATGTTTTCTTTCTTTCTTTTGCTCTTGTTCATGCTTCCTCTTTCTTTTCCCACCATCTTCAGTGTTGATAAATTCATCTTGGATCAGGCCTCTCAACCATCCATGCTCAGTGAAGATATGAAATTAATTGCGAATGCTTTTGTGTCAGATTAGGAGCTGGAATTTATGGAGGATGTGTTTAAAAACCTTGAATGATTCTTATGTCATAAAAACACATACTGAGGGAAAACTCCTGATCTCAGTTACACTAACGTAAATCTGAAATAACACCATTGATGTGAGTAGATCAACCCTGGGTTTACAGCAGGATAAGTGAGAGTTTCATTTGGACCTGAATGTTTCAGTGAATCAACATGTAGTTGATTTTTCACACTAGGGGAGCTATGAAGTACAGCATTCTATTTTATTACTGCTGTCTTTGAAGACATGCTCATTTTGGAGTACTTTCTTAAATGGTGAGAGACCTGCAATTTAAGAATGAAAGCTTTCTTTCATGCATTCTTATCAAGTATCTGCCAATGCAGAGGGTAAAGGTAGAATGCCAATTGTCAAAGCTGTACTTTTTTTTTCTGAATCTTTTTGAGCCTTGGTATCTAGGTACCAGATTGTCACTGAAGCCATTCTTAAGAACATAATTTGTTAGGCCATATGAAAAATCCTTCATATGTCACTCGTATTGAATCAGTATTCAGTGTTAACCAAAACAGCGTCATAGCATTTTACAGGTGAAATCATTAATTGAGAATAAAAATGACCAATTTTTAATATAGAACAATCTGTGAACATGCATAAAAGGGCTTATATTGACTTAATTGGCAATAATGTGAGCTCTGGTCATCTCAGAGTGTGTTAGTTCCAGGGTGTGGAAATACCATAAAAGATCACATCTCTAACCTTGCGTGGATATAAAATTTGGATCCACGTCCATCTGCGATCTGCAAACATGGTCCACAGATATCCGCATCTGCAGAGATTGGCAGATATAAAGCGGATATCCACAGATTTTCATGACTCTACACATTATTTTAGACCCATAAAGAGCTCTCTGAGGCAAACAAGCCCATGAAATCCATAAACACAAATACTGAGATAATTGATAATCTGTGATGGCTGCAGTCTACAAGGGAAGGGTCATTCTCTCCAGGACAAGTCCTCCAGAATTTACTAATTATTTAAACCAATAAGATTTTATAGAGATTTAATGAGGTGCTATATTTATACCATGCTATAGCATTTTATACTTAGGAGGCTCATTTGTCTTTCAGGATGGTGGAATTTTGCAATGTGGTTTACATGTCCAAAGAGGATCTTTTATAGGTCCAATATGTGAGTTGAATGGGGAGAAGAGAGAGATTGGGCAAGTTTTTAGGACAATAGGAGGAATATTCTGAAGAAGGAAGTTACTCCAGAGGTTACGATGCCAATAGGTGTTTCAAATGAGCTCAGTATGTGGTGTCAAACTTCCAAATTAGGGAGTCAAAAGAATCAGCTAGCCAAAGGGACTTATTCTATCCTTTTGCAGACCTACTTCCACACATCTCATAGTTTTGCAAATGTCTGAATGACACAAGAGCAGTATACTATTTGGTATATTACCCTGGCTTTCTAAATGCGCATTTTCCAGAGTTAAATAGTGATGGGGTCTATGGGACAAACTGCTCTCAGTTACACCTGTGTAACCTTTTTAACCTCAGTAAGGTTGTGTAGGTTTAAATGAGACCACAATTTGGCTCTTTATCTTAATTATTTTTTAAATTATTATTGATCAAATAGGACCTTATTACCCCATAATTTTTCCATTCCATTGTTCTTTGCTTAATTTGTTTTCTGTCTTCATTGTTCTCATTGACAAATTCTTCTACTCTACACATTGTGCTATATTGTGGATAGTGGATTAAAAGAAATGCAGATGTCTCACTTGCGCAGGCCTTTGTATTTCCCCGCTAACCACAAAAAACCCAACATACAAACAAATAAACAAATAAAATCTAGACAAAACAAAACAAACCTCACTAGGTTTTGGTAAATCTAAGTCTAAATCTTCTATTAAACTACCAGTTAGTCTCTTGTTTGATTTATATTATCCCTCTTGTTTTGGATATTTGGGCACCGTATTGTGTCCATGTATTAAACTTCAATATATAGATATTGTAAAAAATACCACTGTGTAAAGAGTTACCATTTATTCAGGCATGAGAAAACATACATTGATCCAACAATTCAGCCAAAATCTGCCTTTGTCAAGGACAACAAACACACACATGTTGAGCATAAATACTTTTGGCAGCTAGCACCATCTGGCTTCAAGGCACAAATGGATGAGTGGAAAGCCTCAGTATCATACTGAGCTAATAAGGATTAGGCACTTGCTGTATAGGAAGAGAATAGGAGTCACAGTTACATTAGTCAGGATAAAAATTACAAAAGCTATTGATCCTTCTGTCGTAGGGCATAAGCTGATCATAAGCGGGGGTCAATTAGGAGTTTTCACCCACTCTCCCAGAATTAGTATTGCATAATCATAGAATCATAGACTGTCACGGTTGGAAGGGACCTCAGGAGGTCATCTAGTCCAATCCCCTGCTCAAAGCAGGACCAGTCCCCAACTAAATCATCCCAGTCAGGGTTTTGTAAAGCCTGACCTTAAAAACCTCAAAGGAAGGAGATTCCACCACCTCCTTAGGTAACGTATTCCAGTGCTTCACCACTCTCCTAGTGAAAAAGTTTTTCCTAATATCCAACCTAAACCTCTCCCACTGCAATTTGAGACCATTACTCCTTGTTCTGTCATCTGCTACCACTGAGAACAGTCTAGATCCATCCTCTTTGGAACCCCCTTTCAGGTAGTTGAAAGCAGCTATCCAATCCCCCCTCATTCTTCCCTTCTGCAGACTAAATAATCCCAGTTCCCTCAGCCTCTTCTCATAAATCATGTGTTCCAGTACCCTAATCATTTTTGTTGCCCTCCGCTGGACGCTTTCCAATTTTTTCACATCCTTCTTGTAGTGTGGGGCCCAAAACTCCAGATGAGGCCTCTGTTCCCCTCTATTCACAGTGTCCAGGGCAGCCTGGAGGGTTAGCAGGGGGGCCTGGCGCCAGCAGCAGCAAGCAATCTAGCCCCAGACTGCTCCGTGCTACCAGCTCCTAGTGTCGCTCGGGGGAGGGGGTGGAAGTCGGAAAGAGGCGGGGCGAGGGCTTAGGGGAAAGGGTGGAATGGGGGCAGAAAGAGGTGAGGTGGAGGTGGAGCTGGGGCTGGAAGAGGTGGGGTGGGAGCTTGGCGGAAAGGGAGGAGTGGGGGTGTAGCAGGGGTGGGAGGAGGCAGAGTGGGGCAGGCTGGGGCTGGGTTGCTCGCTGCTGTTGGTGCCAGACCCCCGTTATCCTCCCTCCCACTCTCTTGGATCCTGCTTCCCCCTGAAGCGCGGAGCCCCCCAAAGCGTGGGGGTGTGGCCAGTTGCCCCGGTCCATCCTATGGACGGGACGGCTCTGCTTGGACCTGTTCTAGACACTACCAAAAATTATACAAACCTGGCGCCCATGTCTATATCTATTGTGTGTTGCTAATTTATTATGTAAAACTAGCTCAGTTCAATTATTTATAGAGAATATTTCATGTTTCTTAACAGCGTGAGCATTCTGGACTAAATTCAGTCAAGGTACATACCAGCTTTTGCCAGTATAAACTTCCTGAATATTGGTGGAGCACGGGCACCATGGGCCCATATAATTTGCCGCCTTTGGATGTAGATGAGATATTCATCAACTATCTCCAAATTATATTTATATCCAGAGATATTTAAAAGCCTGAGAGATTTTATATAACAGAGGGTACTCAGACTCCTAATCCGATAGTTCACACATTCACTAATACACATCATTCTGTTTCTGATGTCTAATATATGTGTGGCTTTCGCTTTATAATGTTGAAATATTTGCAATTGGAGTCTGGGTACCTGCCTGCTTTAGGCAATGATAAACATTTCTGACTAAAGTGAAATATCGCTAAGATTTCTGTAGTGCCTAAATAAAAATGATGGAAGATGTTTTAAAATTAATTTCCAGTTTTTAATCTTTTTTGTGTGTGCAAAATATAGCAATACTTCACAACTAGTTTCTTATCTTAAACTGATAAAGGTTGTATGGTTTTACACATCAGAGAAAAATCCTGAAATAACAACAAAGCAACAACAAGGCTTGTTTTTTATGTAATTCCCCATTCCTCTACTTGTGTATAAGTTGAACACTCTCACCTTCTTCCCAGCCTTTCTGTAAAATGCATTCTTCTCTCAGAGTCTTTAGTGATGACCCACCAGTTACCATATATTAACTGTATTATTGTGTTATTTATTAAGCACTGAACACAACATAATGATGTAACTATCATAGAATATCAGGGTTGGAAGGGACCTTAGGAGGTCATCTAGTCCAGTCCCGTGCTCAAAGCAGGACCAGTCCCCAATTTTTACCCCAGATCTCTAAATGGCTCCCTCAAGGGTTGAACTCACAACCCTGGGTTTAGCAGGCCCATTGTCAAACCACTGAGGTATGCCTCCTCCCAAGGGATAGGATCAGGATCAGGATCAGTATATGCTGTAAATGAGTAGCCACATGATGTTGTTAACCTTAACTCTGAATTTCCTGAGTTTGTAATGCTTGTGTTGGAGATAATTACAGCATCCCTTTAATGTTTTTACCCTTAGTATAAATGATATGTTCTCGATCTGAAATCCATTTCAGAGTAGTTTTATCTGGGGATTTAATTGATGGGTTAATCTCTCTCTCTCTCTCTCTTATTTGATGGAAATGGTTTTTCTGTCACTACTGTGACCAGAGATAAATCCATTGAAGTTGATGGAGTTTCACTGATGTAAAAGCAGGGTAAGTGAGAGGAAAATCAGACTTGCTGAGACTACCTGAGGGTACCATCTTTGATGAGGAAGATTTTGAACTGAGATATATGATCTTTCTTGGCAAGGAGAGTGAATCCAGCATGAATAGTGTATTTCCCTGGTAACTGCCACTCTCCTACAAGCTTCCGGTAGTGGGTATGTGGGTCAGAGACTGGCATCTTACTGTTACCAGATGGGCATCATTTTAATCAGTATTTTCCAGTGGTGTCAGTAAAACATGATACTGGCTGATGGAACCAACAAACATGTCTCTTGCTGAGCCTCACTGACAAATGCAGCAGCTTTGCTGAACCACACAATTACATACATTCTGCTACAATTAATAACTTCTATCCCAAAGTTTTAAGAAACATTATGACCAGAAAACAATTGTAATGTGGCCAGCAGAGTGACAACAGAAGCAGTAGAGAGAGTGCTGAGCTCTGAGGCTATGGTGTTTGGAAGTAACTGAGGGAAGTGGGACCACAGCTCCTTGTATAGTCTCCCACTGAATTTTCACGGCTTTCCAAGTTTCAGGTTGAGAATGGCTAAGACCCAGATTCTCAAAGGTATTTAGGTGGCTAATTCCCATGAAAATCAATGAAAGTTAGCTGCCCAAATACCTGGGAGGTTCTGGGCCTACGTTCCTAAGAATAGAAAGCCTTGCAGAGAATGTTTGAAGAAGAACAGTTCTTTTGTATTGTGAGTCAGAGCAGATCAAACCCCACAGCAATTGGCTAATAGACTCAAACCTGCAATAAGTAGGATCACCTCAAGCAGTGTCAAACATCTAAGTTGATTTTGGAAAAGCCATACCAGCCTTCTCATTGATGCTTCTTCCTTTTGTTCTTCCTGTGTTATTGTTTTTTTGTTTTTGTTTTAAAGCACTGTGTATATTCATAATGCTCCACAAATGGTAAAAATATTTTTGCATTATCTCTGATCAACATATTTGTGTACAATTATGTAAACATATATGCAAATTGGTTTTGCCTCTCAGACTCCTGGTAAGTTGCCACAGCGGCCACTAGTGCTGCAAAGGTTGGGCACCATTGCTCCAGGGAGCGTTAATATGTGACTGAACATGTTAGAATCATGCCACTGGAAAAGGTTCACTGTTTCCTTTCGTTATTGTTGGTGTAGCATTAATAACTCATTGAAAACAAAAATAGAGGAAGTGGTAAAAGAATAAAGCCTCTGGGTCAGATTAAGCTATGAGTTACACCAGTGTAAATCTGGAGTAATTCCATATACTTCTTGTTGGCTGTATATGGCTTTCTGTACTCATGCTAAATGGACTGCGTTCATTGTTATAGAAAAGGTAAGTACAAGCAGCATACATACTTATTTAGTTAAATTGAACTAGAACCTTTTTATATAATAACAACCACAATATAAATAACTATTATATTGCCTATTTACATATAAACTTTCTACTGTGTTGCTTATTGGTTATTGCTGGCAGAGAGCTTGTTAACCAGAGAGAATCCAAACGTTAAACACACTGTAAAGAGATCTTACGCCTGAGTTCAGTTATTGGAAGACAATACTCATGTTGTGTGTGTCAGAGTGCAGTCTCCTAATAGGAGGTCATCTCTTCCGAATGTTTAGTGCCCAAAAAGTTTAAAATAAAGGATGGTTTTATGGTTAAGACACCAGACTGGGTCTCAGTATTTAATTACTGGCTCTGTTATAGACTCCTTGTGTGGCTTTGGACAAGGCACTTAATCCATTTGTGTCTCCAATTCCCATCCCTTAAAAAAGGGATAATAACATGTCCCTTCTCTTGTCTATTTAGATTGTAAACTCCCTGGGGCAGGGACTGCCTCTTCCTATGCATTTGTACGAAACCTAGCATGAAGGGGTCTTGTTTGGGGCCTGAAGCCACCACCATAATATAAATAGATAGCTTAATAAAGAATCATATAAAAATTAATGATAAATCATTAATAGTTCCTGTGCATTCTTGGAGACAGGCATATCTTACATTGGTACAGTCACAGTATTTCATTCTATATTCATTATATCAGTTAGAATATGATGCCAAATTTTCATTTCATTTCATTTTGGGGAAAGAATGGGATTAGCATTACATCTTATTCTAATATTTCTATATATCAATTTTGGTATCTAGCTGAAATGCATTAAAGGTTCAAATAGGTATAAAACACAAACTGTTCTGCCTGCAGTATTTCTAAGTTCCTGTTAGATTAGTTGATTATACTGGATTCTAGAATTACAATATAGTTGGCTGGGATCAGAGGTTGCCATGGTGAAAGTCTGTTACGACTAGTATACTTCAAGCTGATTTCAGTATCTGGTGATTTCAATGGTCTTGTGATTATTTAGACATAATTCTAGAAAGTGAATGACATTTTAAGCTGGAGGTTGAATACTGATTGGCCCACAATGATGTTAGGACTTTCCTACTCAGCTGTTTCTGTTTTGAGGTCAGTTGGTCATAACTGACAAATATATTAATATTGGGCATATCTGTGTTACTGCTGTCCTTGATAGGTCAGTTTGTAGCTGTAATGGTGGGTCAATTCACGTTTCTTAAAGCCTGAATATAATGCAAACATTTGTCTTGCTACTGACTGATATTTTAATGAGAGACAAGGTGAGCGAGGTAATATCTTTTATTGGACCAACTTCTGTGGATGAGAGAGACAAGCTTTTGAGCTATAAAGTGCTCTTCTTCAGGTATGGTAAAGGTATTCCTAGCCTCACAGCAAAATGCAAGGTGGAACAGATTATCTAGCATAAGTAGTTCGCACATACCGAAGGGAGCAATGAAGGTATAGTCGCCCATTAACACCTCTGCAATCATAGGACAAAAAGGGCGGGTTACAGATTGATGTAATAGCCATAAATCAAGTGTCTCTGATCAGTCCATGATTTTTAGTATCGAGTAGAGTTATGAATTTAAGCTCCCAGGCTCGTCTTTTGAAAATGTTGTGCAGGTTTCCTTTGAGGGTGAGTACTGATAGATCAGATATAAAATGATCACTTTGTGAAAGCATTCATACATAGACGTTATGGTGCTTTTGCCTTTTATCATTTTCCTGTATGATTTCATTCGGGAGCATAGTGATTGTCTGGTTTCACCCACATAGTTGTTACTGGGGCATTTAGTGCACTGGATGAGCTATAGTACATGTTGTAATAGGCATGTGTAGAATCCAGGGATCTTAAAAGATGTGTTGTGGGGGGTATTGAGCACAGTAGCAGTGGCGATATATCTGCAGGATTTAATTCCGTTGTTCTGGCAGGGTCTGGTGCCGTTTTGAGTTGGTGTGTCCTGCTCTCTGGAGAGCTTTCCTCTGATGGTGAGCTTCGAGAGGGGGTTGTTTGACAGCTGGAAGAAGGGTTCAGGCAAGTTTTCTTTCAGGATGGGATCCCCATCGAATATGGGATTGTAATTGTTTGATTCCCTGTATGGGTTTCAGTGTGGGGTGCTAGGTTTGTGATCAGAGGGAATTTTATTTCTCTATTGAAGCAAGATCTCTCTCCGGGTATTTGGGTGATCCATTCCATGATGTGATCTGCTTCTTTGATGGAGTGTCCTTGTTTGGTAAAGGTGGTTTTAAGAATGTGAAGGTGTATATACTGGTATTTTAATGGAAGTTGGATGTAGAAAGGTTTACAGATTTAGCCTGTTTCTCTCTCGTATCCCCCACAAGACTCTAGAAGTTAATGGGATTGCATAGGTGGGGGAAGAACTGAGCCTAACTTTCCTAGTACTGGCCAAATTCTGCCATCAGTCACACGTGTGACACCTCACTCATTTCAGTTAAGTTACACAGAAGTAACTGAGGGAAGTACTGAACTCAGTTGGCAAAATTCTGCTATTCTCCCTGATCCAGTGAAACACTTAACACATGCTTGCTTACCTTTAAGCATATAAGTAGTCCCATTTCAAGTTAGGGTTGTGCGTAAGTGTTTTGCTGGATCAGGCCATCTGGTTACTGTTCATCAGAGTAAATCTGGAGTTTGGGCCATTATATGTCTTTGGCATAGTTTTCAGATACTCAGTGTGTGTCTTTGTCATTGTTATATTTTCATTAGCATTTACCATCTCAGAGACTGTGAATAGCATTACCAGAAAAAGAATTAATGTGCTGCTCAGTCTCCATTAATTAAAGGAGAATCCTCAACAAAGTTTATATGACCTTTGCCCATATTTTCAGAATTCTCCATCAATTAATGTGGTTTAGGATTCTCTTGAGGCACTGGAGTTTCAGCATTATTCAGATAATAACCAGCGTTCAGCTGTTCACTGTTACAACAGTAAGACAGTTAATGATAGAGTAGATATGCCCTGATAAATAATATTTGATAGCTAACATTAGCATTTCTTAAGAGAGAAATCTGAGGCTTCATTTGTTATGAAAAGTAAAGATGATTCAAGTCCTTAACAATCTTTGGAGTTCATAAAAAATTACTACAAAATGCAATATAGAGTAAATAAAACTTCTCTAATTTGCAAACTTTATAATTCACACAGGGTTACTGTCTTCTTCATACCTCTAAGGAAATGTTTTAATATTAGTGTGCAGCTTTTGTAACTGTATCTGTTTTATTTACTAATTCATAATGAGTCTCCTAGTCAACAGTCACTGGAGTCAATTAATGAGTTACTACTCTTGACTAAAATTCCCTACAGCTGCATAAAAGACAAAGTATTTGTGATTTGTTGACCATATCCTCAGCTGGTGGAAATTTGCATACCTCCATTGAACCATATGTCAATGGAGTTTGACTCTATGTGGGCAAAATGTGAAGTGGCTGGGAAGATTAAATCCACTCTTCAATACAGAACCATGATGCAGTGCTAGTATATGGGTCCATTCTCCTTTATTATCTATTGAGTACAATAGTATCCACAGCCCCTTTATGCCATTTGCATGAGATCCTGGGGCCACTGAATTGTAAAGGATATGACAGCCCTCTCCATTTGGGTGAGCCTCACCCATAAAGAAAAATGGTTAGTTCTTTTTATAACCTGATTCCGTGTATTCAGAGTGCAAAATAAATATAGTCAAGCATACAATTTACCTGAAACAACCTTATTTCACCATTCTTAATAAGCATCTTCCATTCTGATGTGTTTTCTAACATGGTGTTCTTAAAAAGTTACAGAGAATGGAGGATATGAAATCTAGATTATCTTTTACAGATGGAATACTGCATTAATGGAGCAGTGTAATCCAGTCATGAGTTTATGGACCCCAGAAACGATATGATGTGAGAGCGAATATTTGCATTTAGATATCTGAATCATGCTGAAGGTATTATTTGTGGCACATATTGTTATATCAGTATGGACATCTCTGGTTTTCAACAATGAGTAGCACTGTTAGGTCAATTCTAAAACGGATCCTTAGAGTCAATTTGATTATGCAAATATTGCCCTATCTATCATAACTCTGGTATGTGCCTTACAATTGAATGTATTCTGTTGTGATAGTTCATTATATGGCATAAAGACTCAGATGTTTAGTTTTCAGAGTAACAGCCGTGTTAGTCTGTATTCGCAAAAAGAAAAGGAGTACTTGTGGCACCTTAGAGACTAACCAATTTATTTGAGCATAAGCTTTCGTGAGCTACAGCTCACTTCATCGGATGAAGTTGCATCCGATGAAGTGAGCTGTAGCTCACGAAAGCTTATGCTCAAATAAATTGGTTAGTCTCTAAGGTGCCACAAGTACTCCTTTTCTTTTTTCAGATGTTTAGTGACATCACTGGAAATACTGAATCTCATTATAACCTGTGACAAAGTGGGAATTTTGTAGAATATTTTTGATTCCTGTGTGTGCCTCAGTTTCCCTCTCTACTTTGCATTGCTCTCCAGTGGGTGAAATGGGGTTAAAAAGCTTTTCTTGGGGCAGGGCAGGAAACATGAGGTGTTGTGTCACTGTCTGGGGAGTAATCAGTGGCCCTTAAAGGACTGGCTGAAATTGACCCATAAGAATCAAGGATCTGCAAAGACAATGGGAGTGCCGGTGACTGAACAGTTGACACTTATCCATGGGACTCTCTGGCTGGCAGAACATGTGAACTCAGCATGCGTATGAAGGTTTTGGACAAGGTACCAAAGGTTGACATGTGGCTGGGAAAAGAGTTTGCTTTTCGGAGGGACAGAGCAGCTCTCACCTTGGACTGACAAAGAGACAGGAGGACATGGGCGCTGCATGCCCCCTCCTTTTAGGGAGGCTAGCCCCTTGTCCCACCTCTTCCACCCAAGACCCCACCCCCACTCCACTCTCACCTCCCCCGTCTCGCTGGGCAGCCTGCCACCACAGCCCCAAACCTAGTCCGGCCTGCTGGCGCCCGGAGCAGCCCCGAACCTCAGCCGGCCCACTAGCATCCAGAGGAGCGCAACCAGCTGGTGCCGAGCCCTCAGCTCGGGCCACCCAGAGGAACTCTGAGCCTCACCATAGCCTACCCCTGGAGCTGTGGTGGCAAGCATTGGTGTAGGTTTGGAGAGGCTTAGCCTTCCCCAGCCTCCATTACGTGCTGTCCATGCAGGGAGAGAGAGCCAAAATGGGTTCCATGGCAGCTGGGCAGGGTGAAACGCTGTCTTGGCCAGAATGGACTATGTCTTAACCTTTATTTCTCTGTGCTAACCTAAGGACTTTCTGATGCTGTGTTCCAGTTGACTAATAAACCCTACTCTGTTTTGAAAAGACTCTCTGGTGTCACTTTTTTTGCTGAGCTACACTGGTCCCTGAAGAGTATAAAAGTCTCTGACAAGAAGTCTATCTCGGTTGGAATTGCTGGGTAGAACTCACAATGTGGAACAGGAGTGCTGGAGCCCTGCAGTTCAGTCTCAGAGGTGTTGAGGCCACATGGCCTACCCTTAACGCAGAGTAGGACCCCTAGAGGGTCTGGCAAACTGAAGGGGTTCATCTGAGTAACTGTTTAAAAGCTGGGGCATAGCACAGATCCCGTGGATCCGTGACAGAACCGTATTGGGAATTGTTGCTAGAATGATCATTCACTGTTAGTATTGCTTTTTGCCTTTCAACAGCTAAATAGAGATTAAAAGTCAAACTGTGGTCATTTATGGTCCATGCACACAACTAATGCTAGTTGGAGTTGCCTCATTATAACCAATGGCAAAACTCGGGTAGAGAGGGCCCTGAGAAGAAGGAGAGAATGGGGGTGGGGGAACTGGAGGACTCTGGGGAGAAGAGGAAGGTTGGAGAAGGATATAGAGAAAAGAGAAAGAAGAATATAATTCTTAGGGGGAGTGAGAGGGGAAACCTAGAGTTGAGAGAGAAATGGAAAGATGAGAAAGAAAAAGGTGAGGTAGTAGAGATCTCTATTGAGTCAGAGAAAAATCATAGCAGCTAAAATGCTTTTCAAAGAAAAGGTGTCAAGAATTTTTAAAATGGGCAAAACAATGTATTTCCCCCTATCCTTGTTCTTGGAACAGCTGGACCATTTTGACTGAATTTTTTTGGGGGGGAAAATTCAGCCTGAGGCAGATGACCAATATGGAAAATTTCAGTAGCTCAAGCAGTTTAAAATTGTAAGCAGCTGAAAACAGGATCTTATCATGGGAAGTGGCAGGCAACCTTAATAATAGGTCATGATACCGGCCATGCCTATAATAAACAGCTTCAATTTTTGCCCTAGCTTGTTAGTTTGCCTCACTCTAACTTTTGTTGTTGATTGTAAATTGTAACAGAAACCATTGCATCTAAATCCTGGCTGAATTACAAACCATTTTGATTTTAGGTAAACAAATTAAAACTGAATTAATTAAGGAATAGTTTTTGGCTACAACAGGCTCAGTCTGCCTATTAAAATGCTTTACTTCTTGGCTCCTGTGCCAAAATTGAATACATACTTACGTTACAGAGAGAGATGAAAGAGGAGTTTGCAACATCTTTCTAATTTCAGTGGGACTTTAAATGCATTCACCAATCCTGCTCCAAAGGAAGTCAGTGAAAGTTTTGTGGAAGAGAATGGAGATGTATTAACATAGCGGATGTTCATGTCTGTAACCAGAGCCAAGGGTAAAAGGATACAAATCTGAATTCTATAGCAAGACTGCAAATAGAGGGCTCCCCTCGCTGAAGAGTCTTGATGATAAATAAATAATAAATAAAGGGTGGGGCTGGGATCTAGGCTGATCAGGAGGAGAAATGGAGAAGAAGACAAGACCATCTCTGTTGTGAAAGGCAGGGGAGGAGAATGTGGATTTGATTGGAGAGGGAAGTGGGGCGATTTTGGAACCTGGAAACATGAACCTGCTCCATGAATTTTCATTTTGTGTTGGATCCCAAATCCCAGATGAGGGTTCTGGTTTGGAAGATGTTTAGGAGTGTTTGGATATGGTTCCATCTTTAATCTTACAGTGAATATAAGTTCATACCATATATTGTAGATGAGACCTGCTTCTTACCTTTATATTTGTCTTTCATATAAAAATCTTAAATTTTTAAAATTACAGATTAAAGGAAGGTGAGATCATAATGGTTCTTATTTTTAGATATTATAAGTGATTTTTTTATAACAGTAGGAGGAGAGAACTGGCTTCTAATTCTTTCTGAATTAGAAGAGTTTAATTTTCCTCTCACTGATGACATTGTAAATCAGGAGCAGCTTCCACTGAAATCAGTATAATCCCCAGAGTAATGAGAAGAGACTCAGGCCCTCCACACCTTCCAATTTTGTCTTTACCCTTGGCTATTATTAATGTTGGTAAGAACATTGTGGGTTATGCATTCAGCTAACATGATCAGAAACCATTTTGTCTCTGGTCACTGATCCACTATGCATATTAAAATAATCCTTTGAGCAGTTCAATGTGATACAAACATGTGGGAGAATCTAGAGAATAATTTAATGTATTTCAAATGCCCTTTTTGATTAAAGACTTTTGGGAACAATCAGAAGTCACAGGTGATTCCATGGATCTGCAAGAAAGATGAATTAATACTTTTTAATACTTTTCATGTATTTAAGCAGACACTGTTAAGTCATTCAGGATTAAAATATGCAACGGTTTTGTTGCAGTTCTCCGAAAGAAGTGTGAGCTTCACCTACACCAGTCTCTGCTAGCTGTGTGTGCAATGAGTTAGTATATGGCATTGAGGCACTTTTCTACAGACAGAGGTAGTGCACACCAGCACCCTCTGACTCCTCCAGTTGTGATATACTGTATTTTGGTACTGACAGAGAATTTGTTGAAATGTTTGCTAAAAGGAAAATTGAGAGTCTTAGAGTTGATATTTCTCATTAAGTAGGAAGAAGTCTGTCTGTTTATGTTGTATTCAGAAGATTTCTACATGAAGAGTTCCATGTGATTCTCAGATCTGGTTATTTCATCTTGATTTAGTATTATGAAAATCTTCTATTTCACAGGTAGAATGTCTGAGGGAGGAAGAGAGAGAAGGCTTAGAAAAGGCACAGACCCTTTGGAGGTTAGAATAATAGAAAATTAGAGTCGGAAAGGACCTCAGGAGGTCATCTAGTCCAACCCCCTGCTCAAAGCAGTACCAACCCCAACTAAATCATCCTAGCCAGGGCTTTTCCACCACTGAGAATAGCCGAGCTCCATCCTCTTTGGAACCCCCCTTCAGGTAGTTGAAGGCTGCTATCAAATCCCCCCTTACTCTTCTCTTCTGCAGACTAAATAAGCCCAGTTCTTTCAGCCCTTCCTTGTAAGTCATATGCCCCAGCCTCCTAATCATTTTAGTTGTCCTCCTCTGGACTCTCTGCAATTTGTCCACATCCTTTCTGTAGCGGGTGGTCCCAAAACTGGACACAATACTCCAGATGTGACCTCACCAATGCCAAATAGAGGGGAATAATCGCTTCCCTCAGTCTACTGTCAGTGCTCCTACTAATGCAGCCCAATATGCCATTAGCCTTCTTGGCAACAAGGGCACACTGTTTCTCATCCACTGTAATCCCCAGGTCCTTTTCTGCAGAACTGCTTCTTTGCCAGTCGGTCCCCAGCCTGTAGCAGTGCATGGGATTCTTCTGTCCTAAGTTCAGGAATCTGCACTTGTCCTTGTTGAACCTCATCAGATTTCTTTTGGCCCAATCCTCCAATTCGTCTAGGTCACTCTGGACCCTATCTCTACCCTCCAGTGTATCTACCTCTACTCCGATTGCAAACTTGCTGAGGGTGCAATCCATCCCATTATCCAGATCATTAATGAAGATGTTGAACAAAACTGGCCCCAGGACTGACCCGTAGGGCACTCCGCTTGATACCGGCTGCCAACTAGACACTGAGCCATTGATCACTACCCATTGAGTCCGACAATTTAGCCAGCTTTCTATCCACCTTATAGTCCATTCATCCAATACATACTTTTTTAACTTGCTGGCAAGAATACTATGGGAGAACGTATCAAAAGCTTTGCTAAAGTCAAGGTATATCACGTCTGCCACTTTCCCCATATCCACAAAGCCTGTTATCGCATCATAGAAGGCGATCAGATTGGTTAGGTATGACTTGCCCTTGGTGAATCCATGTTGACTGTTCCTGCTCACCTTCCTCTCCTCCAGATGCTTCAAAATGGATTCCTTGAGGACCTGCTCCATGATTTTTCCAGGGACTGAGGTGAGGCTGACCAGTCTGTAGTTCACCGGATTCTCCTTCCCTTTTTTAAAGATGGGCACTATATGTGCCTTTTTCCAACCATCCGAAACCTCCCCTCATCACCACAAGTTTTCAAAGATAATGGCCAATGGCTCTGCAGCCAACTCTCTCAGCACCCTCAGATGCATTAGATCCAGCCCCATAGACTTATGCATGTCCAGCTTTTCTAAATAGTCCTCAACCTGGTCTTTCACCACTGAAGGCTGCTCACCTCCTCCCCATACTGTGCTGCCCAGTGCAGCAGTCTGGGAGCTGACCTTGTCTACAAAGACCAAGGCACAAAAAAGCATTGAGTACTTCAACTTTTTCCTTGTCATCTGTCACTGCGTTGCCTCCCCCATTCAGTAAAGCTCCCACACTTTCCCTGACCTTCTTCTTGTTGCTAATATATCTGTAGAAAACCTTCTTGTTACCCTTCACATCCCTTGCTAGTTGCAACTCCAGTTGTGCGTTGGCCTTCCTGATTACACCCCAGCATACTCGAGCAGTATTTTTATACTCCTCCCTAGTCATCTGTCCAAGTTTCCATTTCTTGTAAGCTTCCTTTCTGTGTTTAAGCTCACCGAATATTTCTCTGTTAAGCCAAGCTGGTTGCCTGCCATAATTGCTATTCTTTCTGCACATCAGGATGGTTTGTTCCTGCGCCCTCAATAAGGCTTCTTTAAAATACTTTACTTTAAATACTTTAAAAAGCTCTCCTGGACTCCTTTCCCCCTCATATTAGCCTCCCAGGGGACCCTGCCCATCAGTTTCTTCAGGGAATCAAAGTCTGCTTTTCTGAAATTCAGGGTCTGTATTCTGCTGCTCTCATAGATTCATAGACTCAGAAATATTAAGGTCAGAAGGGACCATAATGATCATCTAGTCTGACCTCCTGCACAATGCAGGCCACAGAATCTCACCCACCCACTCCTGCAATAAACCTCTCACCTATGTCTGAGCTATTGAAGTCCTCAAATCATCGTTTAAAGACTTCAAGGTGCAGAGAATCCTCCAGCAAGTGACCCGTGCCCCATGCTACAGAGGAGGGCGAAAAACCCCCAGGGCCTCTTCCAGTCTGCCCTGTAGGAAAATTCCTTCTTGACCCCAAATATGGCAATCAGCTGAACCCTGAGCATGTGGGCAAGATTCACCAGCCAGATACCTGGGAAAGAATTCTCTGTAGTAATTCAGATCCCTCCTTTCTTTTGTCAGGATCTTGAACTCGACCATCTCATGATCACTGCTGCCCAGATTGCCACCTACTTCTACTTTCCCTACCAATTCTTCTCTGTTTGTGAGCAGCAGATGAAAAGGAGCATGGCCCCTAGTTGGTTCCTCCAGCACTTGCACCAGGAAGCTGTCCCCAACACTCCCCAAAAACTTCCTGGATTGTCCCCCATATGTCCTTCCTGAACAGTTTATATCCATCCGTGACAGTGCTCCAGTCGTGTGAGTTACCCCATCAAGTCTCTGTTTTTCCAATCACATCATGGTTTCTTGACTGTGCCAGGACTTCAAATTCTTTTTGCTTGTTTCCCAGGTTTCTTGCATTCGTGTACAGGCACCTAAGATAACTAGCTGATTGCCCTGCTTTCTCAGTGTGAATCAGGAGGCCTCCCCTGTTGCACACTCCTCCCTGTGTTTTCTCCCGGTATCCCACTTCAGGAACAAGGTCAGCTCCCAGACTACTGCACCGAGCAGCACAGTATGGGGAGGAGGTGACCAACCCTCTGTGGAGAAAGAAGTGGTTCAGGACTATTTAGAAAAGGTGGACGAGCACAAGTCCGTGGGGCCGGATGCACTGCATCCGAGGGTGCTAAAGGAGTTGGCTGATGTGATTGCAGAGCCATTGGCCATTATCTTTGAAAACTCATGGCGATCGGGGGAGGTCCCAGATGACTGGAAAAAGTCTAATGTAGTGCCCATCTTTAAAAATGGGAAGAAGGAGGATTCGGGGAACTACAGGCCAGTCAGCCTCACCTCAGTCCCTGGAAAAATCATGGAGCAGGTCCTCAAGGAATCAATTTTGACGCACTTAGAGGAGAGGAAAGTGATCAGGAATAGTTAGCATGGATTCACCAAGGGCAAGTCATGCCTGACTAACCTAATTGCTTTCTACTATGAGATAACTGGGGTCTGATTTTCAGAAATGCTGAATGCTCAGAGCTGCAAGTGAGGTCAGTGGGAACTCTGCTCTGAACATATGAAGTGCTATAAAATGCTAAACACAGGGGGAAGCTCTGGGTGTGTCACACTGAGCACCCACTCCTGTCATTCCTGTCCCTGTTTTTTCATTAGTTGTCCCCTGGAATCATTTAGTTTCCAGGTCCTGTGGAACCTCCCCTTAGACTGGGGGGAGGTCTTTTAGCAGTGGGCAGGCTTCTGCCCGCCCACCTCCTGGATCCCAATAGAACTATGAGATAACTGGCTCTGTGGATGAGGGGAAAGCAGTGGATGTGTTATTCCTTGATTTTTAGCAAAGCTTTTGATACGTTCTCCCACAGTATTCTTGCCAGCAAGTTAAAGAAGTATGGGCTGGATGAATGGACTATAAGGTGGATAGAAAGCTGGCTAGATCATCAGGCTCAACGGGTAGTGACCAATGGCTCCATGGCAGCTGGTATCAAGTGGAGTGCCCCAAGGGTCAGTCCTGGGGCTGGTTTTGCTCAATATCTTCATAAATGATCGGGAGGATGGCATGGATTGCACCTTCAACAAGTTTGCAGAGGACACTAAACTGGGAGGAGTGGTAGATACGCTGGAGGGTAGGGGTAGGATACAGAGTGACCTAGACAAATTGGAGGATTGGGGAAAAGAAATCTGATGAGGCTCAACAAGGACAAGTGCAGAGTCCTACACTTAGGACGGAAGAATCCCATGCACTGCTGCAGACTAGGGACCGACTGGCAAGAAGCAGTTCTGCAGAAAAGGACCTAGGGGTTACAGTGGACGAGAACCTGGATATGAGTCAACAGTGTGCCCTTGTTGCCAACATTTTGGGATGTATAAGTAGGAGCTTTGCCAGCAGATTGAGGGACGTAATCAATCCCCTCTATTTGGCATTGGTGAGGCCTCATCTGGAGTACTGTGGCCAGTTTTGGGCCCCACACTGCAAGAAGGATGTGGACAAATTTCAGAGAGTCCGGCGGAGGACAACTAAAATGATTAGGAGGCTGGAGCACATGACTTATGAGGAGAGGCTGAGGGAACTGGGGTTATTCAGTCTGCAGAAGAGAAGAATGAGGGGGGATTTGATAGCTGCTTTCAACAACCTAAAGGGGGTTACAAAGAGGATGGATCTAGATTGTTCTCAGTGGTAGTACATGACAGAACAAGGAGTAATGGTCTCAAGTTGCAGTGGGAGAGGTTTAGTTTGGATATTAGGAAAATCTTTTTCACTAGGGGGATGGTGAAGCACTGGAATGGATTAACTAAGGAAATGGTGGAATCTCTTTCCTTAGAGGTTTTTAAGGTCAGGCTTGACAAAGCCCTGGCTGGGATGATTTATTTGGGGATTGGTCCTGCTTTGAGCAGGGGGTTGGACTAGATGACCTCTTGAGGTCCCTTCCAACCCTGATATTCTATAATTCTATGAATCTATGATTCTAAGTTTAAAAACAGATTCTTCTTAAGTAGAATAGATAACAAATTGTATGGAATAGATAAGACTTTGCAGTAAGTAGCCATGCGAATATAATTGCTTTGAATGTTGTTGAAGCATTTTGCAGCGTTGTCATAATAAGGTAAATAATAGAGCCTGATGTTTAGCACAGGGGTTCTCAACCAGGAGTCTGGGGCCTCTAGGGGGCTTTGAGCAGGTTTCAGGAGGTTGGCCCAGCATGGCTGGCATTAGATTTGCTAGGGCGCAGGGCAGAAAGCCAGACCCCTGCCATACGGGACTGCAGCCCGGGGACCCGAGCTCCACCACCTGGAGCTGAAGCCAAAGCCTGAGCAACTCAGTTTTGCTTTGCTTGCTATGGTGTGGGGCCCCAGGCAATTGCTCTCCTTAGTATCCCCTAACACCGGCCCTGGATTTTATATGCAGAAAAACAGTTGCTGTGGTACAGCTGGGGCCATGGAGTTATTATAGCATGTTGGGGAGGGGCCTCAAAGAAAAAAGTTGAGAACCCCTGGTCTAGCAGATACAGGCCTGTATTCATCCAGAAGTTCGTAAGCATTTTGTGGGAAATGCTTTCAGGTTCATCAGCCCAGATGAAGGTAATAGTTTATTGATATTATGGAAGTCTTGACCGTATGCTTTGAGTTAAAACAGGTTAATAAGGATAAAGATGATGTGGAACAATATTCATTTTGGGAGAAACTCACTCCCAGCAGCACCAAGTCTGAGTAATCCTGTGGTAGAAAGGGAAAAAAGGATATTCCCGCTCAGGCTCTGAGCAAGAGTAGAGCATCTGCAGCCCTAGTGGTGGAGGACTGGAGGGTCTGAATAATAGCAGAGACTGTTCTCACTTCCCTGTGTGCTCTCTTGCACAGGAAGTCCCTATGGAGTTGGGCTCTGCGCTACACAGAATTGTGCACTCCCTTTGTAAATTCCTCTGATCCTGCACCTGTTTTCACAGGAATGCACTGAGTCCATTGATGCACTCCTGGAGAAGGGAATATTTGTGTTCCTAGTAGGAAAGTCTTTCTGGCCTATAAAAGGCATTTACAGGGACACTCATATTTTCCTTGTATCAGCTGGGTTGTGTTTCCTTGTATCAGTGGTGTAGCGCCACCATTCACCTTGGAACCTGAGCGCTTTCTATGTAAAATAGATTGCTTAGTGAAGTTCCTTCATAGACATTGCGGAATTTCTCCTCCCTTTAGATATTAGAGGTGGTTGATGTACAGAATATCATTCTGGTTATGGTGGAAAAGCTTTATCAAATAGGAAGGTTTTGCGGTATTTCCTAAAGATGATCAGACTCTGAATTAATCTAATCTTTGGCAGTTTGTTCCTCAGCCAGATCTCCTCAAATGAGAATACTTTGTCCCTAGCTTTTACACACTTCATTCTGGCCTTGTGATCTGTGCTGTTTCAGAGGACCACAACCGTCGGTGGTGGTTTATGGATGGAGAGGGAAATGTTTCTCTGTTGGAGCTGAGACTTGATCTGTTTCTGAGATCAAAATAATTTTTTGAGAACTCAGTGAATGCTGATAGAGATCCTTTTAAAAAAATTGGTGGTTGTGCTTTTTAAAAAGTCTCTCTCTCTCTCTCTCTCTCACACACACACACACGCACACACACACTTTCTCTGTTTGGGATTTTGTTTGCAAAGACGTATATAGAGTTTATATAGTTTATGTTCTGTATTCTGTGCAGAGAAGAGCTGTTTCCAGGCTAAGGATAGCTACAATTTTTGATTGTGCTAGCTCCTTTACTTCACCTTGTTCATCGGTTTGCCCACTCTCAGGTTCACTAGGGTTGTGTGATTACTGGAACAATTTTCCTCATCTGTCATAGTTTCACTAGTATGAACCTTTTTGTCAACTCAGAGCCAGCTTCCAGTCATCTCATACAGGTTTTCTGTCATTCTGAGTCTTTCAATCTTCCTTTCCAACTCCCTCTCCTGCACACTGCTTTCTGTATCATTTGTTGTTTCTGTTTCTTCATTTCCTTGTTCTGAAATACCTTTTATAAAAAATGCATCTGTCAGTTTGCCACACTGTCATAACTCATCTCATTCAAATAAAAATCTGAACTGTGCCCAACATCGTCCAGAGTGAACCTTTCACAGAATAACCGATCAGGAGTGATGGTTCCAAAAGTTTGTGCAGTATGTTTTCATAATGATATGTTTTAGGAAAGAAACTACAACTTGATCTGAGCGGTGAATACATTTTTGAAGAAGGAGAATCAGTAATTTCATCATCTCGTTTTTTGTAGCTGTGATTATTGTGTGGGCAGAATGAGTTTGACAAGCAGGAACATGGTGACAAAGAAAGCTTTGAAAGAGGGCAAAGTTCTTCTTACATTAATCAGTTTAAAAAAAAGGAAAAAAGGGTTTCTGACATCTAGCTGTGTACACAGTGACTGTATTATAAAGAAATGGCAGACATGTTAATATAGTTTAAACACCAAAACGTTTTACTCTATGGGAATCAGCTGCATTGCCAATAAATTAAAAATCTCAAGTTGTTTTGGTGGTGCCACTTGGTGGTGGCAGCGTTTTACCTAATCCAAGGGTAAAGACTTTGTGGGGAAACCAACGACAAGATCCTCAACTGGTATAAAATGGTATATCATCCTCATCCTCCTGGCTCTTAGAGTAATGACCGTCTAACCCACTTCCCCACATTATAAATTATAGGTCCATTGTAACATTCTCTCCACCAAACCTTGTATTTTTCGGTGAAGGGGACTCGGGGACAATCCCTCAGCTCATACGCCAGCAGTATGTAGTGTAGGTGTAGTAGACATTCATTGTTCTTCTTCATACAGACTATAAACATACACAGCTGCACTAGTCTCTGGTAATAGCCAGGTTCCCACCTTGCCAGCTATCAGCATAATTCCTCAGCCTCAGTGTGGTAATGATTCACAGTGGAGCAGCAGTGACAGGATTATCATTTTTGTCTTCTGCTATAGCTGATGTGCATGGACTGGGATGAGAGTAGGACTACAGTGGGCATCAGAAAAAAGTCCAATGGGCTTGCCCACCCCCTGGTAAATTGGTGTCACAAGGTGTTGAATGATGAGGGAATAAGCTTGTTGGAGACACGTTATCTTCTGGGGAGCATAATCCAGCTGAATCTTTGGGTTCAGGAACACTCTGTCTGGTAATAATCTTTGAAATAAAATCAGGCATTTACGATCTCAAAGTCCACTTCCATCTTCTTCTGTTCCTTTGCAGCCTTAGCTGGTTGATTATGAGGTATCATGTGAAAGTGTTTGTGTCCCTCTTGATCCTTGACACACTGTGCTAAATTCCATCTCCTGAGTTATTCCTGCATTTGGTAGCTCCTGATATGGTTTGTTAAACTAGTAGCAAATGCTTTCATATTCACCACAGGCATATTAAAATATCTATGTTTTAAGAGCGGGAAACATTCTAAGTTTGAGGCTCACACTTTAGGACTGAGGGAGAAAAGCTGCTCATCCTCATGCTCATCCTCATGCCTACATTTCAGACACTCTCCAGCTGGTAAGGATTTGAGCCCTTTTGGACTTGGACAGTTCATCTTTCATTAACCTGATATGTCATAAATGAGCACATTTATGTTTTTATTTGAACCATGTGTTGTTATTAGACATCAGTACAAATTAAGAAACTTTGTGTCCTTTTCTGGCACTGTTTGTGTATAATCTGAAAAGGGTAATTCACAAACTCCTATGTATTAAAGGGAAATGCCAAAAGAAAAGGGTTCACTTTTTGAGGAGTGTGAAAGTTCACTGTTAGATTTGGTGGTCCACTTGTCAAATTTATTTACTTTACAACTTGATGAATGGTGCTGGCTACTACATGAGGTTGTAATTGTAGTTTTGTCTGACTGTCTGGAAAGTGTATAAACAAAGATAGTGTGTTCAATAGAGACGAAGTTAAGATGGGGGATGGTTTGTATCATTTTTATTTATGTTATTTTTTCCACTTTTCTGGAGATTTTAAAGAAATTATGCTGTACTTTATGGAGCTTTTATTCATGATAATTTCTCTGAGATGCTGGTGGGAATATATAATTTTTTGTTGCCGTCGCTAATAAATGCAAGGTTTTTGTACAGTTATGAAACCATGGTTTCCCCCGTTACTGTATTTCATACTTTCACTTGATGTTATGTGCACGACAGAAATGTACTGGGGATTATATATAGACTGGATACTAACTTCTGCTTTGCAAATTAAGGGACAGGTCCTCCATGGGAGTAAATCACTGAAGCTCTGTTGACTTCAAGGAGCCATACCATTTTATACCAGTTGAGGATCTTGTCGTTGGTCTATATTTCATTTAGAATGTAAGGTCTACCAGAAAAGGACTTTGTTATCTTATTTGACTGGAGAGCATTCAGGACATTCTTGACATTCGATTTTAATCTGTGAGGGGATGAGTTATTTAGTGCATCTCTTTTCTGTTTTTTCCACTCCACTCCTTGCCCTGCACACTTTTCCTATGTGACCTCAGTCCTATGTTTCTTTTGCAGAAACAAATATGGCTATGTGGAGGGGGAGTGACCTACATAGGCTGCTTTTCTGTCTGCACAGCCCCTCATGGCTTTCTCTGTTTCTGCTTCTGTCTCCTGGATGCAGCTGATGGGGAAGTAGAGAGGCCTAAGTCACTCTCTCCATATAAACCCTTCAGATTGCTGTACTGAACAATATAGGTGCTGTTTTCTTTTAAATTATGGCTGTTTATGCCTCATGTCAAAATTAGTTAGTGAAGAATCATCCTTTACCTCTGTGTGAAGAGTTAAATGTTGCTTTATTAGGACTGCTGTTTTAGTTATGCATTTTTAGGTAATAAAGGAAAGATAATTTAGCATTGTTGACATAGAATATGTTCACGTTTGAGCTGTATCAGTAATATGCTTTCTTGTACACAGTGATTAATCAAAGGAGGAACTTTAATAATGCATGGGGGAAGATAGAATTCTGCTAAGGAACAGATTTCAAACTATTCGAAACAATAATTTTACTAGAACCCATTATCATATATTTATCAGTAGGCAAAATGTTAAACACTCCTCTGTAACTCTAGGAGGATCATATTAAATTGCCTAATAGCTTTTCCACCAAGTATAATAATTTAGTGAATGTGGGGAGAGTGGGATTTGCTTTTTGTGCTTTAATTCCTTAGGTGATCAAAATAGCCTGCGTGGCAGTCCTCAAAGGTTACCCTGCAAGATGTGCATATATTGCCCTGGTCATACCAATATTATTATTGTAATAACTAGTTAGGCTAGATGTATTTCTAATTGCTGTGTCTGAATATGAATTGAGAGAAATGGAAAATTTTGATTTAATGCAGAAGTCTGTGCATTCTCTAATTGGGCTTGTGCACCCCCTTTCACTGCTTTTGTGTAAATACTTTGTAATAAGTTGGAGGATAGCTCAGGGAGAAGTTTAATTGAGGAGTTCATTTTTCAGCTGAAGTTTGTTATTCTTTTCCCACTGAGAGAAAAAAAACCCTCTTCGGGTGAATCTGGTGCTGGGGTAAGTCATAGAATGACTGAGCTAACTGAAGCTGGGCATAGTGCAGTGCTAGCTTCCCTGTCAATGTATGTCAAGCCTGCTTTGTAATATGCCATCTTATGTCAGTTCTTGACCCCCTCCTGACCAGAAACTGTCAGTTATGATGAACTGTGTTACACTGTGCAATGGTTTTGCGATGTGCAAAAATATTCCCTGGGTGCTGTTGCACTTCTGTGCACTGCCTAGGCGCCTTATAGCTTTAGCTATCATAATGGAAATTTATAAGTGATTCTCCAACATTCTCCTATACTAGCACAGACAAATCAGTTTACTGCAAGGTTAGTCAATTCTTTTTTGTCAAGATCCAAATTTGTTGGTCAAGGTCCAGACTCCAGAGAAAATAATAAAAAAACCCCCAATAACGATAATAAGTAAATGAAAAGATTTTGGGGTCTGTTCAAAAGCATCTGGCTGTCTGGATTTGTCCCATGGTCTGCCTATTGACTACCCCGGTTTACTGCTGCCTACCAGCGGATGGACGCTAGAAATAAATAACGTTTCTTTCTTGACAGGGTCACACACACTGATCAGTTTTGTTGTCGTCACCTGTTGGAGATAAGGAAGGAACTAAAAGTGTGAGCCAGCCATCCCCATATATGTAGGGCACTCTAAATTAAAGTCACAAGAGCTGTGTTTTGTGTAATACTACCTTTTCATGCTGGAAAGTGAAGGATGTGTTTCCATACAAACATGCCTCACACATGCAGCTCCATGAATTTCACTCATACTGTAATACAGTGTACTGTGCATTTTTACAGGATAGTACATTAACACTAATGAGATTGTAAATTCTTTGAGGCAGGTACTCTCTTACTATGTGTTTGTGCAATGCTTAGCACAATGGGACCGTGATCATGATTTCAGCTTGTTGATGCTACTGTAATACAAGTAACAAATAATAATTATATACAAATGTATTATAGTTAATACGATGCTTTAGGACCAACTGATGATTAATAGAAAGAGATGGAAAGCATTTTAATTTTCTCTCCTGCCCTCACTCCTCCCTTCCTTAAGGAAGTTGGAGAGAAAACAAGACCTTTGTTCCTTATGATTTATTGTGCTCCTTCTGCTTATGGTACTGAGAAGCACAGTGGTCCAAATTTATCCCTGGTGTAACTCCAGAGACATAGCCAATGTATTCTGGTTATCCAGTGTTACCCAGTTGCTTCTATGGAACTTCTGCTCTTGATTTGCTCTCCGGGATTTGTTTTATTTGGTAACCTTTTGATAATATACAGGAATAAGAGTCCAAAGCTGCTTTTCTTATGTGTCATATGAAAGACGTAGTCCAGCTGGTGGAACATAATCCATAGAGGAGAATGATGACATGAAGGAACAAACTACAACTCCCATGAGGCTCAGCAGCAACATTTCTAAATAAAAATACGTTACGTTTTCAGGTGTTCAGTTTTTAACCAAAAAAAAAAAAAGAAAAGAAGAAATTTTCCATGGAAAACAGACTCTTTTTGTGGGGAAAAAAAAATTAGTTGAGAACCCAAATTTCTATAAAAATTAGTTTAATTGGATTTTTTTTCAACCAGCCCTAACTACCTAATTTGGGGTTGTGTATTGGGGTGTGTATGTGTGAAATATGGAAATTTCAGAAGGCCCTGGAAACAAGAAAAAGAAAAGAGACTGAAACAAAAAGAAGATGAGGGAGTGAAATATAGAACAAAGTGGTGGAGAGGGAGAATAAGACCATAGACAAGATAAATCGGAGACCGGGGAAGAGAGAGAGAGAGAGAGGCTTATTAGGGAAGAGGTTTCTGACTGCCAGACCAGATCTATGCCAGAATCAATCAATTATTGCCAATAAACCAATAAGTGATTCATGACAACAATAAGAAACAAAAATTACCAGTTCAGGAATTGTAAGGTAACAACTTAAACATGTTGTAATCCTTAGTGAAAGATTTTCTAATTGGTTCTTCCATAAGCGTGCCCCCTTTAAGATTGTAAACAAAAAAGAAAAAGGGGTTTTATTCAGTGCTTCCCAGAAACCATGTGCTGCAGAGTTCTGTTTTCATGAAGGACAGTGCTTTCCAGGTTTTATTTTATATCTTAAATCTAGTTTTTTTAAAATGTCAAAATAATGTAACAGCAATGTTTTTTCCATAGGCAAAAATTCCTACAGGGTTACATATTTCATCTTAAAACTGATCCAAAAATGATAATTATTTAGGTTTACCACTGTAAGTATGAGCTGGAGTTGATATGCATTATCAGTTGCATTTTTAGTGTAGTTTATCAGGCTGCTTTGTTCAGGGGAGTGGATGCAATAGAGATTGGGAAAGAAGTCTTCCTCATCTCTAGTGGCTTTCAGTGTCAAAAAGCTTTATGGCTCTTTGGCTCCAGTTTAGGGGAGAGAGTCTGTTCGGAAAGTCATGTGTGAATTTAATCTAAACAAAAAGATTTATGATGGTGGGGATTGTATGAAATCATGTTTCACTTAGTTTAATCCTAAATGGAATATTCCTGATCATCATGGATTTGTCCATCATATTTACCAGTTTGTTTTCTATTCATTTGTTTCATGCCTCAAATTTCTTCTCCTCTTTTTCCGTTTTTTGTCTATTTCTCATAATAATCATCATGAAATACAAATCAGCGTAGAAATCTCTGCCAAACCTCCAACCTCAACACATCTTAGTTAGGTGTTGAAAGTATAGCGTTTATCTCCTCTGCAAAGGATGTGACAGCCTATCAGTAAAAATACAAGATTGTCATCCAGGTCAATTTGAAATTGAGGGAAAGATAAATAAATCACCGTTATTTGCCCTTCTCCGTTCCAAAGTGTTACGGTATAGGACATAGATGGATTTAGAAAAGTTAAAAGATAGGTATCTTCTAATCTTTCCTATCAATCATCAGGCTTTAGGGCTCTGTTCCGATGTTTGTTTAAAAGAAAATATCTTGAAAATAGGTGGAACCCTAAACCCTATATGGACCAATCCTATATTTCTTAGTCCATTGGAGGTTTTTCTCTACATCCTTATCCTGCTTAGGACCATTTTGAGAATTGAAGACCCAAACCTGCAAACGATAGATTAGTGGTACAACTCAGGACAGTAATGGTAGATAGGCCATTCAGGTCCTGAATGAGAGCCAAAGATTTGTCTTGACATGATTCCACAAGGAATCTAAATGTACTCTGCTCCCACTGACTCCCTCACCATGGATGTTCTATCTATAGCAGTGGTCCACCGCTTGTTCAGGGAAAGCCCCTGGCGGGCCGGACTGGTTTGTTTACCTGCCACGTTCGCAGTTTCGGCCGATCGCGGCTCCCACTGGCCGTGGTTCGCTGCTCCAGGCCAATGTGGGCTGTGGGAAGCAGCGCGGGCCAAGGGACATGCTGGCTGACATGCTGACACTGATGGTGTCTGAAAGGTTATGAGAGCATGAGGGAGGGGATGGGTTTCAGGTAGTCCCTGAAATACAAGGGGATGGGATGCCCCGTTGTGTTGTGCTCTGTCCATTCTGAATTTCAGTTGCCCAGAATTTGGGGGATGGGGACGTGGCAATCTCCATCCATGGTAGTCACTGGCCTGATTGGTCTCTGGCTGGCATGTCCATTTTGGAGCTATTGTTTCTGCAGGCGGTGGATTGTTTTGCCTCCCCAGCTTTCAGACAGCTGTGGAGATCCTTTCTCCCATGCTGGGATTTCAGGGAAGGATCTACCTCTCCTTTCATCAGTTTCCTTCACTGCTGCATACAGCAAACGGTGTGGAGTGCTCAACTCCACTTCAGGGAAAGGGGGCTGCTGCTGCTTAGCGATGTGGGGGTCCTCCCTCAAGAGTTCATTCAACCTGGGCTGCATGGCCAAGCCAGACAAGGAGGATTTGGGGAGGTGCTTCATGCCACTGGCAGAGTGTTGTTCAGAATTTTGGCCCTTTTGGCAATCTTGCTCCCATTGAAGCGAATGGGAGTTTTGGCATGAGAGAAGGATCAGGATAATAAGTGAGTTAGAGAAAACAATGCAAAGCCCATTCAGGTAGACTTACGCATGGAAAAAACCCTTGGCTTCAATTCGGTTCAATCTTGTTCTGGTGTAGAACAACTGCAGGATCAAGCTCTAAGTGTGAGTGCAGCAATGTTTATCGGTTCTGACAGTGATATCCATCTGTCTCAAAATATTTGATCACAAAAGGGATCACAAAATAGTATTGTTTGATTAACCTGCCTGGAGCAACTAGCAGAATTGGGGCCTGTGTCTGCTTCATGCTACAGCTTAGAATTACTGCACTGTTGACTTCAAGAGAAAAGTAAACAGAAGCACTTCAGCTTCCATTCTTCCACCAGCAGATGCATTTCTTTATGGCATATGAGTCATCCAGAAAAGATATTTTTAGATTGCAACAGATATTAAAGAAGCTTTTAACTGCATGTGAATTGGTTTACCAATCAAAAGGCCTGATCCTGCTCACACTCCCTTTATGGAGTTGAAATCACAGGGTGATTTTACTGTGTAGCGTCTGCAAAACAAGAACAGCTTTGCAAAAGAAAAAAATCTGTTTCCTGTCAACAGTGAATACTGATTTAGAAACTGAATTTTTGGAATTCTGAGCTAGAATTATTGGATTTGTGGGGTCAGACAACCAGCTGGTGTAAAGCAAAATAACTCTGTTGAAGTCAGTGGAGTTCTGCTGATGTATGCAAGATGAGAATTTGGCTTGAGGTATTTATACTTTCGGACACAATTCTTCACTTAAGAAGTTTTATAATAATAAGAATTAAGTTTTATAATAATATTTAGCACTTTTAATGTATAGATCTCAAGAAGAGGAAGCTGAGGCACAGGGCTAAGCAACTTCCACAAAATAATATCAATAATTAATGATAGTGCCAAGAATAGAATTTAGGCCTCTTGAGGGCCAGTTTTGTTTTTCTACTTGACCACACTTCCATTTGCTTGTTCCATGCAACCAGGCCAGTAGGTTGGAAATATTATTTTTTTTATACACGTTTAAAAAAACTCTCCAAATACAGCACCACAAACATGTATCTAGGCAAACTGACTTAAAAGGTCCTTGAGTTAGTATTTCCAGTAAAAGTATAGAAATTGTATTATTAATTGTTAATTTGTTTACCTTGTAGGTTCAAATGAATAAGAGCTTTCACAGCCAGAACAATTTAGAAAGCATTATTGGATTATTCTGTGTTGCTGCTTTGCATAGGCTCCTAAGTAGTGATAATTACAAGGGAAATTAGAATTACCTTGATCATAGTTTATTGGGTGCACAGGGACCATTTGTCTTTGGAAATAATAAATGGGGAACTGGTAATTGTTTGTTTGCTAGGGGCTTGATCTTGTACAGAGCTGAGCGCTTGCATGAAGTGCTGAATAGCTTTTTATTTCTATTGACTTCAGTGTGAGTTGAAGATGCTCGGCATCTTTCAGGATCAAACCCAAAGAGCTATATTCTGCCAAAGGCCTTATATGTAAGATGCACTTTTAATGTGGTGCGGTCAAGGAATCGCCCACAGTTTTCTGAATCTGTTCTAATCAAGGAGTTTCTCTAGTGGCTTTGTCTTATAATTAATACTACCTGCACCACTTTCATTTGTAAGTAGACAAAGCCAAAATCCCTGAACCCTCTCAGAGGTTTGTTTCAATGCGGTATGATTTGAGGGCAATCCAATTTGGGCAAATTATCCTTTTTTCCCCCGTTTGATCTGTATGAAACTCTTCTGAATGAATCATAAAACAAAAAGAGACGATTCACTTTCATCTGTCTTGCTCAGCAACCAGCTTTTAGGACTTGTGCTCACCTGATTACTTGTAAAGTTACAGAATATGCATTGGTGATAAAGAATATTTAAAAAGCCAAACAAAAAGATACCAGACTACATCCTCCTGAGTTAGCCTGGTTACCCCTCGGTGCTATCCTTTAAGATGTCCCAAGGCCACAATCCTTAATTTATCACCATATGTAAAACAATGTGTGATGTGATATTTATCTACATATAAATAAACGACATCCAATTTAGAGCCAGGAATAGGGCAGCATTGTGGCTGTGTTATGGCAAAGGCTTCTTCACTGTCTTCCACCCTGTTGCCTAAAAAATTATTGGGCAACATTGTTGTATTGAGCTGCAGAGCTGCACCACGGTAAGGAACAGGTCACAATCCTTGTCTGAATGCACAGAAAGGAGGTCAGGTAAGACTATCCCTTATAGTAGTGCAGCCTGCTGTCTGTGCAGATGTGGAGAGGGATATGGCCCAGTCCTTTCCACACCCCCTTTGGGTAGGATAGCTGGACTCCACTGAAAGACACCTTTTTATTAATTCTTTTTGTTCTATTAAATATTTTGTTTAGGAATTTCCCAGTTTTATGAATGCCAAGGGTGAAATCAATGACTGAACTCCCTTAGACTTCAGTGGGGACAAGTTTTGCACCCCCAAAATTCAAGCTGTATTGGTAAATAAGGTTAATATGAAGGGAGCCGATGGCCCACCAAAGCAGAGCACCCCATTGTGAGGTGTGGTCAGGAAATTTGCCAGAGTGGCATATGGTGAAGGGGAATGGGCAGAGTGAGGATGAGACTTTTATCCACATGGAAAAATCCTTTGCCCATTTAAATTAATGTCAAAACTCCCATCACTTTCAGTGGTGGTGTATCAGGGACTTTAAGTTCTAAACCTAGGAAATGATAACTATTTACTGTTCCTGTCCTTGTCTATATCTCTCCTGATCCCCAGCCACACCCACTACACACACACACACCTCCCCAGTCCCCTCACACAACCCACCATGCCTCATTCAGACTCTTTCTTGCTATTCAGCATCTCATTCCCCTCCTGCAACTCCACGTTCCTCCGTTCTCTGTACCACTTCCAAGCCAGGGAGAATTAGCTTCAACAAATACATCTACCGAAACAAATGTTTTTCATTTCTTTATTTTAAAATAGCTCCTAGTGAAAGACTCAAATTCTTTGATGCAGATTCTTTCTAAAAATCCATTTACATATCACATTTGCAAGAAGAGCTTGTTAAAGGAGATGCCAAAAATCTTTAAATTAGAATTCTGTTCTCTCAATATAAAACACGTGGGGGTGAGATCCATTAAGGTCAGTGGGGGACGTGTGCAAGCATCGAAAGGAGAATAGAGTCCTAAAGTTGAATTGTTTAATTTTGTAGTGCTTTATGTGGCCAAAGAGGATATACTCTGCTTTCCTACATTTAGATTGCATAATTTCTGCTTACACAAATATTTTAATGCAGGCAAATATAACTTGCTGAAAATACATTGTGTATGTGAATTGTTGATTGCCTGAATTTGCCTGCTTCATTAGGCACATTTACAGTGAATTGCTACATTTACAGTAAATACTTTCCCCCTTAAAATACACTTAAACTAAGTCACATTTCACTTAAAAAAAAAGACACACACACACACGCACACAGCTTGTTTAACACTAAGTTATATACTTCAATTGATATAGCTTTTTCCACCCAATTTTGTTTTTTCTCTTCTGTACCAGTGTGTATCTATCTATTATATGTATATTGCATTTCAAAACCATCAGTTATAATAGAGTCTCTGAGACTATGACTAAACCAGGATACTCAAGTAGAGAGAAAAGGAGTACTTGTGGCACCTTAGAGACTAACAAATTTTGTGGATACAGACTAACACGGCTGCTACTCTGAAACCTGTCATTATGCAAGTAGAGAGACCTCCTGTGTGACTGCAGTCTTGTAATTAATGCCTGTTTATAACATCCACAGCCCTTGGCTCCCAATAATGGTAATAAAATGAGAATGAACTGCATGATAAAAGAGTAATGGCAATGATAGAACAACAGGAGTGTGACCAGTCCTGTAAAACGCAAACCAATTATTATCCCTCTAATTCTATTTGTAGTCATTTTATCTGGTGTGGACTCAATGAAGCAGAATTCTCTTGAGATGGGAACCAATGGCAATCAAATAGTCACCTGGGTTCATTAGGCATTCTCACTGAGATGAAATGGACTCTTTGGTTGGGATAAAGTTTCAGTCATAAATATGAAAAGGAAGTTCCAAAGACAAAAGCAGAAATCTTAAATATATTATAAACATGTAACAATTGTCTGAATCAAAATGATTCCACTTTGTTATCTTGGAAGCTACAATGCCAGATTTTTGCATCTCAGAATTGGAAACAAAGTAATTTTCTCCATATTAGCCATGATTCCATTATGTTGCACCACACTTACAAGAAAACCACTAGATTCAGTAACATTTATAGCTTCCTGCATCTGAGGGTGTTATGTTGTTTTACTGATATTGGATATTACCTTTCTGGCTGAAATAGTTATAAACAAATTCATGCAAGTTTCTGCAGCCATAGAAATCTTTACAGGAGAAAGGGTGGTCTTAGAGCTAACGATCATAGAGATCTGAGTTCTGTTTCTGTCTCTGCCACAGCCTTCCTGTATGACCTAGGGCAGATAGTTTAATTTCTATGCTTCTATTCCCCATCTGTAAAATGGAGATAATAATTGCTTACTATTTCACAGAAGTGTTGTGTGGGTACATTCATTAATATCTGTGATGTTCTCAGGTACGGTGTGTGTAGGTCTGCATAAGCTATTTAGCAATTATAAAAACCAGTAAAAGATTAAGATGGGATTTTTCAGAGCACTTAGTATGGACTTAACTCTGCTCCCATTGAAGTCAATGGGAGTTTTGCCATTGACTAAAATGGGAGCAGAATTAGGCCAAGTCTGGACTCTTTTGAAAATCCTCCCTGTAATTTTTTTTATTAGGTTTGATGTTGCTAACTTGTATGGTAAATTGTGTTATCATTTAAAGCTGTTCCATGATTGCTCCATTTAGGCTGTGTTTTCATTTAAGCATTTAGACCTTGATCCTGCCAGGTGCTAAGCTCCCTAAATTCCCACTCATGTAAATAGTAGTTGAGGGCCCACAGCATCCCCCAGGAAGTGTTCTGCTTGGTGTAGAATAATTGTTAAAAATATCTCCAGAAAAATATTGACGCTTATTGAATGTGTTGCTTAGTACATCACAAAAAAGGGAAAAAGGGAGGAGGGGTTGCATTATATATAAAGGATATATACACTTGTTCTGAGATCCAGAAGAAGGTGGGAAGAAGGCCAGCTGAGAATCTCTGGGTAAAGATAAAATAGTTAAAAATAGAGGTGATGTCATGGTGGGGATCTACTGTAGACCACTAAATCAGGAAGAGGAGGTGGATAAGGCATTTCTAAAACAAATAACAGAAATATCCAAAACACAGGACAGGGTAGTAATGGGGAACTGTAACTACCCAGACATCTGTTGGGAAAGTAAGATGACAAAACACAAGATTTCCAATAAGTTATTGGCAAGTATTGGGGACAGCTTTTTGTTCCAGAAAGTAACAAGGGGGACAGCCATTTTAGACTTGATTCTAACTAACATGGAGGAGTTGGTAGTGAATGTTAAAGTGAAAGGCAATGTGGGTGACAGTGATCATGAAACAACAGATTTCATGATTCTAAGGAAAGGAAAGAGTGGGAGCAGCAGAATAAGGATAATGGACTTCAAAAAAGCAGACTTTAAAAAACTCAGACAACTGGTAGGTAAGGTTCCATGGGAAGAAAATCTGAGGACAAAAGGAGTTCAGGAAAGCTCAAGGAGACAATATTAAAGGCACAACTGCAGACTATTCTAGTTCAAAGGAAAAATAGGAAGAATAGTAAGAGGCCAATATGACTCCATCAGGGGCTTTTTAATGACCTGAAAACCTAAAAGGAATTCTACAAAAAGTGGAAATATGGTCAAATGGAGTGAAAAAGAACAGTAAAAGCATGTAGGGACAAAATCAGAGAGGCTAAGGCACAAAATGAGTTACACCTGTCAAGGGATATAAAAGGCAATAAGAAGAGGTTCTTTAAGTACATTAGAAGCAAGAGAAATATGAAGGAAAGTGTAGGTCCTCTACTAAGCAGGGAAGGAGAACTAATGATATCAAGAAAGCTGAGATGCTCAATGCCTGTTTTGCTTGAGTCTTCACTAAAAAGGTCATTGATGGCCAGGTACTCAACATAATTAATATTAACAATGGGGGGAAGGAATGTGAGCCCAAACATGGAAAGAGCAGGTTACGGAATATATAGCTAAGTTAAATATATTCAAGTCAGCAAGGCCTGATGAAATTCATCCTAGAGTACTTAAGGAACTAGCTGAAGCAATCTCGGAGCTGTTAGCAATTATCTTTGAGAATTCCTGGGGGATGAAAGAGAAGAGTGGAGAACTGCAAACACAGTACCTATCTTTGAAAAGGGAGGACCCCGTCAGCTTAATGTCAGTACCTGGAAGATACTGGAACAAATTATTAAACAATGAATTTGTAAGCACCTGGAGGGTAATAAGGTTATAAGGAATAGTAAGTATGGATGTGTCAAGAACAAATCATGCCAAACCAACCCAATTTCCTTGTTTGACATGGTTACTGGCTCAATGAATGGGGGAAGCAGTAGGTGTTATATCATGATTTAATAAGGCTTTTGACACAGTCCTACTTGACATTCTCATAAACAAACTAGGGAAATGTGGTCGAGAAAGATGAAGTTACTATAAAGTGGGTGCACAACTAGTTGAAAGAGCATACTCAAAAGAGTAGTTATCAGTGGTTTGCTGTCAAATTGGGAGAGCATATCTGGTGGGTCCTGCAGGGGTCAGTGCTGTGTCTGGTACTACTCAATATTTTCATTAATGACTTGGATAATGGAGTAGAGAGTATGGATATAAAATATCCATGACACCAAGCTGGGAGGGGTTGCAAGAGCTTTGGAGGACAAGTTTAAAATTCAAACTTACCTTGACAAATGAGAGTATTGGTCTGAATCTAACAATATGAAATTCAATAAAGACAAGTGCAAAGTACTTCACTTAAGAAAAAAATCAAATGCTCTATTACAAATGGGGAATAACTGTCTAGGCAGTAGTACTGCTGAGAAGAATCTGGGGGTTATAGTGGACTACAGACTGAATATGAGTCATCAGTATGATGCAGCTGCAAAAAAGGCATATATGATTCTGGGGTTTATTAACAGGAGTTTGTATGTGAGACATAGGAGGTAACTGTTCCATTCTACTCAGCACCAATGAGGCCTCTGCTGGAGTAGTGTGTCCAATTCTGGGCATCACAATTTAGGAAAGATGTGGACAAACTGGAAAGAGTCCAGAGGAGAGCAACAAAAATGATAAAAGTTTTAGAAAATCTGACCTATCAGGAAAGCTTAAAAAAGCTGGGCATATTTAGTTTTGCGAAAAGAAGACTGAAGGGGGAACCTGTTAAGTCTTCCAGTATGTTAAGGGCTGTTATAAAGAAGACAGCGATCAATTGCTCTCCATATCCACAGAAGGTAGGACAAGAAGTAATGGGCTTAATCTGCAACAAGGGAGATTGAGGTTAGATATTAGGAAAAACTTTCTAACTGTAAGGGTAGTTAAGCTCTTGAATAGGCTTTCATGGAAGGTCATGAAGTTTCCATCCTTGGAAGCTTTTAAAAACAAGTTGGACAGACACCTCTCAGGGATGGTCTAGGTCAGGGATCTCAAACTCAAATCACCACGAGGGCCACATGAGGACTAGTACATTGGCCCGAGGGCCGCATCACTGACACCTTTTCATATAAAGATACAAAAGCCCTACCCCGGGCCCCGCCCCTACTCCACCCCTTCCATGAGGCCCCCATTCCAACTCCTTCCCCAAATCCCCGCCTCTGCCCCACCTCTTCTCTGCCTTCTTCCCTGAGTGCACAGCTCCCCGCTCCTCTTTCCTCCCTCCTGGAAAGCGCTAAGTGCCACCAAACAGCTGTTTGGCGGGGGGAAGCACCTGGAGGTAGGCAGAGGAGTGGGGATACGGGGATAACTCCAGGGAGGGTGGGGAGCTTGGCGGGCCACAGCAAACAACTCCGCGGGCTGCATGTTTGAGACCCCTGGTCTAGGTTTACTTGGTCCTGCCACAGAACAGGGGGCTGGATTTGATGACTTCTCGAGGTCCCTTTCAGTCCAACATTTCTATGATTTTATGATTCTATGAAACTATGCTACTGTAATATATTTCTCAACTTTAATATATCATTGTATCTTTTTAAGCAGTAGAGTATTGCTTATTTTTCAAACCTTCTGCTATATACATTCTAAAGTGAAAATAACTTGGTATTTTCTCCCTTAATTTTCCTGGTGCAAAAAGCAGCACAGCTTTACTTTTCCATTTTACCCCAGGCAAAACGCTTCCCTAGAGCTTAATGACACCATCAGGCGTCCAGTTTTCGACTTGAACGCCTGGTTCAAAAGGGACCATGGAGGCTCCGGTCAGCACCACCGACTGGGCCATTAAAATCTGGTCAGTGGTGCAGCAGAGGCCATGGCTAAGGTAGGCACCCTGCCTGCCCTGGCTCCACATGGCTCCCGGAAGTGGCCACCAAGTTGTTGCATCCCCTAGGTGCATGGGTGGCCAGGGAGGCTCCACGCAGTGCCTCTGCCCCTAGTGCTGGCTCTGCAGCTCCCATTGGCCAGGAACCGCGACCCATGGGAGCTGTGGGGGCAGCACCTGCAGGCGCGAGGGCAGTGCATGGAGCCTCCCTGGTTGCCCTGCACCTAGGGCCTACAGGGACCTGGTAGTCGCTTCCTGGGAGCCGTGATAAGCACCGCTGAGACCCCACACCCCTCCCCCTGAACCCCTCAACTCCCTGCCCCAGCCCTGAGCCCTCTCCTACTCCCCAAACCCCTGATCTCCAGCCGCACCCTAGAGCCTTCCCCCTAGCTGGAGTCCTCACTCCTCCCACACCCCAACCCCATGCCCCAGCCGAGAGCCCTCTCCTGCACCCTGAACCCCTCATTTCTGGCCCCACCCGGAGTCCACGCCCCCTTCCCAGACCCCATACTCCCCCTCTCCCCCCACACAGTAACCCCCTGCCCTAGCCTGGAGCCCTCTCCCACATCCCAAACTCCTCATCCCTGGCCCCACCCCAGAGCCCGCACCTCCAACCAGAGCCCTCACCCTACTCCCGCACCCCAACCTCATGCCCCAGCCTGGTGAAAGTGAGTGAGGATGGGGGAGAGCAAGCGATGGAGGGAGGGGGATTGGACTGAGCAGGGACGGGGCCTCAGAGAAGGGGTGGGTCCTTGTGGAAGGGATGAGGTAGAGGGTGGGGCTGCAGCGTTTGGTTTTGTGCCGTAAAAAAAGTTGGCAACCCTACTATCAGATGATGGAAGGTGAGTGACCTTTCCAAATGGAATGAACTATAATTGTTGTCTCCTGTGGGCCTAATTTTCAGTGGGATTCCAATTTATGATATCTTTGACAATTTGGCCCTCAGTATTTAGGCACCTAAAGTTGCAGATGGGTGCTTAGTAGGATTTTCAAGCAGGATAAGTGCCTAACTCTCATTGAAATAAATATGTTTACAACTTTAGATGCCCAAATACCTTTGAAAAGCTAACCCCTCAGAACTCATTTTCTGAGATGTTGAGCACCCACAGTCCCCAATGACTTCTGCTGAAGTTTCAGTTGTTCAGCATCTCTGAAATTTAAGCCTACAGTTGAAGACCTCTAAGTTAGCGTATGCTTTTGAAACATAGGACTAAGAGCCTTGCCCAAGGGAATACCCCATCTCAGTGGGATAGAACTGGGAATATAGCTGTCTCTACCACTTCCTTTGGGAGACTGCTTCACCATTTAATGAGGCTCACCATTAAAAAAATATTCCTGGTATTCAGCATAATTACATTTTTTTTAATTTCACCCAAATATAGCTACTTATTTCTCCCCTGGACCATCTATAAATATATCCTTTTTTCATGTTTATATCCTACAGTTACTTTCATCATATTCCCCATCCCCCTTAAGCAGGTCATTGCTTGTCCAAGCTGTAGCCAATTGGTTTTCTGAACCTATTTAGTTTCTACACGTATTTAGTTACTTTCCTCATTAGCCTGTTCTTCCAGACCAACAATCATTTATGATGTTGTTGGCTGAGCTTCCTCCAATTTCTAATACTAAAGTGCCCAGAATTGAATACAGCATTTAAGGTGCTGTATCACATGTACCTTACAGACTGGTGCTATCACCTCCCTGCAAAAAATTTTCATGGCCTTTCTTGTCCCCCATACCACAAACTTATTTCTAATTGGCTGTCTACTGTTACAGTTGGTCCTCAATGCTATATGGCATTGGAGTCCAGAAGAGGCATCCATCATTACCAAGAAATAAAAAGCATACAAAATTTGCTTCTGTGCTCCATACTAACCCTAAAAAAACTCCATACTAACCCTAGAAAAACCCACAAAAGCTTATGCTCAAATAAATCTGTTAGTCTTTAAGGTGCCACCGGACTCCTTGTTGTTTTTGTGGATACAGACTAACACAGCTACCCCCTGATACTTGAAACCATACTAACCCTGTGACTTTAAAAGGGCCATAAGGAAATTCATCTATTAAAATATTCTGGAATTTTCCTCACAATGGCCACAATGAAGAGCAAAGTTAAAAAATGAGACTGTACAGCGGATATGAATTACTCTGTGATTCTGAGAGAAAGCAGAATTTCTGCTTAAAACATTTGTGTGTTGTTTGTAATGCCACAGGTTTGGTCTTTTATAAAACATACTGTTTATACATACTATCGACCAAATTTTAAAAGCTAGGCACATGTGATTGCACATGCCTAATTTATGTGTATCAGTCCCAAATGTGGTTACTAAGCCAGGAGTCTGTGTGTGCACATGGGCAGTTAGGTGGGTAATTGGCCATGTGTTGTATGCAGGAATTCAAATTGTATGCACACATATTTGCATGAAAAAATCTGGTGTATGCATACATATGTGTGCAATTGTACATGCCTAACAGAAAACAGGCTCTACATGATTGATATATTGAATACAGAAAAGGCCAAAATAAAATTCTTTTCTCAGTTAAAAATGTATATCCAAATGTATAGTTTGAAGGCCAAATTCTGTCCTTGAATGTGTTCATTCAGCTCCTATTGAAGTTAACAGGCCATAGATATTAACCTAAAGGAAAAAAAATAGCCTTTAGTCCACAGATATGCTATGTTCACTAATATCTGGAAGTATTGGGGACTAGATTTCTGGGAAATGTAAAATTACTGATGCCATTATACTGATATTGTCCAACATACTGAAGGATTGGAGAGTAAATAGCAAAAGGTTTCATTTTTTATTTTTTTTTTCAACACCCATACTAGCAGAGGCTGTCAGACACCTCATTAGATAAATAAGCAAAATGCCAATGAATTTATAGAGTGATCTCAGAAGGAGAATTAGAACATGACTCCTTAGCCAAATGCTTTGTCATGTAAGGAAAAGGAGCATCTCCATTGCTTTATGGCATAATGGGATTGTACAGTACATAGCCTCCATGGTTTCTTCTACATAGGTTTATTTATTGGCCTTTGTGTTAGGGTTGTGCCTTTTCCAGGGATATGCCTTTTTCCATTCCTGTGAAAATCAGCCCAAATTTGTCCAAGTTATAAGTCTTTGACAAATTGCAGTTCAAGCCTGCTCGGTAAAGACTTCCTTGATTTTAGCAGCTAAGTTCCTTGAGGCTTCTGTCCACAGAGAAGTATTCAAATGCCCCATTCAAATGCAAAGGAACAAAAGCTGAACCTGTGGGGAAGGGGGTAGGGTTGGAACACTGGGATTTGAAACAAGCAGGAAGGGAGAGGGAAACTAGGGAGTGGAAGTTGGGATGGGAGGGGGAGACTAGGATTGGCTGGGCAAGGAAACTGGATCTGGGAGCTGAGGAGGAAAATAGGGTGGAACATTATTAGGAGCCAGTAGGTGGCTGAGAGATTGAGATTCGTTGAGGAGCAAGGGAAAGACTGGAAATGAGAACCATTAGGACATGGGGAAAGAGGTGAGGGGAGACAGACTTGACAAGGAACAGTGGCAAGAGAGGAGAAGTGGGCCTAGTTGGGCAAATAAACTGGCTCAAGTAGTTGGTGGGGGTAAGAGGATAGAAAGACACTGATATTGGACGAAGATCCCAGTGTGGGAGATTGGAACTGAGAGCCAGTGGGAACATGTTTGGTGGCAGAGTGAGGGGGGTAACTGGAGGTCACTGTGGGGAAGGTACACAGGTTGGATTATGAGCCAGGATGAGGAGAACTTGGACTGTCTGGACAACGCGACTGAGGCTGGGGCAAGAAGCTTGAGAAGTGAATACTGGGACAGGATAGGCAAAGAGAATGGTAGTGGTAAAAGGATCCAGGAGAAGGAAAGAGAAGGAGAAGGAAAGAGACTGGGACAAGGACAAGTTTGAAAGGATGGGGTCAAGCTTGGGTAAAGGGTAAGAAGAGTCTGTGTCCACTAGAGCACACCCCCTTCCAGAGCCTGGACTGCAACCCATGTTTCCTAAGTCTCACCATTCCTCTGCTGTCAGCAAAAATCTGTAAAGCCCAGTGACACAGTGTGTGTCTTTATTCTAGTGCTTTTCCACATAGAGGATGGCACCCTACTATCTCTGTCAGTTACTTTGTTAGTTCAAGTTGCAGAAGTCTGGGTGGTGGATCTAAAGGTTCCAACCCTGTTGATGACCCATATTGGTGCCAATATGTTGCCAAATGATGGAAATTCTGTCTTTTTTATTTTTTTCAGTTACGTTTTAAAAAAACCTAGGAAATTACACACAAAAATGTTGTTAAAACAATATTATTAAGGTTACAAAGTCAAGCTCTCAGACAATGGGAAATGCCACAATTAAAGTTGTCTGTGCAACCTTAATTCAGCCCTCTTGTGATATGCATTATGATACAGTCTTACATTCTTTAATTATATGATCACATACTACTTTCTCCACAGGTCCCCTGCCTCATTCATTGCATAGGTTAGGGCCTGCTCTGGGAATGAATCAGAGTTTTGTGGTGAAGGAGCCTGTTACCTGTAGAACTGTACCTAATTTGTTGCAGAAGTTGGAAGGTGTGTTTATTGTAGATACTGGGATGAGTGGGCCAAGGCCTGCTCAAATTTAAAGTCACGCATCCTCAACCAAGGGGCAGGAGCCACTGAACCCAGGCAGCAAATTAATATGAGAGACAACAAATTAAAAAAACAGGGATGGGATTGAAGGGCAAAAGTTGAAAATCAGGGATACAGATGGGGACGCTGAGCAAAGAATTCCCAACAGCACCCATTGCTCCTCAAAGGTGTCTAAGGATTCAGTGGACACTACCCTGAGGAACTCTGCCAAGAGACGTGATCAGACCAGGAACTGGAACTAGGCCGCACTTTTTCAGAGCACCTCACTTTCAAGCTTCCTCCTTCCGGTTTGGTGGATGGCCATCTTGGTCAACTTCAGGAGGAGGTTGATGAGGAGGTCTCATGCTTTATGTGGCCATGTGCTAGGATAAACAAGTGAGGGGAGAAGTGCAGCTAGAGCCTCAGTAAGAAATTATGGCGGAGTCAGAAGAGGGGCTGCAGCCTGATGCATTCTGTGTAGATGTGCTCCAGGGTCTCCCTCTCGCCCACAGAAAAGACAGGTGTCAGGGGATTCTGTGAACTGTGCCAAATACATGCTCATTGCTCACAGCTCCAGGGAGGATCTGCCAGTTAATCTCCCCAGCGGGCCATGGAAGAAGAGTGGAGTACAGACTGGCCTACCGGGGCTCCCCCACCCCATAGATGGCAACAGGTCCCACCAGTTGGTGTTGCGGAGGGACATGAGGGCAAAGAAGTGATTGGTAAGGAGCACGAATGTATACAGATATGCTCGAGGCAAGGTTTGGAGATGGACTGGCTCGATGGCATTCAGCAGATTCAGGTGGCATGTTGGGGATGCTCATGGAACTGGGGCCCAAAGACAAGCTCCAGCAGGCAAAGGATTAGGGATGGACCAGGAGCACACTCCCATAGGACCCGCTCAAGATAAAAGCAAAAGTAATGGGGGTCAAGGCTTCCCTCATCTCCTGGAGCACTTGGGGAACTTGCAGGATGGGCAGTCCCGTGCACTAGCTGAGCACTACGGGATGACCTGGTCCCTCTGACAGTAGTGCAGGGGTGTTATGGATTTATTTTCATAACACAGGGGTGTTATGAAAATAAATCCATCAATGTTTGTAAAATACTCTGATATTATAGTGATGAGCGCCATAAAAAAAGTCTATCAAGAAACTGATAATTCTCTGTTCTGAATGGGGTTTGGAAAGTATGCAGTAAATAAGACATGTAGCCACATTTTGTACAATGAGAAAACAAAATATTGAATAACTGCTCTTTAAGTGAACACTAATCATTCTGTGCTCTGAGTGGGGCAGGGATCCTGTGGAAAAATTATGTTATTATATAGTTTGACTGTTTCATAATGCATACACATAAGGGGGGAGGGTGAATTAAATTTGCCCAGGCAACTGTAAGTCTGGCATTTCCTAATGTTTGAATATTTGACTTTGTAACTTTAATAGAGTTCTTTTAATGTAGTTCTCTATATGTAATAATTATGTAATTCAAATAAAATATTTGGACAGTTTTTCAATTCTCCCAGATTTAGTTATTTCATTAATTTTTATTATTTATATTTTAGAAATACCCTCATCCAGTGTTCCTGTCAGATGACTAGGAGCAACTGAGACCTAGAAGCTGTGTATGTTTACTAGAAGTTGAATTGCCATGCTTATGCAATGGAAACTCTGCAAAAGGGAAATGGTTGAGCTGCAGCATTTTGTATTCCTTTTATTTGCATAACAGGCTAAATCAAGCACTGTTTTCTGAATAGCTTTCACCACTTGATTCAGATGCAGTTGGGGTGTGTGAAAGGGCCAGTGATATAAATTATTCTTAGTGACAAATGCAAACTTACAGTACGTTTGACTCAGCATCTCTGTTTCCCTTGAGTTACTGCAGGAAATGAAAGGAGTAATATTTTCAATAAATGACAATGCTTGTATCTTTTTTTAATGGTTTTAATTTGTCATGAGAAAGAAATGATGTATTTGTCTGGAACAGATGATCACATGTACATTCTCCAACACCTGTATTATCAGAGGAAGAGATTACTCAGAATAATTTATGATGCTATTGTGACATTGGCAAGTGAGGTTTAAGGAGATTAGGAGTTTACTGAGGATACGAGACAGTGTGGTGTACACATTTCAAGTGGCTAGCAGCATACCTTGCTAATTCTTTCTGCAAAAATAATGATTGATCCTCGCTCATCAAGTGTTGGATCACAAGAGATGTTAACATTTATTGAACGAATACATTTGTCCAAGTGTGATGTTAGGGGGTCTGTATTTCTGAGGACAAGATGCAGGGACACAAAAACCATTTTCATACAATGTTAAAGAAGTTGAGCTACCTACATATTCATGATCTTTGTTTTAATGCTGAGTGTGGAAGATTATATAGATGTATGAGCTGATATAAGTCATTACTACTGGGCTGGTGTCTGCGTAAAGACTACCTGGAATAGTTCTTGGAAGTTTTACCAGAGAGGTTAAATATTTATTTATTCACAGAACAAAACAGAAAGCAGGAGTGTGTTAGGCATCAGTAGTTGTCTCCTCTCTGTTGTTAGTCTATAATCTTTTGTTAAGCACTAAAGACTACCACTGTTTTCAGTGGGCTTTGGCTCAAACCATCAAAAAGTAAAAGAACAAATATTTTAAATAATTAAAACACTCTTGTTGCAGTCATTTAATACTCCCCTTTTCCATACCTTCCCATAGTTCTCAATAGCGAGAAATTTAATGAAGCTTGTTTCAGTAATTGATTTGTATCTTATTACCTTTATTATTATTATTTTATTATTTATTATTGTTAATATTATCATTTGGGGAATCGTTTAGCTTAACGGTTTGCCTAAATAAGTAAATAAAATGAAAGAAATGATTCATTTATAAGTCATTTTTACTTTTTAATTATATTTAATTTTAATCCTCCGCAGGGAAAAAAAATCCTCTTTAAAAATAATGTTTTGATTCATGTGGAAGACTGAACTTTAAAAAAATCTATATATTTTATTTTTGTTTGAAAAAGCCTTGATGCAAACTTTTATTTTCAGAATTAAGTCATGTCACATGATGTTCTTCAGTAAACACCATGAGATTTTCTAACTGGTATAATTTAATTCATTTTGTATTTGTATTCCACATTTTGAGATGAACTGCTAAGGTCTACACTGCAACCCAATTCTCAGGGCTATATAAATATAGGATGATGGCGGCATCATAGAATTATTATGAAGTAAATAGAAAAGGAGTACTTGTGGCACCTTAGAGACTAACCAATTTATTTGAGCATGAGCTTTCGTGAGCTACAGCTCACTTCATCGGATGCATACCGTATGCATCCACGGTATGCATCCGATGAAGTGAGCTGTAGCTCACGAAAGCTCATGCTCAAATAAATTGGTTAGTCTCTAAGGTGCCACAAGTACTCCTTTTCTTTTTGCGAATACAGACTAACACGGCTGTTACTCTGAAACCTATGAAGTAAATGTTTATCATAACATAAGAACAGTGTTTAACATAACATAAGAACAGCCATAAAGGGTAAGACCAATGGTCCATCTAGCCCAGTATAGTGTCTTCTGACAATGGCTGGTGCCAGATGCTTCAGAGGGAATATAGTATGTGCATGTAGGTATGTACTTTTGTGGCAGTCATTTTACGTAACTGAAACTGATTTTTGTCCTGTATATATTTTACCACCTAATATTGTGCTGCTTTCCTGTAAAGATGTCATGAATGAATGACTAGTAGTATTTGCTGATCTTTTCAGCTGGTAAACTTAAGTCCTGATTGCTTTCCATGCTAATATGATTTCCAGTCCATTAAAGATTATATTGGGGAGTTAGTACGTTTGGCTAGAGATACTGTAAACTAAATACTAGCAATATTTCATAAAACATTTACTTCATAAAAGTCCTATGATGCTGCCATCATCCTATATTTATATAACCCTGAAAACTGGGCTGAAATGTAGTCTTTAGCAGTTCACCTCAAAATATGCTGCATTCATTTAAGAGATCCAGAATAGCAAGGAGGCTATAATTTAGAAGAGGTCTTTCACAGAGCTGTCTAAGAAGTTAGTACAGAGCTTGGTGTCACAAAGTGTGGCTCTAGTAAGTAATATTTTGCTTGATCATCATTCTTAAATTATTTTACTCAAAATATTTAGCATTCACTTACAAGTATAATTGTGAGATTTTTCAACACTGGAAGACCTTCACAAAGCACAGCCATTGAGTTGAGGTGTTGTGACATTTTAACTTTAAGCAATATTTTAGTGCTCTACTTGTTTTTAAATGACTTATCTCTGTAACCAGGCAGCCATTTTGTCTGCACTGTGTTCATTATGAGATCAAATATTTGTCTCCAAAGTGGCATTTTGGTAGGGTCTGCCTGATGGCAAAGTTCAATAAGTAGTAAAAGAGGTCTTTTGTCCTTATAAGGTAACCTGCATATGGCTGCAGGGTCTATTCTGCTCTCATTTGCATGGCATGCATGCCACATTTATTAACAAGCAAATTAAGAGAGACATGAAACTGAAGCCTTCTGTAAACAGAATATTTTAACTATTAATTTTGAATTGACATATTACTCTTCTTAATGAAGTGCTTAAGACTAAAACTATGTCGATTATACTTTAAAAAATTTTCCACTGTGTATTCCAAATGAAGAGAAAAATCACCTACTCTTGGGAAAACTGACCATTTTCCAGGTGACTAGCACCTTAAAATTGGTATCACTTCCCGCTCTTCCCCCCCAAGAATATATATGGAACACTTATGCCAAAGATTAAGCATTACAGAAGGGTGAGCTGAGACTCCCTCTTCGAGTTAGTCCAACTTTTCTTCTTTTGGAAATAGTCATTACTTTTCTGCGTTTGTTCCTCACGTGACTTACTACCCAGTTGTCAGTTGTCAATCTGGGCCAGTAACCAGAGATGTGGAGGTTTTCAGGCCAAGAAAGAATGTCCAAGATGGAACAGATATGGAACCAAAATGAATCTGAGTTATGGAGCTGAGCCAGATGCATAGGTGATGTGTGAAAAGTGGGAAGGAGTTGGCTTGGTGAGTCCTGACCAAATTGTAATTCTTGGTGGGGCAAAAGGGGCCTTATTATGATGTGGATGAAGTTAGAGAGAAAAGCTGAAGATCAGAATTTTGTAGAGGATTTGGGTGCCTTCTTGAGACAGAGAGAGCAAAGAGGTGAAAATTGGAATGGAGTCATCGTCAGTATAATAAATTGACAAAGCCTGTGTGAGAGAGACAAGCTTTCAAGCTATACAGAGCTTTTTTTTCAGGTCTGGGAAAGGTATTTTGAGTGTCACCGCTAAATGCTAGGTGGAACAGATTGTTTAGCATAGGTAGTGAGCATGTATTATAAGGGACCATTTAAGGTGGAGTGGCCCCAACACATCTACAGTCACAGGACAAAAAAGGGTCAGGGGATTAGTGAGTTGCTGATTGTTGTAATAAGCCATAAATCCAGTATCTCTGTTCGGGCCATGATTTTTAGTGTCTAGCAGAGTAATGAATTTAAGCTCCCAGGCTCATCGTTTGAAAGGGTTGTGCAGGTTTCCTTAGAAGACGAGGACTGATAGGTCAGATATAAAGTGATTGCTTTGTTGTACCAATAAAATAAAAACCAGCAGGATCTTATTAAAGGGAAAAAGGCAAAATACCACATTTATTGTGAATACAGAAAGAATCATAGTAAGCAGTTAGTTCTAGTTATAACATTCCATTCAATCTCATATTTATTCACACATTCATTCATACAAACACACACACACACACAGGTTCTGCAAGGTTGTTATCATAGTTACCAGCCTTAGAGTTGCTCATGCCAAGCCACTGGCCAGGTGGCCTGGACATGAGGAGGGAGCAGGGCCTTGTCAGATGCTCATCTGATGCTCCTGGAAGTTGGTTTGCAGAATCAGACCCCAAAGTTCTCACTTTTTAGAGTCTATTTTTATAGGAATTTCTTCCTATGCCATTCTATGGGAATTGCTTCATCATGCCATTGCTGAATCAATCAGCAGATAGCACATTCCTGACGGCTCCAAGATGTTATCTTGTTCTTTGGTTCTCCCATTCTTGAGGCTGTTGGGTGGATTCCAGTCTGTCCTCCGGGGGAGGGGGGGTCCTCTGGTTCTTTCCACTTGACGCCTTCTTCAGCCGATGGACACTGGATTCTTAGGCTGGCACCTCCCTGATCATTCAGTTATTATCCACACCAAGCATCCATCCACATACATCCTCTATCTCTATTTTAATCACAATTGTTAATACAACAAAAGGGCGGGGAGTCTCTGGGTGTTGTTTCTGTTGTTAGAGTATTGCTTTGAGTCTCTCTCTCTGTGAATTGCTTTGAGAACAGACTCTGTCTTAGAATGTACTAACACAATTAGCAGCTTGCAAGTTTCACACATAGAGGGAGAGAAACAGTACCAAAAACCAAGAGACCTCTTAATTAGTAATACCCTGGAATTTAAACTATGGGGAATCAAACTCATTTGTGATTTTAATACAGAACTTCTTTAATATGATCCAACAGCTTTGTGAAAAGCGTTCACTTTCAAATTAGGATGTTTTTGTCTTCTATCGTTTTCCTGTGTGAGTTCATTTGAGAGCGTAGTCATTGTCTGGTTTCACCCACATAGTTGTTAATTATACCACATAATTGTTGAGTGCACTGGATGATATCACATGTTGTGATAAGCATATGTAGGATCCATGGATCTTGACCGGTGTGTTTGGGGGGTGTTGCAGTACATTGTTGCAGTGGAGATATGTCTGCAGGTTTTACGTGTGTTGTTCTAGCAGGGTCTGGTGCCACTTAGAGCAGGTGTGTCCTGGAAACTGGCACAACACTAATCCCCCACCTCCTTTTTTGTCCTATGACGGCAGAGATGTTAACGGGCCACTCCACCTTGAATGGTCCCTTAGACTATTTCTATGCTAAAACAATCTGTTCCACCTTGTATTTAGCTGTGAGATGCAGAGTACCTTTCCCAGACCTGAGGAAAAGCTCTGTGTAGCTCAAAAGCTTGTCTCTCTCACCACAGAAGTTGGTCTCCTAAAAGATATTACCTCACCCATTTTGTTTCTCTAATATCCTTGGATGAACACGGCTACAACAACATAGTATAATTCAGTGACATTCATGAAATGTTGTTAAACAGTTGTACAGTACATGAAGATAATTAAGATGAATACTATTGCTACTTGTGATAGTTCATGACCAAATTCTAATCTCAGATACACCAAAATAATTCCACCATACTTTCATTGATGTCAATGAAATTACACCAGGTTTACATTTATGTGAGAGCAGAATTGGATGCTTGTTCCTGTTCCTTCTCTCCACCACATGTAATTTGTAGAAACTAAAATATGTATCTTACTTCCAAAATACAGAGTAAAAGTGTCTGTTCTAAATAATGTTATCTTTTCAAAAGTCATGAATAGGTAATTAATTAGACACTTTGGTCCAAAGTGGTCCCTTTTGTAATTCTGTGGACTTCAGTGAAGTTACACCATGGATCCTTTTGGCACTCCAATTTTTTTTAACGTAAGCCCTCAGTGTAGTCTTATTGATGTATTTGAGGTTGTAAATCTGTCCTTAACTCATTCTATTGAGTCTTCCTGCATGGACTAGATGACCTAATAAGTCTTTTTTCATCTCTAACATTTATTCTTTGATGAGGATGGATCTAAGGTTGTGAATGTGTCTTAAGCAAAAAGAGCTTCATTAGAATTCTGTAACTCCAAATTTCTAGGTGTCAGAAACTGTAGAAATGCTCAGTTAAGATTGAAAACCAGTCTTCACTCTCTTCTCTTAACCCTGCCCCTCCAATGCATATCGGCAGGAGACCTTCAGAGCTGTTACAAGAGAGAAACTTACGTTTTCTTTCTTCAGTATATTTATGACAATAGCAAGTGCTTTAGTTGTGTAATGATATTATCTGCACCCGCACTTCCATTTTCTGTCAGCCATAAGCCTGTATTACAAAAAATGCAAAGGGTTGGCCTGCCACCCATGAGTACAGGAAGAAGATGATAAAGATTGATCTCAGACTAGGTCAGAGGCATGGGATCTCTAACTAAAATTGAGAGGCTAATTAGAACAGGGCGGTGGATCGGGCACAGTATTATGTATGGCCCATATGTTGAGATACATGATCCATGCCACAATGGTGAGGCAGGTTTGGATCTCCAGTCTGTAAGTAATTGGTAAGTTTATAGTTCTCGAACTGGTATGCAGAGATTTTTGAGGGAAATGTGGATGTCTGTGGTCTGAAATTGAATGATAGAAGATGGTACTCAAGGGCAAAGGGATTGAGTTAGAGCTGGGTTGGAAACTTAGATGAGTATCTCACTTTGGAAAAAGTCCCAGTAAAGTCCGTTTGCTTGAAAGTATGCAGCAAATCTGATTAAACTATGTTACAAGTATTCTTAGGCCTAGTTCTCATGAGAGCTTCATCTGCTTTCTACCATTCCTGCTGTGCCATACAGCTGGAAACCCAGTTTAAAGGGCTTCATGAAGGAGAAACCTACAGGTGGGCTAGCGCTGGGTTAGTGTGAACTTGATGGACTACATATGTGCAAAGTATTTTCAGGATTGTGGCACTTTAGGAGCGTAACTGGTGTGGCTCTAAGACAAACCTATGATTTTTCAAACTGTACATAAAACCTGCAATATAGAATCATAGAATCATAGAATCATAGAATATAAGGGTTGGAAGGGACCCCAGAAGGTCATCTAGTCCAACCCCCTGCTCAAAGCAGGACCAATTCCCAGTTAAATCATCCCAGCCAGGGCTTTGTCAAGCCTGACCTTAAAAACCTCTAAGGAAGGAGATTCTACCACCTCCCTAGGTAACGCATTCCAGTGTTTCACCACCCTCATAGTGAAAAAGTTTTTCCTAATATCCAATCTAAACCTCCCCCACTGCAGCTTGAGACCATTACTCCTCGTTCTGTCATCTGATACCATTGAGAACAGTCTAGAGCCATCCTCTTTGGAACCCCCTTTCAGGTAGTTGAAAACAGCTATCAAATCCCCCCTCATTCTTCTCTTCTGCAGGCTAAACAATCCCAGCTCCCTCAGCCTCTCCTCATAACTCATGTGTTCCAGACCCCTAATCATTTTTGTTGCCCTTCGCTGGACTCTCTCCAATTTATCCACATCCTTCTTGAAGTGTGGGGCCCAAAACTGGACACAGTACTCCAGATGAGGCCTCACCAATGTTGAATAGAGGGGAACGATCACGTCCCTCGATCTGCTCGCTATGCCCCTACTTATACATCCCAAAATGCCATTGGCCTTCTTGGCAACAAGGGCACACTGCTGACTCATATCCAGCTTCTCGTCCACTGTCACCCCTAGGTCCTTTTCCGCAGAACTGCTGCCTAGCCATTCGGTCCCTAGTCTGTAGCTGTGCATTGGGTTCTTCCGTCCTAAGTGCAGGACCCTGCACTTATCCTTATTGAACCTCATCAGATTTCTTTTGGCCCAATCCTCCAATTTGTCTAGGTCCTTCTGTATCCTATCCCTCCCCTCCAGCGTATCTACCACTCCTCCCAGTTTAGTATCATCCGCAAATTTGCTGAGAGTGCAATCCACACCATCCTCCAGATCATTTATGAAGATATTGAACAAAACCGGCCCCAGGACCGACCCTTGGAGCACTCCACTTGACACCGGCTGCCAACTAGACATGGAGCCATTGATCACTACCCGTTGAGCCCGACAATCTAGCCAGCTTTCTACCCACCTTGTAGTGCATTCATCCAGCCCATACTTCCTTAACTTACTGACAAGAATACTGTGGGAGACCGTGTCAAAAGCTTTGCTAAAGTCAAGAAACAATACATCCACTGCTTTCCCTTCATCCACAGAACCAGTAATCTCATCATAGAAGGCGATTAGATTAGTCAGGCATGACCTTCCCTTGGTGAATCCATGCTGGCTGTTCCTGATCACTTTCCTTTCATGCAAGTGCTTCAGGATTGATTCTTTGAGGACCTGCTCCATGATTTTTCCAGGGACTGAAGTGAGGCTGACTGGCCTGTAGTTCCCAGGATCCTCCTTCTTCCCTTTTTTAAAGATTGGCACTACATTAGCCTTTTTCCAGTCATCCGGGACTTCCCCGGTTCGCCACGAGTTTTCAAAGATAATGGCCAATGGCTCTGCAATCACAGCCGCCAGTTCCTTCAGCACTCTCGGATGCAACTCGTCCGGCCCCATGGACTTGTGCACGTCCAGCTTTTCTAAAAAGTCCCTAACCACCTCTATCTCCACAGAGGGCTGGCCATCTCTTCCCCATTTTGTGATGCCCAGCGTAGCAGTCCGGGAGCTGACCTTGTTAGTGAAAACAGAGGCAAAAAAAGCATTGAGTACATTAGCTTTTTCCACATCCTCTGTCACTAGTTTGCCTCCCTCATTCAGTAAGGGGCCCACACATTCCTTGGCTTTCTTCTTGTTGCCAACATACCTGAAGAAACCCTTCTTGTTACTCTTAACATCTCTGGCTAGCTGCAGCTCCAGGTGCGATTTGGCCCTCCTGATAACATTCCTACATGCCCTAGCAATATTTTTATACTCTTCCCTGGTCATATGTCCAACCTTCCACTTCTTGTAAGCTTCTTTTTTATGTTTAAGATCCGCTAAGATTTCACCATTAAGCCAAGCTGGTCGCCTGCCATATTTACTATTCTTTCGACTCATCGGGATGGTTTGTCCCTGTAACCTCAACAGGGATTCCTTGAAATACAGCCAGCTCTCCTGGACTCCTTTCCCCTTCAAGTTAGTCCCTCAGGGGATCCTGGCCATCCGTTCCCTGAGGGAGTCGAAGTCTGCTTTCCTGAAGTCCAGGGTCCGTATCGTGCTGCTTACCTTTCTTCCCTGTGTCAGGATCCTGAACTCAACCAACTCATGGTCACTGCCTCCCAGATTCCCATCCACTTTTGCTTCCCCCACTAATTCTACCCGGTTTGTGAGCAGCAGGTCAAGAAAAGCGCCCCCCCTAGTTGGCTCCTCGAGCACTTGCGCCAGGAAATTGTCCCCTACGCTTTCCAAAAACTTCCTGGATTGTCTATGCACCGCTGTATTGCTCTCCCAGCAGATATCAGGAAAATTAAAGTCACCCATGAGAATCAGGGCATGCGATCCAGTAGCTTCCGTGAGCTGCCGGAAGAAAGCCTCATCTACCTCATCTCCCTGGTCCGGTGGTCTATAGCAGACTCCCACCACTACATCACTCTTGTTGCACACACTTCTAAACTTAATCCAGAGACACTCAGGTTTTTCTGCAGTTTCGTACCGGAGCTCTGAGCAGTCATACTGCTCCCTTACATACAGTGCTACGCCCCCACCTTTTCTGCCCTGCCTGTCCTTCCTGAACAGTTTATAACCATCCATGACAGTACTCCAGTCATGTGAGTTATCCCACCAAGTCTCTGTTATTCCAATCACGTCATAGTTCCTTGACATCACCAGGACCTCCAGTTCTCCCTGCTTGTTTCCAAGGCTTTGTGCATTTGTATATAAGCACTTGAGATAACCTGTTGATCGCCCCTCATTCCCAGTATGAGGCAGGAGCCCTCCCCTCACAGACATTCCTGCCTGTGCTTCCTCCCGGTATCCCGCTTTCCCACTTACCTCAGGGCTTTGGTCTCCTTCCCCCGGTGAACCTAGTTTAAAGCCCTCCTCACTAGGTTAGCCAGCCTGCTCGCGAAGATGCTCTTCCCTCTCTTCGTTAAGTGGAGCCCGTCTCTGCCTAGCACTCCTTCTTGGAACACCATCCCATGGTCGAAGAATCCAAAGCCTTCTCTCCGACACCACCTGCGTAGCCATTCGTTGACTTCCACGATTCGACGCTCCCTACCTAGGCCTTTTCCTTCCACGGGGAGGATGGACGAGAACACCACTTGGACCTCCAACTCCTTTATCCTTCTTCCTAGAGCCACATAGTCCGCAGTGATCCGCTCAAGGTCATTCTTGGCAGTATCATTGGTGCCCACGTGGAGAAGCAGGAAGGGGTAGCGATCCGAGGGCTTGATGAGTCTCGGCAGTCTCTCCGTCACATCGCGAATCTTAGCCCCCGGCAAGCAGCAGACTTCTCGGTTTTCCCGGTCAGGGCGGCAGATAGATGACTCAGTCCCCCGGAGGAGCGAGTCCCCGACCACCACCACCCGCCTTCTCCTCTTGGGAGTGGTGGTCGTGGAACTCCCAACCTCAGGACAGCGCATCTCATGCCTTCCAACCAGCGGAGTCTCCTTCTGCTTTCTCGCCCCAGACATATCATCTCATCTCATCAATATTTAGACACAGGATGAGATGTTGAGAGTTGATATATAGCTGTAAACCCAAATGTATTTGTTTTTGCAGGTTTAAATCAGACACTTAACATTAGAATCATAGAATCATAGAATATAAGGGTTGGAAGGGACCCCAGAAGGTCATCTAGTCCAACCCCCTGTGAGAACATTGCTGTGGTTTGTTTTCCCTTTTATTTGTTTTTAATCCATGTAAAACTCTAATGACTTGAAATCTTAAAGTTCAAAAATGCAACAACTGTTAACTAATTTTTCTTGTTGTTTAGCTGTTGTGCTTCAGTAGACGGTTTTGCTACTTGAGCATTATTTTCACTGGTGTTGTCTATGCAGAGGAGTATTGTTTAAAGGTTTTACTGTCATAGGCCTGATCCTATGTAGCCAGTGGACTCCACACAGGAGTAGCAGTACACCTGGGCATACTTCTTTGAAAGACTGGGGCCACAGTTTGCAGGTGTGATTTTGGTACTGCATCACAGTTGTGGGTCAGGAATGAGCTGCTTCTAATCAAATTAGTATAAACCTGTCATCTTTTTCTTTCCATATAATTATCAAGTGAAAGAGATTGAATGTGTTTGCTAAGAGTCTAATCTAGCATTCATATTGATGGCAATGGTAGCCTGTGCATTGCCTTCAATAAACACTGGATTGAACCCTAAGCCCCTTGGGACAGCGTTCTGAGACATCAATGTATTGTCAGATTTGTTATATTTGGAAGCCTTTTCTTCAGTGGGCCATAATCTAATTTTATATATACACGCACAGATATGGTATCTGTCTGTGAAATTCAGTTCTATATACATACTACATGAAAACGAAATAAAATCCATACCTTTGTACCCACAAACCTTTCAACCAACTTAAAAAAATACAGTAATGCCAAATCACAGATGAGGCTGTATATAAAAATAGTCAATTAATCATAAAAATAACTACTTTTAAAAATCTTTGGTGGCAAACATAGAGTCTATTACAAATGTGCACCCAAATCCAGTTTATGAACTCCCGTCAAATACACATAAGGATTTTCAGGATAATCTCTGTAAATGGAGAACTAGTACAATGTACACTTAAAACCATTTGCATGAAGCGTACCCTGCATAAAATTATCATTAAACTGGGGCTGCAGCTATAAATGTGGATATTTATTTTAAGCAATAAGAAGTTTACTTTAAAATATTGTAAGCAGTGAAACATGACGTCTTGCTCTAACTTCTCATATGCTCCCTTAATGTTGTCTGCAAAGTAACAAATGTTTTGTAATAATATTTCTATTATAAAGGTTGTTCAGAGCTTCAAGGTCAAGGAATGTATTTGCTTTAGGATGTCTTCTTCAAAGGAGCTGCTGTCTGTCACTGGAATAAGCTAAAAAATGATGCTGAGATAGCATCCTCACTAAGCCCATGCCACCACCTAAAACTTGTACCACTTTAACTATGCTGTTATTGTCTAGGGGTGCAACCTTCCTAACGCGGATGAAATTATATCAGTATAAATTTTCTTATTCCTATATGAGAAGGGGAATAAGCTATATTGGTATAAGTAGCCAAACTATCAAATTTATGATCCATTTTGGTCAATTTCACGGTCATGGGATTTTAAAATTAGTCAATTTCACGGTTTCAGATGTTGACATCTGAAATTTCAGGGTGTTGTAACTCTAGGGGTCCTGACTCAAAAGGGGTTGTGGGGAATCACAAAGCTGTTGTAGGGGGATTGTGAGATTGCCACCCTCACTTCTGGTCTGCCTTCAGAGCGGCAGCAGCTGTGGAGCTCCTTCCTGGAGGTGGGTCTGATCTGTTCCTGGCTGGGCTAGGGAGGGACAGGCCGACTTCTTCCCCTGCATTCCTCTGTCAGTACTTCTTCCTTTGCATTCCTCCGAGTACCTCCCTCAGCTCCAGGAAGCTCACCGGTGCACTGCCTAACTGAAATAGTAATACTGTGTGTAGACCAGGCTTAAATTAATTTCAATTGCCTCTCTCTGAGCACTGACAAAATAAAGTACGGAAGCTTTTTTGCTCTCTAAAGTTTTAGTCCTGTGGGGTGCTAAACATCCACAATGTTCTTTAACGTTAATGGCCATTAAGGTGCTCAGATTTAACTCCACAATCTTTTGGTTCTCTCTTGGCCCAAACTGCCTTTGAAATCAGTTGGAGATTGTTTGAGTAGTGTTGCCAATCTGAAGCTCTTTAAGGGAGATTGGTCAAGTCTTTAATTGCTTTAAGGGTTCAATTAAAATATAGCAGGTGTACCATCAGTAGGAAGTAGCTTGCCGTTAATGCATTAAAAATAATGTAGCTTTTCATGCATAGAAATGAGAGAGATGTTTTGGCACTGAAAACAAATTCAGTTTTTTAAACATTTTTCCGGAAGCTGAACGTAACTTATATATGATTACAAGTGTAAGCATTTTGCTACTTCTCGCCACAGGTTCAAATGAACAACTTTGTTGTTCCCTAACTACGGGCTCAATTGTGCATGATAGGCAGAGCAAAGTAAAGGCCGATGTGGAGGCAAACTGCCCCAGTGGGAGCTACGTATGGCACAGTGCCTCTGAGTGCTGCAGCATACATGGGAAGCACCCCATTAGTATGCCCTTCCAGAAGGGCAGCACAAATTCCCCTGCATGCTCAGAGAATATTTAATTAAAAGGGGGAAACCACTATTTGCAGTGAATTTAATTAAATTTTGGTGGGGAGGGTTCAACATCAGAAGTAAGAAATCTATAGGAAACAGACAGATTTCCTACTAAATTTTAGACTTTAGACTAGATTGGCAGTGTTTCTCATAAAAAATGCAGACTTTATTTTTTACTCCAAATAAACGTCCCTTACGTTTTTAAGCATTTATTTATTTTTAACCTTGTGAACACATCTGCCTCTTTAAACTGCTTTTTCCGTGTGACAGCTCATCATTTAATTTTAGTCTGGCAGTTAGATTTTCTCCTTATACTCTCTCAGATGGAGGAAACTTCAGAATTTTGTGCAGATTTTATCTAGGAGTCCCCCTTTCCCACTCCAGGCTATTTTAGGAACACAAAACCCTCTTTTCTTTTCTTTTCTTTTCTTTTCTTTTCTTTTCTTTTCTTTTTCATTACTTCAAGGTTTCCAAGCATCTCTGCCTCTTTTTCTCTTTTTCATGGTTTATGCACACATCTGTCCTCTGTCCCACTCTCCACTGGGACAAAATCATAGTTGCAAGGCTCCCATTGACTTCAACAGGCTTTGGATCAGGACCTAAACTTGGTTGTAGTTGTTTGCAGAATCTGGCCTGAGGATATTTTTAATCCAAGGACCTGATCCTGAAAGCCCTGTACATGTAGAATCACCTCTTGATTCCACTGGGAGTTCTGCCTATGGAGGACCAGAACTATATTTTTTTCTCATCATGCACTGTGCACACACCAGAATGTATTATTTAGATATGCAGGTAGACACATATTATGTATAGGGGTCTGTGTGTTGCCCTGGCCACCCCTCCAGGTACCTTCCCCGAAGCTCCGGACTGGCGTGCACTGGGGGGCAGGGCAGTCTCCCTCCCTGCCTGCACTGCCCCCGCACCACTCCAGGAAGCGGCCGGGACCTGGGGGAGGGCGGGGCACAGGGGTCTGTGTGTTGTCCTGGCCGCTCCTCCAGGTACCTCCCCCGAAGCTCTGGCCTGGCATGCACCGGGGGCAGGGCAGGCTCCCTCCCTGCCTGCCCTGTCCCCGCGCCTCTTCAGGAAGTGGCCGGGACCTGGGGGAGGGGAAGGTACCTGGAGGAGCGGCCAGGGCAACACACAAACCCCTGTGCCCCTCCCCCAGGTCCCGGCCACTTCCCGGAGCGGCGCGGGGGCAGGACAAGCAGGGAGGGAGCCTGCCCTGCCCCCGGTGCATGCCGGGCTGGAGCCGCTCTAGGTAAATGCTGCGGGGGCTGCGGGGAGCTGGCAGGCCAGAGAAAATAACCCCGCGGGCCGCATGCGGCCCACGGGCTGCGTGTTTGAGACCCCTGTTCTACACCTATACAATTCCACTGAAGTCAGTGTTATGCCCACATGGAACTAATTGTAGGATTGGGACATATGTATACATTTAAACAAATAAAACATAGTAGGCTCAATGGAGGCAGTGAAATATTACTGTAGAGAGAACACTTTGTAATGAAATCATGATATTTTTAAGACAGTTTAATTTAGACCTGAGCTGGTTTAGCAGAAGTAAACCTTTGAAATGGGGCATTACATTTTTTTAGCTAAGCACTTCAAAAGCTGTCAAAGTAGCTGTTGCCTCCTGTCTTAGAAGCTGTCAGAAATCTATAAATAAACAGATAATACAGAAGTAGAAAAATTCTTATGCTAACTGTTACTGTTATTAACACCCTTGTTTCTTTCTTTTTCTGTTTCTTTCAGCATATCCTATTCAGTACATGTCTCGGAGGATTATCCAGGTACAGTGCAACATTCTTGTGCTTGAAGCAAATATCATTGTTAGAGCAATATTCAGAGGTTCAGATGAAGATATTTGAAACTGCATTAATGTGTTCTAGGAGCTTCTTTTAGCTAATCATTTCCTGTTAGTTAGATTGTTTTCACAGTCATTCCTCCTTTTCAGCCTTGATTTGTCAGCCAGGTCAGGGTGAGAAAACCTGATTCACGAGTTTAGCGAGAAGGGGGTTGTGACGCTTACCATGTCTAAAGCCGTCAATGATGATAATCTAAAAACAACCTAACTCCTGTTTGGTATGAAATATATGGCTCGATCCAGTAAAGGGCTGAACATTCTGGCTCCTGATTCAACAAAGCACTTAAACATGTTTGTGAAGTCAATGGGACTACTCGTGTTCTTAATCTTAAGCAAAAAGAAAAGGAGTACTTGTGGCACCTTAGAGACTAACCAATTTATTTGATCATGAGCTTTCGTGAGCTACAGTGTGCTTAGGTGCTTTGTTGCATCAGTGCTGCATCTTTTAGGATCAAGACATAATATGTCTTAAAGGTCAAAACTGCTATAAGTGACAAGAATCTGTATGCTCTTTTTGTAATATTTTTCATTTTAATGTGTATTCCACCTTTTAGAAAACTCCTAAACAAATGACTAAGGCCCTAATCTTGCTAATTTATAGGTAAGAGTGGATCCATGTGCCCATGCAGAGCAAGAATAGACTGTGATCACCAAACAGACTGCTAGTATGTTTAATAACCCAGAACAGATTGTTGCCCTAGATGTTTGGGTGTTAATTAGACTGAAGGAGAATCCTCAGCAGGTAAATTTGTAGATATTATAGGAACAGCTCAGGGAATTATGGGTACATCAGTTTCATACATTTCTGTTACCTATGTCACATCACCACTATGGCACTAGTAACAATGTTGAAATCATCACCTAAAACTGAATGAATTGCTTCACAAATCTCTGAGTGATTGGAAACAGCTGAACATTAAGCTTAAGTCCCTGAACCAGTATGATGCGGCAACTGTCAGTAGTGGCAGCTATTGAAAAGTTTCATAGTTGTAAGTGAAACTAAAACTATTTTAAACAGTAAGGGTGTCTCCACATTGTTTATACATTGCTAAAGTCATGAAAGTATCACTGATATTTTTAGATGTAGTATTAATGGCACTGAGCATGATCTTTGAAACCATTTCCTCATCATGGTAACATAATATTAGGATAATTATGCTCCAAAAGAGCTGTATATACTGTCAATGAGTATACTAAAGTTCCATTAATATGAATTGATACAGTGTATCTGCATGACTCCTGTAGGAGACATTGAGTATTTTGCCAGTAAATAAATGTCCATAATGATACACATTGGCTGACGTAGAAATGTTATTGCCTATTGTTCCATTGATCTTTGTATGTGTTAACTAACACATGCTGTGATGATGCCAAATGAGCACCATGTATTTATGGTTGAAAGACACAGTCCTGCGAGAAGTGGATCACTGGACCAATGCATTGCCTTCAGTGGGACTCTGCGTGGCACAGGAGGTCCATCCTGCTTAGATCTCATTGCAAGATCAGGGCCAAAGGAAGTTAACCTTCCTTTCTCCTACCCTTTACATGTTTTGCATATTTAGGCACTTCAGTGCACAAAGGAGACCCACAGATAGGAAGTAGTTCCTTTATGTCACTTATGGAAGCATACCAGTGGGGAAGCCTGGGAGACTGCTTGGATGGTGTCATTGGACTGTGGATCAGGCCCTTATTATGTGCCCATTATCCTAAGAACTGTTTCTCTTTTATAGATAACACATATGTTTCCAGTTCAGATAATGATGAAGATGTGTTAGTTACAACAGAGTCAATCCCAGTAATTTTCCATAGAATCGCAACAGGTAATATTAAGAGTCACAAATGATTTTTCAAGTTAAAGTTTTGTGGGGGACTGCAGGATACTGCCCATACATAAAAAATGATATGCCAATACGGATTGCTGTGCATCTTGTAGTTTTCGCACAAGCTCATTGTTGGGTATGGTCATACCTTTTGGAATAGAAGCAACTAAAATATTTCTTTTGGGGAGTGTATAGGCAATGTATGTTTTTTACTCATTCCATGGCTTGCAATCATGCTAAAGCAATCCTATTTGAATGCAATGGGACACATTTGCTGATCATTAAGGCTGCCCAACACTTCCCTTTGTAAGACCTCATTTTCATTTGCTTATCACTTTGCTAAATTTTAACCATTTGGGATGAACATTTCTATGTCAGGTGTCTACCTCAGGCTGAATTTTTTTAAATGTTCAGCATAAATGGTTTAGCCATTTTCGAGAACAAAGCTAGGGAAGAACACATTGTTTTGACCATGTTAAAAAATTCCAGCACCCTTATCTTTGAAAAGCTCTAGCAACCTCATGCTTTGGAGCAGAGACTTGAAATTTGCCAGGGATGTACGTTTTGCCAACCAACCCCATGAAAATCTGCCCACATTTGGCTAAGTTATAAGCTTTTAAAAATCGCAGTTCATATATGCTCAGCTGCTAAATTCCTTAAATATCCTGTCCACATTAAGCATGTTGCAGCACAGGACTGACTCCCTACAGTTGCAGCTCTGAGGTGCTGCAAGCTGTGCTGGGTTTGGGTTTGGACATGTGAAATGAGAGTAGGAAAATTCTCTCTTCTGTGCTCTCAGTGACTCCACTGCAGGACCCGGGCAGTGTGGAGGAGGAAGCTGTCAAATTGGACCGCAGAGGGGACAAGAACTGGAGTGGCAGGAGTAGATTGGGATCCTGGGGGTAGTGGGAGATTGTAACTGGAAGCTGCCAGGAGGAGAGAAGAAAACTGGGAGTGGGAGCTGGGTTGGGATGAGAGGCAGGGGTAGAGGCTGAGACTCAGAGCTGGGGGACAAGCTGGGATTGGCTGGGAAAGGGAACTGCACTAGCTGGACAAGGAGACTGGGACTGGAAGCCAGGGAAGGAAACAGGGAATGGGGATGGGGGACTGGGAGCAAGTAGGTAGAAAGGAGACTGCATAGGCAACCTTAATTCTGTCATTTCCTAACTTTTGAGTGCTTGATTTTGCAACCTTAATAATGTTATTTTAACATAGTCTTTTGTGTTTAACGTAGAATTATCCTGAAAAATATACTCTTGGTGCAGGAATGGAAAACTGTTACAAAGTTGCTAGAAAGCAAACATTTTAGGCCTGAAATCTGATCTCACTTAAACTGATGTAAATCAGTGGAGTTACAGAGAAGCAAAACAGCTATGAGATCGTAATCAGACCTTTAAGATAAATATTTTTCTTTAAAGATATTCGTGTTATAATATTTTAAATCAAGCGTGAAATTTTATATTAAACGTCAAAACAAAACCTTTGTCTTCATAAAGAAAATGAAATGACTTTATTTTGCCAGTTTCTTTTATTCTTATGTAAAATCCGATTAAAATCAATATCTCAATTGTCATCTTGTAACATTCCAGCATAGAAGAAATTTAAAATGGCACCCAATTACGGTGACATGTAGAGTACAGACATGGCACACCCAGTTAGCACAGCTATAAATAGCAGTGTAGACAGTGAGGCATGGCTTGGGCAAGTACAGTAGAGTGACACACCTGAACCTCCAGGGTATATACTCTACATGGCTCTCTAAACTCCCAAGCAGTGCCTCCCAGGGCATCTACCTGGCTATTATAATGTTCTGCTGCCTGCCCTCTGCTGGAGCCTTTCCCTGTTGTCTACACGTTGGCCAGAGCCTTTCACTGTGGCATACAACCACACACCGCAGTGCCAAGTGTGGACACAGCCTGCTGTTCACTGCAGTGAGTAGCTACATATGCAGGTCCTGTACTCTACACACCTCCATAAGTGTGGACATAGCTTAAGTCTAGTTTACAAGTAAATAAAAGTGATGGGGAAATATCTATTTATGCAGCATTTTGTATTGTAGAATCATGGATTCCTGAGGCATCTTGGCTTCTTGTTTTTATATTGCTAGATTGTAAGCTCTTTGGAGCAGGGACAGTCTTTTTGTTCTGTGTTTGTACAACACCTAGTACAGTGGAGTCCTTGTCCATAACTGAGGCATCTAGGTGTTACAGTAATGCAAATACTACTACTACTACTACTATTATTATTTCAGTTCTGTTTTTTAATTACATAAATAAAATGATTTTAGATTTGTCATGGCTATTAACTATTTTCCTTTTTAATTATTTTTTTTAGAATTAAGAAAAACCAGTGATGTTAACTGTTGCTTATCTATAAAATCAAAATTACAGAGGGAAAATGGAGAGGTATGGTATTGCTTTATTAATGTAGTCCTTATACATATTTTCATTGGAAGGTAGAGTAACAAACTACAAAATGACAGGTTTCAGAGTAGCAGCCGTGTTAGTCTGTATTCGCAAAAAGAAAAGGAGTACTTGTGGCACCTTAGAGACAAACCAATTCATCTGAGCATAAGCTTTCGTGAGCTACAGCTCACTTTGCATCCGATGAAGTGAAATGTAGCTCACGAAAGCTTATGCTCAGATAAATTTGTTAGTCTCTAAGGTGCCACAAGTACTCCTTTTCTTTTTGAAACAACAAAACATAACAATATTTCTTTTGCATTTAATTTGTTAAAATAAACACAAGGATAAAATTCTGGCCCCACCAAAGTCAATGAGACTTTTGCCGTTGACATCAAAGAGGTCAGGATTTTACTCCAGATGTACACAAACAATCTATAGTTTTGCAAGGAGGTTGTTAAAAGATATGCAAAGTGTTATCAATCTAGGATGACTGAACCTTTCCCATAAAATAGACGCTTTCTGCCTTGGAAGTACAACTGTGTCAGAGAAGCTGGTCACACAGCAATTGTCTCCTAACTTGGTCTTATGCACAGGACCAGATATTTCAAACATTCACTTCCTAGCTTAGTGCTTACTAATGTGAGCATGACAGTCCCATTGAAGTCAATGGACCTGTTCATGACAGAGTTAACAATAGGTGTTTTTTGGAGTATCAGGCCCCATGATTTCAATGTGTAATTTATACTTCGTTTCATAACTAGGTCTGATCAGGGACATAACCTAGTTAAGAAACAGCATTAAGATGAAATCTTTGGTGAAAACTGACACACACGCAGTCTGGCAAACCCTTATTACCAATCATACTGCTTATTACCACATTACTGCCACTGTAATCAAAGGGCTTAAGCACTTTATGGCCCTGATTCAGGAAAGTGCTAAAGCACATGTTTAGTGTTAAATGCTTTCTTAAATAAGGATAAGTTCCTGAACTGTAGTCTACTTTTGGTTGTAATGGTTTGCTGGTTTCATCACGTTTTATACTGAGATAGAGGACAGCCCTGTTACAGCGAGGTTTCCTGATGTGGTTGTGTTTGCAGCATATAGGGCCTTATTTTATATAAGAAGTTGCAGTGGAAATTTTTGACTTGCACTATCACAGAATTTTATTCAATGATCTTTAAAGCTTAGAGAACCAAAACAGTCACAAATTGCAAAGTATTGTGGAGTACATTCCTGGTGAAGAAATATTTTTATTTTTAAAAATGTTAGTTGAAGTTAGATTTATTTTCACGATGAAAAGCTTGAGATAGGTTTAATTTTCATGGCAAATAAATTGAACTTTTTATAAATTTTAAATTGAATTAGGATCCAAGTAAGGCATTTATTTAAGAAACCCTGTTAATGAAAATCTTTAACACCAACCATGTCTGTGAGCCAGACAATCATAGTCTTTACTTCATTGTGTGATTATATCATATATGATGGGTTTATTACTCTTCTAGTATGAGGAGTTCCATTTTTCTTTGTTTGTATAGTTGGTGTATTTATTTTGTTTATATTTGCAGCATGCTTCCCATGGAGCTAAGGTTATTATTAGGCAGAGGAAACTGAATACATCCTTTTGTTTTTCTTCAGTAAAATACCAGCAAAAAATTCTTAAAATTGCTATGAAATTGGCTGAAAATACGATTTTCACTCAGTACACACATGCACAGCATATAGTATGAATTTACAGGCAGAGGTAAGGAGATAAGATTAGAATATGAGGCCATGGAATTGGTGGCAAAAGTATATCTGACTTTTCTGAATATATAAGATTAGAGGGAAAATTCTGTTCAATTCACACAGTTGATTTCTGGGTCATTATGGAAGTTTTGTGCCTCCTGTGAATGCAAAATGTGCAATAGATAAAGTGTGGGTCAAATAGGAGAATTTAGTCTTTATGATTTTATCAAGTATTCAATTTATGTGAGCTCCTGTTAACAGACGGGCTGTGAATGACAAATGGATTGTGGGAAATCAAGCAATAATGTCCTTAAGCAGTTGAATGACATTAAGCAAGAACTAAAGTGTGACTTTCTAACTTACATTGATAAAATGGTACCTTTTTCTATGAGTCGTCCCTATTGTGAGTGTAAATTAATAAGTTAATTCTTTTAAAGGTATTTGAAGATGAATGTTGTTATGTAAAATCTAAGTGTTATTTATGTTGTTGACAAATTAATATAGACTATTATAGTTGATTTGCCAGAATACAATAGGTTAATGTCCTCTAGGTAGAGACCTACAAAGTTCATGGTCCATTTGGGTCAATTTCATGGTGATGGGATTTTAAAAATTGTAAATGTCATGATTTCAGCTATTTAAATCTGAAATTTCACAGTGTTGTAATTGTACAGCTCCTAACCTAAGTTTCTTCTAAGCTGCTTGGCCACGCAGCTGCCTATTAAGCCCCGCACAGGGGCTCAGGACTGTGGCGGGGAGAGGCGCCCTTCCCCGCCTGCCAAAGCACGGACCTACCTTGGTGGGGAGAGGCACCCCTCCCCGCTGGCACAAGCACCAGCGCGGATTTGCAGTAGCAGGGAGAGCCACCCCTCCCCAATGGCCCCAGCATGGACCAGCCCTGGCTGGGGGCGAGGAGCCCCTCCCTTGGCCCGGCCGAGCCCCGCCGAAGCTGGCGTGGCCAGGGAGAGGCGCCTCTCCCCTGGCCCCGAGCTGCTGTGGCGAGAGAGGGCTCGGGGGAGTCATCTCTCTCCCCACTGCAGCCCGGGGGCAGCCTGCACCCCAAACCCATCATCCCCAGCCCCACCCTAGAGCCCGCACCCCAACCCTCTGCCCCAGCCCCGAGCCCCCTCCCGCACCCTGAACCCCTCATCCGCAGCCCCACAACAGAGCCTGCACCCCCAGCCAAAGCCCTCATCCCCCCTCACCCAAACCTCTGCCCCAGCCCTGAGTCCCCTCCCACACTCAGAACCCCTTGGCCCCACCATATGAATTTTGTTATGTACACCAATATGAAGGTGATGTGTCATACATCGCCTCCATATTGGTGCATATAACAAAATTCATTCACACATGGACGTAAAAAATTAGAGGGAACACTGGTCCTGACCCAAAAAGGAGTTGTGGGGGGGGGGGTTGCAAGGTTATTGTAGGGGGGGTTGCAGTACTGCTACCCTTACTTCTGCACTGCTGCTGGCGGCGGCGCTGCATTCAGAGCTGGGCAGCTGGCGAGTGGCGGCTGCTGGCCAGGAGCCCAGTTCTGAAGGCAGAGACACAGCCAACATCAGCGCAGACGTAAGGAGGGCATGGTATGATATTGCCACCCTTACTTCTGCACTGCAGATTGCAGAGCTGCGCCCTCAGTCAGTAGCCACCACTCTCCGGCCGCCCAGCTCTGAAGGCAGCAGCGCAGAAGTAAAGGGCAACATGGAATGGTGTTGCCACCCTTACTTCTGTATTGCTGCTGGCATGGTGGGGCGATGCCTTCAGAGCTGGATGCCCGGGCAACAGCTGCTGCTCTCTGGCTGCCCAGCTCTGAAGGCAGTGTAGTAAGGGTGGCAGTACTGCAATGCCCCTAAAATAACCTTGTGACACCCCCCCCGGAACTGCCTTTTGGGCCAGGACCCCCAATTTGAGAAACACTGGTCTCCCCTATTAAATCTGTATAGGATAGAGTAAAAGCACCCAAAAGACCAAATTCAAAGAGGAGATGAGATTTCATGGTTTGTGATGCATTTTTCATGGCCATGAATTTGGTTGGGCCCTACCTATAGGGGGAGAGTTGAATTTTGCCATTCATTGTTTCAGTCAGGCCCACAATCCTCTTGCCTATACGTTACTAATGAAAACTCTAACTAAAGTGTGTGAAGTGTTTATTTGTAACATACATAATTACAAAAAGCAGAAAAGCAAATGTAATTCTCCTGTTTCATTTGCTAACATTTATTTATTTATTTAAATAAGGACTCGAGGCACAATAGTGCAGTTGAAGAAGATTCTGAAGGAGATAATGATTCTGAAGAATTTTATTATGGGGGACAGGTAAGGGAGAGCATTTTCCCAATAATTTTAAAGTTGCAAACAATGTCATTTGAAGGCTTCTGAGATTATTTATTTTGTGTTTTATATTGATCTTCAAATTTGTGCAGTTGTAAGGACAAGAAAACTAATTGTAACTTGGATGTTTTTTAAAATGGGATCTATTTTTTAGCTTCCAGGAAATAACTGTTCCCTCTATAAAGCATATATCCTATTGACATCAATGGAGCAAAATGGGGTTGCAAACTCTTATGCGTTGAGGTTGTCATCTGGTAAAAATAATAGCACTGCATTTTAACAGTAAAAGCGGAAGCTACAAAACTCTTGTGATCTATATTACACTAAATTTTATCCTTCCTGAGCTCTGTAGTCTAATTCACCTAGAGAGAAGCTGATTTAAAAAAAATTATATCTCTGTATATTTCCCTCTTGTTCCCTCAGCAGAATTATTTATTATCATATCCTAGTCCCTACTGGAAATTAAAATGTTCCCTTTGTACTTGTTTCTTTTGAGAGGTCAATGGAGTGTTTAACTAGGGCACTCTCTTTACTCTTGATGTTCAGAAATCATCAACTAAGGGACCAATAAATGCAAACAGTGTTCATTCATGGGGGTGGTTTTTGTTATATAGGCACTCACCAGGAATCAGACTGAGAACACCATTCCATAAGCTACCAATTAGCTGTTAAATAGTAACAGGTTTTGGTCAATATTTGCCTGGATTGTGTTTGAACTGGTAACATTACATTCTATTTATGTAGCACCCTGGCTCCATGGAAAGAGAGAGGGGAATAAAATACAGTAATCACCAAAAGCAAAAAAAAATCAACAGCTGTGATTGTCCTGAATGAGTACAAAATATTGGGTAAGCAAAAAGAGGAAGTGAGAAGACGAGAGATCATTAGAAGTGCATTAATGAGAGGAAAAGAAACAGGTTATGAGATGGAGTATAAATTGAGAGAGTGAGGCATGGTCTACACTACTGCAGTAAATAGATATAAGTTACGTTACTTCGGGTACGTGAATAACGTAACTAAAGTCGCCGTGGGTAGATCCATTGACTGTAGTGTCTACACTGTGCTGTGTCGACAGGAGACACTCTCCCGCCAACTTACCTTACACTTCTCGGGGAGGTGGAGTACAGAAATCAATGGGAGAGCACTCTCCCATCAATTTGGCATGTCTTCACCAGACTCACGAAATCAATGCCACCACATCGATTGCAGCAGCACCCATTTAGCTCCATAATGAAGACATGGCCACAGAAAGAGAAAGTGAGTTCTAAAGAGTTTTGTGTAGAAAAGAAAAGCATGAAGAATTAAGGCAATAGAAGAAGTGTGAGATGAATGAAGGGAGCAAATAGGAAGACAAGTAATAGACAAGCCCCATAAGGAAGTGTTATGTTAATTTAGATAGAATAAATGGACCAAAGGTGTTAACATAACCAGTCACTGACTGTCATTAAACAGTGTTAAACAAGGTCTGGCATTTGGCATAGAGAGACCTCAGCCTGCTTAGTACGATGGCAAAGACACCATTAAAAAGCCTTTTAACCTTTTATTAAAGATATAGAGAAGAAGAGAAAACAGTTAAAGCATTTTAAATGTAAAGTACTAAGTAAAGCTTTCATTCTGATGACATTTCTTGTTCCCTTTCCCTTTATCTGGAAAGAGTTTTAAAAGGGAAAAAATAAAAGCCTTGTTTGATTGTCTCTTAGATGGTATCAGAGAAGGTAATGCCTTCCTTTTGGATAAAAGAGAAGAAGTTAGTTGAGATGAGCTGGAGTGGCTGCTGCTCTTGTTAAAATCCTGTCCTATTTCATCCAAAGTGGTGTTATGGATTCTGCTGGAGTTGGTAGAGGTGGCAATGTTATCTGTGTCCCTCTCTTTGGCCATCAGGATTAAGACAAAGAAGATCTTTGGTAGGGGTGATGGAGATGGTAGGGGTGGCAGCCAATGGTGACACTCATGCCAGTAGCCTCCATCTGTCTTCTGTATTCTTCTCCTTAAGGCTTTATCTTTAAGAACCCAAAAAAGACAGTGATTAGTGGAATAGCACATCCCCTCATTATTTTGTCTATTGAGTATGCCTAATATCTGATACACCAATTTTGGTTCAATAATTTCTGGTTCTACATCTTTTTTTCAACACAGTCATTGAATTATACAAACATGGCCCTTTTTTGTTTGGACTAATTTAATGTCTGCCTGATGCTTTCTTTCTAGATACTCAAACTGTTTAGAAAGTGATAAATGCCAATTTAACCACATGAGAAATACAACTGGAGAAGAAATTGCTAGTCAAAGATAATCTTGCCATTTTTAACTGGTGACAACTGAAACAATGAGAGACTTGATTGTGAGAAAAAGGGAAAGTAGAAAAGAGGAAAGGGTTTGGGAGTGGTGGTAAAGAAAAGACATAGGCTATGTCTACTCTACAGTCTATGTTGGCATAACTTATGTCTCTCAGGGGTGTGAATAAGCCACCCCCGAGCGATATAAGTTACACCAACATAAGCGCTTGTGTGCACAGAGCTTTTCCCACCAACATAGCTTCTTCTGTTCTGGAGGTGGTTTTATTATGCCTAAAGGAGAGCTCTCTCCTGCTGGCATGAAGCCTCTTCACTAGATCATCAGTACAGCTGCGCCACTGCAGCTCTGTACTACGTGTAGACATGCCCATAGTGTCTCAGTCCATAGCGGAAAGGTTTGCATCACCTGTATAAAATTTCCCCAAAAGATAAATTGGGTAAACAGTTTAACAGTAGCTAAATGACTTAGGCACCTAAGTCCTATTAATTTTCAATGGGAATGAAGGCTTGTCTACATTAAGAATTCGATCATGCCAAGGTGGGGTGTGAATCTACCCTGTGTTAGCTTGCTGCAGACTAATTGTCTGTGTGAACACTGCTGATGCACAGTTTGTTAATGTGCTTTGATGCACTCCTCTTTGAAATGGGATTTAGGAGTTATCTTCCTAAATCATTTGAACTCTTTTTAAGAGTTCTTACCCATTGTTGTTATGTTGGGACAAAAAAAATCTGTATCATGTCTGAGATTAAATGTGGAGACAAGCCTTTCAGATATGGCAAACTTATCAGACCTTTTACTTTTGGGACCTTTAACTCTTATACTTGCTCTCTGTGAGAGTCTTTATGAGCTCTTCCTTTGAATCTCTACCCTCTGTACATTTGCAGAAGATAACAGCAGATCAGCTCTTGTTGGAACAATAACACCATTGCTTTTAGAGTAACAGCCGTGTTAGTCTGTATTTGCAAAAAGAAAAGGAGTACTTGTGGCACCTTAGAGACTAACCAATTTATTTGAGCATAAGCTTTCGTGAGCTACAGCTCCCTGAAGTGAGCTGTAGCTCACGAAAGCTTATGCTCAAATAAATTGGTTAGTCTCTAAGGTGCCACAAGTACTCCTTTTCTTTTTACCATTGCTTTTGGTTCTTATTCATGCTGCTCTTACGGTGTAAACTTGCAGATGCAGTTGTAAAAAACCTCTGCCTTTAATCAAAGTTGCCACTCACTTCTGCACGTTCATAAATGTGGGTAGGGTTGTATCACAGGGATGGGCAATACCTTATATGATCCTAATATGGTGTTCCTCCTTGCCAATAGGGGAACACAGAATTGCTGCCCTTTCCAGCCCTTAGCCATCCATTGCCAGAAATTGTTTGGGGAAGCATTATATTGGGGAGCCAGGCAACCCACATATTGTTCTGGACAGATTTTTGTGATGCTTGATATAATAGGGAGAAAAAAGATGGCAAGTCAAGTATGTTGTGATTCACAGGATGATCACCCTTCTCTGTTCATAAGGCAGGACTCCATAATCATCAGTACATGCTATAAAAATTCCACGACCCACCTTTGCCTCAACTGTTTTTCTGCATATCAAAGCCAGGGCCTACATCCGCAAGCAGGGAAATTGCCTGGGGCCCCACGCCACAGGGGACCCTGCGAAGTTAAGTTGCTCAGGCTTCAGCTTCAGCCCAAGGTAGCAGGGCTTGGGACCCTGAGCTTCAGACCCATGCGTTGGGACTTTGGCTTTCTACCCTTGGGCCTAGCAAGTCTAATGCTGGCCATCCTTGGTGGACCCTCTGAAACCTGCTTGTGGCCCCCTAGGGGGCCCTGGACCACTGGTTGAGAACTCTGGAGTATATATATGTGGTGTTGGAATTTTTATTTTTTAAAAAAGATAGTTTTTCCCTCATCTAACATGAAAAAATAAAGGATGAGCTTATGATTATGTCAGCAACTTGAGAGAGTGATGGGTCCTAGTTTTTTTACTTCTTGATGGGGGATGTGTAGGGATGGCAGTCCTACCTTACTCACCCTCTCCCTGACAACTGATTCTGTCTGATTCAGCAAAATGCCAGTACCCCAGCAACAGCATCCTTTTTCCCTTCCCTATATTAGACCTAGCTTCTGCATCATAGAGGATAAGAACAAGACTCTTTCCAGAGCTACGCCTTCCAGCTTTGACCAGAATAAGTCAGTGATACACTAGCTCAGATCCCTCCCTTTTCTAAATGTTCTTAGTATGTCTGGTAACCTTGTGCTGCTGCTACATTGGTGGGTTTCAGATGGGCTTCAGATTCTTTGATTAATTCCAAATGTGGTCAAATTATCATTGGCTAATTTTCACTTATAAAGGGGGATCAGATGAGTACTGTTTAATTCAGTTGAAATACACATCTCTAAATGCCAGACTTGATACAGACCACTGAATCTCAGATTTAGAATCCTACTACATATGATGTACAAATCAAGGGCCCAGTGCTGCCATCAGTTACGCCTGTGTAACAAGCGTTGTCAGTGGGAAGTCTACATGGATATTTAAGGGCAGAATTGGACTCTAGTGCTTCATTCTTTGCCTTTCTCTGTGAGACAAAGCCAAATTCTGCTCTCATTTCATTTTGTACTAGTCCAAATCTGGGGAAATTGACTTCTGTAGAGTTACTCCAGATTTAAACTAGTGTAACAGGATACAATGTGACCACACCATCGATAGGCATTCACTATAACTGTAAAAATATTTATGGATTACAGTATTTTTTCCTAAAGGACAATACCTGGTACCTTTAAAATGATATATTGTAGATCCTTATAGAGTATAGACAAATATAACTTATTTGGACCTCATACAGTCTAACCAAACTATCAGTTTTGTTCTATGATCTTAAACTTCCATTGGCTGTTTCTACCTTCCATATGCAATGGAGGTGTGCAACGATACATTTCCTACTATATTATTCATACATTTTCAAGAGGAAAATGTCATGTTATGTCATGTTTCAGAGTAGCAGCCATGTTAGTCTGTATCCAAAAAAGAAAAGGAGTACATGTGGCACCTTAGAGACGAACAAATTTATTAGAGCATAAGCTTTCGTGACCTACAGCTCACTTCATCGGATGCATACAGTGGAAAATACAGTGGGGAGATTTTATGTATACAGAGAACATGAAACAATGGGGGTTGCCATACAGACCGTAACAAGAGAGATCAGGAAAGGTGAGCTATTACCAGCAGGAGAGTTGGGGGGGGGGGGGACCTTTTTTAGTGATAATCAAGGTGGGCCATTTCCAGCAGTTGACAAGAACATCTGAGGGACAGCAGGGGAGGCGGGGGAGGAAATAAACATGGGGAAATAGTTTTACTTTGTGTAATGACACACCCACTCCCAGTCTTTATTCAAGCTTAATTTAATTGTATCCAGTTTGCAAATTAATTCCAATTCAGTAGTCTCTCAATGGAGTCTGTTTCTGAAGTTTTTTTGTTGAAGAATTGCCACTTTTAGGTCTGTAATCGAGTGACCAAAGAGATTGAAGTGTTCTCCGACTGGTTTTTGAATGTTATAATTCTTGACATCTGATTTGTGTCCATTTATTCTTTTATGTGGAGACTGTCAAGTTTGGCCAGTGTACATGGCAGAGGGGCATTGCTGGCACATGGCATATGACATTGCTGGCATATATCACATTGGTAGATTTGCAGGTGAATGAGCCTCTGCTAGTGTGACTGATGTGATTAGGCCCTATGATGGTGTCCCCTGAATATATATGTGGACACAGTTGGCAACGGGCTTTGTTGCAAGGAGAGGTTCCTGGGTTAGTGTTTTTGTTGTTTCAGAGGAACAGCCGTGTTAGTCTGTATTCGCAAAAAGAAAAGGAGTACTTGTGGCACCTTAGAGACTAACCAATTTATTTGAGCATGAGCTTTCGTGAGCTACAGCTCACTTCATCAGATGGTTGCTGGTGAGTATTTGCTTCAGGTTCGGGGGGAGGGGGGGGCTGTCTGTAAGCAAACTATTTTCCCTTGTTTATTTCCCATCCTACTGTTCTTGTAAAGTGCTGGAAATGGCCCACCTTGATTATCACTACAAAAGGTTCCCCCGCCCCCAGCTCTCCTGCTGGTAATAGCTCACCTTTTCTGATCACTCTTGTTACAGTGTGTATGGTAACACCCATTGTTTCATGTTCTCTGTGTATATAAAATCTCCCCACCATATTTTCCACTGTATGTATCCGATGAAGTGAGCTGTAGCTCACGAAAGCTTATGCTCTAATAAATTTGTTCGTCTCTAAGGTGCCACAAGAACTCCTTTTCTTTTTATCTTGGGTCATGTCACTTTTCTCTATATGGTTTATGGTGTTGTAGGCTATCAGTAATAATAACAAAGCGACGAGTTCTAAGTCACTTAAGTGCTTTTGAAAATTATATACTATATCCCTAATTAATTATTTTCGAGGTGATTGATTTCCTTGTCTCATGTGACTTTTTATCAGTTTATATTTTTGTTTTAAAAATGAAGTGGTTTTAGATTGGAGAAATATTAGCAAGTAGAGTTATACAAATCTAGGAAGAAAGGAGGACTTCAGTGAGACCAAGATTTCATACTGTATTTTTGGGTAGTTTCTATAGATCCCCATAAATTTCATTCCTATTAAATTCAGTAGGATTTTTCGATAAGATATATTTATATTTATAGATATATTTATGATCTGGAGGATGGTGTGGATTGCACTCTCAGCAAATTTGCGGATGATACTAAACTGGGAGGAGTGGTAGATACGCTGGAGGGGAGGGATAGGATACAGAAAGACCTAGACAAATTGGAGGATTGGGCCAAAAGAAATCTGATGAGGTTCAATAAGGATAAGTGCAGGGTCCTGCACTTAGGACGGAAGAACCCAATGCACAGCTACAGACTAGGGACCGAATGGCTAGGCAGCAGTTCTGCGGAAAAGGACCTAGGGGTGACAGTGGACGAGAAGCTGGATATGAGTCAGCAGTGTGCCCTTGTTGCCAAGAAGGCCAATGGCATTTTGGGATGTATAAGTAGGGGCATAGCGAGCAGATCGAGGGACGTGATCGTTCCCCTCTATTCGACATTGGTGAGGCCTCATCTGGAGTACTGTGTCCAGTTTTGGGCCCCACACTTCAAGAAGGATGTGGATAAATTAGAGAGAGTCCAGCGAAGGGCAACAAAAATGATTAGGGGACTGGAACACATGAGTTATGAGGAGAGGCTGAGGGAGCTGGGATTGTTTAGCCTGCAGAAGAGAAGAGTGAGGGGGGATTTGATAGCTGCTTTCAACTACCTGAAAGGGGGTTCCAAAGAGGATGGCTCTAGACTGTTCTCAATGGTAGCAGATGACTGAACGAGGAGTAATGGTCTCAAGTTGCAGTGGGGGAGGTTTAGATTGGATATTAGGAAAAACTTTTTCACTCAGAGGGTGGTGAAACACTGGAATGCGTTACCTAGGGAGGTGGTAGAATCTCCTTCCTTAGAGGTTTTTAAGGTCAGGCTTGACAAAGCCCTGGCTGGGATGATTTAACTGGGAATTGGTCCTGCTTTGAGCAGGGGGTTGGACTAGATGACCTTCTGGGGTCCCTTCCAACCCTGATATTCTATGATTCTATGATTCTATTATTATTATTACTACAACTACTTCTGCTACTGGTATTACTGTAGTGCTTAGGAACCTGAGTCAGGGACCAAGACCTCCTTGTGCTAAACACTCTACAAAAACAGCAAAAAAGACAGTCTGTGTCCCAAAGAGTTTACAATCTAAGCATAAAACAAGAGCAAACAGATAGTTACAGACAGAAGGGGGAGTACAAGGAAACAATGAGACAACATGGGTCAGTATGATAGAGAGTGGTCTCAGCATGCGAGTGGCCTAGCCTTTTCAAGTTTTTTGTAGGCATCATGCGAAAGGAGAGTTTGAAGGAGGACAATGAAGTGGCTCTGCCTGTATTTGAACTTGGAATGAATTTTGCCAATTTTACACAATTTTTGCAAATAAGTTCCTCCTTTCCTGTTGCACAGCCAGTTTGTTTTTCACCAGAAAAAAATGAAATTGGTCAAGTGCTAAGATGCCAAATAAACTCACCAACAGACTGACTTTTATCTTCATAGAAAAGGAAATATTGAAAGTGAAGCTTTCACTTTTTTCACAAAAATCCCATTGTCAATTTTTTCCTTTCTTTTTTTCATATGGCCTTAGCAGCAGCTTGTGTTTTGGTATAGTACCATGGTAAACATACCATCAATGGAACATGGAGGCGAACAATAGAAGAGAAAAGACCAGATGAAATTCACGAAACGACTTGAGTAACACTACCACATTGCACTTAGAATACTATGAAAATGTTGCTTCTAGTAAAAAAATAAAATAAAAACACCCCCCATATTACATTTTTCTGCAGGTTAACTACGATGGAGAACTTCACAAGCACCCACAGCTGGAAGCTGATTTGACAGCAGTGAGAGAGATCTATGGGCCTAACGCAGTATCTCTCAGGTACATAATTTTATTGGGTAAAATTCTTGTCAGTTCTGTGGCTGGAAAAAGGACATGAAATTGGTAATCAGCAGCATGAGTTTAGGGAATGGAAGCTAGTTGGCTATATTCTGGCATGCTTGACATGTTGCAGATAGGCTTTTATGCAGGATCTCCATCACAAACTATAGAAAGGGCCATAACTAAGGCGACGATTCAGTCACAGGTATTTTTAGTAAAAGTCATGGACAGGTGCCCGGCAATAAACAAAAATTCATGGCCCATAACCTATCGATGACTTATACTATAAATACCCCTGACTAAATCTTGAGGGGGCACCCTAGGAGGATGCTTACGGGGGTGCCCTGGGAGCCCGCTGCTGAGGGGGGCCCGCGGCACCAGCTGCCGGGGGACGCTAAACAGTGGCTGCTCCAGCCACTCTGGGACCGCTGCCAGAGGCCGCCCCCGGGACCACTGCTCAGGCAGTCCCCAGGGCCAGCCACATTGGTTGCTGCTCGGGCAGTTCCCGGGGCCAACTGCCCGGGACCACCTGAGCAGTGGCTAGGGCAGCTGGCTCCAGGGCCGCTCCAGCAGCAGGAGCTAGCTGCTTGGGCAGCCCTGGGGTCAACCACATTGATAGCTGCAGAAGTCTTGGAGGTTGCGGAAAGTCACGGAATCTGTCAGTTCTGCGACCTCCGTGACAAAAACAAAGCCCTAGTCATAACCTACAGATTTCTAGGGGGATAATTTATATCAACTAAAGGAAAGTGAATGAACATTATGATGTAGCAGTGATGATTCTGAGCTCTGCTTTGTAGTGTTGTTGAACTTACTAATACAGCTGCCTATGCTCAGAACAATTTCTTAAGGCACCATCTTGTAAACATTAAAGTCAATGAGAGTGTTGCTTTTAACTTTAATGGGGACAGGATTGGGCTGTTATATTTTGATTAAAATTACTGTTAAGCATAATATAACTCAACATATTTGTTAAATTATCTTTGCTCTGTCATGTAGTCCATAATGTTTTCATGAGGTATTATTTTAATAATAATGATAAATACATTATGACCAGTTGGCAAGATTTAACACATCTGGTTGCAAAGTGATGGAGAAAATATCACCTTGATAATATGATATGAGACAAGAAATAAAAAACTACACGGGACCTAATGATCATCTTGCATATTTTGCATATAACAATTTCCATGAACCTATATAATATGTTAACTATTTTATTCTAAGAAAAGAGATATTGTTTAAAACTAAGTTGTGTGGTGCTGCTGAATAACGTGCCCATTTAATTTATCAAGTGTACATTTTAATGACATATATTTAATTCCTTGGATGATATTCCTAAAAGAAAAAAGTCTTCATTATCTGCCGTTTGAAGTTAAGTGGAAATTCAGTTGATTTAAAGGACATTGGAAATTTAAATCCAAGCAGTTGTACATGACTTTAGAAATGAATGAGATAATCATTTAGTTGTCAGACTGTTAACTGCTACACTGTGTGAAACTCTGTATACCTTATATAATATGTTCCCTCAGGCACTTAACATTACAACAATGAATATAACCTTTTAAAAATGTTAATGCATTTAATTTATTGAATAATCTGCTTCATTGTGGGCTCTTAGGGCTCAATTCATTAGAATTTGGTATCTGTGACTGCTTCTGGCATGTGGAAAACTTTTGTGCCTCCTATGTTCTTCAGCAGTTGAGAATACCCATATATCTTTGGCAACCACAAAATGCAACGTTAGGCATTCAGTTGCATCCTCTACTCTAATCCTAATTCCCTTACTGCACCAAATCCAGCTGACAGTGACATTGGGGGCACCCACTGAATGAGACTATATCTAAGGGCATGTCTACATAGCTGCTTGGAGAGCACTTTCCAGTGTTGGTAGATAGACATACACTAGCTCTGCTCCAACTAGCATGCTAAAAATAGCAGAGTGACTGTGGCAGCACTAGTCACCCAAATACAATCCTGACCCTCTAGGTACATAAATGGGAGGCTAGCCTGAGTCACTGCCCATGCTGCTATGGCCACACTGCTATTTTTCGCATGGTAGCTCAAGTAGAGTTTACGTGTGTCTGTCTGCCCATTCTGGGAAGCACTCACCCAGCTGCTGTGTACTTATCCCCTGTGAGGGTTGCCTCTTCCCCAGCTGTCTAATTATCGATCAACCAGAGAACTTTAAAGGTAAAAAGAGGAGTTTCTGCAGACACTAGGCATGCATGGTATATAGCTCCTCATCACGGAGCTCTGGATGCTAGAGGTGGGCAAACCCTTCACACGTTGTTTATTTGCCACATGAACCAAACCCCTCAGAATCCGTTCATAGTGATTATTGAGGGATCAGCCTCTTGAAGGTTTGTTTGAAAGATCTCAAGAGCTGCACTACTACATCAGGACTATGGGATGACATCTGCTCCTGCCTCGCTGTAGGCTGTGGTAGAAGTATTTCCTAGCTCCTGCAGCTTTATTAGGGGGGATAGCCCTAAAGTCCCTTATGAATGGGGGGTGGGCTTTAGAAAGCATGAAAATCCCTTGGTTGTACCCTTTTTATCTTCTCTTATTTCACTCAGCTTTTGTGTGTTTTGTCGTTTTGCCTACATTTTTATTTAATGGTGGGATTTTGCTCGAAGGCCCAGTCCTTCAACACTCACTCACTTGAGTAATATTAGCACTTGAATAGTCTCATTCAGTTTCATGGTCCTGCTTGCATAAATAAGCATTGCTCATAGGCTTTCAGGATCTGGATTTCGGTTCTTCAAGCAATTTAATAAAAAATGTGAGACCTTTTGCACTTGTTGCATTTTAATACATGTTAGTGAGCTTAGCTACTTAGTACACACAGTATTGCAACATCTTAAATTTAGACCCTTTTCCAGCAGTGAGTTCCATGAAGCCAATACAGCTCCAGCTTCATAAAGCTCTGCCTTCACTAAGTTCATTGAAGGATCAGGTCTTGTGTCTATGTAGGCCTGGACTAAGCTGCTGAGCAATTGCCCTGTGGGCTGGTTCCTTCCATTGTCTGCAAGGCCAGTCTGCTGCTGTAGTTTGAAGTATATTGACAAAATATTTTCAAATGTTAAAGTTAATTTTTTGGTTTAATTCTTGCATGATTGTCAATTTATGCAGTCTCAGGCCACTGTTAAATTTAATAGATTGGCAGGGAGATCTTTCTTACCACCTCTACCTCAGGCTATGGAAGCAGTGGAAAAGGGGTGAAAAGAAAGCTATCCCATTTATTTGTGACAGCAAGCACTGGTCAATTATGGTTTGAAGAGGGACCATTTAATGAAAAAACACAGCTGATTCTTCTCTAAAATACTATCCACTTAAGTAATTTAGGTGGAAGAGGAACATAACACAAATTTTATGTCTAATGTACATGAAAGGTAGTTGTTCTAGCCTATATTTTTCAACAGTTTTTTGATATGCTGAGGGAAGGTCACTGAAAGGAGACAAAAAATCAGGGGGGAATACAAAAGAGGAACCAGCACAAGCAAACCCATCACACATTAAATGTGAAAGTTCAAGCATTTTAAAATACTTACTTATGTGCACGAGTTAAAACTGCGCCTTGGGGAGTCCAGCACTAACTGCATGTGGGAGATAACACAAACTAACACTGACCTTGATGACATTACAGGGTAGTCTTCAAGGTTCCGTTATTCTTTAGCGGTTTCTCCAAAATACTAGACAGACATTCAGTGGGTTTTGGGGGGAAGGGAGGTTGGGGAGGAGGGTGTTTCATCACATCAACTACAGCTGTCACCTTGGTCTTAGCTTTTTTCATTTTTCTGAAACAGTTTGTAGACACTCTTTTTAGTAGCCCTTAGGGTTTCCCAGAGAAGGAACAGGAGTATGATTTCTCTCCTCCCCCCAAAAGGCCCCCAAACCTCTGGCTTTCTTTTTGCATCCCTCTTCAGCACATTAGTACCACAGAGGAACTATTTGGCTTTAGAGTGAGGATTTTCAGAGGTGTCTAAATGCAGAGGTCAATGAGAAGCCCTTAGGTACATTTGTAAGACTTGTAATGTCTTTTTGTATCTTTAGAGATTTAGTTCTTCCTTATTTTAGCGTTTCGCATACAAAAATTCAGGCTGTAAACCATAACCCTCTCTGAAATGAAATGAAAGAAATGCCCATCTATTCAGTCTACATTTTTATTTAATGCCCATCTATTCAGTCTACTCTTCCTTGAAACTTGTCTCTAGGCTGCCAAGGATAATGTCTGAAATTTGACAAACAGACAAACTTCAGATATATGGGAATTCATTCAGTATTGTTCAGTTGATGAAAGATCCCATCCCCTGAGTTGTAACAGATCATAAACAAATAAAGTCAAAATGAAATTAGGAAAATATTACAGAAATCATCTGTGTAACCTTCCTCTCTGAACCCTCTCCATAGACCACTGGAAGTTAAGGCAAGATCCTGCCCTTACTCAAGTCAAAGGGAGTTTGCTACTGACATGAATGGGAGCAGAATTGACCCATACTGTTGTCCTGGGTCTTGGTCTGTCTGGCCCACATGTGAAGTAAATATGGCACATTGGAGCAATAGTGGAGGCAGAACATTTTGGCATCAGTATGAAAGTATTAGTCTGCTTACACAGCTCGTGTTCAAGCAGTTTTTCTACCCTCTATCAAGAAACCTACCATTATACATTTCATTAGTATTATGCACTTTGCTACCGTTGTACACTTTACTGCTCTCAGAAAAGTGTGCTCAACTTGCACAAACTTTAGAAACTTTAAAAACTGCATCAGAGGGCATCCAGTACTTTTTCAGTGACAGTTCCATGTCAATATAGCTGCTGCTTTGTTGTTGAACACTAGGTAAAGGATTCATTTGGCACTGTTACCTTATTCCACCATCCCCCTCCACCTCCAGCCCAATAAATAAATAAATAAATTAAAGAAAGAAATAAAAGGCTGAGCCAATGTCTGAAATCCACTTTTATGATTATAGTCAAAAGACTTTGCCCATCATGCTAGCACACAGAATACAGAAAAGATACAGGCAAGTAGATCTGAATAATCAGAAAGGAGCCAATTGGTTTTCTTTTTGTCTCCTTGTACTAAAGGAGTCAGCTTTTAACATGATGCGCATTATGCATCAGAACTATGATTTGTGGTGCAAATTCTTGGATTTTTTTTCTTTTTAAATTTTTTTCCCTAATGAAATCAATACCATTTAAAGGGACTATAATTTGTTCTGGGTTGGCCATACAGATGCACCTTACTATTGTGGCACCCAATGGAAAATACAACTTTAAAAAAAATCCTTTTGTAAAGTAAATTTAGTGTTACACTGATGTTACTGGAAAATGAAGTCCCTTTTATCTTCAAAGTAATCCAGAACAAACAACACCTGCTTAGACTTCCCCATGCTGCCTGACCAATGTGCCCCAGTTTGGTTCTGCGGGGACCAACTTTGTACAATGCAGTACAGCTCCCAGTGAGTTTTATAGAATTCAATAATTCAAGATGGTGTGCAGTATATATGGTACAGCTGCAAAAAACTGAGGTATAGATACATGAGGCCAGATGTGCTCTTGTAGGTTCAGGGAGGCACAAATAGCACCTCCCTGCATCAGCCTGACCTGTACTGTTATAGGTGGATTCACCCCAGGGAGGCCAAGTGGTTATAATATTGAAGGTTTCCTTTGGCAAGGGGAGCTTTAACCTCCATTAATGTATCCAAAGAAGCTCTGTCAGTGGCAGCTGTTAAAGGGAGGCAGTTAATTAACCTCTTCTCCCAGCTGTCCAGCCAGCATTGCACACTTTCTGAGATGGGCTAGACCCCTGTAAGCCTCTCAGGACTGGGGAGGTTGTAGGTGCTTTATGCAACTCATAGCAGACTTTCCATTACTAGGAGCCTTATACAAAGATCTGTGCCTGTTTCCATAGGTGAATCGTATCTATTGTTTGGGGAACAAACCCAAGCATTTAAGCGTGAATGATGGTTCAGTTTCTGTTCCTGTTCAGTCTTTACCAGTTATGATGCTGTTTGTAGCAGAGTGGATACCTTGTTCACTGAGAACTGGAATGGATTCAAACACTTCATTACACAAAGGCTGTCATTTCATTGCGGCCATGAGTTGTTAATGGCTTTTGGTCACTAAAAACCAAATGTGAACCAGTGACCTAGAGGTAAATAACTGTCATTTACCCAGTGATGTCCATTACAGACTATCCCATTATAATTCCCTTGAGCTATGCAGTTCCTCAGGTGTGATAATCTGTGTTAGTGAGGGCTTGGAGTATTATTTGCAGAGGCTGTTAGTTGATCCCTTTCAATACAGCAAAAAGTCACCCATTATGGAAAAGTTCGCCTAACTTGAACTTTAATATCCATTACTGATTTTATTCTTAATACGATCTCTCCTCTCATAGATGCTCTTGGGCTGAACAGTAGCTGGAAAGTAATATAAGTCTTTACTTTCAGGGAATATGGAGCCATTGATGATGTAGACATTGATCTGCATATTGATGTTAGCTTTCTTGATGTAAGTAATCTAATCATATAATTATATAATGAACATTAGTACCCATTTAATTCTGTCCTATATGAGATTCTGTCAGAGATTTCCCTTCTTTGGATTCTTGATCTTTACAAGCTCCTGTCACATTATTGATTACTACTCAATTCTCAGTGGAAACATTTTGCTGTCAATCTGCAAACTCATGACTAAGATATTTTTAGCTATTTATTTGCTACTTTCATATAGAATTGCCTTGCGAATAAACAAGGAAGACAATCTACATGATCACAATGGTTCCTTCTGGTTTTGGAACATATGAATTTGTGAATTGAGGCAAAGGTACTGCCACAGGGCCTAAGATATGTGGAACCACATCATATGCTCCCAGAGGGGAGACAACCTAGGATGAGTTTCACTTTGCATAGTTTGCCACCAGTGCTCCCTTCTAGGGAAAGGTTTGAGTGGCAAAGGACATAGATAACAGTGCTGCCCAGTCTCCCCTTCTCCCTGGAAACATAGTTCTTCTTCGAATGCTGTTCCTATGGGTGCTCCACTTCAGGTGTCAGTGCGTCCTGGTGCCGTCGATCAGAGATTTATGGTAGCAGTGTCCATGCGGGTCATGCATGCCCAGTAGGTGTCTTGCAGTGCCACTGGTGTCGCATCCAACGCGCATACAGCCCGAACCCTCCAGTTCCTTCTCAACCATCCTCGGCTGAAGACACAACTCTGGGGCAGTGTTCACTCTTCCCATACCTTTAGAAATAATAGTTAGGCAGTTAGAAAGTTGTACTTAGTGTTAGTGTTAGTTTTATTACAAAATTTTTTTTTACTTCTCCCGGTTTTACCCTCCCCATAGTTTCCCGCAGCGGGGTCAGTTAACTGTTCAAGATGCTGGCTCCCCAGGTTTTCAACAATGCGGTTCCTGCCTTGTGTGTTCAATGTCTCAGTGAGGCGCATATCCCACAAAAATGCACCCACTGTAGCAACCTAAAGGCGAGAGCCCGGCGCAACTGGGATCTCCGCCTCAAAATGGAGAAATCTCTCCAACCAGAGATGGACCACCGGCCTCCTCTCCGGGCACCCCCCCTTTAGGGACAGGAGACACGCCTTCCTCTAACAGACCGAGGAAGAAGGGCACAGATGTCTCAGCAGAAAGCACTGCAGAAACATAGACAGACTTCTGCCAGGTCGCTACCTGCAATGTTGACACCTGCTCAGGTGAGCGCCTGTGACACTCTGAGCACCTCAGGCATTGCTGAGTCCCAAATGAAGGAGACTAAGTCGACGCACAGATGGAGATATGCCTTCTCCGAGGCCACAAACTTGCCTGTAAGGGACTTGATACTGAGCGTCTCCTCAGGCACCATGCCCCCGGCACTGATATTGCAGTCTGCACCAGTAGAGAAAGCCAAGTCAGCACCGACCACCCCGACTAAACCGCCATCACATCTGATAGCACCAGCGTCGGCACCAATGGTACCGACATCAGAAATGCCACTTAATCTGCTGCAACAGAGAGACTTGGCTACCTTGTTGGCACCGCAGTCCCCATGCTTGGTACCGAGGCTCTCCGGAATGTTTCAGCGGGAATCCCTACACTTCTCAGACTGCTGTACATTTGTCCAGTGAAGACGATCATGATGATGTGCCAGAACCATGCATCTTCTCACCGCACCACTCATCACTAAAAAATTGAAGACCACCCTGGACCTATATGAGGTCCAAACATCCTTATAATCAGATGAGTTAACCTTCGTACAGACCACTGTGGATGTACCCACCAATGGCCTTCCCAATGCATTTGGCACACTGGGAACCCTGGGCAGCTTACAGGGGCTGTCACTCTAGACCACCCACAGCTCACAGAGGAGAGATGAGATGCACCCCTCGTCCCCCACCCCACAGCCAATGGAGGCTCAGGACATCAGGGAGGACACTGAGATGGGCGCAGATCAGGAAGCGAATTCTCCTGCACACAACTCTTCCTCCTCACCGGACAAAGCAATTATGCCTCCACAGCCTACCTCGGCGGATGACTTCAAACAGTTCCAGGAGCTGTTTAAGCAAGTCGCCCAGAGCCATGACATCCCGTTGGAGGAAGTTCAGACGAACCAGCACAAACTGGTACAAATTCTGCAACCTTCCTCTACTTGCAGGATTGCTCTACCCATTAATGATGCAATTCTGAAACCGGCAGAGACAGTCTGACAGACACCAGCCTCAATAACGCCGACATGCAAAAGGGCAGATAGGAAGTATTATGTCCCCACCAAACGGGTAGACTTCCTCTTCTCCCACCCGCCTCCCAGCTCCTTGGTGGTCGATGCCGCTAATCAACACAGCAAACAACAGTTTAGATCAACCCCTCAAGATAAGGAACACCAGAAGTGCTCAACCTCTTTGGACAAAAAGTTTACTCCTCAGTGACCTTACAGTTGAGAGTCACCAATTATTCTGCTCTGTTAGCAAAATATGATTATGATAACTATAGGATATTGAGCTCTTTCACTGAGGAGCTTCTAGATGAGAAGCAAGCACAATTCAAGCACTATGCAAACCGTGAATAATGATCTTCCCCTACCTGGACAATTTCCTTTTCAAAGGTCCAACTCAACAAAAAGCACCGGACGCTGTCCAGAGGACGATCACACATCTGTTCAGGGATCTAGGGCTACAGATAAGTAAACGAAAATCCACTCTAGTCCTTCTCCAGCAACTGGACTTCATTAGGGCACATCTCAGTGCTGTAGAAGCCAAGACATTCCTGCCCCTGAACAGATCCACAACTCCGACAAACCTTATCACAGAGGTAAGAGTCAAACACCAAACACCAGCTCGTACTGTCCTACAGCTGCTAGGACACAAGGCAGCCTCAACATTCATGGTACAACATACAAGACTACATATGTGCTGCCTTCAGGGCTGGTTGAGCTCGGTTTACATACCCAGGAAGCACAGCCTGCACAAACGACTTACAGTACCACCCTGTGTCCTGGACTCTCTACACTGGTGGACAAGACCAGAAAATGTATGTGTGGGCATCCCATTCCAACAGGAACCCCCATCAGTAGTAATCACGACAGACATTTCGCTGATAGTCCGGGGGGCCCACATGCATCAGCATATGGTTCAAGAAAAACTGTCTCTTGCGGAGACTCAGCTACACATCAGTCTATTAGAGCTATGTGCAGTCCGCAATGTCGGCAGACACTTCCTACCTCACATAAAGAACAAATCAATTTGTATAATGACCAACAACATTGCCTGCATGTTTTACATCAGTCTGCAAGGAGACACTCAATCTCACTCACTGTGCACCGAAACCATGAAAGTGTGGAACTGGTGCATACACCACAACATAAACATTTCAGCCTCCTACCTTCTCGGCTGTCAAAACACAATGGCGAACACGCTAAGTAGGTATTTATCTCAAGACCACAAATGGGAATTGAATGAGGGAGTCCTGCTATCCATATTCTGCTGGTGGGGCACTCCACTCATTGACCTGCTCACATCCCCGACAAATCACAAATTCATAATTTTCTGCTCGAGAGCGGGAATGGAACCACGATCACTGGGGGACACCTTCCTCGTCACATGAGATGCACAATTCATGTAAGCATTCCCACCAGTTCCCATGATATCACACATGATACGCAAGATATGCCTAGACAAGGCCAGGGTCATCCTCATAGTTCCAACATAGCCCAGGCAAGCCTGGTACCCTTACCAGATGCATATGGCGATATGCGCCCCTCGAGCTCTCCCTCCCCATCCAGACCTGCTGTCTCAGAACAACTGTCACGCTCTTCACCCCAATCTGCAGAAACTCCACCTTCAAGCATGGCTTCTGCATGGTTCCACTATGGCGAACTTGCCTGCTCGGAACAAGTCAAACACGTATTACTAAACAGCAGGAAAGTGACCACATGTAATACTTACCTTCAAAAATGGAAGAAATTATCCTCCTGGTGTCAAGAAAAACACGTGACAGCCTCCACAACACCGCTACCATTAGTGCTGGAATACCTACAGGAGCTGAAATGCTCGGATTTAGCAGTGAGCTCGATCAAAGTCCACCTCGTGACCAGAACAGCATTCCATCATGAGATTGATGGGACATCGATCTTTGTGCACCCCATTACTAAACACTTCCTCGTGGGTCTCCAGAACATTTACCCAGAGGTTTGTCAACCTATTCCAGCCTGGGACCTCAATGTGGTATTGAAATGCCTCACCAGAATGCCATTTGAATCCCTAGCCACCTGCTCCCTACTACATTTATCCATGAAAGTGGCCTTTTTGGTCACTATTACTTCCACCAGATGGGTCAATGGGATAGGGGCTCTCATGGCCGATCCTCCCTACATAATATTCTTCAAAGACAAGGTCACTCTGTGCCTGCATCTAACATTTCTACCGAAGGTAACATCATCCTTTCATATGAACCTACCAGTCCATCTTCCTACATTCGATCCTAAGGCTCACAAGACTCCAACAGAGTCCATCTTGCATACATTGGACTTCAGGCAGGTGTTAGCATTTTACCTGGAAAGGACCAAACCTTTCCGGAAATCTAGACTTTTTGTTCCTACTACTGAGTGTTCAAAAGGCTGCACGATATCCACTCAGAGATTGTCTAAATGGATCTCCACATGCATTCAACATTGCTATCATATTCAAAACTTGGACCCTCCTACACACATCACAGTGCATTCCACATGATTCTTTATAGCATTCCTAAACAATGCTCTGATATTAGAGATTTGCAGGGCGGCCACTTGGGCCTCTGTCCACACATTTACTGAGCACTATGCTATCACTCAAGACTCTAGGGCTGACGCCATAGTTGGCTCTAACCAACTGTGGCTCTAACCACAGTTACCTCTGTGACTCAAATGAACCCGAAGTCCCTCCTGCCTTCTGAGGGGCACTTCTCTACAGTCACCTGAAGTGGAGCACCCACAGGGGCAGCACTCGAAGAAGAAGAGAAGATTACTCACCTTGTGCAGTAACTGAGGTTTTTCAAGATATGTGTCCCTGTGGGTGCTCCACTACCCACCCTCCTCCCCTCTACTTCGGAGTTCACCATTTGGACTCTGCTGTAGAGAAGGAACTGAAGGGCTCAGGTGGTGCACGTGCTAGACATGGCACCAGCAACACCGCAGAATGCCTGTTGTGCATGCTTGACCCGCGTGGATACTTCTACCATATATCTCCCATTGATTGTTCTGGGACACACCAACACCTGAAGTGGTGTACCCTCCCAGACACACATCTCGAAGAACCGCAGTTACTGCACAAGTTGAGTAACCTTCTCTTTCTCGTGCCATTATTTTCTCATTTTGCCATCACATCTGTGCAGTAACCTCCCTTTACAAGGGTGGAAGTTAATGATTCTAGGAACAGCATCTGTACTGATATAATTTCCCCAGGTAGATGTGGTACACAGGATGGTTCTGTCTGCCCCTGAAACCTCATGAATACCTGACTCTCCTGTGATGGGATATCTTTAGTCTCAAGGGAAGGGTCAATATGCCATCTGGTTTCTTCTAGCCCTCTACTGTGGGACCAGTTGTATTTCCTACCCTGTTCACTCCTTTTGCTCTCCCCTTGAGCCAGTATCTCCTAGTGGATGGAGCATAGCCGAGGAGTGGGCAAACAGATGAAAATAATAGCTTAGATGACTACATTCCATTGAATATTTCACCAGCATAAGGGTTGACTGACAAAACATAAACAGTTCCTGAGGATGGCTAATGATTTTTGTTGTTTTTCTTTTTCTCTGGAATCAGGAAGAGATTGCTGTGGCTTGGGATGTAATCCGCACAGAACCTATAATAGTGCGATTGCACTGTTCACTTACACAGTACTTAAATGGTCCAGGTTAGTCACATTTGCATTTTTCCTGTGCCATGTACGATGTTGTAGTTGTGAGCCATGTAGAGAGTAGCAGATATACATGTTCATTGCTAAAGCCCCAATTCTGAAAATATATCTGCACATGTTTAACTTCACTATCATGAGTGGTCCCATTGACTTCAAGTTAAGCCCCTGCGTAAGCGTTTGCACAATCAATAGTAAGGGTATGTCTACACTGCCCTGCAGTTTGGACTAAAAGGGTGTTGACAGCAGTACACACCAAAGTGCTGCGCTATAACTCCCCTATGTGGATACTGCGAATGTGAATGTAAAAAGTCTTGGGTTTGCACCTCTTCAAAGAGGACTACATTAGTGCAGACTCGGACCTGCATATTTGTGCCCATAGCATCCACACGAAGGAGTTACAGTACAACACTTTTATGTGAACTGCTATTCACACCCACTTAGGTTTCCAATCCTGCCTCTCAGTTCAGATCTATGTGAGAGAATTCTGCCACTGAACGATGAAGATATTTTTTCAGTCATGATTTGTCTGGGAAAAATACCCTCGTAATCCATTTCTTAGGGAGTCCATTGTCTGCAGCTGCTCTTTGCAAGCTGTGTTCTGTTCATTATATCAGTATCTTATTTGTGTTTGGCTTAGTGTCTTGTTTCACTACATCTTACTATTTTAATATATTTTTTTATAAACGTTCAGGTGTTTATTTATTGCAAATAGCTATTGTAACTTTATGTTAACATTTATTATTGTTAGCCAACTCCAATATGAAATCAAAATTCTAATACACTCAGCAACAGAGAGTAAACTTTGCAAATCCTTATCCAGCTGGATATGTTCTAGCAAGACCATAAGCGACAATAAAACTTCTGCACTTTTGGCAAGGCTAAAACAGGACTTATAGACCCCATCCTGCAGCTAACTTTGTGCAGAAGTTCCCTTGAGCCTCATGCAGTCAATTGCAGGATCAAGGCAAGAGACAGGTGCTTTGCCGTTATTGATCTTATGAGTCTGGTGCAGTTGCTGTTTCTGCCAGTGATTTTCAGTAAAAAAGAACAATGAGATCAATCTCACATATTAATATATGAGGGAACTCTCTCTCTCTCTTCAACCTTTCCCCATGAAACACTGTTCTGAGTAATAACTTGTTATTACCTTATGATATGTATATCTTTCCTTTTGTGTCTGCCATTCACTGATGGAAGAAACAGATGTACCATATGCTCAAAGAGAGGCAAAATATGTCTGGCTGCTGTTTCACATGTGTTATACAGAATACAAGTGTTTTGAAACTTCTGTTCTTATTTAGTACCTAGCCAGATTATTACCAATGTGTTCTTTTCCATTTTTTATGAGTAGCATGGAATTTTTTATATTGATAAGATACCTTTAGGTTCCTGTTTAGGGACTAGATGGAAAAAATGAATATATGTATATGTGCAAGGTAGCCCAACACATGCCATTAAAAGATCCTGTTTTCACTTGCATATAATTTGCCAACTTTAACTGTTTAAGGTGAATATATATATATATATATTAAAATGCAAAACAAAACCCATTCAGTAGAGTATAGTTTATGGACAGAAATAGATATTTGTCAAGAATTTATTTATCTGTACTATGATCCGTACTAGAAACAATATTAGGAATGGAAGCAATGGCTTTTCCTTACTAAATGATATCACTGGTCTATCAGGCATAGGTGCTGGAATTAGGGGTGCTGGGGGTGCTGCTGCACAGCACCCTCACTATACAAATTTTTCCAGCTCCACTGCCATCAGGTCTGGTATCCTGCTTCTGGCAGTGTCCATTACCTGATGTTTAAAAGGAAGTGAAATGCACCATGGCAATTCTGAAATGCAGCACATCCCATGCTAATTGTGTGGAAAGGGGCTCCTAAACCCTTCAGGCAATCATCTTATGCTCTGAAATATGAGATTTAGTTACACTTTAGAATTTATAAATCTAAATACATTGTTACTGCTAATCACATTATCCATCTCTTTTGAAAATCCAACCACAGTTTGTCTCAGAAAGATTAAACAGCATTTAAATAATAGCACTGCACAAAAGGATAAAATAATCAACTGATGTTTCTTTGAAAGAAAGGATATTTGAGGGAGACGGAAGATATGTTTTGAATTATTTGCAAATGAAACAATCATTCTAAAGAGCACCTGGCAAACAGTGGCATTTCAGATTAGAACTGGTATTTTTATTGCCTTTTTTTAAAAAAAAATAATGATCAGAATAACATATGCTTAAAAATCATGATTTCTTTCTGATAAAAGTTAACTTCAAATATTGAGCCAAATCTTTAGGATCTCTTTTTTTCAGTGTAATCATTATAGTTCTTTTCTTTTCTTTTAATAATGAAATGCACTTGTTTTGACCACATCAATGCTTGTAATATATGCTGGTTATTATCCTGCCTCAAAGAATTGAGATTTTTTCAGTAAGTGCTTGGTGCCATCTGCCACTTCAATCTATTAAATGTTACAAAAGGATTTTGGTAATGCTAGAAGTGGAAGCTTGTTTCCAGCCTCCATGTCTTATGTTTTCAATTATCTGAGCCAGTAAATATGGGCGTGCTGATGGTGGGAATGGTATGAGATCTGTACCCTATCGCATGAATGGCGATGTCTGAGCTTCCTTGATGAAAGTTCATTGGCTATTGGGATTCATACATGATGCAGTCAGATGATAAGCACTATGGATCTTTTACTGAAATGCCTTCAAAAAAGAAACCCTACAGATAAAATAAATTGGTAGGTTTTCTTTACATTCTAAGAAATAGAGACAGGGAACAGAAAAATGCCTGAGTAGAGTTTGACTGTCTCTGCATGCTGACAGAATGGGCTAATTCTACTGTCCTGTAATGGTTCAGGGAAACTTGAATAAATTAAATTTTCATACAGAAAAGGTTTTTTCTTCCAAGCAGAATTACCTTCTGCAACAAAAATATTCCAGTTTTCCTGCACTTTTAAAAAGGTCTGGAATGAGCATTGGGTAGGAAGGCCTCTCAGAGAGGAAACACTTTGCTCCAGAAAATATGGTGTAATGCTGATGAGATACTAAAGGACCTAAGGCAAGTCCTCTTTCGGGAAGAACCTAATTCTACCCTCAGTCAGCCTGTTGTGAAAACAGGGGAACACTGTTGATTTCAGTGAGGTCACTTTGCATTTACACGGTGTAATTGAGGGCAGAATTTGGTCCAAAGTCCCAAAGGGCTTTTAAAGAATAGTGAACAGTAAATAAAGAAAGCCAAGTAATGGAACCTCTACTTCCGCACCAAAAAGAGATTAAATGAGTAAGTAAATCAGTAAGTCTTTTGAAGGTGAGGGAAGGTAATGCTCCCTGCAAAAAGAGATGTAAAAGACTAGGACAGTTCACTTGGAAATGAGATGGCCCTGGCTGGAGTTGGGTTGCTGAACAGGGTGGGCCGATACTCTGAAGTGGTACTCAGGTTCTTGGCTGGCTGGTTCTTGCTCATGTGTTCAGGTTCCAAACTGGCTCAGACAACAGTACTGCCCTCACCATTGTTTCCATGGTGTTTCCCAAGTATAAATTAGCACAGAATACGGCCTGTAAATATCAAACCACTAATAGAGTAAGTAGGTCTCTGTGATACCCTGTTCTAGCATGGCAATTCCAATTTACACATATCACCAATATCACATTTTCTGCAGTACCTACCGTGGATGTATTTCAGATCTCTACTAAGGAAAGATTTGGGTTGGGACATCAGCTGAAAAAGTAAGTTCTGGAAGAAATTTGATACGATCTTGCTTAATGTATTGTTGTTATAATCATCTTATGTTAGCTCTTGTGTTGGGTCAAGAAACATTTAACAGATGAGTTGTAGTTCTCTTTGGACCAAATGGCTCCTGACTGCTTTTTCAGTTAAAAAGTTCACCCCTCACCTTTTCAAATTGTTTTGACAGTGGTGAAAAATAACAGGTAGACCCTGTAAATGTTTCCCTTTCCCTTTACTGGAGTTTTATAAACTGTACTGTCTAAAGTGTGTGAAATTAAAGAGGATGCAGCTAAGAATCACAGAATCGTAGGACTGGAAAGGATCTCAGGAGGTCATCTAGTGCAGTAATAACTAACTGTTATTAGTTAAAATTCTGACGATGCATCTTTTTGCAAATTCTCATTATTGAGATTAATTAATAATATGAATAATTGCTATTAATAAAATGACAAGAATGTAAGTTTAAGGGTACGTCAACACAGCAAAAACAACTCTGCAGGCTCATAGCCTGGGTCAACTGACTTAGCTCGTGGGGCTTGCACTGCAGGGCTAAAAATAGCAGCATAGACGTTCAGGCTCAGGATGGAGCCCTGGGCTGTGAGGCTCCCCTCCCTCCCCCTGCCAGGTTTCAGAGCCTAGGGCTCTGACTCCCAACAGCTACACAGTTATTTTTAGCCCTGAAGCACAAGCACAAGTCAGTTGACCTGGTCTCTAAGAGTCGCTGCTGTGGGGATTTTTTTTGCTGTGTAGATGTATCCTAAACATCTACACCTTAAAAAAAAAAAAAAAAAAAAAAAAGGCAGTTTGCTTCCATAAAGAAATCTTTCGCTGGTAGGTTTAAAGAACCAATCAGAAATAATCAGCACAGTGTTTTAATAACCTTGCAGATTAATTAACATTATTAAAAATCTGTGCAGTAATTTGAAATTGAGAAAAAAGTAATCAGTTCCTAATACTACATTTCATTCCTTATAGTACCGATGAGTTGTACATTAGATAGCCTTTACAAGAGGCATACACAATGCATTTTTGTGTAATACATTTTGTCAAGCAGAGGGGGGAGACCTGTGATTGTACATCTACATAACTATGCAGTTAAGTCAAAAATTTTGAATAGCCACAGGTCTCATGGTCCCTCATCACGTTTGAGGGCAAGAAGATCTTCATCTTTTGAAAATCAATGAAATAGCCAGTTAAGCCAACACTACCATCTACTTTAACAGTACCACCCATACATCTCAAATCTAAACGCTCTCACAGTTTCTGCATCTCTATGACAAAGATACTTTTACGTCTTTCATCTTTGATATGTGTGTGATGTATACTTATATAGCTTTTATCAATAACATTGTCATTTTTTAAAGAGCCAAGTACTGGCCTCAATCCACCCATGTGACTCTCAAGTTCTTCATTTAGAATGAGGCCACTACATGGCTTTAAATGATGAAGGTACAGTTGTTGGCTTTACAATTACTGTGACTTGGCTATGATTGTCTTTTCCTCCTTTACAGAATAATGCAGACGTTTGTTACACAGCAATGGAAAAATAGCAAAGAAAAATCAAATTGTACGCACAATAAGAAAGTGTCTGAGAAAAAGGTGAAATCCCCTCTGCACATCTTTTCTACATTGCGCAGGTAATACTAAGCAAAATGCTTTTATTATCATATGCTGTTCAAATTCCACAGCATACTTAACAAGATTTAGCAGTTTAGCAGAAATGTTGACTTTTCTCCAAAGAGAAGTATTCTGTTTATACCTTACCTCTTGGGTCTTGTGCCCTCACCTTGTATGATTTCAAGAACTAACTAGGAACTTCAGCTGTTGTCAAGATTATTCCAGGGGGGAGCGTTTTCATGTCCTACACTCTAAAAGACCCTGACTCATCTAGTACAGGAAATCACTCATTTTATACTGTTAAACTTGGCTGTGTGTGCTATTATTAGTTTAGTAGGCAGACTGTTATTTTATTAACCATAGTTAAGGCTAAAATTTTGTCATGGTTATCTTTAGTAAAAGTCACGGACATGTCACAGGCAATAAACAACAAAAATTCAGGGAAGGCGTGACCTGTCTGTGACTTTTGCTGCTGCAGCTCCATGGTTTCTGGTGGCAGAGAGCTGTGAGCTGCAGGGTGAGCATATTTGCCAAAGAGAAAATGGGACATCCCAGCCACTCGCCCGAGTTGTTACCCCTCTCCACACACACACATTGCTGGAACCCTGTGGAGGACCCCCTCAGGAGTCTGTCACTTGTCACTGGAACTTTGCAGGGGGCCCTGTGCCGCTGTTGTTGCCTGTCGCTGGAACCGTCTCAGGGCCCGCAGGCTGAGTCCGGCAGTCCCTGGGGCTGAAGCAGAGAATGTCAGGGAGGTCTCTAGAAGTCGGATTCCATGACCTCTGTCAGGGTTCCTTCCCCACTCTGAACTCTAGGGTACAGATGTGGGGACCCGCATGAAAGACCCCCTAAGCTGATTCTTACCAGCTTCAGTTAAAAACATCCCCAAACTTTGCCTTGGCCTTGAACAGTATGCTGCCACCACCAAGCATTTTAAACAAAGAACAGGGAAAGAGACCACTTGGAGACGTCTTTCCCCAAAATATCCCCCCAAGCCCTATACCCCCTTTCCTGGGGAAGGCTTGATAATAATCCTCACCAATTTGTACGGGTGAACACAGACCCAAACCCTTGGATCTTAAGAAAAATGAAAAATCAATCAGGTTCTTAAAAGAAGAATTTTAATTAAAGAAGAGGTAAAAAGAATCACCTCTGTAAAATCAGGATGGAAAATACTTTACAGGGTATTCAGATTCAAAACACAGAGGCTCTTCCTCTCAGCAAAATCTTAAAGTTACAGAAAACAGGAATAAACCTCCCTCTTAACACAGGGAAAATTCACATAAAACAAAAGATAAACTAATCCGCCTTGCCTGGCTTACCTATACTGGTTGCAATATTGGAGACTTGGGTTAGGATGGGTTGGAGAAGATGGATTTCAATCTGGCCTCTCTCAATCCCAAAAGAGAACAAACACGTAAGCAAAGAGCACAAACAAAAACCTTTTCCCCTCTTCCGCCCCCCCCCCCCATCAAGATTTGAAAGTATCTTGTTCCCTTATTGGTCCTTTGGGTCGGGTGCCAGCCAGGTTAGCTGAGCTTCTTAACCCTTTACAGGTAACAGGATGTTGCCTCTGGCCAGGAGGGATTTTATAGCACTGTATACAGAAAAGTGGTTACTCTTCCCTTTATATTTATGACAACCTCCATGACATAAACGTAGCCTTAGCCATAGTATCCTGCTAGTTTTATTGTGTCCAAGTTTCCTTTTCATAATTGTATTTTTCTTCACTTTCAGAAAAAATGTGTATGATATTTCAAGGGGTAAGGGGCCTGATTTTCAGAGGTGCTGAGCAGTGACTTTATTTGGAGGCATGCATGCTCAGCACCTCTGAAAATCAGTCACCAGGACTTGAAAGGCCCAATCCTGGAAGTACGTATACACATGAATAACTTTCCTCATGTGAATAGTCCTTTTGAATCCCATGGAGTTCATACTACCATGAGTAAAGTTATTCATGCGCTTAAGTGCCTTTGTGTCTTTCAGGGGTGTAGTTCACCTGATGTAGCACTTTTTTCTAATTTTGAGGGATTGGCTGATCACCCCCTCTTTGGCTTTGGGTGATCGTTTGAGCATCTCTGTTGCTTGATGAATTTCTTGTATTCTAAGTTTCACATGTAACAGTGAGTGGTACAACAGAAACAGACTGGCGATGGGTTGGATACTGTATCCATACAGAGGTGTCAAGGGGTATTTATATTGACAGGAAATAAAAGAGGAAGATGGAATTGTGAGCCAGAGGCTTTCGCACTTTGTACCAAACATTCACACAGGTTGTAGCATGTCAAAACACACACACACACACTCTTCCTGGGGTTTGGTTTTATTCACAAAGTGAATACAAAAGCCAACCCAATCTTTCTCCCCTAGACTCAGCTGCAACTAAAATTCCTCTCCAAAGACTGTTTAGCCCGTATGCTAAGCATCCTTTCTATGTTAGAGTACCACTCCCATCTCCCTTATATCCATGTATGGTAATGAATCATTTACAGCATATGAATCATGAATCATTTTCAGCATATTTCACTGAACATTTTCCAGCAGGATCACCATTTGCTAACAGTATGGATAAACACTGCCAGCCTGTTAAAGGGATGTTTTCCCTTGGGATTTTATTTCTCTGCTTTTTGAGCAAACCAAAAAAGTTTCACTTTGGTATGAGGATGGAAAAATGATTCAGGAAGATTTAATTTTGCCTGATACCAGCTCTCTTAGTACTAGGCAAACAAATTTTAAATATTAGAAAAAACGATCCAGTTCATATGAATGTCGCTTCATTTGTGTGTTGATTCTTTGTTTTCTTGATACGCATATTAGGCCTGATTACTCTCTTACATTACGCTGCTGCCAATCAGGAGTACACCGAAGTAAAACCACTTGAAGTGAGAAGAGAATCAAGCCAAATTGTCTTCTACAAAATAATCAGATTATTTGGGGGGAGGAGGTTTGTTTTTTTTGTTTTGTTTTGTTTTGTTTTTTTAAGAATTGTTTCAGTTGAGATAAATATGAGTGACTGGATACAAGCTTCTGCAGCAGTTAAAATACTAAGAGCCCATTATGACCTGCAATTGATCTGCATGCAGAACTCCTCTGGCTTGTGGTGTCTAGAAATTAGCATGGCTTGAAAGAACCATGCCAAAACAATTGTGCAAGAAAAGTAGATTTACCCTTTTGATTGAAGAAGTCCATTGCTCTATGTGAAAAATATGGCCATGATTCTCAAAAATAGGTGCCTAAGTAAATGGCCTGATTATGAATTTAGGAGCCTAAATTTAGGCACCTATTTTTTTTTTAAATCATGGCCTATGCCTATAGCTAGTCAGATACACAGATATACATGCTACTTATTATATACTTTTAGGAATTAAATCTGTATACAAATTTGCATAATCCATAAATGTCAGTCTTTCTTCTGCTTTAAACAGATATTTTAAAAAAATACCTTGTTTATATGTGTGTTTATATGTAAAGTTGCTTGTTTATTGTTTCATGGAGTTTTTTATTGTTCCTGTACTAGGTTTTCCCCTTATTTATTTTTAAGGTCGCCAAGTTATCCTCCACCTGGCTGTGGTAAAAACAAATCAAAACTGAAATCTGAACAAGATGGCATCTCCAAAACTCACAAGCTGCTGCGAAGGACTTGTTCTAGCACAGTTAAGGCTGAGGATGTGTGTGCCACAAAGTCTCACAGAACTTTTGGCCATTCATTGTCTAGTGATCCCAGGGCTGAGCAGACAATGGCTATTAAATCACACAAACTGTTGAATCGTTCTTGCGCTGCAACTGTCAAGCAAGAAGAATGCATCACTCTAAAGCCCCAAAAACTCCTAAGCAGATCGTGTTCTGGGGATCCTCGATGTGAGCACAATAGCACCTTGAAGCCTCACAAACTGTTAAGCAGGTCTTATTCCAGTAATCTTAGAATGGAAGAATTAGATGGACTGAAGAATCACAAGTTACTCAGCAAGTCTTACTCCAGTGCTCCTAAGTCATCCAAAATGGAGTTTTTCAAGGAACCCACCATAGCAGAGGGCAGGAGGCTCTCTCTTACCTCAGGGCTTATTGGTATCTTAACACCATCTTCCTCATCACCTTCACAAGCTGCTGTGCGTAATAATCATTATTCTTTCTGTTTGTATGTTTTTCCTCTCGTTTGTTTTTTAAAATGGATTAATATCCAGGGCATACGTAAATGCATACATCAAGAAGAATTTAACATTAAATAAAACACATTGGAAATTACCTTTTTGGCCAGTATTGAACAGTTGCCTGCACACATACACATCTGTCATACTGACTGGGACCACAGAGGCTAAGACTGAGCTTTTATGTCTCCCCCTGAGTAAGGGGCAGCATGCTGCTGCTGTGCCATAGGAGCAGCACAGTCTCATAGTTCCTTCCCTGGTTCCTCTCTTGCTCCATGGGGGAAATAATCTGCTGATGTCCCCATCCGGTAGTAAGTTCTTTCTCCTTTCATGCTGGTCAGCACATTGAAGGGAGTGTAGTTGAAGCTGTACCCACTCCTTGTAGGCACTGGTGTAGGTGAAGAGTAATATTCAATGGGTGTATGCTTGCTCCATAGCCTGTGCACAGACTGGTGATATGGGTAGGTTGAGCAGGGGATTGAAGCCCATTTTTCCCCCTTGCAGCCACCTGGGGCAAGTCCCATACATGCCCATACATCCAACCCAAAGGGTTAACATGTATTTTACTAAACATAGAAAACACACTTCAATGTTAGTTCTGTCTGTAACTGATCACTACAAATAGGAAGGATGTTTACTGTAAGCGTAAGTAAGAGCCAGTTTGCTTTCCTGTTTCAAGACATTGGGAGGTGGTGCTTGTTGTCTTACATGTTAGATGTGGGGAGCTGGAGTCAGGAGACCTGGGTTCTAGTCACAGCTTTACCATTGATAAGTATGGTACCTCAGTTTCACCTCCTCGACAGAATTCTGAGATCCTTGGTCGAATGGTGTTATGTAAGTCTAAAATATTATTAAATATTTTAACTGTAATGAAATTACATTAATAGTGTTTCAGCCTACTCATGGTAAATTAGCCTAATAAGTCAACTATGAGCAACTTTCGCTGTATCTAAAGGCAATAATATAGTGTGACTTATAAAGCTGCTATGTACATGTTACTTGGTTGTTTCCGTAACTTGTACAACCAAAATTAATGAAAGGTGAACTAAAAAGCTTTACGTGCTATCACCTATGTTTGGGATTCATTTTTCACTCTGAACTGTCTCTGCTTTAGGGGCCTGAATAAACTCACACTTAAAGTCAATAGAAATAATCCCACTGACTGGTGAAATCAAAACTACTAATAAATATAATATTATTGTCATAATACATGAATATTCAGGGAAATCAGCCTGTATTCAGCCAGGTGCAACTCCATTGACTTTAGTGGAATGGCAATCAGGACTTAATTTGGCACTTTACTTGTTAAAATCCTAGTTCCTTTCCACTGCCTTGCCAAGATACTTGGAGTGCTGTGCAGGAAAAGAAGCAGCAGGGGAAGGAAAAGAAAAGTTCCACAAAGCAGCTTGGTCCATCTCCCACTGAAGTAAAAAAGATGGTCTGAGACAAATGTCAGGGGGGAGGGAGTTCCACATCTTAGTGGCCACCATAGCAAAGATACCTTCCAAACTAACACTTTGAAATAAAGTGTCAGAAAGAAGGACTAAGCATAGGTACTTGTTACAATGAGGCTCAAGGAAGAGGTTTCATGAAAAGTATTGTGGAAAGAGATTTTCTATTTTTTTGTTTTAAAGGGCATGTTAGTAATTCAAGTCTAAACACATAATCCATATTATATATGTATAGAGAAGCAGGATACACACAAAAAATAAATAATGCTATTCATCTTTAAAATAATTGCTTAGATGTTTGTACATTGACATGGAGTCAAAGTACCAGTGCTTCTTTTGTGTATTAGAGTTTTTAGGGTGTTTACAGATAAAGCAAAAACTCCCTAGGCAAGAGGTAAAGAGACAGATGAATTTATTTTGGCTGATCTATGCAAACTAGAGATATTTCCAGATGCCAATATTGTTTAATTCTCAGACCTTCATAGAAAAAAATAGAAATGTTCTTACCATTTCCACAAGAAACCTGCACCATCTCTTCTAATTAGCTCTAGCACTGAAGTTGCTTGACCTTTTTTCTTACAGCCGAATTATGGTGCAAAATGCATTCCAATACGAGACAATGGCTTTCTTGTGCAGGTAGGATGTCATGCTTAATCCGTTTTAGAAACACTTTGGAGCAGGAGCTGTCTGTTAATTATTTTTAAGCAGATGTTATTGTTCTCACTTCCATTGTTCTCAGACTATTGAGTTTGCTGAGCAGCGGATACCAGTGCTGAATGAATACTGCGTAGTTTGTGACGAACCACATGTGTTTCAGAATGGCCCCATGCTGAGGGTAAGTTGAATGTGGCTGAGTTATGTGATGCATATTTTTTATGTCTTAAATAGCCATAGACAACAAAAACCTGTTAGAATATTCTCAAGTTATTCTGGTTGCACTGCATCATAATATTCTATTTGGATAAGATTTTTTTTTTAATGCACATTAGGCGGAACAAGCTGTCTCAAGCCAAACGCATGCGGATAACGTGTGTTCATGGGAAAGTTAATTACTGCCCAGCCATTCCTGAACAAATTGAAGTTCAGGAAAACACAAGGGAAACAGCAGAAGTGGTCCCTAAACTCGCATACCTGCTGCTCATAGGACAAGACTTCCTAGGGTTTGTAAACCTACTTCTGGTAGAGGGGTCAGAAGAAGGTTCCCCAGGCTTCCTCCAGGTTTTCCCCCTTTAAATTGCTATATGGCCCAAATTAACCACTGAACAACGTATACAGTTCATCAAAATGATTGAACAGCACCATGATATGTTCTAGGAAGACCCGTACAAATCCATCACCACATCATCACAGATCCAGGAGTAAAGGTGAAGGTTAAACCATATCGGATCCCGGAGGCTAAAAGAGAAGAGATCAGTATTGAAGTTAAGGGGATGCTGGAGCTGGGAGTCATTGAGTAGTCCCAGAGTCAATGGTCCAGCTCAATCACTCTGGTACCTAAACCAGATAGTACAATGAGATTCTGCAGTAACTTCTGAAAAATTAAATGAGGTGTCCCAGTTTTATGCCTCCTCCATACCTTGTATTTTCAGTATTTCCCAGATATCCCTCTAAAAAGTACAGTAGAACCCCTATTTTATGAACTAATTTGGAACTGAAGAGTTCCTAAAATCAAAAAGTTCATAAAATTGCACACCTCAATTACAGTGGGTATAGTGAAGTTTATGGTGCATTCCATTGCTTTCTTCTTGTCCTTCAAACCACTGCACAGTGATTTCCAGTGCCCCAAAGGTATCGGTACATGAAGTGATAAAGACTTGTTTCAACATCACTTTCATTATGTGATTTTGTTCCAATCCCTGACCCCTGCCATTGGGAAAAATGGTTCATATAAATGGTCATTTTTCAGACTGATGTTCATAAAACCAAGGTTCTTCTCTATGGGGAATTTTCAATGGTTTCATAGATTTTATGTCCGGAAGGGACCATTAGATGTCTAGTCTGACCTCCTGTAAAACAGAGAACATAGAATTTCATTCAGTTACTCCTCCATTAAGCCCCTTAACTTGGGATGAATCCGAGACAAGAAATCCTGCATAAAAGGGTAACAGTTAAGAGACTGCCTTGTGAAAATCAGCTTTGGGATTACTTTACTTGCGGAGCACTTTTTTGCCTGGATAAAAAATCTCAAGAGAGTCTGACTACACCTTGCTGAAGAGTTCTGTTGTGTTGCAGTACAGCTGGTCCCCCTTAAACACTGAGTTCTGGAGTAAACCCATGCTCAGTGTTGAGAACATGAGGTATAGGTTGGGGTGGCTCTGTGCTGGGAATAGACAGTGAAAGTAATCACTGTAAATGTGCTGAGAGTTCTTTGGTTTGAGCTGAATTTCTAAGGTGAAATTCTGTGTGTGAAGCTTTGCCTTTTGCCTCCTCTGTTGAAGGTAAGCAGGAGCTGTGGATATTTAGTTGTATTTGCGCCTATGGGGGGGAGCTCCATCCCATGAGGTAGGGTGTTAGGTTCTGTACCAACACTTACTAAAGTACAGTTTGTGATCCAAAGTTTATTCACCACCTAGCCATTGTGAATTTAAAAAAAAATACGAAGAAATATCTTGAGTCTGGTCAACTTATTTTTCTTGCAATGAGTAATGGACTCAAAAGTCCTGACTTAGAATTGGCTGACTTGGAGAAGTCAGGACAATAAGCATAGGAAATACAAGAATTCTGAGGTAACTATCTGTTTATCTTAGGCAAGATCGGATTAATTTAAAGTGCAGTCGATGTACATTAATTAGATTGACATAATGGCAAACTTAAACACCATAAACCAGTGCAGAAACTCAGTCCTGCTCAGTCACTGTTTCAAGTCTTGGTAAATAGTTACGCCTTGAATCATGCTTTGGACAGCAAACTTGAGCTCTGTCAGATCATGCACAAAGCAATTCCTGAATTAAGGGCTCTCCAGAAGAGAACACCCTACCCCAAATGATCATGACAATGAATTTTTAGACTGTGAAGCCAAGAACTGTGTAAAATTTCCCCACTTTCAAATTTTCAATGACATTATTAATCAAAAAAATAATTTTTGATCAGAAAAAAAGTCTGGAAAAGCTGGTCAAAATTTTTCAACAATTGAAAAATGTCAGTGAAATGTCAGCACTTTGACATTTTTGGAAATATTTCAAAAAACCAACATTTTTTATTGGTTTTTCAACTTGCTCTAGCCAGTGAGAGCAGTCCAGTCGGTCTCAGCTGCTGACGTGGTGTTTGAAGAGAGAATGCAGTCTTTGTGGGCTCACAGCGGTCAAGGAATTCAGAGTGTTGGTTCCTCTGCAACACTAACTTGACCTCCTTTTGTATATTGTTGCATATCTTGTTTTATGTCTTATTACTGAATATGTGTTCATTGGTCTCATTTGCAGAGAATTGCTATTGTTCCCCTTCTCCTAATGTATCTACTTGTCTGTCCTCACACTCTGAGCGCCTCAGAATAGGAACTACCCTTTCTTGAATGTTTGGAAAGCACCTAGCACATTGTGGGTACTACTGAAAACAATTTTTTTAAAAGTTGTAATAAGATTCACTTTGTGCATATATGGAAAAAAGTTATTTCAGTATTTCCAAACAGTGAGAACTCCACGAGTTAAGGCTCTGAAAGCATGAGATCGGCTTAAAAATCATGAGATTTACACACAAAAAAAAGTTGGGTTATTTTTATTTGCATCCTGGATTTTTGCCTTCAGGGTGTCCTGGGGTCATGTTTTTTAAACTCTTCTCCACAATCATGGCAACTAAAATTGTACTACACAAAAAATGAAGGCTGAGGTTCTCACAAAATCACCTGACTTCATGAGCTGGAGCTTTAAGTAAAACACCCATATTGCAAGATCTGCAAAAACTCAGGGGGATTAGCCACACTGTTTTGTTTATCCAAGGAACTATATTTATTGCATAGAATTCTGTCAGTGTTTCATCAGAGGCAGTTGGAGCATGAATATTATTAAACATTTGTATTCCAGTAGCTCTCCAAGGTCCCAATCTAGGATCTCAATTCAGAACCCAAACTTCAGTCACAAAATGGATTCTGAGAATTTCACTTTTCAACCTAGCAGACAAAGGCCATTTTATATGGATTATCCATTCAGTCAGCTAAGCAATTGTTAGAATGCTATAAAGGAAGAATTACAATATAATACACAATTTGATAATGTGACTACCTGTTATTCATTAGGTAAACCACTACAGCAAACCTGGGGGCCATAAATTAAATGAGAAAAAGGAGATTTAAGAGAAGACACAGAAATAATTTGTGTAGAAAACAAGAAAATGTACCTGTTAATTGGTTTTCTGCATCTGATCAATGGATGGGTTCCAGTTCTGTCCTTGATGATGTACCAGGCACAGGAGACATAATCCCTGCCCTAAAAAGTTAACAATTCAATTAATATGTAAACTAAATGAAGAAAAAACTAAAGGCAGTGCTTCCCCCGGTATGTTTACATGTGAGGGTTCTATGTGGAAGGTGTATACTGAATTGGGGGAACCAATTGGGAGTAAGTTAATGCTGAGATGTTTCAGAGTAGCAGCCATGTTAATCTGTATCTGCAAAAAGAAGAGGAGTATTTGTGGCACCTTAGAGACTAACAAATTTATTAGAGCATAAGCTTTCGTGGGCTACAGCCCCCTTCATTGGATGCACAGAATGGAACATATAGTAAGAAGATATTTATATATATACAGAGAAGGTGGAAGTTGCCATTCAAACTGTAAGAGGCTAATTAATGCTGAGAGTATCAGACAGATTGATGGGTGTAGAGGTTGTGGAGACGGGGATCATTTTTTCCTCCTCTCCACTCTACAACATCTGAGCCTCATGGATCACTGAGAGGGAAGTTTCTGTCAGATCAGGAGAAGGCAGAACGATGCTGCAGAGGCAACTCTTCTGTCTTCTGGGCCTCCCATCCACTCCAGGTCTGCAACATTTTCATCTCCCTCAGCCACAAAGTAAGAAGGGTAATTTGGTCCCAACAGCTTAGTACAGCTGTATTTTGGAAACTGAAAGAAATATAATAAAGAAATTGTGTTGCATTTTAGTGCTATAATAAAAGGGTAATAATATCTCTTTAATGCAGTTCGAAAATCTTCCCATTACTTCAGAGTTAGTATTTATATTCTAGGGAAGGGGTAAATATTATAATAATACAACAGCTGAACTGATATGGTATTAAAGAAAGGGACTAGTTTAGGAATCCAGCATATGGTAATAGTACTTTTATCGCAAACATTTAAATATAATGAGCTCATGAATCATTAACAAAAGTGTTTATTAAATTTAAGCATCTGATTAAAATGTGTATACTAAAAATATATCACACTCAGCCTTTACATAACACTGTTTATAGTATGCATGTACCATCTATCAAATTGTCTCTGTGCTTTTTATCTGTCAATAGTCAAGGACATTAGAACAAACTAGCATCATTTGAATAGATCTTAAAGAGACATGGGACAGTTACAATGAGCATGAACCTCCCAGAATGTATTCAGTCAGATGAGAAACAAAATCATATAAATAATTTTCCTTTGAATTGAGAAATCTCCTCTAGAGTGCCACCTTGTGTTGAAATCTCAGATTACGTTCTCTTTAAAAACAGGGCAGAGGAATCAGCAGAGAAACACAGAAAAGCTCTGCAAAACTAAATGTGACATTATTTCCTTTGAAAAGCAGCACCCTTGAACAGATGTCTCTGCTCTTAACTTTTCAGCAGCAGGATGTAAACAATCAAATACTCTGAAAGACAATATTTGAAGTCCCGGTTACTGATAGCACCACAAATAATTCTAAGATGGTAATGCTGATAGATCTATAACAATAATAATAACCTTACTTTTTCAGAATGCCTTTCAGCCTGAAGGATTCAAATGTGATTTCATTGTGGGTGAAATCCTGGCCCCGTTAAAGTCAATTGTAGAACTCCCATTCTCATTGGGGCCAAGATTTCATCCCCATGTGTATATATCTGTTACTCAACCACCACTGAAATTCAGCCACCCTGGTGTGTAATGCAGCAGTGAGTGTGTTGGAAGCACTACACAACAGGGTTTAGGAGTGGAATGGAAAATAACTGAACTACAGTGAAAAGTATATGTATGCAGAATGTATTTAGCCAAGCTGGAGTTTGACCAGTATACTGGAATTAATGCCCCATTTCTTGCCAGAGGTCTGCAGGATCTTTCATGATCACAAGTGCTCGATACCTTGTTTTTTACCTCTTCTTCTCTGAAAAAAGCCACCTCCAGCAGTACCCTGCCCTTTGGTGCCATGGTGTGGAATTGGTTCCCTGTTGCCTCTGAAGGACAAGCCCCAACATCACTACAGCATAACAGATTTGCCTTAGAGCCAAGCAGTGATAAGATCCAGCCCTGCACAGTTTGAGATCACAGATTGAATCTGTATTATCTGTTCATTTGAAAAGACTTGAAGTTGAAACCAGTATAATTTCTTCTGCCCAGACTGCAACTATACCACAGGACAAAGAAGAGAAGAAAGGAACATATCACCTGAATTTGGGGGCGAGGGTAACAGAATAAGTCCCTTTTCCAACCCACTCTAATCTAATGTATTTAATCTGTGTAGGTTCTTATACTCTGCCCAGTGTTATGGTCTCTAACATGTTCTTCAGGAGTGCTTTTTAAAAATTTATGTGCATACTGTGAGATTTTTGGGAAACATTACCCACAGTTTCAGAAAAGAGATTATAAGATTATTTATTTCTGCTTGCTCTCTATCTGCCTTCCTATAGGTAACAGTCTTTCCAGCTGTGCTGAATGTGCTCTGATCACATGGAAAGTTGAAGTCAAATTAAATAGAGAACACCTGGTCAGAGTTGAATTACCACTTCATAGTAGCGAATAAAGGGCCTTCCTGACATTATAGACTTTTCTTCATGGCCATGATGTACGCTAATACTGAGACATTGTATTTGCCCATGCAGTCTTCCCATCCTCATATTAAGTGAAGAGAAAAGTCACCCATATGGCTAGCTGGAGCAGCAAACCAGTTTTAGCTGCTGCTAGTACTGGTGATGTTAACTGTCGTTACTTTTTCATTAGCTTCTTTAGCACTCCCTGATCCCTGAGGACATCCTTTTCAGGAGTCATACATAAGCAACATAGGGGAGTTGGAGACAAAGAAGTGGAGGAGGATCCTCTGCATTATGTTTGTGTCAATACTTTTCTGCTGGTTCCTCTTTGATCTTTTTTACTTTCACCTGTATCAACCAAACTTGATAACGCTGAGGCGCACATTTGCAATTTACGTTTGCAAATACCTGCCTTCTTTTGGGGGTCCTGGAATGGAAAGGTTCTATAGAAGTGCAAAGTACTATCATTATAGGCACGCACTCACACACATTACTTACACTTCTGAAGTCTTTCAGTTCCATTTGTCCTACTGTCTTTTTACACAGGAACTCTGTGCAGTTCCTTGGAAGTTACACAGTAGATGACATTTTAAGTCTCCTTGTGTGTAATTTTACCATTGTGTTTTTAGTAAGAGTAGCTATTTTTTTTATTTCAGTGGCAGATTTGCCAGAAAGTATATTGTTAAACAAGGTGCCCAAAGTGCCTGTCTGTCTGTCTTTGCCCTTTCTAATGTACCCATCACCATAGTGACTAACTCTGTCACATAGTGACATAACATAGTAACATAGTGACTAACTCTGTTAGTGGAAAAGTGTCACAAACATTTCACCTCCCTTAAGAAGGAATGTGTTTTTTAAAGCCAGTGGTTGAAAGGGGTAAAGCATTGAGGGAGTGGGCATTGTCACTAAAGATTGGGGACTAAGGAAAGTATGTGATCTTCGGGGAATGGGATGTTGTTTATTTTTTCGGGTGGCTCCTTACAATCCCTCTTTTGTTCCAGAGATGGAGATTCAGATTTCAGGCTCTCAACTGGCAACTCTTCCTCCCCCATTGGAGCAGTCTTTCTCATTGGCTGCATGTAAAGTAAATGGGAAAGGCTGCTGTAGTATCACCACATTATTCCAGCCTTCATAGCCTCCTGCATGCCAAGGCATTTTGGAAAGTAGCATTCCACACTCCTGGTGGCTGCTCCATTATAAAGACATGGAGATACTAAGGGATGCCTGGATTGCTTGTCAGGGCTCTAATCACTTTTTCCCCAGGGTTTACTCCTTCATATCACATTATTGGCAATGACTGGCATCCCGAGTATCCATGTCGAACAGTTGGAGAATGGTAGGAAACACAATATAGAAAAAAACAGATTTTCCTCATCTCCACCTACCAGTACCATTAATAGTTTAACAAGATGGTGATAACATTCGAGTGGGTGGCGGTGAGAACCTCTGCTCTATGATGTAGTGTTTTTCAATGGAGTCGTAACCAGATTTTTGTTATCCCAGAAATATGTTAATCAATTAATATAGAACTCTATGATTTGGAACCTCTTGCTTGAGTGAATTTGTAGGCAAGTTGTCGTTTAGTGGAAATACGGCAGTATTTTTCTTCCTTGGTTCAAGGTGTTATTGTAGAGCACTTGGGATCTATATTTAAAGCAGAGTGTTCATTATCACAGTGGTCACTATCTTTTCTGTACATTATTGTCTTCCATCTCCAACAAGAAAACCTGAATTCAAAATTGTGACATATGGCACAGTCTATACTGGTCCTGCGCCTCCTGCAGTAGAAATAGTGTACAACCCAATACTCTGTGTTTCAGTATAATATTTCTGTTGAAACTGGAAGGTCATCCAATAACTTGGAATTGAACACTTAGCTCAAAGGGCCAAATTCTGCTATCAGTTACACAAGTGCAACCCTGTTTATATATATTTAAATGGCTCCCATTTCTGTAATATCTGAAAACTTTGTCATTTTACAGAGGCACAGAAAAAAAATTGAAGTGACTTGTCCAAGTTTAGGGGAAGCCTGTGGCAGAACCAGGAGTTAAATAACTTGAGTCACAGGACCACAGGAATTGCCAGACCAGATCAGACTCCATGTCCACCTAATTCAAGTTCCTGTCTCTGACAGTGGACAATATGATTCACTTCAGAGGCAGTTGTCAGAACCATGCAGTTGTCAGATGTGGAGTAATCTGCTCCTCACATTGGGTCTCATCTTAATCTCCAATAGTTGAAGATTGGCTTAAACCTTGAATCATGAGGTTTAATATCCCTCCACAAAATGTGTTACAAGAAATTATGTTAGCTCTGGATAGTCTTGATATCCATATAAATATACAATCCTTTTTTAAATCTTTCTTTATCTTGGCGACTTCATGTGTCAGTGAGTTTACACAGTCTAATTGCACATTGAAAAAAAAGGAGTACTTGTGGCACCTTAGAGACTAACAAATTTATTTGAGCATAAGCTTTCGTGAGCTATAGCTCACTTCATCAATGAGCATAAGCTTTTGTGAGCTACAGCTCACTTCATCAGATCTGATGAAGTGAGCTGTAGCTCACAAAAGCTTATGCTCAAATAAATTTGTTAGTCTCTAAGGTGCCACAAGTACTCCTTTTCTTTTTGCGAATACAGACTAACACGGCTGCTACTCTGAAACCTGTAATTGCACATTGTAATTCCTTTTATCAGTTTTTCATTTCTCCCACTTTTAATTTAATTGAATGTTCCCTTGTCCTTGTGTTATGAGGCAGGGAGGACAAAAGTAATACTCCAGAGTTGTACTGACAATACAGCTTCCTCCTACTCCTGTTGCAGTTAATGAGAATTGCTCCTTTAGAACAGAATTTCTCCCTGGGCATTTAAATTACACCAGCCAAAAGTACACAAATCTCACATTAGCACCCGCCACCCAACTTCCATTCACAAATAACCATTTATACATTGAGTTGTGGGATTTGTGGACGTAGCTGGGGTTCCTGTGGGTTCAATATAGACATTTGAAATTTTAGCCCTTAAATTACAGCTTGGAGACTAGTCTGCATAGTTGTGTGGTATAAGCAAGACAAAAGAAAGGCCCTGGTAGGCTCTGGATGTTTTAGCTCTATGCTAGTATATCATTTATTTAGAAGATAATTGCCGTTTAGGTGGTATGAGCTCACAAACTGGAGGATTAGCAACTATTCTTATGTTGCCATCACTCAGTAATGAGACTACGACATGACACACACACCAAATCAGCCATGAAATAAACATAAAAAGCTCAAGGCTCACTTGCAACAGATTTCACAAACTAGATGCATTTTTTCACTTCTGTTCCAGCATACTGTGAGTGTTGCCAATACTACAGCATCACATCAGCACTTACCCAATGTAATCAAGGTAAAACCAGAGACAGTTTTCTCCTAAGGACAGCACAATACCTTCCTTGTCAGAAGCTGAACACAGAACATATATTTGAAGATAAATCTTATCTCCACTACCAGTTCCTTCATTAGGAGAAGTGAGAAGATTTATAATGGTTTCACCTTTGCCATTTATGACATCTGCTGTAAGTGAGCCTTCCTTGAGTATTTTTAGATCAATAGTAGTTAGGTGTGCCAGTCATGTTCCAGCCTCATTAGTGTGTGTGTGGCATCCCTCAGTACTTCAGAGGATGACACATTGCTCTTCTGAGCACAACTTCAGAAAGCTTTAGAAAATGACAAGATAAACCAGGTCAACATGAGATTTGAGTATTTGTTGTTTTTTTATTGCAGTTAATTTAAAGGTTCTCTGGAAAATTATATTAGACAACATGAACCCACATATAGGAATATAGGAACATGCTTTTGTAGTTGGAAGACCTACCTGCTATTCACAGCCATCATTTGAGGCAATGCCACTTGTCTTATAGCAGATAGAATAATCATAGGTTTCAGAGTAACAGCCGTGTTAGTCTGTATTCGCAAAAAGAAAAGGAGTACTTGTGGCACCTTAGAGACTAACCAATTTATTTGAGCATAAGCTATCGTGAGCTACAGCTCACTTCATGCATCCGATGAAGTGAGCTGTAGCTCACGGAAGCTTATGCTCAAATAAATTGGTTAGTCTCTAAGGTGCCACAAGTACTCCTTTTCTTTTTGAGAATAATCATAGAGTTTTCTTTCTTGTTCATAGCACCTGTGACACTCTCAAAAGCGCTTTTGAGTATGGAGAGAGGCGATAGCTGAAAAGAAAACTCAGATAACCCTACAGAGCTATAAAATCATACCATTTTTGCATTCTGTTCCTTGAGACTTGCAATCTCAGCCAGTTAGAAACCAGGGCTCTTACTTTTCTCTGGCATTTTCCCACTGGAATAATTATCCCTCTGAATGGTCTTTCAGCACTGATGTTCTTCACTCAGCCAACCGTTTTGTGACGGTCATCTAAATGGCCTTCCATTTATTTTATGCATCCTGATTAAAAATAAAATATCTTTCAGACTGTTGATTGTTCTGTCATAAGCTGTTTTTGCTTAGAGAGAGTGACAATACTGTTCTTCAGACAATGCAGAAAGAAATTGCACACATTCTCAATGGTGAATGTTAGCATATATACTCCGTCGACTTCAGTGGATTCCTTCCAGTTCATTTCTGGATGCAATTCAAGGTGATGTAAAACCCTGTATGGCTTAAGTCCTGACTGTCCAAGAGACCACATCTCCACATCATCTTGTCTAGGCCAGAGGTTCTCAAACTGGGGCTTGTGCCCTGCTTGGGAGGGCAGGCAGGGTTGGGGGCATGAAAAACTTGAGGAAAAAAAAACTTACTGTGCACATTCAGAGCTGGGTGGCCAGAGAGCCACCACTAGCAGCAGTGGAAAAGTAAACAACCAAATACGTTTGAGAACCACTGGTCTAGACAAGAAAGTTGTACTGATTTAACTAAATCAGTTTAGAAATGGATGTAAGCTAAATCAATATTAAGTGTTCGTAAACCAAAATAAAAGTATCCACAAAATGGGGTGCATCAATTTAAAGTTAATTATTTATTTTATGTATTTATTTACTTATTTATTTATATTGTGGTAGCACCTAAAAACTCCAATCATGGACCAGGACCACATTGTGCCAGGTACTATACAAAAACAGAATGAAAAGACAGTTCCTGCCTGGAGACACTTACAGTCCAAATATAGGACAAGAGACAATAGGTGGATACAACAAACAGACAATGAGAGTTCAAGGAGACTGGTCAGCATAAAAAGCAGTGGTCACAGGACAGATCAGCCACCTTACCATTGTTGAATTTTTGTAAGCAGCTCACAATATTGCTAAATGTTCTCATGATTTTCTCACAAGTCTTGCAATTTTCTTAAAGCCCTGGTTCCTGGAATCAGCCTACTACTCAATAATATCACCTTTCATTTTTTATTTTAAGTATGTTTCTAGCTCAGTGTAAACTAGTGGGTGGGAATGGAAATAAAGCTTGAAGTTTCAGTGCTTTTAAGGCTTTTCTTTCCTCAGGGCTTATTATCCACCAGTCACAAAACCAGAAAGAAAATCAACTGAAAAACCACTGGGCAGGAATTCCCCAAAGGCCTCCCTGGCTTTAATCATCCACAAAAGGATATAGAAAATCTTGACTCCCCTTCTTTTTACACTCTGCCTGGTATCTTGATATGACCAGCCAAGACACTTACCCTCTAGAGGCTGCAGCAGCTTACCTTGTCCCACTCAGTCTCAGTTTTCTGACTGGATGCTATTATACTCTTCCTCTGAAGAGTCAGCACAGATAAGTACAGAGAACTCACCCTTATATGTTCCATATAAATGCCTTATCAAAGAATTTATAACACTAAGCCTTTATCATTGCTTCTTCATTTATTACTAGTCTTACTTTTATTAGTTTCTCACTGCAGTAACATCAAGCGAGGAAGGAATATATAGACTGGCCTATTGATGAGTGTCAAAAAAATATCATTTTTATGTAACAAGAAATAAAAGAACCGATCTTAAAGCAATTACTTCTCCCAGGACCATTGCTTAGTTAAAGTTGATCTGTAAAGGATCTTAAGAAAAATTGGACTCGTGCTGTGTTTTACTTCTTTACGATTTATAAAGAAGACTGGCAGATCTTTGTTTGTTTGCTTTTGCGGGAGGGGTGTTTCCTGCTTATCTTTTAATTTAAGAATATCAGGAATGTAAAGTCTGGTCTTATTTGCTTTGTTGGAAGCCCAGAGGGAGGTAAAAAATATGTTTATTGTGAGCTCTTAAAACTTTAAAACCTTAATTGAAAGGTATGGAATCTTTAACATAGACTTCTTTCATTCAAAAATGTTCATTAGGCATTGAAGTTAAATAGGAGTTAGCAAAAACAAATAAAATACAAAGAATTTTATACAGCCTGACTTAAAATCCCGTCACCTCTTATCAGCTCAATTTTTACTCTCCTGCTTCTCATGATATCATTTACACAGGCCCTCTAGTCATCACAGTGTCTTTAAAAAAGAAGAAAAAAAGACACACACCCAATTTTTTCTCCCTTTGTATGTCACTTTTAACTTTCATGATAACTTATTACATGCTGAAGGTGGGCAGATTACAAAGCAAATTCAAAACACTATGAATTCTTTTGCTTTATGGCAAGCATAGCTGAATTTTGTCCGTGCCTTACTGGGTGATGAAATTGAATCAGAGAACAATTTTGGTTATTCATAACAGTCAAGATAGGAATTCTTTTATACTTTTCCCACTAATGTGAATAGCGAAATCACCTTTCGAAATGTGTAAGGATAGGAATAATGCCAATAATAAATACCTTTTGTCCAGTGTGCAGTGGCACAGTGAATTGGGTCATGTTAGGCTTAGTCTGCTACCTAATGCAATGTAACATGGCAGATAAAATAAATCAAATATATGACACGCTATTAGACCTGAAAGATGATAGCTCTTCTAAAGCAACTGTGATGACAATGTTTCAGTGCTTATTTCAAGTGGTTGTGTAAATCAAAAATCTTTGAAACTAAACTAGTGCATATTTTAAAGGCTGTGAAACAGTGAGCAGAATTACAGCATATGCTTATTACTGATTAAGTAATTTCTTGAAACAAAATCCAGCTAAATTTTGTGTTTGTTTCATGCAGCATTTGGTACATTTTTCATTTCTGATGAATGCTGTCTATAGACATTGGCATGAGTGTCTGAACTTGAGTGAGATATTCTTCCTTTATTATCATGGCAGTGAAAGACTCATAGTGTTTCAGTGGTAGATTTTCAGTGGTACCTGGCGTAATAGCTTCCTGTTTGACATAATTTTAAGTTTCATAAGTAATTATTAAATATAGCGTACTCACCAATCAGTAACTGAAAAGTACATGTTAGACCATTTCTGTGTTGAAGTAGAAATTTTTTATTTATTGCAATAAACTCCAAGAAGGGATCTAACCTGTTTTCATATGCTTATTTGCCTCAACTTACTGTTCATTAATTCTTGAATATTTAGATTATAGACAACTTTGGCCTTAAATATGTGAACCTAGTCATAATCTTTTAGTAATGAGCAAGGGTTTGCTAATAAAATGTATCCTATTGGAAAACCTAGAGAGCCTATTCTCTTTTAATTAAAACTTTATTATGTAGATTTTTTTTTGTTTCTATCCTTTTTGCTTTATGTGAATCTGCATACAGGGCTTATTTTGTAAGCCGGGGTGTAACTCTACAGCGCTCTTGCCTGCTGCTCATTAAGTCTCCATGTGGATGCTGCTTCCGTGTACTAAAAGTTCCATAGTTTGAAACAACAGCAGATCAAAGCACACTACAGAACTTTCACTATGTGGCAGCAGAATCCACATGGTCACTAAGTGAGCCATAGGCTAGAGCGTTGGAGATTCATACCCCAGCTTGCCATGCATTAAATCGCCATATGGACAAGACCTATAATTCTTTTGATATGTTACATTTGTTTCTGTTTTGTTAAATAACTGTAATTAAACCATTATGAATGAATGGTTTCATAAAAGATGGAGGTGTCAGGCATAGCTCCATAGTTAAGGATGAATTGAATTTTGCACTTAAAGCAGGGATTGAACCTCTTCATTATATATGAAAAATGCAGCATTATCTTCTTCACACTTACAGCAAAAAGAAAAGGAGTACTTGTGGCACCTTAGAGACTAACAAATTTATTTGGGCATAAGCTTTCGTGAGCTACAGCTCACTTCATTGGATGCACTTACAGCAGTTACTCTATGAATACAGAATGAATTTTCTGAAGATTTACAAGTAAATCTTTAGTTTAGGAATTAAAGTTAAGGTAGGTGTGTTTAAGAAATTTAGCACCCACTGTCAGACCTTTTCATTTGTCCAAATGATCTCAGTAACAGAATAGCACAGACACTGATGGAGAAATTTTCAGTTCTGAAGAATAAAAGTGAAGAATTACTATTAATCCAGGCAGGGGAAAAGTATGCAATGTAGCCTGTGCAGAAGATTTCAGTGGGTTTTAATTATATGGGAAGTTTTTAAGAGTCTGATAGAGCAGAGTTAAGGTTATTTGGGTGCTCTCACTGTGAATTTTCATACTATAAGATGTATAGATTTCTTTTAAGTTTAACCAGTACTGTGAATACCCTGAGTTTATAACACTTGGTTTTGGGATAATTACAACATCCCTCTAATGCAATTTCCTCTCAGTTACTGATATGTGCTCTCAACATTTTATTTTAATATAGTTTTTTGTCCAGGAATATGAATAGCATTAAATGGGAATTCAGATGCATGGTTTACATTTATATTTTAGGTGGTACATGGAAAAATTAATACTTACAAACTGGAATAAAAACACAAACATTTTGTTGTTTTTGTTTCCTCCTTAGCCCACAGTATGTGAACGGGAGCTGTGTGTTTTTGCTTTCCAAACTCTAGGAGTAATGAATGAAGCTGCAGATGAAATTGCCACTGGGGCTCAGGTACAGCTATATAATGTTAATCATGTGTCAAATTTTGTATAGCACATCCAATAATTTCTATTAATCCATTTTTACTAACTTTTTTCATATCTCTGCTCTTTGCTAACTCTTATGTACTCCTTCACAGTGTGTAGAGACCAGCAGAGATGTGATTACATACTTTACTGTATGGGCGGGATATTTTAAAGGTGTTCATTAGGTAGTCCCCAAATTCTGCTCCTGTTGAAGCCTATGGGACGTTTACCATTGATTTCAATGGTGGCAGAGTTAGGCCAATGCTAAGTGCTTTTGAAAATTGCGTTCTTTCTTCTGCTGAGTTGAATTTGGTCACCTGGTTAGGTGAAATGAACTGGACTGTCCATTTATCTTCTTGGAGATACTTCCTATTTTATCTTAAAGAGCAATTGTTACTCTCAGGCAAATATTAAGCCCTCTTCTTTTCATGGTGTTGGGATACAGGTGTCCATTTTACATCTTTTGTTTTGATTATTAAATAACAGTGGGCACAGTACTGATCCATTGTTACTATACTGTTTTCTTCTCTTCATTCAGAGGAGCAGCGCTTTTAACATACCTTTGTTTTTTTACTCTAAATTTGTTTGTAAGTACTGGCAGGATATGCTCCTTACCCTGTAGTTATTTATTTTCTTCAATATTTTTCTTCAGAAAATCCAATTAAATTGTATCTTCCAAGTTGTCTTTTTATCATATTTCATTAAAATTGTTTAAGAACTTTAATAAGTTAGGGCAATATCCGTTACAAAGCCCCTGGGGGCTGAGTGAAGTATTACACACTGGTTGCTATATTCTTCCCATGATTTCCAAAAACAGATGTGTAGCAGCCTGATTTTCAAAAAAATGAGGACCCACTGGCTTCAATTAACTTTAATTGGTGCTTCTGAGTGTTCAGCACTTTTGAAAATAAGGCCGTTTCACTTTGAAGCCTAGATTGTCTGTAGGTTTTGTAAACTGGGAAGAAAATCGAACATCTTAATATTTACTGTGGATTTTAAACTTTTCATTATAAACCTGGGGGAGGGAATTGCTAAAGTAGCCTTCTTGTTCAGGGCATTTGAAGTATCCAGTTATTTCAATTGCCAGAATAGTTTTTATCAGAAGAAGATTGTTCATTCATGCCAAGATAGCAGAGGAGGAGAAGGGAAAACAGTGTGACTTACTAGTGTACAATTCCTTCTGTCTTTCCTGATGATTCTCACTTTCATTCTGCTTTTCTAAAGGGAACTCATTTTTATTTCCCTGGAGTGATCGGATATGATAACTTTTAGAACAGCTTGAATGATGAGTCAAGATACAGTCCATCTGGAATGATCGGAGGAATTACAAGCGCTTCTTAAACAAAACTCATCTCATCCTTAACCTTATTTTCAAATTATGAAATTTCTGATGCAGTTTTTATTTAAAAATGTTAAAAACTGTTAAAAATGTTACATGCACAAGTACATGTACATGCAGTAACCTGGGGCAAATTCCAGGAAATCAGTGCACAGCACAAACATTCCAAGCTATGCTGTAATCTCTTCAGAGGCAAGAACGAAGAAACTCTCAGCCTGGGCCATGAACTGTTCCACTATTGCAAATCTAAAAGGCAGTACTTGCCATGGTTTTTACAACTCTGTTCTACATAGATCTAACTGTGGATCTATGTAGTGCAGATCCACCAACCCTGTCTTTGCGCCCCTCCCTCATCCCATTCTTGCTTCATCCTTGAGCAAGATTGTTAGCTGTTATCTGCTGCATTGTGCACAGGTATGCATACCCCCTGTAGAGCTTTCTTCCTCCCTCCTAGTTTTTCTGCATCTGGGGACTCCACATATGTACAAGAGGAATTAGGATTTGTTCCATGCTAAATCAATATACTCTGCATTACAGTATGTTTAGGACCAAACCTTTGTCCCATTTTGGGAGTTTTTATAGGATTTTACCTTAGGGCCTGATCAAAAGCTTATTAAAGTGAATGGAAAAATTTCAGTGGGCTGTAATTAAAGCCTTTAGTGCTTTAATTTCAGCAGTGTTTATACTTTAGAAACACAAAGTTTTTAATTAAAATGTTCTTTCCTGCTTGTGTATAATATAAATGCACTGTATACAACAGATGGGTTTCTGTCAGTAGATGAAATGGCTTATCAATTTTCTTGACGTACCGCTTATTCCTCCACCGTATGACAGACATTTGTCAACTAAACCTAAGTTTCTTCTCAAGTAAAATTGGTGCAACATAATATTTATTTAGTCCTTGGACTCCGCTTACTCACAAAATGCCTCAAAACCACTGTAGGCCAAATTGTGCATTATAGAAGATCCTCAAACATACAGTAAAATGCATATTTTTGAGATGAGAAATATCATTAAACCCATTAGGGATCTGGAGACAATGATTCAGATAGCTCATCTAACATGTAGAAAAATATTTTATACCTGAACAAAATGCAATCTATTATTTCAAGTTTAGGGTACAGTTGTGACTTGGGCTACACTGCCATGCAACTGTATAACTTGTAAAATCAGATGCTACTGTATATCCACAGCCATATTGTACAAGCTATTCAGTGAATAAAGCTAGTGAATCTGAGGCATTGTGTTCCACAAAGATTTTCAAAAATGGGTTAAGTCGAATTTCAAAAGATGCAGGCTAAAATATGAATATGAAATCACTCACAGGCAGCTGTTATTACAAAATGCGGAATTACCACTCCTATGACTTATGGTTTTCAACAAATATTCAAGCATTGGAATTCAATCATTGGTATAATAATTAAAGACACAACATCAAAGAAGAAAATTCTATGATGCAGGAAGACAGAAGATAATTCTGGGGAGAAGAATAGATTATTGAATCTCAAAATAAATAGTGTTCTGTGAAAGAGACATTTCTTTATGTATGATTTTCTTTATTTCTAGGTGGTAGATTTATTAGTGTCCATGTGTCGATCGGCACTAGAATCACCCCGGAAAGTTGTCATTTTTGAGCCATATCCTTCTGTAGTTGATCCTAATGACCCTCAGATGCTGGCCTTTAATCCAAGGGTAAGTAGTTGTCTCTTCAACAGGTAATGTTTGCTTTTAGTCATGTTTTAGATTTCAAAGCCAGGTCCAATTCCACAGGATAATGTGTCTTCACACTGACAGATATAGATTTAAAATACAGTATATGTACAACAGTGTAGCCATGGAACCTATGAAATATTTTAGACAATATAAAATGTCATTTTGAAGCTGTCTAGAGGTAAACTTTCAGTCTTCCTGTTCGTGGGTGCAAATTGTGGATGCAAAATTTGTTTATCTGGGAGCATATTATACACATCAAAGCAAAGTTCACCTTTGGGAAAATTTAATCATGTGGCTCTAAATCTGCTTATTTTTATTTTACATTTCCAAAGTTCTTGTTTGTAAAATGATTATATTCTTAAAATATAATTTTTTTAAATAATGATTATATTTGAAACGTGTGTAGTACTTTTCATCTTCAGAGAGTTCCCAAGCAATAACTAACAAAATAAAAACAACGAGGAGTCCTTGTGGCACCTTAGAGACTACAAATTTATTTGGGCATACGCTTTCATGGGCTCCCAAATAAATTTGTTATTCTCTAAGGTGCCACAAGGACTCCTCGTTGTTTTTGCTGATACAGACTAACATGGCTACCACTCTGAAACCTAACAAGGTAAAGAATATTGCCTACTATACAACGGTAGACCTTTCTATTCATTTTCAATGAAATTCACTTTTTGCAATCGGAGGGCTTGCACAAGACCAATGCAACCAGCACAGCATTTAAATCCCACTGAGGCCCTATTTCAACAGCTTAAGTGAGAACTATGGACCCTCTGCATAAGGGTAAATTTCACCTTTTTTGTACAAAGGCCAAACAGTGGCACACTCGAATTTCCTAGGGTTTTTAACTGATTCATTGCTGGCCCTTCACTCCACTCAATCTGCTGCCATGTTCTGTTGAACAGCAACAGAACCTGATACTTAAATAACTGTCAGACCCATATATAGTTATTAACATTTGTTGATAAATTGGTCTTATTTACACAGTGGATTTCCTTGTTTACAGTGGATTCTAGTGAATTTAAACAAAAGTTACTGGTGTCAGTTTGTCTTCCAGACTTTTCCTGGGTTGTGGATGAGTTGATGTGTAGGATGGAAGAAGAATATTGGATGTAGAGATATGAGAAGGCTTGGTTGTCGGTCATTGGTCTTAATTGTTGTTTTATACCAAAAGTATATGAACTCAGAGCACTGAATTAGTATGTTTATATATAAAAGAGCCCCCCCCCCAATTAATGTATTCATTTATTTTACATTACATCAGAAGAAGAATTATGATCGAGTCATGAAAGCATTGGATAGTATTACTTCTATTAGAGAAATGACACAGGTAAGTATAAGTCTTTTAGTATCTTAATTGTAATTTATTGAAGGATGTACCTGTTTTTATTTGTTGCTCTTTTGGGGGATCAGGGTGGTGCATGGCATTGTATTTTTATTTTTGCTGCCGAGCTGCAACAATATAAAAATATGTGTTAAAAATAACAACCTGCAGTATCTAGACAGTGACAAAATAAAACTGATGAAACAGAATTCTGGTCACTGGAAGCTTAAATAAGAGATAATATCTGTGGAATAGAACATTGTAACAGAATAATGGCCAACTGCTGCTTCATGCATTTCAGGAAATATCAAGGCCAAGCCAAGTCTTTGATTTTTCAAAGCAAGGGTCATTGATTTTGTGACACTGTACTATGGTGATGGCTTTATTTCAATTATAACTAGAACTTTGTTCATTTAAGTGAAATTGAGAGGGATTAGGAGCCAGGGTTCCTGTGACTTAGATCATGCAGCTCCTGAATACGCACTTCAGGCCTGATTTTGATACCTTTGTACACTACCTTTGTTAAGTAGTACTTTACTTCACAAGTGGTCCCATTGATGTTAACTGATTACTAGTAATGCAGCAACACAGTGTTACCATGCTGTTAAATAGATGTAACCTCACCAAGGTGTTATAAAGCTCAGTTAATCTAAGTTTGTACAATACTTTTAGATTCTGGAATGAAAAATGATGTGTTTACAAAATACTATCATAATTTTAGTATAAGAATTAAGCTACTATATTGCACATTGTATTATCAAGTTGCCATTTTAATACTAGGATGAAGTATAATTACTGCTGGGCTGAGTAGATTTAAAGGGCTACTTCATGATCCTAATATAGTCAGTGGGAGTTTTCAGTTTGAACATTATCTGGTCTTGATTTTACCTATTTAATACCATGAAGCAGTTAAAATAGCTATGAGTGAATTACCACTGAGTACTTTAGAGAGGCTTTGTTTTACTGAAGGTCCAGTCCAGTTTCCTAATGTCAGAGCCAAACACTACTAGATGGCCTCTGCTGTTCTTGCTGTGACCAACAGTCTTAGCTCCAATATACTTGTTCTGAAGCTAAGCGTAAGCTTATAAATTCTACCTAAGGGCGGATAATTGCTGTAGTAATTCTTGTTGTTGTCAAGGCAGTTATAACTCTTCAAGGCTAAATGTCACTAAATCTGTGATGATGAATCCAATGTATTCATTTATTATAGATGGAGTTATGTGTAATGTAATATATACAAAATTTTAACCAGCAGTAAAGAGCATAATTACTGTTTTATAGGCGCCATATTTGGAAATAAAGAAGCAGATGGATAAACAGGACCCGCTTGCGCATCCTCTTCTGCAGTGGTATAGAACTGACTTACATTAAGATAACAATTATTTCAGTACCATGTTGAATGAATAATCATTTTATTATTTTAAATTTGGTGTTATCTGTCCCTAAGAATTAATACTGGCATTTACAATTATTGGAATTTAATTTTTTTTCTGGGAGCTTTTAGTATCTGATCCAAAGTCCACTGAAACCAATGGAAAGACTCCCACTGACTCTAGTGGACTTTGAATCAAGCCTTTGACCAGCACCATGCCTATGCACCACTTAAGTAGAATGCATGTGATTCATAGGCCTTCAGCTAGCCTCTGTCAATGGCCTAGAATACAAGTGTATTGTTTATCCCATTTGATACATACATTTATTTATTTTTCTTTATTTCAGGGTTATTTCTAGTAATAGGTCACATATTGTGAAACTACCAGTGAACAGGGTAAGTTTGGAGTTATTTTCTTTGTATATTAGTATGGTGGGATTTCAGAATCACTCAGCATTGTTTTAACTTTGTTCCCATTTAAGTCAGCAGGAGCATTACCATTAACTCCAGTGAGAGCAGATTCAGGTCAATGCTGAGTGCTTTTAAAAATCTCACTTGTGATGTGTGTGTGAGTGTGTTGTTTATTTGTGTGAAGAAACAACACAGTCTTGGTAATATCTGGTAGTATTCATCCTGCTGTTCTCATTCATTACTTCAATATTTCACACTAATATAGATCCTTTTGAACACTTTGTCTCTTTAGGATGTGTATTACAGATGTAGGGGTGTGTTAAAGATAGTTTAGCATGCATGCACACAAGAAGGTATACTATAAAAAGGAATCAGTAGCTCTGGCACATGGAAGGGATTCTTTGAATTGAGTTGTTCATTCCTAAGTACAGTATTATGCCTCTGATTTTGTTTAAAATACACTGAATGAATCTGTGGCCTTTCAAATCAGATTCTTAATTCAAAGCCACCTGAAATGCTTTCTGGAGTGGCTCACAACCATGAGTGCCTACTTCAGGGCAGACTTTCAAAAGCAGAGCAGACACCCCAAAGTGGTGGTACATTCTATAAATAAATTTCATCAACCCAGTACCAAGTGTGAACTCCCAAAGTACGACAATAGTCTTATAATAGAGTCACAGGCAATCCCCTTAGACACTCCAGTCTATCTTGCCACCCAGGCAAGCTAGACTAGATGATAAATGGTCACTTACACCAAAAATCACAAAATATTCCAAGTTACACCCAGTCTCAAGAGACCAATCACTCACGCAGGTTGATTTGCATCCTAGATCTCACTTCAAAGACAACGCTGGTAGCCATTTCTTTTGTAAACTAACTAAGGGTTTATTAGCTAAGAAAAAGAATGAGAGTTACCGAAAGGTTAAAGCAGATAAGAATAGATGTACAGTTGAGTCACAGTTTATCATTCTAAATGGGAGCCGAGATGTAGTAATCTCCATTTTCCAAAAGTCTTCTGGGGCTGCTCAGAATTATCTGGGGAATCTCTGTCTTGTCATTCAGTTATTCTACCCTGTTAGAATCCAAACATTCCAGAGATGAATTTTTCCTTGTGTCCATATTTTCTTCTCACAGAAAACAAGCTGGCAGGGTCACTACCCAAGTGGGCTCTTTGAGGGTGGAAGAGAGAGGAATGCACTGCAATTAAATACCCATGGCTGGAGCCTGGGCTCTAGACCCTGCGAAGTGGCAGGGTCCCAGTTCTCAGGCTGCAGCCTGAACCTAGAAGTCTACACTGCAATGAAGCAGCACCTGAGTCAGCTGGCACAGGCCAGCTACAGATTTTTATTTGTAGTGTGGACATACCCTTAGAGTCTTTGATCTCTGATTATCATACACAATGGCCTCTTGCCTTCAAATGCACAAGAATTAGCACTTTCCTGTTAAAGTTCTTCATTTGTGTTACACGAGGCTGCTTTCTTCTTCGAGTTGCTCATGTTGATTCCATTCTAGGTGTGCGTGCGCCCACATGTGCGGTTGTCAGAGATTTTTGCCTTAGCGGTATTCGTAGGGCCGGCAGTGGCGCCCCTTTAAGTGTCATGCCCGTGCGTTGGTATATCACGCGCTGCAAGCCCTGTGCCCTCTCAGTTCCTTCTTACCACCCGTGGTGGTTAGTCGGAGCACCTTTCCTTGCATAGGAAGGGCTAGCTGTTGCGTCTCTACTGACTTAGAGCCTTAGGGCCTTGTAAATAGTTTGTTGATAGTAGTTAGTGTTAAGTAGTTAAGTATAGTTAATAGTTAGAAGTTAGAGTCCAAGCGGGGACTTTGCCCCAGGCGGGGCATGCCCCGAGCTCCCAGGTTTAAGACCTGCGTGGACTGTAACAGACCTATGCCTGTAAGTGACCTCCATAGCAGCTGCCTCAAGTGTTTGAGGGCATCACATGTAAAGGACAAGTGCCATATTTGTAAGAACTTTCAGCCCAGGACTCAGAAGGAGTAGGATATTCATTTACGGGCTATCTTCATGGAGTCTGCCCTTCGTCTGGCTTCCGAGCCGTCCCGCCAAGACTTGCCAAGTACCTCGGCCTCAGGGCGCAGTGAGTCCCTGGCGCCAGGGTCTGCCCAGCACTGCTCCCCATCACCAGTGTCCAAGAAGAATGTAAAGAAGTACGGCTCCCCAGCACTAGGAAAGAAGGGCCATGGGAAGGGACGGAGTTCGGGCCACCTGGCCACTCCAGAGCCACATGTCTGTGCCTCCCCGGAGCCCTTAGCCCCTTAAAATGTCCACCACCGACTCCCAAGAGCAGAATAGGACCCAACCCCTGGCGGCACCAATTCTTTCCCAAGCTCCCCCAGTGCCGAGAGAGCAGAGGCCTCCGCCTGCACTGCTGATAACACGAACCTCAGGAAATGGCAAAAGCTCCCCACGAGGGCAAGCTAACCACTAAGACCCCTTAGGGGACAGTGAAGCTCCGCTGATCCCCCGAGGTGAGATATTGCTCTCCACCTCCACGCCGCAGATTGCCGGAATCACAGCCCAGATCCTCTGGGGCTTGCTCTTGGTCACCAGCACCACGATCGCGGTCCCTGCTGTCTCAACACGGATCACCTAGAGGGATACACTCATCGCCATACTACTGGCACCGTTCATTCACCCGCCGGTCGTCCTCTCAGCTCAAATCTTGGTCGCCTGCTCCAGGGGAGCGCTCCCCATCATGTCTTCAGACCCACTGGCACCGGTCTCCTTGGGACCGGCACCAATCCCCTTGCTCTGGGCACCGGTTTCCGGCAGCAACAGTTAGCAGGCAGACTCAGGCATCGCTGGCCCCAACATGGCCTCCAGATGGGGATTCCTCCAGCACGGAAGGCAGTTCAGCCGCTCACCCAGACTCCACTGATGCAGTTGGGCTCCCGAGGCTTCGTCGACGTCGACACCTTGATGGCACGGGCAGCGACCAGTGCAGTGTCCTTATTGGAGCACGTGGGAAGTGCCGGTCATGGTGATGCCTCCCTCGCACCACTCATCTGCCACCACTTAGGAGCAACAGCTGGTGGCACTGGACTCGGTTCATGAGGTTGGAGGTAGAGGAGACAGTGCCCTCCCCAAAATTCCCCTCTCCCCAGGGGTTGATGCCCCTAAGCCTCCCACAGCTGTTCAATCATCGTCCTCATTCCTGGATGAGGTGATCACGGGACCCTCAAGTTCCAGCTCCCCAGACGATTTTAAGGAACCCCAGGCCCTGCTTCAATGGGTGGCCGAGAACTTGGGCCTAGAGGTGGAGGAGATGGCCGAGCAGGCGGATACCTTGTTCAATGTCCTCTCGGCCTCTACCCCAGCACATGTCACACTACCAGTATATGATGGTCCTAAAAATTGCCAAGACCCTCTGTCCATCCCTCCCACCTCCAAAAGGACTGAAAAGAAGTACTTCATCTTGACCAAAGGGTTCAAGTACCTTTATACCCACCCACCTCCGGGCTTGCCGATTGTTTTTGCGGCCAATGAAAAGGACAAGCAAGGCCACACTAGTTCAACTCCCAAAAATAAAGAGGCCAAAAGGTTGGACCTTTTGGGGAGAAAAATTTATTCAACAGTCAGCCTGCAATTCCGGGTGATGAACCATCAGGCCCTCTTGGCCAGGTACAGTTTTAACTTATGGGATTCCCTCTGTAAGTTCAAGGAGTCCCTCCCTCAGGGTTTGGCCCAGGAATTTGGTACCCTGGTGGAGGAGGGCACCGTGGCGGCTAGATGCTCCCTCCAGATGACGTGACACATCAGGCTCGGTGGCCAGTGTGTTCACATCGGCAATGGTCATGAGGCGCAGCTCCTGGCTTCAGACCGCTGCCCTGTCACAAGAGCTGCAGACCTCTATCCAGAACCTCCCATTTGATGGGAACAGTCTCTTTTCAGTGCAGACTGATACAAGGCTGCATGGATTGAAGGACACTCAGGCCACCCTTCGCTCGCTGGGCATGCATACACCGCAGTCTGCTCAAAAGCAGTTCTGGCTGCCCCCACCGCCAAGGCCTTGGCAGCCTCATCAAGGGCCTGCAAGAAGAAGGAATAGAGACATAAGCTTTAGTTGTCGCCGCCCTTCCTCCTCCTGCTCACCCACTCGGCCCAGCAAAGCATCCCAGGGGCCAGAAGCATTCATTTTGAAGGTGCACTCAAGAGCAATGCCCCAGTCAATTCCCAGGTCCACCTTGTTCTTTCCTTGACTGTCTTCATCCCTACCATTCGGCCTGGTTTCAGGTCACCTCGGACCACTGAGTGCTGGATATAGTTTCTCAGGACTATCCCCTGCAATTTTTGGCCACCCCTCCCTCCTACCCACCACTCTTCTCTGTTCCTCTTCAGGGACCCTACTCAAGAGCAACTTTTTGTCCAAGAAGTCGAGAACCTCCTGGATCTTGGGGCAGTGCAGGAGATTCCTCAGGACATGAAGAGAAAAGGGTTCTATTCCTGCTATTTCTTAATCACAAAAGCAAAAGTGGGGTTCTCATACCCATTCTGGATCTGCGTTGCTTCAGCAAGTCTCTCAGAAAGTTGAAGTTTCGCATGGTCTCCCTGGCCTCCATCATCCCCTCCCTGGATCTGGGAAACTGGTATGCCACCCTCGACTTGAAGGATACTTATTTTCACATTCCAGGGTCACAGACATTTCCTTGATTTTATAGTTCGTGGATGCCATTTTCAATTCACGGCGCTATCCTTTGGCCTATCATCGTCCTTGAAGGTGTTCACAAAGTGTATGGCGCCAGTGGCTGCTTACCTGAGATGTCAAGGGGTCCAGGTCTTCCCATATCTCGACAAATGGCTCATCAATGGCAGGTATCAGGAGTAAGTGCAAAGGAGCCTCAATCTGGTGCATTCCACCTGCCGCAACCTGGGCCTATTGATAAAGGAATCCACCTTGTTGCCTGTCCAGCGAATAGAGTTCATCAGGGCAGTTCTCGACTCCATGCAGGCCAAAGTCTTCCTACCAGAAGCGTGTTTTCGGGCCATGTCGGACCTGATCTCCCATGTAAAGAACCACCTACTCACCATGTCTCAGCTGGCGTTGGACCACATGGCCGCATATACATACGTGGTCAGCCATGCTCAGGTCCATCTCCAGCCTCTGCAAGCGTGGCTTGTGTCGGTCTACGTCCCCAAGAGACACAACCTAGACCAGGTAGTCAGGGTGCCAGATCATCCCTGGATTGATGGTTGGACCCCAGGTCAGTGTTGGAGAGAGTCCCCTTCGCAACCCCGTTCCCATTGCTTACCCTGGTCTCTGATGCTTTGGACCTGGGCTGGGGATCCTACCTGGGCCAGCTGAGCACCCAGGGCCCCTGGTTGCGGGACATTCTGGACCCTCCACATCAACGTCAGGGAGCTCAGAGCAGTTTGCCTGACCTGCCAGGCTTTCTTGCCCCACCTGAAGGGCAAGGTGATGCAGGTCCTGACAGACAATACAGCTGTGATGTATTTTATCAACAGGCAGGGCGTTGCTAGATCTTCGGCCCTTTGTCAAGAAGCTCTCTGCCTTTGGCATTTTTCTGTGCGGCATGCCATTCATCTGATAGCAGCGCACCTGACTGGAACCAGGAACATCTTGGATCACCTCAGCAGGACCTTTTCATCTCGCCAAGAGTGGTCACTCCGTCCAGAGGCGGTCATTATTATCTTCCGGAAGTGGGGAACTCCCCAGGTGGACTTGTTCGCATACTGTCAGAACAGGAAATGCCTTGTGTTCTGTTCACTCTGGAGGATGGACAGGGGTTCACTGTTAGACGCTTTCCTGCTCCAGTGGTCGGGGGCACTGATATACGCCTTCCCGCCAGTGCCATTGATCCACAGAGTCTTTGTGAAGACCAAACAGGACAGGGTAAAGATTATCCTGATAGCCTCCGAGTGGCCTCGCCAACACTGGTTTGGCACCCTGCTGGACCTTTCGGTAGCTGCCCCACTGCAACTGCCTCTCTGGCTGGACCTGCTATCCCCAAACCGTGGCAGTCTTCTGCACCTGAACCTGGCGGTGTTGCAGTTGACAGCATGACTACTGCATGGCTGAATGCGGAGAAGCGGGAATGTTCAGCCCAGGTTCAACAGTTCTTGTTGGATAGCAGAAGAACGACTTACCTGGCTAAGTGGAAAAGGTTCACGTGCTGGGCTTCAGAACGATGTATCCAGGCTTCGCTGCAGGTGATCCTGGATTATCTTCCACACCTCAAGATCCAGGGCTTGTCCCTGTTATCAATCAGGATCCACATGGCTGCTGTTTCGACTTTCCACCCTCTTTTCCAAGGCAAGTCGGTCTTCGCTCATGACATGACGGTCTGTTTTTTGAAAGGTCTGCAGTGTCTCTACCCTCACATCCAGGACTGTATCCCTCCCTCTCATGCTGTTGAGCCTCAAGGGGCCTCCCTTTGAACCTCTGGCTTCCTGCTCTGTTCTCCTTCTCTTGTGGAAGATTTTGTTCCTGGTTACGGTAATGTCCGCATGCAGGGTGTCTGAGATCAGCGTGCTTACTTCAGAACTGCCCTATTCATTATTCTATAAGGATAAGGTCCAGCTGCAGCCGCAGCCAACATTCCTGCCCAAGGTAGTTTCCCAGGTTCCTACCAGACAGGACATACTTACCTGTCTTCTTCCTGAAGAAATTGGAGGAGGAGCGCTGGCCTTCTACATCAACAGGACTGTTAGGGGGCTTATTCCTTCACCCACTCACTTCCCTGGTCCTTCTCGCATGAACAGAGAGCAACAATACCCGAAGTCCAAAGGTGCAAACAATTCAATGTTTATTGGGGTGAACTTCCAGCAAGCATGATTCCAGTTTCCTTCCTTAGTGTCCCCTTTCCCAGCTATGACACCACATAGCCTTACCTGTGTCCCTGTTCCCATTTCCCCCCCTTAGCAAAACATGATGCCAATTTCCACACCCTCATTCCCTGTTCCCATTCCCCCCACACACACACACTTCCTGATTGCAGACTATATAGTAAAACTTGAGTTTTGCTTAGCTGTACCTTAACCAATCATTTTACTGAAATTTAACTAACCTAGCATATTGTAACATGATTATTTAACCAATTATATCCCACCACCGTAATTAGTTTACACCCAGCAAAATTAATTATACAGCAGACTGAAACAATCACAGAACCAGACAGAGATTATACAGACAAACAATGGGAAATGGGGACTACAATGATAGAACAACACAGAAATGAGGATTTCACATCCCAGCTATTGATAAGTGAGTTCTTGACAGACAGGATGCTATCAAACTAAGTTTCCTTTTACATTTTCTAGGCACTTCCTTTTCTCTGGCGGTGATAGGCATTATCAAGACAGGATTGTATTCCTAACAGCTCAATAGCACCTTATTTCAACATGACTAGTTTGGAATATAAGGATGTGACCGTTCACTTCCCAGCTTATGACTGCCTCTGCTGCTTAGCCAAGATCTTAGCCTAAGAACAGGGCCTCAGACTGTCACAGTAAGAGAAGGCCCTTACACCTTGTCAGACAGTGATTTTGATTCTTTCTTTTATACCTCTATAACTAGCTAAGTGATATGAATACACCTAAATTCTTAAGAGCATAGGCCTTCACAGACAGGCGTGAATATCTATATCCTAACAAGGACAAAGCCATTTCACAAGTCAGTGTAGCTGTTCGTTGTGGTGGCAGACAGGATGAAAGGTCATCCAGTATCTGCTCAAAGGACTTCATTCTGGATCATGGCCTGCATCCGCTACAGCTATGAACTGGCGAAAGTGCCTCCACCGGCAATAGTCAAGGCACACTCAACTAGAGCTCAAGCATCATCTGGCTCAGGTGCCGATCCAAGAGCTCTGTAGAGCTGCTACCTGGTCAACTGTCCACACATTTACGTCCCATTATGCACTTACCCAGCAGGACCAGGGTGATGCTGGCTTCGGCAGAGCAGTGCTGCGCGCTGTAAGACCATGAAATCCAAGCCCACCTCCATTGACCCTGCTTGTGAGTCACCTAGAATGGAATTGACATGAGTAAGCACTTGAACAAGAAAAAACAGTTACCTACCTTGTAACTCTTGTTCTTCGAGATGCGTTGCTTATGTCCATTCCATTACCCACCCAGCTGCCCCTCTGTTGGAGTTGCCGTCAAGAAGGAACTGAAAGGGCGTAGGGCTGGCAGCACCGGATATACCGACGCATGGGCACGGCGCTCAAGGGGTGCCACTCACACCCTTACAGATACTGCTCAGGCAAAAATCTCCGGCTACCTCGCACTTCCCCTCATTCCTGATAAGGCATCAACCACTACATTTTCCTTCTCTTTCATATGAATTATTTCTATGTCAAATTCCTGTTGGGCTAAACTCCAACTATTCTAGAATCGTCCCCTTAGCTCGGTGCAGCAACATCAAAGGGGTGTGATCATTCAAAACCTTAATTTTTTTATTAGACAAATAAGGTTTAGGTTGCTTAACTGCCCAGACAGTGGCATAGCATTCTTTCTCAGGGAGAGCATAGTTTTGTTCAGTTGGGGTCAGTTTTTTGCTTAAGTAGGTAATGGGATGCCTCTTGTTCCCCACCCCATCCTGCATCAGTACTGCACTTAACCCAGTTTTAGAAGTGTCAGTACACAGCACAAATTGTTTTCTGAAATCAGAGTTGACCAAAACAGCCTCTTTAGACAAAGCTTCTTTTCTGGAAGCCTATCTCACAGCCTCTGTCCTTACCACCTGGTCTGATTTCCTTCTTTTTGTAAGGTCTCTTATGAGGGCCACAATGTAATTTTACAAACCTCCAGTAATAGTTCACCAGGCCAATAAAGAATTGGGCCTGCTTCTTGTTCAATAAGCAGGCCAACTCTGAATAACTTCTACCTTTAAAACCAACCCACTTACCACTCTGTGTCCTAGGTAGGATACTTCAGCAGCCCCCATCTTGCATTTGGAGACCTTGACTTTGAGGTTGGCTTCTCTCAGCCTTTGTAACACAATTCTTACATGGTTTAAATGGTCTTGCAGGAGCTACTGAAAATACCCAAGTCATCAATATAGGGCTTGGCAAAGATTTGTAACCCCTGCAGCACTTCATTGACAAGCCTCTGAAATGTGGTTCCTGCATTTAGTAATCCAAAAGGCATAGCCTTAAACTCATATAGGCCAAACTCCATTATAAAAGTGGGTTTTTCTTGGGCATCAGCATCTAAAGGAATTTGCCAGTATCCACAAGTTAAATTCAGTGTGCTTATGAATTTTGCACCAGCCAGTAGATTCAGTAAGTCCTCTATTCAGGGTGTGGGCTATGGGTCAGGTTGGGTGATAGCATTTAGCTTTCTAAAATCCACACAAAAGCTCATGGTTGTATACTTTTCATGTACTATTACAATAAGAGATGCCCATGGGCTTTTTGATTTAGAGTATGTCTAAGCTACGAAATTAGGTCGATTTTATAGAAGTCGATTTTTAGAAACCGATTTTATATGTCGATTGCATATGTCCACACTTAGCGCATTAAGTCGGCGGAGTACGTCCTCACTACTGTGGCTGGCATCAACTTACAGAGTGGTGCACTGTGGGTAGCTATCCCACAGTTCCCACAGTCTCTGCTGCCCATTGGAATTCTGGGTTAAACTCCCAATGCCTGATGGGGCAAAAACATTGTCGCAGGTGGTTTTGGGTACATGTTGTCAGGCCCCCCGCCCTCACTCCCTCCATGAAAGCAACGCAGACAATCATTTCGCGCCTTTTTTTGTGGGTTACCCATGCAGACGCAATAACATGGCAAGCATGGAGCCCGCTCAGCCCACCGTCACCATACATCTCCTGGGTGCTGCTGGCAGACGCGGTACTGCATTGCTACACAGCAGCAGCACCTTGCCTTCGCGGCAGATGGTGCAGTAGGACTGATAGCCGTTGTATGTCTCCTGGGTGGTCCTGGCAGACCTTGGTGAGGTTGATCAGTGGCGCCTGGACAGACATGGCTATTCTCCTCTTAGAGCACCGAATGGGAGCCAGAGACTCCCGGTCATTCTCTTCTTTAAGTTTCATCTCAAGGAGATTCAGTCCTGGAATATCATGCGAGCTGGAGGCTTCTGCCTCAGGCTGCTCTCCCAGCCAGCAGCACCTCACGGTCACACCTACCCCAGCCTACCCCTTGCTCCCATGGCTCATGAAGCCTGGACAGTAGTAAGGAGCCGTTCAACTATAGGCGGAGCAAGTGCAGAATGGTGGTAGAATGTGCCTTTCGACATTTAAAAGCTCGTTGGCGCTGTTTGCTGACTAGGTCAGACCTCAGCGCAACCAACATTCCCATTGTTATTGCTGCTTGCTGTGTGCGCCATAATATCTGTGAGAGTAAGGGGGAGACGGTTATGGCGGGGTGGGAGGTTGAGGCAAATCGCTGGCGTCCAATTTTGATCAGCCAGACACCATGGCAATTAGAAGAGCACAGCAAGGCGCGCTGCGCATCAGAGAGGCTTTGAAAACCAGTTTCATGACTGGCCAGGCTTCAGTGTGACAGTTGTGCGTGTTCCTCCTTAATGCAAACCCGCCCCCTTTGTTGATTTTAATTTGCTGTAAGCCAATTACCCTCCCCCCTTCGAAATAAAGTCACTATTGGTTTGAAACCATGCATTCGTTCTTTATTAATAAAAAAAAAATCAGATAACGGACAAGGTAGCCCGGGTGGGGTGGAGGAGGAGGGAAGGACAAGGCCACATTACTTATTGTAGCCATACTAAAAATCAAACTGTTTGAATGACAGCCTTCTGTTGCTTGGGCCATCCTCTGGAGTGGAGTGGCTGGGTGCCCGGAGCCCTCTCCCCCCCCCCCGCATTCTTGGGCATCTGGGTGAGGAGGCTACGGAACGTGGGGAGGAGGGTAGGCAGCGGATGCAGCGGGGGGCTGTGCTCTTGTTGGCTTTCCTGCAGCTCCAACAGACGCTTCATCATGTCTGTTTGCTTTCCCATTAGCCTCAGTATCTCGTCCTGCCTCCACTCTTCACACTCACTTAATTCTTTCCTGGCCTCTGCCACTGAATGCCTCCATGCATTAAGCTGTGCCCTATCAGTGAGGGAGGACTGCAAGAGTTCGGAAAACATGTCATCACGAATGTGTTTTTTTCGCCTTCTAATCTGTGGTAACCTCAGTGACGGAGATGATAGGGGGAACTTAGAAACATTCTACGCTCTACAATTCTGGGGGGATTGCATGGTCACCTGTGCTGCTGAGTTTGCCACACTGACCAAATAGGAAATTAAATTTAAAAGTTCCCGGGGCTTTTCCTCTGTACCTGGCTAGTGCATTGGAGTTCAAAGTCCTGTCCAGAGCGGTCACAATGGAGCACTCTGGGATAGCTCCTGGAGGCCAATACCATTGATTTGCGTCCGCACTACCCCAAATTCAACCCAGCAAGGTCGATTTTAGCGCTGCTCCCCTCTTCGGGGAGGAGTACAGAAATCGATTTTAAGAGCCCTTTAGGTTGATGGAATGGGATTGGTTGTGTGGATGCAGTCATTTTTAAATCGACCTAATGCAGCTAAATTCGACCTAACCCTGTAGTGTATACCAGGCCTCAGTAACTATTCCTATTTCCAGTTTGCTTTTGTAAGTGTTCAGTGAGACCTGGAGATTTGGCATGAGCTGATACTTAGTCTACCAGCATCACACCATTCTGATCAAAACACCATGGATATATTACTCAATTCAGTTATTTCAGTGGTGTCAGCATGGGTTATCTTAGGTTGTCGTGTATGTCACGCACTTTCATATACTTCATAAACTGGGCGGTATTTTTATAATTTGATTGGAAATACAAGCTATTATAATGAAACTGGCTTCAAATTATTTCATATCTGACTTGAGGAGTAATAGTTTATTGCGTGAACCAGCACAATATCTTAGAAAAACTTAATTCTGAAAATACAACAGGTTCATGTTCATTAGCATCTTTTCACTTGTGTGCTGTTATATTTTACAGCAACTGAAGTTTATGCACACTCCCCATCAGTTCCTCCTTCTCAGCAGTCCACCAGCCAAAGAATCCAATTTCAGAGCTGCTAAAAATCTCTATGGAAGTACCTTTGCATTTCAGTAAGTATGAAAAAGGAATTAGTAAAAATAATGCTAACAGTTCTTATTGTGCTTTCATCATCTGAAAATATGTGTAAAGAAAAACACAGATATTCTAAGAGTTAGAGGTTTTCAATTGCAAATACATTGTTTTAGAGAAAATGGTAAATTTCATTCTGGGTGTCTTGAAACACTACTTATTTTCCTTCTTTCCACTTTATTTTTAAGTGGTTCACACATTGAAAACTGGCACTCCATCCTGAGGAATGGCTTAGTTGTTGCTTCCAATACAAGGCTGCAGGTAAATAATAGATACAAGGGTTCTTATCTGACCCATAGGTACAAGGTTACATATTAAACATAGGGCACCTTTGGGGAGAGGCAGTTGAGGTGGCCATCTTGGCAATCAAAAACTAAATGGTGCAATTATATCCTCCCTTCTTTCACAGTAATCAGTTGTTCCACTGGTCCTTCTGAAGCATTGATGGTGAAATCCTGGCCCCAGTGAAGTCAATAGCTAAACTCCCATTGACTTCAGCAAGGTTAGGGATTCACACTGAGGCTGTGCACAGCAGCACCTTCAGTGGAAGAGGAAGTACCAGATGGAGGGCTTCCTCTTCCATCTGGGAGGTGTTGTTCAGTACTGCTAAAGAGAGCATCATAAGGACCGAGTCATGGAGGAGAATGAGAGTGAGGTAACTGAATGGAGCAAGCTAAGAGGAGAGAGAAAATTAACATAGAGCAGTTCAGAAGAGGGGAAATAAAACAAAAGGATTCAGTGAATACAGATAAAGAGTGCAAAGGTAACAGAGTGGACAGAAGAGAGAGACAGTACAATACGGAGGGAGGGAAAAGAGACATCAGTGGAAAAGAGGGAAGAGAGAAAGTTGGGAAGAATGACAGCACTCCCTACTTAAGCTCTTGGCTGCACCTTAATAAGGACCTGAGCAGTTCCTCTGAAGTCACTAAAGTTATTCACATTTGCAGACTCTGTCTCTATATTTCTACCAGGTGCTCTTGGAAACCCTGTTTAAAAACATGAATTAGGCAAAAGCATCACTGACTTCTGGAATAAATCTAACAGCGATCATTTATTTATTTACCTAATTTAAAAATTATACAAACTGTGGGCCTGATACTGCAAACATGTATTATGAATAAAGCCATGCAGACGCATAATTGTTTTCAGGATCAAGGGTTACATTTCATATTTAACCTAACTTTTTTTGATTGTTTATCATTGTGTTTGCTGATAACATGCAAGACATTGATTTGTTCATGGTTTGCAGTGTTAAATCTCAACACAAATACATCTATAACTTCAGAATATGGAGAAGAATTTCCTTTACCACCAGTAGATCTAAAAACAGAAAACACTATTTTACAGCTATAAACTGGGGCAAACTCCTTTATCTGCAGGCAATTGGAATGGTCTGCCATAAAAATGGTCTTCAGGGTATGCAGGAGTATTTTAGCTTGATACAGAAGAGTTTGTATAATATTTGCCACAAGTTTTCTTAGGACTTATTTTGTACATAATTTAATATCAGATACTGTATTGGTGGGAGGGCAAATAATTATCCAGATCAGTTTAGATCATGTGCCATGTTGATTTCCTTTGTAAAACTATCAAATTAATGTTAAGCCTTTTTTACATTCTTTTTCAGCTCCATGGTGCAATGTTTGGAATTGGGATCTACCTTAGTCCACTGTCAAGCATATCATTTGGTTACTCAGGTGATATTTATAAATCACTCTAAAGAGGGGTGAATGTAAAGAGATATTTTAATTTGCTGATTTTTTTTACCTGCTTCATTGTTTTAATCATTGTAGTAATTTTGTCTCTTTCTATCTTAGGCCAGCATTTACAAAAACAGGAGCTCCTGTATGCAAAAAATAGGCTCCTAAATTCCCATTTATGGTCTTAAATACATGCCCTGATTTTCAAGGGTGCTGAGCAGCCAGGACCTCCCATTGAAGAATTTGGCAACTGGTATCCATTACTTTGGAAAGGAGCCTAAATGTGGACTTGGGAGCCTGCTTTTACACTTCTGTTTTTAAAGATCTTGGCCACAGCATGCAAATATATTTATATGCAATATACGTATGCATAGGCATATAGGACCCAATCCAGAAAAAGCACTTAAGTGTGTGCTTAACTTCAATCTGAAGAGTACTCCCGTTTAAGTCAATAGGACTACTCATATGCTTAAAGTTAGGTACATGCTAAGGTGCACTGCTGGATTGGACTATGTAGGAATAAAGGACAGGATATAGTAGCATAAAGTACCATCTTTTTGTTCTGTGTTTTTACAGCGCCTTGCACAATCGGTTCCTGGTCCATGACTAAGATCCTTGATGCTATTGTAATATAAATAATAATAAAGGTGTTAAATGTCCTGGAGTTAGGAGAGTGGCATGATTTCCATGTGGTAAATGTTATGTAGATCACTCACTTCAAAATAAAATAGCATCTAATATAATAAAAAATAAATAAAATATTGAAGATGAAATATTAAATTAAAATCTTCTGTGGGCTCATTCTAATTATTTTTCCAATAAGCACACCACAAGCAGCAAAGCTTGATTAACTTTAAACTGAAGTCCATCCCTTTTCAGCAAAATGCTTAAGCACATTCTTAAACTGAATTCAGTGGAATTTAAGCTCATGTGTAACTGCTGTTGCACCTGCTTAAAAGTACTTTGGCTATTTTAAAGGCATTGGAACTGTCGTGCAAATGTGTGGCTCTTGGGACTGAGTCAGACTGGTGGTAGCATGTGATGCGACAGAGAACAAGAATTTTAGGATGCTTTGCAGAGGAATCTGACCCCACTCCAATATCTGCTTTCACTCTCCATGTATATCTTATACTTACAATGCTTTACACACCAGTAAACCTGAAGTAATTTTAATGTCTTTAGGGATGAATAAGAAGCAGCAGAAGGTGTCAGCTAAGGATGAACCTGCTTCAAACAGTAAAGGCAGTAATGCATTACAGGTACAGTAGTATATCAAACGGTATATCTGGAAGGCATATTGGGTTTGTAACTGTGAAGGAATTAATATTCCTTCTTTGGAAAGTCAACAGTTCTCTTTTATTGTACACAAACAGCGGTATCCAAAGACATTGTAATGATCAAATATAATCCAATTGCTGGTAGTAGCAATTTACAGATTATACTGCAGCAAATGTGGATTTCCTTTCATAAGAAGAACTATTTGAAAAAAAAATAGGGAAGAAATGCTGATTGATTCTTTAATTCAGTATCACTCCTGGCAAACCTCTGCCTGTGAACTCTGGAGTCTTTACTAAATTAGTGTGCAGTATGGATTTAGAATGGGTAATGCTACAAAATTAGTTTGTAACGCTCTAGAGTTCCATTCATAGCACACTACAGATTTTCTTTGTGATAGTTTCTAAACTCTAAGCTGGTAAGTTTCTGTTTGTCAAAGGTAAACTAATAGCTGTTATTTATAGATGGGCATTGGGCTTACAGATGGCTAAATCCTTAGGAGGAAATTCTACACCCATCTCTCTTAACAAGTATATGCATACCGGCATGGTTCCTCGCTACAGGAGGGAAATGCTGTGGGGAAGCCGTTCAGAGGAATTCTGTATCCTCTGTAGGTCATGTCACCATATTCCATAGCAGCTCAGAGACCAAAGGCATAAAGTAACAGGGTTTGGCCAAAGAGACCTTGACTACATTTATCCACTAGCCCAGCAGTTTTCAAACTGTGGGTCGGGACCCCAAAGTGGGTCAGGACCCCCTTTGAATGGGGTCACCTGAGCTGGCTTAGACTTGCTTGGGCCCAGGGCTGAAGCCAAAGCCAGAGGGCTTCAGCTGTGGGCGGCGGGGCTCAGGTTGCAGGCCCTCTGCCTGAGGCTGAAGCCCTTGAGCTTCACCTTTGGCCCGCCTGCCCAGAGCAGTGAGGCTTGGGCTTTGCCCCCACACCACCACCATCTGGGGCAGTGGGGCTCGGCGGGCTCAGGGTTCTGTCCCCCCCGGGGCCGTGAAGTAATTTTTTGTGTCAGAAGGGGGTCGCGATGCAATGAAGTTTGAGAACCCCTGCACTAGCCAAACTCCCATGTAAAGCAATACATGCTACTATAGCTAATGTTCTACAGAGCCATTGTACTGTACCCAGCTGTTACGTGATGAAAGAGGATTCCATCCCATTGATACCAATGAGGAGAGAAGTGATATGGCAGATATAGATAGTCATACAGCTCATGAACTGGAGTGATGGCTACACTGGTTCTCTGTGGCCTGCACCCAGCCAGATTGGAGGATTCTGGTCTCCTCATGTAGGTTTCTTCTGAAAACCCCAGGGCAACAGGATTTGACTATCATTTTACTCCTTTTATTAGCTTGTTTCTCATTGATAATGTGATTCTCCCACCTATATTATCCAGCCCTCAAATTGCTAATGAAATGGACACCTTGCTATTGGATAAAGTAGTTGCTAACCCAGGGTTGTGAGTTCAATCCTTGAGGGGGCCATTTAGGGATCTGGGGAGTTGGGGATTGGTCCTGCTTTGAGCAGGGGGTTGGACTAGATGACCTCCTGAGCTCCCTTCTGACCCTGATATTCTATGATTCTATGAAATTGCCACTATTGCATTTTTAACCCAATAATGCAAATGTGTCCAGCGAGACTATATCAGTAAATAAACTATTTAAAACAATACTCTTGTTACATTTTTACCTGTGTTTCCTTTTACTATTTTAATTAATTTTCCCACATTTTTATCTCTCAGTCACAGAAAAAAGGACAGCAATCCCAATTTTTGCAAAGCCGTAATTTAAAATGCATAGCCTTATGTGAAGGTAAGCTGAAAATCCCTTCAAAACCAATTTCTTTCTCAGCACTGTACCTGTTTGAATTTGTAAAATGCAAATTAATACAAACTTTAATTGAAGTTAGGTTTTTTTAATAAGACAACATTGGCAGGTGTGCAGATGCCTACATCATTTATGGGTCTTAAGTCTCAATGCAGCCCCATCCCCCCATTGCCCCCACAATACCCATTCCCCAAGCATACCTAGGGCCATTAATAAGGTGGGCTCATCATGTGTAGGAAGTGACTGGTCACCATCCTTTCAGTCTCCCAAATTTTAACCACATAGCTAGGGTTGGTAAAGAACCTCAGCAAGTCGTATGTTAATGGTTTGAGCATCCAAGACTCATAAAGAACATCTCCCTAATCTGAATTCTCAGCCCAGTTCTGACAGCTCAGGCAAATAATCTCTTCTTCTTGTAACCACTACACATGAATTGATTTCTATTCTCTGCTTGTGCTTAAAAATCCATATAGTTATGTCCAATCTGTATGACTATAGTCACTCTCAAAAGACCTGACCATTTTTAACAGGTCTAGCAAATATGTATCTGTTTTGACAGCAGGTAAAGGAAGGTAAGGATTTCATCTCAGCTATAAAAATATTTTAGCACTGTTTGAAAGGAGAATAATTTTCAAGATGATACAATTTAAGACAATTTTTTAAAGGGACCTTATCTCAGCCTCTAAAATTGCATGTGCAAATTCTACACATATATGAAGCCTTTAAATGACATTTTTTTAAATGTAATCCATTACTGTACCAATTATGTTCTAATGTCATTCTAGAATTCCTGGGAACAGACCTATTCTGAAACTAGAATTTGTCTTTACATTTCTAATAATTTAAAAACAAAAATCTAAATATCCCAAACATACTTTTCCAAGTGTAAATGGTATTCAAAGGTTAGAAAAGAATGTGCAAAACTATTTCACTTATCATAGGTCTTGTTTCTCTGGCATATTTTAATGTACAATTTGCCAAAATATACTTTTGATCAGCAAAAATCCATCTCAAGGAAGGGAAGAGTAGAGAGAGGGGGTTCGTAAGATATAATAACTCATGAAAAAATCAGTCATAAAAGAAAAAACATCCAGTGTTTATGAGTTGCAAGAGGCAAACATTTATGTTGACTTAAAATGAAAAAAAGAGAAGGAGGTAAGAGTTAAACCTCACACAGCAGATTGTAAAGCTATGTACGCGTGCATTTATTTACAATAGTGTTCAAGTGCGTTCATGGAAGATCTTCAGAACAACATGGTTTGTATTCAAAAATGGACTCTACCCAGAAAACCTTATTTCTGATCATTATCTTCATGGTTTAAAAAAAAAATCTGTGATCTAATACATAGTTGTTTCCTAGAGAAGTGGTACCTAATTCTCCAGATTCATAATTCCCTCTATATGTGTGTCAGTGACTGGAACATGGGTGGTGGTGTCTAGTGGTTAGAGCAGAAGCCAGAGGCCAGAGCCAAGGTCAGAGACGGAGCCAGGCGTCGGAGCTGATGGTCAGGACCAGGTTACCTGGAGCGAAGCCAGGCAGGAGTAGGGCTAGGTCCAAGGCAGGAGCTATCACAGTCATGGGAAAATGCTTAGAGCAGCCACTGAACTGCTGTTGCCGGGCTTAAGAACTGACCTGTTACCATTCCAGTCGATCAGGTGGTGTAGCCAAGCCAGTCAGGCAGCCTACTTCAGACCAGCTGTGCTCAGTAAGTTGCCCTGAGATTGGCTCTGCTGCAGGCCCTGATTCCTGACATGGGGGGGGGGGGAGGTGGAGGGTTCTAGCAGCATTTGAAGAAGCATAATACTAAATAATCAATGACCCATTTCCCAGCTTTTTCTTTCATATTTTACTTTTCACCCATTCGTCATCACACATAAATTTTCTGTGTGCCAAAGTTCGATTAATTGGCCCACAGTACCCTATACCGCTGGTGTGTCCATTGTTAGCGAGAATGAAGCTGATCTCCTAACTCCTAGGTTCAGCCAACTCCAAGGTTCTAGACAAGGCGACAGACATTCCCACAATTTATTTAAAATGTGTGGAAGCATAGATATTTTAAAATGATGTTTTCCAGAGATGTTTTCACTGCTCAGTGTTTGTTCTCTCCTTGTAGTGATAACCTCACCTGATCTGCACAAACATGGGGAGATATGGGTAGTTCCCAACACTGATCATGTGTGTACAAGATTCTTCTTTGTGTAAGTACAATACGTCTTTTTAGCTTTAAAATTCTACTTGTATATTTCCTAAATTGTTTTGCCATGTTTTCTTCAGGTTTTTTTTGCAACAACTTTAAGAGACCAAAAATAAAGTCTTCTGAACAATTTTTCAAGAATTGATTTTTTTAAGGAAATGTCTGCAAGATCAATGACAATAGATTATTTTACTTTTACCTTTTGTTATAATAAGCAAAAAAGAGAACAGTGGGTGAAGGGCTATAGGATGTTCCCAATCTATATGAATATGTCACACTATAGTAAGTGTATCGCTGTATTGACCTGAGACCAAAAAACAACCCTCCTAGAGTGTACTTCTGAAAAGCCAAGGAAGTCAAAAATAGGGATAAAAAGATATATCTTTAAGTTGTACTCTAGCTGTAAAACAGATGTTTCCTTTTATCACATTTGATTCATTAAGAGACTACTATATATCGACATAAGCCCTCATCCTGCAAAGAAGGCCACCCAGCTGGACCCCTGGACCCACCCAGAGCCTCCTCTATTTCAAATTTGCAGTAAATATGGAGTTGTCTTCACTGGGGATTTGCCCTGATTGGTGGCCACTCACTGGTATTTGTGTACCAATGTATACACTTGAGTATAGACAGGGTAAAACTGTGTTTTACATCAGTGCCTGTTATCCCTGTTCTAAGGAGGAGTAAGCTGCACTGGTTTACCATGTCCGCAGTTGAAACTTGCACAGGTACAGATCCCTAAGGGTATGTCTACACAGTAGGTAAACACTTGCAGCTGGCCCAGGTCAGCTGACTTGGGCTTGCAGGGCTTAGCCTGCGGGGCTATATAATTGCCATGTAGACATTTGGGCTTGACCTGGAGCCCAAACTCTGGGACCCCACGAGCTGGGGAAGGTCCCAGGGCCCAGCTTCAGCCTGAGCCCAAACATCTACACATCAATTGTTAGCCCCCCAGCCTGAGCCCCATGAGCCTGCATCAGCTGACCCGGGGCCAGCCACAGCCAGGGTCTTTTATTTCACTGTAGATGTACCCTGTGACTGACCAAAAGTGACTGATATCAGAACAAATCCCCAGTTTAGACAAAGAATCAGTTACTGCAGATGGAGAGTGCAGTAACTTACACATGGTTTCATAACACTCCGCTCCAGGAGGTTCCCAAGAGCCAGTGATGGTAATGAAAGGAAGCCCTTTGCATCTGAGCTCCCGCAGCTGATGAGCTTCCAACAGCTTACAGTGAGCCAGAGGTAGGCAGTAGTGCAGCCCTAGCAGGTCCTGCTGGACTTCAGTTTTGCTGGTTGAAACCCTAGGCCTCTTCTGTGAAAGGGCAAATCCTGCCATCAAACAGCTTCACACTTCTGGAGTTTACACTCGCCACGTAATATTCATGGCTTAGTGTTGAAATAAGGAGCATTGTAAAGTATATAGCACTGATGTCATTGCATAGTGAATAAAGAGTGGATTACAATTTTATTTTTTGTCTGTACTTTTTTAGTTATGAAGATGGCCAAGTGGGTGATACAAGTATAAATACACAAGAAACAGGCATTCACAAAGAGATTCTTCGAGTCATTGGTAATCAAACTGCTACTGGGTAAAAGGACCACTCTTATTTAATTGATGTGATTTGGAAGCCTTCCTCAGTCTCAAAGCTGGATTTTGAACTGAAGAAGATGTGAAAAACTAATTTATTATTATTATTAATACTACTGCTACTACTAAACAAATTAACCCTTTGAATACTTCCTTTTTTCTTACTTAGTATTTCTTATCTCATTGAAATACCTGAAATGGTATGAATTAGCAATTATAGGGGTACAAAGTCCATTAATATACTACAACTAATAGCAATTTAAGAGACATTTGGGTTGCTCACAATAAACAATTTAAAAAGGAGTTTTGTGCTGATATTTTTATATTAAACTCTTTAATTGGACCATTTTAGTACTGTATACTGGTATTTTAAATTTAGAATGACTGAAATATAAGTGAGAGAAGATTTTGTAGCGGAGAACCTGCATTATACAGGACACTTTGCAATAAGAATATTCACATATTTTAATACACCGTAAAAATGGTTTCTGGAACATGTCAAATTGAAGAGGTTGGTTACTTACAATATCATAGATTCATTTTACTGTACGCAAATGCAGCTAGAATTTAGAGTAAAAAAAGTTAAAAGAAGAAAACATTTTTGCAGTATTCAGTTATTGCCAAGAGAAATATAACTACATTGATGGTGTGTGTCTAGTCTTCTTCATTCTCTTAAAAGAAACTATACCATTCAGTAAACAGTTAAGTTACATTATTTAAAAGATGCAAGCTGAGCTAACCAGAGTTCCAGGGGCTGAGAAGTGAATTTGTAGCGAAGCCATTTGTAAACCAGTTTTTACAATGACCTATCACCTCAGTTTAGCAAGGTACTTAGGTGTTTTCAGTGGCATTGCTGTTGTGATTAACATTAAGACATGTGCTTAAGTACCTGGCTAAATCAAGACCTATATATATTTCAGTTGATTGTCCAATTAGGAAGAAATAGCAATACCTTTCATGTTACAAACATGTCAGAATGACTCTTGAGTTCCCTTTGGTGAAATACTATTAATTCATCTCTAAGGAAACAAAGCAAATCTGTTAAATCTTTATGATTTAGTAATTACAAGTGTTAAAAATAAAATGGTTACCAGAGTATGAGCATGTTGGCAGCACACGTTAGGGGCCAGGGACCAATCCTAAAAGGTGCTAAACACCTCCTATGAAGTGCTAATTGCCCTCAGCTCTCACTGACGTCATCTTGCAGGATCATGCCCTTCCCTTTTGACAACATTTCAGATCCCCCTCTGTACACCTCCACTTACTCCCTTGCAGCCTTGGAAAGGGAGAAGATAGGCACAAAAATTACCATAGAAGATCACACCTTGAGTCCTCCAGAAGTGGCCTGTACTGTTATTAACATGATGGTTATTAGGAAGACCCCAGTGTGTGCTTGTTTCTTTAAACAGAGCATAAGACATATAAATAATTGTATAATGTACAGAGATATTAGGGGTTAGAGATTTATTGTTGGAAGTCTTTTGTTATTCCAAGTTACTCTGCTTCTTGCCTCATCACTCCTGTTTCCCTGTATCACAAAATAATCCTCACTCAAAAGGATAAAATTGAAGTTATCTAGAATAAAAGTAAAGTTCTCTAACGGGCCTCCTTGGAACCAGGCCATCTCTGGAGACACCACTAATAACCTGTGGCACTGCAGCGCAGTTTAACATCTTGCACCAAGGATGATTTCTGGAGTTGATCCATCTACATGGAGCAGTTAGGTAGCGTGAAGGGTCTGACTGCACAAATGCAAGGAAAGTAGAATTGAGGCTGGAAATCTGGACTGACCATTCTTCCTTAGTTCATCCTGCTATATATACATGTATGGCTGAACTGGGAGGAGGCTGAGCTCAACAGTATGGTGAAACATAGAACATGTGATGAAATGCTGTACCTAGAAAAACTGAGGGGAACTATGCAGCAGGGAACAAGTCCACAGAGGAGTCCTGCAGTGGCTAAGTGGAATGATGGCCCACCATTTCAGGGGGCCTCCTCAAATATGGGATGTGCAACAAATAGGTGGGGCCAAGAGGGGGTCAGAGCTACTCTAAGTGACATACTTCTCCCTCCCCCCAGTTACAGCAGATTCACAGCCTAAATCCTGCTCTGGGGAAACAGAGAGTAACTAGAGCAGTGAGTGAAATTCAGCGTGCATACTGGACCTCTTGTGCCAGCCACATAAGGAGTACCCATAGATGCTACAACTATTGGGGGGAAGAGGGAACATTTCTCCATCTTTCAGGCAGGATGTAACAAAAGTGTCTTTTCCTCGTCCTTTTCCCAAAATCTCCCAAACTCCTAACTACAGGTTTAAGCCTGTGACCAAGTAAAAGCAAAGGAGGTAAAGGGACAGTAGTTCTAGTCACAGCACTGTTTCCACAACTCTCAACGTATGTACATCGCAGTGTCCTCTGTCCCAGTGTGTCTCCTCTCTTTGGGTCTCATATCCCCAGTAGGGAGTCCTTACTGACTCTGAGAGAGCTGGACTCTTTCCATTGCCTCCCCTGCTGGCTAAGTCTGGCACTCTCTTCTCTTCACCTCAGGGGCTGCTTAACAACTGATGAGCCAATGGTAAGACTTGTCTTACCAACTGAAAGCAGAGGTGCTGCCAGACTTAGCCAGCGGGGAAGACAAAGGAAAAAGTCCAGCTTCTCAGTTGCAGGGTACATTCACTGAAAGTGAAGGGAAATGTCTCCTTTCCTCAAGCCTGGAGCATGTGGCAGGATGTAAACTTCACCTACTTACACCTCTCTCAATAGGCACCCTCTGTTGGTGAGACCAGACCCTAAGAGAGTGGGGACACAACCGAACAGAGGACACTGGGAAGTACATATGATCTGTGGGGAAACAGTGCTGGGGGCACAAGGGGACAGAGAACACTGGGGGTACACTTACCAGGGGATACAAAACATTGTTGGGTGTGTGGTCAAACACTTGGGGATGGCATAGAACATGGAAGGGTAACCAGGATGTTGTGTGGGAACACAAAGCATGATGTGGACACCAGGGGATCCAAAATACTGTGAGAGGAGTACTTGAGGGACACAACGTGGAGCATGGGAAGTTGCACAAAGCACAGGTCAACACCAAGAGGGACAGAGAGAGTGTGGGAGATATACACAAATACAGTGTGGGAGAACATAGAGCATTAGTGGGATACGGAGTTGCACAGAGCATAGGAACAGACACTGTGGCGGGGGAGACAACACTGGTGGGGAACAGAGTAGTACAGACCATAGAGTGAACAGTGTGTGGAGAACACAGAGTACTGGTAGGGTGCAGAGTAGCACCGAGCTTAGGAACAGAGAGATGGGGACAGCCTGGGGGAGAACATACAGTTGGGTGAGCAGTATGCAGAGTACTATATGTGTAAACAGGCACGGTCCTACATGCAAACAAAGACACTCGTATGATATAATGTACAGTGTGGTGCTGCAGGGCAGCTTTCAGGAGGAAGGGAATCAAATTCCTCCCTGGAGTCAGCTCTTTCCGGTCCCCAAGTTTTGGGTCCCAGCAACTTCACTGATTCTGTCCTCCTCTCCACACCACCGGCCGAATCATTCTTTTTCTAGTGTCACCTAAAGGAGTCTCTCTGAGCCGCATGGTGCACTCCTCATTGGGATGGGGACTGGGATTCCTATGGAATCTCCTCTCAGCCCTCCATTCACCTTCCCACTGGTGCCCTCTGCCCCTTGCAGACACCTGCGAGACTTGAGAGACTGTGTTAGTGCTGAGTGACTCCAAAGGAACCGTGGAGTTTTTCCATTTGCTCATTCCCATGTGTGGGCTGTGGCACAGGAGAGGAGCATGTGGACCTTAAAGACAGTGTGTGGTCTTGAATTGTCAATCTTAACCCCTTTGATTTTGTTTTTGCAGGTCTTCCCTTCCCCCCACTGCTTCATTACTGTTACTGTGGTTGAACTTCTACTTGTTTAGGTGGATAGTAATTTTTTTAAAGCCTCGTGCATACAAACTAAGTGTTAACAGTAACTTTGAAAGGAGTAAGGGCCTGATCCTGCAACGTCCTGAAAAGGTGCTGTGACTTCCTATTGATTTCAGTGGGACTTGAGAACACTGACCATATGGCAGAATCAAGCCCTGACAGTGTGCCGTTTCTCTTACCAGCATTATTTTTTTTTATCTCTGCAATGCGCCTAATTCGATAAGAAGTGCTGTTAATTATCCCCGAGGAAGCAAATAAGTTCTGAAGTCTTCATGTTCGTGATCAGGAACCTGAGCCTGCAATGCAGTGATCACCTCATGAGAGCCCACAACTCCCACTGAAATCAGTCGGCCTTGTAGGGTCCAGGTCCTGGAAGGCAGAACAAGGGGAAACCCCCACATTATGAATAGTGGTAGAATTAAATTGAAACTCATTTGGAAACCCAGTAACTTAGTCTTTTTTTTTTGGACAGGAAAATATTTTTTGAGTGCTATCATATTTATGAATGGAAAAGCGTCCTCAGTTACTTCCTTTAAAGAGAATGTTGGCACAGTCAGCATGTCCCCTCCCATAGTAAAGCCCCAGGGAGACCCCTAATAGGTAGAAAACTCTCTGTGAGGTTCCTTTTGCGGGATTTCTCCCTGATGATTCCATCTAGGGGGTGGAAGTTGCCCTTCCTGAAGCCCTACAGATCCCTTGAGATCTATGTGGATCTCAGGGGATCTGAAAAGGCCAAGGCCATCTGCACAAAGGCCTTGTGCGCCTATGGAGTTCTGGCATTTCCAGCCCCCTAGCAGTGTAGCTCAAATGGAGCTGTGCAATCAGACACATCTGCTGGCCATGGCTGTCCCTGCAACCCCCCCATAAAGGGGTATGTCCTCCACAGATGATGTTTCCCAGGAAAGGGAATGTAGCTCCAGTCTGTATTAACTTTCCTGGCAAATGTCCATGGTTTCAGTGGGAGACAATGTGTTATTCCCCTGGCCATGACCCTATGTAACGGCACTACCCAGTCTCCGTGCCTACTCTTGTGAAGGTCCCTACCCTATGGAGAGTTCTGTGTGGGGTCTTGGGACAGGGAACCACTAACCTCCGTCTACATGATGTGACACCAAGTTGTAGCCCCCAGAAATAGGGGGTTGCAGTGGAACTAAAATTAAACTAATAATATTTCACCACAATAATAAAGTGTTCGTCACAGGATCCAATTTTTGGTATCAATACTTTTACACCAAGACAGGAAAAATATTTTTTTAAACTTCTCCTAAATTCAGCCAGGAATTTTGCATTCAAGGGATTAAGCACTGTGGGCTGTCTCCTTAGCTGATGTAAATCAGTGTAGCTCTATTTTCTTCAACATATCTACACCTGTTTACACGATCTAAGACTCTGGTTCGGTAACTCTTAATTTAATGGCCAGTTTGTCTGACAATCTGCTTCCAAATGTTTTATGGGAACGCCATCAATGACTCCATATCTTTTTACACTTGTATTTTTTTCTGAAACCCTTGAAAAACTGTTTACTGATGCTGTATGATTTTAATGTTATAGCTGTTGGTACTAAAAGTGAATCTGATGAACAATGCTAAGATTATACTTTCTTTCATTGTTAAAAATATAAGATAATTTCAAAAGGAAGACTTTCTGCTTAGGTCAAGGGAGCTACATTTGTAAACAATTTTTACCACTGAAATAATTAGCTTTTTCCGTGGTTGTTCCTGAGTACAAAGTAGGGGAAGAGAAGCAATTGAATACATGTGAAGAAGTTCTCTATTTAAAAAATTAATTAATAAATATAAAAATGACCTAAGCATTAAATTCATTTTAATGGATTTTTGTTTCTTGGCTCAAGAAAATTTAAGTCAAGCAAGAAAAAGTAGTTGTCATGAAATTTTGTCAAGGAGGTAAATGTGCGCGACTAAAAGCTCTCTGGTAATCTTAGCATTTTCAAATAACATGTAGACTTGGAGGGGTCTGATCCTGCAATGTGTTGAACACCCCATTCAAGGTGCTGAGCCCCCTCAACCCCTCTTAGGATTGGGCCTTTGATGAACAAATATGAATGTTGTTTTATGTGTTAGTCATGCCTTGTTGTTACAGTAAATTTTAAAAGAGCTTATGAAGCAAAGGCCCATTGCAAATGAGACCATCATGTAGAATTCTGTGCATCTTTAAATCAGTAAATCTGGATGGATTTTAGCAGGGCTACACTTGTGTTTAATTTCATTATTGGTAACACAGTGAAGTCAACAGCAATCTTGATGGTTAAGGAGAGGTTATAAATTCAAGTCCCTGTTAAAGAACCTGGGCATCCTTCATCAGTTAACATGAGTGAGCCGTTAGAACTGCCTCCTCCTGATTGAAGACTACAGTCATGGTTATTGTACATCCTTGTAAGAGGGGCACTGTAAAACCTAACTAGAATAGACTAGGTTTCAGGTTGTCTCTTTGGGCACTTAGGATCCTTTGATACTTTATCTGCAGAATTGAGGTGTTAATCTGACGTCCTGCTGAATTTCTTCATTACAAACACTACCTCAAGATGAAAGGCAAACTTATTAACTAAACAAGGTCTTCTATTTGAGAGCAGTTAGAATATCACATGTAGGACTAAAAAGTAACTAAAAAAATCTCCAGTCTCCTCTGCCATGGTTGTAACTATAATTAGTTTCACCACTTGTAGTGCTCATTACTGTAAGGAAATTTGTGCTTCAATTAATGCTGGTAAATAATGGAGAGTTCTATTTATGAAGGTTTTGTTCGGTTGGTTGAGTCTTGGGATATTGCTTTGGAAGTTTTGGGTTTCTAAGTATTTTGCTCTTTTTGCAACATATGTGCTTTAGCTTTATGTTCACTAGCTGAAGCAACACCCACTGATGAAACCAAATGGAATAAAATGCACAGAGCTGCCATTTTCGTGTGGTAGACTGAATACGAAAACCTTTTGGCAGTTTATTCCTGCTAAATTTTAGTCTGCCAGTGCAGCAGTGATGTATATTACTACCCATTAAACATTGCATTGAGATTTTGTATACAGTATGATATATTAAGTATACATTTTTGTAGAACAAAAAAACCAAGTAGCTTTTAGACAAAACATATCTAGAGTATGAAAAACTGTTGAAGAATAGATTTCATTAAACATTTACCAGCAAGTCAGTAAAAATAGAATTCTCATACACAGGCATTCAGCATAATTTAATGTTCTAAAAATATTTTTTAAATTCACCCAATAATTACTGTACCTTTTGAGTTTAAAAAATACAGCTACTCCTTTACATAAACATTAAAATATGCCTATGTTTCTTTTTAATTATACAGCCTTTTCTTCCAATAACTTTCTTGAATTCTGTGCACAAAATAGTATTGCAGCCTGCTATTTAACCTATGGTGCCTTAAAGTTATTACAAATATTTAACAATATGTATATATTGTAAATACTGCCAAAAGATCACTAAGGCCAAATATTTTCTCTATTCACTTTTTACTGCACTTGCTTTCTATTGCTATTTAAGCCTCCTTTTATTCAGCTTTGTAACAGTTATAACATTGTAGCCAATGTAAATATTTACTTTCAATAAATCTGAATTTGTTCAACAAGTACTGTGTTTCTGGGCACTATTGTGAGAACTGTGTTTGAGGGTTATCATTCTTCTCCTTAGTGAAGTCTGTTGCTGTTTCTGCATTTTTGATGATCTCGGCAACACTTAAAAGTTATGCCAAGTTTTTTACGCTTATTAAAAAACATTCTCTGCAGTGACCCATTTTTAAAAACACCTGAGGTAGAAGTTAAAAACAATTTTGTGTCACCTTTAACTGACTACTACTGCATGTTATATTATATCTTTGATTTAAAATACAGATATTGGATGCAGAGAGGGGATTTATACATTTTGAATGTACAGTATCATATAAAATATATAGTTATGTCACAAGGCACATTTTATGATATCTTTTTTTTAAAAAACCTTCTGTCCTGCATTTTGTGTAAAAGTATGTTTTTCCCTAAAAACACGCAGAAAATGCATGAAGGCCCATATCATTCATAACATAGGATATGTTTAATGTATAAATGCACATCTGCAACTCATAAAATACACAGACATGTGTAGGAATGGTTATTAATTCAGTGAATGTACTATTGTTTCCCAGTACCTACAAAGCTGAAGTAATTCTTGAGTTATAGGGGTGTATATGAACTATTATCTTTTGAACAGTTTAGATTCTGCTTGGTAACATAATTAATATTACTATCTCAGATTACAGATTTTGGATTGAGGAATTGTGAATGGTCCTATGATTTTGAATTCCAAAAATAAGTTTTATCCATATTTATTCCATATAAATATGTAAGAGAAGAAGCTTTTGTTGATACTTCAAAAAGTTAATTATTTTAATTCCAGTAGCATCTAGATTGGAGCCATATTGAACAATTTATAGACACATTGTAAGATACAGCCAATACACCAGCAAACTTAAAGTATAATAGAGTGGGAGGAGAATGAGAGGTACAAAAAGAAGCAGTGACTTGCCAAAAGTCACACAGTAAGGCGGTAGCAGAGCTAGGGCAAGAATCCAGATGTGAAATCCTGGCTCCATTGAAGTCAATGGCAAAACCTACATTGATTTCAGGGGAGCCAGGATTAAACCCTCTTTCCTGAGTAGAGATGGGCAAAAATTTTTGTCTGAAGATTTTTTTGTTGAAAAACGTGACCCAACATTGGCCCAGTTTGTGAATTTATGTTGATTTTGCCAAATTATTTGTTTTGAAAAAAAAAACTGAAATAAAATTCCAAAAAAGCAAAACATTTTGTTTCAACGTTTTCCAAACGAAACATTTCAATTTTTCAGTTCAAAATGACTTACCCGTTTTCTAATTTAAAAACTTAATTTCATTTCCATTTTTTAATTAAAAATGTTTTAAAATGCTCAAAATTGAAACATTTCATTTGACCCAAAAGGAATTTTTTTAACTTTTTGATTTACTGAACATTTCCAAAAATTGTATTTTCAGTTGGACCTGAATCTTTTTTTTCAATTGCCAGCAATCTGAAAAATCCATTATTCACCAGCTTGAGTCCTGAGTTGTAGTCCAGTGCCCTACCTCCTGGATTTGATTGGGTATGTCCATACGGCAACTAAGAAACAGTGGCTGAGCTGTACCAACTGACTTGGGCTCATGAGGCTTGGGCTGATGGGCTGTTAATTGTGGTGTAGATATTTGCGCACTGGCTGGAGCCCAGGCTCTAGGATCCTGCAAGGTGGAAGGGCATGTCTACACCACAATAAAGCAGCCCCTTAACTCAAGCCCTGTGACTCTGAGTCAGCTGACATGGGCCAGGCACTTGTTTTAATTGAAGTGTAGACATTCCCACTGTTTCTCAATGTGCATGAAGATTCTTTTCCCAATGTGATATCCTCAGATTTGTTCAGGAGGGTGGTAAATGAGTTTATTCAGTTCTGCTAATGTTTATTACGCACTGTGTTAGCCTATTCAACAGTTGCATTTTCGGGCATAAAAAAGACATGGAAAAATCATAATCTAAACAGTGTTTGCAGTGTGGTTGTAGAGACAAGGTGGGTGAGGTAATATCTTTTATTGGACCCACTTCTGTTGGTGAAAGAGATGAGCTTTTGAACTCTACAGAGCTCTTCTTCAGGTGTTCTTGAGAGACGAAAGTTTGGAGCTCGAAAGTCACCAACAGAAATTGGTCCAATAAAAGATATTATCTCACCTTGTCAATTTAAACATTAACTGACAGCAATGCAGAATTATTACAGCAGAGGAAAGTATCTTTCAATTGCACATGCCGATGTGCTTCTTTGACAGAACCCAGAAGCAGAACATTTTCTAAGAAAAAACATTATGACTGTTGATGAGCAATATACTCTTTACTCAATAAAATGTATTTACACACTTGACTGGCTTTCTTTCCTTAAATTACTTTACAGTGCAAATTGCAGCAGATAATTTTTACACTGTTCACAACAATTCAGGCCTCATCTGCATGGTACTGAGCACCTCCTTCAAGGTGTCTGTCTATCTATGGCATTGCTAAGATGCCTGCCATCATGGTAACTGAGTCGACGAAGCCAATAGAAGGTGAGGTCACTCAGCATCCTGCAGGATTGGGCCCTTGGTGTAGAAAAAAATGCAATAAAATATAGGGAATACCAGTGCCTGTATCCCATAATGATGGATACTCTAGAAATGCCTAGGTTGAAAGTGGGCAGAAGATGCATATACTTTAGTGCAGATAAAAAGTATTCAGAAACTTGGCAGGATTCAGAATCTTGCAAAAGTTTGGCATCAAGACAAGTGTCATGTGAAAGAAATATGAATGGTACGTTCTAAATCAACTCTCTTTTTAGTGGGCCAAGTATAGAGCTTTCCAAGCATAGTCTTCTCAGCATATCTTAAATATTGCAAACATTTTCATTAATATTCAGAGGGAGTGAAGCAGGATTCACCAAAAGGAAATTGAAGCTTCTGGTTAAGTTATAAGACACTTTTAGTAGTAGTACCCTGTGTATCAATCACTAGCCTGAACAGATCAGATTTGAGCCTATACCACAAAACTGAAAAATGGTGCGGCAATGGGAATAACATTAGCAGCAGGAACAGCAACTGCTGTAGAAGCAACAGCAAGAGGAGTCTCTAGAGAACATGTCTGGAAAAAATACAGGAACTCCTGACTTAAGCTCTGTTCCAACAAAAGCCAGGGCTTATCATCAGCAAAGTATTTTGAATATGTAACTTTGAAAGTGAAAGCTTCTATTGTTTTGGAGAAATGAGAAGAAAATTGTTGTTGGTTAGATCAGAGCCACCATCTCGTAGCTGAGTGGATCAATGATAACTCACTTCATATACATCTCTTCGGGCAATAGTCCCACTGCAGCTGTGTACAGAAGATGATGAACATCTCTCTTTCTTCCAGCAGATGTTTGGAGTAATATCAGAATTACTGTTAAATTTGTGAACAAAACTATTTCACTTTCTTTGTGGCTGATCTTCTTCTGGCTTCTGTCCTGTGTAGTTATTTAAATTTTCTCAGTGGCTCATATTAGGAGAACACTCTAGAAAGATGGGAGAGGATGGGTTGTACTTATTTCAATACTGTATCTGAAATATTTGACCATATTCCTTTCTTTGCTCTAACTGTTGAAGAGGTAATTTTGGTGATTAACTATAGATTTCCTTCTACTCCCCCCTTCCCGTCCCCCCCCCTTTTTTTTTTTTTTTGGATGCTCACCTGTCAAAATGCATTTACTGGTACCTATAAATAGAAGAAATTATAGGGGGCCAAATCCTCGGCTGCTGTAAATTTTCACAGTTCTATTGTCAGTGGAGCTATGGCAATTCACAAGTGTAGATAATTTTGCTCTGGGTATTTCAAAAACACCTTTAACAAATACAGTTTCTTTATATTAATTGTTTTGGTAACATGAGACCTAGTTTGCTTGCTTTTCTCCATCAACATGTTGGGCTGGAGGATTTAAAAACTTGTTTTTGGTCATTCCCAGAAGCCAGCAGTACGCTCTTGTATGCATGTTACCATTTAGCTGACATGTTGTTCCTGATGTGATATTCCATCTGTATGAAATTGTGTTATTCCACTATTTGCCTCTCTATTATCATCTGCAAATTCAAATGCTGTGCTTGGCATGCTGACATGCAAATCATAAATATTACAAAGCTGAAGTCTCAGCAACAATCGCTGACCTGCTCTTCTAGCACCTTTTCTCAACTTAAACATTCCAATTCATGGCTACTGCTTGAGAGGGAACGTATTTGTGACATTCTTTGGTGGACAATATAGATTGTCTTTACCTCTTCCCCTCTCCAGCATCCTTTTGGAGGGGGAGGCGGGGGTGGTCCTTTCAGTGCTTTCATCATGAAAAATTAACAGGTTGGGCTTTGGGATGGAATATTTCTTTTTTTTTAATCACATCAAATTCTACATATCTAGCTCAAGCTGATGTGATCTGAATTTCCAATCTGTTTCCCTAACTGTCACTCACTCGCTCAGAGTTATCCTTATATTTGTATTTCAGTGCTAATTTTTCAGTGCTAACATTGACATAAGGGGATGTTCTGTCATGAATATAAATGCTACTCCTGTAATAAAAAAGCATGTATACAAACCCATGGGTTTGGAAAGCGCTACTTTTATGTAAATATAAAAGTTTACTGAGTTCTAGAACACATATTTTTGTTCAGTGTTCTTATATTTGTGCGTGTATTTTGTGCAACATCCAGACATCTGTAATCAAAGAATGAGAACTTTCCACAGCAATGTTGTGTGTTTAGATGCCTGCAGTAGAACAGGAAATTATTTTTACATGTTAGAAATAAAGGGGCTGTATGTTGTTGTATCTCACCATGCAAACTCCTTTTAAATGAGCTGTTTAGATATATTAAAGTGGTCAACATAAGAGCACTGAAGTGTATCCCATAGCAAGTAGAATAAATCACTACAAAATGATCCTGATCCTACTAGATAATATATACAATACATATACATTAGATAAATTTGTGATTGTCTAGTTATAATGCTAAACAGTCTCTTTTTTCCTTAATAATGATATTCCTGTATTTAAGGTTTTTTGAACCTATCATATTTGTTGAATAGCTCGGTAAAATAGCCAGGTATTGTATATGGGGAGCAAGGAGGTTGGTCCAAAACAGCATGAAAAAAAAGGGCAAGGACAAGGCCAAACAATGAATTGTGTATATGCTACCTACGCTAAGTATTCCTTTTTAATCTAGGCAAAATTGGTATAGTAAATTTAAAATTGCCTTTATGTTTAATGGCAGTTATGCCTTTAGAGAAGTTTTAGTTTGCATAGCTATTGATTTGGATTTCAAAAACAAAAATCTCTTTATTTTAGTAAAGTCTGAGCTCCCTTTTGACACTTCTTTGAGTAGTGATGGAGTAAAGGATTTGGTTCCAGGTGTGGATTGAGTTTATTGTGAGTCCCCTCCAAAACTCTGTTGTCCTAAGACATGAGTAGTTTTTTATATACTCCTGGCCAGCTGGAGTTTCTGTTTTCTAAGGAGAGTATTTGCTGATTATTTGCATATGTACATATATAGAGGGTGAAATCCTGGCTCTACTGAAGTCAATTGCAAAGCTTCTGTTGCCTTCAGTGGAGCCAGAATTTCATCCAGAGTATTGCTCTAGTTCCATCTAATGAGTGTCTGTGCATTGGCACTAGCAGGCAGCAATTTTTCAGGCCTCACAAATGGCTTCACCAGAAGCAGAAATCTAGACTGATTCTTTTGAGTCGGTTTTATAATCCATTCCCTGGGAATCCACGGAACTCCTGTGCACTACCCACTGGAACTGGTTACTTGTTCATAGTATAATCCAGTGGAAATTTCCTTTATGCAGTATAAAAAGGGGAACTCCTGCACACATCCAAGTCCAGTTTGGTAATTAGTATCCAAATAACATATTTTCAATCAAACCACAGTGTTCATGAATGCTTTGGGGGGAAAACACCAGGTACCACATCAACCTACCTCAAAATTAAACGTATCTACAGTAAGAAAAGAAATGTACATATATTGTACAAATCTTAGATATTTGTTTCATCTAGACTTTGATCTTTTGTCCGTTCACGTCAATAAAAAAGCTCCTATTGATGGTGGAAGATCAAGCATCTAAGGCCTTATTCTTCTCTTCTTTGTGTCTTGTGTAGTATTTGTACTCAAGCAAAGTGAGTGCTACCATTCTGATTTGGTAGCTGTGACCCTAGGCATCCCTGTGTTCACACCCTGCACACTGCTGCAATGATATTTGTACAAAATAAGACTTATGAGGTATAATTTAAAAACTAATAGCACTCTGGTCAGTAACTGCATTGTGAATTGTATGTGACAATGCTGTGTGTGGAATTAGGGATGCTCACTCATATTATGCTTTAAAGTCTGTGACTAAGAGGTGTTTAAACCAGGCATGCCGGGGGAGTTGATAAACTAGGCATGGCCAAATTCAATGGCCTATTCATTTGTATCAGCGATTGCAGGAAGAGAACACTTAAATAGCAAAATTGCAACAAGAAACATCACATTGGAACAAACTAGGGGACACCTTAATCAGGATGGAGTTGGCCTCCTGGAGGGAATAGGAGACTGAATCCCAGGAAATCAATTTGACTCTTGAAACATGGGCAGATTTTGAGATAGAAGGACACAGAAAAACTTTGGATTATCCTTTTCCTGAGGAGACAAGGAAAACCAGCACCTTTTACTCTGTGGAGATCATGGCTAAGAGTTAGACAGGTATTACTAGGAAAGGAAGAATGGTGAGAAAATTACCTTGAACAAAGATGGTAGCTAAGTTAAGTCTTAGGCATTAAAAAGTTTATTTTTACTTTTATTTGTTTGTATCCATTTCTATCCTTACTCCTTCTACTTGGTATTACTTAACCTATATCCTTTTGTTAATAAACTTGTTTTGTTTTTACTATAAACCAATTTAGTGCTGTGTTTGAAGGGAAGGGTATGTTTAGCCCAGTTAAATTAATAAACTCTAATGTACTGACTCTTTAAAGGAGCAGTGAATATAATAGCTTCTGTAAATGCACAGTGATAGGGGCTGTGTGTTGTAGAGAATCATCTCAGAGGAGCTCGGGGGCTGGAGTTCACTGGTTGTTATCTGCTAGGCAAGGTTTGGACTGGGATAGGCTTGAGGAGTTTGCTGGTGAGGAAGACAGACTGGTGTTGCAAGGACCTGACACACAGTCTCATCTCCAGCAAGGCTCACTCTTCCTGAGGCAGAGAGGTAACACAGTGGCTTATATCTCTGGTTGTCCTCAGCAGCGTGTTACAGTAGCATTTTACACACACTTTGCCCCGTTTAAGTGACCATTCAAGGTGTAAGACAGTGGATAACCAGGCCCTATAGTAGATTGAATATCGATATCAAGCAAGAATAGTCTTTCTCACCCCCAGCCCATTTTAGTGTTCAGTGGTGAAATTTGGTGTACATGAAAGCAAGGGACCAATTATTGGCATTACATTGTCAAGGACTTTCTAAGCTTCCAAACTGTGTCACTGCACCTCAATCTTTATGGGCAATTATGTCAATTTATTTCAGTCCTTCTCTGAACAAAGACCACTCAATCATGTGGGTGGTTTTATGATGTGAGCCAACTTTCACTGGAGACTTCTGACTGTGGAGACCACCACACTTTATTTTTATGTGAGATCTAAACAGGATTCAAACCCAAACCTCCAGAAGTAAAGGAAGGAAAGAGCTGGTGATTTAACACACGCCATCTGACTAGCCCCTAAACAAGGATTTGATTAAACACTCTTCACTTTTCTTTTCCCTCCAGAAACATTCTCAGGGCAAATAACTTTAACAAAAAACTTTTCGAACTGTAAAAGCCATTGCTAGTTAATCACAGCTGTGTCAGTTTAAAGATGTGATTTCCACAACTTAGTCCTGTAGATTTATGATGCCCTCTATGATTTTTATTCCTCCCCCTCACACACACACACACACATTATGAATGCCACATTTCTCATGAGAACCATAAAAAGTTGAAAGGTATAGTAGCAATATGCAATGCAGACTTCCCTGCACCCTTGTGCTGGGCCACATAAAATCTGAATTGAGGTAGTCATTTCCTGAAGTTATTAATCAACCTAATGTGATCACTTGATGAAAGTCATGCTGCACTGTTTGGATATTTTGAAGGAGTTTTTGTTTTTCTGCTTCATTGAAGCCCTTCTGTTGTGAGCTAAATTTGTTCCTTTCTTTCTCGGCTATTTTCAGCTCTTGTCCCCTCACCATATTACCTCCTCCTGTGGTGTTGCAAAGGGGACCCTGCATGTGGATCATAGGGGCCTGATTTGGCCCAACATTACTAACAGCTGTGTTATTCAGCTAGTTGGGTTTGCTATATTATCAGGAAATTTCTAAGCTGTCCATGTTTCATATGCGTCTGATCAAGTGTTTTATATATATTTGGGATGGAAGAGTCTTTTGTCTGGGTTAGAAAAAATGAGTTAATAAGATAACATTCTTACAGAAATATGAAAATATGTGGAAAGTTTAAGCTCCATCCTACTCAATTGCTGGACTGATCATGATAGTATGGCATAGTTCTAGGATATAACATTGATAACTTGCAGGAAAAAATGAAAGTAATAGACTAAACCTTCAAACACCCTTTCCCATCATCAAGAGAATGTGAAATAAGCATATTTCTTTTCCCCTGAAAAATATATGTTACTAAGCTAAAGCTAGAAAATCTGTCCAGTATGTGTATCTGGTAATTTTCAGAGGAGCAATATCTTGCATCAGAAAAACCAGGCTTTTTGTACAGCCATGCATACACAATGAAACAATGAGAGAATATTGGAAAGAATCTGTCTGTGTTAGAGAGTTGAAACCACATTCTCAACAAAATGCAGGCATGTGTCAAAGACTCGGGAGCTAACAGTAGTAATTTAGCTGTTCCTGAAAATCAAGTGATATGATTTGTGTTCTTCCTACTTTTTCAATAACTCATTTTTCATTAACCTCCAGATTCTCTATAGCAGTGGTTCCCAACCTGTAATGTGCAAAGGCATGATACATAGAAAGAAGGAGACAAAGACATACACATATATAAATGTATCATATGCCAAAAAGGAAATGAAAAAGAAAAACAAGGGCAAAACGGCACATGCTTTAGCATGCACAAAAGCAACTCTAGTTTGTAAAGGTAACTAGCATCTTGGGAGGGTATGTTTTCTGTGATCCATTCTTGGTACTATGAGATGGGGAGGAGAGAGTTATTGCCTTTCATTGCTTGAGTGGGGTGTAGACATATTGACCCCAAAGGGTTCCCTGATGGAAAGAGATTCCCTGGTAGGGGAGGATGGTCTTTAATACAGTACTGAGAATACATTTTCCTCAGCATGAGATTCCCGCCTGCTATCAATTACCAGGAAAAAATGTCAGGAAAGAGGCAGGATAAGCTAGGCAAGGATCAAATCACAAAGGGATTCATAGAATAAAGACTGTATCTGAAGCTAGACCCAAAAAAGAACTGGAAGCCAGGTCAGCCGGTGGAGTTCATGTGTTTTCTGTAAAACTGCTTCTAAGTGAGTGGGCAGCCATATTCTGCTCTGGCCAGTCTCTGAGCACCTGGCTGAGGGAGGCTTGATTACAGTCTATAAGTGCCTACATCGAGGACAAATACTTAATAGTAGCCTCTTCAACCTAGCAGTACCTGTAGGGGGGAGCACCCCCCGCAACCCCGGAGTGGCGCCTGCCTGGCGCGGTATAAGGGGAGCTGCGCGCCCCCTCAATTTCTTCTTGTCAGACAACTCCGACATAGGGGAAGGAGGGTGGGATGTGGAATAGACATGAGCAACAAATCTCGAAGAACAACAGTTACGGAAAAGGTAACTGTCTTTTTTTAAGGGGGAGAGTAATCATAGGAACAATTTAGCAAGGGTGGTGGTGGATTCTCTATAACTTAAAAATTTTTAAGCAAAATTGGATGTTTTTCTAAAAGATAATCTCTAGAAAGTGCTGCAATTTGTGCTATACAGGAGGTCAGACTTCATGATCAAAATGGTCCTTTCTGGCTTTAGAATCTATGAATCTATGAAATAAAAGAATCTCATAAGGACTTCATTAACCCCCCAAAAGTGGAAGTGAAAACACACATTCTAAGCTCCTTTACTGATGGAAGGTTTCATGGATTCTGGGCATTCCAGATCTTTTCTGAAACCCATCTTAGCTGAAATGAGTGGAGAGATGTATCTGTAATATACTTGTTTTTGTGTAGTGGCTGGCACTCAAGGTGGACAAAGATGCTACTCCAACTACCAGCTAAGAGAAATCTCCTTTAGCTCAAGTGGTAGAAGCCTTTTTTTAGGCTTGTATGACATTCCAGACTAGTGAGGTGTTGTGTCACCCTTGCTGTGCAAACTTTGGTGCCTCTCAATGCTTTGCTACTGTAGCTCCCACCTGGGCCACTCACAAACAGCATACAGGGCACACCCTGTCTATGTATAACTGCAACCTGCCAGCAACACTCCAGTCACACTCTGGCTTCCACCAGCCTGGGTAGCCACTTATAGGGTGACCCCAACACACTCCCAGCCCAAATTTTTTCCCCAAAACATGTGTTCTGCACTGTCCAGCCCTCTCATGGACAGTTCAGATATTTTAGGTCCATTGCCCCTCTAAAGGGGTCAAGATCCCACATTTTGGTACTTCAAATGGAGTTACCACACAGCCCAGTTTAACCACAACTATGGATTAGTTTTAGTTAAAGAATGAAACAAGTTTTAGTACTAGGAAGAGTTTTATCTTTATTTCTCCTTTAACCATTTCTGCCTTTAATGCCTGTACTTGTACTCACTCAAACTCTTTGTAACTCTTTGTAGTTAAATAAACTTAACAAACTAGACTTGGTTCAAGGTCAAATCACTTACAAATTGCAGTAACGTTGCTGACCAAATTCTCAGGCTAGGATCTGCTCCCAAATTCCAAAGGTTCTTTCTTTTGTCTTCTTAGGTGAAAGAGAGAGAGAGACAGATAGTGAGAGATACCATGGGGTGATTTTGCCCTTCACTTTATAGTTCAGTTCCCCTTTGAAATGCATTTTCCTGAGTGTTATCCCTAGATAAAGTTCATTCCCACTGTGAGGTTGGAGTCATGGACTCTCATGCTGAAAGAGGTTCCATGCTGTTGTTTGCTAAGATGCAGGTCTTTTTGTTCCTTTCCCCTTTCTTTGCTGAAGAATGGCCACTGGATAGGTGATGGCCCATCAACTTTGAAGACACCAGGCTAGAGGCATCAGCTTGTCCTTTGTCTTTGAGATACTGGTTTAGCCAGACATGTCAGTTAAACACATTTCAAATTCACTTTCAGCTTATGTTTATATATACTGTTACTATGTACATTTCCCCTTGATATTATTGACCAATGAGTTAGTTTTCAAATGATACCTTGCGAGGCATATTTGTACAAATATTATTACAATCGTGTGTTGGGTGTGAATACAGGGGAGCATTTGGTCACAGCTTGATACACTAAGGTGTGTGTAAATTGTTATTATGGTCCAAACCCTTGACCACATTGAGGCTGAATTTACCCACTGTCGCTCTCTCTCTCTCTCTTTGGCTTACAGCGTCTTCACCACAAGCACTACAGTGGCATGCAGCTGTGCCGCTCTAAATGCTGTCGTGTAAATGTAGCCTCTAAATATAAATTCCTTGTGCTTACTAAGGCAAGCCACTCCCAACATGAAGGTATCTACAAAACTCCTTAAGCATCTTCCTAAAGAAATGCTCATCCTGGTACTGGATTGGATGCTGGGAATGTCTTGAGCTCAAGTCTAATGGCCATCCACCTGTTTTCCTGTCTCCCCTTTCAGAAGAATGGTTTCAGAGTAACAGCCGTGTTAGTCTGTATTCGCAAAAAGAAAAGGAGGACTTGTGGCACCTGAGAGACTAACCAATTTATTTGAGCATAAGCTTTCGTGAGCTACAGCTCACTTCATCGGATGCATACTGTGGAAACTGCAGAAGATCTTTTTATACACACAAACCATGAAAAAATGGGTGTTTACCACTACAAAAGGTTTTCTCTCCCCCCACAAACCCACTCTCCTGCTGGTAATAGCTTATCTAAAGTGATCACTCTCCTTACAATGTGTATGATAATCAAGGTGGGCCATTTCCAGCACAAATCCAGGGTTTTACAAGAACATCGGAGGGGGGGGGGAGTAGGAAAAAACAAGGAGTGGGTTTGTGGGGGGGTGGTGGGGAGAAAACCTGGATTTGTGCTGGAAATGGCCCAACTTGATTATCATACACATTGTAAGGAGAGTGATCACTTTAGATAAGCTATTACCAGCAGGAGAGTGGGGCGGGGGGAGAGAAAACCTTTTGTAATGGTAAACACCCATTTTTTCATGGTTTGTGTGTATAAAAAGATCTTCTGTACTTTCCACAGTATGCATCCGATGAAGTGAGCTGTAGTTCATGAAAGCTTATGCTCAAATAAATTGGTTAGTCGCTAAGGTGCCACAAGTACTCCTTTTCTTTTTTCAGAAGAATGTTTACACTGGATCCTGCCTTCCACCTTAGCATTCTGATAGAGAGGAACACAGTGGTGTTCTCTTCTAAACTAGCTATATTCATTTTCCATTAACATTTTAAAACTGATTGATTTAACCAATACAGGCCAACAGCAAATAGCCTGCCAAGCTTGGGAGAGAGCCTCTTGAAGGAAAGGAGTAAATATAACTCAATAGTAGAAGTTATAAATCATCACACAGCTAGAAATATGCCTCTTCTGCCCCCAAAACTGCTGTATTGCTATTCAGGCTGCCTTGGCAGCCATAACAGGTCCTTATCAGCCTTACTAAGATTGGTTAAGATCCAGGTACCAGGGAGTGGAGGAAGAAAGGAATGTTGAAATGGAGTTCTCAAGTTATAACTTTGAAGCCATATATTCCTTTCTCCCACTTCGGACTACTCCTTCACCAGGACTTTCCTACGCAGATCAGTCAGTAGTGACTTCCTCCCACTGGAATCAAGTATTATTTACTTCTCACTTGCCTGAGGAACGAAGGACTGAAATCAAGATCTGACCTTGGGTCCTCTGCCAGCAGCGAGATGTGTTACTACTAACCACAGAGTCAGACAAAAAGTACAGCTGAATAAATGACGGCCAATGAATCTAATCTGTTTTATAATTTTATCTAAAGGGTAATGATGATGTACACAGTAAGAAGTCTCCAAAAATTCTGCTGAGCTGTATGTTTCAGCTTGACACTATTTCTCCTTCAAACTAGAATTTGGATAGTGCAAGTCCATTCTTATAACTGTGATGAATGATGTCAGATGATAATGCAATCCTTTAGCGACTCTGTTAGAACTCCTAGAAAACATTATCAAATATGGCATGTGGCTAGGATGTATGGACAAAATGTTAGGTTGTATGGACAAAATGCATTTAATACAAAGCACTAAAGTACTGGGGTGCATAAGGAACTATAAGCACTTAGTCTTTATGAATCTTAGTTTGTGCATACTCTTTAAACAGGAGTGATAAATACAACTTCTTAGCTTGGGAACAATAAAAAAAGGTACCAACATGAACAATTTCTGGTTTTCACTTTTATGTCTGTGAAACAAACAGTACAAAAAGCTGTAATGCTAACATATCCCTTTTCAACGTTAGCCTAGGAGAGGTGATTATCTGGGGATGTGGTATGATTCTTTCCTCATTTTCTATTGGTCTTTGAGTATGGGCTATCATTTAACCTGAGATGTGAGCCACTAGGGACTGTAGATACCCCCAAAGTATATACTATAGCTTGTAATACTCAGGTTTCTATTTCAAGAACCTTACACAATGAGAGCATGTCCTTTCCTCAGTCTTTATGTTTATTAGTTGGAAGGAAAACATAGATCTGATCCATAAAGAAAAGCATCCGTTTAATGCATATTGGCATGTCTATGGTGCTTAAGTAACTGCAAATTTTTACGTGGGAATTAAACAAAGGCAAAAAGGAAAATTGCCTGTTTTTTCCCATAGAAAGATTGGCCCCAGATGTCAACATGAGGAACACACATGGGATCTATTCAAATAAATCCTACTTGTTGTCCTGTGGTACCATCTCCCAAGATAGCAACAAAATAGTGATACATAAGACAGCTGCCACCGAGCATTCTCTAGCTGGTCTTTGCATCTGAGTCCCCTGATTTCTTTTCCTTATTTCTCCGTTTACAATATATATGTATATATAGAAAAAAATGAGAATGCTAATAAAAATGGTTAATATTAAAAGTGATCATTAACTGTTTGGAGCTGGTAGCCAAGTGATAAAAGTAAATGGGTCTGTTTATTTTAAACAGATGCTTGTCTGAAAGCATTGTAAAAAGTATATTCTCCTTGCATGCTGCTGAGCACATTGATTTAGCCAGATGCTCCATGTGGCTCAGAGGTAGCATAATTACCACATGTTTTACAATCATAATGTTCATGACATTTTTATACTAATATATAAGTAGGATAAATACATAGCTAAAACACATATAAATTATAAAAGGTTCTATTCTAGCCTAATGTTTCCTACATAAAAATACATGTTGCCTTCTGTGATACACAAGCCCAACAACATATTTGATTTATTTGTAGGTATTATTCACTAACAGGCATTAATTGTTACTCATCATCATAATATCTGAGCCCTCTACAGACATGGCTGCAGTAAGCCTGACAAAACCCTTGTGAGATAGGGTGTGTTATTATTTATCCCCATTTTACAAACTGGGGAAGTGAGGCACTGAGAGATGAAATGCCCAAGGTCATATACATGGAAAATCATGGATGCTCGTTACATACTGGGCCAACTTATCCATAAGAGCCAAATTTAGGCCTGCAGGGAGGGTGATGAGGGTGCATAAGTTCAGGAGAGGGCACATAGAACAGTTCTCCAAAGTGTGCCCATGAGGCTGTAAGCTCTTTGTGACTGGGACTGTCTTTTTGTTCTGCGTATGTTCATCACCTAGTTCAGTGGTGCCCTGATCCTAGGCTCTACCACAATACAATAATAATTAATAGTAATAAGGGCATTCTAACAAGGACTGCAGGAGGCAGTCTTTCCAATGTCTTACAGGGAAAGCAAACTGAGGTCCCAGGAAATGCGTTGGGACCCTGGCACTCTGGTCACATATCTGGAGTGCCTACATGGATTTGTACTTGAACCTGCACCCTGAGGGTGCCTGATCTGATCATCAGTCAGTGGTACAGCCCTTTCTGATGTTTCACAGAGGTCTGAGGGCCAGACCCTCTGTCATAAATATAAAGGGAAGGGTAAACCCCTCTGAAATCCCTCCTGGCCAGGGGAAAGCTCCTCTCACCTGTAAAGGGTTAAGAAGCTAAAGGTAACCTCGCTGGCACCTGACCAAAATGACCAATGAGGAGACAAGATACTTTCAAAAGCTGGGAGGAGGGAGAGAAACAAAGGGTCTGTGTGTCTGTCTATATGCTGTCTTTGCCAGGGATAGACCAGGAATGGAGTCTTAGAACTTTTAGTAAGTAATCTAGCTAGGTACGTGTTAGATTATGATTTCTTTAAATGGCTGAGAAAAGAACTGTGCTGAATAGAATAACTGTTTCTGTCTGTGTATCTTTTTTGTAACTTAAGGTTTTGCCTAGAGGGGTTCTCTATGTTTTGAATCTAATTACCCTGTAAGGTATCTATCATCCTGATTTTACAGGGGGGATTTCTTTATTTCTGTTTACTTCTATTTTTATTAAAAGTCTTCTTGTAAGAAAACTGAATGCTTTTTCATTGTTCTCAGATCCAAGGGTTTGGGTCTGTGGTCACCTATGCAAATTGGTGAGGCTTTTTATCCAACATTGCCCAGGAAAGGGGCGCAAGTGTTGGGAGGATTGTTCATTGTTCTTAAGATCCAAGGGTCTGGGTCTGTAGTCACCTAGGCAAATTGGTGAGGCTTTTTACCAAACCTTGTCCAGGAAGTGGGGTGCAAGGTTTTGGGAAGTATTTTGGGGGGAAAGACGCGTCCAAACAGCTCTTCCCCAGTAACCAGTATTAGTTTGGTGGTGGTAGCGGCCAGTCCAAGGACAACGGGTGGAATATTTTGTACCTTGGGGAAGTTTTGACCTAAGCTGGTAAAGATAAGCTTAGGAGGTTTTTCATGCAGGTCCTCACATCTGTACCCTAGAGTTCAGAGTGGGGGAGGAACCTTGACACCCTCAAAGATATTTTGATGACTAACTCCCACTGAAATCAATGGAAGTTAGGAGCTTCAGTATCTTTGAGGATCTGGGTCTGAGTTCCTTCTGTAAAACTGCAAGCTAAATATTCAAAATGGGGGTGAAGCTTATAGGATCCACCAAGAAATCAATTCTTACTAGTCGCCATCAGTTCCCAAGCCGCATAATTATTATTTTGACTCAAGAGGAATGGGGGAGGAATACAGAGAGGAGGAGCACCAAGAGTTTTCCTCAAAGAAACAGTCATAATAGCTTCTGGTGATCCTCCTGAGCCCATGGAGGAAAATTGTATCAGCCAGTGGATTACAGCCAATGCTGTGTGACTTCAACCATGTAACTATTCACAGCCAACTCAGATAGTATTAAAAAATTCATTGGGAAAAAGATTTGCCTTTTTACATGCATCTAGATGGAGGGAAAATGCTTCAACTGAATTTTTGTTTGCTTGAAAAATGTGGTAAAATGGAAAAGGGCATTTTAATGGAAGCTCTGCAAACTCAACGAGGAAGCATTTCTGAGCCCTTTTGTTTCAAGCTGAATATATTTTGCCCAGCACAGCTTTTGTATCTGATTTGCTCAGCTCATAAATCAAAAGGTTATTCTCCTGCCGCTGGCACAGAAAATTCTGAAAGGTATCTGAAAGGCATGCTGTGTTTTATTCTGTCTCTGACCACTTCCTCAGCAAGAAAGATTCTACCATCAGAGTGTAGATGATGGATCAAATGTTCAGAAGCACCTAAGTGACTTAGGAGCTTAAGTTCCATTTTCCAAAAGTCACCTAGGCACTTAGCTGGCTTTCAGTGACACTTTTGGTATGTCTACACCAGGGGTGGCCAACCTCAGCCTGAAAAGGAGCCAGAATTTACCAATGTACCTTGCCAAAGAGCCATAGTAATATGTCAGCAGCCTCCACATCAGCTCCCCACTTCCCACTCCCAGTGCCTCTTGCCTGCCAGCCGCCGCACCGATCAGTGCTTCCCTCTCCCTCCCCATTTCTCCCAACCACCACAATCAGCTGTTTCACAGCATGCAGGAGGCTCTTGGGGGGAAGGGGGAGGAGCAAGGCCATGGCAGGCTCTGGGGAAGGGGCAGGAGCCTTGGGGGAAGGGGTGGAGTAGGTTCAGGACCTTGGGCAGAGCCAGGGGTGGAGCAGTGAGAACCATTGGCACATTGGAAAGTTAGCACCTATAGCTCCAGCCCCGGAGTTGGCACCTATGCAAGGAGCTGCATATTAACTTCTGAAGAGGTGCATGCAGCTCCAGAGCCACAGGTGGCCACCCCTGGTCTACACTGAATAGTAGGATGTGATTGGAGCTTGTGTAGCCATACCTGAGCTAACTTGGGTGCCAGACCAATGAAGCTGCAGAAGCTGTGACTAGCCACTCATCTAAATACACACAGTTCCAGGAAGGCTTGTAGCCATGGTGCCACAGCTTCACTGCTCACTATCTGGAAGATCTAGCTCAAAGCTAGCTTGAATATGTCTACGCAAGTTTAGGCTTATAGAGGCTAGATTTTTTTTAACGCATTTAGGTGCCTAAACATACAGAGAGTGCCGGTGGGGTTTTCAAAGACACTTATGTGTATCTTTAGGTGCTTAAATACCTTTAAAAATCTGGCCCTAAATGCCCAAGTTGCTTTTGAAAAGGGGTCTTAGACTCCAAAATCACTATGACTTTTGAAAATGTTGCCTGATATTTCTATAAGTGATCTGTTGGAGATTATAGAATCCAGCTCACTCTTTCATAGATGTACAGTAGCTAAAATGTATTTGGAGACCTGATCCTGCATTCCTTGTGCCCTCAAAACTCTTACTGAGGTTTATGGAAGATGTGAAAAGATACAGGTTTGGGGCATTTGTCATTATACTAGCAGATTTATTATAAACTCCTTCCTAACCTTAGCTAAATTATAATAGCTATGTTACTGTTATATAATACTTGTATGATTTCACTTGGTTGTTCCATTAAATATTACTTTTCCAGATTATGCATATGAAGTGTTTGTTTAAATTTCCTCCTATAAAGTATGCAATTAATTTTGGGATCAACTATATCATCTGTTAACATCAGTTTATCTCTTCTCTTTTCATATCCAAGAAAGTGCAACACTTTAAGCTGAAACAATACAATACCTTGCCCCAAACCCAGTCTGTTCTAGTTCACTTCTTATTGGTTTTGTAGTTCAGTTTTTTCAGTCTCCATATAATGCATTTCCCATCCTACTACTGAAACCCTTGCTTATTACTCATTTTATTTGTTGGTCATAAAAAATTGACTTTACAGCTGTTTTCTCTAGGTTATTTCCACATGTGGGAAAGAAAGGGTCTCTGAGCACTGACTGCTCTGGGATACAACAAATTCTGAGTCTCTATTAGCTCCTCTTACCTAGACCTTCTGTTCTGTGTCCACCTTCTTTGCTGTACTTGTGCTGAATTTAGCATAATCAAGAGTAAATTAACATGGCACCATCAAGAAATTGCTTTAATTTTGACAAAAGTTGACTAGTTCTTGGTCTAGATTTGCAAAGGTATTTAGGTGCCCAAAGATGCAGATAGATAAATAGTGGGATTTACAAAAGCAGATAAAAAAGATTTGGCACCTAACTCTCTTGGGATCTTGTCTCGTTCTTGCTCTGCTGTGAACTAACACACTTACCACTATTTCCTGTATAGCTTCATTTCTAAATCTATGCTGATTTCAGAAAGCTATTGTGATATATAGTGGTTAATTCTGTAAGGTCCCATAATATCAGATGCAACACATTTTAAATGTAAAAAGAAAAGGAGTACTTGTGGCACCTTAGAGACAAATAAATAAATGGTGTGGATTGCACTCTCAGCAAATTTACGGATGATACTAAACTGGGAGGAGTGGTAGATACGCTGGAGGGGAGGGATAGGATACAGAAAGACCTAGACAAATTGGAGGATTGGGCCAAAAGAAATCTGATGAGGTTCAATAAGGATAAGTGCAGGGTCCTGCACTTAGGACAGAAGAACCCAATGCACCGCTACAGACTAGGGACCGAATGGCTCGGCAGCAGTTCTGCGGAAAAGGACCTAGGGGTGACAGTGGACGAGAAGCTGGATATGAGTCAGCAGTGTGCCCTTGTTGCCAAGAAGGCCAATGGCATTTTGGGATGTATAAGTAGGGGCATAGCGAGCAGATGGAGGGACGTGATCGTTCCCCTCTATTCGACATTGGTGAGGCCTCATCTGGAGTACTGTGTCCAGTTTTGGGCCCCACACTACAAGAAGGATGTGGATAAATTGGAGAGAGTCCAGCGAAGGGCAACAAAAATGATTAGGGGTCTAGAACACATGAGTTATGAGGAGAGGCTGAGGGAGCTGGGATTGTTTAGCCTGCAGAAGAGAAGAATGAGGGGGGATTTGATAGCTGCTTTCAACTACCTGAAAGGGGGTTCCAAAGAGGATGGCTCTAGACTGTTCTCAATGGTAGCAGATGACAGAACGAGGAGTAATTAGATTGGATATTAGGAAAAACTTTTTCACTAAGAGGGTGGTGAAACATTGGAATGCGTTACCTAGGGAGGTGGTAGAATCTCCTTCCTTAGAGGTTTTTAAGGTCAGGCTTGACAAAGCCCTGGCTGGGATGATTTAACTGGGAATTGGTCCTGCTTCGAGCAGGGGGTTGGACTAGATGACCTTCAGGGGTCCCTTCCAACCCTGATATTCTATGATTCTATGATTCTATGAAATATATTTGAGCATAGGCTTTTGTGAGCTACAGCTCACTTCATTGGATGCATACAGTGGAAAATACAGTGGGGAGATTTTATATACACAGAGAACACGAAACAATGGGTGTTACCATACACACTGTAACGAGAGTGATCACTTAAGGTGGGCTATTACCAGGAGGAGAGCGGGGAGGAAGGGGAAACTTTTGTAGTGATAATCAAGTTGGGCCATTTCCGGCAGTTGATAAGAATGTCTGAGGAACAGTCAGGGGAGTGGAGGGGAATAAACATGGGGAAATAGTTTTACTTTGTGTAATGACACATCTACTCCCAGTCTTTATTGAAGTCTAAGTTAATCGTATCCAGCTTGAAAATTAATTTCAATTCAGCAGTCTCTCATTGGAGTCTGTTTTTGAAGTTTTTTTGTTGAAGAATTGCCACTTTTAGGTCTGTAATCGAGTGAACAAAGAGATTGAAGTGTTCTCCGACTGGTTTTTAAATGTTATAATTCTTGACGTCTGATTTGTGTCCATTTATTCTTTTACGTGGAGACTGTCCAGTTTGACCAATGTACATGGCAGAGGGGCATTGCTGGCACATCCATCCACAGCCTCAGAAACAACTCTGACATCATAATCAAAAAGGCTGACAAAGGAGGTGCTATCATCATCATGAATAGGTCGGAATATGAACAAGAGGCTGCGAGGCAGCTCTCCAACACCACTTTCTACAAGCCATTACCCTCTGATCCCACTGAGGGTTACCAAAAGAAACTACACCATTTGCTCAAGAAACTCCCTGAAAAAGAACAAGAACAAATCTGCACAGAACACACCCCTGGAACTCCGACCTGGGGTATTCTATCTGCTACCCAAGATCCATAAACCTGGAAATCCTGGACGCCCCATCATCTCAGGCATTGGCATCCTGACAGCAGGATTCTCTGGCTATGTAGACTCCCTCCGTAGGCCTTACGCTACCAGCACCCCCAGCTATCTTCGAGACACCACTGACTTCCTGAGGAAACTACAATCCATCAGTGATCTTCCTGATAACACCATCCTGGCCACCATGGATGTAGAAGCCCTCTACACCAACATTCCACACAAAGATGGACTACAGGCCGTTAGGAACAGTATCCCTGATAATGTCACTCCAAACCTGGTGGATGAACTTTGTGACTTTGTCCTCACCCATAACTATTTTACATTTGGGGACAATGTATACCTTCAAATCAGCGGCGCTGCTATGGATACCTGCATGGCCCCACAGTATGCCAACATTTTTATGGCTGACTTAGAACAACGCTTCCTCAGCTCTCGTCCCCTAACGCCCCTACTCTACTTGCGCTACATTGATGACATCTTCATCATCTGGACCCATGGAAAAGAAGCCCTTGAGGAATTCCACCATGATTTCAACAATTTCCATCCCACCATCAACCTCAGCCTGGACCAGTCCACACAAGAGATCCACTTCCTGGACACTACGGTGCTAATAAGCGATGGTCACATAAACACCACCCTATACCAGAAACCTACTGACTGCCATTCCTATCTACATGACTCCAGCTTTCATCCAGACCACACTACACGATCCATTGTCTATAGGCAAGCTCTACGATACAACCGCATTTGCTCCAACCCCTCAGACGGAGACAAACACCTACAAGATCTCTATCAATCATTCTTACAACTACAATACCCACTTGATGAAGTGAAGAAACAAATTGACAGAGCCAGAAGAGTACCAGAAGTCACCTACTACAGGACAGGCCCAACAAAGATAACAGAACGCCACTAGCCATTACCTTCAGCCCCCAACTAAAACCTCTCCAACGCATCATCAAGGATCTACAACCTATCCTGAAGGATGACCCATCATTCTCACAGATCTTGGGAGACAGGCCAGTCCTTGCTTGCAGACAGCCCCCCAACCTGAAGCAAATACTCACCAGCAACCACACACCACACAACAGAACCACTAACCCAGGAACCTATCCTTGCAACAAAGCCCGTTGCCAACTGTGTCCACATATCTATTCAGGGACACTATCATAGGGCCTAATCACATCAGCCACGCTATCAGAGGCTCGTTCACCTGCACATCTACCAATGTGATATGTGCCATCATGTGCTAGCAATGCCCCTGTGCCATGTACATTGGTCAAACTGGACAGTCTCTACATAAAAGAATAAATGGACACAAATCAGACGTCAAGAATTATAACATTCAAAAACCAGTCGGAGAACACTTCAATCTCTCTGGTCACTCGATTACAGACCTAAAAGTGGCAATTCTTCAACAAAAAAACTTCAAAAACAGACTCCAATGAGAAACTGCTGAATTGGAATTAATTTTCAAACTGGATACAATTAACTTAGGCTGAATAAAGACTGGGAGTGGATGTGTCATTACACAAAGTAAAACTATTTCCCCATGTTTATTCCATCCCACCCCCCACTGTTCCTCAGACTTTCTTGTCAACTGCTGGAAATGGCCCACCTTGATTAGCACTACAAAAGGTCTTCTTCCCCCCCGCTCTCCTGCTGGTAATAGCTCACCTTAAGTGATCACTCTCGTTACAGTGTGTATGGTAACACCCATTGTTTCATGTTCTCTGTGTATATAAATCTCCCCACTGTATTTTCCACTGAGAGAATCTGATGAAATGAGCTGTAGTTCACGAAAGCTTATGCTCAAATAAATTGGCTAGTCTCTAAGGTGCCACAAGCACTCCTTTTCTTTTTGCGAATACAGACTAACACGGCTGCTACTCTGAAACCTACCATTTTAAATGTAGTAATTGTACATGTAATTGTTCCAGGGGAAAACAAATCATGTCTGGTTGTAACAGACTAAATGCACTTATTTCACTTTCATTCTCCAACGTTTTGGATAATTTTGGGGCGAAGGGTTTTCTGATAGCATATGGCTCTTTGGCAGAAAAAAAGTAAAACAGGAGCCAATGGCTGGATGCTGAAGCCAGGAAAATTCAGATTAGAAATTAAGCTCACTTTTTAATAGTGAGAATAATTAGCCATTGGAATAATTTACCTATGGGTGTGGTAGATTCTCCATCAATTGCAGTCTTTAAGCCAAGACTGGATTGTGACAGGTTGGATCATAGAAACCCCCTTGGGACTGCCAACTGATGTGCCAAGACTACTTCTGCCCCTGCTTTCCTGCCCTGGCAGCTTGGGACTCCAGTGCCCTGCCTGGTTTGAGCCAGACCCGCTAGCGTGCGGCAAACCCAGACCCAGGTCTGAACCACGTCCCCTAACAGCTGTAGGCTTAATTGAAAGCAGCTTAAGAAGTGTTCCTGTCTATAACACTCAGATGCCCAACTCCCAATGGGGTCCAAACCCCAAATAAATCCAATTTACCCTGTATAAAGCTTATACAGGATAAACTCATAAATTGTTCACCCTCTATAACACTGATAGATATGCACAGCTGCTTGCCCCCCCACCCGAGGTATTTATACATACATTAATTAACTCTGGGTTAATTAATAAGTAAAAGGTGATTTTATTAAATATAGAAAGTAGGATTTAAGTGATTCCAAGTAGTAATAGACAGAACAAAGTGAATCACCAAGTAAAATAAAATAAAACCCTGCAAGTCTATGCCTAATACAGTAAGAAAACTGAATGCAGAAAAAACCTCACTCTCAGAGGAGTTCCAGTAACTTCCTTTTACAGTCTAGTCTCCTTCTAGTTTGGGTCCAGGAGTCACTCACACCCTGTAGTTACTGTTCTTTGTTCCAGTTTCTTTCAGGTATCCTTGGGGGTGGAGAGGCTATCTCTTGAGCCAGCTGAAGACAAAATGGAGGGATCTCCCAGGGATTTAAATAGACTTTCTCTTGTGGGTGGATATCCCTCCCTCCCTCTGTGTAGAATTCCAGCTACAAGTTGGAGTCACATGGGCAAGTCACATGTCCATGCATGATCAGAACTTACAGGTAGCAGCCATGGTTCACATACTACCTTGAACGTCCTCATGTAGACTTCTTATGTGGTTTGGAGCCTTCCAACATCCATTGTCCTTTAAGTGCTTCTTGATTGGCACTTAACATGCAAATTCCTTTCTAAAGAAACTGACCAAATGCCTTACTAAAGCTATTTAAAATCAAAAAAGTATATAGCCAATATTCATAACTTCGAATACAAAAATAATACATGCATACAAATAGGATGAAATAGATTCCATAGATCATAACCTTTACAGAGATATGTTACATGGCATATGTAACATAAAACGTATTAAAGTTATGTCATATATACATTCATAAGAATATTTCCATAAAGCCTTATGGGTTGCACCATCACATGGATACCTTTCTAAGAGACAGGGGCTGGCTCAAACAGATAGAGGAATTACTGGGTGAAATTCTATGGCCTGTGTTATACAGGTGGTCACAATGATCCCTTCTGGCTTTAAAATCTCTCAATCTATGAATTATACATTTGTAATTTGCAAGCTAATTATACTCATGCTAAGGACCAGACCTCCAAACCTTTACTCAAACAGACATTCCTGTTGGATTCAATGGGACTACTTATGTGAGTAAAGACTATTTGCCTGTACCAGGATTCACAAGTCAGGTGTTTGGCACTTAATATAGGCCCTGATTCAGTCTGAAGCTTAAGCACAAGTCTGACTTTAAGCATGGTAGTATTCCCATTGAACTCATTGCAACTGCTTCCCTGTTTAATGATCAGCACCTGCTTTTAACTACCTTGATGAATGGGGACCTTGACTATGGATAACTGGATTTTTCTTTCATGTGAGGTTTCATTCACGTACAATACTATCCCCTTCCCCAGTTATAAACTGTCTCTGAATGCTAACTTTAGTGTCGGTTTTGACTAACCCCTTTCAGATGTCATCATCCACTCCTCCCAGTAGTATTTTTCTTTCATATTTGAGACGTGATAGTAAGAATTACCGAACCATTTTTGTTGAATGAAAAAATGATTCATACTTGTTTTGTTACTGTCTGTGCTTTACATCTAGTTTTCAATAGTTTGCCTATTAATCAGTTTCAGGGTGGACTCTAAAGAGGGGAATCTGACAGAACGACAAGCAAGTATGTAGCAGTTGTGTGTGTAAATTGCTATGGGAATTCAACAGCTGGGTTCCCCCACAGCAGTCTGAAAATGTCCAGCTGGGGGTGCTAGACTGGAGCTGTGACAGTAGGGCTGTCCAGGCACTGGGATTTAAGCAGAGGTGGATTAAGCTATTCTTTTTCACAGAACAAGTGAACTGACCTACTCAGTTTGTTCTTCTGTCTTCTGGATTGTTCCTATTTAGCAATATATGTATGCTTGCATATTCAATTTATGTCTCAGACAGCCCAATGCTATTCTGCTCCATGCACCACTGCTTATGCCTTGCCCTTCAGTTTTATTCTGAGAGTTGTTCTTAAGCATCCCATTTCCTTGACATCATCAGACTCCATCACAAAGACTACAGAGAGATCACTTCAATATTTATAATGTGAGCTTTCTGAATAAGCTTCCGTATTACACATACAACAAGCTCCAGGGCTGGCACTAAATCAAGGAGAAGTTTGCTTTCTTTACCTTTTGAAAGCAATGTGTTCTCTGTAAATCAGCTTTTTCATTATTATATGCTGTCAGTGTCACTGACTTATGCAGCAATTTTGGATGTCTCCGTAGTGACCTCAAAATTTTTGCTGGCATTTTATTTGCTTCAGATTCACTGTCTAGTGTAAAGCTGGCTGCTACACAATATGCATCCATATTTGTTGACCAGTTTTCTACACAGTGCTGCTTTACAGTGAAGCAGTTCAGCAAAGAATTCCATGTTGCTCCTAACCCTTTTGCAAAAGGTTGAAGCTTTTGTTGCACATAACCAAGATGCTTTCAATTAACATACATTTTTCCACAGCTACTGCATTTTTGAATACCTGATGTTTATAAACAACTTGCTTTCTGTGTGGCAGATATTGTAGCATTTTCACTGTCATATAAGTCAATGGCTCTGGCCTGGTGTGTGTCCCTAGCTGTATTCTCTATGTTCAATATGTGTCTAGATTTTGACAGTATATACATATACATACATGCGCACACAAACGCACAGAGAAAAGGTATGTGAGAGTTTGAGCATATGATCAAATTCATATAGCGGATAAGATGGACTAGAATAGAAATGGTGTGTTACAGACTACAGACTTGATCCTTCACCACTGAAGTTTTGCCATTGACTTCAGTGGGAGCAGGGGAAGGTTCTTCATGACCTAGTGGGAGTTATTTATACTTACTGCTATCATTCAAAGAAGTGTCATGTTAACATTTTAGATCCTCCATTTGGTGGTGCTTAGCTCACTGGTGCTTTGTTAGACTAGGATAAGAGGTGTAGTGTTAACTAACACATTCTAATTTATGTCTTTGAAAAGTCGAGTATGGAGCAAGACACTCCTTTTAACATGTACTAAGTGAGGAGTGTAGACTCACTCAACCACCTTAGCACATGTTAAAGACTGTGTGCCTTGTCTACACTAGACTTTTCAGACATGTTAGCTAGCATATTCTAACATCCCACTCTACAATCCCTAGTCATAACACACTGTAATTTATGGCACTGGTAGTCTATTGGCCCTGCTTAACAGACTTGACACAACTTTCCTTCTTCCTCGAGAGGTGTCCCTGTGGGTGCTGCACTCCAAGTCAAGGTGCATCCCTGCCCCTTCGATCAGAGATTTCTGCTGCAGTACCCGTATGGGCTGCGCGTTGCCAATGCCCCAACAGCATGTGTGAGGCCCAGACTCAGTCCTCGGTTCCTTTTCTACCACCCCCAGCTTGAGACGGAGTTTAGCAGTCCTGCTAATTTTCACTTCTTCATAGCTTTTCTGTAGACAAAGTTATAGGAGTTAGTTTGCTGCTTATTTAGATAAGTTTTAGTTAATTCTTACCTCCTCATAAAATTTTTTTTTCTTTGCCTCAGAGTTAGTGACCCTCAAAATGCCTGGTTCACCAGGTTTCAAGAGATGCACAATGTTCAGAGACACCATCCCCATCTCTGATGGCCATTCTCAGTACTTACAATGTTTGGGGGAATCCCATGTACCCCAAAAATGTGTGCACTGTAATAAACTTAAAGCCGAGATATGCAAGGACAGAGACCTGAGATTGAAACATCGTTATGGAAAAGTCCCTCAGACCTGCCTCTGATCCGGGTCAGCAGTCTTCCTCACGGCAAAGTTCACCACCAAAACCCTCCAAGGATAAAAAACAGGTGAAAAAATGGCTGGCTTCATCGCCTCTCTGGAAGCATGCATCTTCAAAATGGTCGCCGACCAGATCAGCTCTGTAGGTGCTGGACGCTCCGTGGCTCAGCATGTATAATGCTCTGGGTACCTCTGGCACTGTTCATGCATCAGCGGCTGCCCACGCTGGCGCCAAGGCTCAAGGCTCTGAGTTGCCTGCCTCCACTGTGGCACACTAGGTCACCAAAAAGGACCTGTACCAACTGCTACTATGGCACTTATGCTGCAGTTCACAGCACCTACTCCAGCACCGGCTCATTATGATGCACTTCTCGTGCTCTCCTTGCCCTACTCTTTGGCACCGATTCAGCATGCGGCACTTCCAGTGCAGATACTGCCTCAGCCAGCGACATCGGCTCTACACATGGCACCGCCGGGGCAGACTGTGCCTTACTCATCAGCACCCGCCTCAGCACACGGTTCCTCAAATATCTACAGTGTCTCACCATTTGGCACTGGCAACTTCCACACCGCCCCAGTTTCTCTACCACAGAGACCTGGTTATTTCTCCAACCCCAGAGTCTCCCATATTCGGCATGGATGTTTCACCTGGATTGTCAGCACTGTACCGACAACTTTCCCCTACCCCTTCTCACTTCTCAAGTGATGAGGATGAGAACATTGAAGGGTTTTTTCCCCACACTATTCTTCCCCAGTCAAGACACCCGTTACTGGAGGACTTTTTAAATCATGGCCCTCGTATTCCAGGGAATTACCACCCTGGTATGTCCACTGTTGGATGGGTCCACGCATGCCCTTCCCGGGGCAATGGCCCTACTGGAGTCCCTGTGGATCTTATAAGAGACAGTACAGTGCTTGCCCTACCCCTTGCAGGGCGGACATTAGATCTCCTCCTCCACCCTGAAACAAAGATGCTGGGCTACGGGAAGAACCAACAAATCTGTCGACAGAGGAGGTCGCACCTGACAGCTCTCCAACCGATTACAACTCACCTTCAGTGCCTGATGAGGCTATCATCCCCCCCGCCCCGACAACATCTGACAATTTCACACACTTCCAGAACCTCTTCAAAAGAGTTGCTGATGAGCTAAAGATCCCTCTCAAGGAAGTGACTGAAGACCAACCCGAGCTTACCGACATTTTACAAGCCTCTACCTTTTCCAAAATAGCTCTGCCAATCCATGGGGCTATCCTGGAACCAGCTAAGACCATATGGCAGACCTCAGCCACTATATCCCCAACCTGCAAGAAAGCAGACCTCAAATACTACATACCCTCCAGGTGGCCAACCAAAAAACGAATAGCAACATTTCAGGTCTACTCCATCTGATAAGGATACCAAGAGAATCGACTCATTTGGCCACAAAGTATATTCTTCTTCCACCTTACAATTCAGGGTAGTGAACGACGCAGCTCTACTAGCTAAGTACAACCACAGGAACTACGGTAAAATCACGGAATTTATTAATGACAGTCCTGAAGACAAGTGACAACAATTTCAAGCCGTAGTCTCGGAGGGGCAGATGATATCCTGTATGACCCTTCAAGCTGCTCTTGATGCTGCTGACATGGCCGTCAGATCCACCACTACGGCTGTGGTCATGCAGCGAGCTTCACGGTTAGGCTCCTCCTTATTCCCACGGGAGATACAAAACACTGTTGAAGATCTCCCTATCGATGGTAAGAAGCTGTTTGCAGTGAAGATAAATGAAATCCTGCATACCCTGAAGGACTTGCGTGCCACGCTAAGTCCACGGTATCACACACCTGCCATAAGAAGGACACAATACAGATATCAGCCTTACCAACACCCAGAATATCCCACGTACACCCAACAACAATATCAAAGACACTATGATCAGCAATAATGCCATAGAAATAGAACCCAATTATGACGCCCCCACCCCCACCATCAGCCTCATCTCAACCCCCTCCATCGAAAAAGCAGATCTAAAGCATTGATCAAGGGCATAGAAAACCTCCCACCCACCCCAGTGCTTACTACAACCATCCATCCTTTTGGACACTGTCTGCTCCCATTCGTCACCAACTGGGAAGCTATCACTATGGACAGATGGGCCTTAGAAATCATCTGATTGAGCTATTCCATCCCATTTCTGTACATGCCCCCCATCCCCTCCCCACCCCTCTTCAGGGACCCTCTCACAACCACTTGCTCCATCAAGAGGTGCAACATCTTATACAACTAGGAGCAGTGGAAACAGTAACCACTCAACACAGAGGGAAAGGGTTTTATTCCCACTGTTTCTTGACAGAAAAGTGTGGGGGGGGGGGTGGCGACCTATTCTCAATCTTTAATGACTGAACAGGTTCATCAAGAAACAGAAATTCAGGATGGTTACCTTGTCAATGTTAATTCCGGTGTTGGAGCAAGGAGATTGGTTTTCAGCCCTCGACCTGCAGGACACGTATTTTCACGTCACTATACATCCTGCCCACAGGCATTTTCTCAGATTTGCATTACCAATACAAGGTTTTACCCTTTGGCTTTTCAACGGCTCCCTGTGTCTTTTCCAAAATTTTAGCTGTGGTAACAGCATACCTCAGAAAAGAAGGGAATAATTATTTTTCCTTACCTGGACGATTGCCTCCTGAAGTCTTATACTCACTTGGAAGCCACTCGAGCGACCCAAACAACCATACATTGCTTTTACGCCCTTGGCCTACAAATAAACATTTTAAAAAATCTACTTTACATCCTACCTAGCAACTAGACTTCATAGGAGCCCACCTCTGTTCAACTACAGGGCTCACATCACTTCCAAGGGACAGATTCCACACAATGAAGATCCTCATAGAAAGAGTACGGAGCAGTCCACAGGTCACTGCATGAGATTGCCTACAGCTTCTAGGTCACATGGTTGTATGCGTGTTCATAGTCAAAAATGCATGCCTCTATATGCAATGCCTTCAAGGCTTGCTGGCCACAGTCTACAAACCGAATGTACACAGACTGAACAGACTACTAACTATGCCCTCAAAGGTCAAGGACTCACTATTATGGTGGACTCTTCCTCTCAACCTCTGTTCAGAGGTCCCATTCTGGCAGGATCCTCCCTCGGTTACAATCACGGCAGATGCATCCCTCACTGGCTGGGGAGCATACATGGAACATCTTACGATTCAGAAGCCACAATTCGTATCAATTTTGTAGCACTCCGCGCTGTCCGCAATGCCTGCCTCCACTTTCTCCCACTCATCAAAAACCGCAGGATCAGGGTTATGACTGACAACATTGCACGTACTTTTACGTAAACAGACAAGCGGGAGCTCAATCCCACTCCCTGTGCACCGAGGCTATAAAACTTTGGTACTGGTGCCTCCAACACAATATTCACATCTCAGCCTCATACCTACCAGGCTCTCAGAACACCATGGTGGATGAACTTAGTCGATCCTTTTCCCTCCATCTCTAGTGGGAGATAGACAACACTACACTACATACACTACACTACATAGCACTACACTACATAGACAACACTACACTACATAGCACTTCCCAGAGCTGGAGCTTTCCCCAACTAGATCTCTTTGCAACTGCAGTCAACAAGAAATGTCCAACATTCTGCTCCAGAGCAGGTCTGGGAAAACTTTCTCTGGGAGACACAGTCATGATCACATGGCCAGATACTCTGCTATATGTGTTCCCACCAATACCACTGCTGAACAGGGTGGTACAGAAAATAAGGACAGACAGGTCCAAGGTCATCCTAATAGCTCCATCATAGCCCAGACAGCCATGGTACCCATTTCTAACAAGGATGTCCACCTGTCCTCTGATCTCGCTTTCCCCCACTCCACAACCTATTATCACAAAGCAAGGGCCAGTTATACCACCCCAAGATAGCGATGTTCTATCTCAAAGCATGGCTCCTCAATGGTTCTCTAACCAAGAACTAGGATGCTCTGAACAAGTTAGAACTGTATTATTGCACAGCAGAACTCATTCCACACACACCACCTACATGCAGAAATGGAAAAAGTTCACTGCTTGGTGTGCTGCCAGACACGCCCCTCCTGATTCCACCCGTCTTCCACGGATACTAGACTATCTTCTAGAACTCAAATTAGCCATGCTTTCTCTTAGCTCAGTAAAGGTACACCTAGCAGCAATCACAGTATTCCATCAAAAGATGGATAACACTACTGTTTTTGCCCATCCTGTCACTAAAAGATTCCTCAAAGGCATCCAAACACTGTACCCAGACATAAGACCACCTGCTGAGCCATGGGACCTACATCTTGATGCACAAACCCTTTGAACTGTTAGCAACCTGCTCCATTCTACACCTTTCCATGAAAACTGCATTCTTAGGAGCAATTACATCTGCTAGACCCATGGGGAAACTTGGAGCGCTAATGGCAAAACCTCCGTATATTACCTTTTTTAAAGACAAGGTCACTCTTCAAACACTTCCGAGATTTCTTCCTAAGGTGCATTTGTCCTTTCTTCTAAATAAACCCATTCATCTCCCAACCCTCTTCCCCAAATCATTCAATCTGAATACATTTGGGGCAACAATGCACATGCTTAATGTTCACAGAGCATTATCCTTCTATCTGGATAGAACTAAACCATTTAGAGATTCCCCCAAACTCTTCATTTCTATAGCCCAACGATCTAAGGCAAGGCGATATCCGCAATCTATCTATCTAAATAGATATCAGACTGCATACGCCTATGTTACCAATTGAAACATGTTCAACCTCCAGCTTCAATCAAGGTACACTCTACTAGATCTGTGTCAACTTCAGTAGCATTTCTCCCAAATGTCCCTCATTGAGACATATGCAGGGCTGCTACCTGGGCTTCAGAGCTTACATTTCCTAAATGTCATGCTCTCACACAAGATCCATCATTGGACACTTGAGTGGGTCGAGCTGACTTGTCAACAGCTTTCTTACCAGATCCGAAATCCCGACCATCCTAAAAGTACCGCTATTAAGTGACCTGTAGTGGAACACCCACAGGGACACCTCTCAAGGAAGAAGAGAAGGTTACTCACCTTGTGCAGTAATTGATATTCTCTGAGATGAGTGTCCCTGTGGGTGCTCCACTATCCACCCTCTTCCCCACTACTTCAGAGTTTGGAGCAGGCTTTGTTGTAGAGAAAGACCTGAGGAGTCCAGGCCATGCATGCACTGTTGGGGCATTTGCAACATGTGACATGCAGGGACTGCACATGCATAGCCCGTATGGATACTGCTGCAGAAATCTCCGCTCAAAGGCGTTGGGATGCACCTTGACCTGCAGTGGGGCACCCACAGGGACACTCATCTTGAAGAACGTCAGTTACTGCACAAGGTGAGTAACCTCCTCTGGCTGTAATACTAATTTAACAACAACAACAAAGGTTGATGTTTAATATTTAAACAAGCCGTTCAATCTGAAACATTTCCAATAGATGAGCTCTTTAAATAGCTTATTCTGAATGGATTATTAGGAACAGTGCTTCCTTTGAACAACAAATTCTACTGTCTATGCCAATGTCAACAAAGCTAATGTTGACACTTGTTCTGTTACCTGAACGAAGGAGAAGCCAGAACCCGTTTTGCATTGCTTTGCATAACATTGTTATCCTCTTGCATTTCATAACATGCTGGAAGTACCTAAATAGTGCACTTAGAATGGTCAAATTATATAGTATTCAAATTTTTTGTGTGCAATGTTCAGGTGATACAGAGGTATATTCTGTGACATCACCATCAATCAATAAAATTAGCCTAGAAAACTACTTGTTCTGGACAAACCTAAAGAGCTTTGCTTCAGATAAGCACCCGGAAGTTAGTTTCAGATCTTAGCTGAGCCTTTGTTTGCCAGTCAAGGCTCTTTAGGGGATTCAGGGAAGGCTTTGCTGTCTTATTTTTAGTGAGATACAATATACTCTTTAGCTGCCATTGAAAGCTGGCTCTGAGCATGCTGGACCTTTGTGTGTCAGTTTCATTGACCCACTTTCCAATAGCCACTGCTTTTAGTTTAGAAATCTCCTGGAACATGAGCTGGAAAGCTCCTAAACTAGGCGTTTTTGTGGGATTACCAGCCCTATTTGCTTCTTGGTGGGTTAGAAATACAGCAAGATGCCTCCTGAGCAACACAGCAGCCTCAAACATTGATAGTCCTTTTTGATTAAAATTCTGCCATCAAGAAGTGCACTGCAGAGTGATGTACTGTAACCTACCCACATGCGGCTACGTGGGATCATGGATGTCACCTCTGTGAGTCTTTCAAACCATGGTCTCTGTGATGGGCGCATGATCTGTAAAATTATTCTGCTCTCATGCCACAATATCTATCGCTTGCAGAAAATCAGGCAGAAAGAATTTCCCGTCCACCATTTCCGGGACTAGGCAATATATCCTACTACAGACAGTGCGGTTTGGGTATATGCTTGCCAGTAGCTACAGATTATTTATTTATTAAATTATGTGAATTGAATATTGATCTAACATCTTCCTTCTTTTCCATAGGTTTTCCTCCCCAAATGAACCCAGTTTAAAGGTCACACTCCTCAACAAGTGAATATTCATCAGAGAAAAATATGCGTTATTCTATCATACTGATAATTCTGGTTTCCGAGTGAATCGCCACAAAGCTGTAGCATTGTGTAGGGAGTGAAAAAAAAAGGAAGAGAATTGTCAGTGTCTAGCACCTTGAGACATGACTACAAAGGCACACATCTCTGCTCATCGGTACCTACATCACTAATGTCCCCAGAGACATAATGTTTATGGCAATTTTAACAGCCATCTACCATTGCTAAAGAGTCCTCATTTCATAACAGTGCTATAAATAATTTCCCAGTGCTGGTTTCACAGCTGCCAGCAACCTTGGGTGAAGGATGAGCTGAGATTCTCAGGAGGTGTTTGTGTGTGTGTGCGCCCACCAAGGAATCCCGAGGTAAAAGGACAGGACAGGCCAGAAGTCAGGGCTCAAGACAGGCCTCAGGATGTTAATCAATATACTGGATTTGTCTTGGTTTTTTGCATGCATGCATTGCTGTCACTTAGAAAAACTGGATTACAGTAAATACAACCAAACTCCCAGGCTCTCAACTGCACAGCTCAAATTTCCACCCCTGTAAATGAAAGAATGTTCTGAAGATGCAGCAGAGAGAGAGACAGTGTGGTGCCATTCGCTGTCTTTAGTGGCCATATTGAAATACTTAATTTACATTTCAATTGTATTAATTCATGCGTAATTTGATTTTAAATTATTTCAAGAGGTGATGACATTTATAGAATAATGTTCCGTTAGCTTGCTTTGTGACAGTAAAGGAAAAAGATATCCTTATCTGTACGTATTTATTTCCTTGAACAATTCCTCGCTGTAATACATCACTTTCCATTCTCATCAAGACATGTATTATAAAGCAGAACCTATTTTAGAAAGTGCCTTTATTAGATGACCACCTGTCCTAGGAGAACACCGTAGATAATTAAGACCTGCTGTTTACAGGAAACCTGACTACTCACAATATTATTAATAGGGGGAAAAAGTGCAACAGATTTGCTGAACAGAGAAATAATGAATCAAGAGATGAAAAAAAATGAGAATGAATTTGAAACTCTTCTGTTGAAATTGAAGCTGCCAGTTTAGGGGTTGTGTCAGGGGTGTAGCCAGATCCACCGGGATTGTTGCCAGCTACCAAAGGTTAGAACAGCCCCCAGGCTGCCTTCCCTTATGCTGGAGCTGAGGCTGGGAGAGGTGGGCAGAGAATCAGGAACTGTGTCTGACTTTCTGACAAGCTCCCACTGAATAATCATTACAGTCATACTGCATAAAGTCTTAGAAAATTCTTTGCTCCTCAGGAAAGTGCTAATGTTGGAAAATAAGTTTAAAGTAAAGATAATTCCTATTGCATGAGAGAGCTTCGAAGTTTGGATCCCATTCTTAACCTGCTTGTTTTATTAGAAACACAGCATGAAATTAAACTAGTCCTCCAAAGCTGAAATACAGGTTTTGTGTCCACAACAGCCCATCCATTCACAGCTAGCCATTCCAACAACACCCCAGCTGCCTTGCTGAAAGCATCACTCAGTTAGTACAGCAGTCCTTTCAATGTGTTGGGAAAATGGATACAGATATATTGCAGCATATACATCTACGTGTACTATCAATTTGTGTCAGAGTAGTAGCCGTGTTAGTCTGTATCCGCAAAAAGAAAAGGAGTACTTGTGGCACCTTAGAGACAAACCAATTTATTTGAGCATAAGCTTTCATGAGCTACAGCTCACTTCATCGGATGCATTCAGTGGAAAATACAGCGGGGAGATTTATATACACAAAGGACATGAAACAATGGGCGTTGTTACCATACACACTAGTCTCTAAGGTGCCACAAGTACCCCTTTTCTTTTTGCGAATACAGACTAATACGGCTGTTACTCTGAAAACTGTAACGAGAGTGATCAGGTACTGGCTAGACCACATTTCAAGAAGCGTATCCACTTCTGATCATTCCCTTTATAGAAAGAGAGAGTTAAACTTGAGACACTTGGGTCTGTGTGGATCTGCTGACTGCAGGACTTTACTATGTGCTGTTTATACCAATGACCCCTATGTTTTTTCAGTCTGTCTATTACTAGTGCGCTTTTCAATGGATCTGTTAGCTTGACTATTAAAGTTGTGGTTCTTTTGGCAGGATCAGAGGGATCTTGCAAAGACTGTAAGATCTTTGGGGCAGGAACTATCTCTGGCCTTGTGTATATACAGCACTTAGCACAAAGGACTCCCTAGTTATGGTGGTGGTCTCTTGTCACTACTGTAATACAAACAATAGTTATAATTAATACAGTATGATACTAAGCTTGTATTCCCACCTCTTCTTCATTTCTGTGCTCATCATTCCTTATTGTTCTTTCTTTGGCTTTTTCTCTGACTTTTCCTTATTTCAGTCACATGGTTTTCTTTGCAGCGTACAAAGAGGTATGATGATAGCATTCTGTGACTCACTCCTGCGAGTTCTTTTCATTGTATATCAAATTGAAATGTTTTTTCCTTTGTAATTACAGATTCTAAGATTTGATTTGTTTTCCTTACAGGGATGGAAAGATAATACATTAGACTTAGCTGCTCCTCTAGGCTATGCATGTGCTACTGGGTATTGATGACAACAGAAATTATTATAAACTTTTCAGCTCAGTTTAAATGAGAATCAGTTACAAGTTGGGAAAGAAGTACGAGACCCTGGAGGATGATAGCTGATCTCTCATTAGTTTTCTGTTTGCTGGGATATGAAATCAATAACTTCTCTAAAAGTGCCTTGCTTTTGAATATCGCTGTCCATTGCTTAGACAGATGCTTCTTTGGAGACAACACACAGTGGGATGCAAGGGTACAGATGGACCATTTCGCAAATTGCAATATATGTGCCAGATGTTTTGCTGAGTCTAGTGCACTATGTCTATAATTCACTGAAACTGTGAGTTTTGCACCCAATAATATATTAGGCCTCAGTTTTTTCTCTAGCCCTGGTAATCTTTGGATAGACTAGATAGTTGAGAGGATTTTCTGTTTGCTCTATAATCTCCTTTCTAAATTCAGTCATTTCCTGACTTGGCTGCTGCACATATAATATTATACTGATGTTGTCAAGTTGTCAAGTCTCTCTGGCTTAGCAATATATCAAGGGTTCCCCTGCACCTCTTTTTAATTAACAAAGTCATATTGCAGTGGGTTCACTATGTACAGACAGTATGTGTGTGAAAATAGGCAGGTGTGGGCCCCAGGCTTGCTAAGGGGTTCACCTGTAGTATGCTAGGACACACAGTAAAGTGGTTGAACACATCTTGCATGTCACTTTCTATTTGTACAGCCATCAGTATAGCATGACCCAGCCGCCTTCCCTGAGATCCCCTTTCTCAAATCCCAGAGTATTAATCTTCCTTGTTTTCTAGATTTTCTTCCAACTTTAATGCAGGGTCTGAGCTAACGCCCTGATACTGCAAAGCACTCACATCTGTGCTTAGATTTCGGAACAGAAGCAGTCCCATTGATTTCAGTGGGTCTGCTTACATGCTTACATTTAAGCATATACTTACAGGTTTCACTGGTTTGGAACCTAAATGGGTAATTCAGTGACTGGACTGATACTGGAGCTCCTACAAAGACAACTGTATATATATGATGAGATATGGAGTGTGGCGTGGAACTAAATGCTGGCAATTGAAAAACCCAAGTACAGAAGTTAAGTATGAACTGTGTTTGGATGACCGATATATCATCCACAGCCAAATGCATTTTGATATATGAGTAGATTTGTTTAGGTGAGTTTTTAAGATAATGTCTCTTTGAGGCCCCAGACAGCTGTGCTGTGAGTGTATTCCTATTTTGTTTATGAAGTGGAAAATCCTGTCAGAGTTTACTTTAATTTTTCATGTTTACCATCAAAACAAATATAATAAAATAGCTTCTGCACATCCTTAACCAGTGCTCAGCCTAAATAGGATTTTAATTAAAAACATAACAAAGAAAAAAACCAATAACTGAGTGCATCTTTTATTAATTTCAGCTTCAAGCTTTTCTTCATGCTCATTTAGTGAAGCTGTTACAGACTCATGTCTAGGAGTGTAAAGGCTGGAAGTGCTGTGGTGAGTGTCAGGACAGTGATAGGTAATGATAAATAAGGGACATTTTGCAGATAGAAATGACATTAAGCTGATGTTAGAATATGGTCCTAAAGACTCTGGAATGTTTAGCTAAATATCTGATGGGGAAGGGGTTTCTTTTGGTTTCTAGCGCCTCAGTAGGATTGTTGCTATTTTCATGCATTTTTGTGGGCTGCTTTTAGCACAATTTGTTTGAATATTTGATCTAAAATGTCAGATTAATCAACTGAGTACTGCAAATGTCATAGTTCTAATGTTCGATGCATAAGCCAATACAAAAGAGACAGAGGCAAATTACTGCATTTACCCGCCACTGTTTCATTGGCCCACTAGAGGGCAATACAGATTTCACTGCGCCATGGGGTGGTCTAGGAGGGTTTGTGTATCAGGGAGACACAAGTAGCCCATTGTGTCAAGGGACTGTGTAAGCTGCACCATGGTATGTAAGGCTGCAGCATGCTCTCTCCTCCTTCCTTTCGCAGGGCCCACTCTGCCTGCAGGTACAATGGGGGCAAAGCCATCGTTTGAATCTCACCCTTTTGCAAATGCTAGTGCCACTCTAGGTGAAAGCTTTATTCCCTGTGTGCTGGGTCTGACACTACCAGTGTCTGGAGCCTGGGCAGGGGAACAAAGGGAAGAAAGACTCTTCAGACTCTCTCCATTCCCCTTCAAAACTATACAAGATAATAAGACTAAACACATACATTTCTTTTAGCTATGACAGGAAAAAAAATTGCATTTGACCAGGGTTCACCTCAGACTTTGAATTACAATAACTTCACTGGGAGCAGAAGCAGGCCCAACTTTCTGGTTGTCTCATCCAGCTCTAGATGTTTTAGCATCCACATCTGGGCCCATGCAATACTATTAGTCCTAGAAACTCAGGCCCCGAACCTGCAAAGACTTACACACATGCTTACCTTTAAGCACATTAAGTCAATTGGAAGTGAAGTCCACAGGATTATTCATGTGAATATTTGAAGGAGTGTGGGGCTTTCAGCTTTATTTCCCTAATATAGAGTCCATTTATTCCTATTAGAATTGATTTTCTTCGACATTAACAATGGCTTCTGTTGAGAACTGTCCCCCGGAGAAAAAGTATTCCAGTGCTGGCATTGATGACTATGGATAGACATAAGCATGTGGGCTCCATTTCTCCTGTGGCAGAGGAAGCTAGGCCTGTGCTGAAGAGTCCTCCAACAACTTTTATTAATAGAAAATGAGTGTGTTAAATTCATGAGGTCTCCAAAATAACCTCAAATAATCATTACACCCATTTGAAAAAATGATGAATTTTATTTGTGAAAAATGCTTGATTTTTGTGTGAAAAAAATTAATTGAAATTTCATAAATTCAATCATCATAGTAATTAATCAAGCATTTACATGCAATTTGAGGGAGATAGTGGGAGGAGAGGCCAAGTATATATGGATGTGATTTGTGGGAACGGAAAGAGAATGAGCCTTTGAGTACGGGGGCAGGAGAAAGAGATGGCTATGAGAGGGTTGTGGTGGGTAGAGTAGAGAGGAAATTTAAAAGTGGAGGACAAGAGACTGAGAAAAACCCTGGAGGGATTGATGAGGAAGGGGAAGCAAAAGGAGAAAGGAGTGGATTAGAAGGACCAGAGATGATATAAAGGACTAGTGAAGGGAGGAGAGGGCACAGAGGGAAGCAAGAGGAATGTGAAGCAGCAGGATGAAAGGAGTGAATAGTAAAGACAAAGATCAGTTACCACATAGAATCAACAAATACAACTGAGGAACACCTACTGAAATGGAGGAAAAGATATCGGAAGACAGATATATAGAAAGAAGATTGAAATAGAAAATAGAGTGAGGGAAGGGGAAATGGAGGCAGAACAGACAATATAAGTGTCAATAAAACACTTAATAGAAAGCTTAATGCTAAAATGTTACAATAAATAATCCAATAAAGCAAGTTAGAAAAATAAAGAGGAAGCTAGAAGGGTGGGCCTGGGAAATGGAAAAGGACATTTGCATATATGCCAAAGACAGCAAAAAGATTAGGACCAATCCTGACAGGGTATCCCACCAGTTTGCTTCATATAATTTTATAATTTTCTTTTCTGCACTAATAAGCATTCTCTCACTTTGTCCCACTCTTAGCTTTTTATAAAGCTTGCAGCCAACTCATCCTCCTTCACAGTGGTACTGGATCCACTGAGATTTTCATTCAAGAGTTTTCCCTGGTGTCTGTGACATTGGGCGCATATAACGTCCCCGCTGTCCATTTGTTCGGTCTCACTGGGGCATCTGGAGGTCACTGATGGGAAGACTCCCGCATGCTTACTGACACCGGGCTTAGCTGGGACAGACTGATATTTAGGAGAGAGAGCCCAGCAAAGTGTAGTGGGGAGTGTATTCAGGTGGTTTCTAGTCCCAAAGCGTACTCACAAAGGCATATCTTATTGCAAATTCTTAGGTGGAGTCTATGGAGCTCACTATCAGCTGATGAATTTAATTCTCATCCTGTTTTGACCTCTTCTTGCAGTTTGAGGTTGGGAGATGGGGGAGCTCAGGGAGACAGTCATCCACTTGGGTGTAGGGTGAGACTACCTGCTGCTCCCAACGGTCATCTATCACAGCGCTATAGTCATATTAGTGGAAAACTGGGGCCTAGTGAAGGAGGAGTAATCTATGCCAAGTATCTGCTCCAGCTCCTCAGTGATGCTGGTAAGGCAAGTGGAGCTGGTGGAAATGCTGCTGCATGGGAGATTGTGGCTGAGGTGAAAAGATACTCCTTCATATCTCTCTTCTTACTGAATGTCAGGTCAAAATATTAACTGTAGAGTCTGAATATTATGGGGTGAGGGTTTAAGCTGCCTCACCTACAACAGATAACCCTCATGGAAAAATAATGTGGCATTATTCTCCAAGATGTAAACCGTATTATATATTTGGTAATTACATTTAGAGTAACACTGTTTACTCTTAGTGAATATTGTTTTGAGTAATTCCTAGTTCATTTTAGTAAAGTATATAAAACAAGAGAGAGAAAACACACAGAGAATGCAGGTTCCATGCATGAAAACCTTCTGAGAAAAGTAAAGATTTCAACTGGTGAAAAGGGTCATTTATTACAAACAAAAACTTTTATTTTATACAATTGTATTCACTTTATGTATTCATAGTCTGGTTTTTTTTTTTTTTTTTTTTTAAATTCTTAGGTTATTTCAAGCATTAAATGAAGAATTCAGGTCACGTTGAATATTTCTCTCCAGAGACATGGGTTTTGATGATTTTTGTCCTCTTTTTATTTTTTTTATCTAGGTGGCCATGATGAAACAATCTATAAGAATAGGTAGATGATGAAGATGAATAGAACTGCTCAGTGATTGACCATGGCAGTGGTCAAAATCCAGAGTACCAAATCAGCTAACTGCGGTGAGGATTAGTATCCTGTAAAACTGTTGATTGATGAGCACCTCCTATTCTTAGAATCCAACACAACATGACACTTTCTTAAACCAGTGCAATTGAAATATGAGATTGTAGAATGAACTTGAAATGAAGAGGAAGGTGCTCTATGGAGGAAAAAAGAAAATTAGAAACAAAAAGCGCTGTGATTATGGCCATGAGAACTATAGTGCATAGTGTGGGTAGCAGAAAAGGTTACTTTTAGATTCCTTTTTTATACTGACATCAGAAGTGTGGTGTCCATTTGTCTATCTAACGCCATCTGTCTAGTTACAATGCTATGTAGCCATAAATGCTTTAAGTCAAAACTAGATATTGAATTTCTTGATATTTATGTTTTATAAATTGTCTAGAAAAACATCAGTGACAGTTCCGTAATCATGATAGTTTATGCAGTTAAAATGCTAGTTATGTTGCTGACTACAGAAATGCATTTATTCATCGTGCCTTTTCTGCAGTCACTGTGCATGCGAAACTCCCACTGAATTCAGTGAAGTTGCATATGCAAAGTGATTGCAGAACTGCATGTGAAGGAGATTTTTTTCTAAGGGTACTTTTGTTAACCAATACTAACATACTAGTCTAGAAACCAACAGTGAATATTTTATCAGTTGACTTTTCAGTGTTCTTCCCCTTTCTGCACACTTACCCTAACCTATTGGTAAACTGGCCCAATTTAATAGGGTACATTTGTAAATAAACCTAATTTCCATGATATACCATAGTGAGTAAAGAGAGGATGACTCAATACAGGTGTACCAGCATATTAGAAACTGTTCAATATTATAACTGTCTCCATATGTGATGATTACAGGAAAATACATTGATTTCTCCACTTGACCCTACAAGACAGTGGCAGATAATAAGATAAACCAGGTAGTAGTCCTGATATTTCAAGGATTCACTGCAAAACAACAGTTATAAAAAGAGGATCTAACCTCATGGGATAGGAAAGGTATTAACGTTAAGTCTCAAAGTTGATGGGAAGACTCCTAATTTTCTTCAGTGGGCTTTGTATCAGGTCTATTCTGCTTTGGATTCTAGGCCACTGCTAGCCAATACCATCCATTCTGGTTCTGTGATGGTCTGGTGTGCTTTGATAGTTATTAGAAAGAACCACGGGATCCCAGATGTTTTAAAGGAATGCAGGCCGGATATCAGATTAAAAGTGCATAGAAAATAGGGTGGCCAGACATCCTGATTTTGGGGACTTTGTCTTATATAGGCGCCTATTTATCCACCACCCTCTTTCTGATTTTTCACCATTGGTATCCGGTCACCCTAACAGAAAAGCCTTTAACTTTTGAGAGGAAAAGAAGCTTTTGACATCTGGCTCTTGAGAAAATAGAACGTACGGCTTTCCACCTGACTTGCCTGCTGTGAAGTATTTTCTAAGCACGCACAGTGAGGTATCATAATCTGTAGTATAAAACACAGTTTAAGTTAGTATCATATAAAAAGTGATGACCTCTTCACTTTAATGAAAAGAGATCTGGAAAACATCCCATATATGCATCTTTTCCTGCAGATGAATGTGAGGCAAAATACAGTACATAGTTAATCAAATATCTTAAATAATCACTTCCAAGCTGGATGCTTATAAATCATTCCGACTACTTTTCTAATGACATTGCAAGAAAAGCTGCCAAAACCACTCCTTGGAAGATAATATAAAATTTTGAACAGCAGATCAGACTTGGAAAGTTTGCACACAATAAAAGTATGGGATTCTAACACAGGTAATTTTGAGAATGTCAGTACCTGGCCCACAATTACTCATACCGGGAGATTAGAAGCAGCAGTCATTTTGGATGGTCTCTCTAGAATTTGTTAGACTCCTGCCCTGTGGAACACTTTCAGACTGGCCAAGGAGAAATTAAAGGATTCCAGATGTTGAGAAATGCTTGGTTTGGCAGAGTGACTTATCCAGGATTGAATATAACATTCTTCACAGCTCTCACACAGGGAAAGTCTAAACAAGCGGAAGAAGCCACGAAGTTGTGCACTTTGCTATAGACTAACTTTAAAAGCCCTGATTATAGAATAATTCTGAGAAAGTAACTGACAATAGGAAAGATGGGTAAATGCAGAAGAACACACAGGTTTGGAGTTTTGTAACTCTTACAAGTGTTTAACCACTGTGTCATGACACTATCAGATTTTATGCAATTATTTATATTCCAAATTCAGTCACTAAAAGGAGAAGTATTTCATATGTGTTGATTAATACTGGGCAGCTAGCCACAAAGGCTTGGAAGTAGATTCAGATAATCATAAAAAAGATGCTTATCTAAGTTTGTGAAACTCTATTGTATGGAAATCAGATTGAAAAATATCACAAAACCATTTCCTGTTTTCACTTGGTCAGAAATCTTGTGAGTACAGGTTTGTTTGTTTGCATGATTCGTAATATTCCAGTACTTCCAATTCTAGCTAATAGCAGATAGAACAATGATGGGTGAAAAGGTAACTAAAAATGAAACATATCAACCATAACCATAATCAAAACCCCAAGTCCAAACACCACTCAACTTTAGGGAAGATCAGATCAGAATCTGGATTTGGATCCAAATTTCATGGCTAGCTTCTTCTTCTTCTTGTAATTGGCCAAATCAGAACCTACAGCCACACACCTTTCCTATGCTTTGTCAAAGTTCAGATCAGAATAAGAATCTATTTTGAACTTTTCAGCTTGGGCCTGATTCTAAAAAAAAGTTAAAGCTGAATATGTAGAATCCCTTTCAGTTTGGAGTAAATTCTGATTTAGTACAAATCAGTGCTTGCCTCCATGATAGATGTTAAGATCCCCAACAGGTCTTAACAAATTGGATTATATGTTTGACAGATAATCACCTGCTTGCTGGTCACCCAGTACTGTTTTTCAAAGGCATCTAGCTGAAGTCCAGCCATCTCTTTTATCATCCTTATTGCAATGGAAAACACTGACTTTGTGAAAGAGAACTGATACTGCCAAAAATGGGAGAGATGTTAGAGTTATTTTGTATAAGAAGCTTTTAAAGCCTCAGTTCCTTTATTGAAAAATCCTACAGTCTTTAATTGAGAATGATAATATCTCTATGGTAGTTTTAATTTAACCTGTACATTCTATAGCATGGTTATAATTTTCTATTAATTAAATCCTATAATTCAGTTTTCAAATCCTATAGAGGATAGCTTTTGCTATTAAATGCTATAGGATTTTACAGTCATTCCTCTAGAACGCTATTAGTTTCATGATCCCTATTAAAATCTAGAGTATTTTTCCATAAAAGGTGAACCATCATTTGGTTATGGTGCAGGAATCCATTAGGTGTATCAGATCTACCAACCTGAGCACAGGCTGAGGGTCAGCCAGTCAGTATATTTGGTGTCTGCTCCTGCCTGCCACTCACTCACTATGTGGATTTGAACAACTCATGTGACATTTCAGTTAACTGTAAAATAGCAGAAGTACGGTCCACTGGTTAGGACACTACCCAGGGTTCAATTTCCTGGTCCAACATAGACTTCCTACATGATCTTGGGCAAATCACACAGGGTATGTCTATACTTCAAGACGGAGATGTAATCTGCAGCTTGGGTCAACATACATGTGCTATCTTTGATCAAACTAGCACGCAACAATAGAAGTGTAGCTGCAGCAGCACAGGGTGTGGGATGGGCTAGACACCCAGAGTATAATCCTGCCTGGTACTTAGTCAGTCTGTGTCATAAATATAAAGGGAAGGGTAAACACCTTTAAAATCCCTCCTGGCCAGAGGAAAAACCCTTTCACCTGTAAAGGGTTAAGAAGCTAGGATAACCTTGCTGGCACCTGACCAAAATGACCAATGAGGAGACAAGATATTTTCAAAGCTGGAGGGGTGCACCCCAGCTCCTCAGTCAGCAGTGACTGTCAGGCAGCATGTAGAACAGAAGGATTTATTAGTTGACAGGAACATAGCATAGAACAGAGCTTGCTATCAGAAATCAATGACTTTCAGCCAAGTCCATCTTGGTGAGTCCTGGGCCAGATTGCCCAGCTACCAGCAATCCAACCTCCTACATACCCATTGCTCCTCTTGTCCTCTTTGTCTTGCTTCCTGGGCAAAAGGTGTCACCTGGTCACACCGTCCCCGCCCCCCCCCCCCCATGCGTCTCAGGTTCCATACGTGCAGACAGCTGGGCAGCCTCACCTGCCCTGAGGGCCTCAGCAAAAATCACACACCCAATTCCCACCACCAAAATATTGGTGCAGTACACAGGGAAACGGAAGTACACACAGTATTAGTATAGGACAGTAAGACTCACATGCAACATAACAAGATGAATAAAACCCCACTTTGTCACAGGTGGTAATACTGAACCATCTTTGTAAAGTGCCTTGATATCTCCAGATAAAGGTCCTGATCCTCAGCTGCTGATGATCTGGCATGGAAAAGTGTTTTGTAAGTGTAACGCTTTACTATTATGATTTATTTATTTCCAGTAGGGCAGCTGTCACTTCTCTGCGCTTACTTAACACATTACAAAGCAAGAGTATTTTGTCAAGTCACAATTATGGATAAAGAGAGATTTACTAACCCATATTCTTCAAGTGTATTGCTTCTGCAGAGCTAAACTCCTGGGACATATAAGCCAATAGAACATTAGTTCAGGCCTATCTAAAAAAGCATTACTATTCAGGGTCATATGAGTACACCCTGTGGATCCAAATATTGCCATATCGTGGAAGAGATCATTAAACAAGTACATCAGACATGACACTGGCAAAGGTGGTGCTTTGTCTCATGTGCTCACTGACACTAACCGTATTTTAGCAGCTCTCATTCCTAGATACCAAGACTTGCCTTTAGCATTGGCACCTTCCACTATGGACCTTGCATTGCTTTGGTCATGCTATAGGATATACAGCTCAATATTTCCATTAAGGTTGCTCATCAAACATACTAAAGTAGAGGTAGCATTAAAAAGAGAAAACAGTTTCATGGGGAATAAAATTGAAATGTTGAAGTTGTTTCCATTTCCCTTGAATGGGAGAAGAAGGAGTTTGAATTTGATTTGGGCAGGGAGAAGAGAACAGGGAACCAATTTTAAGGGATGTTCTAAGAGTAGCTTTATTCAGTCTCACAAGTGCAAAGTATTTCTGGCCAGAATGTCTTGACAATAAGTCTTCTAACCCAGGAGATAAATCATCTTTAGAAGTCTGTTGGTCTATTACCTTCTGTCCATTCAGCTGCCTCTGAAATCACAAAGGACAAGTCAAACAAATATTCCATTCCCTCTTATAGCACCACATAACGACTTTCTCTGCTACAGCAGGAACTGAATCAGGAATAAGATATAAGTTCCAGGTGGGGTCAGGGAGATATTTGCAAACTAGCATGTTTAATTGACTGCAAGGAGAGTTGTGGATCTCTTAGCCCTGGTCTACACTGAGGGAGGGATCGATCTAAGTTAAGCAACTTTAGCTACGTAAATAATGTAGCTGAAGTCGATGTACTTAGATCGACTTACCGTGGTGTCTTCACCACAGTGAGTCAACTGCTGCCACTTCCCCCTCAACTCTGCCTGTGCCTCTCGTGGTGCTGGAGTACAGGAGTCGATGGAAGAATGCTTGGGGGTTGATTGATTGCGTCTAGACTAGACGTGATAAATGGATCCCCGCTGGATGGATCGGGCCCGCCGATCCAGCCAGTCGTGAAGACATACCCTTAGAATCAGGCCACTTATAAATGACCCCAAATATGGACATCATGTGCCTAAGATTGAAAATGTGGCACCTGTTTGCCATGTGATGATGGTGGGATAAAATAATACAGACAGACATACATAAAGCCATTCTAGCACTTTGAGTTTTGGATCACTTGCCGTACACTGGTTATCAGTTCAAATCCAGATTAGCACATTGGTAACAAAAAGCTGTTATTAGCCTATTTTACAGCCTCTGTGAAATCAGTTGGTGATTTCCTTTTGGACAAACACAACTGAATTGGCACTAATTGGCATTGTCAGCAGAGAGACAAGGATCTGAATGGGCCTGGAATACAAATTGTAGCCTCCTACCCATAAGCAGTGCTGGAGCTCAGTGACAGCGCTCTGATGGTGTAGTGAAGAGAAGCTGGTACTGATACCTGCCTATGTCAAAACTCTTCTTAGGATAAGAGGAGAATTTCCATTTCCAGTGCTGCCAATCTGGGATCTTTCGTGAGCACAAATTTCTTTAAAGGAAATAAAGGAAGCATTGTATTTATTTATGTTTATATTCTATGAAATCTAATGGTAATGTGGGGCTTAATGTTCCTACAGATACTTTTACTATTTTCACAAAAACTGATTTATTTGCTGCTATTCACATGCTCACTGACATTAACCCTCTGGTAAGATATTATCAACAGTCTCTTGCTCTTGATTGCAGAGTACTTGCCTTTGGAACTTGTACATTACCTCATTGACCTCAGATGTTAACTTGCTAGCACTGAAGATGTCTCTCAGCCAGCACCTTTCCACTTAGCCTACATTGTGTTGTTTTCCTTTCATGTACTTGTACAATGTTGGGTACATTGGTTATGCTCCTCTACAGCACTATGATTCTCATTTTTTATGTCCTGCATGAGTTTTGACTTGAAATGATACTGTTCAAAGATTTTACTGGAAAGTTTCCCACTAAACTGCATTATGTTATAATTATTTCATTACATTTCTACTACAATTATGGGTTCGTTGATTTAGTAGTTATCTTGCTTGCATTCTATCCTTTTATGTTTTAACCCTTAGTACACAGATATTTTTCCAGCTTGCAAAGGAACTAGTTGCTTATGAGGATGCATAAAATATTCAGGATTAACTGACTTCTCTTGGTGCAGGACTACTGCACATCAGGAAGAAATCAGATGTCTGTGCTGAGGTTCCGCCCCAGGTAAACAGCTTTCACTTGCAGAAAGTGCTCAGTAGGAGCTGCTGCAACAGAGATTGCCCTAAGGATATGCTTAATCAATCGTATTCCTTCCCCAGCCTACTTTGGGGGATGCACTAAGTAGTTCTGCAGGCTCAGTGACAAAGCAGAACATCTTGGGGCTTGCAACACTGAAACTTTCCTCAGGGCAGACTTGCAGATGCTGAGGATGATTCTGCCCTTCTGTAAGCATAACCCTAGGATGAATCAAGCCCTATGTCACTCCTTTTCGAAGAGTTCCCCAAAATATCTAAGCATTAACTGTGAGGAGCTGAAGCATTTAACTTGTGTTGCCAACTGGTTTCTCTTAATTGAGACCATGTATACATATTTACATGGCAACGATTTGTGCTCATTCATGCATAATTTCTGAGCTATGTGGCACACTCTCTTCATGAGGAAACTAGATTATCTAGAATCATTCTTTTTTATTCAAACTGCAACAGGTGGAAAGAAGGGCTACTAGGATGATCAGGAAAGGAAGGACCTGTCTTGTGAGGGGAGTCTAAAGGAGCTTGGCTTGTTTAGCCTAGCAAAAAGAAGTCTGAGAGGTGATATGATTGCTCTCCATAAATACATCAGAGGGGTAAATACCAAAAAGGGAGAGGAGCTATTTAAGCTAAAGGACAATGTTAGCGCAAGAACAAATGAGTATAAACTGGCCATGAGTAAATTTAGGCTGGAAATTAGAAGAAGGTTTCTAAGCATCATAGGAGTGAGGTTCTGTCACAGCCTCCTAAAAGTAGTAGTGAGGTCAAAACACCAAATTAGTTTTAAGACAGAGCTTGAGAAATTCATGAATGGGATTGTATGACAGGGTTGCCTCCAATAGCAGGGAACTGGACTCAATGAGCCAGGATGTCCATTCCAGTCCTATGATTTTATGTTCAGAATTAAACCTGTTTTCCATTGTTTTGTCTCTGTGTCACTTCATCAGATGTTTTAAGGGTGAGGTTGTGGGATTGGTTTAGCCTTTCCTGGAAGACTTGCTGACTTTTGAGCGGATTCCTTTGTTTCATGTGGAATCTTAAAGTAATTTCTTTAGATTTTAATAATATAATAATGGCTACATGACAACATAGATCTTTCCCATCTTCGGTGATTTCATGAACACAGCCATGCAAAAAGAAAAGTAGAAAGTAATGAAAGAGCTAAATCACCTTCATGAGCAAATGCCAGGCTAGAGATGGACCCAGAGAAAGCTCTCAAGACCTCACTGTCCCCATCCTTTGAAAAAAATGAGATCTGGATTTGAATGTGGATGAAACTTTGTTCAGATCCAGCTGCACATTTGTCAGCAGGTGATACAGCAAGCAGCATCAGCAGAATCTCCTCAAAGATGTAACAGTATCTGTGCATTTCCATTAAAAGAGTCTATCAGTGAAATCAAGAAAGAAAATCTTCTTCAAGTTCCTATAGAGAATGTTCCTTTGATAATACTCTGAGTGTTGTTCATGAGGTAGCAAAAGAGACATGACTCAGATCTTCACCTGGAGTAAACTGGAATAACGCCATTTACTTTAATGCAGCTACAGTAAAGTGGTAATGATAGGGTTAACAGGGTTATTCAGAATATTATGGGACGGAGCCAGACTCTGCCGCTCCCTTACTTCCTGTTTAGTTAATAGGTGTGTCTGGTCCTCCCAAAACTGTCTGTTATATAGTTGAATAAAGCAGCACATTCCCAGTTTGAAGTACTGTAAATAGACTGTGTTTCTTGTGAACTGAGTGGTCCCTTTACAAAAGCAGCTATGCTGATTCGCACTGTTGAGGGTCTGACCCATTGACTCCTAATTAAATCCAGAGCAAGATTCCTGTAGCAATAAGTTCTAAGGGATAAATTCAAGATTTTGTAGGATCTGACAATAACAGTGAAGAAAGTAATTCTAAAGCAGCTTATCTCATTCATGTGTCAGCTGGGCCCTTCCTGTTGGATTACCCCCATGGGCTAAGTACTTTCTCGGCAGTTATCAATGGCAATTGTTAAAGGTCAACAAGACCCTTCACTTTATCAGGATAACTGGGGATATAGCAGAAGGGAAGACTGCAAATTGCAGCTTGTCCTTTTAGTCTCAATTTGATAGCATATTGATCTGGGCGAGCCAGCATTTCATTTGCATACAGATCCATCTCAACATTTGAAGCATTTTGAGATTAGCTCATTTGATCTTTAGGCACTGATACTCTGTATTCTTTTTGAGTGAATCTCAGGAAAGCTACTATACCTCCGGGAATTTTCAAAAACATTTAAATATTCAGAGCCATATTCTGCTCTCATGTGCCTGAGGCCAACCCCAAGCATTTTTTAAAAGTGTTACTGAAAGAACAAGGGATCAGTTGTTGGTGGCTAGCAGAGGAAGAAACCTGCCACAGTTTCAAGTAAATCAGAGCCTGTGGTGAGCATTCATGGCTGCTGTCTACTGTGAGAGGCACAAGATATCACCACTTATGACTGTTTATGGTGGTTTATTTGTAAAGTTATGGATGCAAAATTATGTTTTTGGTTCACCTTGGCAGTACAGAGAAGTGGTAAGATTGGTATGGTCTGATATGGCATTATTATTATTAGTGTTAGAGTCATGTCTAGAAACCCTGAGCCCTCATTGTGTTAGGCACTGCACACCTGCATAATAAGAGACAGCCCCTACCCAGAGAACTTACAACCTAGATATAAACAAGCCGGACAAAGGGTGGGAGAAAGGAAATATTATTGTTTGCATTTTTCAGATGGGGAACTGAGGCAAAGTGAGATGAAATGGCTAGCCCAAGGCTTTTCAGGAATCCTGTGACAGAGGTGGGAATTGAACTAAGGACCTCATTAAATTCAAATTTTGCATTCCAGATGCTAGTAGCATTGAAGGGTACTTTACTTCTCACAAAGGACTTCAACAGAAAGTCTTGAGGAAGGACAATTCTAATGAAGATTCTGGCCCTTTTTAGTGCTCCTGTCCTGCTTCTGAGAAATTTTATTTTCTTAGTACCCAGGTCAAATCCCCAAGCCAGAGTATAGTGAATGTGAGTGCAAGTACTCAGTGGGGCCTTGTCTTGAATGAGACTTTCTTCTCATGCACTTGTTTTGGTTTAAATGACTCACCCAGAGCTAGGCAGGAAAAATAGATAGCAAGCTGTACAATCCAGGCTAGGAAGGGACAGGAATTGATTAACCTGAGCCCTCAATTCCTCTGTTTCACCAGCCTTTTAGCTCTGCAGTCTCACTGTTACTTAAGCAGTTTTAAATGTAGGTCTATGAAATCTGGAGAAAGATAACGTTTTTGTGAAACACTTTAGTTAAATAGCTATGCAGATTTATAGATTCACTGGCGATGATATTCTGTGTGGAAAGAGTACCCAGTAAACTACAAAGCAATGCAGTAAAAGAGTCAAGCTAGGGACTTTAAGCTAATGTGTATGCTGGTCTCTTCTTTTTACAATAGCTGTAAAATAAAAGTCAGTTTCCAATGGTAAATAACTATGGGAGAACACTCCGAGTAGAAATAAAGTAAGAGCATTTTACAATTTTAATGCAATGCATCCGCCCTGCTCACTCTCTCAGACACCCCCAGTCACATTATTATCATTTGCATTTCAGGTGTGCCAAGGGGCCCTAATTGAGAGAAGGCCCCCTTTGTGCTAGGTGCTGTCTGAACACATTATAAGAAAAGTTAAGTTAGGATAGTAAAGGCTGGGGAAGAGTGTCAGGCACTTCAGAGAGACCTAACCAAGCTAAATGAATGGGTGACATGATGGCAGATGAAATTCAGTGTTGATATATGCAAATCAATGCTCATTGGAGAGAATAACTTGAACTAAACATGCATCTTATTGGGTTCTAAATTAATGGTATCAGCTCAAGAAAAAAAACTCAGGCATCACTATGAACAGCCCAGTGAAGACTTCTGTTCAGTGGTCAAAACCACAAAATGTCAAGATGCATAGGCCATTCTATAAATAAATCATATACACTGGTACAGAATGCTGTGTTCTGTTCTGCTCACCCCATCTCAGGGATGGTAGTGCAGAAAAGGGGGAATTTCAGAGATGGGTAACAAGGCTGGTTACGGACATGGAGAACACTAATACGAATAGAGATTGAAAAGTGTGGGACCGTTTGCCTTAGCAAGGCGATGAATTAGAGGAGACATAAGATGTGTATAAAAAGTTATGAATGTTACAGAGAAGGTAGATTGGGAACTTCTACAATACAATACAAAATTAAATGACATGGTATGAGACGGATAAACGAAAATATGTTTTTACACAGTGCACAATTAGCCTGTGGCACTCATTTCCACAAAATATCATTGAGGCCAAAAACTAGTTGAATTCAAAAAGGATTAGACATTTTATGTGCATAACAAGAATGTTGAGAATAATAGTATTTTAAAAATAAACAAGAGCTTTGGAAGTGATATATATCATGTATCCCTGACAAGGCAACCTGTACTTACTGCGGGTGAGGAGGAGCCATTCTGTGAGGTAGCCTGTCCCATAACTGCCTTCTGCAGGATTTCATCCTCTGCAGCACCAAATACCGGCTGCTGTTAGAGACTAGACAGACAAAGAGACAAGGCAGCCAAAAGGTGGGAGGAAAGGAGTTTTGCTCTGGGGAGCTGAGGTACAGAGAGATGAAATGCCTTGCCCAAGGTCACACAGAAAGTCGGTGGCAGAGCTGGGAGCTGAGCACCAATCTCCTGAGTTTCAGGCTAGCATATTAACCACAAGGTGATTGTTTCTCCTACTTTGGCTCAGATTTAACCAGTGCCATCCCCCATGTCACCTCCCACACAGAGACCCTGGCCCAGAACAGATGCCCTTATTCTGGTAATTTACAGGTACAGCAAAGACCCAAATGCCAAAGAAATTACTTGGCAGAAGAAGTTAACCAAAAGCTCAAGTATTGTTTGCAGCAGGAGCTGAGCGTATCTCACCTAACGGTAGTCGCAGCTTGTCCTATAATCCCCACTAAACAGGACCCGGCAAAGTGTCCCCATCTTCCCCCGAAGCTCAACCTACTTCCCTCTCAGTCCGCTAAGTGACAGCATCACACCGCGGTACAACCGCACCGCCTCGGGAGGCGTCTTCTCTCTGCTATTCCCACTTCGGCCACGAGGCAGCGCTGCTGCATCGGCTTGGTACCGTCACTTGGCACAGCCAGTTTCACAGCCGAGAGACACTGAAATGAAAAGGATTGTCTGTCTTTACCACACTACAAATAAGAGAGAGGAGGAGAAGGCATTTTAAACACCTCGTCCGTAAAACGGCGCTTTTATTATTCAGGGCGATATTGTCATTGGGAAGCTTTTGGCCACAAATCCCCGTGGACGCTGAGCCTGGGATTCCCCAGCTTGTGCCCCTGGGAGGCAGGCTGGTATGTAGCTGTTCTACATCCTGGGGGTCTTAGGCGGTTCTGGGCTTAAATAAATCTTAGTAACCAGAGGCGAACACGCTCCACATTAATCTCGTGCAATTAGCGTTATAACCCTTGGCAGCCCAGCCACCACTAAAGACAAAGCTTTATGCAAAACGCCCTCCCCTCCCCACCCCCTTTCTCTCGCTCTCCCTGTCTCCTCCTCTCTCTGTGTCTCTGACGCTGTTTTTCCAGCCTGGTTTTAATGATACGGTACATTGAGTAACTTAAAATTAATTATAAGGTTCTTGACTGAAGAAAAGGGGGGCGGTTGTGCCATTCAGAGGGTTTAGCATTCAGAGACTTGGCCACCTGCACTTGGCAGCATTGCCCCGCGAGGGACAGAGTATATTATTGTGTTAGATTTAGTGGCTGAGGGTCTGGGCTATGGAGTCTTCTCTAGCTGCGCTGTGGGGACAGCCTTAAGGGCAGGCGAGCTAGCTGCTGCTGGGAAGGGCTTCGCAGCCTGGACGAAGGTATGGTCTCGGTGTGAATTAGGAGAGCAGAAACCCTGGAGTCAAGCACAGTTTTTAAGAAGCCTTCCACATCCTTGTGCTAGAGGGAATAGCTGGTTTAAATGAGACCAAGGGTTGGGGGAGAAGAGGGAGCCACTTTCTTGTGTCCAGAGAAGGAAAATCTATTTTAAGTGCGCGGGGGGGGGGGGGGGGGTCCTGGATTTTCTGCCGCATAGTTCACTCTTTGCAGGAGCTGAATACATTTTGACTGGAACCTGGCTTGTTGCTTGTGGCATTGACTCATTAAAGGACCCCTCACCTTCTAATATTGAAACGTCAAATAGTATACGAATAATCTACATTACTGAGGTAACAAAAGTTATGCTTTGAATGGGGAGAGCTAGGCGAGATTTTTTTTTTTCTGGTGCTAGACCGATAGTTGTTTGATACCCCCCTCCCCCAACTGTAGCAAATAATGTTGTGGATGTTGTTATACAGAGTTCTATGTCATCCAGCTGCAGAAAAAAATTACAATCACTGGATTTCCGACATCTATCTATCTATCTATCTATCTATCTATCTATCTATCTATCTATCTATCTATCTGCTTTCCCCCGCAAGAAGTTTAATACAGCGCAGGTCCAACACTGCTGGCTTCAGACTGCAACACCATGCGAATTCTTTTTACAAAACTAGACTGAAACCCCCCAATTAACCGCACAACCGGTATGTATAAATAAAATCTTCATTGTATAGTGACGTGGATGTGGTTTACTCTGCATCCCCAGTAATTTAAACAGCACCTATCTGCTGCAGATAGTTACTTTTACGCGCAGCCATACTGATGAATTTGAAAATTCGTTCAAGACTTTGATTTATTCCCTTTCCATCAGTGATTAATGCACCGTAATTAGCTAATCTCAAAGCCATTATTTACAATCGGGGAGAGAAAGGGAAAAGCTGATGATCCAGCACTTAAGTCACTTTGAAATTATGAAACGCAAAGAAACTCTTGATTCTGGGTTTGGGACTGGACTGCCCATCCCAAAGCAGGCTACCAGAGTGACAATAATCATCATCAAACCCCTCTTCGTCAATGCATTGGTTACTGCTGGTAGTTTTCAGCTGAAACCATGCTTGCTGCACCGTTTTAATAAAAGCTGTGGAACCACTGAAAGAAATACTCGCATTCTTATTACACCTTTGCCAAAAAAAAAAAAAATCTCTACCGTCGAGGTTTTCTAGGTGTATTTATATACAGGTAAAACGGCCGTGTGATATTTTTTGTAAAGCAGGCGTGTACTTTGCGGGGTTAATTACAGGGATAGGTGCACCGTGTCTGTAGATGTGTAAACAGATCTCTAGAGAACAGATATGTGTGTGGCACAGAAATCAGCTCCGTGGATGTACCTAGAGAGAGACACCGTTATCACACACGTGTGTGGCCGGCTAAAGTAACTTCAAATCTGTCCTTTACGGCAAGGTTTAATTCAGCCTAATTGAATTTTCGTTTCCAAGCCCTTCCCTACTGTAAAGTCCCCGCCTGCTCAATCAAAACAAAACAACAGCCGAAGGGAAATGCCTGCTGATGAAGGACAGGGTGCGTCCTTCCTCCGGAGCCGACTCGCTCCCCACTGCAACGTTACCCGGGGCTGCTGCTCTCCTGCTCGCGCCTGCTTGGCAAGGCGAAGCCGCGTGGCCGCTCGCTACCTGGCCCGGCGCTGCTGAGTCTAGAACCCCCGAACTGCGGGGAGATGGAAAGACCGGCCAGGCCACTAGAAGGAACCTGCTGGTTTATGCATCGGGCTAATTACCCAGCGGCCAGCTCTCCCTGTCCTGTGAAAATTAGGAACCGCAGAATCGGAATTTGGAATGCATTCACCCGCACAGCCCTGCACCTCCAATTGCTCGTATCTACCTCGCATTGGAATAGACTCCAAATAGCGAGCAAAGCCATCGGGTTCACAACAATTACGTGTTCTTGTCTCCGTGCAAAAGCTGTGTATTGACTCGCTTGTTGTTCAGCCCTGATGCCTTCCAAGCGGCCTCCTTCATAAATGTTTTGTAGGAAAGACCCAAATGCATTAAACATTTAAAACTCTTTGGCTGTGAAAATCCTGGCTCTAATAATAATATTGCAGCCAGCTGAAAATACAGTAAAGCTTTCGTTTGATCCTGAATGATGGATCCAAAAAAAGGGGGAAACTATATGGAAATATGACTAAAGTGCGAAATAAGCAATTAGGTTAGAAACATAATCATGGGGAATGCGGGAGCGAGAGGCAAAGCAAATGTGTCCAGGGTATGGTGTGAACACGCGTTTACTGTTCACATGAAAAGAGGTTCAAAGGTTCTTTGTTCCAATGAGGTTAGGGAGAGGCACAAAAATCTTAGCTCTTAAAATGAAACAAACACACACGCAAACAAAACCCGTGGGGGAATGGAGATTAGAATCCAAACAACCCCTCCACTCTGTTTATCTTTTCTAGTGGAAAAATTTGCAGACCTTTCAGGTCCTACCCACCACCCCAACCAAACAATGAATTAAAGATGATCACCTCTTACTTAGTGTAACAGGGGAAATGTCACAAAATGGGAAGAACTCATCGTTGGAGGAAAGTGAAACATTTTAATATTCAAAGGCGCATGATACTGCCTCTCCGAGAGGACTAAACTACATTTTTAACAGGCATAATTAAATTAGCATCATACGTGCTTGGTGATATTTCGCCCTTAGATAGACGAACTAGAACGCTAAACTTGTAAGAATGTTGCAGGGAATTTTATTTATGGAAAATGTACATGTTTGTCCTAAATTAAATCATAGGGAAAGGGCGGGGGTTGGGGGACATCTGTTTAATTTTAAGCAATAAATGCGCAGGATCTGTGGCTGTTGGGGTTGTCCATCTTTAGAGATTATCAATCCCTTCCCCCTTTTCAATTCTACTGGAAAGAAATGGATCAGGAATGGTATCAAGAAGGATTATTCATTTATAGCAGACAGATGGAGCTGGACAGTACGATTTCAAAGAAACAAAGACAATGGTTTATAAATGGTTGGTTGATATGAATTATTTGGTGGATTTGCAAACAACCCAGGCACTGAACTGAACACCGAGTTCTAGGGGAAAACCCATCTGTTATCTTCGTTATCTCTGTATCTATCTAGAGATGAGTGTAAATCAAGAGATATATTCACGGCACAAACTTGATCCAAACGAAGAGGAACCGGGACCCTTTCAACACGACACATTATTTGGCTGTTGATTTCTTCCGATTAGTACTGAGGCAGCATCAGCATCCCTCTTCTCTCCCCCCCACCAACCCCCCCCCCCAAAAAAACCCCTGGGAAATTATTTGAACTGTATCTGCTTAATGACAAAATAAACTGCAGCCCCCCTAGGAAGACATACCCTCCCAGCAATTAGTGCTTTGCACACCGAATACACCTGCTCCTTGGAAAAAGTGGGGTGGAGCTGTCGGGGTTTATAAAAAAGCGTTTGAACTCTTAATGCGACCTCTATAGGATAATCTTAAGGAGCATTTTCAAATAACAAGAACCCCAAAGGGGTTCTCCCTGCTTGCCAGGGTGCTGTTTATCTCCCTCCCTTCTCAGTCCCTCTCATTGATTTTATATATATCTATATCTATATATATATATATATATATCTCCAGGACAATATATCCCAGGACAATATATATATATTGCAACAAGTTCCTGAAGCTTATTCATACGGACTGGAAACGGGGCTTGGTTTTTGTTTTGTTTTGATATCCCGCCCGGGCGGAAATATTACAGCTTTTCCAGACATTTTTAATGTGATTGACACGTATGTTAATGGTTTGTTTTTGTGCAAAGCGGTTCTGCAAATTTCCAACACAAACACTCCGTGTAGATCAGATGTTAGTTATAAAAATGGTTTATTGATTGAAATAATAGAAGCATTATTTTGATTTGTCCTGACATGATGGCTGATTTATAGATCCCTACCCCCATTGATTTCTTCTTGTCCTGGCAGAAGGAAATGATCAAATCTCACCAAAATTCCCCCTTGTGCTCGCCACGAATCCTAGAGGCACATTATATATTTACGTGCTATTTCTTTATTTTCCGGGAATTTACCCGATTTAATCTCTACGCCCATAGACTTTGTGTGGATGTTTTGTTTTCATCTTTGATACATCTGTTTTCACTTTGCACTTCCAATGGGTTGCACCAGACAATAGTGTGAGAAACATCTGAAAATGTAAGGAGACAGTGTTGCATATGTGTTTCATTTCTGCGGGTTACACACAGCAAACAACAAAAGGACAGCTGGAAAATAAATAAATAACACACACACACAACTCACAAAGGGACTGTGACCCAGGACAAGGAAGAGACAAATACAATCACATAGATTGCAAAAGTAAAGAACAGTGGGAATGGGCCATGATCAGGGTGCCAGGGAAAAAGACCAAGAACCAGAAGGAGAAGTTAGGCACAGCATCACAGATCGTACTGTATGTCCCTTAATCTTTAAAAAAACTATATTGTTACCGGAGAAAGCTAGGTTTGGCTAAACCAGTTTGGAAACAGCACCTGCCAGGAAAATATATGTGCAGAAATTAACATGGTCATTTTAACTCCTTAGACACAGTCAGGTAAGACACCAATTGCTTTCTTCTACGGGGATGTAATTTCAAGCAGAAAAATCCTTTGAGTAGACAGAGATCTTCACTTCCCAGCTAATAGTTTGAAGTCTCCCCACTCCCCACCCTCCGTGTTCGGTGAAAGATAAACAGATGGGGTGGGGGAAATCCCATTGTATCGTCTCCAGAAGGTCTCTTTTTGCCCTGAAAAAGGTGATCTAACGCAGCTAGGGTCCAGTTGGGAAAGTAAAAGGGGGTGGGGGGTGGGGGAATGCGTGTGGATTTAATAGCAGTGAAAGTATTACAGGGGGATCAGATTAAGCGAGAGAGGGAGAGCGAGCTTTTGAACATCTGTCTAATGCAGCCAATAGAAGTGACATTAGTGATATTGAAGGGGGAGAGAGGCTGCGACAGATCGAGCTGGGATTACGGGAACCTTCCCAATCCGATTAGCCACTGCTCCTCTCCTGCCTGCCTCCATAAAACTGGAGCCCAGGAAGACTAGAGTCGATAATAATGTGCTCTTAGCACCCTGTGGATGCTGGGGGCTTGGGGGGGGGGGGAGGGGGAAGACAAGGATCAGCTCAAAGGCTGCCTGGTAGTTAGAGAACAAAAATACCCAGGCAGATTGGACACAGAGATTTGTGTTTCAGGGACGCTGGCGTAGTAGACCCCTGCTCTATGCCTGCTGCCACCCAGCTTGTGCAATCTCTCCTTCATTCAGTTAGCAGGGGGGCATCAAAGGAAAAGTCCCTCTCCCAAGCCCTGTGACAGCCGCGTTATCGGCACAGGATCCTCGCTCCAGACCCAGGGATGCCATTTCCTAGGGCTGGGTTTGTTCGCCTCTTGTTTTCCAGGCGGTACAAACGCCTCAATGCACTTCTGCCGCACCGAGCCTGGGCACCTACCTTCTCTGAACCCCCCTGCCGCGGATCTATTGCTGGATGTAATACTGAACCATTTCCAGCCTTATCGCAAAGAGGAGCTTCCCGCTCAGCCCCCACCTGCCCGTCTGAACAGAACACCTCCAAAGAGGCAGGGCACACACAGCTCAGCGATTCGGTTCAAATCTCTCTCAGCAGTCGTTGATATACAGCCACCACAATCCATCCCACTCCGGAGGAAACCTTTATTCCTCAGCTAATTGTCATTTACAATTACACTTCACACTTCATCACGTCGGAGGTTAGAAAACAGGATTCCTCCATGTAATTAGTGGCCCCCCAATCCTCTTCTAGTTCATGTCACCCAGCACCGAAGTCCTCCTCTTTCCAATCGTTTAACCTAATATCAAAACAAGATCCTAGCCCGCACAATCACACCCACGCCTCGGCTTCTTCGGGTGGAACAAAATGTATCAATGGCTAGTAGATTCGCGGGACATTGTAAACTGTTTATTAGATTGTAATGTCCTAGGAACAGGGCGATTATATAGATCAGAGGGCATTATGGGGAGCAAATATACAATAAAGGAAAGATGAGGTTAGATTTTCCTGTGCTGTCACTGTTTGGCATATATTGTACATAAAATTTGCTCACCAACTCAGGCTTTTCTTGATTAATATTAGGGTAGTTAAAATACAGAAATATTCACCCGAAATATATAGCTAAAGCAAACTAATCTCTCTCTCTCTCTCACTCACACACATACACACGGCTGCCTGTGACTTAATGTCTTGCCATCGTTTCGATCAGGAATGTATATTTAGCTACAGTTCTAAAAGAAAGTCTCTATGCTGGGTGGGATTTGAAAGGCCTGCAGTCTATATACCTTCAGGCATTACAACACGCCTCAATCCAGTCTGAAAGCAACGCTGGGGTTTGCATACATCTGGCTGTGGATGAGGTATCACTGACTTCACTCTTCACGTGATAGGACGCTGAGCACCTTGGTTTTTGTTCTGGAATATTATCACTTTTATTACTGTGCCTTCCAGCTTGTGAGCTGTTCTCCCACCCTGAGTCATTTATCCCAAGCATGACTCAAAGGCTGATTAGCATCTAGCTCATGAATTACAAAAATCAACGCCCTGATTGAAATTCACAGCAGTAATGGCACACAAAAAAGGCCCGAAAGTTACACACTGCAAGCATATCTTCTAAAAGCACTGTTCATCAATTCCATGGTTTTTAAGTACAGAATATCTATCTCTGAGGAAATTGCACACTTGTTACCTAGCCAATAAAACCTCTCCCCTTAGAGTTTTGGGTGGGTAAATCTTACAGGACTTTCACTTTCGTAGATCGGGCACCAAACTGCAACTGGATCAAAAATAAAATGATTTTGATGGTCTGGATCTAGCTCACTCAATCTAGCCCACTATTTTTACATTTCCACCCTCAGTTTTTATATACATGATAAAAGTGATAATAAATGTAAAAATGACTACAGATTCCATTGGTAGGAACCCATGTGAAGAAATCTGTCACGTATGTCTCCTGGTGCAATCCTTTGGATTTTACTGTGTAGTGAACAGCAAACATTTTATTAATCAATGACATTATTTTATAGATTTGTTTGATCTATTTCAATCTTTTAAGATGCCTCTACAGAATTCTAAACACATGTATAAAAATACATGCACATCACAGAGGACCAGTGTTCCTGTTCAAAGCTCACTGACACCACAATTAAAGGCTCCAATTCAGGAAAAAGCTTAAACTCTCTTTCATCCCTGTTCAGGACAGCTCTTCAGCACGTCACATGTTGGGTACTCTTGTATCGATAAAACAAATACAATAATGGCTTTCTACATGTAAGGTTCAGCGCTTATTGATGTAGAGCCTGATTCAAACCCCCTAAACTCCCTTTTTTGCAGCTGCAACTTGAGCCCATAAACAACTGATGAAGCAATTTTATGCACACAATTATTTATTGGTGATGAAAAAAGACGCGTGCAGATCCTCAGTCGGTGTGAATTCTCACAGCTCCACCAGCGAGCTACGACAATTGACACCAGCTGCGGATCTGCCCCATGCACAGCAGTGGCTGTGGGTGGATCATGAACAAGTTAGACATGTCTGAAATTTGAAAAACCAAGAAAACGACGATGATGATGATTGATTGATTGATTGATAGTGCCTCGGAGCCCTTGTCATGGACTGGGAGTCTCTGGTACTAGGCCCTGTACAAAGAGAGAACAAGAAGATGCCCCATCCTAAGTCTCTGTTTCTCCGTCTGGTTGTCTGCCCATGGTATTTAGAGAGCAACCACCCCTGTTGTATCTAACAACTTAACAAAGAAAATCATACTAGCCAAAATCTTCACACTGAAAAATACATGTGAGAGGACAGGGCTGATGGGGAGGGGAAGAGTGGGGAAAGAATAGAGGAGAAGGATTGCAGAGGATACAGAGAAAAATGACCATAGGAACCGTGGTGCTGGAACAATTTTTATAATGGGGGTGCTGAAGGTGGAAATCCTGTATTTGGTGGTTATTACTACTTCAAGCCAAGGGCTGTGTCAACACCCCCAGCACCACCAGTTCCAGCACCTATGCATAAGAATAAAGAAAAGATCCAACCTGGAAAGGAGCCAATAGAGTTTCATGAAATATATATTATCTTTACCACACACTAGTTTCTCAGTTGGATCTTCATAACTTTTTTCCCCTGTTGTGTGTGTGTGTGTGTGTGTGTGTGTGTGTGTGTGTGTGTTCCCTGTCATCCCCACCCATCCCTCAGATCTACATGGTCTCTCCTTTCTGGCTGGATGAAATGTGCCAGGAGCCAGTTAGAGCGGCAGAAAGAGAAAGGGAAGTGAAGGAAGTAAGCACAGGTTCAGTGCATAGAGAGAAATTTCAAGCAATATTGTATTCATTTTCTTACCCCTGTAGTCTTTCACCCATGCACACACCTAATGTTTTAAGGAAGAGCCTTTTGTATGTGGTCTCCCCACCCCCCTCCCCCAGTAAATATTTTGCCATCTCAGCATATCATTCACAGTGGTTATATTTGGGCTAGCAGGGCAGGGTGCAGGACTGAGAAGGTTGCGAACCATTTATGTAGATGTCTAACTACAGAATTGCACCTGCAAATCAGCTAAACACCCACTATTCCTTATTTATGACTGAAAAACCATACCCAAAATTAGTTGTGGGCCTGAACTGTGAGCACAAGAAATGAGGCCTAGTGGACGGGCTTTAGAGACCAGGCTCTTAATGTTATGGAACCTTTCCCCCTCCCGAATGCCTTGAGTTCTCAAGAAAGGTCTGACTGATTGAAGGTGCCCTTTACCCACAGAACAGGTATGGCAGGCACAGGCCGTGGCAGTGTATTTACCCACATTGCTCTGCCAATATAATCAGCCCTAACTTCTCTAGAGGTGTGTGTGTGTTGGGGGGCAGAGGGGGGTGTTAAAATCCTTTCTGATCTCATTTACACTGTTGCAAATCAGGAATACTTCAATGTAAGCCACAGGAGCTACACTGGTATAAGTGAGATCAACATCAGGTCCATGTTGTATCAGTAATTTCTAAGAGCTAGGCAGTGATTTGGACTATATACCTGTGCAGGTGCACAAGGGGCAAAAGAGTTCCTCTGTATAGGCTACCCTTGACTCCAGGTGTACAGAAGTAAATGGCTCCCACAAGCTGCTACTCTGCCCAGAGCAGGTGGGAAGCGAGGAGCAGGAAATAGTGCTTTGGCTCTGTGCTCCCAGCATGTCAGCCAGCCAGTGGAGGTGAGAGTTACCTATAGACCATCAGCAAATGAATACCTACCCTGGAGCAAGAGAGAGATCTCTAAGGCAGCCTGTCTCTTAAGACTACTACTGTGTTTGTACAATTTATGCACAATCACTGGCATGGGGCTGAGGCTAAATGCAAATCTGGCCCTGCATGAGAAGTTTCTCATTGGTTTAGTTATTAGCATCTCAGACCACATTTGAAACAGTAAACTTCAAGATTCTACATTTTGTTGACTGGTTTACTAAATGAACAGATACAGCATTACTTTGTGCTTGTGAATTAGCTAAAAATCATGCAACCTGCTGTATTTATTATCACTTGCTGAATGTTAATGACAGATTTCCAGTTGTTTTTGTGTTTTGTTTTCTTTTTACTATTGTGTAGGTGAGCACATACTTGCTGACTGCAAAGATAAATCAATGTATAATTTAAAAGTTTTCCAGGCCAAATAACTGTAACTTTCTTAAACTTGGATTGTAATTTAGAAGATAAGGCTTTACATGCACTGATCCATATGCTTTACTTCTTACTTCAATATTTGATTTATGAAAGGATGACTAGAGATGTGACATCATAATTGTTAGTAGGACACAAACAATCACATGGAATGCAGTTGTGTAAAAAGGAAGAGCCTTTTTGTACATAAATTGCATTTTAGATACACTCCAGTTTTGGCAGCTGCTTGAGGCACACCCAAGTGAGCTCATTGCTATTATTTTTTTCAGCTTGTAATTCACTCATCATCAGCAAGTAGAAACTAGGTTTCCATTGTTGCAGCACACTGTGGATAGCTAACTGCTCAGGCCACCTACTGCAGAAAGTCATGTCCTGCACTTTTTGTTGATTTACGCCAGAAATTTGGACGAATGCAATTAAAGGAACTCTCTTTTTCTTAGCAAACAAACAAAACCAAAAACCCGCACACAACAAAAAACACAGCACACAAAATCATTGGTAAAACAAAGTGTTAATTTTAGGCAGGTATATTTTTAATCTTGATACCCTTTTGTTCCCTACCTCTATTGCCTTTTGAGCACTAATGCTACCAAATGAGTGCACAAATCGAAGGGCTTTCTTTGTTATTTCCTGTGGATGTTTGTGTTGTGGGTACTTGCGACTTAAACACATTTCATGGTTGACATTTCCTGTTGTGCTTTCAAAATTTTGTTGATGAACATTTAGCTTTGGCTGTGATTTAAACTGTTAGCAAAAATCTTGGGACTCACATAGAACTTGTGTAAAGAGATTTAATGCTAATGAAGTTTCTGGGCTGAATTCAGCAGTGACATAAATGGTGATGTAAGTTACATAAGTGTATATTGACCAGAAACAAGGGGGAAGGGAAAGTAAATGGTGATATGGTGTAAGGTGCACAAGTCTAGCTTTCAGCACTGTATGTGTGACGGGTTGGGTCACAGAGATCCCCTTGGGACTGTCACCTGATATGCTGAAACTACCTCTGAGCCCATTTTCCCTGCCAGGTTGGGACTCCAGAACCCTGTCTTGTTGAGCCAGACATGCTAGCCTGCTGCAACACAGACCCAGGGTCTGAACCATCTCCCCAAAGCTGAAGACTTTAACCAAAACTGCTCAGCAGGTTTCCTATCTCCAGCACCCAGACACCCAGCTCCCAATGGGATCCAAACCCCAAGTAAATTGGTTTTACTCTGTATAAAGCTTATACAAGGTAAACACATAAATTGTCCTCCCTCTATAACACTGATGGAGAGATACGCACAGCTTTTTTCTTCCCCCCCAGGTATTAATCACTTACTCTGGGTTAATTAATAAACAAAAGTGACTTTATTAAGTATAAAAAATAAGATTTTAGTGGTTTCAAGAAGTAACAGACAGAACAAGGTAAGTTACCAAGCAAAATAAAACAAAACATGCAAGTCTAAGCCTAATACATTTAAGAAACTGAATACAGATAAATCTCACCCTCAGATATGTTCCAATAAGCCTCTTTCACAGACTAGAATCCTTCCTAGTCTGGGCCCAATCCTTTCCCCTGGTACAGTCCTTGTTCCAGCTCAGGTGGTAACTACGGGATTTCTCATGACTGGCCTGCTTTGTTCTGTTCCACCTCCTTTTATACCTTTGGCCCAAGGTGGGAATCCTTTGTCTCTCTGGGTTCCCATCACTCCTTCTAAATGGTCACATGTCACTGTAAGACCTCATTCTTCATTACCCACAGGCTGGCCCCCAGGTCCACAAGAAGGCTTGCAGGTAAATAAACCTACAGCCAATTGTCCTGGTTAATGAGTGCCATCAAGATTCTAAACCATTAATGTACCACACTTTGCATAATTACAATAGGACCTCAGAGTTAACTTCATATTTCTAATTTTAGATACAAGAATGATGCATGCATACAAATAGGATGAACACTCAGTAGATTATAAGCTTTGTAATGATACCTTACAAGAGACCTTTTGCATAAAGCATATTCCAGTTACATCATATTCACATTCCAAGCATATTTTCATAAAGCATATGGAGTGCAACATCACAGGGTGTATCTTGAGTTAGTGGAAAGATATAGCAGGAAAAGCAATTAACAAGGGACATAATTCTCATTGACACTCATTAGACCCCTTTACAGCGTACTCTGTAAGTGTAAAGGGACCTTGAAGTGGGTGCTAATGAATGTAATTTACTGCCAGAGGAGTATTATCTTAAGGGAGCCTTGGGACTGGTTTACACTGCGAACTTATATTGGCATAGCTACATCGCTCAGGGGTGTGAAAAATCCACCGACCTAACCCCCAGTGTAGACAGAACTAGGTCAATGGAAGAATTCTTCCGCTGACCTAGTTACCACCTCTTGGAGAGTTGGATTACCTATGCCGGTGGGAAAACCCCTCCTGACAGTGTAGGTAGAGTCTACACTGAAGCACTACAGAGGCACAGCTGCGCTGCTGCAACATTTTAAGTGTAGACATACCCTTAGGCCTGGTCTACCCTAGGAAATTAGGTTGGTATAATTATGTCACTCAGGGGTGTGAAAAATCCACACCTCAGAGTGACACAGTTAAAGTGACCTAACCGCTGGCCTAGAAAGTGCTAAATTGACAGGCGAACCCTTTCCGTAGGCGGAGGCAGTGTCTTCACTGAAGTGCTACAGTGGTACAGCTGCAGCGTTTTCAGTGTAGACAACCTTTAAAGTAAATGGGAATCAGGCTGAGGAAGTGCAAGACAAAGCAGCTTTTGACACCAACACTTTGATCCCTACCCCACTCCATTCAAAATGTATCTGCTTATACCTTGCTAATAACTTCGTTGCTTGTTGTTCTGACCACAACACCCCTCTCTTTGAATTTCTCCAGGGGGTACCCTTTTCCACAGTATCAAGTTCAAGCTTCTGGTCTTAAGACCCCTCCCAACTCTGCTCCCTTCCTTACTTATCCACTCTTCTTTGGTACCAGATACCTTTCACTTTCCACTCCACCAATGGTACCAGCCTTGACTGCCTGCTCACCCACTCCAAATTGCCACTTTCTTCGGCACCACCTTTGTGCATGGGAGGAACTCCCTGAACTGATTCAGAAGTCTGCTATGCTCCCCTCCTTCAAATCATTTCTCACAAACCACTTCTGAAACAAGGCCTGCAAGAAATGAGCCAATGTAGATGGAGAGGTTGAGGGCAGGCTGGTGCAAATAGATGAGGGGCAATTTGTTTATTTTAAAAAGTAAATACAATATATAGCACATGTATATCATACATCTATTATTTGAACATCTCCCTCTCGCCCACCTTTTGTGTTGTTAAGGAAGGTGTTTATGACTGCCATCAAGTGGGTCTTTGATCTATAGACAGTCACTGATCTGGTTAAAGCTGATGAATGTGCTAAGCGCCCTTCTTTCAGACTATATGGCAGAAGCAATGAAATGCCCCTGTATGTAGTGAGTTAGCGGGAAATAAAAGAAGCTACCGCCCAAAGCAATGGGCTACATGGGAAGACCTGATGAAAAAAACTAAGGCAGGGAGATAAGAGAGGCTTCCTTGGGATTGTATAAAAATGCAGTGATTGTGTGGTAAACTGCATGTGAGAGAGCAAAAAGCCAGGAGAAAGTGACTAGAAAGCAAGAAAAGCAGTTGTGAGTGTGCCCTGAGAGGAAGCAGAGAGACAGAGCTTCCTAGGCCTTGAACTCATGGCAGAGACAGGCTTGGAGAAAGGCTCCAAATAAAGGCTAACTGCTCATATAAAAAGGGCAACAATATGTTGCGGGTTTTCTGTGGCCTTGATCTTGCAATGGGTAGCCAATGGGCAGGCTGCTGGGCCTGCACAGAACCTCATTGAAGTCAATGGGAGAATGGGGAGCTGTGCACATATACTCTACACATTGCACGGACCTTAGATCACAAGCTCTTCAGGGCAGGGCTCATGTCTACTCCTGTGCATAGTGCCTAGCACAAGGGCATCTTGATTTTGACTGGTTGTCTAAATGCTGCTGTAATTGAAATAATAAATCATAACAATAATAATCAAAGAAATATGTGTACATCTAAACACACAACTTGTATATAAAAATGTAATAGGACATTTTCTCCCACTCTTTCCAAATGTAAAACCCTATTATGCCTTGCTGATCGTGGTGTGTGGAAAATGATTTATTGATATGTTTTTCTTAAAATCCAAACTACTTTGTGAAAATTCTATGAAACTGACCATCCTAATTATGGTGTTTTCTGAGGAATCACAGTCTAATTACTTAGTGAAAGATCATCTGACTATTCTCATTTTCTAATATTCTCATTACCCCCATCAGCTTTTCCATTTATATATATATAAATCCACTGTTTGCTGTTTTTTACAATTAATTTAGGATATACTATATATGTATCCTAAATTAATTGTAAAAAACAGCAAACAGTGGATTTATAAAAGTAAGTATAGTGGTTTCCTTTGAAATTTCATCATGGTAAAACGTATATGAATTAATATTAAAGTTGGTCTCAGGTTAGCTCTTTAAGTCCTGATAATTTCCTATGTAGAACAGCTGCTATTTTAAGCCTCTCTCTCTTTAGAAATACTGTAATGATCTTTGGTTGACTATAGCAACTCTAACATGTTTGGGTCTTTTAGTTAGAACACAGTAATGAAAATATTCAATTCATTTATAATATTTAGACTGTCAGCACCAGAGTCCATTTGATAATATACATTGTATGTGTTATTTATGGGGGAGACACTTAAGGATTTCAATAATTCTTTAAAATATTTACATTTTTTTCTCCTGACTTTTTGTTTTATGCTGTGTTTTATAGGTCTTCATTTCTATTTGATGAAGGTTTCAAACTTTAGATTTATGGTTCAACACCTTGCAACAAATTTTGTAAATATTCTGTGGGGGCTTGGTCCTGAAACATAAACACTTCTTCCTATTGAGGCCCTGAGGAAAAACAGACCCCCTCATTTATTATGTGATATCCAGAAGGCTAAGGGGATGTTGATCTCCTTTTTCAGGAACATCTTCTTCAGAAAGAAAAATGAAATGCCATCGTGCTAAGGTGAATCATAATAAATGTTATATCTTGGCTGACATTGAGAAATAAATCAAAGGAAGTTGTAAGAAATATTGGTGACTTTTTTTTCCACAGAGGTTTGGACCAGCTTTATAAATTAAACAGTATGTGATGACAGTTTAGGGGTGGTAAGTAAACCACTCAGTAGATAATCTCCATAGTAACAAAAAAAGTGTAACCATCTAAAACCAAAACAGCAATCTGGACTTCACTGTTTAATACGGCAATAATGAATGTTTTGCAGTTGATTAAAAGTGACAAAGAATAATAAAACAGCGCAACTTTTTTACAGTTTAATTCTTCTTAACAGAAAAATGCAAGTGCAAATAATGTATCGGCAAAGGCTCTGATCCTTCAAAACACATGCTTAACTTTACACATGTTTATAGTCTATTTGCAATCAATCTGTTGTTTGCAGTATCAGGGCCTGATGATCCTTTTCTGAGACTAACTTAGTGCCTGATTCTGAAAGTTCTTACTCACAGGAATAGCCCCACTGAAAGCAAGACTACTGCACTCAGTTAACAAATGGCTACAGTATTGGGTTCCTAATTAGCAGTGTTTGATTTAAATGATTTAGGCTATGTGTACACTGCCCTGACATTCAGACTAGGGTGTGGGGGTGTGAATAGCACAAAATCAAAGAGCTTCTTTACAGGAGAAATGCTTTTATACAGTAACCAATGGTGAAATCATTTAATTGGTGCAAGTATTGCAATTCGGAAATATAAAGCGAACTATCTAAGAAAGTTTGAAGTTTAATTAACTATGGAAGAGATTATGATTTGAACTATGTGTCCATGCATGAGAATAAGGGGGAGTAAGAACCCCACTTAACCCCCTGTATCCACATTTTGTGCCTGGGCATGCAGGGATAAGCTTATGGGTCACAAGTGAGAGGGGAGGGGAATAGGTAGAGTCTTAGCTCTGCCTTCTCAATGCAATGGCCATTGCAACTGAGCCAGCTGTTGTATAGGGATGTTGAAATGTACTGCTGGTATAGGCCGGGGGAAACTATGTCTCAAAGGATTATCACTGAGACAGAACACCTCCTGGGGCTCCTCCTGGGGGGCTCCTCACCTTCTTTTGCTCAGGGCTGCGCCCAAGGCACAATCTAGTCCTGTGCAGCTAAGAAAGACTTATATTTTTAGCCAGCAGTTATTTACAGTTTTTTAAAGTGAATCTAGTCCTGGTGAAAACAGTCAAACTTACAAGCGTGGAGACTTAAATCCCTTTTTCATGTACAGATAGGGACAGCACGGGCAATAGCTGTGCAGGTTTCCCCTCGGTGCCCCACCAATATTCATGGCGTAGAGAGATCAACTCAAGGCATGAGAGGGTAGGTCAGTATCCTTGCCCAGTCAGTCTTGCCATTCTTGTTGAGAATGCTAAGAATGTCAAATGGATTCCAGTCAGGGTGATAACTTTGTTCTGTCTGTTTGGAACTAAACTGACTCCATTAATGTAAGTCACAGAGGTTACTGAAAACCTTCAGATTGTTACAATTCAGTCACTACCAACCTAGTGTTCCAATCTGCCTCTGTTCAAGTCAATGGCAAATCTTTCATTCACTTTGAAAAGGTCAGAATTTAGTCCTTGGTTGAGGAATGGACAGGATATGATTTAGCATATCCATTTGGCAACCTGCACTAGCCGGGCTTCTAAGGAACCCTTATTGCCAAGCAAAGTTACTCTCCCCCTGCACAGCTCTTGGGAGAGTGTGGAAATGGAACACACACACACACACACAAAATCCCCCCATCAAATGCAGCAGGACTCACGCTCCTTCAGGGAAATGTAATTTGCACTTCCTTGCATCAACCTGGGTAAATCTGACCCATTATGTAACATCTAAGAATTATATATACTGCATAGTTGCTGTATATCCCAAAAGATAGGGATTCTCTTTTTTCTCTTGAAAGAAATGTATAAGCCCCAGAGGTTGTTCTATCTTCATATGGTATAGCTGCAACCTCAACCCAGTAGCAATTTCCACTTTACAAATTACAAATGACACAAAATAAAAATCAGAACAATTGCTGGGGTAGATGGGCAGAAGGAATTGGAAGACTCAGGTAATTAGTAAAGGAACCCTATTCCCTGATTTACTAGCAGGGGTTGATGAATAACAAGAGTAAATCTGGCTCAATATTGGTGTCAGATAATACCCACTAAACAGAAATACACCCAGAACAGGCAGGAAACTCCACGAAGAAACCCTCATCCAGGATGTGTCCCCCCACCCCACCAATCCAATGCAATAAAGCTAATATCAGATCCACAGATCCTGTGGATACACCAAGATCTATGTAGATGGTGCATGGACAACCAGCAGCAGTTCTGTCCCTGTCTATTAACAGTGCAGTTCCACTGGAGTTGCATGCTGGGTATTTCCCCAAAAGTTTCTGGCTGTATTACCTTCCCAAGGAGTCTCCATTGCTTGTGAGAAGGTCAATGTATGTCTCCTTGCATTGCCCACTCCCCTGGGGCAGGTCCCTGGACATGCAGAAAGCCCACCCCCCTCAATGCACAGGGACCTGAGGGATGTTGCTGTGTAGGTGGTTGACCCCTCTGCTGAGGTGGGGAGATCTACTCGTAAAGAGGCTCTCCTGCATATAGCTCAAATGATCTGGCCCTTATTTACAGAAGAGGTACAACATGGGCAACAGCTGTGCATGTTTCCCCACATTGCCCAGATAATATAACGTAGTCCTGACCTAAAAGGGTCACTAGGTTTCAAGTCAGTCCTTGCAAAGACCTGGCACAAGAATGTACACGATAACAAATGATTTGACAAAACTTTTCCAAGACAAACAAGTATATTCAGGGAAGACATGTTTATAAAGCTGGGTGATGAAGCAGGGGGGTTGGGGTGAGCCAGTACCTAACATCTAAATGTAACAATTGTTGCATCAGATCACAAGAATCCTCCTATGCAGCCATTCCATGGTTCACTGAAATCATGCACTTTACAATGTTCTCTTTTATGCTTCCTTTGTTAAATAATGTACTGGAGAGATTTTGGATGACATTTTCATCAGCACAGATTTATCTTTTAACACAAATGGTATCCCCTCGCCCCCAAACATTTGAGTATCTACGGCATTGTGTGTGGTATGAGTGGAGATTATTCTGTTAATTACTTTTCATTATTGCATTGCACAATGACATCCTTTACAACTTAAAGCTGCCTGAGCTTCCGCAGCTCAGAGATCCAAACTCAGATTTTAATAACATGCTGCTAAAAAAGGGGTTAAATGTTGTTTATACATTACATTTCTGGACACTGTGAGTTTCACTTGCACCTGCCAATGGCTTACTGATAAATATACACTGGTAGAAGTTCAACAGCAATGGGCCAGCGGGTTAGATAAATACCACATGACATCCTAAGCATTGAAGGTTAGTGCTTTCCCAGCTCTCGTTTTGACACTTTAGCAATCATAAACTCTTTACTTAAAACAGGTAAACAAATAAATAGGAGTTATTTGCAAGGTAAAAATATTTTTAAAAATACATTCAGAACATAAAATCAATTTCCTCTTAACCTCTACCACAGTCATTTACTAGGTTTCCTTCATCTTGGATGTTAATTATGATTTACTCAAGATTTGTGGTCAATTTTTAAGAATAAAAGCATGTTATATGACTGGTTGCCAATCCTGAAGTCTAAAGGCCTTGTTTTATATTGCTGTAGTAGAATAGAAAATATAATCAAAATTTGACCTTCAACTTTAATCATATAAACAGAGAATTTGCTTACTTTACCTTGGAAACGGATGTGATTCATCACAGTAGCCCATAAATAACGTGTCAAACTGTTAGACTGATCAATGAAAATAAGTTATTGAAAAATAATGTGATTGTAAGGTCTCTATGTAAACTAACTTAGCGTTCAAAATGAGGAGGGCTTTCAGATTTGGGCATATCATTTTTTAAACAGGATAGTGCTGGATATGAAATGCAATAAAATCTATATATGAAAGGCCACTGGTGAAAATCATGTCCTTAAGCTTTTTGGGTCTGATCCATACATCCTTTGGCAGGCAAAAGGTACCCTGATGGTAAATAGGAGTTCTGCCAATTAGCTGAGGCACTGTGCCCAGCAAAGGTCAGAACTGCAAAAGGCAGCTTACATACACCACCTGTTGCTCATCGCTGTGTCTAAAATAAAAATCTAAGGTGAAATCTTCCCTTTATTGAAGTCAATGGGAATTTTACTTTCATTTCAAAACGTATTGCTAGACATCAAAGTTGTGAACAGAACCTTCAGAATGTGAATGGTGTGTAACCAATGCCCCTTTTGTATGTTTTTTAAAAATGTGTGGTATATTGATCATTGCCAATGTGGTACATGACACTGAATTAAAAATAAAAATAAATACTATTGGGTAGTATCGATAATTTGTGTATTTAGTTAATTAAAATAACTCATTTTCTTACTGTATATGAAGCTGTGGCAGAATTTCTTGCCTGCTGCATCAGAATCCGGGATTTTCCACAGAATTTGGGTCCAGCTTCCTATCTTGTCTTTGAATTCAGTGGGAATTGGCATCATTGATTCAACAGGCATTACCTCTGAAAATCAGGTCAGTTCTTTTGGTACCTAAATATGGATGTTTGTGCTTATTTTGATTGAAAATGCCTGCTTGTATATATAAAATGGTGGTATCATTTGGTGTGAATCACTGATGTAATGAATAGTCCACACTGGAGTTAAATGAGATTGGAAAGCAATAGAATAATAGTCACATTAACTATACACACTCCCTTTTGCTTTTGATGCTGCTGTAAATATAATTGAAAATAAATTATTTAATCAGAGAATAAACATTCTGCAGAGATTACACAATTAATTATGTAAAAAAACATGAACATAAATAATAAAAGAAACAACATGTACAATGATTTGGATTTCTAGCTGGTATTTCTCTCCAGATTGCTGGCTTTTGGGGACGAAAATTACGAGGCACTTTGTGATCTCAGTTATACTTGTATAACTCCACTGAAACACACTTGGGATTTACACCAGCGTAACTGAGATCAGAAACTGTCCCACAGTTTTTCTCCATATGATTTGTAATGTATTTATTTATTTAAATGTCTAATTTAGGAAAAAAGTGGAACTTTGCCACCAGATAACAAATAAACCCAGCCGCTAATCCAGTGGTTCTCAAACTAGGGCCACCGCTTGTTCAGGGAAAGCCCCTCGCAGGCCGGGCCGGTTTGGTTACCTGCCGCGTCCGCAAGTTCGGCCGACTGCGGCTCCCGCTGGCCCTGGTTCACCGCTCCAGGCCAATGGGGGCTGCAGGAAGGGTGGCCAGCACATCCCTCGGCCCGCGCTGCTTCCCGCAGCCCCCATTGGCCTGGAGTGGTGAACCCTGGCCAGTGGGAGCCGCGATCGGCTGAACCTGCGGATGTGGCAGGTAAATAAACTGGCCCGACCTGCCAGGGGCTTTCCCTGAACAAGTTGTGGTCCTAGTTTGAGAACCGCTGTGCTAATCCACTGGTGGCCCTCAAGATGGACCCAACAACACTCCCCTGCTCCATAACATTTGACAGCCATCAAGTGCCTCTTTCCCTCAGAGCTGCAGTAATATCTCCTTTATGGACTGTACATTCTTGTCCCCAATCATGTAACGAATTTCACATGGGAAGACCCCCCAATTCCTGTGGAGAGCCACACTGAGGGAAATAGGGCTCTGAGTGGACACAAGGGTCTGCCTTAAAAGAACATTGCAGTTATATACAAAACAAGCTTGAGGTGCTGCACTGGAGAAAGTACAAAGGTGCTTGTCTGAAAATTTAACAAGTGGGTGATGGAGGCTGGCATCATGGAATGATTTGAGTTAATATTTCTAAGTATTGTGCACTGACAGTAAAAAGAACACAAGTATATATACCTGTTATATAGTCGGCCCTCCCGTGCAGGTATCCACGTAGATGCACATCTCTGTATTATTCCGCTACTCTTTGTAAGCTAAGGTTGCCAAAACCTATTTAACAGACTCCTGTATGGGTTGTCACTGAAAACAACTACTGCAGTATTGTCTGGGCTCTGCTGCAGCATTTTTTTTTCTGTTTTACATATTTTCCCTGTGCACTCGGAGAATTATTTGTGTCAGAAGGGACGTCTGTAACTTATACCCCCTGCTGTGGGGTTTATTCTCCCATCAATGTGGGGAACATTTAAGCAGGTAAACTCTCTTTAGCAATAATGGGAGCTACAATTAAAACTCCTCAGTACAGTGAAGGAAGAATAGACCTCTGTGACCTTCTTCTTCTTCCTATTTTACTAATGGAAACATCTGTTGTGAGACAGAGTAGTGGCATCCTATCATTTTTGCTTTCTTTTGCAACTCTATCTTCTTCTCACCCAAACATATGCTACAGGTCAGAAATTGTTTTTGTCACTTATGCTGATAACACACCTAACACACCCACACACGCAGTACCGGTCTCTTCACACATGCCATTTTATCTTGCACATTACTCAACATATTGGAAGCAAACAGCCTGGCATCGCAAAAAGAAAAATTAAAGAATGCATGGCTGTGACTAAGTCAAGAGAAGTGGTGTTGAGGGTTATAGATGTAGTTAATACTACTGTGAGCTACACTATCCCCGCCAGTCCTATCAGTTTAGAAACAAGTGAGTTCCTTGCGTAGGGTTGAACATCCCACTACGGATTAATCATCCGTTCTTTCTCTACTGCCATGGCATACAGGAGCAATGTAAGCATTTTAGTTCACCAGCAGCAAATCTGACCTTAGATTCCTCTGCACCAAAGCTAGATTATAGTGCCTCAGATTGTGTTAGAAGGCAGGGTTTATAAGCAGAGATTTTTCAAAACAAGAGCTTTAGGATTTCATTCCACATGAGAAAAGAACTCACTAGAAACACCTTCACTCCTTGATACACTGGGATCTTTTCCACCTGTGTTTTATCTTTCATCACCATGATCAGCACCCTTCAGTAAAAACAGCATGGTACATTTGTATAGTACTGTTGTTAATTCTGCCAAATTTTATCATGAATCTCCTGATATTTGATGTTCTTCTTAAAGCCCCAGCTGCTGGAATCAGTTTATTACCTGAGAATCTCAGCTTTTATATATATATATATATATATATATATATATAAAAGCCTGCAAATATGACCCCGAAACACTCTAACAGTAGGAGGCAAATAAAAGCACATATAATAGTATTTTAAAAATCTTATGATTTTGTGGGGCTCACTTGTGATTTTTGAACATTTGGTGCTGGCAATACTGAGTTAGCCTTCCTGCAGATTTTGAATAAAAAAATCTCTAAGTGCCTTTTCCCTTCAATAGAAAATATTTGCTATTTCTACATGTATTCTCTCCCTCCTTTTCCTTAAGTGACTTTATGGGCAAAATCCTGGCTTCACTGAAGTCAGTGGGAATTTTGCCATTGATTCTACTGTGGGTCAGGATTAGGCCCTATATTACACAAAATCAGAAGGAAATGAAATTAAGGTCCCATCCCAAACATCTATTTACATAAAATTTAAGGAAAGAAATCAGTTAAAAAAGGTACATGCAAATTAACTGGAAATTTGTGCTGTCATTATAGAGGCTTCTTGCAGGTAGTAATTATAAATACAATAAGAGTAAAATAAATAATATATTACATGTATGTATAGCACACTTCATCCCAATGGATACTAAAGTACTTTCTATATACAGAGAGCCAGGGAGGGTCCAGAGGCTTTTGAAAAGCAAATCTCTAAAAACAGAAAATAAAAGAGAACCTGACAAACTTAATTAGCACATTTAATGACATCCACAGCATGTCCAAGACATACCAGTGTCACACACAAATTGAGGTATGTCAGAGCTGCATTAAGAAGCACCATGGAGTGCATCAAAGCACCCTGCTGTGCCTCCTTGTTTTGCACAGACAGATTTCTCTTGGAATAGACTTTCATGTTGTAGGGATGGGTGGTCTTGTGGTTAAGCCCTGAACTAACACTCAGGTAGGGTTGCCAACCCGCCAGGATCATCCTGGAGTCTCCAGGAATGAAAGATTAATCTTTAATTAAAGATTATGTCAAGTGATGAAACCTCCAGGAATAGGTCTGCCCAAAACTGGCAACTCAGGGAAACTGAATTCTCCTAGTTCTGTTGTAGGCTTCTTGTTTGACCTGGATTAGTTGTTTATCCATGCAACATTTCCCCATCTGTAAAATGGGACTATTTATACTTCCTGTGTCTGTCTTGTCTAAATCCATTTTTTAGGGAAAGGACTTTCTTTTGCTATGTGTTCAGACAGTGCCTAGCACAGTAGGGTTCTAGTGGCATTTGGGATCTTTAGGTACTCTCATAATTCAAATAATAATCATATCAATGTATGTGCTGCTGACTGCACTGGCTTTGGAGTCTATCTCCTTATTTACATTATCTTGGAACAATGGGGTGATTTCATTAATTATTTATATAGTACCAGAAAAGTGCTATGTTCATGAGAAACAAATTAGAAGACAAAGTCTCTACCTCAGAGAGCTTTCATTGTAAACAGATAACAGTAAAGATTAAGCATGAGGGATAGGCTATAACAAGAGAAAGGTGACTAAGTATTGAACTTTGTGGCACATCTTGTTCCCTCATAATTTTTGCACTTTTTTAAAGGGAGGATTATTTGCTCTATCTTTGACATTTTTTGTCTTCTGGAGGGTTACAATAAGTCCTTGCTTCAATATTATTTTTGTGACCATAATTTTTTATGTTTTTTGTCCCCTGAGCAGAATTTGATTGTTTTGTATTGTCAGTGTGAGGAGCACATTGATATGAACACAAAGTTCTTCCAATGACCTGTGAATGAGTGCATTAGCAGGACAAGAGAGAGAACAGGTCTATACTTAATGCTTCACGCTGAAGCTTTATCAACACAAAAGTGATTAATGATTATATTATATCTGAAATAAAGGAATAGTGCAGATTAACAAGGTTGGCCTTTTTAAATAATTATACAAATTTGAAGATGAAACAAGTTCCTAAAAAGCAAAGAGTCAGTGGAATTATTTACATTATTTTTATTTATTACTTGTATAACTGTACGCGGATTGAGCCTCCATGATTGTCATGGCACCTAGGGGGCCCTACTCATAGACCAGGCAGTGCTTGGTCCTATGGTTGTGCTAGGTACTATACAAACAGAATGAAATGTGATCAGAGCCCCATTATGCTAGATGCTGCAAATAAACAAAGTAGGAGAGAGTCCTTGCTTTGAAGAGCTAACAACCTAAAGAGAAAGAGAATATCATTATCCCCCCTTAACTAATGGGGAACTGAGGCACAGAATGATTAAGTGACTTGGCCTACGTCACACATACATACAGATCAAAACATTGACATTCATAGAATTACTTAGAAATTTCCAATTAATATGGGGCAAATTCTCTTCTTAGAAAAACACATAGCGGTCTCACAGCAGTGCCAATAGGAATTTCATGCATCTAAGGCAGTGCTTGGCTCATGGTGTTTATCGTTAAGTGTTGTTTTTGTGCATCCATTGTCCTTTTCATGCACATGGATACTCCCAGGCAGTTCAGATCATACAGACATGCAAGAATCTTTCTTAAAAAGCCGAGATGGATCCAAATGGCAGAAGCTGGAGTCAGACTTATAACACTACAAAATATGGGAACATTTCAAATTGGGTTTTGGTTCAGCAGATAATATAGATGTAAAAAGTTTGGGCGTGCTTGGCTCTGGGCTCTTGGTTTGGGCTAATCTCTAAGACAAAATATATAGAGTGGCCACGGCTATAGACATAACTATTGCTAGTCTATAGTGCTTGCGGTGCAACAGCATCTCCTGAGGGAGGTAATATTGTTCCTGCAGTTTCCTACAATGCATTCTAAGAGTTTAGTAGTGCTCACTGAACCTTCACTTTCATTTCCTATGTTAAGTAGATCTGATAGGCTTGATATACATAGTACTGTTCTTTCAGACTTTGAGGGAAATGCACTAAAAATTTAAATGAAATTCTCTACTTGTGCAGAAGTGGAAAAACATTCACAATACATCATACTTTTAAAGAGCATTTCATTAATGACAACATCAGAATATACTGCTAGTTATAGATCATTTAATTGTTATGTATTTAAAATAAGAAATATTTCTCACATTCTTTCCAAGGTTTCATATACTTGACATTTATTATGTCAGTCATCAACTGCTATGACATCACAAGATGAATTCAAAGCAATGATTACTTTAGCATTTAAAATGCTTGGAGTGTACCAATTATTCAGGCTGCTAAGTGAAAGTAAAAATGTCAGTTTAGCTATCTATAATCCCACACTGTTTAAAGGTTCATGAATTACACATGGGACAGATAGAAAGAGAGAAACTGAGTTTGACTAAAAGATATTTTCTGCACAAAATTTGCAGAAACCACTGCTTTAAATGTATTCTAGTGATTAATCAATGTGATTTAAGGTTCTGTACTTGGAATTTACTTTGAATTTAAAACATTCTCCTGGTCATTGCAATGAGTACATAAACAGCATGTGCCTAATGATTTAAAAGATTCACCTGCACAATTTAGGATCCTGAACCTGCATTCCTTGCTTACACACAATTCCCATTAAAGCCAATGGGAGTACTGAGTACACAAAGAATACATAATTGGGCCACAAGACTCTACTAATTTAGGTTATGATCCTCTCCGCAGTGCCCAGCATGAGTAACTTGGCTGAGTGCTGGCGAACTTCATGTGGGAAAGAAGGGGAAAGATTCCCCTCTGACCACAGACTGTGAAGAAGGAGTAAAGAAGCTCCAAAGCTACTATACAATCATAGAATTAGAAGGGATTGCAAAGGTTATCTAGTTTAACCCCCAATAGTATACATGTACTATGTTTACTATTCCAGCCTAATGGAATACAGCCCCAGCACTCTATCACTCCATGGGAGCAAAGGATCAGAGAATCTAAGTAGCACACTTACTCTTTGTCCCCACTTCCAGAGCCCTTCCTAAGTAATACCCCTGTAAAAAAATGTGGAAATAACATGATGTTTGCTGTGACCATATTGTCCACTCTCTTTCTGTGTTCTACCCCTTCCCACACCCTGTCTGTCTCATCTATTTGGAGAATATTATCTCATTGTTTCCTTGTACTGCTCTGTCTGTATTACGCTGTTGTCTCTTGTGTATTTAGATTATAAGTGTCACCTGACATGCTGAAACTATCTCTGAGCCCATTTTCCCTATCAGATTGGGACTCCAGAATCCTGTCTTGTTGAGCCAGACATACAAGCCTGCTGCAAAAACAGACCCAGGGTCTGAACCATGCCCCCAAAGCTGCAGACTTTAACCAAAACTGCTCAGCACTTACTCCTGTCTCTGGCACCCAGACACCCAGCTCCCAGTGAGATCCAAACTCCAAATAAATCCATTTTACTCTGTATAAAGCTTATACACGGTAAACTTATAAATTGTCTGTCCTCTATAACAATGATAGAGAGATATGCACAGCTGTTTGGTGCCCCAGGTATTAATCACTTACTCTGGGTAAATTAATAAACAAAAGTGATTTTATTAAGTATAAAAAGTAGTATTTAAGTGGTTTCAAGTAATAACAGACAGAACAAGTAAGTTACCAAACAAAATAAAACCAAACATGCAACTCTAAGCCTAATACATTTAAGAAACTGAATACAGGTAAATCTCACCCTCAGAGATGTTCCAATAAGCTTCTTTCACAGACTAGACTCCTTCTTAGTCTGGGCCCAATCCTTTCTTGTTAGCTCCAGCTCAGGTGGTAACTAGGGGATTTCTCATAACTACAGCCCCCTTTGTTCTGTTCCACACCCTTTTATAGCTTTGGCACAAGGTGGGAATCCTTTGTCTCTCTCTGGGTTCCCATCCTTCTATCTAAATGGGAAAGCACCAGGTTTAAGATGGATTTCAGTACCAGGTGACAAAATCACATGTCACTGTAAGACCTCATTCTCCATTCTTTCAGGGCGGCCTGCACGTACCCAGGAAGGTTTGTGAGTAAACAGAGCCATTTATAACCAATTGTCCTGGTTAATGGGAGCCATCAAGATTCCAAGCCATTATTAATGGCCCACACTTTGCATAGTTGCAATAGGACTTCAGAGTAATACTTCATATTTCTAGTTTCAGATACAAGAACGATACATTCATACAAATAGGAGGAACACACTCAGTAGATTATAAGCTTTGTAATGATACTTTACAAGAGACCTTTTGCATAAAGCATATTTCAGTTACTTTATATGTACACTCCTAAGCATATTTCTGTAAACATATGGAGTGCAACGTCACAGTAAGCTCTTTGTCTTTTTGTTCTGGGTGTGTGCATCACCTAGCACAAATGGGGTCCTGGTCCATGACTGGGCTTCCTAGGCACTACAGTAATACGAATAATAACAACAATACCCCATGCTGATGCTGATACCCCATGCTAATACCCCATGCTGTGTCAAAGAGTTTAGAAGTCCCTATATCCTGCCCTCTCCCTTGTACAGCAGAACTGTTCAGGTTCTATTTCTAAAAAATGTCTGTATCTACGGCGTAAGAGTGAGGATTTTCTCCTTATTCTTGCATACCCTAAATGCTACCTCCACCAATTATAACTATATAATTAAGCACGTACTTATGATAACAGGATATGATGCATTAAGTCATTTTCTATCAGGTTAATTGATCAGAAAATGTTCAATATAAATTGTTATAACTCACTTACAGCTAGTATTTTATATCTTTAAAACAAAACTTCTATCTTTTTCACAGTTTTAAAAAACCGTTTCCCCTGCATTTTTACCTGGAATTAAAACTTTTTGGTGGAAGGCATCTATTATTACTAAGTACTGATTATTGACACTATATGGTGCTATCTATACTTGTCCCAAAGAGCTAGCAAACAAGGCCACAACTCTGCAATCAGATTCACATGGGCAGACCTTTGCATCCATACAGAGCCCCAATGAAGTCAATTCAACTCAGCATTGGTGCAGTGGTCCATTTATGTGGATCTTATTGGAGGACTGAGCCTAGGGTGACCAGATAGCAAGTGTTAAAAAATCGGGATGGGGTTGGGGGGTAATAGGTGTCTATATAAGAAAAAGCCCCCCAAATCAGGACTGTCCCTATAAAATCGGGATATCTGGTCACCCTAACTGGGCCCTATATCAAATACAGACAATATAGTTCAGACAAATCTGATACATATATTGAAGGTGCAAGCTTCAAGTATTTCAGGATTGTTTTTGTTTTCCCCTCAGACGTAAGAATATGGAGGCAGTGCTTATTGAGTAACTAGATCTTTTCATTTTGTCTGTGGGAAGAAGCCAGGTATTCTTTTTTAATTTGTATTACAGTAGTCCCCAAGTAAGGATGGGTACCCTACTGTATGAGGAACTGTACTGCTTGCTCCTACTACAGAATCTATCCTTGTCCTTGGACATCACTGATCACAAAGTGCTGCTAACCTGCCTATGACACCTCACAGAAGTAGAAAGGATCACACTACATTGTCTTTGATCATGATGGGCAACTGCTTCTTTTCACAGAACCCTCTCACTGATGGAATCTTTTAGGATTCAGTTCTATCGCTGCTCTTATTCAACAATACTTTTAGAAATTTTGCCATTCAGTAGGCTGCAATGCTATCTGAATGTCATAGGAGTACTTGGTATTTCATGAGGCAAATGAGGATTAGGGAGATTCTATGTCTGGGTTGGTTCCCGGTGCAACACTGGCTTAGTTTCAGGATGTCCACCTTGTGTATAGGCTGTAGGATTACAGTATAGGGTTTCAATACAAATAGTGTTACTGGACAGGCTACGCTGCTGCACCTCAAATTTTCTGAGTGAGTTTTCTCCAATTTGCCCTTGGAGACAATGAGACTCATTGTCCAGGATGATTGCAATATCCAGATAGATGACATCTCCTCTAGCTCATGATGTTATGGCTGCCATGACAACTTTTGGGACTATCCCAAATGGTTTCCAACTCTGGGTCAGTTTTAAAAATGGTCAAGTTCTGAATCTTTTTCAGGGGTGAGACTCGAGGAAAGGGTCGTATGCCATGTTCAGACCATTATCTCCTACATTTTGAAGACAGGGACCTCCTTGGAATCTGTCAAGCAAAGGGCCTATTTTAATGGTTCAACTAGGATGACCAGATAGCAAGTGTGAAAAATCGAGACAGGGGATGGGGGGTATGGGGATGGGAGGATGGGGATGGGGATAGGGGGGTATACAAAGCCCTGAATATTGGGAATGTCCCTATAAAATTGGGACATCTGGTCACCCTAGGTTCAATCTCAGACACTAACAGAGCTGTTTGCATTCAAAGGTCTCTGATAAAGAATACATAGCTATGTTGGTGTAGAATATTTCTTGATAAATATGTACTTGTGACAGCACCAACAATTTTAGTATATGAAAATAGGACTGTCAAACAGTTATTATGGAAATATGGTATTGGTCTGCAAAACAACAAAGAGATGTTATAAACTAGAGAGGAACAATTCTTTTTATTTAATCAATGAGATGAGAAGAAGTAATACAGCTACAGCAGTAAAATATTAGTTTAAATATTAGGAAAAATTCTATACCACATAAAGCAGTTAGGTAATGCAATAAACTCTCAAGGGAGGTTGTGGATTTACTGTCAGTGGTAATAATCATAACACATGATGCTCATTTAAGGATGATTGTGCTAGATCACCCACTTGAGGTCACTTTCACCCCAAATAATCACTTGAAACAAAATCAATTATCTTCTGAAACTTCAGCGTTCTAAAGTTAATTTGCAAAGAATTAGTCAATGGCTTGACCTGAGGATGATTTACAGCATATTTGGTTCATTATAAACAGAAGTTTCCATTATGCATTATTCTATAAAATTAGCAATTAGGAACTGGCAGTTGACAAACACTGATAATTTTCAGTAAATGTTATTAACATTAACATGATGGGATAAAAGAAATAATTAGGGTGCCTATTGTATATTGGGAAGGTGGGATAAAGCAAATAGTTACAGTAAAAAGATGTAAAACTATATAAATGCAGATTTATAGGTTTATCACTGACTATATTGAAGGTGGGTGAGATAATATGTTTTATTGGGCCAACTGCTGTTGGTGAAAGAGACAAGATTTTGAGCTCTTCTTTAGGTTTGGAAAAAATTATCAGAGTGTCAAAGCTAAATACAATGTGAAACAGATTATTAACCATGAGGGGTTAACACATTGCAAGAGACCATTTACATGGGCAATTAACACCTCTGCAAAGGACAAAGGAGGACATTCAGAGAAGGGTAACAAAAACGACCATGCAGATGGTTTCTGAGGAAAGCTTAAGAGAGTTAAATATGTATAGTCCAACTCAGGTCAGGGATGTGTAAAAAAGGACTATTTAATAACCCATGTTAAATTGTTGTAATAAACCATAAAACCACTGTCTGAGTCCATGATTTTTAGTGTCTATCAGAGTTAGGAATTTAAGTTCCCATGCTCGTCTTTTGAAGGTGTAGTGCAGTTTCCTTTGAGGACAATGACTGAGAGGTCAGACATTTGAGATGAGTACTTAACTGCTTACAGATGGATATCTCAACTAATGTAAAGGGCATATTAATAAATTTGTCAGATGACATTAACATTTGAGAAGTTGCAAATACCAATGATGAGAGTAAGTAATAAAAAGACTCCTAAAAAGATAAGAAACATAGGTAGAAAATATCTTTGAATAAAACAAAAATAATCAAAAGCACAGATATTCCAGGCAGCATCTAATCCATGAGTTTGCAATGCAGTATGACAACAAAAGGCAGAGATGGGTCCAAGTTAGAAAGTTCTGATCTAGACCGGGATCTGTTTTGGAGCCAAACTTTCTCAGAGTTCAGGGTTTTGAATCCTGGGTTTTGGATTGTGTGCATCTCTCCATCAAAGGCACAGCAATGTTGTGCGGCAAATAGGGAAGCATCATGTAATGGAGAAAAGAGGTAACAGTCCTTCTCTATTGACCTAATCCAAAGCCCACTGAAGTCAATGGCTCCCACTGACTTCATTATGCTTTGAATCAAGACCTAAATGCCTGCAGTATAAACTTACCTGGAATATTGCATTTCAGTTCTGGGTACAATGAACCTGATTCAAAGTCTAGTGCAGTCCATGGGAATCTTTCCATTGATTTCAACGGGCTTTGAATCAAAGCCATAAAGAGGATTCCCTTTCTCCATGGTATGATGCCTCTTTGTGTGCACAGATGTCTCATATTACTAGGAGATATTGATAAATTGGAGGACATTCAGGGAAGGGTACCAAAAATCACCATGAAGATAACTTTTGAGGAAAAGCTTAAGAGAGCTAAATCTGTATATTTTGTGTGTGTGTGTATCTATCTATCTATCTATCTATCTATCTATATACACAAATATATACAGATTTAGCTTTATATACATAGAGTATAGGTATATAACTCAGGTAAGGGATGTGTAAAAAGGGACTGTGTTAATAGCCTACAAATACTCGAAAGATGTAAACACCAGAGAAGGGAAGAAATTATTTAGTATGGTACACGGAAGTATAGTTAGGAGTAATAGCATGAAGTTAAGGAAGAGAACATTTCAATAGAATTATGGGAAAAACTCCTAATGACAGTGAGATCTATATAGTTGTGGAAACACCTTCCAAAGGAAGTGGTAGAAGCTACATTGTTTGTGGCATTAAAAGTAGATGGGACAAAATCAAATCAAAACAATAACAACAAACCCACCACTAGCAAACTATCTTGCATTAGCGGGGAAGTGGATAGCATAATAAAACTTTTCCATCTCTAAATTGGGTGATTCTATCAATCCATTAAAAGGGCAGAAACAGGGCAGAAATGCTACATTGTATTATACTGTTTGATCAATCAATATTTTTTTTAGCTTTTTCTGTGTTGTCCTTACATGGTTTTTTTTCTATTTAACAAAAGTATCCTATAATGCATAGCTCACCTCTTTTGGTTTGAAACTGAAAAAAGAGATGCAGTCAGGATTTGCTGTTTAAGGGACAAGAGGTGAGAAATATGAGCAGACTTAAGACTACAAGATATAAACAACTGTAATCAGTTCAAAATATTGCCTTCCTGCTTTACTGCTGTGCTTTAAAATGTGAACCACAATCTTGCATGGTGTATACATGCAGAGCATAAATAATAGCTGAAGAGTTTATTCATAGATTTAGATTATGGGTTCAACACAGATGTCATGAGAAAAAAATGCCTCAAAGAGTTTGAATGCAAGTACTTGAAGAAACTTATGTTCTAATCCAGTGCTCACTGAAGTCAGTGGGAGTGCATTTCTGTTGGCTTCAACAGACATCGTGAAAAGTAAAATGGGTGCAAAAATTTTTGTAAGCATTTAAAATACATAGTTGTAAAACTTTAATTTTTGTGTATCTTTTTTATCCCCAATAAAATTGACATGCATATCTATTGTGAAGATTTGTTTCTTATTCTCCAGTCATTATTAGTATCTTGAGCTATGTAGCTACTATAGTACAAAAGCATATTCTAATAAAACACATGGGGAACAGAGAAGCCCCAAGAACTAAAGAGCACAACTTTGTTGAAGTCAGTGCAGTTTTGCCCATTTTACCCATGGTTTTTAATGCTATCATTTTAAAATTACATTGTAAACCAGAAAAATGAATCTGATACACCATATAAAGTGTATTTCTCAGATAATCTGAGTTTCACCATTAACAGTCTTCCTTCCATCAGTATAGTCTACTATTGACCATTACATCTTATACACACAAATAAATCTTATTTGATCACTTCTGGAATCACTGAACAATCCATCTTTTATTGGTTTAGTAAAAAAGAAAGGAAAACATGTTAAGTTCCTTCCAGGAACAATGTCTACTTAGAACTAACTTCTGATCCCATAATATGATCATAGATGGAAAAAGAAAAATTAGTTTAGATGATCCTTCTGAATATTTTCTTAATTAAACGGTAATGTTTATCTAATCTTTTTAATCACTTTTAGGGTAAATATTCCCAACAGCAGGTCTATGAATCTCACTAGTATTTATATTGGCTTCTTAATTGTTATAAAAACATATATTTTTGTACAATTATCATTAACCTGCAAACAATAACCTTTTGCACATGTAAAGTGGTTGCAGTGCTTCTTATTATAGACCACTTTCAGTACCGTTCATTTAGTATGCTGTGTTTTTAACACAAATGTAATCCACTCTGCATTTTCCATTTAAAATGCATAAGGCAAAGTGCATCATAACAGGATGTAACTACGTATTAATCAAATTAGCACAACACTTCAAAGGCCCCGGCTTTTTACTAGGCTACTGTTAGATCACAATTCATGATGGAAAGAAGCAGCATAATGAAAGGCTTGGCAAGGGAGTTGTTTATTTTCTTTCCAGAAAGATATATTGTGGGTTAATTTTCATGACGGGAAAAAATGTAGAGGAAGGATAACAGTAAGCATTAAGCTAAGGCACAATAAATGGAATTTAAAATACTACTATGACTTTGCTATTGATGAACATAAATTTAGTAATTAGTTGATGATACAACAGAGCTCAAATGACCTATTGTTAAATTATTCAAACTTCATGACGCAAGCACAGAAGAGACAGATTATTCAATATTCACATTGTGAAACTAGACAGCTGGGGAAGGTTCTTTGCCATTTATATGTCTAAAACTGCACAAGAACTTTAAAGTAATGCTTTTTATATCTGAACACTTCCAAGTGCATGACATATATCTCTAATTTCGTATAATTTTAAATGATGTTTCAAAGCGCTGTGTAAGGGTTTATGTGACACTGTCCCTCAAATGCATGGAATATTTTACAGACACTAAAGAAACATGATTTAACAAAATTTCAGAGAGGTACACTAAAGCATTTAAGATGTGTACTATAACACTGTTTCTGAGGTTTCCTCACAATATTACGAGATTTTAAAATTGGATTTAAAAATGGTTCTCCTGCTATGTAACCTCATTACAGCTTCAGATGAAAATCAAACCATAGATATTATGCTTATCACATATCACATACTTATTTTATTTACTCTCTTCTGTCTCATTTACTCATTTCCATTTATGTCTTTTTCTTCAGCAGCACAGTAATTCAGAGACTGATCCAGAAGTCAATGGAAGTAGGATTAAGCCTGTACATTTGGCCTACTATTTCCTATAACAGCGACAACGGATTTTATTCTAGTTTTTGGCCTCTAGTCTTTTGACACATTATTTTTATTTTTATACATGCAATCTAACCAATTTATTTTCTAAATAGATACACACCCATTCCACCCTCTTCACACTTTTGTTTATCCCCAGTAGATGAAGGAAATAAAATCTACCCTGTGGTTTATGTTCTGTATAGCATATAAAAGCTCTTTATAGCCATATCTCTGTTTTCATTACATAGGTGCATTAGTAAAAGCAAGCCTGCTATGGCTACTATTTTGAGAAGCGGAGAACAACTGAAATTTATACTATGGAAAACTGCTTTGACATACTTTATTTGGCAAGCACATAGGCTTCTGGTACAGAAAATAGCAGAGGAAATGTTATTCTAAGTTATGATAATGATGCTGAAAACAGAAGTTTTAATGTGGCTTGCTGAATCTTTGGGAAACTTTAAATTATGTAAAGAACAGAGTGGATGGACTTTTAAAAATAGCTCAGAGCTGAAATAAAAAAATGATAAGGAAGACTATATATTATTAATAACTATTAAGAAGTAGGTGTGTTATACAAAGACATCATTCCATTCAGAGAATGGATCCATATTAGTAGTTCACAATTTGAGATATACTTGTGTCATTTAGAGAGACAAGAAGGGTGAGATAATATATTTTATTGGACCAACTTCTGTTGGTGAGAGAGACAGGCTTTTGAGCTTACACAGAACTCTTCTTCAGGTCTGTGTAAGCTTGAAAGCTCATCAACAGAAGATGCTCCAATAAAAGATATTACCTCACCCACCTTGTGTCTCTCTAATATCCTGAGACCAACAAGGACACAACAACACTGCATGACAACTTGAGTCATTTGTCACTTAGGCCCCAGTTCAGGAAACCATCTCTTTTGGGTAAAGTACTTAAATACGTGTGTAAGTGCTGAACAGGGATAGATTTAAGTAAGGAATTAAATGCTTTCCTGAACTGGGGCCTAAAACTGTAAAATGGGAATTCTCTTGGCTTGTGTAGCTTCATTTCTATTTCAATTATTTTGTCTCCATTCCACATTCCAGAAAAGCCAGATTATTGATTGAACATCTTGACAATGCTATGGGTACTCAAACATTCATAATAGCTTTTGTCACTGGCTGCTGTATGAGAACTACAGAAAAAAATATAGGGCCAGATCCTCAGCTTCTGTAAATTGTTGTCGCTCAGGTGAAGTAAATGGAGCGCTGATATTTTATTCCATCCGAGGATCTGGCCGAAGTGTAAATATATGTACAGCAGTTACAACGCTCACATTTCATGTTTCTGACACTAACATGGTAGTGCGCCAAACACAGTTTTTTCCTGAAATCTCTTTAGTGAAATCAGAAATTGGGATAACAATTTAAAATTGCATTTTGCCTCCCTGTACAGTAGCTACTTAGATGGGTTCCCAACAGCTTTGCCTCGACAACGTATAGTTGTGCCATGTTTTGATTGGTAATAGCCTGTATTTTTCACATTTTCTCCCAATGTTTGGGGTTTCTATGGAAACAGAGGGCTAAATCTTTGCCTTACTCAGGCTAAACTCTCACTGAAGAGACTTTTGCCTGAGTACAGACTGGGTAAAGACTGCCCAATAAAGCTAACGGAAATTAGAGATGGAAAAGACCTATAGTGCCATTCAGTCCATTTTTCTGGGACTGCAAGGTAGTCTACACGATCAAATCTGATGTTGTTTCCAGTTCAGTTTTAAGTGACTCCAATGACTCTATCACATCATTAGGGAATTTTTTTCCATATCTGATAGGCCTCACTGCCAGAAAAGGCCTCCTGATACTCAGTATACTTTTGATCAATTTCATCCTATTACTCCTAGGCTCAGTTTATAAGCTCATGTCCTTATAAAAACAGGTCAGTCTGGATCATGGTTTTTGTTTTTCTTGTGCGAGCTGAGCATACTATGGAAATTTATCAGACTTATGTATACAGTGAAGACAAGCAGGACTTTTCTGGTGAAACTAATGGAGTAGAGGTGTGCATACAAGCCACACTAGGAGGTAAATAAAGCACTAGGTATTTGACTCCTGACTTTTAACAGGTAGGTCAATAACATCATTTTTAATTGGGGGTAGTTAATTGCGAGGTAGTAGCATGATTCTGGCTAGCCGAAGCTGCAAGTCACCTTTCATGGTATTGTGGAGCCATTCTCTATGCCAGCCTCTTCCAGCACTCCACAGGGGTACTCTAATCTCTGCTTTGTTCACTTAATACTTTGCAGACCACCTCTGTTCCGGTGAGGATGCTGCATGGATTAAGGCACAAGCAGTATAGGCCCATGCCTAGAACCCCAACTCTTGGAATCATGTGACTACAATGGAATCTGAGCTTTCATGTTTATAAGCTTAAGTTTCTAGCCTTCATGATTGTGAAGAAAAGCTTGAAAATGTGAACTGAGTGGAACCACGGCAGTGACTTGTGTCAGAACCTGCAGTCGGAAATAATAACTCTTAGGTGTGACTGTCCCATGCATCTCAATAGAGTGTTATTTCCAACACACACTTCTGAAGGGGAAGCCTGTAGACGACTCTGTGCAGCAGTAGGGGAAAAGTACAGCAGGCCTGGAACACCTACCCGAAGCACATACATCTGGGCTGCTGAGGTAAACATCCCCCATTGTCAGCACTGCCTCACTGGGAGGAGAGCCAGAGGGGGTACTGCCAAAGGGGAAGGTTCCCCTGATGTTACTCTGAGAGGGACATGGAGGTCCCATAATTCTGCCTCTGCCTCTATGGAGAGGAGGGAAACCACCATGGTACTGCAAGTGTGGGGTGAGCTCATGGTGCCAGGTGGGGCTTCTGGAGGGGAGCCTAGGGAGGTGTTGTCCTGTGTCAAGGGCACCAGATTGCCTCAAATGGTGTGTGGGAAGCAGATGCTTAGATACCACAATATTGAGGGCTGATGACATAAAATGACCATATTGTCTATTATTATCCATAGAAATGCCAGGGGCTGCAGGTAGAAAGAGACACCAGGGATATCTCTATATGCTGGTACGAGAGAATACATTTTAAAGGTCACTCTCCTTTACTTCTCCAGATGATCACTAACTAGTTGGTAGTAGGTGCAGAGGGATACAAAGTGGCCCAGGAAAGACTCACATTATTTTGGTGAGGGTCGGTTCAGTTTAAATAAAAGGGTAACTAGAAGGAGAGAAGTATTTTGGGAATTCACAGAGAAGTTATTGGGCCTTGCTGTTGGAGCAGCCACAAGCAGATGGTGAGGATAAGGCCTTGTTGCTTCTCCTTGAAGAGCTCTCCCATGGGGGAAGGGCCATAGAACCTCCTCTTAAAGACAAGAAAAATCAGTGGAGAGTATCCTTTAGATGCTCAAATAAAGCAAAACATCTCTGAACCTCTTGAAATTCATTCACTTGACTCAACTACCTCCATTTTCTCAAGTCATTTCTAAAGACATTTTATAATTTTTGGATTGAAGTGTTTAAGGCTGAAATGCAACTTCCTTTGCCACACCCCTGGTGTTTTTAGGTGCGCCTCCTGTTTTTAAAGTTGCTCATCATTTTCTGAAACAAATATCTTTTGGATTGCAATTCTCCATGCCCAGGAACAAATTCTTTCGATAAAGTTTGAGCCACTTTTCTGTTCATCACATATTTTAAAAAATATGCACTTAGAAGGAGGAGATTCTCAAAGGCACAAAACTGTGAGTAGGTACTTATCAACCATGGAAAAATAAATGAGAGCAGATGTGAAAATATCTCCCTTAATTCCAATGTTCCATTCAGAATTTTGTACACACCTAGCTCAACAAAAGATAAGTGATGCAAATAACAAACAAACAAAAAGGTAGAATTTTCTGTTTGGTTTCTTTGCTATAGGGGTGCACCTGACCAGTATACTTTACCGTTTATTTTTATGCTCAACTTACTGAAGCTTCAGATATAGGGGAAATCTCTGAACAAAACTGAATTTTTAAAAAAATCTGTAAATCACTGAAAACTTTGTATTATCTTACACTTGGAAATGTTTCAAATCCTGAATCATGCAATTTTAAATATTAAGTTTTATACTATTGAAATTTTCTTCAAGCTTGGCTTGTTTTGGAGATCTCATTAATACTTAAAAATCAAGATGTCCGATGTCTGCATTTGTAGCCTTCTAAAAGACATTATAGTTTTTATTTTCTATTATATTTTTGAATATTCTAGAATGATTTATAAAAGACCAAACTTTAAGGTTTTAGTTCAAAGGGACATAGTTAATGTTGAGTTTCAGATTTAATTTATATTCTCTGACTTTCTGAGTGCTCGATTTTTAACATTTAATGTTGCATTAATATTAGCTCTTTGCATAGTGTTGTTGTGCTAACCTTGCAAGAAGAGCATCTACTTTAGATTTGCAATTTTCCTCACACACTGATGTTAACAGGTCCTGTTGTTCCTTTGGGCTAATCAAATGTCTGGATTTGAGATTTTCAAAATATGCTCCCCACCCAAAATGTCAAGATGACACTTGTTTTGTTAAATGTAAAACTTTCCCCAAAGGAATCACCTGTCCTTTTGACATGTTCTTTTGTTTCTATGTAGGGTATGAAAGGACCATGAAAACAATCCATTTCTTTAAGTTTGGTGAATGAGTAGATGAAAAACCTTCTGAACCTCTTGTTTTACCTAGTTTGACACTTTGAGGTTCACTGAGTAGCAACTGTACTTCTTGTATGTTCTGTGACAGCTGAGGAGCAGCTTCTGATTTATCTGACTCCAAACTTTTAACTGTAAAAGACAGAAGACAGAAGTTGTAGTTAAAGGGGACACCGTAAACTAACACCAGTGTGGTTAGAAATTAATTTTCCTGCTAATTTGTTTTTAGGCATAAAGTCCTTTGGGGGAGGAGCCGTGTCTTCCTTCAAGTCCACAAGCGTGTGGGCCACATTAAGTTTTACACCACCAGATTTTACTATATAAAAATTGTGAAACTAAAGAGTGCTATATCATCCATTCATTACCAAGCTGACTCTTTTGTGCCCTGTGCTTATCTTTTGGCCTTAGGCACCACTTGGTTTAGCTTCCTGTCTCTCAGCTAGCATATGTTGCCATCCATGTGCACTAGCAGGTTGGTGGCCTGAAATCATTCTAAGCCTGGCCCTTTGCCCTTTCACTAACAAACCACATTCCCCAAGCCTGTGATGTGCTGTCAGGCATGATAACCATGCCTGCCATGTCATATGCGATCCATCGGTGTGCTGTATTGAGGAAAAAGGCTTCTTGTACCCTTTTCCTTCTCAATGCCCTCACACTACATGGGGCGTAACGTGGCTCTCACTGTGCATTAGCTGCTTTCAGTTTACTTTCAATCTAGCAAGTGAGGCAGCACTAGAAATCTCATTAGGAAGCCTCTGCTCATGAGATTTTGAAACCCAACTGTCAATACAGAAGGTGTAGAGAATGTCTGGTGCCATCAGAAATGAAAGGAATCTCCAAAACTTTTCTGGGTAGGTCTGTTGATTGCTAATATAAATGTGCTTTAGTCAACTAGCTAGCATCCTACTTTAAAAAAAAGTTTACTTAATAAAAAAAAAGGCTTAATTTTATGCAGCTGCACACCATTAATATTCTTGGACAGAGACTTCTGTGTACAGGAAGATATAAAGTAAATGAACAAGATGTGACCTAAGACAGTACATAGCTATTTCCCTAGCTGCAAAAATGCATTTATTGATTTTGTTTTTGCCATGGTTAGAATAATACAAACATTTGTCAGCTGCATCCTTTTGCACTCAGCTTATGTGGAACTATTAAAAGTTGCCCTTATAGACTGCCACAAATAAAACAATGTTGCATTATATGTTATGATGCCCCCTCTTAGGTTTGCAAATAAATATAATCTACATACTGTTGTGATAGCATTGTTAGGAGGCTCCAGTTGCTTTCAGTAATGATAGCAATGATAATACTTTCTGGATGAATTATGTATTAATTGTTTTGTTGCGGAAAAAATGGAGATGAACTTTATTTATGACTGGATTTCTCTAAAAGGGTTACAAGGGTTGCTCTTTTATTGTGTACTCCAGGTTTTCAAATCAATATTTATACATTTCCCCCCAATGCTAATGCAACCCTATCCATTTGTTAAAATAAACAATAAAACCTGACCTATTTACAGTGCTCTGTGTATGCTGCACCAGATACTCCTTAAACACAATGGTGGAGAATTAGCACTATTGGATTCAATAATATAATTTATTGAATATGCTATTTGAAAATTAAAGGCCCAATCCTGTACTCCTTACACACATACCTTCCACTGAGCTCAATGGGAGTTTTACATTCGAAAAGATTACACTGCTCTACAACTACTTGGAAACAAGTTACTGTTAGAAACAAGATATTTAAGAACCTTTATTTTTTAGGATTAGAGACAGATTCTCAACTGGTGTTAAGCAAGGTAGTTGTTTTGAAGTCAATGGAGTGATGGCAGTTTACACCATCGGAGGCTCTGTGTTTCATGTCTATGAGCAAATTTCAGGAAGATTGCTCTTTTCTAAACTGCTAGATTTATTAATATTCTCCTCATCACTCCTCAACTTTGACCTGAGGGAACCACCCTCTACTGAAGGGAGAAGGTATTTTAGCCTACAAGCTCATTTATCTTTAAATTTCCGTCTTCCTTCCTCCCCTTCCTCCCCCCACCCCGCCAACAAAGATTGCTGACAATGGTACCAAGTATTTGCCGGATATGTAGCATTAATTTATCTCACTAGGAGCTTAGCCCATACCATCAACCTCATTTCACCTGAGACCTTTTCGCAGAATCTACTAAAAATGACTTATGTCCCTCTCAGCCAATCTGCATAGAAAATAGATATCAGGGGCGAAAGTGCAAAGGAACCTATCAGTTCAATATACCCATATTCCAGATGTCATCACACAATTCTAGATTAAGTCATTTTCAATTTTTAGTCAGAAAAATTCTTAATTTATGAACAGGAACTGGTTTACTATTTTTCACTTTAATTAATTAGTTGTTTTGGAAAAAAAACTGTTCCATGCTATATAAAAATATATAGAAACATTGGAGATAGAGGGACCTGATTCTGATAAGTAAATATTTGGGAGTAAATCAAGAGTAACTCCATTGAAACTGCTGGTGTTATACCAGTGTCAGACTGATATATGTGAAAAGTGACAGGCCAAGGGTTTGCAAAATATTTGTTAGGACCAGAAGGTAACAATGGAAATAGCTATTTTTTCTCATAAACCATATGTTTAATATTTATCCTTACAATAACTTTAAAGACTTAAATAGTCTATTTAAAAAAAACAAAAACTATTCTTGGTTATTCAGAATTTATATAGAACCAAATCCTAGTCTTTACTGATGTTAATGAGAGTTTTGCTAAAGGAGGACTGCAACATTTGGTCCATTTTCTCTAGGGGTTTACCTTAAGAAATATAAATTTGGGGCCCTAAACAGGTTGGCAAAAGCTGTAAATAGAGATTTAGTGCCAGAAGTGTTCACTATCTGACATCCTACATAATAAAAGCCACAGGACTTCACCTAGGCCTGGTCTACACTAGGGGTAATTCTTGCAATGGAAGGAATTAATCTCCCTACTAGGTGAGTGAACACTACTAAGTGTTTCAGAGTAACAGCCGTGTTAGTCTGTATTCGCAAAAAGAAAAGGAGTACTTGTGGCACCTTAGAGACTAACAAATTTATTTGAGCATAAGCTTTCGTGAAGTGAGCTGTAGCTCATGAAAGCTTATGCTCAAATAAATTTGTTAGTCTCTAAGGTGCCACAAGTACTCCTTTTCTTACTACTAAGTGTTGAATACTAACCAATAACTTGTGGTTGAACTAGAGCATAACTTTCAGACAGACATCCTATCTTGATTTAATGACTCCAAGTGATGATGAACTTAACACTTCCACATGGGAAAAACTAGGAATAAAGGTTTTACTGTACAAACGCCTCTAAATATTGGACAAAATCCAGCTTTTAGATTCACATGTATAGCTCCCACTGAAGCCAAAGACACTTGTATGCAGAAGGGGACCTACATGTGCAGATCCAGGTTCATGACTGGTGCTTAGGTCTGCAGACAGTAGATACTGACTTCAGAACATGTGCTATCCTCATATACACATACAACTCCCTCTGAAGTCAATGGGAGTCTCTTGTATCTATCTGATGGCCAAATTTTCCCCATAAGAAAGCATCTTCATGCTCAGATATTGTTCCACTATTTTTGCTGCTTATATCTAAGGAACACGAGAAAAATGAAATCTTTTAGAGTCCTTTGATTCTCATTGCTATTGTTAGTCTTATCTTTTCTTACAGATAGCGTTACAGCTTCTGGCTAACGCTAAATTTGAAGAAGAATTCAAGATTCATTTTTAGGAAAGTAAAGTGCTCAACTTGTTAGAACTGATTATTTTGCTGCTGATAAAAATACCTTCAACATCACTTAGTATGCACTCAAACTAAACATTTGACAGGTAGGGGGGTGATACAAGTACTCTTGCACTGTAGTTGGAAAAGACTGGCTGTATTCGATATTGCTGCCCCACGTTCTGCCGATGACAAGATCCCTGGTATTATCTATCCTGTAAGTGGAGCACTCACACTTATATTTGCAGGAGCTGTCACTGTTACTTTCCCCCCATATCATATTTAAGGAGACACTTGATACTTTTCCCTTTAAATTTAGATGTTGAATTAAATATAGTTATTTGTTATCACAATTGACTTAGTGGAAATAGAGGAGGATAAAGTGATGGATAATATTTGCTACAAGAGCATCTTCTTAACATTCAGTGCAGTAACAGCACCATCAGATTTCCTGTGCAGCCTCATATACCCATTGTATATGCCATTACCCAAACTTTATAGAGAATAATTCTTCCCATCCTCTGAATAGGGTAGAGTAAACACATATACACCAAAATAGGAAGCTAAGAAAAGACAGAACAGCTGGCAGTCCATTTAAACTTACGGGTGGAATCATACTTAGGTAATTCAGAGGCATCTGATAATGCTATTGTCAAAAATGCTGCAGTTCACCAGCTTAGCACTGAACAGAGGGTGAAGAAAGGTATGTGTGGGAATGGTTAGGCTGCCTGTATTTTTAGGACTTTATGCATCTAACTAAAGACTCAGTGATAACCCTATTGATCCAGCCTACCCTACCCACACTAATTAACTCAAAAATACTTGTAAACTTCTAGGCAGCATGAAACAGTTTGCAGAGATCAGTCTCAGAATACTAACGTAATACACAAATCCCCTTTGAAAGTTTCTTGTTTAAAATGTTCTTTATCTTCAAATTATTTAGCAGTCTAGATACCTGAAATACTGTTTTTATATCACTAGAGATGGTAGAAAAATAATATTTTCCCTCAAAAAATAAAAATAAATAATTTTCATTCAGGTTTTAAAAAAGCATGATTGTTGCTTTATATATTTAGTGACAATTTTTTGATGTTTTTTTGCTGTTTTATTTTCCTCCACCCCCCCACCCTCTTCCTTTTTTCTTTAATTCATTTTGCCACTGAAGGGGGAGGAGAGAAAGAGAGTGGGAATTAAACATATATATATATATATGTATATATATATATATAAAACAGTTTTCAGGTTTCATTAAAAAAGTAAATTTCCAAAACACAACATATTTTGCGTAAAACATTATTATGATGAGCTCTATATATCCCACTACATTTGTACTTTGTGAGGGTGGGGCAGAATGGGTTTATCTTCTATTCCGACTCTCAAAAACATTTTGACTCAAATCTAAAAACTAACTGTGACACAGAGGCCCATTGGTGGTTTACTACTCTGTGTCAGCAACTCTTGAGAGATCTGACATATTCACTACACCTAACATACAGTTGTCATAATCTGGATCTAAAAAGTGTCATGTAAGGTATCATATACAAACTAGTAACATTCTGGTCCTGAAAATCATTGTTTGGTGTATGTACAGGGTGTGTACAAAGAGTTAAAAATATGTACAGGAATTAAGTTCTTAAAATGTGTTTGGAAAGCTTGCATAACATCAGTCTTCCCTAGACAAAGGAATGTGTATTTGCTTGTCTGACCAGTCTAGTTGTCAGGCAGAGCAATGAAGGCACAGATACATAAAAGGTAAACAAAGCTATCAAGCTAACAAATGGGGGAAAGACAGCGTAGCATCTACAACCCAGCAGGAGAGAGAAACTTTGTGTTGGCTTACTTTTCAAAGGATACATTTTAAAGTTATATTGGACTATAAAAAGAAGGGGAGAGAACCCTATAGTTATTCTTCTCCTAAGGAGTCAAAGAAACCAAACACTTTGAGCTCCATGTGATGGGTTCTGGCTAAATGTAGCCAGCCATGCTGGAATAAAGACTATGGTGAGAAAAACTTCCTTGAACAAAAGATTTTAGTTTGTTGAGTTTTAGTCTTAGGTGCATATTTTTACCTCTGTTTGTAAACACTTCTATCCTTACTCCTTATACTTGGTATAATGAGTCCTTTTGTTCATAAACTTGTTTTACTCTTCCCATAAACCAACTCAGGCCATTGTTTGAAGTGGAGGGTTTGTCAACCCCAGTTAAGTTCATAAGCTGATGTGTACTGTCCCTTTAAAGGAACAGCAAACTTTTTAAGGTTTTTTGGGTGCAACAGTCAGAGGGGCTGATCACAGCAGAGAAAGACATCTCTGAGGAACTCAGGAACTGGGATTTACTGATTGTTACCTGCTAGGCAAGGTTTGGACTGGCAGAGCCCTGAAGTTTGCTGGCAAGGCAGGTAAGCTAGTGGATCAGGGACCTGACACCACTTAGCAGCACCAAAGCTCTTACTGAGGCTGAGAGGGGTAACACAGTGGCTCACAGTTCTGAGAACCCCAGCAGACTGTCACATCAACTAAATGGATTTCCAGAATACAAGGATAAGTATATTAAGGAAATGGGATTCCCAAGATAATTGTTTTAAATTAGAGGACAATAGTGTTCCTTCCACATTCAGAAGGAGAGAATTCAGATTTTCCAAGTTTTGTTTTGATCATATTCATCTACATCTTTTAAAGGGCCTGCTGTTTATACACATCCTTCCCCTTTGAGAACAGGGGAAGAGGCATCAAGCCTATTTGAGAAAACTGATGGGAAACCAATATGTGAACACCCTCACTGCCTCTGTGCAGTTTTGGGCTGCCCACTACATCATCACCGTTACTGGTTCTAGTGCCAGACTGCTGTTGGTCATGTGGCTACTGCTGTGCTCATGGGCTGCCCCCAGTTGAGTTCAATGGACAGACAGGGTAAGTTAGTGTTGACTTGGCATTGACTGTGCAGCTATCTAAAATCCCACCACTTTGGAAAGGGGAGAATGTCATGCAGAGTGGCTGACCTCTAACTATTCTCCACATCACCATGTTGTTGGTACAAAAGAGCAGGTAGGAGGTATGTGATGCATTAGTATGAAACTATCTGGGCAGGTTTATTCTACATACAGATGCCCCAGGGTCTTATGGTTTTGACTAAGGCCCATATGCTCATCTCTGCAGTACATAATGGAGGGAACCCTAGTATTCAAAGGAATGGATAATAAAAGTGTGAAACACACGTGTGGTGCAGAGCCTCAGCTGATATAAATTGGCCTAGTTCCAACGAAGTCAGAAAAACTCCATTTATTCAAATCAGCTGAGGAGCTGGCCCATCCTATGAAAATGTTATCAGTCAATGTTAGTGTCAGAAGGGTGACTTGGATTACTTGAAAAATCTCTATACTTATAACTCTCATGCATGTTTTGCCGATTCACTTGGAAGTCTTCAGACATGATTCTGTATTACTGCATTACTGTAAACATCCTCTCTGATGTTTTAGTTTGTTTCACTAACTCTGTCCTAAAATGTCTCTATATAACTATAGCTAAACAGGCTAATGAAATGGAGATGAAATCTGCCAGAGAGACTTCAAGTATTGGGTTGTAAATATGAAAGGGCTGCACTTCAGTTAATATATTACAGTACTGCTTCTCTTTAGATCTGTTTAGGTTTAAATAATTCAAACCAGAAAACAAAGAGTGATATTTTAAGTTAGCTACTTTATTCATCCAGGTCCTGATCCTGCACTGTTGAAATAAATGTGTGTTTTGCCATTGATTTTAACTGGAGTAGGATTTGGCCTCCGGAGAGAAGATTGCATATGAGCTTTTACTATCCCTACTTACCTTACTCTCTCAGTTCTGCTTAGAGAATAGATTTGTGGAAACCTCACTCTTTGCTGGCTCTCAGAAGGATATAAATGTGTGTGTGTATGAGAGTGAGAGTGAGAGAGAGAGATCCTGCAAATAGTGTTGTGGACTCCCATTGACACTCCACTCGGTAGCAATAAACTCTGACTACCTACTGCATTTCTGAATAAGATTTAATTGAGATAGTGACACCCAGGTTTGGAAGTCTGAAGGGCAGAGGCTAACCCATGATACCATCTGTCATCCAAAAGAAAACTTAAAACAAACATGAGCATGTCTTAATTATTATGTTTTCAACAACAGGAAGCCTCTTGAATTGATTGATTGGCATCCATGCATTTGATTAATATTTTTCCATTTCTTACATCTACTGCTTTATTCTATTTGATTTTATCCTCCCCCCACCCCATTGGAAGAATAATTGCCGTTCTTTTCAAATCTCCCAGGAAATTCTTCAGCTATGTAAAGTTATAACAAGATGTGACATCCAGTCCTAGTTAATCAGTGTTCAGCGCAAACCCACAGCTGCAGTGCAGGGGTGGCACTTTCAATTTGCCCATGACACTGACCAGGGTTTAAGGAACAGAGAGTGTGGGGGGGAAACAGCATAAAAATACTTTACATTTTTTTAGAAAAGGTATAACTTTGTGAGAAAGCTCTATCATAAATTCCAAAAAAGTATATCTTAATGATACACTTAGAGTAAATCATTTGCCTTGAGAGACAGGAGGTCTCTGGTGACCTGCATGGCAGCCACAAGAGACTACCAGACTAGCTACTTTCAGCTAAATGTACTCTCATATTAATATTTTAAAATGCCATAATGCCTCTCTGAAAACCTCAGAGGACAGATACATCAATTTGCAAGGTCTTCACTTCAGGAAATAGAAACAGGGATAATCTGCCATTAAAAGAAATAGTTCATTATGTCTGCTTCTTGGGAGCACATAAACTATGTCCCTCACATACTTAAGTTGCAAATCCTCACTTTAATGTGAAGGGAAACACCGTGCCCCAGAGCTTTATTGTCCCACTGTTTATTAGTACAAAAAGGTTTGTTGTGGTATGAAATCTTAAGCTTGTTGCAGTAATCAATCAGCTTCAAAGAATCTCTACCCTGAGCCAGAATCATTACAAATAAATCAATTAAACATAAAGTTTCTATTTTCAGACGACTCACAATACAGAGAGGCCGCAATGCATCATAGCTAAAGAAAGACATTTTACTTGTCTGGGGCTTCTGTTATTAAGGACCCCCCTCTCTTTTGCAATATGTTATGGGGTTATTTGTTTTTTATTTTAGTTAAATTCTTAACATTCCTCTTTGTAAAACATTTTTTTCATGTGAGACAATGCATATTTGTCTGAAGATAAGAATGGCTAGACTTAACATTTTGCTGCATGTAGAAAAGAATAAACAATTCATTTGTATCCTTTGTCTCATTACAGAGGACCAGATTCTCAGCTGGTGTGAATTGTCATGGTTCTATTGATTTCCAGGGAGTTTACTCGATTTATACCAGCTGAGGATCTGGGCCTGAATGTTGAGGCTGATGCGGCAATTTTTCCTTTAACAGTTCTGCTGTATCTTTTCTAAACAAATTTCTAAGATTGATCATAATGTTCATTGGCAAAAACAAGTAGTCTAACCTAGTCTAGTCAGTTTCTTATACACCCTCATTAGCATAGTATCCATTCCCCAGCAGGAGAATAGCGTGTGCACCATAAGGTTTTATTTCAGGGTGGGGTGGGGGAGTTGTTTTTTCGGGGGGTAGGAGGATGGATTTTTTTTAGCATACATGGTGCTATTTAGTCTGCGGAAGAGAAGAATGAGGGGGGATTGGATAGCTGCTTTTAACTACTTAAAAAGGGGGGGTTCCAAAGAGGATGGATCTAGACTGTTCTCAGTGGTACCAGATGACAGAAAAAGGAGTAATGGCATCAAGTTGCAGTGGGGGAGGTTTAGTTTGGATATTAGGAAAAACTTTTTCACTAGGAGGGTGGTGAAGCACTGGAATGGGTTACCTAGGGAGGTGGTGGAATCTCCTTTCTTAGAGGTTTTTAAGGTCAGGCTTGACAAAGCCCTGGCTGGGATGATTTAGTTGGGGATTGGTCCTGCTTTGAGCAGGGGGTTAGACTAGATGACCTCCTGAGGTCCCTTCCAACCCTGATATTCTATGATTCTATGTGTTTAAATTAGAGAAGGCAGGTTGCAGTGGAATGTGGTGAGGTTCTGATGATCCTTAGTTCCTTTGTGAGTTCGTTCCACAGATTCTGATTACATGATCACAAAGCATTTCTTTCATGCTATCACATACTCTTTAATTACACGATCACATACTATTTTTTTTTAGGATCCCTGCCTCATTCAGTGCACAGGACAATGCTCTGGCCTGAATCAGGGTTGTGTAGTGAATGCAGGTGTTGTTTGTATGGTTCCTGTCTCATTTGTTGCACTAGTTGGAAGTGTAGTTGGCAGTTGTGTGGTGAATGTGGCAGGGAAATACAGGCAGAGAAAAGATGGCCTTATGGTTAATTCAGTTGAATGGCACACTAGAGAATGGGCTTCTGCCTCTGGTGCAAAGGTCCTGTGTCATAGTGAGCAAGTCCTATACACTGACATTTTCAAAGTGGACACTAATTGTGTGTTCTTCATTCTCTGGGCATCTGATCTGAGAAACCTGAAGTCTGATTTGCAGAAATACTGAGCTCTCACAACTTTGACTGTGGGTAGTAGCAGCTGTGCTGTAATGTATAAAATGCTCTGAAAACATCAGTTGACATTTTAAGTAATTTTGGCTTTAATCTCCATGAGAAAATATTGATTTTGCCAAACATTTTCAATTTTCTTTTTTGTAAAATCAAAGTGACATATTTCATTTTGGGTCAATTTGACCTGAATCAGAATATTTCATTGTGTTGAACTGACCTAAAATATTTCATTTTGAATCAGGTCAGTAAAACATTAAACTGCATTCCTCTATGGGAGGTGGAGTGGGCTCCCATTCTCTTCTATGGGCCAAATTCTCCAGACTAATATATCTCCCATAATGCAATGTAGATTTCCCTCTGACTAATCCCTGTATGGTGCATCATGGCACTTATATGACCCTTGGTGCATCATAGTCTGTCCAGGGAGCCTAGCCCATTGGGGATAACAGGGACATCAAACTACAGGTCTCATAAAACAATGGATCACAATGGGATCACGAAAGCTCATGCTCAAATAAATTGGTTAGTCTCTAAGGTGCCACAAGTACTCCTTTTCTTTTTGCGAATACAGACTAACACGGCTGTTCCTCTGAAACCTGTCAATGGGAAAATGCTGTTTAATGATGATATGACTCAAAATGAAGTGATTTGGATCATTAAAACAAACCAAAATGAAGAATTTAAATTTTGGGAATGTCAAGATGTTTTGTTTTGAGCAAAACAAGGCAAATAAAAACTTTTCAAAATATCTGAATTGAAACATTTGGGTATTTCTATTCCACAAAATGCTTTGTAAATTTCAACATTCTGTCCACATTTAGAACAAAAATGAATGTTGAAATGTCAGAATTTCCCATGGGATGAAAATTCCAAATTTTACTCAGCTCCAATCATTACACTATGTACAATGTTATGATATCGGATAATCACTTAGATTCAAATACCAAAGTCCTTATTCAATTTTGACATAGTCTTTACCCATTGAATTCATGGTGAGTTTTGCCTGCGTCAGAAGTGAATAAAAACTAAGGCCTGGACTGTCTTCTGGAGATTCAGGCACAGAGAGGGCCCTCAATGCTCAGATGTTTTGCACAGAAGTGAGGGAGTGCTATATCTTTATCCCTACATGCACAGAATGGAGCAATCAAGCCCTGAGTAAGGGCTTCAGAATTTGGCCCTTAGACTGTAAAATCTACAGGTCATTGTATGTCTGCAAAGCATCTTTGAATCTTTGAACCTTTGGTACTGTATAAATAACAATCCAGGAATGGCTGAACTCAAGGATACTCTGAAGATCTCGGGATCTGTGCACATGAAAGGGGCAGGTGTGGAAGAGGAGAGAGCGAAGATGGGTGGAAGAACATTTCCTTCTCCAACATCCTTATGGGGAAGCTGTGCAAAAAGTTACTAAAGCTCTAAGCTGTGTGGAGCCCCTCACCTCTGTAGGATCCTCTTCTGAGGGTGTGAGATACCCTGGCAGTGTGACCAATAGAGCTGATGGAGAAAAGGGGTTCCATGAGACAGCATGGAAGCACATGGTGACTGGTTGGATAATCTGTATAGACAGGCATAAAAACCTCACAGCTGGCCTCAATCATCTGACTCAGGCTTGCAGGGCTCAGACTCTGGGGCTGAAAAATCACTGGGTAGACATTCAGGCTTGGGCTGGAGAATACACTTTGGGACCCGGTGAGGGTGGAAGGTCCCAGAGCTTGGGCTCCAGCCTAAGCCCGAATGGCTACACAGCAATTTTTAGCTCCAGAGTCTGAGCACTGTGAGCCTGAGTCAGGTGGCCATGCCACAGGGCTTTTATTCCTGTGTAGACATACTCTGTGTTGACAGTGAAACCCCAAGAATCACACAGATCTCAAGTGATCACCGGGGTTTGAGGACCACACCTATTACCTCTGCCATGGCGGTCAAAACTCTGCCTCCTTTCCTAAACAGAAGCAATTGGGAAGAATTCTACACAGGTTGGAGTTCCATGCAGGAGAGTGCAGTCTAATATATATCTATATATATCTATATATAAAAAAGCCAATTATCAGAGTCAGAAAATGTTTAGTCTGCCCACAGCTACCATCACCTATTGGTTTGCTATTTAGTCATATATCCACAATTGTATTTTATAATAGAGCAGTACTGTAAGTACTTGGCCATAGAGAGAGCTCTAGACCGAAGCAGGCAAAGAACTAATTCTCAATTAAATATTAACTTAAGGCTTTGTTCCAAGGCAAAATCTTTCAGTATCTCATCTGTATAAAAGAACACACTAGTAAACCTATGCAAAGGGTAACAAACATCAGCAAAACTATGTTTAAGCCCTCCCACACTCACATCCAGAAACCCCCCCACCTCCAGTAATATTAGTTGGCTCAGTGATACATAATACACTATGCATATGGTGAAATGTCAAAGTGCTCTTCCAGACCCATGAAAGAGACAAAGATATAGAGAAACCACTTAATATAATGCTACTACTTCCAGAGAGGTGGAGATGGCACTATCTCTGCCAGCCTTTCAAGCAGGATAATTGTTCAGAGAAAAGTATGAAGCATTCAGCTAGATTTTCTTTTTAGTTACCAGATGGTCCTTTTAAGAGGAAAAAAACCTCTCTTCCATGAATTGTTAGTGCACTTGCTCTATTTGCTTACTTCTCTGAGATAAGGTTGCATCAAAACCTTTAATGGTTATGAAACACCTGCTCTGAAAATAAACTAAACATATTGGAGATAGAAAGAAAAATACTCTTGTGATCATGTTAGAAGGCTTGTTGAACATGCTTTATATGAAAGCTTGAAGGGCATCAACAGATGCATCGCTTTTGGAATGTAGGATCTTTTGACCTCATATTAGTAAAAAATGATCTCTATGCAACCATGTGACAATGACCATTTTATTAAAGAATACAAGATACCATTTACAGGTTTTTGTTTTTTACTGTTTATGTATAAGGAGAATTTTATTGGCACATATAAACCATACCTGTCACTTTGCAAACGTGAAATAAATGCAGCAAATTTACAAAGCTGGGAACTCTTATTTCCAAATGGTGTGAAGGGTATATACATACAAACAAGCTAAGTCCACATTCCTAATAGTAAATACTTATTTCTAAAAGCTCATTTTTGGAAATGACAGATCAAAGAAATCATGTTGATCTTTTCAGGAGACTTTGTGAGTTCTCCAGTTTATGTATCTAGATGTTAAAGCCAGACAAAATCAAAAGAGAAATGAGACACACATTTTTAACAGGGAGGGTGATTCATCATTGGAATAACTACCAAGGGGACATCGAGGATTCTCCATATCTTGATGTCTTCAGACCAGGGCTGGCCCACAACATTTTGGCACTGGAGGCGGGGAGCTCAAATGATGCCCCCATTCCCCCTCACTTGGGCCAAAACTTTGAAAGGTCTTAATTCTGCCTTCTTCCTGTTCTACTCCTGTCAAGGTTTCTCCCCACTCTGAACTCTAGGGTACAGATGTAGGGACCTTCATGAAAGACCCCCTAAGCCTATTCTTACCAGCTTAGGTTAAAAACTTCCCCAAGGTGCAAACTTTGCCTTGTCCTTGAACAGTATGCTGCCACTACCAAGTGTTTTAAACAAAGAACAGGGAAAGAGACCACTTGGAGACATCTTCCCGCAAAATATCCCCCCAAGCCCTACACCCCCTTTCCTGGGGAAGACTTGATACTAATATCCTCACCAATTGGTACAGGTGAACACAGACCCAAACCCTTGGATCTTAAGAATAATGAAAAATCAATCAGGTTCTTAAAAGAAGAATTTTATTTAAAGAAAAGGTAAAAGAATCACCTCTGTAAAATCAGGATGGTAAATACTTTACAGGGTAATCAGATTCAAAACATAGAGAATCCTTCTAGGCAAAACCTTAAGTTACAAAAAGACACAAAAACAGGAATATACATTCCCTCCAGCACAGCTTATTTTACAAGCCATTAAACAAAAGAAAATCTAACGCATTTTGTAGCTAGATTACTTACTAACTTTACAGGAGTTGTAAGGCTTACATTCCTGATCTGTTCCCGGCAAAAGCATCACACAGACAGACAGAACCCTTTGTTCTCCCCTCCCCTCCAGATTTGAAAGTATCGTGTCCCCTCATTGGTCATTTTGGGTCAGGTGCCAGCGAGGTTACCTTAGCTTCTTAACCCTTTACAGGTGAAAGGGTTTTGCCTCTGGCCAGGAGGGATTTTATAGCACTGTATACAGAAAGGTGGTTACCCTTCCCTTTATATTTATGACAACTCCTCTCATGGTACTGCTCTGTTACCTATCCCAATAAAGTAGAACTAACAACTTAAAATGCCTTGTTCAAAAATTTTAAGTAACACTTAACTTTCAAACGCCTGAACAGCAAATGTAACTTTTCTTGACTGTATAGTAAACACCGGCATTTTTATTTGTTTGAGTAATGGTTGCAAAGGTTTAAACTGCTTCCTGAAGGTCCACAGTATGGGTCAGCTCATGCTCGATTGAGATGGTTGCAAGGCCGACCAGCCTCTCCTGTGTCATTGTGGAGTGTAGATGTGTTTTTATTAACTTCAGCTTGGAGAAGCTGCGTTCTCCACTGGCAACTGTTCCAGGAAGTGTTAGAAGTATGCACAGAGCAAGAAAAGTATTTGGAAAGAGGGTGGTCATCTTATTTGTGCACATATATTCCAGAACAGCTTTTGGAGTTGATCCTGCTGAAATGTATCTTGAAAGGGCTTTCAGTTCATCTCCTAAAGCACTCGCTCAATATTGTGCATGTCATCATGTGTCAACACGGTCTCTAGTGCCCTGAATTGCTGGTGTAGGTCTTCTTCAGGTATAGTGAGGAGTTTTGGAATATTATACAACATCCCAAATATACTTCTGTGTTCCTTGAGCTGCATGAAACGTTCTTTAACTGACTGTATTGCACAATCTGGCACCTGGTTAAAGAATTCAAATTTGAATTGTTGTTTGAGGTCTCTTATGGGTTTATCCCGTGCCACATGATCAAAATGTCTTCTTCGGTGACTCTTGTATTCTTGAATGGATGGGAAAATAGCTTCAGTGTGAAGTTCCTCTGCCAACTTCTGTGTACTCTTCAGAACATTTTGAAATCCCTCATCTGACCAGTAAGACTGTAGGTATGACTTTGCTTTGTCCAGTTGTTCCATTGCTCCAGATATATCAAGGTCAGCACCTTGGATACTCTTGCTTACAACATTTATTTCAAACAGTATGTCATGCCACAACGCTAAGCCACACAGAAATTTGGAGTTATGTATGTTTCTGGTGATTCCATTTCCCTTTGCCACTCTTCTCCCACGAACAGTTCCTGTCATACGATAGCTCAGTGGTTTGAGCATTGGCCTGCTAAACCCAGGGTTGTGAGTTCAATCCCTGAGGGAGCCATTTAGGGATCTGGGGCAAAAATTGGGGATTGGTCCTGCTTTGAGCTGGGGGTTGGACTAGATGACCTCCTGAGGTCCCTTCCAACCCTGATATTCTATGATTCATAGCATTATCCTCCATAATGGCAACTATGGCATCATCTATCTTCTCAATTTGGTGTTTGATAGACTTTATCATCTCCACTTGACTTTCCCATCATGTGGCACTCAGTGGTTTCAGTGTCAGAGAGGATGTTCTCAGATATTGCTTCAAAATTTGCCATCGATGAGTTGATGCAGAGAAAAATACATATATGCTTTGAATTAGGCTTACCAGCCTGTAATTACCAGGATTGGTTATGGTTATGAAACATTACATTATAGTCACTATTACCAAGCAGTTCAGCTATATTCACCTCTTGGACCTGAGTCTCCGCGCTACTTAGGACGAAATCAAGAATTGCCTCTTCCCTTGTGGGTTCCAGGACTAGCTGCTCCATGAAGCAGTCATTAATGGTGTCTAGAAATCTTATCTCTGCATCTTGTCCTGAGGTGAATGTACTCAGTCAATATGGGGATATAGTTGAAATCTTCCATTATTACTGGGTTTTCTGTTTTATAGCCTTTCTAAGCTTGCTTCACATTTCACAGTCACTGCCACCATCCTGGTCACGTAGTTGATAGTGTATTCCTACTGCTGTACTCATTATTCAAGCATGGCATTTCCATCACCAGTTTGATCTACTCTGTCATTCCTATATATTTTGTACCATCTTATTACAGTGTCCCATTGCTTCTCATCATTCCACCAAATTTCTGTGATGCCTATTATATCAATTTCCTCATTAAATATTAGGCACTTAAGTTTACTCATCTTAGTATGTAGACTTATAGCATTTGTATACAAGCACTTACAAAATGTGTCACTTTTTAGCTGTCTGCCATGTGATGTAATCAAATGGGACTCTTTTTCATTTGACCGTTTCTCTTCAGTTACTACTAGTACTGTATCAACTTCTATCCTCTCCTCTTTTCTAGAATATAGAGTATCCCCTTTAATAAATCCTCCTCTCAGCGATGTGTGCTCCTCTGCACCTATCAGCTTTCTCCCAGCCCTTAGTTTAAAAACTCCTCTATAATCTTTTTAATTTTACATGTCAGCTATCTGGTTCTATTTTGCTCTAAATGGAGCCCATCCTTACTTTATAGGCTCTTCCTTTCCCTAAAGGCTCCCCAGTTCCTAATAAACCTAAATCCCTCTTCCCAGTGTCATCGTCTCATCCATGCATTGTAGTACTCAGTGTGGGAAGAGTATCAAAATGTGGCCCATAATATTAAATTGTTCTAGTGGCAAATGTAGCTCCCACAGTACAGTATAGTGGGCTGTCTGGATAGCATTCAGTGAATAAAATGCATCCAGACCACATCACACGATCCATTGTCTACAGCCAAGCTCTAAGATACAACCACATTTGCTCCAATCCCTCAGACAGAGACAAACACCTATCAAGCGTTCTTAAAACTACAGTGCCCACCTGCTGAAGTGAAGAAGCAGACTGACAGAGCCAGAAGGGTACCCAGAAGTCACCTATTACGGGGCAGGCCCAACAAAGAAAGTAACAGAACGCCACTAGCCATCACCTACAGCCCCCAACTAAAACCTCTCCAGAGCATCATCAAGGATCTACAATCTATCCTGAAGGATGATCCCTCACTCTCACAGCCCTTGGGAGACAGGCCAGTCCTCACCTACAGACTGCCCCCCAACCTGAAGAAAAAATACTCACCAGCAACTACTCACCACATGACAAACACAATATCCCAGGAACCAATTCCTGCAACAAACTCCATTGCCAACTCTGTCCGCATACCTATTCAAGGGACACCATCATAGGACCTAACCACATCAGCCACACCATCAGGGGCTCGTTCACCTGCACATCTACCAATGTGATCTATGCCATCATGTGCCAGCAGTGCCCCTCTGCCACAATCATTGGCCAAACCAGACAGTCTCTATGCAAAAGAATAAATGGACACAAATCAGAAATCAAGAATTATAACACTCAAAAACCAGTAGGAGAGCACTTCAATCTCCCTGGACACTCAATAATAGACTTAAAAGTGGCAATTCTTCAACTAAAAAACTTAAACAGACTCCAATGAGAAACTGCTGACCTAGAATTAATTTGCAAACTGGACACTATCAAATTAGGCTGAATAAAGACTGGGAGTGGATGGATCACTACAAAAACTAATTTCCCCCTGCTGATACTTACACCTTCTTGTCAACTGTTTGAAATGGGCCACCTTGATTACATTGGCCTCATTAACATTACAAAAGTGATATTTTTCCTCCCTTGGTATTCACCCCTTCTTGTCAACTGTTAAGAATAACCCACTTCCACCTTAATTGAATTGGCTCATTAGCACTGACTCCCCACTTGGTAAGGCAACTCCCATCTTTTCAAGTGCTGTGTATTTATACTTGCCTACTGTGTTTTCCACTCCATGCATCTGATGAAGTGGTTTATAGCCCATGAAAGCTTATGTCCAAATAAAGTTGTTAGTCTCTAAGGTGCCACAAGTACTACTCATTATTTTTGCTGATATAGTCTAACACGGCTACCACTCTGAAACCTGAATAAAATGAGTGTCACTAAGACCACTCGTGCCATGGGAACATATCCAGCCATTTTTCACACTTGGAGCTACCACTTAAGTCACTGGTATTTTGCATAAATATGAATGGTATGATATGGCCCTATCTGTATGACCTTGTTGATATTGTACTTCGTGAGCTTTGAAGCAAAGCTTTTTGAACCTGTATAAATTTTAGCCCAATGCAGACATATTACGAAGTTTGGGAGTATTCACTATTATTACCATTTTGCTGCGCATAATGGTCCGGATTCTTCACTGTTCATGAATTATGTAGATCATTTCCAATCCACGCCAGTGAAATCTTTATGCCACACCACAGATCCATGCATCCTGTATACATACTGGCATATGCTATTGTGACCCTCTCTTAGAAATGTTTCAGAGATATTTTATAGCATAAATGGAACTATTTTTGTCCCCCTCCACCTGTAAAATAAAATGTTTTTGTTGCCATAGGTGCAACTGTTCTGTGCCTTGAGAAAGAGGAAAAAATAACAAAAGGCACACGCTTAAAACACTGACTGAACATAGCTTTCCTGTACATAGAGATGTTATAGTTTAAAGGCCTGATCTCTCAGGACCTTCTAGGTCTAGAAGCGAATGTTTTAGAATCCCATTTAAAGGCTGAGAATCTCACCTTTTTCAAAAGTATAAAATTTACATTTCAAGCCTCCAAAGGGTTGTAAGATCTTGGACCTTAGACCTTTCCATGGTCAAATACTGAATGACTCAGGATAGTTTATTTATTTATTTATTTATTTTCGTGTGTGCGGGTGGGGGGTGTGTGTGTGTGTGATGCAGGAATTCCATATTTTGAGAGAAAGAGGGGGAAATTTATTTTGAAGTTGATTCAAAGTAATAGGGGGCCATTTGGAAGACATTCTAAAGGAGATGGACTAGTAGACCCAGTGCAGGTGAGAAGGTGAAAGGTGCTCAATAAATGCAATTTATCATATGGATAATATATTTTATATTTATACAGTCCAAGGGAAGAGAAATATATGGAAAACAGTATTTCTATAGGTGTCTGGGATAAATGATCTTGGACCTACGAAGCTAGTACATTTGATTGCAAATTCATTAATCTCAGAGTTAGTGTATAATTTTGCCATTTACCATGAATAATTTTATCAAGTTTTCAAAACCTACAGATCAGTCCTTTTACAGACAAAGCCAAATTCTAGACAAGAGAGCTACGGTACATTTAAATTTAAGATACAGAAATGTTGCCTTTAACTATGTTCTTTGTGTGATCACATATATTTTCAGTTCTTCAACTATTGATATCTAGGAATCCCAGGGGATTTTGCAAGAAGCTTCCATTAAATGCACAGCTGTTAAAGGCCAATCAGGTCTCTTAATGTTTCTAACTCCCACTTTCTGATACAAATTGATTTTACATTATTTTACTATAATATTTTATTAGCAGAGACACAATAGGACTGTGGTGAGGGAGCATGGTCAACAGTTCAGTGGGCATTTCAAAGGAGTAATGACTATGCCCGCTAGCTACCATCCTACCAAAACTGGCTTTTAAGTGCTACAGAAGCATAAACAGAGGCTTTCTGGTTACAAAACATTATAGCAAGGTCTTATCAATATTAAATCACAATATGCACTTCTTTTTTTAAGTTTTACATTTTCAGGAGATCACTATAGGAACCATTTTTCTTCACACATTCAAACCTGTCATAGTGCATCTATATCATTTTCTTAAGAGCCACTGTACACTAGTAATAAACAGTACAGTGACTGGCTGTAAGCACTGACAGTCTCTGAAAACAACCAAGCAGATTTGTCTGTTGTGAAATTATTTAGATTCTGCATTAAAATAATAATTTATTAATTATTGTGCACCAATAAGTGTATATAATCTATTCATGTATTCACACCTATAAATGTGTGCATCTTTGTATAAATACATAGATACACACATCTTTATATTTAGCTCAATATGTAGTTGCTTTCAAGAAATTTTTTTTCTATATATGACTGCTGTTATAATAATCAGAAAAGCTATTTAAAAAACAGAAATTTGACCATACCGTGCAGTTTATTATTTGTCAAAGGAACAGATAACCAAGTTAATCTCAGTACTCAATGCAACTCCCAACCAATACTAGATTAGTTTTCAAATAAATAGGGAAATTATAAATTAAATAGCTGGAATGAAAAAAACATTAAGGAGTAGTATTAAATCTTGTAATTCAATGATATGATGAAAGGTTATTTCCCAAAGTGGGATCATTAAAAAGAAAATTAAAAAATTATCTTAAGTATATTGGTCTATCTTGTATACCACCCTGTTGCTAATATTAAATGAAGTTTCAGTTTAGAGGTAGTTAAGGTCAAATTTTAAAAATAAAGACCATAATGTGACTATTGTTTTACCCAAATCCAGTTTATATGGCTCCTCTCTATCAATTCATAATCATTTCCGGGTGCTGGAAATGGACTTTTCACATAACAGTGATGAAAGAATCACTTTCTTCTAATACTGAACAAGGAATTTAATGAGACCAAAGAAAGGAGTATTTTCCCTAAAGATATTCTGTCTCTCTCTCTTCTTCACTGCAGAGCTTCTCCTTGAACCCCTCTTTCTTGACTTCCAGCTACCACTTGAAAGAGACAGCATACTTCTCCCCTTCCCTGACCTTTTGGTATAAACAATCATTAACAATAATTAATATTTATGCTTTAGTCATACAAAAGTTATTGGGCTCAATACAGAGGTAACTGTGTGAAATTTATTGCCTGTGTGACATACAGGAGGTCGCATTCGATGATCTAATGGTCCCTTCTGGCCTTAAACTCCATGAATCTATATATTTAACACAAATTATGAATAAAGATGAGTCAATTGCTTCCCCATTTATCCCGATCTGGCATCTAAAGACCATGAAGAGGGCTTTGTCCAGCTAATTCACTTATCATTTCAAAGGTATAAACTCAGTGTAAACCGCTAGGTGATTCTTCTTTCCTCAGGCCAGCCAGGGGAGGAGAATGGGGACAGGAGTTTCTGTGCCCAGGAAGGGTCACTGAGGATTCTTTTCTCCCCTCCATCTAGTGGAGCAACAAAGCTATGCTCTCTATGCCCTCTTCTCATGGCCTTGCTACACTGTTCACTCTGAAGTCCAGCACCTTATTGGCAGCAGCTAGTACAGCCGATATCTCAACTGTAAACGTCTCAGGGCAAGACTGTGCCTCTTCATACCAGTCTGTAAAAAGCCTAGAATATTACTGGTGCTGCACAAAAGTAAACAATTTGAATGAAAGCACTTCCCACTGGACATCATGGCAGTAGCCCCGGCAGTGAAAGTACGGGTCAGATTATATGCCTAGACCCAATCCTATGCACTGAAATGAAGCCTGAGGTATAATGACACATTTTACTACATTCGTTCTAAATCATAAGGGCTAGACTCTATGTTGCAAAGTGAGGTGCATGGGAAGGAAGGGGTTAAATAAATTCCCTTCCCTTGCAGAAGGCTGGCCATAATTCCACCCCTGTAACATGGGGCTGTTGTAGACTGTCCCTCCTCAGGTAACTGGAGAGCTCTCAGAGTCACAATGCCTTCTGGTGCTCCTCTTGGGGCACTGCGAAGCTGTATCCTCACCTCTTCAACAGAGAGTTGTGGCCAAATGCCACAATTTAGTCCACAGTGTCCCCTTAGTAATGTACACATCAAAACAGAGGGAATGATAATTTTTCACTCTTCCCTTCATAATTTGTAATATTTTCTTCAAGATCCTTATAAATCTTCTCCTCTTCAAGCTACATAATCCTGTCATATGATTTACAATATAAAAACTCACTTTACTTTTAACCATTTTTTGATATCCTTCCCTGGACATTTTCAGTGTCCTCAAGATCTCTATTTCTCTGATGACAACATGACTAGAATTAGTCACAGGGCTTGAAATGAAGTTTGCTTTATACAATATTGTTACAATACTTTGTTTTTCTATTCCTCTTGCTAGCATTTAAGCATCTCAATTTTTTAGGTCAAATACCACTCTCATTTGCACCTTTGTGAATCCAGATTGACCACATTCAAGTGATTATATTTGTTATATTACATTTCTATATAACCTCAAATGATCTGTAAGTAATTTATTTATCTCTGTCTCTTCAGAAGCTGTATAACTTGAATATACACTCCATAAACTAGAGAATAGGTTTTTCATTTGAGGGTGAAAGAATTACTGTGGAAGTTCAGAAACGGGGAGGGACTGTTCCACAGTATATAAGAATCACAGTATGAGTATATTTTTATTTGCATTCAGAAATGATAATACATCTGGGGTTTGGATCATGGACCTGGAGGACTCTAGGTACAGAAAAACTGAGACTCTGAAGAAAACTAAAAACTTGTGAACATAATCTGTATTGTGTCCTGATTTGGCTCCAAGGAATTAATGGATTATTCTTTTCCTAAACCTCAGAGATGAGCTGGATCTGTACATGTGTCAGGAAGAAGACCTGATGTTACCATTCTCAGACCTAGGGTGTTTATTTTATTTGAGCAAAACATGGTGTATTCCCAGGTAAAATGAATACAAATATTTGGATCTAGAACTCTATTACTTCAAGTTTTCAACAATATAATTATTAAAGTACATATTTTAAATCCTGAATCATTTGTGTGTAAAAAAATTAATTAACAAAGATTATGCATTATCTAAATAATTAATGTTTAATTAAAGTTATGCAGTGTTCAGTTCAGGCCCAAATTAATAAAAATCTATTTAGGTAATGGATAATCAAGGCCTAGTCCTGCAAATATTTAAGGTAACATATATGAGCAATGACTTCAATGAGGCTATTCAAGTGTTGCAAAGTTACCCATGTGTGTAAGTGTCTGCAGGATCAGGGCTTAAATTGGTATGGACAGGTATGAGTACGAGCAGGTACAAGTCTGAAGCTTTCTATAATGTGATTTGGCATACAAAGAATACTATTCAAAGTTATTTCAAATAGAAAAATGTGTCAATGTGTAGTAAGATTTCTATGTCAAAACAACATCAAAACATTCAGAGGAACCATTTATGATGTCAATGAAAGAACTACAGTATTTCTAATTCACATTGCTTCTTTTTTCTTAATTACACATTATTGTGTGTGTGTAAGTGTGTAATTAAGAAAAAAAGAAGCAATGTGAATTAGAAACACTGTAGTTCTTTCATTGACATAATAAATATTTATATAAAGTACTGCTTTCTGAATAAACAACATCTCTATACTGGCCAAGGTAGAATAATTCTATACCAAAAATACTTATACATCTGATAACATTAGTGCACTAAATATATAACTATATTCTCACTACTCCAGTGCACCAAATACTTGTGTATTCTTGCCCCTCCAGTCGTCACACATCCTTAGCTTTCGAGGTCAAGTATTCTCTGTCAACCTCTTGAAAAACACACCCAAATAAATTATATATGCTTAACATTGTTATCCTTGCTACATTTTTTACTTTCATAGCAAATGTAAGGGAGTTGTGAAAATATTTGACTTTGAATAAGGCGTCTCCAGCCTGAAAAGATTGAGAAACACTGACTTAAGGTATCAGTGAAATTGGATCTCAAGCTAATTTCTTGTGTAGGTCTGTCTACACTGGAAAACTACTATAATTTGGAAAAATTGAACATGTAATGAAAGGCTATGGCCAAGACTGGAATAACAACAGTGTTTGTTTAAAGTAAGGATTACTGTGCAGTGGCAGAAATGCTTGTGTACTATGTGCCTGCAGTATAATTGACTTAGGTCAGTGCTATTAATCTCTCACTTTCAAGATAATGAAAACTCATCATGATGGTTACAAACAAGTCTCAAATGATAACATAAAGAACATCTTACAGTGATGTGACTTAAGCAAGAAAATTCCAGTTGATGGCTAATAGTGAATGCTTAACTCATTCCATTTTGCCTAAGTATATTAGCCATATATTGGGCCAAATTTTCAAACATTAGCACAAAAATGAATGTTCTCCCATTATACCCACACAATTCCACCTGTTCAAACAGATACTTGCAGGTGCGGTTATGCAAATTGTGCATGGGAATTAACAGTTTTCTGTGTACATGTAGAATTTTAGGGATACACATGGGCACAGCCATTAACACCATGAATAAAACTTTGGCACAGTGAATTTAAGCACTGCCTGCTATCTCTACATTATCTAGGTATGATGATGTAAATTACAGAGTGTGTGCCAGATTCAAACCTCATTTCCAAAAATATGTCTGGAATAGTTCCGCATTGAAACAACTCTTGATTGACACGTGTGTAACTGAGAGTGGAATTCCTTCTAGACAATCAACGTTAGCACTAAATTTCCTTGTTTTAATAGCAAAAGCTTCACTGAACTGCACATCTAAGATCTGAACTCTGAAGAACAAGCTCCTGAATGCCTGTTTAAAAAAAATACACGCCTATATTTCTGTTCACCCAATCTCACTGCATTGGGCTAGCAATTAAAAAAATCAGTCCTTCCTGTCTGATTCGTGAAGAATGGTACTAGACACTTAAGCTCCACAACTGAAACTATTGGGCATTGCAAAGAGCAACTACTTTGCAACACCTCATTCTGGTCATTATTTTTGAGTGTCAAAATGAGAGGAGAAAGAAAGAGAGAGTTAAGCTGCTTTTTTGTTATTGTTTTCTTATTTCTTTCTCCTAGCTATTCATCAGGGAGACATCATCCTGTGATCTAAGCATTCTCTCATAGGCCAGAAGACACCACCAGATCACCTAATCTGACTTCCTGTATATCACAGGTTCCCAACACATTAAACCCAACACCTGAAATTAGACCAAGGTATTATAGCTCACAGAAGACTGTATTATTGTGTGCCACACACAGAGAATAGGAGGGACTGAGGTGCACCAGTGTTCGAGGACCCGATAATAGAAGGGGAATGATTAAGTGAGACACAAATGAAAACAAATGGTCACAGTATCAGAACATTTTCAAAATATTTATGAAAGCATTTGAGATTCCTGATCTTTTAACTGAGTAAATTAAATATTTCTTCTGATTTAAGAGAACTCAGGCAGACCTCACATATTCTGAGTATACTGTAATATATTTGATGCCCCTTTTTAATATTTTAGGGACAAATTCTTCCATTAGATACGCACACACACTCCCATAGTAAACAATGGGAGTTGTGCATGCATAGCTGAAGTCAGATTTCAGCTCTGATGTCCCTGTGAACTTTAAGATTTTGCTAATTTGGGAAGAAGTTCACAGTTTTGTTTTATTTATCATTTTTAAAGTAAGTTTGATGAAGCATGGTTTATATTTGTGCTCATAAATGTCTACTTCTGCCTACAGTCATAGACCTTAATAGAAATGTACTATGTAAATAATTTTTTTCTGAATTATTGCCAGAAAAGGAGTATGTCAGATCTAGGAAAATCTCAGAATAATATTGCAGTTTCATCCCATTTCATCTGCATATCATTAGGTATAATTCAGCATCCAAAAGTTGTGACATCAACTGCTTACCCAATATTGCCTATAAAGAACAATTACAACATTGAATTTTGTCATGAAGTCACTTCTTAAAGAATTTTAGAATGCTGTGAAAAAAGGACAGCAGGTATTTTATGGTTCTAGGAAATGAGGATGAAAGACATGGAATATGTAAACATGGAACATGAGATCAGAATCAGATTTGTTATATATTTCTTATTACATAATCATACATGTTAATTGCCTAGAAATTGGCTGTAATCTCATAATTTACCTCTGTTTATAACTGATACTTTTTCATGGAGATAATGGATAACATCACATAGCAAACTAAATGTGACCTGAAATAGAAGAAGCAGACTCATGTAAACAGACAAAACTTGTATCATATCCATAAGCTGGTAAAATTTACAGTTCTGAAATACTCCTATTTTTTTAGTTAGTTTGACATAGTTCTATGGAGTGAAACTGTTATATTAAAGACTCCACTCACAAAAGTGAGCGTATAAAAAACATAGGAGTCATATTTTAATGCTCAGGATTGGAATGGTGACTACAGAAATCCATTTCACTTGTTCTAGAACCCAAGGAGACTGTACTGTCAAAGATCCAATCATTGTGGGAAGAGTATATATTAGGGTAGATGTGGACATGCTATAAATTGTAGTTAGGGGCTGCTAACTTGGCATACCATGCCCACTCATTCTATCCTTCTGTAAGGACTAGTCCTTAATGCAGTGGCGGATTAATGATTTTGCCGCCCCTAGGCCCAGAAATAATTGCCACCCGCAAGCAGCTCCCCGCCCCAGCTCACCTCCGCTCCGCCTCCTCCCCTGAGCATGCTGCCGGGTCCTGCTTTTCCCCACTCCCTGCCAGTGCTTGTGTGTGAAACAGCTTTGCGAAGGAGGGGGTGAAGGGGGGGAACGCGGCACGCTCAGGAGAGGAGGCAGGGCCGAGGCGGGGATTTGGGGAAGGGGACCAATAGGGGCAGGGATGGGGTGGAGAATGGGGGTGGGGAAGGGGTGGAGTTGGGGCAGGGCCGGGGGCGGAGGGTGCGAACTGGCGCCGGGGGAAGCAGCCGTTGGCTGCTATTATAAATTTGCTGCCCCTGCAAATTTGCCACCCTAGACCTAGGCCTTGTCGGTCTAGGTGTTAATACACCGCTGCCTTAATGTTTATTGACACCACAGAAAGGGAACCAAGGAGAGAGCAAATGTGAGGACAGGTTGCATGGACCAAATGAAACAGACCTAATATATGATCTCTGCAAGTTGATAGGCAAACAGGAGAAATAACTGTGTTTGGATCCTGTTAAGGTCAGGTTTAGCTGTTTATCTCAAGAAAGGGGTAGTTCTCTCACACAGAATCCTGCATGGAATCAACTCTATGCTATTTGTTGTTCTCCCTTTCTAATAATGTATACAATGAAGCCTCAAAGCACATGGACAGCAAGTCAGAAAATCAAGACAGCTGTTGGCAATGGAGTAAATTAATAGGCAGATTTTAAGGATGCTCTCTTTACTCATCTGACAGCAGAGCAGCACTGTATGCTCAAATGAAGGCCTTACATGACAGAGGGTCTGGAGTAATTCCTATAAATCATCTCCATCCTGTGGCAGAGAAGAAAAACACACACAAATTCACCTACTGGAATAGGAGAACCTGGGTTAATATAGCCCAGAAAGAAATCCATGTAGATGGATTGAAATACTAAATTAAGGACTTGTAACTCCTCATTCCCCTTTCTCTAATCCCAGACTGCATTCTTTCCACCATAACCTGGAGTCAGGGATATGTGGTGTATCCCACCTGGGCAGCAAGAGGGAATAAAGGAGCAAGAAGGTCTTTGTTGCCTTGTTGTCTGTTCCCCGTCACAGGGTGGCATACCTCTTTAAGAGGGAAGAGGCCAGTGATTTCTCAGCTGCTTCCCAAGGAGAGTCCCTGTGGCCACTGTCTTGTACACAGGGCAGAGAGCCAGGAAAGACCTGGGAGGAACGTGAAGCCTTTATTAAGCCTAGGGCTGGTGAATATTGTTTAAGTTATTGCTTTGTCTGAGCTTTTGAACTCTAGCAGGGATTCCAGGGTTCAGCCTGAGAGCCCTCCAAGCTGAAGGGGATGTTTGAGAGTTATGAAAAGCCTGGAAACAAAGAAGGCAGTGGGGCTGAAATCTTTTTGAGTTACAGTGTTAAACTGTATTTTGTGATTGGAGGCATCCTTATTACAAAAATAACCTATTGCACATTCCAGTCTGTGTTGGAGAAGTGTTCCGGAGGAGCCTTGAGAAGAGGAAACCAAAGGTAGGGCACTTTCATAGAATCATAGAATCATAGAATATCAGGGTTGGAAGGGACCTCAGGAGGTCATCTAGTCCAACCCCCTGCTCAAAGCAGGACCAATCCCCAACTAAATCATCCCAGCCAGGGCTTTGTCAAGCCTGACCTCAAAAATATCTAAGGAAGGAGATTCCACACCTCCCTAGGTAACGCATTCCAGTGTTTCACCACCCTCCTAGTGAAAGAGTTTTTCCTAATATCCAACCTAAACCTCCCCACTGCAACTTGAGACCATTACTCCTTGTTCTATCATCAGCTACCACTGAGAACAGTCTAGATCCATCCTCTTTGGAACCCCCTTTTAGGTAGTTAAAAGCAGCTATCAAATCCCCCCTCATTCTTCTCTTCCGCAGACTAAACAATCCCAGTTCCCTCAGCCTCTCCTCATAAGTCATGTCTTCCAGTCCCCTAATTATTTTTGTTGCCCTCCGCTGGACTCTTTCCAATTTTTCCACATCCTTCTTGTAGTGTGGGGCCCAAAACTGGACACAGTACTCCAGATGAGGCCTCACCAATGTCGAATAGAGGGGAACGATCACGTCCCTCGATCTGCTGGCAATGCCCCTACATATACATCCCAAAATGCCATTGGCCTTCTTGGCAACAAGGGCACACTGTTGACTCATATCTAGCTTCTCGTCCACTGTAACCCCTAGCTCCTTTTCTGCAGAACTGCTGCCAAAGCCATTCGGTCCCTAGTCTGTAGCGGTGAATGGGATTCTTCCGTCCTAAGTGCAGGACTCAGCACTTGTCCTTGTTGAACCTCATCAGATTTCTTTTAGCCCAGTCCTCTAATTTCTCTAGGGCCTTCTGTATCCTATCCCTACCCTCCAGCGTATCTACCTCTCCTCCCAGTTTAGTGTAATCTGCAAACTTGCTGAGGGTGCAGTCCACACCATCCTCCAGATCATTTATGAAGATATTGAACAAAACCGGCCCGAGGACCGACCCTTGGGGCACTCCACTTGATACCGGCTGCCAACTAGACATGGAGCCATTAATCACTACCCGTTGAGCCCGACAATCTAGCCAACTTTCTATCCACCTTATAGTCCATTCATCCAGCCCATACTTCTTTAACTTGCTGGCAAGAATACTGTGGGAGACCACATCAAAAGCTTTGCTAAAGTCTAGGAACAACACATCCACCGCTTTCCCCTCATCCACAGAGCCAGTTATCTAGTCATAGAAGGCAATTAGATTAGTCAGGCATGACTTGCCCTTGGTGAATCCATGCTGACTGTTCCTGATCTCTTTCCTCTCCTCTAAGTGCTTCAGAATTGATTCCTTGAGGACCTGCTCCATTATTTCTCCAGGGACTGAGGTGAGGCTGACTGGCCTGTAGTTCCCAGGATCCTCCTTCTTCCCTTTTTTAAAGATGGGCACTACATTAGCCTTTTTCCAGTTGTCCGGGACTTCCCCGGATCGCCATGAGTTTTCAAAGATAATGGCGAATGGCTCTGCAATCACATCCACCAACTCCTTTAGCACTCTCGGATGCAGTGCATCCAGCCCCATGGACTTGTGCTCGTCCAGCTTTTCTAAATAGTCCTGAACCACTTCCTTCTCCACAGAGGGCTGGTCACCTCCTCCCCATGCTGTGCTGCCCAGTGCAGCAGTCTAGGAGCTGACCTTGTTTGTGAAGACAGAGGCAAAAAAAGCATTGAGGACATTAGCTTTTTCCACATCCTCTGTCACTAGGTTGCCTCCCTCATTTAGTAAGGGGCCCACACTTTCCTTGACTTTCTTCTTGTTGCTAACATACCTGAAGAAACCCTTCTTGTTACTCTTAACATCTCTTGCTAGCTGCAACTCCAGGTGTGATTTGGCCTTCCTGAGTTCACTCCTGCATGCCCGAGCAATATTTTTATACTCTTTCCTGGTTATTTGTCCGATCTTCCACTTCTTGTAAGCTTCTTTTTTGTATTTAAGATCAGCAAGGACTTCACTGTTAAGCCAAGCTGGTCGCCTGCCATATTTACTATTCTTTCTACGCATCGGGATGGTTTGTCCCTGTAACCTCAGTAAGAATTCTTCGAAATACAGCCAGCTCTCTTGGACTCCTTTCCCCCTCATGTTATTCTCTCAGGGGATCCTGCCCATCAGTTCCCTGAGGGAGTCAAAGTCTGCTTTTCTGAAGTCCAGGGTCCGTATTCTGCTGCTCTCCTTTCTTTCCTGTGTCCGGATCCTGAACTTGACCATCTCACGGTCACTGCCTCCCAGGTTCCCATCCACTTTAGCTTCCCCTACTAATTCTTCCCAGTTTGTGAGCAGCAGGTCAAGAAGAGCTCTGCCCCTAGTTGGTTCCTCCAGCACTTGCACCAGGAAATTGTCCCCTACATTTTCCAAAAACTTCTGGATTGTCTGTGCACCGCTGTATTGCTCTCCCAGCAGATATCAGGGTGATTGAAGTCTCCCATGAGAACCAGGGCCTGCGATCTAGTAACTTCCGTGAGTTGCCGGAAGAAAGCCTCGTCCACCTCATCCCCCTGGTCCGGTGGTCTATAGCAGACTCCCACCGCGACATCACCCTTGTTGCTCACACTTCTAAACTTAATCCAGAGACACTCAGGTTTTTCTGCAGTTTCATACTTGAGCTCTGAGCAGTCATACTGCTCCCTTACATACAGTGCAACTCCCCCACCTTTTCTGCCCTGCCTGTCCTTCCTGAACAGTTTATATCCATCCATGACACTACTCCAGTCATGTGAGTTATCCCACCAAGTCTCTGTTATTCCAATCACTTTCAGGGCCACCCATGCCAGGAGGGGCTATTCCTGAGAAAGCAACCCGAAGAGATCCCCCATGTATGGATCCCACCCTCTCCAATTCTTTCCTGTTTCTCTGTGATGCCTATGCAGTGCCATCGAACCTCTTTATAGCCAAACAACAAGAAACAGAGTCTAGCTGCTACAGATTTAATTAGAGGACACTACCCTGTCAGCCACTTCATTTCCTGTTAAACAAGCAATGAGGCACTTTGAAAATTCCTTCTCTAACCCACACTGTTGAACACTCAGGTAATACAGAACAAAAGGCAGGTCCATTGTCTTTTCATAAAGAAGTATTAGATCCTTCAGCTTAAGTTTCTAGATTTTGCTTTTTTACAGGAAAGTCAAACATGCTGATGATCTTACAGTACCTTCATTCTTCAGTGCTTTGGCCAGTCCACCTTTAAATGACTCATGAGTTAAAGCTTGCAGCATTTCTCTAGGGGAAATATTTCACCGTTTAATATGGCAAAGTTCATCATTGAGAATTTTCAGCTCCAAATTCAGCCTAAATGTTCAATTGCTTCATTGCAGCTTGTTACTCATATTGTAGATACAACTCTTTGGGGCAACTCTTCTTCATTACAAGCTATTTGAAGATATTATCTTACCCCATTTCAATCACTGACCAAGTTATACCCCTTTCTTTCTTTTCGGTGTTCCACAGAAATTCTTCCATTGCTCTTCCCTCATTCCTTTTCCTCAATTTTTTTGACATATAAGATGCCCACAATACAAGATAGTATTATATAGGTGGTGTCACTACCAGCATACAAAAAGGCATTCTAATTACAGCTGTGCAATACATTTGTATTGTATTTCATACCCATTTGAACTTACTGCTTGTCTACATGGTAAATTACTGCACAGCAAGCCAGGGTGTGAATCTATAGTATGCTGGCTTGCCATGCAGTAATGTCCCATGTGGTCACTGCTACAGTGCCTTAAAGATGCTGCCACACTGCACTCTGGGACTTTCAGTGCACTATAGCAGTGTTCACACAGACGTTACTGCATGATAAGCTGGGGCACTGTAGATTCAGACCCAGGCTTGAGGTGCAGTAATTTACCATATAAACAAACCTTTATTCTTGGATTGAAGGTTCCATTCATCAACCTCAGCCCTTGATTATTGTTTGGCCAGAATTTAGTAATTAATACCACTACTCTGGCAAAAAGTGCCATAGGTTTTTTTTAATGGCGAAGTGGTCAGAACCCTGGTTTCATGTCTCATTCATAGATGTCATCTCCAGCAGAATAGCTTGTTCACACCATGATACTAGTTCAGAAGGAAGAGTTCTACCTACTGAATCACCAGTTCTTCACATTGCATGGTAGCTGATAGGTGCTCTCCCTTCCAGGTGCTGGTTTGATGGGGCTTAATCACCATCAATGTAATGGCAACAGAGTGAACCTAATTAGTTATCCTTCACACTTCCAGGTGATTAACTGATTGCATCCTGGCCAGAGGAGGAGGAGATAGGCTGTATAAGGAGCAGAGAGAGCTCAGTTGGGAGGTGGGGATACTTGGGAGACAGGAGGTAGGGCCATTACTTTGGGACTGGCTGTGACCAAGAAGCAAAGCTGAAAATATAGGGTTAACTCCAGTGGTGGGACACTAGAATGGAGATGATCCTTGAGCGAGTGTCCATGAGGACCAGGGAATGAGAAAGAAGCCCAGGAGGTGCGAAGGACCTCTTGTTTGGAGTCAAGTGCAGGTGGGGAGAAGGATTTAACTGGGAATTGGTCCTGCTTTGAGCAGGGGGTTGGACTAGATGACCTTCTGGGGTCCCTTCCAACCCTGATATTCTATGATTCTATGACTTTCTTGTTACGAGCTGAATCCTGGAAGGGGTTTGAACCATTAGTGATGTGGCTGTAGGACCAAACCACAGAAGACCCAGTAAGGACTGGCTGGGACTAACCATTGTGGCTGAAGAAGTAGCCACAAAAGGAAGTGTGAAAGGCAAAGTCTAGGGTGCCCTAGAGGTAAGCATGCACCCTGACAGTTGGCAATATAGAAATTCTGTATTTATTTTACAGTTGTGTCATTGAAAGAAGGATTTGGCCCATTTTAAGTAATATTGTTCATAATGTCTGGGAAATTATATTCTACCTACATTATTTCCTCTGCATTCTCAATATACTCTGTGACTTACACATCAGTGACCACCCCAGACAACCCTTCCTTCCCCTCTTCATCTCCATACACACACACACAAGCAAAAACATGAGAGAATAGATACCATGCCCTGAAGGTCAGCAGGGTCAGGCTTTGTCAGACCAATTGAGAAAATAAATTCTAAAGTCAAGGGCTTTTGTAAAGTGTGCAGCAGCCCTTTAAATTGAACTTTGGCACTTGCTTTGCGCATACAAAATGGCTGCTGTTAAACAACAGATTTTGGGAACAGAAGGCTTTTTCCATAAGGTTCAGTATTAAGAGCCTTGAACTCGCTTACATTGCTCCAGCCATGCTTACAGAATCTCTTCAGACTAGAACCAGGATGTTTTGAAAAGTCTGTGACACAAAGAGGTTACCAGTGGGCAATCTGAAAAATGGTATAAAGCCATGGCTATTTTAGCCAGGTTCTTTTCAGTTTCAACTCTTCCCATTCTTTTATTTTATTTTTACTTTTACTTTTTATTTTCAACTCTCTATGAGTTGTCACTTCATGGCAAAAACAGCAAATGCCATGAATTATAACAATGAATTATTAATTCTTACTGCTGATTAATTAAAATCCAACTCTGAAAGATGAACATAGTTACAGAAAATGGCTGTTTACTGGGCTTTGTAGTAGACAGTCAGTTTAGAAGAAATTGGTAAACTGCTTGGATTTTTAAGTTTGAGATAGAAAGGCTAACGGCTATCAAGTGTAACAGTGACTGTAACTGGTCTGATTTTGTGAGACGCTGGAAAATTTAAATAAAAATGAAATACATTGGTTGTGTCTAAGTTTGACTGGGAAAATTTCAACTTTTAGGTAAAAAATAAAAAAACTAAAACATTTTCATTCAGAAAGGATGCAGGGGAGTTGTAGCTCAGGTGCCCCAGGCTGTCATTCATCTCTGTCAGCAGACCTCCATAGTTTGGCTACATCTTCCATGGTGCACCAGGAGGCAAGTGTGTCATGGGAGCACCACGGCAACAGTGCATCATGGGATATGAAGTCCTACTTGGGAGCCAGGCCCATAGAGGAGAATGAGGACATGAGGCAAAAAATATTACAACTACCATAAGGCACTGCAGTATCATTTCTGAATTGAAATATTTGTTTTCAGCCAAAAACTGAAAAGTTTTTGGTTTTCAGGCATTCATTTTTCAATCAAAAAAATTTATTTTTTCCACTGAAAGCAGACACTTTTGAAAAAGTATAGTTTAATCAAAACCCAATTTTCTGTCAAAAAATGGAAAATGGATGGAAAATTTTTGACCAGCCCTAACTGTTTCTTATATGCCATTCAAAAAAGAAACCTTAGCTTTATCTTTGGAATCTACTTCCAGAAGAGAATGTGGCCTCCAGGTTACCATGCCATTAAGATTGTCATTCTAGCTACCTCAGCCATTGGGATGGCATAACGTGTTCACCTGCATGGAGGAGTCCACACAGTTTGGATCATCTTAGAAGACAGATGGCAAAAGCTGTCAGACTGTGAAGGCTAGATTGTCAGAGAATGCAAATCAGCTGCCTATTTATTTCAATTGAGTTGTGCCAATTTACACTAACTGATGATCTGGCCTTGAGTGCTTAGTGCTAGGATGTGCTTCTAGCCTCCAATAAACTAAAAAGTCTAAAACAAAACTGTGTATAAATGCTCCAGCTTCAAGATATCAGGATATTGTGTTTATTTAAGGAGTTTATCAATTAAATAGACTGTCTTTCAAAGGTGATTTTTCAGGTTCAAAAAAGATGGTGTTAATATTACTTTTCAAATTGATCAGATCAATGGTATCAACAGGATGAAAAGCATTCCAACACAGATATTTTAAAAGGTATCCTGCAATTTTAAAAGTTCTCATATTTATTTTTAAGAGGTATGCTGAATACCTAAGAACAGAGTTTTCTTGCAGTGTTATAGTGTACTGAAATAGAAATTAGTAACATGAAAACAGGAATATTGTTCAGTTTACTACTGATTAATAAATAACCATTTTTCTTTTCCTTTATTTCTTATTATTTTCATGAGCCTAGATGTTTATTCTGGGATTCTCCATGTCACATCTAGGACCCTGCATCTAGAACTTTGAGAAAAAGATATTGAATACTAACAAACAAATCTCTATGTAATATAAAACTTTGATATCTGATGAATGGTTCTGCCATTGGCAGTGGTGACACTAGCTTTACCCTGGTGGGTGAAGTTTCAAAGAGATTATGTTTAATACTACAGAACTTTAGAATCTTTCCAGAAGGAAAGTACCAGATAAATCACATTATTTTAACTATACTGAATTTCTTTCTGTCTTTCTATTTTAGGCCCATCTCCATTTACACCCTTGGATCCAAGCCCAAAGAGAAATCCTCACTGGACTGAAATAAAGAGGTGAGGAACACACAGCAGTCTGATTATCAGTCACTGGAAGTCAGCAACCAACTAGGGCATGAAACAAATAAGCATGGAGTTGCTTGGATCTTAGAACCAGCAACACTGTGCACTGCTCAGCTATCTGTAAAAGGAAAAAGATGAGAGGCTGAATGAAGAAAAAAGGGAAGTATTTGGACATCTCAAGTTGAGACTGAACATAAAATGTTGAAAGCACTCAAAATCAGAAAATGAAAGTATAGCTGGGCTCATCGGTATCTCGCTGCCTGAATTATTGTTCAGGCAGAAATAAAGTAAAATGAACAATATTAGGCAGAACATGTAAGTGAACGATTGATGCCATGAAATCCATAAAATTATAGAAACCTACAAAATCACCTTGCTTAATGGTGGTCTGGCGAAACGGCTACTACGACTTCCAGAATGGGAAGGGGACCCGCTAAACCAATGGGCCTGATTCCCTCCTCCAGTGCCAAAAGCCAGAGTAGTGAAGAAGAGAAGCAGGCCTGTATAAAGTTCACAGCCATTCTTGAATAAAATAGGCCCTTCTATTATCTTTCAAAAATTAATTCCAGAGTTTAGAAACACAACAGAATATTGAGCTAAAAAAACAGCCGAGGTTATTTTCAGAAAATCACCACAGCAGAAATTGTAAATACAGCACTGAGTTAAAGATGAAAGTGATAGTAATTGAAGCACTTGGTAGGAACAATAGTCCTGGGAAATGGCTGCTGTCCTTATTACCAAGCTGTAGTTCAAAACCCAGGACTATTGCTTCAGGACATGCCCCCTAACACAGAGACACACACATCTGGTCACTCTACAGCTACAGGGATCGTTTGGCTGCCTTGGATGGTGGCTAATCATTTATACCACAGGGCACATTTTCATTCACCATATTTTTGCTGCCTTCGCTCAGCTGAGCATGTATGTGCCGCTCAGCAACAGCCTCTCCCCTCTGCATATTCCACTGTGTGGTGCAGGTTGAGTCCTAAAGGCATATAGGCAAGAAGAAGGAGGAATAATTTTGCCTCTGAAAACTTGAATAAAGTTGGGAGGTGAAATGGTTCATTACATCTACAAGACAGGACGTGAAATGGAGGTGGGATGTCTTGTGTGATTGTCCACTTCTTGCAAAGGAATGACCACTAATGCAGGGAATGAAATTGGATCACTTTCCCCATGGATTTGGAGCTATGACTAATCAAGAATAAAGGTTTGCAAAAACTGTCCGCTTGCCTTAATCTGTCATTTTTGCCTACATTCATCCTGGCTTTAACGCTGAGGTCTTTACTTGGGGCACACCATCATTAACAGTGGGGGTTTTAACTCAGTGAGAACTGTGGGATGGTTCTGAACCCCAGGTTCAATATACAGTTGGGGCTTAAGAGACCCCTTATGATAAAGACTAAAAGATTTTCAATTATTAGAAAGAATGGAAGGAAAGAGGGCCAGAAGAAAAACACTCACAAGAGCACAATCATAGCAAGTCAGAGATTTCTAAAACAATTTGGCTTTAATCATCACTTTTTTTTTGTCCACCCAAAATAAGTAGATATTTGAGAGGGGAGAAAAAAAGTCCAGAAACCAGTTTTATTATTCCTCTTGAAACAAGACCTAGATTACATTTTCTTGATTTGTAAGACCCGTTGCTCATGTAAAACAACTGGTTATGAACATGTGGAAGAATGGTAAACCCACCAGAATAAATCTCTCAGCCACGAAGAGGATTGTTTGGAATGACATAATGGTTAACATCTAAATGGGACTAATTTTCTGAGATCTTTGAAGACATCTTCATAAAAGAAAATGAAGGAATAAAAAGACCACATTATGATACATGAGATGAATCATTAACTTCAGTTGCCAGCATGTCAAAATACCCCAAGATTTTAGTTAAAGTGTGATCCTCTCCACCTATCTAGAGAGAGACATTCCTCAAGGACGATATTACTGTTCTTATACTGGCAGAAAATACAAACTATTTTCAGACATTATAACTTTTTTGCAATATACTCATTCCTAGGAATTTTTTATATACCTGCCTGCAGGACATAACTGCCATGCCTAGCACAGTGGGGTTCTGGTCCATGAGTATGAGTCTGACGTGCTACAGTAATAAATACTAAATAATAATATTTAATAATAAAGATGCTAATGATGATGACAATCTACTACATCCATTATGGAAGTGAACCAATTGAAGCCCCTGATTTTTACAAATATGGGCACTATTCATACAAGCATACATGGACAGATCCTGGAAGGTGCAGAGTACCACTGGAGGAGTTCTTAAGCATCCTCAACTCTCATTGAATTCAATGGGTGTCAAGGATAGTGAACACTTCTAAAGAGGTGCTCAGCAACTCACAGGCTGAGGTTTCTAGATCTCATGTGAATTATTAAAAAATAAAATTATTAAATATATTAATATTAATATAATAGGGATGGTATCCTTGGCTAGTATAAATTGGAATATCTCCATTGGAGTCAGTTGAAATACCCTGTTTTACTCTAGCTGAGGATCTGTCTCTCTGTCTTAAAATAAGTATTTGTATTGTATATTGTTAACATAAGCCCTCGTTGCAAGAAAATAACTATAAATCCATGTCCTATACCATAGTTAAAGTCATAGCATAAAGACAACATTAAAAACAAGTGATTGACTTCAACAGGGGCAGTTCTGGAACTGAAAGAACAAAGATCAAACACACAATGCTCTGTGATTACTAAATACACTCAGGCTCACTCAGTGAGTTTCAATGAAGTCACACAAATGAGGGTCATTCTAGTCAGTTGCCAGCTTGTGCAGATCAAGGAGTGACTGGTTCACATTCTTTTCCAGGTGCAAGGCACACTCCATTACTGTCAACCCATTCTCCCAATCATCACGATCTGGTTTCTTGATGTCCTGCAAAAAGATGCGACCGCCCCTCTGGTTCTGCAGCTTCTGCACTGCACTGATCATAAAAGGATGCCTTTAAAAAGGTTCCTTTTAATGTTTTACCATTAGGTAACATTGAGCAGCATTTCTTACTGCCAGCAGAAATGCAGTATAGTCTAGTAGCTAGGGTATTACACTAGCAACCAGAAAACCTGGGTCCTAGTCCTAGGTCTGATCTATTGCTTGACCTTTGACAAGTCTCAATGTCTCTGTTTCCCCTCCCACTTTTTGCCTGTCTTGTCTATTTAAATTGTAAGCTCTTTAGTGCAAAGTCTGTCTCTTACTATGAGTTTGTACAGTGCATAGCACAATGGGTCCCACTCCCAGTCTTTGTGGGGGTCGCACAGTGCTACTGTAATACAAATAATAAATGACAATAAATAGATGGAATAATGCTCAAAGTACTTAGTCGTAAAAAGAAGTAAGAGGAAATTTTTTCAGGATGCCGGCTGTACTTGCATCTGCACTTTGTCCCATTGCAGGGTTAGAGTGAACATAACTGAAAGGGAGGCAGGCAATGGTGGTGCACTGGAGTCCAAGTTATACACTTCTTTTTCAGGCAGAGAGGGTGAACCTACATAACTGGTTACAAAAGCCTCAAGCATCACTGCTAATATGTGTACCAGTGGCTGGCAACCACTATAATATTGCACAAGACAACAGCTCTTTAAAAAAAGAGGGACCGGAATATTCAGGCTTTGACTCGCTAAACCATTCTGAATGCTTTATAGCTAGGGACAGGCCCAAACCAAACCCCCATTGATCCGACAATCCCAAACTGAGTGGCCTCTATCTCTACAGGCGGTTGAGCCAAACCTGGGTCTCAGTGCCTCCAATTTGGGAAAGTGTGGATCTAAACTTTACACTCAGGCCTGTATCTGTTTATAATGAACCAAACCCATCTCCCTTTTCTCATGAGTAGCCCCATCAAAGTCAATTGGATTGCACGTATGGCTGTGGGGAACGTACCATGCTTAGACTCCTATGCAGAGTAGATCAAGTTAAGAAGGTGCGTCAGGCCTAGAGAAATTGCCCAGTCTGATTCTTCACTGTCTTGCACCTTTAAATCTGTGCACAGTGGTATAAAATACTACCAGAATTACATTGGCAGTAATTTACACTTACTTCCACTCATTTTACATGGGAGGCAAACAGTGGAGAATCCAGCCCTGAATGATTAGATATCATGGTGATAACTGCTATACATAAACCTAAAGGCTATGGGGATGTGGGTGTACTGATGCAAACTCCTAGCTCTTGTCTACACTACAGAGTAAGGCAGCTTACGTCAACCTAACTCTGTAAGCGACACTAAAATGTCGCTCCCACCGATGTAACTTGCCCACTACACCGACTTAATAACTCCACTCCATGAGAAGCATAGTGCTTCGGCTGATGTAGTTAGGTCGATGCAGCGTAAGTGTAGACACTGTGTTGCTTACATCAACTGTTGCTGCCTTTCAGAAGCCATCCCACATTGCCCCACACTGACAGTTAAATTGGTATAAGTGCTCCTGGTGAGGACATGCACCACCGACACAAGGAGCATAGTATGGACATGCAAAAGCGATTTAATTATTGCAGTGCTGTACATCCACATAACTTTGGTCGACTTAATTTTGTAGTGTGCGCTGCCCTTAGTGTAGATGTCCCGCACTGGAGTAAACTGTGATTTTCACAGGTGAAGCTCATTCTGGTTTGAAACCTATCAATAAACAGAACCTCATTCTCTTCGGAGAACCAGCTGAGCAGCGGGGACAGCAGAGCAGCTCACAGCAGGAGTTTGCCTGGGACTGGTAAGTATCCGAGTGTGTGTTTGTTTGCTTGCTGAGGAAGTATCCGAGCGTGTGTTTGCTGGGGGGACAGTGTGAGAGCCTGAGTGAGTGTCTGATTGGCTGCTAGCCTGCAGGGGGCGGGCAGTAGGGTGTCTGTTTGTTTGCGACAGGGAAGCCTGGCTGTTTAAAAATAGCCAGAGCTTCGCGAACCAGCTGAGCGGCGGAGAACCAGCTGAGCAGCGGGGACAGCAGAGCAGCTCACAGCAGGAGTTTGCCTGGGAGTTCGCCTGGAGTGAGCCCAGTGAGGCATACGTCTTGCAAACTGCTCTGAGGAAGCTCATAGTAGGAAGGTGATATGGAAGGGGGGGGTTCAGCTGTTGTGACCTGCACTGGATGTGCCATGTTTGTCTTTCTTCCACAGGACAGAAGCGACTTTGTCTGTACAAAGTGCAAGCTGGTCTCCATATTGGAAGAGAAGATTGAAGGTCTGGAGCAACAGATAACGACCCTGCGTTGCATACGGGAAACTGAGGATTTTCTGGACAAAACTCAGGATAGGCTTCTAGGGGCACAAAGCTCTACAGATATAGAGCAGGTTGCACAGAGGAGCCAAGAGGCCAGTGAAGAAGCTTGGCAACATGTGACCTCCAGAAGAGGTAAGCGGAATGTCCGGGTTCCAGTAACACAGACACAGGTAACTAACCGCTTTCATGTTCTCTCCACAGGTATCGTTGCGGAGAGTGGACCAGATGATATGTCTGGGGCGAGAAAGCAGAAGGAGACTCCGCTGGTTGGAAGGCATGAGATGCGCTGTCCTGAGGTTGGGAGTTCCACGACCACCACTCCCAAGAGGAGAAGGCGGGTGGTGGTGGTCGGGGACTCACTCCTCCGGGGGACTGAGTCATCTATCTGCCGCCCTGACCGGGAAAACCGAGAAGTCTGCTGCTTGCCGGGGGCTAAGATTCGCGATGTGACGGAGAGACTGCCGAGACTCATCAAGCCCTCGGATCGCTACCCCTTCCTGCTTCTCCACGTGGGCACCAATGATACTGCCAAGAATGACCTTGAGCGGATCACTGCGGACTATGTGGCTCTAGGAAGAAGGATAAAGGAGTTGGAGGCGCAAGTGGTGTTCTCGTCCATCCTCCCCGTGGAAGGAAAAGGCCTAGGTAGGGAGCGTCGAATCGTGGAAGTCAACGAATGGCTACGCAGGTGGTGTCGGAGAGAAGGCTTTGGATTCTTCGACCATGGGATGGTGTTCCAAGAAGGAGTGCTAGGCAGAGACGGGCTCCACTTAACGAAGAGAGGGAAGAGCATCTTTGCGAGCAGGCTGGCTAACCTAGTGAGGAGGGCTTTAAACTAGGTTCACCGGGGGAAGGAGACCAAAGCCCTGAGGTAAGTGGGAAAGCGGGATACCGGGAGGAAGCACAGGCAGGAATGTCTGTGAGGGGAGGGCTCCTGCCTCATACTGGGAATGAGGGGCGATCAACAGGTTATCTCAAGTGCTTATATACAAATGCACAAAGCCTTGGAAACAAGCAGGGAGAACTGGAGGTCCTGGTGATGTCAAAGAACTATGACGTGATCGGAATAACAGAGAGTTGGTGGGATAACTCACATGACTGGAGTACTGTCATGGATGGTTATAAACTGTTCAGGAAGGATAGGCAGGGCAGAAAAGGTGGGGGAGTAGCACTGTATGTAAGGGAGCAGTATGACTGCTCAGAGCTCCGGTACGAAACTGCAGAAAAACCTGAGTGTCTCTGGATTAAGTTTAGAAGTGTGTGCAACAAGAGTGATGTAGTGGTGGGAGTCTGCTATAGACCACCGGACCAGGGGGATGAGGTAGATGAGGCTTCTTCCGGCAGCTCACGGAAGCTACTGGATCGCATGCCCTGATTCTCATGGGTGACTTTAATTTTCCTGATATCTGCTGGGAGAGCAATACAGCGGTGCATAGACAATCCAGGAAGTTTTTGGAAAGCGTAGGGGACAATTTCCTGGCGCAAGTGCTAGAGGAGCCAACTAGGGGGGGCGCTTTTCTTGACCTGCTGCTCACAAACCGGGTAGAATTAGTGGGGGAAGCAAAAGTGGATGGGAATCTGGGAGGCAGTGACCATGAGTTGGTTGAGTTCAGGATCCTGACACAGGGAAGAAAGGTAAGCAGCACGATACGGACCCTGGACTTCAGGAAAGCAGACTTCGACTCCCTCAGGGAACGGATGGCCAGAATCCCCTGGGGAACTAACTTGAAGGGGAAAGGAGTCCAGGAGAGCTGGCTGTATTTCAAGGAATCCCTGTTGAGGTTACAGGGACAAACCATCCCGATGAGTCGAAAGAATAGTAAATATGGCAGGCGACCAGCTTGGCTTAATGGTGAAATCTTAGCGGATCTTAAACATAAAAAAGAAGCTTACAAGAAGTGGAAGGTTGGACATATGACCAGGGAAGAGTATAAAAATATTGCTCGGGCATGTAGGAATGTTATCAGGAGGGCCAAATCGCACCTGGAGCTGCAGCTAGCCAGAGATGTCAAGAGTAACAAGAAGGGTTTCTTCAGGTATGTTGGCAACAAGAAGAAAGCCAAGGAATGTGTGGGCCCCTTACTGAATGAGGGAGGCAAACTAGTGACAGAGGATGTGGAAAAAGCTAATGTACTCAATGCTTTTTTTGCCTCTGTTTTCACTAACAAGGTCAGCTCCTAGACTGCTGCACTGGGCAGCACAGCATGGGGAGGAGGTGACCAGCCCTCTGTGGAGAAGGAAGTGGTTCAGGACTATTTAGAAAAGCTGGACGAGCACAAGTCCATGGGGCTGGATGCACTGCATCCGAGAGTGCTAAAGGAGTTGGTGGATGTGATTGCAGAGCCATTGGCCATTATCTTTGAAAACTCGTGGAGAACCGGGGAAGTCCCGGATGACTGGAAAAAGGCTAATGTAGTGCCAATCTTTAAAAAAGGGAAGAAGGAGGATCCTGGGAACTACAGGCCAGTCAGCCTCACTTCAGTCCCTGGAAAAATCATGCAGCAGGTCCTCAAAGAATCAATCCTGAAGCACTTGCATGAGAGGAAAGTGATCAGGAACAGCCAGCATGGATTCACCAAGGGAAGGTCATGCCTGACTAATCTAATCGCCTTCTATGATGAGATTACTGGTTCTGTGGATGAAGGGAAAGCAGTGGATGTATTGTTTCTTGACTTTAGCAAAGCTTTTGACACGGTCTCCCACAGTATTCTTGTCAGTAAGTTAAGGAAGTATGGGCTGGATGAATGCACTACAAGGTGGGTAGAAAGCTGGCTAGATTGTCGGGCTCAACGGGTAGTTATCAATGGCTCCATGTCTAGTTGGCAGCCGGTATCAAGTGGAGTGCCCCAAGGGTCGGTCCTGGGGCCGGTTTTGTTCAATATCTTCATAAATGATCTGGAGGATGGTGTGGATTGCACTCTCAGCAAATTTGCGGATGATACTAAACTGGGAGGAGTGGTAGATACGCTGGAGGGGAGGGATAGGATACAGAAGGACCTAGACAAATTGGAGGATTGGGCCAAAAGAAATCTGATGAGGTTCAATAAGGATAAGTGCAGGGTCCTGCACTTAGGACGGAAGAACCCAATGCACAGCTACAGACTAGGGACCGAATGGCTAGGCAGCAGTTCTGCGGAAAAGGACCTAGGGGTGACAGTGGACAAGAAGCTGGATATGAGTCAGCAGTGTGCCCTTGTTGCCAAGAAGGCCAATGGCATTTTGGGATGTATAAGTAGGGGCATAGCGAGCAGATCGAGGGACGTGATCGTTCCCCTCTATTCGACATTGGTGAGGCCTCATCTGGAGTACTGTGTCCAGTTTTGGATCCCACACTTCAAGAAGGATGTGGATAAATTGGAGAGAGTCCAGCGAAGGGCAACAAAAATGATTAGGGGTCTGGAACACATGAGTTATGAGGAGAGGCTGAGGGAGCTGGGATTGTTTAGCCTGCAGAAGAGAAGAATGAGGGGGGATTTGATAGCTGCTTTCAACTACCTGAAAGGGGGTTCCAAAGAGGATGGCTCTAGACTGTTCTCAATGGTATCAGATGACAGAACGAGGAGTAATGGTCTCAAGCTGCAGTGGGGGAGGTTTAGATTGGATATTAGGAAAAACTTTTTCACTAAGAGGGTGGTGAAACACTGGAATGCGTTACCTAGGGAGGTGGTAGAATCTCCTTCCTTAGAGGTTTTTAAGGTCAGGCTTGACAAAGCCCTGGCTGGGATGATTTAACTGGGAATTGGTCCTGCTTCGAGCAGGGGGTTGGACTAGATGACCTTCTGGGGTCCCTTCCAACCCTTATATTCTATGATTCTATGATTCTATGATTCTATTTAAATCAGGAGTATTTAAATCAGGAGTAACTGCACTAAATAAATGAATTTACCCATTTTTAAAATCTGAGAGAGGAGAATCAGGTTCGTAGTTGGATCAATCCCTTTAAATTTAAATTTTTCAGTTTTTGTGAGTTTGTTAGCACCTTCACCTCATTTCCATACACGGTATTTACCACGTGACTTAGAAGGCTGTAATGGACATCTCACAAGCGAAATAATTCATAACACATGTAAAAATCGGGAAAGACTGAATTGCTTTTACCCTTCGAGATTTTTAAGACATTTCCAACATACATGCTAGAGATTTTGCATTTATATTAACAACTTTATTTTCACTCTCTTCCCCACTGCCTTTTTCTACAGAGTCAAACCCTGAAGTTACAGTGAGCTTGTGGAAAAATATATGCCGTTTTTTTCACTTACAATTGCACATAGTATACTGCAGTTTCCTACCGTAAAGTCATTTTTGATATGAATCCATCCTGAAAAGAAAAGTGTTAGACTCTAGGGATTACAATTCTTGTTCCTGTCAAGAAGTTTAAAATATATCTGAGATGATGGCAGCTGTTCAGTTATACTTGAGGAAGGTTGAATTTTTCTGATGGATTAAAATGTGTATTTTTAACATTTCTCTGCAAAAATTCAGATGTACATATATATAGTATATATACCATGGTCTCATTAAGAAACCATACACTGGAAATTGTGCAGCCAAGAAATGGGTTGAGTTTTTACGAAAGCTTTAGAACATTTTTAAAGAAAAAAAACCACCTGGATTGAATGCGAAACATTTATGAACTTTAAAAAAACCTGTGTTTCAAGGTACATTACTCATCATTCAAAACCCATTTGGTTTTTAATGAATTGGATCCATGAAGCTTTTGTTGTTGTGGTATTGTTTTTAACTGTATGAATAAATGTGAACACAGGAATATTGTGACTTGTCATTTCATCTATGGTGGGAGAGATTCTCAGAGAGATGCATATTCCACCTGTTCATGGCTATTGATTATTTGTTTTTAATATTCTTTTTCAAATCCTTGTTTCTCCATTTCTTGGTGCTTGCATTCTCTCTCTCAGTTTACAGAGGCATATTCCTTTGATTCATGATATTTAATATTCTGTCTGCTATAAAGAGTTCCTAGGCTACACCTACTGGGTCAAATTCTGCCCCTCGTTACAAGCAAAATCCCATTTACTTCAATGGGATATGCATATCATTGCTGTCCAGAAGTGTTCAGGGATGCAGGCAGCATCCCTAATTCTAAAAGAAAGCTTCATTTTGGTCAAACCACTGTATGAGTGTGCTAAGATTCTCTTAACTTCTCAGTCTGATAAATATATCAAGTGGTGACATAATTTTCAGGAAAACAGGTTTTTTAACCCTAAAATAACCCAGGAACCATTTCTTAACCAAGGTCCATGTTATTCACTGAACATTTTGATGCTATTGTTTTCTTCGTATAGAAAGAAAAAGATGTACTAAGGGTTTCACCAGTCCTTTAATATCCTTTACAAAGGAAAACATTATTCTTGTTGAATTACATTAAAGGGGGCAGGAGGGAGGCAGTTTTGTGTTATAATATTGTGGCTATTGCTTCTTGCTTGATTATAACTACTCATCTGTTCAAGTAGCACACACTACCTCTTTAACTAGGTGTATTTTGGAGCATGTACGGGTATGCCTTTACTTAAGGGAAGTTACAAAATTTATTTGACCCTTTTGATTGAGTTGAATGACAGAGAATTTAAATCCCACAATCTTGCAGTGATTTGGTACCTATTTTGGAGTAAAAAGTGACCCAACTCCTACGCCAGCTGTTGACCATCAGAAGAAGTAATACTACCCACAGTATGTTCAAGTTAGTATACTATGTCCCTTAGCTTTCCTTAAAAGAAAAAAAAATGCATTAATTTTGTTCAGCAAGTTCATATGTCATGGAGCATTTCAGGCCATGTGAAAACAGCAGTGTGTCTAAATAATTTCTTTCTGACTCTATTGCTAGTAAATACTGTCTTTCTTAAAAGTGATAGCATCCACCTTTCTTTCTCCATCACATCAGATAATAATGATCTCTTCCCCATTTTCCAGGCTTGTAACCGCAGCATTGGCTTTAATTCTTCTCTGTTACTGTTGATAGTGGGCTATTGATAAATCCAGCTGTTGCTTCCCTACATCTCCAAAATCCATCCCTGCCTCTCCATTCCTTCTACCAAAATCCTCATCCTTGAGTTGTTTGGATGTGGAGTTTCAGGTCAGGTTCATTACAAAGATAGTACAGAACTTTTACATTAGAACCTGAATCAGAACTTTCTCAATCTTGGGAATTGGTTGTTGGGAAATCAAAGCTATCGTTCTAGTTTGGTTCTATATTTATTACCTATCATGCAGTATGGTTAAATGTGGGATTGGAGATGGGTTAACACTGGGTTAATAGAAATGGTTGCAAATGCTACTAACTTTAGTAAATTGTTTTATGTCTTTCTGTCAAAGATTCAATCTAATTCCATAAGTGAGGGCAGTACCACGAGAGATTTACCCATATATACACAGCTTTAGTAAAAAGAGTGGAAGGGAGACTTCTGGCCAAGAAAGATGCTCTTCTCTGATGCCTTTGTCATTTGTTTTGTTTTAATGCAGCTCATCTACAATATTGTTATTGCACATGACAATGACTGCACTGCAGCAGAAAGTTAATATAAGCCTTCATCAGTTGTCTGAGTCCAAATGTACAAAGGGTACTTTTATAATGCAGTTACTATGGTCATCCAGGCAGGTGAAGCAAGAGATGTGATGCAAAAGAAATGTAATTTGACAGCTCTTTTCTTATCTACTTCAATGAGATGCAGAGGAAGAACAAGTCAAATGGGTGGGGAGGCATGAGGGAACCATTCTAGCCCCTTTGAGCTATTCTAGCCTCAGTGAAAAAGATGGGAGTGGGAAATGTCGAGGTGATGGATTTAAAAATTGACTCAATTAACTTGTAGGCCTGACATAAAAGCATATAAACAGAAGGCTGGATAAAATACTATCATCTTAGGAAGAATTCAGTTTGATGCTTAAAGAAGATATGGAATACTTCTGAGGAATTGGTTGTAATTATAATTAATGATAATGTTTAACTCCAGATTTTTTTAAGTTTAGTAGTTAGAAAATATAGTGAAAAGTACAAGTATGTATCAGTTGGGGCTGCTGGTTGAGACATAAATGGAGAACCCCCCAAAATCATCTTTAACTTGTTTAAAGAACTTTGAAACTCATGGTCAGAGCCAGAAATAGAAATGGGATCGGCACATACTGTACAGCTGAACAAGAAGTCTCAGGATTATGGTGAGGGGATCAGAAAGTTAACAGTCACTGAGCGAGATGTATACAATGGATAGTTCCTTCCCATCTCTCTGATGTAGGACAGAGAAGGGAGCTGGGTTAAAGGAGTCTCCTGAGCTGTAAAGGCAAACAGCACTAGCTACCATACAACTAAAAAATCATAAAAAGCAAAACAAAAAATCTGGATAACAAAGTAAAGTTCATCACTCACAGCAGATGGGAGATGTTGAACTGAAGGGGAAATTCCCTGCTCCACCACAGTCTTCCTGTGGGTCCCTGGGCAAGCCACTAAGGGAATGTTCCCACCGTAAAAAAAAAAAAAAAAAAAAGAGCAGTGAGTCTCAGAGCTACAGACTCAGGCTTGCGGGCCTTGTGCTACGGCACTAACATAGAAGTGCAGATGTTCCTGCACAAGCTGGAGCTTGGGTTCTCAAACCTGGGGAGAAGGGCAGGCCTCAGAGCCCGGGCTCCAGGCCATATGGGAACAGCTACACTGAAATTTTTAGCATGGGCCTCAGAATGACAGCTGGACTGACAGCTGAGAAGCGAGTGGCAATTGGACTGTGGAAGCTTACAATGCTGGATTGCTATCAGCCAGGGAGAAATCATTTTGGAGTTGAAAAGTCCACAGTGGGGGCTGTTGTCATGCAAGTGTGCAGGGCATATCTCCTGCTATGCAGGACTCTTAGCAATGTTCAGGACCCTGTGGATGGATTTGCAGCAATGGGCTTCCTGAACTGCGGATGGGTGATAGACGGCATGCACACCCCTATTTTGCACCAGCCCACCTTTCCCAAAATACATCAACAGAAAGGGGTACTTTTCTATGGTTATACAAGCATTGGTGGATCACCTGGGATGCTTCACCGATATCAATGGGGGCTGGTCATAGAATGTGCATGATTCTTGCATCTTTAAGAAAGCTGCGAGTTGGAACATTCTTTCCCGAATGGCGGATTACTACTGGGAATGTTGAAATGCCAGTAGTGATCCTGGGGGACCCCGCTTACCCTTTGGTCCGCTGGCTCATGAAGCTCAGCAGGTGCAGAATGACAGTTGAATGTATTTTTGGTAGATTGAAGGAATCATGACTGTGTTTATTCACAAGATTGGATCTCAGTGACAAAAATATCCCAGTGGGCATAGCTGCCTGTTGTGTTCTGCACAATATCCGTGAGGCAAACGGGGAAAAGTTGCCCTCAGGGTGGAGGGCAGAGGTGGAGCAGCTCTCTGCTGGGTTTGAAAAGCCAGTTACAGAGCTCAAAGTTGGGCTATGTCGCTGAGGGAGGCCTTGAAATGGATTTTAACGGTCAACACCATTAATGTGGTGTGGTGAACTGCGCTCTACCTGAAGTTTTGATGGCTGTTAGGAACTATGTAGTGTACATTTAGGAACATCACACTGCCTTTTAATAAGACGATGAATTATGCAGTGCTTGTTGTACATTTATAACGAAAATGGATTGCATAAAATGGAATGGAGGGGGATGAGGGAATTTTTCAGTTGAAACAATAAAATTTCAGCCCCCTGTTTCCATGGGTATGAATGCAGTGCAATGGCGCTGAGTATTGACACTGTTTTCCACAGGCACTGGTGATGATTTAAGATGATATCCCACTTCTGAGGATAATAAAGGCCCAAAGAACACAGCAGCCATTGCAATCGCAAACCTGCCCAGGCCCGTATGCTGCTCATCTGGTTAGTGCAATAGAGCCTACTGAAGTCATTCCAAAGTGGTGTGGGAAAGTGTCCTACCATGGCAGAAAAAATAAGGCTTCCATCGCTAGAAACCTTCAGGAGAGGATTGCAGAATACCTTCATGAAAGTTTCATTGAGATCTCTCAGGAGGATAAAGGGTACATCCCTATGTACATAATCAAACTGCTCCACATCCCATCCCTCCCACTACCTAGCCCTAAAAGGGAAAGGAAATCAGGTAACAATTCTGCCTGTGTTGTACTGCTACTGCTCCTCTTACAAGTAAAACAATTAGAAGTCAGGTTTCAGAGGAACAGCCGTGTTAGTCTGTATTCGCAAAAAGAAAAGGAGTACTTGTGGCACCTTAGAGACTAACCAATTTATTTGAGCATGAGCTTTCGTGAGCTACAGCTCACTTCATCAGATGCATACCGTGGAAACTGCAGCAGACTTTATATATACACAGAGAATATGAAACAATACCTCCTCCCACCCCACTGTCCTGCTGGTAATAGCTTATCTAAAGTGATCAACAGGTGGGCCATTTCCAGCACAAATCCAGGTTTTCTCACCCTCCACCCCCCCACACAAATTCACTCTCCTGCTGGTGCTAGCCCATCCAAAGTGACAACTCTTTACATAATCAAGTCGGGCTATTTTCTGCATAAATCCAGGTTTTCTCACATCCCCCCCACCCCCCATACACACACAAACTCACTCTCCTGCTGGTAATAGCTCATCTAAACTGACCACTCTCCAAGTTTAAATCCAAGTTAAGAAGTCAGTACCTGTGTCCTGATAACTTGGGGTTGGGTGAGGGGCCACTTTTACATTTAAACTCTGTCAGGAAACAGGCATGCACACACTGACCCGAGTTTCCTGCCCCTTCACTGGGCTTGTCCATGCTTGGCTGGTAGGACTTCCTAGACTGCAGTGGCATCTTGGACAGGTCAAGGCACAGCTGGGCCTAGCTGGGCCTCTCCACTGTGTGTCCCCCTTCCTCCTTCTCATCCTCCTCCTACTCCTCCTCACTCTTCATGGCAGGGATCTCTGTCTCAGGCTCCTCTGAGGAGTCTGTGGTGGACTGCCAGGTGCTGGTGGGGTCTTTGCCAAATAGGGCATGCAGCTCATTATAAAAGTGTCAGCTCTGCAGCTCAGCACCAGATTGATTATTGGCCTCCTTGGACTTACGGTATGCTTGTTGCAGTTTTTTCACTTTCATGTCATAATCCTGTGCCTACATTCCCTGTGCAATCTTTTCACAGAAGTCCATGTTTCTATGGCTGGTCCATAGCTGGGACTACACAGCCTCTGCTCCCGACAGGCCCAGGAGATCCAATACCTTCTGCCTACTCGAGGCAGGAGCAAGTCTAGTGTGATGAGTCAGCCTGGTCAGTTGGGCAGTTGCACACAACAAGGGAAAGCTGCTAGGTGTGCTTGCCAAGGTGGGAAATCTGGAAAAGGCATTTCAGAAATATAAAAGGTTTTAGAGTGGGGAGTGGCTTCTGGTCTCGTTGATCCCTGGACTGTGGAGTTTGCAATTGTACCCAGAGTGGTCACTATCGGGCATCGTGGGAAAGCTGCTGGAGGACTGTTGGTGTCTGCATGGGTCACGCAGTATCTATACTTGCATCCAGTAGGTTGACCATGGCTCTACACCATTCAGGGAGGTGGTTTTACTGTGTTGCCATGTAACCGGGTGCTTATTACACTTACATCAGCCAGAAACAAATGTCAATATAAACACATGCACAACAAGGCAACAGAAGGCAACTTACATTGACCTAACTTTGTAATGTAGATCAGGCCTGAGTACGACAGGGCCCAGAGTTGGGGCCAAAGACCCGATACATGGTCTTTGGTTTATTGGACTTCTGTTACCCTGAAAGGAGACTTCAATTGTGACCTGGCCCGAGAGTCATGGGAAGAGGTAGACCATTGGAAGATAGAATGGCTGTCAGCAGACGATGCCAGATGGAGAGAGAGCCACTAATCTATGTCTGGTCATGAGGAGGTGCTCTAGTGGTGAGTCTTTCCCCCTTCAAGGAACCTGACGATTCATGTGAAAGTCAGATTCCTACATAAAGATGGCACGCACCTTCAGATAAAAAGAAAAAATACTATTATTCATGTTATGTTTTTACAGTCAGTGGCATATAAAATACAAAAAAACCAAAATTTAAAATTAAAACTCTTTGAGACTTCTACCAATTCTGTCTTATTCCAGTACTGACTCATTGCCCATCACCATGGTATCTAACCACTTCACTGTGTTTTCTAAGCACCAAAGACTAGAAAAAATGTTCTAGTCTTGTTCAGGACCAGGGAGCTGTCACCTTTTTATAACTGAAGCTTGATGTACTGTGCAAACAAATTGCTATAAGAATATAAAACTATCTAGTTGCTACCAAATTAGGACTCAGAATAATGGACTAATCTGTATTTCTTTGTTCTCTTTTCAGAAGAGAACCCCGGTATGTAAGCCACTTTGTACTGTCTCAGAAACTGCACTAAAATGTGCTGTTGTATTTTATTGCCTTCACTTTAGTAAATCCCCAGGCACACTACTGAAACTTCAAAAAAAAAAATCAGGATTATTTTTTTTACTACTTTTTCCACATATTAAAAAAGGAACCTGCCTTCGTCAAAATAGTGAAATAAACATTAGTAAGAAGGGTCATTACTTCCAATGGAATTTTGAATCAGATAGTTGTAATAACGATGACAAAATAAATAATAAATATCTCAAAGGCACTGATTATTAGCTCACACAAAACCTTTGATAAATAGGGGATAAATAAGGATCATTAAGCAAACACACACACACACAGATACAGCAACCTCAAGAATGGAATAAAGCAGTTGTTTGAGTTGTCTAACAACACACAGCAACCCCATGCAATAATAGGAAGAGAATAATTTATATTTAGTTGCAAGTGCACTGGACTCCAGGTCAGTTTAGCCAACTAAGTAGAATTAACACCCTCACTTTCAGACTTAAAATTAGGTGCACTGGTGTTTATGCAGTAAAAAGGAAATGTACTACATCTCCAATGTTACATCATACCACCTCCAGTCAATAGGGGTCAGACATATGTCTGATATCTTTTTGATCTTCTTTAAATCCACTTGGGTTTATATTTTTCTTATTACCAGTATTCATAGTGTTGTAACTAGCACAGCAAGAATTTACAGTGTCCAGTCTTTACTGTTAAGTGAAATTTCAATTATCACAGTTAAAATGTCCAAGCATTAGCCTTGGAATGTTTATCGGTATAATTCAAATCTGGAGTCATTTTTGAGCATAATAAATATTTCCAATTGTGTTGTTAATTGTTTGTTGTCATCTTTTTCCGAGGTTTCATAAAACTTGTTTGATTGGGAACTCTCTGCAAAAAATTCCATGGCAAGTGAGTAGGTTTAATTCTAGGACTTTTTGCATAAATTCACATTTAGCATCATTGTTTGTAAGTAGGCACTATTTCTTTGTACAATTTTTGTATCTCAATATGGCAACTAATAATTGTGTGAATTGTACAATACCATTTTCCACAATGAGAAAACTCACAGCTGCTTTCCCATTTCCTAGAATCAAATCCACTTTGAATTTCTCTAAGACAGTGTGGGTTAGATTTAAGATCTCTTAGTGGTGCTCCTAAACACATAGTGCATATTTGACTACACAGCATGCTCACTTTGTCAGAACACACTCATGGCTTTTTCAGTTTAGGGACATGCCAGGCCCCATCTCCAACCTGACAACCTCTCCCAGCTGCCCCAGCTCTACTCATCTGTTCTAGATGATGAAACCCTTCCTCTTCCCCCAACTGCTAGCTGCCCCCTCCCAGGTCCCATCCCCAAATTTTCCTAAAGGCAACCATCTCAAATTCACTTACCAACCCCTTCCATTTCCAGCTGGGCAATGGCATTCTGCCAGACTTTTATAACTCTGGAGTCAGTCGATACTGACCCTTGTCATGTGACAAGGTGTCTTGACATTTTCTTCTTTTCCCAGATCATGTGACTGGGGCAATAAAATACAGTGAGTTTCTTATCAGCACTCCTGTATGTCAGCCTCTTATAGTGTCCTCATTCTCACTTTGAACAGGGCCCACAAAAACTCTTATATTTCAGATAACTCCATCTTATTAAAAAAATTATGCCATCTTTTGGCATCTTACAAAAAATTGCGAGTGTCACTTTTAAATACTTGTTTTACGACTTCTATTGATTGTTTCTTCAGTTATTTATAGAACGATGGTGTTGTTCAGATGGTCTAAGCATTATAGAAATAAATGGGAGAAGTTCCTTTTTCAGAGAAAATAGTCAACAGCTACACTTTGTTCCTCTGGGGGCCTGCCCTCTTGCCCCCAGTTAAGCATTAAAAACCCTAGGAAATTAATACCCCCAAATCTTTCTTGTGCAGCAGTTAGGGTGGTTACACATATGACATATGTATCACATACCCACAAAAAGAAAGGAATTATTTTATATTTGACAGTGCATACCCTCTAAGCCTCCACCCACAAGCAGACATTGTCACAAGTATCATACACCAAAGACCACGTATCACAAGCACAGAATGCACAAATACAGGCTCACTTGGTATGAATTTTTGGGCAAATAATTCTTTGTACTAAAACTCATGACACTTCTGGAATTCAGTAACCTTTCCCTGAATCTCAGCAGCCTGCTGAACGCTCACCACTAACAAATAATAGTGAAATAAAAGCAGTGAGTCGAGTCACACAAATATCCACAAATCTTTTTATTTTTGTAATATGCAATGAGCTCTAGGCCGTGAGTTTTTGACAGAGTTCTTTGGAGCAGTAATCGTATGTGATTGGACAGCACCTAGCACAAGGGGTCCCAACCCAGAATGGGGTCTCTTGGTACTCCCATAATATAGGGTGAAATCCCATCCCCAATGATGTCAGTAAGAATTTTCCACTTGACTTCAATGGTAACAGGATTTCACCTATTACATAATAAGAATATTCAGAGTAAAAAATAACAAATAAGTATTCCTATAAAAATAAACAGCCAAAACAGTGCAGCCAGCTTCTGTTAGTGTCTCTGAACTCTGACTGAGCCTGTCCATGAACAAGTATTTGAAAGAGAACAAGAAACAGCTTTGAGTTATCACAAGATTCAATTTTTCTTGTTGAGAAAAAACTTTATTTCCGTTAGTCAGCAGGACATAAATCGATATTGTTTGTGCTTAGGAACTTGGAGTTTGATCCAAAGCCCCTGGGATTCTTTTCAGTGATTCTGGTGAACTTTGGATCAGATCCTTGGTCTTGAGAGACTATAATAGCCTCTACTCCTGTGCTTTTAAAACCCACAGTTTTGGCATATTCTTTTGTTTTCCTGCTTCGGATTGTATTTTCAGAAACAAAGGATATAAGGTAAAGATTAGGAATGATGCTGAAAAAATTGGATTGTAAAGATGACAAGAATTGCAAATCGTATCACAGTGTGTGTTACAAAAGAACCTCATCCCTCTCCTGCAAGCTAGTGGCAAACTGTCTGCATCCTCAGAATGCAAACGCTCTCTGCCACAATTTTAAAAAGAGGCACTTATCAAGCTATGCATTGTTCAACCACACAAATACTTTTTTCCCCCAGTTACCAGGAAGATATTTTGTTCATGGCACATTAGAATGACAATGGCTTCTAAGTCAAGGCTAAGCCCATAGCTGAGTGACGAACATCCTATATGAATGTGTCTTACGCATATAGTCACAGTACAAAGCATCATTTTCTCTCTCTCTATATATATATATATGCCATAGGTGTTTGCTGTAATCATACAGCAATGTCATTTCCAACATCAAAAACAAGTAGAAGAAACACTTGTAGATTGGAATGTTAAATCAAAAAAAGTAGGGGCTAAACCTTTTCTGTATGTGTTCTACCTTTTCTTCACACACACACACACACGACATTAAATATCAAACAATCTATTCAATCTGAGTGCAGCTGTTTAGATATTTGTTTGGTCTGTCACTGGATTTTTCATTAAAAATATGTGGTTAACAGCAGCCAACCTTATTTGCATGTGTGTGTTTCTGATTTGTTCACCGCTATGCCTCCTGTGTCCTACATCTTAATCCCATCCAGGCACCCGCCCCATTACATTACCAGAAGGGAAGTGATGGACATCCCTTGACTCTCTTCATGACCCCCTGATAATCCTGTTTCACACACAGGCTCCCTGCTGTATGAAACACAAAAGCTGCCACTGTAGTTCTTTACTTCCAGTCGATATTCTGACAGACTTGATCTAGCAAATTAGTATGCTGTGGTAGGGGCACGACAAAAGACCCTTTTGACACACTCTGAATCGATACAAAGGCCAACAGAGAGCCATTTCACCGCAGTTCTGTTATTTCCCCCCTTTTGATGACCCTTATCCTTTTTTTTTTAGCTTGTATGACCTTGTCAGATTTAAAAACATAATGTTGGAAAAGTCATCCTTGCACCGGGGTGGGGTGGGGGGGATTCTAAACATGCTGAAATTCAAGAATACCAACATAAAATTAAAATACAGCTGGACCAGAGGAGTAGCGGTTTTTCTTGTCTGATTTTGTTGTTTATCTTTCATGCTACAGAAATCCCTTCATGCTTCAATGTCAACATATGTAAGTAAATAGTCTCTAGTTTAGAGTAAGAGTCATGAGTGTAGTGTCACATCTGAATATTATTATTTCTTTCAAAAGATGTACAAATCATCTTCAAAGATAAAAATAGAGATTTTTCATGTTTATTTTTATTAGAAGGTTCTTTGATGTGATACTCTTTATAATAGGTTCATAATATTGTGGTTCCCTAATCCATAGCAAAACTTGTTTAATACCAAGTGCTTACATTTATAAAATTAAACTGGATTTATGTTGATGTCAGCTACATTGTGTTAAGTAAACAGTATACTATGAACTATATTATACCCATAATATAAATATAAAGATCACATATCCAACTTTATCCCAGAAGCATTGTTTTCTTATCCAAACTTATAGTATACTAGGAACTACAGAACTAATTGACTGGTATCTTTTTTTACATTATTTTGTATTTTTATGTACGTACAAAGCATGTATGTATGTACTAAGTATGTACAAAGCAAGTATTATTAAAGTTATTCAGTATGGGCCACATTCTGACTAGTCTGACACGGTCAGCAACTTCATTGATTTCATGGTGACCCAGTGTATTTACTATAAGACATGTAAATGTTTCTCTTTAAAAAAACATAAAAATTCATCAGAACTGTTGAGCACCTAAAAATGCTTATGTATAAGTACATCCAAGTATATGTAGATCGTAGAACTTTGCTTCACTATCATGTTAAAGGTATAATTATGCATATTATAAGGCCTAACTCAGTTAATTTATGTGCCTTTTGTATTCCCTGCACCCAACAAAATATGCAGTCCATGCTCTAAAAGTGAAATGAGCACTGAAATCATGTAAATTTTCTTTTTAATATTCACAAACTTAAAAAAAATTACTCAAAGCCACTTTTGCATCCTAAGCTACAAATCTTAAATTGTTCAGACCAAAAGAAATCTTAAACCAACAAAAAATGAGACATTCCCAGCTCTAGAAAGCACTTTACTGTAACTCAGATTTTTTTCCTCAAAAATACAGGTGCACAAATTACTTCTACAATTTGCTGTACAGTATGTACATTTGACCTCTGCCGCACTTCATCATCTTCCAACACATAAACCTTGTTCTCTCAAATAGAACTATATAGACACAAGGGATAAAGCACATTGTGTAAGAGATTCAGATCACTTCAGACAACTCAACCTGAGAACACTGAGCAAAACTACAATAGCTGTTCCAATCCCTTATGCAGTTTTACTTAGCCTATGACTATCTATCTCAAAAAAATATAAAACACAGGGCCAGATGTTCAGCTGGTATAAATCAGCATATCTGCATTAAAGCAAATGGAATTTTGCTGATTTACACCAGTTGAGGACCCATAGTTGGTAATACTGTGTAATTTAAAGCAAATCATATTGCACTGTCTGAGAAAGAACCACATTGTAAATATAATGCAAATTTGCATAATGCAAGAAGAACCCTTATTCTTAATCTTCTTATTATATTATTCATGTTCATACAATCTTTGAAGTCTGTGATTACAGTACAATATCATGTAATTCCAAGTCATTATGATAGGGTATCTCTGTGTCCTGCTTTCGAATACATTAATAGAGGGGTACATTCTTCCCTGAAAAAACAAAGAAACAAACAAATATAGGTGGTAATTTTTAGAAATCAGGTCATGCAAATAGATCCATCATGACTCCATTGCAAGAGCAGCAGTGTGATGTAACCCTTTCTCCCAGTGGGATGCTGTTCTATTTTGATGCATACAGGGCTGAAAGTGTTTCCAGAAAAAATATATACCTATAAGACCAAGATTTTAAAAAGTAACTGGTGAAGTGAGCTGTAGCTCATGAAAGCTTATGCTCAAATAAATTTGTTAGTCTCTAAGGTGCCACAAGTACTCCTTTTCTTTTTGTGAATACAGGCTAACACAGCTGCTACTCTGAAACCTGTCAGAATCCCTAGTTACTTTTTAAAATCTTGGCTTAATGCTACCTCTGTGCTTTGAGTCAAAGTGAATCCAACAGTTGTACACAACTCAGAGGAATACAGGGATGACATGGAGGCATTCTCCCAAGGGTGACAGTCACCCTTGCAATTGTCAGACTCACAGTCCCAGCATTCTCCATTATCCATGGCCATTTCCCCCCCTGCTACTCCCGTAGATGGAGAGTGATAGTATGCAAGAACATTTCTACTGCTGCCAGGTCATGGTTCCTAAGCCTGTTCCCTGATTGTTCACACTCACAGACTTTTCCTGCCCCAGATTTTTATGGGCCTGATCTTCCTCACATACATATATGTCGTGGTTTGTTTTCTGCTATGATCTTGTACAGTACTTAGTACAATGGGGTCCTGATCCTTCCTGGGCCTCTGGGTGCTACTCCGATATAAGTAATAAATAAGAATAATACCCCAAAGTCCTGGCCCCCCACCAGGAGTAATGTCACTTCCTTACAGTACAGCAAACTCTTGACTTTACCCTTGGGAAAGCAACTCACTCCAAACCACAACTCTCCTCTCCAGGTAGAACCATAATATCTGTTCTTCAGCATGTGATACAGACTTTCAGCCTTCTGTCAACAGACAGGTGGAGCATGGAATACTCCTCTGATTCCAGGACCCACACAACTCATTCTGCCTAAGATAAAGCAGAGTTAGTAGGATGTCAATTAGAGTGCTTCCCCAGCAAACCAAGTGTTGTGGGAACAGTTCTCACATTTTCTGACAAAGCTCTTGGGAGAAAAAGTACAACCTATTGGTACCTATCAACCAACTTCAAGGCCTGCAGGCGTGGGCATCAACTCTAATGTAAATTATAAGAACATTCAATTTTGAATAAGCTGCATTAAAAGCTTTTGTTCATTTTATAATGCTCTTTACCTACTGTGGGCAAACATTCTCTCTTCTGACAGCTACAGAATCGCCTGTGTCTTATTAATGCTTATTCTCAGCAAGTTCCTGATGTTCTATTATTTTAGTAAAACACCTCTACTCCCATAACTCATTGCATCTTAGATCTTTCCTTCTCAAGTTACATTTCCCAGTTGAGTTGCAGCTTTGTTAGAAATCAAACATTTCATCCTCTACACCTTCTTTACCTAAGAATACTCTTCAAATAGGCTGGTCTAAAAATTCATATGTGGTGTCATTCTAATTTAACACCAGTTTTATGTAAGTGTAACTCCATTGACTTTAGTACACTGAATCCCGATTTATGCTGCTTTGACATCAATGACTAACACCTACTGCACTAACACTAATTTTTAGCTATTAGAAAAAAAAAAAAAAACAACAGTGGGACATTTCCTGCTGTCTGTACTCAGTCCAAATTTGCATTGATGTAAGTGGGAGTTTCATCTCATTAAAGAGTTTCATACTGAGGTCCAGGATTTGGCCCAAGAAATTCAGTACCTTGCACATCACATTGTGGATGAAGACATTGTGATATATAACAAACACCATAATACATTTTCAAATGGTAAACCTATTAATATTACCTAATATAACCTATTATATTTCCCCTTAAACCATCTATCCATGCATTTATTGCACTATATTATCTGAGCACTTTACAATTCAAAGGCTTAATCATCACAGTGTCTACATAAGGGGAAGTGTCACAGAGAAACCATTCCACCTAATTCTGGCAGCTACATTCCTCCTCTTCTTGTAGAACTCTTTCTTCAGCTTATTCACTGTAGCACGATATATATTTTACTCTTATCAGAAACACTCAGACCACTCGTATAGTGCATACCAAGTTAGATCTCAAAGTTATTCATAGAGAACCATTTGAACACATAAACAAGATCCAGTAACTATTTAAAAGCCAAACATCAAGAGAAAGTATCTTTGCTCATTGTACTTACAGTGCCAGCTCCTCAGCTGGTGTAAATCAGCATAGCTACATCAATTTACACCGGATAAGGATTTAACTCACAGCTTGTAACAAGTCAATATGACCCAGACGATAGAATGCCTTCTTCTGTATCACAGTTGTGGGTTCCCATGTAACAATCAGACTTGAGCATATATCCTCGCTGACACTAATGAGGGAAGGATAATGTTAGAGTTGCACTCTTTTTTTGAGGAGACAGTCAGTCCTTTCTACCAGTCTGTGATGGCTAGCAGGGTGGGTGATAAATGTCCCATTGCACTTTTTGAAAACAATAGCAAAGGAGAAACCCTCAAAGAATAGCAAAGGAGAAACCCTTAACCTTCCTCTCAACTTTCTCAATGATGCTTGTCAACATTGTACAGATACTATAGTCCTGGACACGTTTGTTTACATGGTAAAAACTACTATGACAAGTGAACATTTTGGATAAAGGATGTCTTTGTTAAAAATTCAACACCCCCCCTTCCTTTCGATTGCTAGACATAAATATGCCCTGTGACCCCCAAAATGACCATCAGCAAAATCAGGGAGGACCAGATTTGACAATCCTGATACTATTAAAATGAAAGAAGTGGAAAAAGGCCCTTCAGTGCTTTATACACTATCATAAAGAAGGAAAAAAGGCATAAGTCTAATTTTGGGGTGGTGGTGGTGGGATTCTTTGAAAGTCACTTTTAAAACTTTGTGCTGCCTTTCGTAGTGAATTGAACTTACATTCTCTTACTAATCTCTTCACACATTATAGATTTCACAAATGATTTGTGATGCTGAATTGCCGTAGTTATTTGTACAATTCCCATGTTATTCATTGTTTGTCCCTTTGCTTTACACATATTGGAGGGAGCACAGTTTGAAAGTAATTGCCAAAGTGTGCTGCATCTGGCAAGTCAGTAATTACATTTCATAAAATAATATGCCAGAACACAGAGAATTTGTAAGATTTATAGATGGCACCAGGACACACAAATATAGATGCCTGCCCACCATTTTACTAAATCCAGTTCAAACAACATGAAACAGACTTTCAGGAATTCCTCTAAATAGATAAATCCACCCCTTGATTGCAAAAGGTAGAATCTAGTGACAGGAATGGGTGAGAGAAAGGACCTTCCAGCAATCGCTGGGAAGAAAACCTGCATTTATACAGCACTTTTAAATATAGAATACTAAAAATAGCCACTTCCTTTTAGTTTTATTTTTTTGGCAATATTAAGGTAGTAATTAATTCCCTTCATTTATTAGCTCTGCTTGGTAGGATATTCAGATGTACAGCATCTATATGGCACTACAAATTTACAGAATTCATTCTCCCATACATTGTAATATAGTTGTGATTGCCACTGTTTTGACTAGTATCAGAGGGGTAGCCGTGTTAGTCTGGATCTGTAAAAGTGGCAAAGAGTCCTGTGGCACCTTATAGACTAACAGACGTATTGGAGCATGAGCTTTCGACGAAGTGGGTATGCACCCACAAAAGCTTATGCTCCAATACATCTGTTAGTCTGTAAGGTGCCACAGAACTCTTTGCCACTATTTTGACTGACACCAAAGATTGAACTTGAGCTAAAGAATCAGGCTCTGCAACTGCGGGGACGTAAATTCACATGCTCTGTGGATCAGGCACAGAGGGGGACACATAGCACACCAACTAGTGGGTTACACAGTGTTTCAGCTTGAAAGGAATTAAACTATAAATGCATACAAGGGCCTCTTTACAGCAGACTATGTTGTGCCTTTAGGCACTGCCCTGAGCCAAGGGTGGCATGTAAGCTGCCTGATTCTAGAACTAGCCCTGTGAGGCACTCTGACTCACAGCCACACTATGTAACAATTCCCTCCCCACTTGCTCCAGAAGGGGCAGTAGTTTTCTTCTGGTCTATACCAGCAGTAAATTACAGCAACGCCTGCGCCAGCTCAGCTGTGCTGACTTGTGTGCTGGTAAGGTGGAACCTCTCTCCCCATTTCCTGTCCCTTTACCCCACTCCTCAACTTCCTGTTCTAGGCGGTAGGACACAGCATGTTATTTTGAACTCATGAAGCAGCCTATCCTATAGATACAGGCCCATGTATCAATCTCCTAAATCCTAGTGTTTTTAATGGGAGGTTCCTCATTTATAATAAGTATACGAACATTGTTATCAGATCTAGAGACAGAATGGCAGTGTGTTGCACTAGTACACACATTGCCAAGGTTTTGCAATAGACTGGGGTTATTCTCTCTCACATATGTACTCAAGCTCCTTTCTACCATTGAGAGAGACAGACATTTTTGTGGGATAGTGTCATTAACAGTAGTGTGAATGAAATACACGTAAATCCCATTATGGATGAGAAATCATTCTACTGGATCTGTTGAGGTAGGGAGCATTACCAAGATGCAGCCATACATTCTTTGAGGGATTCAATAGACATGCAGCTCAGAGAAGGAACTTTGCATTACACCGACAGCCTTTATCATTAGATTTGCATTGGCTTTAGAAGTAGTCAATGGCTCCTAGCAGAATGGCCATGGAAATGGATCACAACACTGGAAAAAGGCTGGCAGTAAACATTATTACAATTTGTATTTGTTTATTATAGTTGCATCTACAGGCCAACCAAGAAGGGGGCCCTTTGAACTAGGTGATGTAGAAGCATAGAAAAAGAGATAGTAAGCTCCTTGAGGCAGGGACTATCTAAATAGATATGACAGACAAAGAATAGGGGAAAGAGATATAACATGTATGCAAAGTTAACAGAATGATGCTTTGCAAACATCATGCTGATTCTACAATTCTGTTTTAAATGTTTATGAAATGCACTGGCAATTAAAAATGGTTAAAGTTCCTTTGCTTTCAAATAGAGCTGGGCAAAATTGGTGCAAACCAATGGTGTAAGATTGTATGAAATTTTTCATGAGTTAGTCTGGCATAATTTTGTGCTCTGAAAATTATGATATTTTGTCAGATGTTGAGAGACTGAAAGTTTTTGACAGTGAACCATGGAAAAACATGTAGCAAATTCTCAAGTATATTGAGTAATCTTGGTGAGCATGCAAAAACTCAAAATGATAATTTTTCACTCAGAGCCATTTTCAATTAAATATCTTTAAAATTCAAGCATATCCATTTTTATATTTATACAATTTTTACTTTCCAAAATAACGGCCTATCTCCCAGATATAGACTCCTGTTTACAGGGATGCTTTTGATACATGAATCTCTTACTGTCACTTGCCTACATTGCCCTTTTTCTTTCTCCTCTATGTCCTTGAGCAATCAGGTCAATAGCTATAGCCAAACTTGGCAGCTGCTAGAGCAAGATGTCAAATGTTGAAATATATATTTCTTCTAGCAGTAGCATCAAGGCCTGTGGCTGGTCCTTTGTATGGATTCACTGCTAACAATGTAGTTGTTTTCAATACTGACTGCTGAGGGTGTGTGCAGGTTCCAGGGGGAAGGGAGGGAGTTACTACTGCCTCTAGGGTTATTTCAAAATCAGACTGTTATGGAGCTGACTAGGTTACTTTCACTCCTTGGATAGTATCATCTTTTGGCAGTGATTTAACAGCAAGATATTTTCTTTCTTATATCTATCTCTTCCCTGACCCTGTGTGGAATGCCATCTCACTACCCCCTTCAAAACTCCCCTCAGAACTCATCCTTCTTATTCGGCTTCCCAAACTCCATCCCCTTCTTCTCTGTCAGCTCTCGCCCTAATTTTTATTAAACTAACAAAGATTAAAAAATGAAAACCAGGGGAAAAGGGAAGTAACAAGATTTGTGCCTAAAAATGAGCATGACCAATACGCTTACAATCTTTGCTCTGTCTTCTTGTTCACCTTCCCCTTACTTTTGTTTATTGTCATTCCTTGCGGTATACTTTAAATACCAAATCCTGCATGCTTTACTAACAACAATGTGGTCACTGCATTCACTTAGACTGCTTGTGTAACGTAGATGTTATCCCTCAGTGTTACTTCATGGAGAAATAGTTTACACACACACACACAAATAGCCTTCATACAGACATGATCTTTTAGCATAAAAAGAGGAAAGCTACTGTCTAAAAGTTATCCCCATGAGTCACCAATAAATCCTGACCGCAAATCGACTCTGTAGGTTTGAGTAGTCAGGAGTTTTGTAATCCTCCACAAAATTCCTTCATTTTAATGTCTTCTTTTAGTTTTCTTAAAATTCTCACAGTGCCTAAGAGCACCGTCTTCTGGAGGTCGCTGATCATGGTGTCTTGCATTCCTCATGTATTCTTAAGCTGCTCGTTCATACCCTTGGAGATCACTCCAAGTGCTCCAATAATCAGCGGGATCATGTTTGTTCTAGTTTCCCATAATTGTTCCACTTCATGGCAGAGCTCTTCATACTTTGTTACCTTTTTTTCTCATTTTTTTTTTATGTTTCTGTCTGCCGGTATGGCAATATCAATTAGCATGATCTTATTGGTCTTTTCTACAACAGGCATGCCCAGCCTGTTTGCCTGCACCATTTGATCTGTGACAATTTGCAGAGCCCATAAAATCTCAGCCTCTTCATTCCTGAAAGCACTATCAATTATTAATTAATTATTATTATTACCATAGTGCCTAGAAGCCCCAGTTATGGGCTAGGACCCCATGGTGCAAGGTTTTGTACAAACAACAAAAAGACAGTCCCTGCCTCAAAGAAATTACACTCTGAGTATGGTGTGCAAGATCTAGCCCTTAAGTTGTAAGCTTCTGAGGTCAGGGGTTTATCTGTAAAGTACCATGAACAACTGAGGTGTGGTATAAATAATTAGTAATAATAATAATAGTAACTCCATGTGTATGTCCTAAAAACACACTGCATATCTTTGTTTAGAAGCCATGGCAACTTCCCTCAGCATCTTGCAAAAAAAGCATATGAAAGTTAATATGGCCAGAAGCTCTATGTATTTCAGAACTTTCTTTGCTCTGGGGATTCAGTCACTGCTGAGGAGTCTCAGAGTGTAGTTCCATTGCAGCCATGAACTCAGGGAGCTAGGACTGTGTTGTTGGGTGGGTGTGGGGGAGAAAACAGTGAAGAGGCAGAGGGCCTTACTATGGATACTCCTATGCCTGAGGTGGATGCTGGGGGAGCCACAGCGCTGGAAGGCTGAACCCTCTCCCATGTAAAAAGAATTTTTTTACTAAGCTCACCACATGGAATTTCTTATCTCTCTTTTCACCCTCTGACAGACAGACATACACCCGCACACCCCATCATAGGGTTTCCTCTGGGAGAATACCACCAGGACCAAAATAAGAATCCGAAGCTTTTGCCCATTGACTTCAATCTGTGTGGTATGCACGTATCTGAGACCAGAATTTATTCTGAGATATTTATCCTTTTTTTCCTTCCATATTTTAAACACTGCATAAAAGAAAAAGATTATTTAGTATAAAGAGTAGCATCATGACTTTCTCCATTTTAGGAATCAAATTTATTTTCCAGAAAATATAAACAGTATAAAATCCAGCCTAACTCCTGGGAACATATGTGAACCGTAAATCATAGATTGTGGATTGGATAAAGAAAATACATCCATTGGTCTCAGTCCAGCAATCTCTTCTCCTCGTGGCTATCAGTACCTGAGAAAGCAGTCTAGAACTAGATTATGCACAATAGGAGTTGATCTTGTGAATCAGTTGTATCCTCTGGTAACAATTTACCTTTTTAAAATTTCAGAGTGGTAGCTGTGTTAGTCTGTATCAGCAAAAGCAACGAGGAGATTACTGGTCTCTAAGGTGCCACAAGGACTCCTCGTACTTTTTAAAATTGTTTTCTTTGCAAGCATTGTTTGACTGCCAAGTAGTTCTCTGAACTTTTGCTGGTATCAATACATCAAGCTAACTTGTTACAAGGTAGTAACCAATATTGTGATTAAAGATTAGAAAAAACAGACTTAATTTGCAATTTCTTCAAATGATTTGTTCAGAGAAAAAATTGTTCATACATTTCAGAACTTCATATGTATATATTTTATTTTAATTTGTCTTCTTGTTTTCCTTTTTTTGTCCATATTTCATATCAAAGCTCTGTTTGATTTTGTCTCTCTCAGCCATAAAACTGAACTGTTAAAGACAAAATGTTCTCTGCTTTAAACTGGATTTTCAGGGTTTTGAACATGTGATTTTCATGTACAAGTTATATGTGAACCTTTTCCTCTCAATGGAAAAGACAGCTCCAAAATTTTAATAAGAAACGTGCTTAATAGGCTATTTCTTCCCCCAAATCATGCACACAGCATGTCTGGTGATGTCAGAGAAGTGTATTTTCTGGATGTGTCAGTTGTATGGAGCAAATCAGATTTATCTTCACTAGCCTCTCAGTACAATTTAACCATAACACTGAAAGGCCAGAAGTTGCAAAGGGAATAGAAGGTTTCAGTCCTGACTAATAGTCCAGCAGACAAGTTCTCTGCAGTTTGTCAGCATATCAGACTCAATCGGTTGTTTTCACAAATCTCTTTTCCCTGCCTACAAATGACTACTTACATTTGTATTTCTAATGTCTTTATTTATATGCATAGTTACATCATTGTAATAATTTGAAATTGTCCCAAATTTTTTACTGTAATGTGAATACTCATACTTGGGCAGGTCGAACAGCATTTTTATTACAGCTCAATAATTAGAATCAATTTAAACCTATGATATAGACAAATGCATTATATCCTACCAAACCACAACGAATCACATGCTATGATGAAACTGCAGTGTGATGTATGCAATATACAACATTACAAAATGAATGCACATGCTATTTTGTATTCATTATGTTTCTTTTAAATCAATTGTACATATTTGATAGGCTGATGGCCAAGACTCTTTCTCATGTGAGTAATCCCATTCAGTTGGGACTATTTATGCAAGTAAGAAATTTGCATGTTTGGGCCCTTTGTACATATTTCTATTCCTGGATTTGTCCATCTACGGTGCATTTGCATCAGACTCTTCATTACTGGTTCAGAAGAGAAATAATATTTTAAAGCTGCCTTTCTTACAACTTATTAAAATCAATTTACCTGTATAAACTGAATTTTAAAATTACTGGAATAAAATAAAAAAACAAACAGTAAAGTGGTAGCACTATGTTCTAAAAACAAAAAGAGCATGAAGTTCATCATTTTTATACTTCAGCTCAAAACGCTACCATAGGGATCTGACCTAGATTTAAACTCTTGTCTCCAGAGATGAAAGATCTCCTCATTAATCCACTATTGCTCACACACGTAACTTTACATATATCAAGAGAGGGCAACTTATAAAGTTGAATTGCATTCATTTATCTTTTGTTCTTCTCTGTGACAGGGCAATGACACGGTTTCCTCCAAAAGCCTTAATCCTCACTGGTACACATTTCCCTAATATTCAATAATCACTCCCAGTATCCCTCCCAGCAGGGGATGTCTGGTAGCATCTGTGCCAGCATATGTTAGACATCTCTGAGTGGGTCACTACCTCATTTTGTCACAGTCTCTTCTATCACCTAGACAGACAGTAACATCCCTTCACAACACAGTGCTCCACAAGACACCACGCTGTCATGTCTCTCCCTATAAACTTGGTTCAGTACTCGGTAACCCACTCACTTTAACCCACTGACTGATGTTAACCCATTCTCAGCTGAATCATTTCCTAAACAAGGACAACATTAACAAGCTAATCATGTTTATTAAGTTAAACCAACTACATGCCAATCTCTGAGTCCTATGTGAGAAGCCACAGTGAAGAACGGAGGGGAAAATAGCCCTTTATTGATCACTTAATTCTCTTTAAAAGCTTTGTAAAATACACATACAATTTGCAAAGTCACATCAGTGATGATTCATATTGCAAATGAGAATCATTTCTATCGCAATAGTTTTTAACAATTGTGATTATATGTGCTTTTTCTTTCCTTATTTCAGCAAAATTTTATCTAAATAGATGCTGAATTAGCACAGGGCAATAATTTTAGCTTTTCTAATTCATCATGCTGTGATATAATGTGAACTAGTTTTCCTTAGAGGTGCCCAAATTCCAAAGCTCACAACAAGCTGTTTCCAAATTTCAGGGATTCTCATATCTGGTGTTTTGCCACAGGCCCATCTCTAATTTTCCTGTGGTCAGAGCTGAACCTCATAAGGTTTGCAATTTTGAGTCAAGATAAGATTCCAAAAATCAGAAATGGATCCACATTTTTTCAAACCTCTAAAAATGAATCTATTATGAGGCTCTCTTTCAAGACTGTCAGTACTTCTTAGTATAGCTGGGTCAGAAATACCATCAATAGAAACTTTGTATATCATAGTATTTCAGTTTTGCTACTATTTGTCCCATCAAAGGACTAAATTGTGCTCTGAGAGGAGATGCACATGTTCCCATTGAAATAGTACAGTTATGTGTATGTGTAGTTGAGGGCAGAGTTTGGCTGTTAACTAGGATGCCTGTATTTTACCACTGATTTGGAAGCGGAGTTAGGCCTATGGTAAGTGCTTTTGAAAATCCCATCCTGCAATTTTAGGGTATGATCCAAAACTCAATGAAATAAATGGAAGTCTTTCCATTGACTCTAATGGGCTTTCAAAAAGACCCTTATTTCATGTCATGCTAACATCAAATAAAATAAAAAGTTGATGAAAACATGCACCAAAACTGAAACTGGGGCCAGATTGTCAGCCCACATTTATCAACCTAAATATTGCAAATCCTTGCTTTGGACTAGGTAAACTAGAAATGTAACATAAAAGTAACCTAGTGTTTCCTAGATTTTTGAAAGATGAGCTCCCAGCTAAGAAAATGAAATCAAACACACTCCTTCCCATGCCTCTGCAACCATACCATATGTTGGTAAAGCCCTACCCAACTTATTGGTTAAGCCCTACCCAACAAATTTTATGCATCGTCTGTGCCCACCTCCCATCCCAACTAATCCTTTGCATCCCACCAGCAGGTATATTAAGAAATGCTTATCTAGAGATAACATTTGTAAGGATGATTTTCTTTATTTTTAAATGATAATAAAGCATAAAAATAACTAGTAATTTTTAAAGAGTTTCTAAAACTCCCTTTGGTGTATTTGCAGACTATCAGATAATTATTACAAAATGTAAGAAGTTTTCAAAATGTTAAACGTTCATCAGATCAGGTTAATATATAATTAGTGAGTTATGAAAATAACTAACAGTGAAATATTTCTCCCCAAATAGCTAAAATGATTAAAATCCATATTATAAATCCATAAACACCAGCACTTTCATTTTAACACAGAACATTTTAATATATTTATTGTTAAAAGGCAACAAAAATGGATCAACTTCTTGCTCTCACTTACCCTGTATAAATCCAGATTTACATCAGGGTACCCGAGAATAGAATTTGGGTTCAAGTGTTTTAAATATGTATCCCTCTTTAGAATTCAGAAACAGACAAACAGCTGAGATCTTGAGTGCCAAACTACTGCTGAGTTTAGAAACCTGTGACAATAGGGGTTAATAATGGAAAATCTGATAGACCTTTAAGTATAGTAGCATGAACAGCAATGCTATAATTACAATTTTCTTTCTTTCCTGTTAGAGAGAAATGAATCAATATCCAAGTAGAAGTGGGATCAGAAATCTTCAATAATTTGCTCAGCTCTTCAACAGAAATATGACTTTTTTCCTTCTTAAATCAATTGTCTAATTCAAAATTATTATTGGTCTATTTCCAGACATGTGAATTAAAATTTGTGTGAGAAGTTTTTTCTAAGCGAGGGATATTTCATAGCATTTTCAGTGGCATGTTTGAATAATCATGCAGAATTCCTTTTTGCTACTGAGTAGCTTAATAAAGAATCAATATTGCAGCTGGCCTCAGAGGAGTCAACCTCCACACAATCTCTCACTTGGTTCAGCTGACACTGAGAATATCATGTAAAGATGTGCACAAGCATTTCAGTCAGCTTGTCTTCTTACTGATTAGACCTAGGGAGATATTTGATTACAGAATAAGTGGGTAACCTGTTTAGCCATTTCTTCCCAATATAATTTGGAATATTGCTTTATTTTAGGGCATGATTGACAAGTTAGTAGACATTGGCATATGGAAGATACAGTATGAGGAATAAATAAATAAGAGATTTTTTTTTAGAAAAGCATAGAATGCCAGAGAATAATATCCTCTTATCTTCACAATTGTATAGCACTATAGTAGCAATCATATCTGATCAGCAGAGGTTTAAAGAGAAGGCATGACCTGATGGTTATCGTAAATAGATCTGAATTACTATACAGATGTCATTTATCTAAAAAATCTTGTTTACTGCTGTACTATGCACATCCATAAATCTATACAAACTCCTGGATGGTAGTATTTAGGGCCAGATTATCAAAAATTGTTCATGTAAAGCACTCCTCCCTTGTTCTCAAATGCAAACCCTGATTTGTATATACAGATAGGTATATGCACAGACAAGCAGGGTGTGCACAAATGTGTTGGACTTTACATTCATGTGAGATCAGTATGCTTTTAATCTACAATTATATGGGTCTAATCGGTTTTCTGGAGGATGTGGTTGGAGAAATACTAGTAACCTGAATGAAATAGAATGGCAGTCCCCCCCCCATTACATGCTAGGACACTATCCTATTCTCCGTGGTTTCAAATGCAGGATGAAGAATGCATGAAAGAAGATGTGGAAAGATGGGTGGCAGAAGGGAGAAAGTGTCTCCAGGTGTAAAAGAAAGAGCCAGGATATAATACTTTGCATTTTTATATAGTCTAATTTTGCATGGGTGATGCCTGCTATTCTCAATGGGAGTTGTGGGTACTCAGTACCTTGCAGGATCAGCCCCGCATGCTTTCTATACGAGCTCTGAACATTTCAATGCGCTTTACAAGACATTAATAAATTAAGCCTCACAAAACATTGTGACATAGGACAGGATTATTATCCTGCTTCACAGACAGGGAAGCTGTGTTATGGGTAGGCTAATTGATTTGCTTAAATTGACAAAGGAAATCCGCACCGAAGTCGGGAGTAGAACTTAGTTCCCCTGTTTAAACACACGATAATTTCCTCCCTCTTCGTTTGGCACTTTTAAACCCAGGCTGCACGGAGCATTAGAAAATGTACTGATGTGAAAATGTATTGCACTGGCAGGGAGATGGACTAGATAATCTAATAGATCTTTTCTAGGATTGCCTTCTAATGGATTTGCAGTAAGATACAGGTAAGCCCTGTGTGTGTCTAAATAGGTTAAGCAGAACCATTTGAACCTTCTTTGGTTACATCCTTCACTTAAATGCAGTGGAACTTGTACAACAGATCACCCAAAGTATACCCAAATGTATTTAATAGTCTTTTCCTGCCTCACCTTCATTAGAAGACCATCTCTAGTGAGCAATCAGATTTTGTCAGCTATTTCAATGGCCCCTTAAATACTAGTTCACTTGTATTTAAAAGAAACTATGTTGTGCATTTCCATAGAAATAACTTCTATTAAGGAGGATATCCTTTTTTGATCTAATATCTATTTTCAGATGTCTCAATGCCCTCCTTCCCACCTGGCCCTCTTCAAAAATGTCCACTGAAATGCAAAAATATACTAGCTCATAAAAATACATTGTCAGTTTTCGCAAAAAGAAAAGGAGTACTTGTGGCACCTTCGAGACTAACCAATTTATTTGAGCATGAGCTTTCGTGAGCTCACTTCATCAGATGCTGTAGCTCACGAAAGCTCATGCTCAAATAAATTGGTTAGTCTCGAAGGTGCCACAAGTACTCCTTTTCTTTTTGCGAATACAGACTAACACGGCTGTTCCTCTGAAACCTGTCATTGTCAGTTTTAGAAGTCAAACTGAAGGATTACGAGTGCTTCCTTTTAGGATATTGTGGTTGTAGATTTCTCCACAATGTTTACATAATGCACTTTGTTTTCAAGATGCTGCTCTTAAAAGCACACTGTGCACTAAGTAATTGCAAAAAGCAGAGAAGAGCAAAACTGAAAGCCTTTTTTCCTCTCATATCTTTTTTATTAAATATTCTGCCAACTACAAAAATATATTGTGAGTTCCTTGAGCACTCATTATATCTGCAAACACAGTGGACTTTTTTTTCCCCTGAAGAAGAGTTTCTCATTTGAAAGTTTTATCATCCACTATGGATCTTAGAATTTCCTGCCCCCTCCTCCCCCCACTTCTGCCCCAAAAGGATTTTTCTCTCTTGGGATTTACAGTCATTAATTGTCAGAAATTATCACTGATGGCACGTGATGGTCTTAGAACAACCATACTCTTCACAAGAACATCAATTCAAAACTGTGGGAGGGGAGGAGAACATTAAAAAATGCAGCCCCAAAGAAATGGGATTTATTAATTTGTCGGATAACTTTGAGAAGCAGGATTTCTGAGAACATTCATGTTAAAATATGACTGTCACTACTGCATTAGTCATAATATTAGGCCATCCCATTGATACGATACTTTTATCATTACCAAGAATGTATAGTTCAAGTTATACATTTTAGTTTACGTCCAAAAACATCCCTCATGAAGTGCTGTTTTTTCTCGAGTTCTGTATGAATAGTGATTTTGCCATATTTGTTTGATACAGTAACTTTCACACAAAGGTAAAAACTTTCCCTGTACTATGAATACTCCTTAAGTGAAGCTGTCTTTTTTTCACAGAACAACTTCACAGCACACCTACTGTACAACTGAACTGTATACAGAGTTGCAATGCATATGTTCCAATCTACTGGAGTAATTAAGGACTTACATTTTATTCATATTTTAGTTAAGTACTGCCTGGGCCCAATTCCACAATCTTAATTTCTCTGAACAGTCTTTGGCTTCAGTGGGATTATTGTCAAGAGTAGGGATTTCAGGATCAGACCTTATAGGCTGGTTCTACTGTACATTGTTTCATCACTTATTATTTGTATCGCAGTAGAGCCCAGAGGCCACAATCCAGACTGGAGTGTCACGGAAACTGTACAAACAAAATAAAAGACAGTACATTCCCTTAAAAAGCTTGAATTTTAAACAGGGACAAGACACAACAGATGCATGTAGGAAACAATGGAGGAAAAGGGGAGAAAGGGCAATACAAGGACAACAGTCTCAGAAACATAAGTTTATAAATCTAAGGGTGTGATTCTTTTCCCACTGAAAGAAATGGGAGTGCTCCCACTGACTTCCAAGGGAGCTGAATGAGGCCTCAGTGTAGAGAACAGTAGTAAATTACAAACAAGATCCAAGAAAACAAAGGCCTCTTTCTATTTAGCATTTACCACCGAATTTAGGGGCTGATCCTGATTCCAGTAAAGTGAATTGCAGTGTTGGAATTGATTTTAGTGGAGAGAGTTTCAGGTTCTAATGGGATAAGTGGATAATAACCTTCAACTAAGATGCAATGAATGGCCAGTTTCAATGAAATCCTGTCTTTTGCATTATGAAAAAAGTATTATTTGCTTCCCCTATGATTTTGTCTATAATTGCTTTGCAAATTTTTCTCTAAATGGAAGATCCATGGAGATTTTAGTGGCTCCACCATGATATAGTACTTCAAATAGGTGGACATTCATCATTCAGAGGATTTTGAGAAAGCTATGCACCAAAATAAGAGTCTTTGATGTCATTGTATTACATTGGTATCATAAATGTTCCGCTTTTTACGTTGCAATGACAAATTTTCTGCCGTGGTTTGGCTGCTTTTTGCTATGCTGCCCGGATAGTTTGGTTGCCTACTCAGCCCCAGGAGCTTTAATCCACTGCAAGAATGATCCTATCATGGCACAGAGCTGGCCTAACATCACAATCCCAACCTGTTGCTGGAACACTAGAAAAAAGGGGGAGTGGTCGGGGGACATTTCTACATCCTATCTATCTTGGGCTGTTTTGACTGTCCTGACATACACAGAAAAGCACCAGTGTCAGGACAGTGCAAAGGAGAACTTGAAGCTACCTGCGCACATCATATTCTGACTTGTGCTCTCTTTGTTTTGGCTAAATTAAGGCTCTGGCCCACGCGTTTCCATAAATCATTGCAAAGTCAAGTGATTCAAGTTATAAATAATTAGGGGAAAGATATGTCTAGGGGTTGAATAGAGAGTTTGTTGCTTTGAAAGCATTATTTGAAGTCTGGTCTGAACTTATGACCTGAAAGTTGATTGAGTGTAATCTGAGTGAAAGATCCACAACTCTGTGATGTAGTCATTTTCTGTTACCTGTAAATTCAAAGTAAGGAATAATAAGACTATCACCTTAGCGAATATTGACAATTTACACTCAATTCACCAACAGAAAAATGTGTCTCCCCTCCGCCCCCCACTCACCATATGGACATTGTACTTTGTCACAGGAGGTTTTCAATTCTTGGTGTCACATATAAACCTGTTCAACACTTCACCCCCCATTCAGTAAAGGTTTCTTCTGACATTGGAAACATTATTTTGCTGCCAGATGTGCATCATTATGCTGTGGTGTGCCTCATGATATACACATTACTCTCTCTTTAGCATTCTGGGGGCAATATTCAAGCTGAGTAGTACCTTACACCATGAGTAGTCTCCTGGACCCCACACAGTGCTGAGGACACCAAGGCCACTCATCGATTAAGTTATTACTCAGCATGAATAAGGGTGGCAGAGGCTGTTTTTTACGATAAGCCTCTCTACTGGAACGCAGCGTAGCACCTCTTGCCATCTCCCATTCACTGCTTCCCCGCAATGTGAAAATGAACCAGGAGCAACACAAAGTCCATTGTGGTTTACAGTATGTATAATTATATGGTAGACAGTAAATACTGAGTCATGTTCTCAGTCTGCCTAACTGATATTAGCCAAAAAGTTTGAGAACCACAGTCAACAGAAATTGGCATTGCTGTTGATCGGGCACCTTCAATGAGAGTTAATTTTAACATATTGTGACACTAAACACTTCTGTGTTCATACTCTGAGCACTATGGTAAAAATCTTTGTAAAAAATATGCCTTGTGAGGTACCATTTGAAAACTAAAAACTCACTGATCTTTTATATTCCTGCCTGATGTATGTGTAAAATGGATATTAAGAATTATGACATACGCTGGAATGATTACTAAAGTGTGTTTAAACCAGGCACACCAGGGGGTTGGTAAACAGGTCAGGCCCCAGACAAAGGAAGGTATTTTTTCCACTTGGGAGTTACTTCATTGTGAAATGTATGCATTAGCATTATAGAAAAAATTATGGATACTCATTGACATTAGGCTGTACAATTTGCCGAGACAGGAGGGAACCTCACAGCTATCTACCTGACTCCTATGTAAATTAAGCATGGTGGAATCAGAAACAATGGAAGCCTCATTTACTCTGAAATCATACAGGGGGAAGGGAAGTCCATAGGAAAGGTAGAACAGCATGAGGTCATCCTGCCTCTTGAAACAAAGCCATTGAACTTTGGAAGATGTAAGCAAACACAAAAGCCATCTTTGGCATCCATTACTAGACAGACACAAGAGGTCAGAGCTCTTGCAAGCTGAGAAAGATGGATCCTTCAACCAAAGGTTGGGGTGGAAGGAAGGCTGAAGTATCTGGAGATGAAATAGGTGAGAAATCTGATTAGGTAAAGTTTCAGACAAGCAGCTGTGTTAGTCTGTATTCGCAAAAAGAAAAGGAGTACTAGTGGCACCTTAGAGACTAATTTATTTGAGCAGAAGCTTTTGTGAACTACATCCGATGAAGTGAGCTGTAGCTCACAAAAGCTTCTGCTCAAATAAATTTGTTAGTCTCTAAGGTGCCACAAGTACTCCTTTTCTGATTAGGTAAAGATTTTTTCAACTAAGAAGGCCAGGGAAGCCAGCAGCTTGTACTTTTGTGGAAGGTCCTGACTTAGGGAAAGTCAGCCATGGGAGAAGAATGACTGGTGAGAGAAACCATCTTGAGCAAAGCCTGCATCTTGCTAGATTAAGTTTTAGACTTTTAGAAGTGTATTTTGTTTTTTTTACTTGCAACTCTTTCTATCTTCATTCTTTATATTTGAACTCTCTCAAACCTATGTATATTTTATTATTAAATGTATTTCATTTGTACCATAAATCAGCTCAGTGATGTGTTAAAAGGGGAGGGTATAGTTACCCCCCAGTAAAGTTAATAAGTTGGGATGCAGTTTTGTCTCTTTACAGGAGCAACAAACCTTATTATTTCTCTGAGCTGTCCAGAAGAGGGCTGGACACTTTAGGACACATGATTTTGGGGTCATCTTGCTGATTGTAACCAAGGCTAGTGGAAGCCAGAGAGTGTGACTGGAGTGTGGCTGGCAGGCTGCTGGGGTCAGAGTTGCTGAACCACAGCTGCAGCTATACACAGACATTCGGGGTGTGACCTGCGTGCTGGTAGGCTGTTTGTGAGCACCTCAGGTTGGGAACTACAGCAGCAAAGCATTGCCAGGCACCCAGGGTTATGGGGGAGGTGGTGACACAACTCCACACTGGACTGGATTGCATCCCAAACCCCATCAGAAATATATAAACACCCCCTCCCAAAACATACACTTCATAAGTCTTCATCCTTCTCACCACACTATATCTTCCTGACAAAAGGTTCAATATGACACAGCTTCACCTCAATGGTATTGACAAAACAGCACGTTCATCAATAAATATGTCATCTCTTGTGCTCTGTGATTCTGCATAGTCTGTAAACATTTTCTTAAATGAACATATATACCAGGGTGGACAATACTAATGTTCTTCCTGCAGAACTGATTTCTTAAAACATTTCTAAAAGTCAAGTGAAGGTTGAAAAAAGTAGCTTAATTTACATGTCATCAAATATTATATGTCTGATATTATATTGGTATTATTAATCATTTATTTAGACTTTAAAAGTGCTAGGGATTTTCCAAGCACATAAGAAAACACAGTTCCTGTGTCAAAGAGCTCACAACTGGAACAATAAAAATGGATGAAGAGCAAGAGAAAGTGTACCATCTCAGCAAGAAAGGGGATGATTGCTATATATGGTACCATACAATGGTACTTCCACATTTTTTGTTATTGTTTCTTATATAAACTATCACCAGCTGGTGGTCTACCTAGTTAATTTCTTTCAGGCTTCTCAGCAGAAATAGGTCTGGAGGAGGGATTTGAAGGGTGGAAGACAGTGGCCTGGAATACAGTAGAACCTCTATTTTACAAATTAATTGAGGAGTTCATAAAATTCAAAAGTTCATAAAATTGAACATCTCAGTTACAATACGTACAGTGCATAAATAGCACTATGCTGAACTGGATTGCTTTCTTCTTGTCCTTCAAATCACTGCAAAGCAATTTCCAATGTACTGAAGGCATCAGAATCTGAAGGGATGTTTAATTGTTCTTCATCTACCTTACTTCTGGTTACGTGATCTTTTCCCCCTCAGGAAAAATGGTTTATATAACTGATTGTTTGTAAGATTGGTGTTTGTAAAATCAAGGCTTCACCGTGTTAGTTCAAGGGTGTCTTCCTCCCCTTCCCATATGGAGCACATCACTGGCAGTGCAGAGAATCTGCCAGGGTCATGTTTGTTAGTTTATTTTATATCCTAAAGTCCAAATTTGGCTCAGTTTTACATCCATGAACCCCACTTAGAGCCTATAGTTGCATGGACATTACTGAAGTCAGCATTTAGCCCTTAGGAGCCCTATTTTTCCCCACTGTTACATTCATGTATCCCCCCGTGTAAATGAGAGCAGGACTGGTATTCTCCTTTTTGTTATCTGCATAACCACATTAATGTATTGAAAGTTTTGCATGTAGGGCATATTATTGCCCATACATTCTCCCCATAATATGTGGATCATATATACAGATACTTCCCACTAATGCTAGTTGGATGCATATATTTAATTCTCTTGACAGAAAAATAAATACATTGTTATTTTGGCATAGCTTAGATTTCATTGAATACCCCCAAACTACCGTGTTGTTATAATTCTATCGTACACACATAAGTGTGTGTGCTTGTATATATGTACATAGAGAGAAAGTGAGAGAGACTCTTACTAGCTTGATCAATATTTGGAAACTTGCCTCTAGAATCAATAAATACAAATATACCCAACCTCTGACGCCAAAATTTCATCCCAACCCATTCCACTGCAAAAGGTTTGATTGACTAATGCACTTGTCTGTCAAGTCCCTAGGACACCACCTTTTTTCCTTTGAGTGTATTCATAAAGGTGATGGAAAATGGCATCCAGGCTTCACAGATAAGCATTCTGGAACTGCTGTTGATGAGCATTCTGAAACATTCTGGAACTGCTGTTGATGAGGACTGGCTGGAGACATCCTCTACAATTCTTTTCAACAACCAAGATGGAAAAAGAAATCTATTATATCCCACATAAAAGTTGCATGTTTAATATTAGTAACTTTAAGTCTAAGTAGTAAATATTCAGTGGAATCAAAAGTTTGTCATAAGGAAAGAAAACTAGGTTATGAAAATGGTGTATTATGTAACCGTCTGGTGGCATTTCCCATGCAAACAAAATGTATCTGGTGATTTAATGTCAATCTATTCATCTTCAAAAGATCATCCAAAAAACTTGAAAGATTAAAAAAAAATACAAGCCATCATTATTTATTAAGAGTTGGATTCTTCAATAAACTAAGGCCCCGTTACATCACTCTGACAGCGTAAAGGGGCCTTAAAGTGGGAGTAAATTACATTTACCCTATCAGGGCAGGGTAAAGGAGGCAAAAGATCAAAGAAGAATCAGGCTCTTAAAGCACAATGCTTACTAGAAATATGATCTAGATTTAGGGCATCAATTTAGGGCTCAGTTGTGAACTGATCTGCGCAGAGGAATAAGAAGGTGTGTATATCTTGGGGGGAGAGCAACCAAAGTAAGATTTCTAGTTCCCCCAGGATGAAGCAGGTAGGTGGGGAATGGAGAGGCAAGGATTGTCAGTGGGGGTAGTCTTAGCTCTACTCCCACAATACTCCAACCAGGGTGGCTGAGCCAGAACAAAGGTGGAAAAAAGCTGCAGCAACAAGATCATCCCTTGCCAGAATACGAGGGCCTAGATTACAACTCTCAGAGCATCTCCTAGAACAGTACAATAACGCACTGTCCCTTATTTTGGCAGATTTCTAAGGTTACAGTTCAGTCCTTAGTGATTACAGTTAAGTTTCAGTAAAATAATTTTGGTAGTTTTGAGATGGTGGCCCACAAATCTGCCTTATATTTGGTATGAAAATTATGGATATGGCATTCAAGGCAATAAAAACTGTAGAGCTATTTTGATGACTAGTGCAGTGGTACTATTTTTATCACACGGTGCATATTCTACATTGCCTTTCAAATGCATTTTTTTTCAACTTTCTTCAAATGTAAAGTTTACATTTATATGAAATTCAAAGACAGCTGACTCCAATGTCACGTACTAGGGGCCTTTTCAAACAGTTCTCAGAGAAGATTTTGTGTCCTGGGTCAGTTTCAAGTAATATTGTCTAAAATGAACTTCCATTCTTCTGTCCTAGAAGTGCCCTGATCAACACTGCCCTCCACCCCGGACAGAGTTTTGAATTTTCAAGGAACATCAGACTGGGCCCTTGGTTTCCATACCAAATCTTATTTCCACCCTTAGAGGCACAATACCACAGTTCCCTCTCAGCTTGAACTCACTTGAAAAATAAGACAAACTTGGATACCACCCAACAGTTGAGAATTCTAGCTCCACGTAAGCCTTACGGGAAACGAGGCTCTTCAGCTGGGCTGGGGCAGGCCAGGAATAGGGCTATGAGGACAGCTTCTTTGTGTGGCATTTTTTACCCCCGACCAACTTCATGAGTCTTGAATAAATAAGTATATGCTGACCTTGTCATGTTTAATTAACCCAGTTTCCTCTTTCGTGGAATTAAAGCCCTCTGGAGTGAGGACTGGGCTGAAGACTGGTAGGGAGTGTTAGAAGTGCAGAGGCACAAAGCCTCAATCTGAATGAGCCTGGCTTCCATGGATCTCAAGCTATTGCTTGGATTTCAATACCTGACCCTCTTCTACTTCCTCAGGAGTGCTCTGTCACAATACTTCTACTCTGTCTCCCTGAGAGGGGAACATGAAGGAAACTGTATGCATGCAAAATTGGAGTTCTTATGTCCCCAACACAGGCAACCATTTGGCCCAAAGACAATGTTTAAATCAATGAGGAATGTGGCTTAAAATCTGATGGAACCTACAGAAGGATAAAAGAAGTATTTTTCCAGGATATTTTAATATTGTTATTTTTATGTGATTCATCAGCGTGAAAGAAATTTTACAAGTGGACTTTGGATTTAAATTGTTGTTTAAGGGCCTGATCTTCCAACTACAGACATGAGTGACTTTACTCTCATGAATAACATTTGTCTTTTTCACATTTTCTTTTCTTATTATATTTTTGCATTTATCTTAAAGCTAATTTAAAGATTTTAACTTGCAGAATTAAAACTATTTTAAAAAAAGCTAGCGCCAACACCTGTAAGAAGATGGAATTCTTTTTCAAATACTTTAATGTTTTCCCATATTTCACATTCTGGCTGAGATTTTCAAAAACAGGAGCCTAAAATTAGGCTCCACCTTCATATTCAGGCTCTTATACATGTCCTGATTTTCACTAATGGTACATCAATGGGAATTCCTGGCTGCTCAGCATTTTTGAAATTGAGGCTAGTTCTTTAGAAGCATAAATGGGAATTTAGGAGCCGAATTCTGGGTTCAGTCACCCTGACATCTGCTGGGAGAGCAATACAGCAGTGCACAGACAATCCAGGATGTTTTTGGAAAGTGTTGGGGACAACTTCCTGGTACAAGTGCTGGAGGAACCAAGTAGGGGCTGTGCTCCTCTTGACCTGCTGCTTACAAACAGGGAAGAATTGGTAGGGGATGTAGAAGTGGATGGCAACCTAGGCAGCAGTGGCCATGAGATGGTTGAGTTCAGGATCCAAAAAGAAGAAAGGAGAGTAGCAAAATACAGACCCTAAACTTCAGAAAAGCAGACTTAGATTCCCTTAGAGAACTGCTGGGCAGGATCCCCTGGAAGGCTAATATGAGGGGGAAAGGAGTCCAGGAGAGCTGGCTGTATTTTAAAGAACCCTTATTGAGGGAACAGGAACAAACCATCCTGATGTGCAGAAAGAATAGCAAATATGGCCGGTGACCAGCTTGGCTTAACAGTGAAATCTTCGGTGAGCTTAAACTCAAAAAGGAAGCTTACAAGAAGTGGAGATTTGGACAGATGACTAGGGAGAAGTATAAAGATATTGCTAGAGCATGCAAGGGTGTAATCAGGAAGGCCAAGGCAGAATTGGAGTTGCAGCTAGCAAGGGATGTGAAGGGTAACAAGAAGGGTTTCTATAGGTATGTTAGCAACAAGAAGGTGGTCAGGGAAAGAGTGGGAGAGGCAACATAGTGACAGATGATATGGAAAAAGCTGAAGTACTCAATGTTTTTTTTGCCTTGGTCTTCACAGACAAGGTCAGCTCCCAGACTGCTGCACTGGGCAACACAGTATGGGGAGGAGGTGAGTAGTCCTCAGTTCTGAAAGAACAGGCTAAGGACTATTTAGAAAAGCTGGACATGCACAAGTCCATGGGTCCAGATCTAATGCATCCAAGGGTGCTGGGGGAGTTGACTGATGTGTTTGCAGAGCCACTGGCCATTATCTTTGAAAATTTGTTGTGATCGGGGGAGGTCCCGGACAATTGGAAAAAGGCAAATATAGTGCCCATATTTTAAAAAAGGAAGCAAGAGAACCTTGGAAACTACAGACCAGTCAGCCTCACTTCAGTCCCCAGCAAAATCATGGAGCAGGCCCTCAAGGAATCAATTCTGAAGCACTTGGAGAAGGTGGTGATCAGGAACAGTCAACACGGATTCACCAAGGGCAAGTCATGCCTGACCAACCCAATTGCCTTCTATGATGAGATAACTGGCTCTGTGGATATGGGGAAAGTGGTGGATGTGATATATCTTGACTTTAGCAAAGCTTTTGATACGGTCTCCCACAGTATTCTTGCCAGCAAGTGAAAGAACTATGAATTGGATGAATGGACTATAAGGTGGATAGAAAACTGGCCAGATTGTTAGGCATCAATGGCTTGATGTCTAGTAGGCAGCCAGTGTCAAACGGAGAGACCCAGGGGTCAGTTCTGGGGCTGGATTGGTTCAACATCTTTATTAATGATCTGGACGATGGGATGAATTGCACCCTCAGCAAATTTGGAAATGACACTAAGCTGGGGGGAGAGGTAGATATATTGGAGGGTAGGGTTAGGGTCCAGAGTAACCTAGACAAATTGGAGGATTGGGCCAAAAGAAATCTGATGAGGTTCAACAAGGACAAGTGCAGAGTCCTGCACTTAGGAAGGAAGAATCCCATGCACCGCTACAGGCTGGGGACCAACTGGCTAAGCAGCATTTCTGCAGAAAAGGACCCGGGGATTACAGTGGATGGGAAGCTGGATATGAGTCAACAGTGTGCCCTTGTTGCCAAGAAGGCCAATGGCATATTGGGCTGTATTAGTAGGAGCATTGCCAGAAGATTGAGGGAAGTGATTATTCCCCTCTATTTGGCACTGGTGAGGCCACACCTGGAGTATTGTGTCCAGTTTTGGTCCCCCCACTACAGAAGGGATGTGGACAAATTGCAGAGAGTCCAGCGGAGGGCAATGGAAATTATTAGGGGGCGGGGGCACATGATTTATGAAGAGAGGCTGAGGGAACTGGGGTTATTTAGTCTGCAGAAGAGAAGAGTGAAGCGAGATTTGATAGCAGCCTTCAACTACCTGAAGGGGGATTCCAAAGAGGATGGAGCTAGGCCACTGGTTCCCAGACTTGTTCCGCCGCTTGTGCAGGGAAAGCCCCTGGCGGGCCGGGCAGGTTTGTTTACCTGTCGCGTCCACAGGTTCAGCTGATCGCAGCTCCCAGTGGCCGCGGTTCACTACTCCAAGGCAATGGGAGTTGCTGGAAGTGATGCGGGCTGATGGACGTACTGGCTGTTCTCAGTGGTGGCAGATGTCAGAACTAGAAGCAATGGTCTCAAGTTGCAGTAGGGGAGGTCTAGGTTGGATATTAGGAAACACTATTTCACTAGGAGAGTGGTGAAGCACTGGAATGGGTTACCTAGGGAGGTGGTGGAATCTCCATCCTTAGAGGCCCAGCTGGACAAAGCCCTGGCTGGGATGATTTAGTTGGTGTTGATCCTGCTTTGAGCAGGGGGTTGGACTAGATGACCTCCTGAGGTCTCTTCCAACCCTAATATTCTATGATTCCTATTTTTAAATTCTTGCCCTTTCAATTTTTCTTTATCATGAGCCTCATGCTTTTGAACTGTAATGTTTATTCCTTTAAAATAACTGTAGTAATAATAATTTTTTTAAGGTAATGCACATGGAAGATTGATGCAAATTTGGAGTTAAAGTGATTAGGAGTGTTTACAGTAACTACTAGTGTATCATTAAAGAACAGTGTCTGTATGTGCATATATATACACATGAACTTGTCTTTGCACTTAAGAAAGAGGCCAGGAGCACAAGCCTTATCCTGAAGGTTTGAGCACCCAAAAACTCTCATTGCACTCAATGAGACTTTTGTATACCCAAGTTTTGCAGGATTGGGTCTGAACTGGGCCCATGGTAAATCTTTTGTAGTAGTCTTGTTACTTTACCATTTCCAGCAACTGCTGAGTGATAATTTAAACATTTTCTGGAAAAATGCTAACATATTATACTGTGTATTTATTAGCACACAGCACTATAATTTGTTGATATTTCTGTCTTCCAAGACAATAGTTAAAAGTGAAATAACAAGGCAGTCTTATCTTAGGTGAGACTGTTTCTGCTCCTTGGCAGACAAAGCCCTTGTTTGATGAGCTAGGTTCATTTCATATTTGTGTAATACCCTGGAAGAAATTAGGTTGCAATAAAGTCCATTTTTGTCACTGCATGTACCAATGAATATCACACCCAGCAGGATACAGTGGCACCTGGCTGTCCAGACCCAGCGTAGCACAAAGCCATCTGGGGGTAATTACAACAAGGTATTCTTTAAAGACCAGATGGGACCAAGGAACAGAAGCCCCTACCCCTCCCAGTCATTTACAACATAATTCCTTTCAATGATATACTTAATCCTCCCACCAGCTACGCTTTTCAGCTTGCTGTTGTCACTGTTCTTTTATGTTAATTCAGTTGAGAGACAGAGAAAAAGAGAGAGAGCGGGAGAGCAAGCCACTGGTGCCTCAAGGGACTAAAAGAAATTATTCATCCTTAAATTGTTTCCACTACACCAAGTACAGTAACAATTTTTTTTTAAAAAAAAGGGTTGAAATTATCCTAAAGAAGGTCAATGGTATAGCCCTGTGAAACACCAGCTGAGGTTTATTCAGCCACCTGTTAGCTCGGAGGGTTCTGCACATGCTTACGATGCATTTAACCAGTTTAAAGGGTCTTTTTATTGACTGGCAGCCTCCCTACATTTAGAAAGCTCAAGCCATGGCCCTGCTTTGTGATCATATGTGGCACACAAGACTTAATTCAATTATGCTGTAAGCCTATCCAGTTTGCATCAGTGCCCTTTCACTTTTGTATCATTTGTCTTGTATCCTATAAAGAGTTTTATTTTTTAAGAGGAAAAGCCATGCACCAGAGGAGAATTGCCTCTATTTTGCAATTCAGGTTTACACTGCAGATGTACGAATTACACTTCTGTTTCAAAAGTATTTTTTATTTTAAAAGATTCATTTAAAAAAAGTAAAAAACAGAAATCCTTGGCAATTTAAAAAACAAATATATGGCATATATTTCATATCTAAAGATGTCCAGGCAGACAACACATATATAAGACTGTAAAAAGGGAATATAGCAAGTTATAAAATAAGCAACTGTAAGGGCCAGTTTGAATTACAGACATTAACTCATCTAGGGCTGGATCCTCCCATCCTTTCTCCACTGTTAGGTTCATTAGTTTTATGGGACTACTTGCAGAGTAAAATACTACTCAACACAAGTAAGACTGGAAGAATTTGGGTCCTGGGCTTATTGTATTTGACTCTGAAAAAGATGAACAGAAAGTGAGTTCAACATTTCAGAATGCTTTTGAAGATCATGTTTGTGAAACATTGGTATCATTCACCGACTCTATGCAATTATAAATGATCTGAAGTTACCCACGCAAGCAGTCATGAAGTTCAAAATCCTTTCATTATATATTTTATTTTCAGTGAGTGTTCAAAGACTTCATCTGACAGTGACAGTATTTCCACAGTTCAAAGAAGTGATAAATCTAGCATTCTACCAAACCTCCAAGCATCTTCTTAGGAGCACAGGTAATTTAAATCGATTTCTAAATGTGTAAGAGCTTGAGTCACTTACAAGAAAGGCTACTGCATCTACAGAGTGTAAATTCAAACTACAATGACATGTGGAGATACAAATTTCTAGGGAGAGTGAGGATGGGAGGCAGGGTCAAACTTTTTTTTTTTGCTTGATTTACAGTCAATGTTTATCTTAGATTTTAAAAAATAAACTTGAGCTTACTCTGGTATAGTATTATAAAACTTAACCTTCTACATCTAGTCTTCATTATAAACATTTGATGGTTTTAAAACAGTGTTATAACATCACATCTATCTGTGCAGGCATGGCTTCCACCATCACAGTATGTAAGCATACCTTTGCTGGACTGGAATAAATATTGATTACTATATCTTCCCTCTTCCCCACCACACAAGCAAAAGTCAGAGAAAGGGCAATAGTGCCAAGTTACTTGCCAGTCTATACAGCAAATAGGTATCAATTGCTGATGTATCAGCCACAACCCTGAAATATCCTGACTGCGAAAGACAGCTTTAATTTTGTCCCTTCATAATATTTCCTAGTGAGAGTTGCTAATCCAGTTGGTCAAGCTATTCATCATAAACAGTTTATTCCTTGGAATTGGATTCACAAATTATCCATGTATAGATCACGATTCTCTTGAATTTCTTCACTTTACTAAAAGGTTTAACAAATAGACTTGGGGAGGGGGGTTTCAAAATGTCTATATGACTTAATATTACAAGTTCCATTAAAAGTTAACACATATCTTATGTGCTTTTGATAATCGCACCAATTTAGCTCTATGGAATATTTATGATCTGTGAACAGTGAGGGCTGTTTAAAGAAGCCAATATTTGGAATTAAATATTCAGAAAATTTGCATTTGGGCTGTCTAACTGGACATGACATCATACATGGTATGATTTCTCTTTCCTTATTGGATGACTTGACCTTTATAGAGAGTAGTGCTTGAAGAAAGAACTGCGGTATTTAATTCCTCAGGAAGAAAGAAAAGGAGAAAAACAGGGGAAAAGACAGCATGAGGTATGACAATTTATGGAATTTTAGGACATTTTAAGTCTTGTCCGAATCTCTTTTGCATACTTAGCAACGTACATGGATCCCAGATTTTAAAACAGGTGGATCTCTCTTGCGAAAGGGGTTTGAAATGGGCAGCCTATCAGACTTATCACATTCTCCCTATATAAATATATGTAAACACAGAGTCCAGGAGAGTTCTCCCTGCAGGAATACATTTTTGTACACAGATTTGCTCAGTTATATACGAATACCAAAATCCATATACACAAAAGCTATACTCAAGAATCAAATCAAATCAAAGCAAAGCAAATCAATGGAAGAGAGGAATTATAATCCTGTTCTCACTTCACTCCACTAAATTGCCTCTGGCTATGGACCACCAACGTACCTCTTTATATAAGCAACTCTCGACTGATGTAACTAACAGTTCCTGGATCGTATGTAGATAAGGAAGGGGCTGTAGCAGGTTGAAACACAGAGGGACAACATGCTATTACTATTAATTATTCAAAATGGTAGAATCCAAAAAGTCCTAGGCACAATACAGACAATCATACACAGTGCCTCCTCTGAAGACCTTACAGTCTAAAGTCCAGATGTTTAAAGGTATTTGGTTGCTTTTGAAAATCACACTAGACACCTAGGTGCCTAACACTCATTGAATCAATACGTTTTAGGTGCCTCGATGCTTGAGAATTCCACTAGGTTCCTAAATATCTTTAAAATGTAGACCTAACAGATTAAGAACAGATAAAGGACGGGAGAACCGGATACAACATACAAACAGAGTGATCAGAGTAATGACTGGCACACACTGTTAATGCTCTCTCTCTTTTTTTTTTTTGGTATGTAGAATCTCTTTTGAATTGCTCCCTTGCCCTAATTTGGCAAGTTCTTTAAGGCACAGAAGTGGGTCTTCAGGGGTGATTTGAGGGCCTGATCCAAAGCCCATTGGAAAGCCAATGGAAAAATTCCTGTTGAATTCAATGTACTATGCAGGCCTTGAGAGAGAAGACTATAATAATCTTAGAGAGGTGAGGTAGTCTCCTTTCGTCTTCTTCCACACTCCCAGGCTACATGTGACTTACTTCTCCAAAGTTGCTTCTCTGCACCATGCAGCACAGGAGAACAGAGCACTCTTCGTAAAGATCTCAGAGAGGTGCATAGAGTGGATCCACAAAGAGACCCAGAGGCCATTTCATATTCACTCATAGATAGGGTAGGTAAAATAAGAATTGCTGTGAACCTTGCCTATTCCCCAAACAAAATCCAACCCATTTGAGAGGTTCCAAAACTATTTCAGTAAAACACTCCTCTTCTGACTACATCTTCCAAGCTCCTCCTCCCTGCTGCCCCAGTTACTTTTTGATTGTCACAGCTCAATCTACTGGCGCTCTTGTCTTGGTAGAAATATTGTAGAGCACACAGTATTAGTGGGAAACTAAATCACATGTGACCTGGGACTTCCCAATTTTTCTTTGTGGCATGGGGCATGAGAACTGGGAAAGTCCCTGTCACACAACAGGCATCACAGGTGTGCTGTGGATCATGGACTTCTCAGTACAATAAAGGAAAAAGAGCAAAAAAAAAAAATCAGGAATCCAATAAAACACCAACACAAAACAAGCCTACAGGATTATAATTTTAAGATCTCATAAGAAGGATTAAATTTTATAATTTAATCTACAATATAAACTTCATAAGAAATACCCCCTTATAAACTCCCCCATAAAGGGCAGAAAAACTTCTGAGTGAAACTTTCCTAAAGACTTCCAGCCCTTCAGACTGAAATAAGCTCTTTAAACTCAAGCGAACCCCTGAGCTTTTGGATGGAGCAGGCTTTATAATTCTTTTATTCCCACTATAGTTGATTCTGGTCAATCAGCCCCTTTCACCTGAGTCACAATGATGTTTTAACACAGATAAATAATTTAGCCCTTTTCAATGCCAACCTCTCGACCCTCTACACTTGCTGTAATCAAAGTCCCTGATAGTGAAGTTAAAAATTGGAAGTATTAGTACTATTGCCCCTCCTGTTGCTGCCATGTATGAATGGAGTGGGAGGTAAAACAGAAGAGGGAGCCTTTTCTGCTCCTTTTCCACTGAAGGCGGTCTACTGGTGAGAGGATGCAGAGCCTCCTTTCCTCATAATCCTCCCTCTCCAACAATGAGGAGAGCTGTGGGTTGCGCTGACTATCCCTAAGGAGGATTTTGCTGGGACAGGGAGAGCAGTGAAGACTGCTGTCACCAGAAAAGAGGGCAAAGCCACCTCACAAACAGAGGCAAAGGTGCATGGAAAAATGGGAGAAGAGGCACCTGTGGATGAGGTCAGAATGAATGTGTGAAGGGAAAAGGTAGCTATGTGATAGCATCCTCAATTCCACTGCATAGCTGCTGCTTCTCTTTCCTCTTAAGGCTCCACCCTGGAGCTTGGCTTTGTGCAGGCAAAAGTCTTTGGCCAGGGCGAGGGGAGGGAAATCAGGGGAATAGCAATTCAGCATGGTTTTCCTCTCAGGGCAGTTTGAATCCTGTTACAACTGCCCTGGATGACAGTAACTATCCCTCTTTGTCTTTAACATAGGGAGGACAAGCATATGGCTGGTGGGGAAAGTCACTGGTAGCAACAAGGGCCAATGCTGAACAGGGAGGGGGAGCACAGGCAGGCCTGGTTCAGTGGTACAAGGTTCTCTCATTCCCACAGAAACTTGGTGTCTGAGGAGTGGCTCAAAGAAGACCATGCAACTGGGGTAGAGCTGGAGGAAGAGGAACAGGTCCTCTTCCACTTTTTTTTTTTTTTTTTTTTGCAGGAAGGTTAATATTTTACATTTACGATGCCCCACTGAAGTCCATACTCTGTCCTTTTTATGATCTGTCCAGTGCCTCTTCCATTTACACACAGAAACATCTTTAGCTTTCACTGATCATACTTGTCAGTTCAAAAGTTTTCTGGATAATACAGTTTCTCTAGTTTAGTGTATTTCTGTCAGACATTTTTTGGCAGAAGAAATGCTTAGCTTTGAAGAGGGAAACCCAGTGTAAGGAAATGCATTTAGTGTGAGATCATAAAATAACAGAAATGTGGAGCTGGAGGGGACCTCAAGAGGCCTAGTCCAGTCCCAACAAACTTAAACAGCAGGCTCAGCCCCACCAAAGAACATTTTCCTCAGCTGTCTATGGTACTAGGTAAATAAGAATAAAAAAACCCACACAAATGTGGAGAGAGAGCAGATAAAGAGTTTTTGCTGTTTCATCTGTTGACAGTCCAACCTGGTGTAGCGTTAGCGTGTGAAATCCTGGTTCTGTTGAAGTCAATGGGTGTTTTGCCATGGACCTCAGCTGGGTCAGGGTCTTGCGCAGTGTGTTTTCTAGAGTCTCACTCACAGGTGGTACACACCAGCTCCTTTCCTCCAATCCCCCAATTTGGAGGATCTCATTTTGCTTAACTATATTTTCAGTAGAATGATTTTAGAATACTGAAAGTTTTTATGAAGTCCATTCTTTAGAAAAAGGTACACGTATTTCTATTTTCTATCTCATTTCCCTATAGTAAATCAGAACAGGAAGGTTGCCAATATAGATCCCATTTCATATTCCACCAAATGAATACATGGATTTTTATCTGACTTTGAAGTTTCTTTCTCTTGCTCTCTTTCTTTTTGTTCTTGTTGAAAAAAAGGCAAAATGAAAGACGGCAGATTGCCATGATTAAGGCATTTTATGAAAATAATATGCCATATCTTCCTCTAAAAATATAGTTCAGTGCTGCCAATACTCAGTGAACATATTTTTAAATCCACATTTCAAGCATATTTAGCGACAGCTTCTCTGCAAGAATGGTCCACCAGCATCCACAACTTCTGTAATCCAGCAGCATACATCTCAAGTTCAGCAAATGACAGCAAGCTCAAAAGTTCCTACTGGGTTCAAATTGTGGATGAGCCACTAATTCTTTGAGTGACGTTTGGTTGGTTGCTTGATTTTCTTGTACCTCAGTTAATTCAGAGGAAAAACTGATTTAATAAAGCAGAAAATTAGAAGCTAAAGTTTGAACTGAACTTTTCTAAGTAAAGAAGATATAACAAATTTTCAGCAAAGCACACGAATCCAATTTCTTGAGGTAGCACTATCCAATTTAATTTTATCCTGCATCTTGTTTAGAAGTTTTCATCAAAGGACAATAAAAGAAAATGTCATTTAAAGGAACCAGATGGCCCCAGTTACTATTAAAATTCAGAATATGACATTAAATACATTTAGATTAAGATTCCCTAAAATATTCTGTTTGGAGATGGACAGTACTGATATGAGGTTCAATGGAGGAAACATTTCATAGATTTGTCACTGTTAAAGCCAGAAGAGAACATTTATGATCAGGCCTAACTTACTACATAACACAGACCATAGGTAATAACACAGTCACCTTGCAATTCCTTCATCACGTCCATAACTTCTGGCTGAGCTAGAGCATATCTTTTAGAAAGACATCATCAAGGGATGGAGAATCCACTCCCTCCTCCCAACCAGCTAGTTAAGTCACCTTTCCACATGCTTTGGGAACTACCAGAGTAGTGCAAAGTAACTGACTCCTGGTTTGCCATCTGACTCGATGAATTGAACAAAATGGATCCCTCTGAACACAGAAGTCAAGTGTCCAAACGCAGTCTCAACCAAAGGACCACAATGAAAAAAACCAGGAAGATACCCAATTTAACTAATATTTTATACTAACGTATAATTAAGATGTAACAGAGAGCTGTTCCTCTGAAAAGTGAATACACGAAAGAATTGGCCAATGGAGCTTTCCAGGGTTCTGTTCCAGGATCCGAGGTTAAAAGAAACCCTAAAAAAAGGAAATGGAGTCCAGGTAAACAAGAATATAGAATCAGTTAAGGCATTTAGGGAAAGACAAAGACAGCAAGAAAGCCCAAGTCAAAGCTAGCCAGAGGCCTCAAGGGAAATAAGAAAGGATTTTACAAATATATCAAAGGGAAAAGTAGCACTAGGGAGAAAATAGTTACATTAATAATTGAGAGAGGGATTAAATTCACAGTGACTCAAAATAGCTGAAGAACAAACTCCTTTTTAAAATTTCTTTAGCATAAAATAAGAAAAGTCTGAACTTCTTTGAGTAAGGAAGGAATATCCTGGAAAAATATTCCTTGATAAAAGAAGGTAAAAGATTATATAGAAAGTTTGAAATTTATAATGCTGCAAATAGATCTGGGCCCCAATTCAGATAAGTATATGTTTAAAGTTAAGCATATCTTTAAGGGCTTTGTTAAATCTTGGCCTTGGTGCTATATTAGAAGAATAAAGAAAAAAATCAATGGAGAGAGTTTATTGTGAGTAAAACAAGGATAAAACAGCATGCACTGAGCAATGTAGAGGAGCTATTGATGAGTAAAATACACAAAATATTACCTAATAAATAATAATAATAAATATTAGATTGGCAAGGCCTGTATCTGTGAGTCTTTCAGAGCAATAAGTCTTTAGGAAGGATTTGAATAACCAGAGGGTGCAGGCATTTCATGGATAATAAGTAGAATCTGAGAAGGCACAAAAGGCAGGAGTAGGTTAAGAAAACAAAGGGTTTGTCTATGAAAGTTTATCTGAATTAACTAGAAGGTGTAAAGTTAAAGTGGATTAACCAAACTGCATTAAATCCCTGTGTGGACATTCCCATTCACTTTGGAGTAGAACTAAACTAAACTGAATTAAGGCCACTTTAATCCTGAATGTGGGGTAGTTATACCAATCTAACACCCCCCTCCCCGTGTAGATAGTTCTGTATTTGTCCAGAGTCTCCTATTTCTATGTAGAATCTGGTAGGAGATCTGTTACCTCCATTCTGCTGATGAAGTCTCTGTAAGGTAAGAGTTTCTTCCGATTTGTACTGGCTCCTTGTGAATTCACAATTTTATTTCAAATTGCTGAAATCAGTGAAGCATCAGAATGTCTGGCAGAAAAAGAGTACATTTTCCTGATATATCTAAATTGCAATTATTTGGCTGTTGGTTAGCTTTCTCTTTCACACATATTAATATATCAGACATAGGGCCCAGTCCTGAAGCCCTTTTTTAGGTCCATATTCTATTCCTATAATGACATCAGTGGAAAGTTTGTGAATAGAAAGAAGGTAGGTACAACCCTCAAACCTTACTCTACTCCCCTTGAAAATACAAGAAAAAACTTTGGGGGAAATCAAGGGAATTTTGCCTATGTGAGAATTTTAGAATGGACTTCATCACAAGCAGAAATCACTATGAAACATTCAAGTTGCTCCATTTTTTTAAATGCTTTATTCATTAGTTTATTAGAGAATGTGCTACTAGATATCTCAAATAAACAAAGGGGAATAAACACCCAAAGTCTGTAGGGCTTAATTCTGTGAAGGTGAGAGCAGCCCCTGTGGCTTGCTAAATACACTCAACTCCTATTGACTTCTGTTGCAATGGAGGCTTCTCTGAAATCTCAACAAAGCTCTTGAGGCCTAATTTAACTCTCACTGGAGTCTCTCTGTTGATTCAGACTATCAGCTTTCCATAGGAACAAGCCCTTAGTTTTCAAGATGAGTCCTGTCTTTTTCCATTGTGGTCCTTTGGTTGTGTGTGCTTTTAGACACTTGACTTCTGCATTCATAGGGATCCATTTTGTTCAATTCTTTGGGTTAAATGGCAGACCAGGAGTCAGTTAGTTCGCAATATAGGACCTGCTGCAGAAATCCACAACTATTTACCTAGCGGGAACAAATTCACTTTTGCTTTATTGCACTCCACAGCCCACACACTTACTTTAGCCCTGGCTGGGATGATTTAACTGGGATTTGGTCCTGCTTCGAGCAGGGGGTTGGACTAGATGACCTTCTGGGGTCCCTTCCAACCCTTATATTCTATGATTCTATGATTTATGTTGGCAACAGCTAAAACATTGCACTTTAAAAATATTATTGTTTAAAAAAAGACAGGTTTCAGAGTAGCAGCCATGTTAGCCTGTATTCGCAAAAAGAAAAGGAGTACTTGTGGCACTAACAAATTTATTTGAGCATAAGCTTTCGTGAGCTACAGCTCACTTCATCGGATGCTGTAGCTCACGAAAGCTTATGCTCAAATAAATTTGTTAGTAAATTTGTTAGTCTCTAAGGTGCCACAAAAGTACTTCTTTTCTTATTGTTTAAAAGTTGATTAAAATAGACATTAAAGAATGAATGCAGTTTTCTGAATCCAGTAAAACAAGGGAGAAAAAGGTTCAAAGCCCTCTTTTAGATTACAGATGTATAAATGTTTTAAACCTTTGTAGAATGAAAAATATTGATGTGCATCATATTATGCAGTTTGTCAGCTGGCTTTTTTGTTTTAAGTACCTGGCCCATAAATATTAAAGGGCACCCCTTCTAAAAAAAGGAAAAGTGAAATCTGTATGCTAGGACAACTATAAAGAAGCAATAATTTTTTGCTGTAATGACATGCTAATTAAAATTTTGCTTGTAACTCATGTAAGTGTTTGAAGGCCAGCAAATCTCTCTTTTCATTTGTGAAGTGTGAAGGTAAATTGCCCGGTGACAGTAGGACATCGCTAACAAGTACAAATTGAATAACATGCTATCTTGCTCTATTAGTCCTGCCTTGCATGTCTGAATTAGATATTCAGCACACTCCCCATTGTAGGCCTGATTGATAAATGCTAAGGAGAATTTGTCAAAACAACAGGGGCTACACCCAGTGGGACATCAATATGCTCCATTTAGTCACCCACACAGCGCTTTCTACATAGGATTGTCACATAAAATTAAGACTGGCCACTAACCAGGCATCAAGCTTGCAGCAGACATCAGGCAGCCTGTGTTCTATATGCATATTAGTCACATGCTTAACAATTTGGGCTGTCATGACTGAAGCATGCAGTGACCTCTGGAGCAGAGGTTGAATTTTCCAACTACACTGAGACATCATGCTCAGCTGTTCAAGATTTTAGACCATTTCCTGCCAGATCTGTGCACAGATGCACTGCCCTAAGCTATAATCTGTGGCCTAGTCCAAATGACGAATGGCACAGTGTAGATTATTGCATTATATATTAAGTACTTCAAGTCTGTAAATTATAGGTAAACCACTGTTCAGACCAAATGTCTCCTCCAGCTTTAAGAATACTTTCCGTCACAACTGTTCTCGTATACAAGTCTAGTAAATATCTGGTGAAGGAGGAGATCAAAGTCCCAAAGACTGGAATTAACCGTGTTCACTCCAAATTAGCTGCTTGAATATCAAGCAGTTTTGTGTGAGCTGTCATTGTTGGATTTGGTCCTCGCCTTCCATAAAAATTAATAGCAAATTAAAATTGCATGTTTTTATACATGTAGATATTTATGTTTGATAATTCAGGAGACCAGCACTGTCAGCCACATTAAATTTCCTGCTTAGTTCAATATAGATTAGCTATACAATATATAGTGCGATTCAAAGTGAATAGGAAATCTAAACAGACTTAGTACTGAGTGCATTTAATTTTTTTTCCTGGTATTCTTAGTCTTTGTTTATATACTGAAGTCTTTGTTTATATGTTTAACAGCTGTGAAAGGTACAAAGAAAAAGTAAGCTTGATAAAGAGCTGTTCCCTTTATTTCTTACCACTACACTGAAATTTTAGAGAAAAAATTGATTTTTCTTTTTATCCATCCATATGGTAGAATGTTAGTGTGTTTGGCATGTGTAGCCGGTACTGTAATATGTCAGCTGGTATTCTGGAGCCAACAGCCAGATTTATGGTGGTTGATAGAAATAGGAGAAATCAACTCTCCACTTCAGAAATACTTGCATGCAATCATATCTGCTTATGCTATCATAGAATCATAGAATCATAGAATATAAGGGTTGGAAGGGACCCCAGAAGATCATCTAGTCCAACCCCCTGCTCGAAGCAGGACCAATTCCCAGTTAAATCATCCCAGCCAGGGCTTTGTCAAGCCTGACCTTAAAAACCTCTAAGGAAGGAGATTCTACCACCTCCCTAGGTAACGCATTCCAGTGTTTCACCACCCTCTTAGTGAAAAAGTTTTTCCTAATATCCAATCTAAACCTTCCCCACTGCAGCTTGAGACCATTACTCCTCGTTCTGTCATCTGATACCATTGAGAACAGTCTAGAGCCATCCTCTTTGGAACCCCCTTTCAGGTAGTTGAAAGCAGCTATCAAATCCCCCCTCATTCTTCTCTTCTGCAGGCTAAACAATCCCAGCTCCCTCAGCCTCTCCTCATAACTCATGTGTTCCAGACCCCTAATCATTTTTGTTGCCCTTCGCTGGACTCTCTATCGCTGGACAATTTATCCACATCCTTCTTAAAGTGTGGGGCCCAAAACTGGACACAGTACTCCAGATGAGGCCTCACCAATGTCGAATAGAGGGGAACGATCACGTCCCTCGATCTGCTCGCTATGCCCCTACTTATACATCCCAAAATGCCATTGGCCTTCTTGGCAACAAGGGCACATTGCTGACTCATATCCAGCTTCTCATCCACTGTCACCCCTAGGTCCTTTTCCGCAGAACTGCTGCCTAGCCATTCGGTCCCTAGTTTGTAGCTGTGCATTGGGTTCTTCCGTCCTAAGTGCAGGACCCTGCACTTATCCTTATTGAACCTCATCAGATTTCTTTTGGCCCAATCCTCCAATTTGTCTAGGTCCCTCTGTATCCTATCCCTGCCCTCCAGCGTATCTACCACTCCTCCCAGTTTAGTATCATCCGCAAATTTGCTGAGAGTGCAATCCACACCATCCTCCAGATCATTTATGAAGATATTGAACAAAACCGGCCCCAGGACCGACCCTTGGGGCACTCCACTTGATACCGGCTGCCAACTAGACATGGAGCCATTGATAACTACCCGTTGAGCCCGACAATCTAGCCAGCTTTCTACCCACCTTGTAGTGCATTCATCCAGCCCATACTTCCTTAACTTGCTGACAAGAATACTGTGGGAGACAGTGTCAAAAGCTTTGCTAAAGTCAAGAAACAATACATCCACTGCTTTCCCTTCATCCACAGAACCAGTAATCTCATCATAGAAGGCGATTAGATTAGTCAGGCATGACCTTCCCTTGGTGAATCCATGCTGGAATCCATGCAACTCTCCACTTCAGAAATACTTGCATGCAATCATATCTGCTTATGCTGTTACGCTTCTGTGATTACTGCTGTACTAATGACCAGAAGTGGGCTTGCTTCTGCAGCCACTGAAGTCAATGGTGCAACTCCCATTGATTTCAAGGGGGATAGGGTAGGGTCCCAGGTGGAGATAAAATTCATATTGAATTAAATCTGAATGTTAAATGTTCAGTTAACCTCTCTTTGTTTCATGTGAGAAAGGTTTAAATCTTGGATGGTATTATGAGTATTACAAGTTAAACAATTGATGTCTATCTTACTGTGGATTCTCGTTGTACTAATGAATTGTAAGGTTTCATAGTACAATAAATTGTGTCCCAGCCTAAGGTGACCCCAATGAATAAGATGCTCCCTCCATTCTGTGTTGCTTCATTAGGGCTCTCCACATCACAGGTGGAACACACGTACAGAGCAGAATCTGCATATGTGAATAATCCTCTTTACCCTGAGTAAGGGGGTGGAGCACAGGGAGTAGGCAAGCCCTGGTTCCATCTTCTCAGTAGTAGCCACTGATGCTGAGCTAGCATATGTGCAAAAGTAACCTGCATCCACTTATGGGGTACAATAAATTACTTCCCCCAGGATCAAGGGGGCAGAGCAGTGAAAGAATTGTGACTGCATAACAATCTCTTTGCGGGGCATTTCATTTTCTGTGGTGGCACAGCAAAAGTCATCCATTACACAGGATATTGAGCAAAGGCAGCTCAATGTAGCCCTGTGTAGTTTGTTGCTAATGTCCTAAAATATCCAGAGTGGCCAATGCCATAAAAGCCTGCTTGAGTCAAAACCTATCGTTACTACTGTTTTTTTCATCATGGAGGTCATGCCATTCTGGAGACCCTATCTTTAAGGTAGAGGCCAACGTTAGGAAAGGCTGTTTCTTGTATGACTCAGTGTAATGGGGAAACATTTTTTTTTAAAGGATATTGTAGAAAAGTTCCACAGATTCCTATGAAACGGTTTGGTTCATTCAACCAATGACTAGAAAATAGCAGGGTGATAAGCCAAATTAGAAAGCTCTCTTAAGGATTTCTTCACATAATATTTGCAAGTAAGATCACAGTGTGACAAATAAATGAAAACACATTAAACCAGACTGCACATACAAACAGAAAACACAGTAGGAACCTTTCAGTAAGAATTAATAGTAATTTTTGCCAAAATAAATATAAAATGCAGAGCAGTTCTTGAAATGATATCAAGGAGGCATTCTTTTCAGACAATATTCTCCCCATAGCGTAGGTCTTTTTCAGTTTCAGTTGTGCTGGCTATTTTCAGTACTATAGTCAATTTCTCCATGGAAGCATTCGCCCCAAATAGTAAAATTTTCCTTTCATGCACTGTTGTGCTTGACAAGATACAGTAGAACTATAGCTTTAGCTACAGTTTAAGTAGAATAGAAGTTCTTCCCCTTCTCCCATGTGACGGGGCTCATGTTGAAGGGAGACACGTATTTTCATTTTAGGATAGATGTGGAAGCCAAATCATGCTCGTTGTAATCTGGGATAATTCCAGTGGAGTTCTTTCATATTTACACAATTGTAACAGAGCAGAATCTGGCCATATGTCTATTTCTGCCTTAATAATTCCGAGAAACAGAAAATAAATTCTATTTGTTCCTCTGGTTGTTGCTCTGTCACTGGAAATCAGAACAGTCCCTCAGCATAAATTGGGTCATCAGACACTTCCATTATGTTCAGGTTAAAAATTGATGTAGGCAGTTGCTTCTAGAGAGAAAACACTTTCAGTTTACTCATTTTGGTAAACTTCCAATTCAAGTGTTATTTCTGAATTGGTAAGTGAATTCTCCATTGATACCAGACATTGGATATTAGAGTTGATGGCAGATAACCTCTGCAGCTCACAGTTAGTTAATGAACCAGAAAAAAACATGCACAATGCGAGAGCTATACAACTGATTGCAACCCAATGACTATAAAAATTAAGAATAGACTTTGTTATAATTATGGGCCAAATTCCCCTCTGGTCCAGGAGACACAAGCAGACCTGTGACAGAGGAATAGAACTCTACATGCCCCTGTCTTCCATGGAAGTTCCACAAGAGTGCAATTTGTGATCAGAGCCTGAATGCTCTCTTAAAAGTGCAACGATCTGCTTACTTTTGTTCGTAAATGAGGGAGGAAAGATAGCAGGAAATGAACAACTACCAACAGTGTGGTGATCCTGAGGGATAGGGGCCTAAAGCCAACTTAAGAATGTAAGGTGTCTGAGCAAGTGAAGTCAGGAAGAAGGAATGTCCAGGAATTTGTTCAGGAAATGAAGGTCTCTGTTTTGAGTGGGCTGTGAGGCAATGTGTAGGAGACTGGATCAGCCTTGCCTAACAGGGTCCCGTTCTGCAAACCTTTATTTACAGCAGTAGTCCTGTTGTGGCCAATGGAAAATGTCTGTAGCAGCAAGGTTTGTAGGATTGAGCCCCCCACTGCAGGGGGAATGAATCCATGGTGCAGGCAGGAAGTTTAGGGAAAGGATCAGACACTGGCAGAGATGCCTGTGGAGTGGTGAACAAAAACTACAGAGAGGTGAGGGCATCTCTGGTCCATTGGGCTATAAGTTTGTCCACTTCAGGCCTAAAAAAACCCTTATGCTTCCCTGCTAGTAATAAGTTCTATGGCCTGATGACAGCATCACGTTGAGTTGGTGTTGCCATCTGCCCCTCGCCTCCAAATAGCCATTCCCCTGCCACAGAGAAGCACTGAATATCATGGATCTCTGCTGGAAGGATAATTCTGATGCTGAGCAGCAATGGCAGAATCCTGGTTGGGAATGAGCAGGATAAGAAGCACATACAATAAGCTCCACACACTATATGCAGCATAGTTATAGTCATGTCAGTCCCAGGATATCAGAGAGACAGTTTACTCCTTTTGGTAAACCTAAAAAGATACTACTTCTCCCACCTTCTCACTTCACAAACTTTAGATGTTTTCAGGAAGGAAGTATGAAGGCATTAGAATGAGAACTTGGTGATATATATTATAAAAGCTAAAGAATAAATGAATGGGGGTCTATACAGACTACAATACAAAAATATTACCATGTTCTGTTATTAATCAGAAGCCACGTTTTATTTAATTGTTCATTCATATAGCTTATACAGCGAGCCACTGAAAACAAGTTTGGTTTTATGGAGTTGACACCTATTAGATGGGCAAACTGGAAGCTTCGTGTTTACTTACTGGAAAAAAATGTCTATCCTTAGGAAAGTGTAAAGAACCTAACAACTCTTTTCCCCCTCCTGTTCCGTTTAGCCCACTTATCACATTTTTGCAACGACTCTGCTGGTCACTGATTTTTCTCTGAAGTGTTCCACACTAAATGTTTTTGCACAAGTTAAAAACATTCAGTTTCACCCTGGAACATCCACAAAAGCAAAAAATTGTTTTTGCCTAGTTCTGATCGCAAAAGGTTACTTGAGCTTTCGCTTGAGCATACAGCAAAGCTAAAACTACCTCAACCACAAGCAGCGGTTCCAGGGAAAACAGCACGCTCCCATTGCCTAGGGCAACATGCAGATGATGGATAGTATAACAGATGAATCTTCTCCTCGACTTCATTCTAAACTCTCTCTACTAATTGTCATTGATATCAGGGTCACTAGACTAAGCCACTCTTTCAAGTCTGCAGCCTTCCCCAGAAGCACTCCTCCTGCCTCTTCTCTTGGGGTTTGTCCCTTTGCTTGTGCAATCTGTGGCACTACTTAGTGCTGAGGCCCCTGCTGTCTCTGTGCAGGTAACAGATGATGGATATGGATTCTGTGTCTGGAGTTTGGCCTCTAATGTGTGATGTGGGTGTCGCTGATGCACACACTGCTGCAGAGTAGAAGCAGCTATTGTCAACATGCATGTTGAATCACTGCAGGAAATAAATGAATTAAACTTGTGCTCACCAATATGTAATTTTCTATATACATATTAAAAACTGATTGCAAAGTCAAGTACTCAAAAGTTAGGAAAGGCCAGAATTAAGGTTGCCCAGGCAACCTTAACTTGGCTCCCTTGTTAATATGCACTATGATATAGTCTTTAATTACATGATCAGATACTAATTTTTCCTCAGGACCTTTGCCTCATTCAGTGCACAGGATGGACTGAGTTCACTGAATGAACAGTGATTCAATATTTCATCCTTATCATTCAATGGCCTTATGCCTTATCTACCACATACTATTCAAACCCTGCTCTGAATTCAGAATTATTAATTTCCTCCTAGAAATTTCTATGGTGCTCATCACTGGGATTTTTGTAGCACCCTGAGTGCTTCACAGACATTAATGAACTTAACTTCACAATGCCTATGGGATGGGAGGGGTATAAAATGTCCATTTTACAGAGGAGGAATGGAAGGACAGAGGCATGCATATTAACAGCATCAGCTAATTTTGGGTGCCCAATCTGAGAAGTGTAGGGCCTGATCTTTTCACATTACTTGCCATTTCATAGCTCCGTTTGTTCAGAGCATAACTCCCATAGACTCAGATGCAATTGTGAGTGTTAAGCACTTCCACAAAGCAGCCCCAAGGTCTCAAGTTGGGCACCCTGAAAATGAGGCGCACACAGCGGTCATGTGAAAAGTTTGATTTAAGTCACTTCTCCAGCATCACACAGTCACTCAGTGGCAGAGGCAGGGCTAGAATCCAGTTCTCCAGTGCAGCATTCAACTGCCTTAACCATGAGACTGCCATTCTCTTCCCATCATCCCCTGCCTCATTCAACACATGCCTTTCAACTTCGTTCTCATTTATCGTAGGAGTGCTCAGACAACAGCCTCCTATACTACACAATCTTAATTCATTCTCTGAACACTGTCCAGCTGTGTACTGAAGGAGACAGAAGTCCTGTGGGAAAAATAATAATGTGATCATGCAATGAATCATAATACATACACACACACACCCTCTCCTAAGCCACCTATTCCAATCAAAAGCCTTCAGAAAACAAACATGCCTGACATCGTTTATAAAGAACAACACTTGCAATATTTTGTTTTTTATCTACATAGTGCCATAGAAAAGGGATCAAGATACAGCCCTGGCCAAAGCAGAAGTGACTCCCATTGAATTCAATGAGAACTAATCTACTGACACTGGTGTAAAGTTAGGCCAAGATATTACCTGTGCTTCAGGCAGATGCAAACTAAGGGTCAGATTCTGTTTGACTTACTCCATGGGTAGTGGTTGAGGGAAAGGAAGGTGCAGGAACACATCCTGCCTCTTTACGCCTCCAGTGCAAGGCTCAAGCACAATAATAGCCCCTCAACTTGAGGGAAAGTCAGGTACAGATTCATCACTGCTCTCATTTATGGCAGCTCCCCTTCATCAGGGCTGCCTACGGGCAGTTGTGCAACATGATACTCCCTTGCACCCCCACCCCTGCCTCTGACACCCCGCTCTGGTGGGGCTGCCCTAGAGGGCAGTGTAGGATTGCTTAAGAGAGCCTAGACAGTGGCTGTGAAAGTGGAATTTTCCCCTGGGCAGTTGTGTGTGTGTGTGTGTGTGTTTGTGTGTGTGTGTGTGTGGGGGGGGTTTTGCAGGTCCTGTATGCTGACAGAACCAGCAGATGGGAGAATCCTTTCTATATATTTTAGCCTAGGAGATACCCAGTCTGCCTGTCTGTTAATCAGTACCACATTTTATTTTATATCCCAACGTGTGTTGTGGACCAATACTGTCCTCTGTTCACCCATTCCCCTCCGACTGTCCGGGGAGAAAAGGACTTTGTAGCCTAGGCGTACTTTTAAGACCAGCTGGGTTACCTGTAAAGAGCTGAGCTGAATTCTAGAGTGAAGTAACAGAGCAGAATTTGCTCTGCTGTCCAGAAATAGACTTGTCACATTAATGGTCAGCTGCTTTATCAATCTGCATTAGAGAGAGCGTGCTATAAGTTCAATAGTTATGTTTTAACAGTTTTATTTTAATTTGTTTAATGAATCTTGACTAAAATAGTGCACTGAGGGGAAACAGGGACTGAGGAGTCAGGGCTAATGGATGATGTTGCTCTAGCAGCCCCAAATATTTTGACACAATATTCAGATTTAGCCAGCTACTCTCCTATGCAGAACATCCAACATCATGAAGGGGCATTTTTTGTATATAGTGAGAAGAGGGTTGGCAGGAGTTTTTCCATTAGCTCAGTGTACTCTGCTGATGTCTGCCCCAACCATATTTAATTGGCATCTCCAGAGACTGCCCACTCCACTTAGCATTCAGTGGCATTGTAAGCCATTACTTGGCCCTTAAAACAAAACAAGTCAGTGCCAGGCTTGAGAGAACAGAATTAAAGGAAATATCAAAGTCAAAATGTTCACATGAGATCCAAAACATATCATAGTTTTTTTGCCAGCAATCTTGACAGAGATGCCTATTTTCAGGTAAGAAATTAATGCACTATATTCAAAAAGTGATGGATTGTGACTCTGTACTACCTTACGGCTGTGAGGTTGCGGGGTTCCAGTCCAATATTTGAAGGGATGGAAGCCAGCAGGGTAGTGCTGAGACTCAGGTCTGTACAAGATATGAAGGGGCAATGGGAATATTCAGGTGGAGGGTAGCATGCAACTGGCAGAGGGAGCTGAACCAATGGTGTGATAGCCGGAAAAGGAAGGGGTGATAAAGCCTGGATAAGGTGGGGAATGAAAATTCTGAAGTGGGGGATAATCGGAAGTGAGTGAATGGGCATGCTGAATTGGGGTGGGGGGGAAAGTTGGGAAAGTGAGAGAGGAACCAGCTTGAGACTACAGCCATAGGCAATTTGGCTTATGTCAAGGGTGAATTTGACTCCAGATATTTTCTATTTGAATAGATAAACTGCTAGCTGATGTAAATTGACTTCTGAAGAAAAAAAAAAGAGTAGCAAACAAGTTCATTGTTAAGAAACATTGCATCTGCCTTCTATAGAAAGTTTGGCTGGCTGATTCCATACAAGGGTTAAAATTTACACCATGACTGGATATCTGTTTAAGAGTGTGTGCAGGTTAAACACACTGAATCCTCATCCCATACACAGTAAGGCAGCTACAAGTCAAACATAATGACAGTGCTGATTAATTAGGTACTCCTACCCCCAGTACTTGAGAGTGATTTATTGAGACACATCTCTAACCTGATCCATTGTGCTGACTCGATTAATGGAGTGAGCTAGAGAAATTCACTGGCAATGTTAGATACAGAGCAGGAAAGCATTAACCCTTGGAGCTTTCTTATCTACCCTATTGACAGAGTATTAATTATGACAAAACATACATGTCTGATCCAATTATCTTTTCATCGTTTAGCATATATTTTTATTCAGACATAATGATTCTGGAGTGAAAGTCATTTTCCACATAAACATATTAAAAATACATGGAGATGCTGAATTTCCAGCATCCACCCTAGACAGGAGACTAAGTGTATTACTTTAATTCTTCACCATTTGCTTTAGATTCCTAGAACAACTGATGAAATGAGGAAAAGAAACTCTTACAGAACATAAACCAGGGCATCATTTGATTACATATGTACAAACACACACACAATGCATAATAAATACCATGTTTTTGGTGGGTCTGACTCTAAATTGGACTTTCTTCATGGATTGGGCCCCATCTCTAATATTGTATAAATTAAGTTGCAGTCAGACCAAATTCACTGCCCCATACTAACTGGAAGTCATATTACACAAGCTGCCCACAACACCTACTCCACTGGCTGACCTGGACTTGGCCAACTGCATTCCACAATGTGGGTGGAACAGGATGGGAAGACCCAGCCTGTTTCACAGGCAGCCTCCATTTGGTTCAAAAATCTTTACATTGGTCTTCCCTAGAGGAGGGCAGTGACATCACTGCACCTAGCATTTCTCTCAAAGTGAACCCCTGCTTGGGCATAGCTGCCCACATAAGCTAATTGGGGCATGTGTACCATTTACACACCCATGTTAAGAGCTGGGTCTGCAAAATTGTCAGTCCCCATGAAGCAATTGATATGGTCAAGGCATAGGTAACATGAAACTGATGACAGCATGATCTTAGAAAGAGATGAAGGCAGCAGTATCCGACCCTGGGGGAGGATGATTTAACACAAACACATATTTTCTACAGCATAAGTAGTACTTTTTACATTTACCATGGAAAACATTTTTAAATTCTGAAAACTAGAAATTCAGCTGTCTAAATATTGATAGACTAGTTTGGGAAGCATTTCATGGAGGAGGAGGAGGATAATTAAACAATTTGAAAGATTTAAAAATCCCAAAACCCAGAAGTCTAATGTTCGTTTCCCAAATCCGTATTTATCCATGAAGCCAAACTACAAAAGCAGATATTCCATTCCTTCTTGGATCTGTCTCAGCTTATTTTATCATCTCAGGAACATAACTTTTTAATCTATGAAGGAGTAACAGGGCTCATGTGCAACCCAAATAAAGTTATAAACTATGGAACATACAACCCTCTGCAGCATTCCAAGGTATAATTGAAAGATTAAATTTAATCAATAAAAAGGGTAAACCTAGGGCAGTCAGATGAGCCCACCTACCTACAGCTACAATAACTTGTTACTCTGTGTTCATGCATCCAGAGGAGGACTTTACTATGCGAATAACTTGCCCACCAATACCTGTGCAGTATTACATACATTAGGAATATGCGTACTGCAGAGTTAAAGAATCACCTCATATTTTTAAATCTCATTGAATGTCCAGGGATTCTAGTCATTCACGGTTATATGAACACAAAAGGGCACATCTTTTTGTTCTGTTTGTACAGCACCCAGCAAAATGGGGTTCCGGTCCATGACTGGACTCCTATGTATTACCACAATACAAATTAAAAGGTGAGAAAATAAAAGTAAGTGTACTCAGAAGTAGTTTAGTTCAGAGGATAAAGAGCATACTGCATCTGATTTAAAAATAGCCTCTATGTGATGCCTACCCTGAGGCACCTCCACTGCTCTAAATACAGCTAATATTTAGATATATGTTAACATTGGTTATACTGTAAAATGCATGTCAACAGTTACGAACCACACTAATTTAGGACCTGAATTACTGAAGTGTAATTTGGCCAATATGCTCCCTTTGCACTAACGGACTAATTTAGCATGCAAGAAATGAGTGGGGTATAAAAACTGAACTAATTACCTTTTCAATATACTGAATGTTTCCAAACAGCGTAAGTCAATTTTCCTTTAATTCAGGCATATTATTAACCTTATTCCCTTAAGGTTAGTGTCATTTTGCAGCACCTTATTCACTTATGGTGTAGTATAAATAATAATTCCATGTATCAGCTTTGGTTCCTCAATGAAAATAACCTTAACTACATTGTTTCAAGTCAGTCAGCAGCTAATGGATTCAACAAAGCAGTTAAGCACATGCATAAATCTATTCCATCCCTATTCAGCAGAGCACTTAAGCATGTGCTATGCACCATTGAATTCAACAGGACTCAAGTACTGCCTAACTTTAAGCACTTGCTTAAGTTCTTTGTTGATTTTGGGTCTTGGTTGACATTCTAGGCAGCTTTGAGAGTTTTGTTCATGTATCTATGAGAGTCATAGATTTTAAAGCCAGAAGGGACTACTTAGTCACCTAGCCTGACCTCAAGTATTACATATAATAGAATTTCACCCAGAAATAGAGATGTAGGGTACAGGTTTCAGAGTAGCAGCCGTGTTAGTCTATATCCTCAAAAAGAACAGAAGTACTTGTGGCACCTTAGAGACTAACAAATTTATTAGAGCATAAGCCTTCGTGGGCTACAGCCCACTTCATTGGATTCATAGAATGGAACATATAGTAAGAAGATATATATATATATATATATATATATATATATATATATATATACATACAAAGAAGGTGGAAGTTGCCATACAAACTGTAAGAGGCTAATTAATTAAGATGAGCTATTATTAGGAGAAGAAAAACTTTTGTAGTGATCATCAAGATGGCTCATTTAGACAGTTGACAAGAAGGTGTGAGGATACTTAACACAGGGAAATAGGGTAGGCACACTTTATAAACTGTGATGATAAATAAAGCACCTAAACAACTCATGTAATGAATTCTTATTTTACTAAGATATACTGCTACTACAAACCATATATGAAACTCTTTATGTCAGTAGAAAGGCATTTTCATACAGTGGGACAGTGATAGATCTTTATTAAGTGTATTCCCCTTGCTCCTCTGAAGCAACCATAAGAGAGAAGACAGAGCATGGTGTACAGGGAAGGGCTGTGATGAGGAGGTTCTCTTCCAAATGTCAAAATATTTCTGTTTGTGAAGAAAGACAAAACTTATCCTGTAGGTTTCATGAGTAGAGCTGGATGGGAAAGGGTTGTCTTGTCCCACAAGAGTTGGAATTTTTGAAATCTATCCCTCGCTCACCCCATACACCTGGTTTGGGACAAAACCCAAGAGATTTCAGATGAGGTCAATCAAAATGTTTTCCTAATTTTGAAACATTTGATTTTTGTGGAAGAGCTAAAATTTTGAAAGTCACTTTCAACTGAAAAACAAACTTTTTTATTTGAAAATGGAAAAACAAGACACTGACAATTTTGAAAGTTGTTTTACTCAAAAAAAAAAAAAGATTTTCAGATGGAAAGATTTATCAGAACAGAGCATTTCCTACAAACAGTTTCAATGAATCAGCATTTGACCAAAGATGTTTTGTTGCCAAATTCCCAACAAGCTCTATTTACGAGCACTTCTGTCTAGGCTCTGATACCATGCTTATTACTGTAGCATCTGAGTGCCTTCAAATAGTACATTTAGCAATGTGTTTTATTCTCTCCAGAGGGAGAACTGTGTGTGCAGTGTAATGTTTTCATACAGTTTTTTGTCTGGAGATGTTGTTTTATGTTAACATTAGAGAAGGCAGGATCAAAAAGCGTGCTTTGTACTTGCAACAGAATGGGGTGAGGTTTGTGATGATCTTCAGTTCCTGTAGGAATTTGGTCCCTAGTCAAGCACTGGCCCCTCGCACATCATCAGTGGAAGAAAAAAATTGAAGAGTGAGCAATTTATGTTACTAATACTGTTATGTGGCTTTGTTAAAACTTTATAGGGAAGGTATTATTTGAGGAAAGCCTGATTTACTCTTCAGTTAGCTCACAAATATTTTCCCTGTCTAAAGCCAGTCAGATTACATACAAAAAGCCAGTCTGATCCTGGTCAATTGAATTTATATGGAGATTTTCTATTTAATACAGTAGATTTCCCAGAAGAGGTGAAATACTGTCTCAGTGACAGATTTTTAGGGGGGAGAAAAATGGGTTTAAAATTCAAAGTGAAGAGAATGTGGAAAAAGTGTATATGAAGCCTCTCACCTCAAGGTCACTAGTTCAGATTTACCTCAGGCTCACCTTCCTCCGCAGCATGTGGCTGCTGGTCACTTACCCAAATAATCTTGGTATCTCTCATTTAGTCATTTCCTGCTATTGTGGGGGCCTTTGGCACTGGTGCAACTTGGTTCCTCAGATTCTTTGCCCGTGGCACATAATAGTCCCTTCTCCTGTTGACTGTAATACTCTGGTGTCTAATTTTGGTTGTTGGGTTTAATGTGTGTCTGCTGGATGATGGTGGTTTCTGATATACAGAAAATTGGATTAAATTATCTTCTGGCCTTGAATTCTGTAATTAAGTCACTGTTTTCTCCTGACTGTTTACTGGTTTATATTAAGGATCTGATCGAAAGCCTGTTGAAGTCAATGAAAATAGTGCCCCTGACTAAGTTGGATCAGGTCCTAAATGAGGTGTTGATTTCACTCTAATACCTACTGTCCACAAAAACAACCCATTGCAATTATAAGGCATAACTCTAAAGGGTGTTGTTACAGATTGTTTCTCTCTGAATGGGTGCTCTTTGGGAAGTGTTGATTTAACACCAAGCCTTATCACTCTGGGGTTGCATGGCAAACCCAGCTGCACTTGAAAATTGTTTTTTTTCTGCCAACTCACTGGCATAAATTCAGTTTTATTCCAGGTTTACTGTTTGTTACAAACATAGGCCTAAGTTCTGAGGGATGCATAGACTCATGATTACTACCACATCAAGGAGCGCCACACCTGTCTGACCTTCCAGCAGGATGATCAGACAGGTGCAGTAGAACTAATAGAGTGGTTCCTGCATCATCATCAGGACCCATAGACCCCCAGCAATGCTAATCCTACCAACTTTCACTAGAGATGTAGGAAGTACCCAAGAGAGCTCCAGAAGACAAAGGCAATAAGGGACCATCCCACATTTTCCTACACAAAACATTGAAGGAAAAGCTAAATGAGAAGGGAAATGATATTCATGCATAGCTGAAGTTTGGAAAAGTTTTTAATTTCTTCTGGGGCACTCACCTTTGAAACAGTCCCATGCATCAGGGCATAACATTGCTCTTATCCTCAGCTCCAGTGCCTCCTGGTGGCCATCTGCCACTCACCAGGTCTTCCATGGCTGAGACCTGTGGGTATCCAGAAGATCCAACTGAAAGTTCATAAAGCATCCCAACAAAAAAAATTGGTTTCCCCTCTTGGGCAATTTCTCAGCCCATCTTTTTGGGCTGAGTCTTCAGCCCCACCCAGGCACAATATTACTTATGTTGGACTTCCATACCCCTTCCTCAGGTGCTGGTAAGGGAACTCAGACCCACCCTCTACTCTGGGTTCTGGCCCAGGGACCCTGTATTAAGCAGCTAGGTCTGCTTCTTCAGACATGCTGCTGTTTCCCTGCTTCCTATTTCTATGACCCTTTGTGCTGTTTCTCCACAGCCTGTACTTAATACAACTTGTCATAAATATAAAGGGAAGGCTAACCACCTTTAAATTCCTCCTGGCCAGAAGAAAAAACCCTTTCACCTGTAAAGGGTTAAGAAGCTAAAGATAACCTCACTGGCACCTGACCAAAATGACCAATGAGGAGACAAGATACTTTCAAAGCTGGAGGGGGCGGGGAAAACAAAAGGTTCTTTCTGTCTGTGTGTTGCTTTTGCCGGGACCAGAGCACGAATGGAAATCAGAACTCCTGTAAAGGGCTAATAAGCAATCTAGTTAGATATGCGTTAGATTCTGTTTTGTTTAAATGGCTGATAAAATAAGTTGTGTGAATGTATATTCCTGTTTTTTTTAATCATAGAATATCAGGGTTGGAAGGGACCTAAGGAGGTCATCTAGTCCAACCCCCTGCTCAAAGCAGAACCAATCCCCAATTTTTGCCCCAGATCCCTAAATGGCCCCCTCAAGGATTGAACTCACAACCCTGGGTTTAGCAGGCCAATGCTCAAACCACTGAGCTATCCCTCCCCCCTTTTGTCTTTTTGTAATTTAAGATTTGCCTAGAGGGATTCTCTAGGTTTGGAATATGATTACCCTGTAAGGTATTTATCATCCTGATTTTACAGAGGTGATTCTTTTACTTTTTCTTCAATTAAAATTCTTCTTTTAAGAACCTGATTGCTTTTTCATTGTTCTTAAGATCCAAGGGTTTGGGTCTGTGTTCACCTATGCAAATTGGTGAGGATTTTTATCAAGCCTTCCCCAGGAAAGGGGGTGTAGGGTTTGGGAGGATTTTTGGGGAAAGATGTTTCCAAGCGGGCTCTTTCCCTGTTGTATTTGTTAGATGCTTGGTGGTGGCAGCAATAAAGTCCAAGGGCAAAAGATAAAATAGTTTGTACCTTGGGGAAGTTTTAACCTAAGTTGGTAAAAATAAATCTTAGGGGGGTTTTCATGCAGGTCCCCCCATCTGTACCCTAGAGTTCAGAGTGGGGAAGGAACCTTGACACAACCTCAGACCTCTGGCTTGTCCCATGTCCTTGTAACTTTTCTTTTTTCTGTGAGGGGAGGGGAGGCTGATAACCCTTTGCCCCTCTCAGGCTCTACTAAAGTGCTTTCACTGACCCTCTTCAGAGCCTCCCCCACGGAAGCCTAACCTGTGCCTACAGAGTTCTCCCTTTATTGCGTCTTGTCTAAGCATGTTTTCCCTTACTGCCTCTCTTTCGCAGGGATCACCCTCCCCCTTGTAGGCCCTAGGTCAGTGCTTCTACCCACAGAACTCTGACCTTCCCCCTTTGTGTTTCTCTGTGCAGGAAAGTGCTACCTTCTCCAGGTCCTTCCCAATAACAGGAAACCCTCTTAGACCTTCTTCTCTCAACTGACCTCCCTCAGCTCCTTACAAGGAGCAGGTGCCTAATGGGTCTTTAGCTAATTCTGCCTCCTCTGGCTGGGAGGCAATTACTTAATCACCCACCAGGTGTGGAGCATGGCTCTTCTTTTCTAGAAAGTGATGGGAGTCACCCCCTCATCAAATCCCCCACCCCCCACTATCAATGCAAGACACTCACCCTCATCAAATCAATTCAAAATGGTCCCCCCAGTAAATCATTCCATTACCTTTCCCCATCCCCCAACCCTATCAGCAAGCAGTGGAGCAGTAAAAACAGAGGTCCCTTCCTCCAGGCTGTGTATAGACACAAGTTCAGGCTCTCTGGCCATTGGTGGGGTATCACTAGAAGTATTCTTATCGTTCTCATGTCTCAGGTGGAAGTTGCAGCATTGTTGGGATGTTTATTCCCCATTCAGGTGGGGAATGGGGAGAATAGTACCCGGATTTTTCATACCCCATCTCAGGCTCAGATGGGCGGCAGCTCAGAGCAGGCATCATCATGTATACACCAGGTCTTTGGTAGGGGGTAGCACCAGGATCTTTACTCACCCAGGACTCAGGGAGGCAAGAGACAAGCAATGAGACAATCCTTCCTGAAGTGGCCTAGTGTGCAGGGGGGACTGCACCATCTTTTAACTAGTGTAAAGGTCTGTCACAGTCTGCTCCTTAAGATCATGTTGACAGTTCCTCACCATGGAGTCAATGACTGGCAGGGTCAGGCCCAAGTATAGGGCATTTCCAGCTTCTCAGTGATTTAGCCCTTCCAGAGTGTCTCAGGGGAGTTTATATTTCACCCAGTTTTATATCTCTTGCATGTTATATAGATACCCTTCAGATGTTTTGGTTAGGTTTCCAAAAGGTAAAGAGAATATTTGGACATAGATTAAAAAGAGAAATAGAAACACTCAAAAAAGCTGGACTGGCTCCAACCTCAGAGAGACAAAAATATTTATAGGGATTCCCATTACCAAAATCTATTCAGGTTTCCACATATAACCCAGTACATCTGTTTAACTGACTGAGTTTGATACTTCTTAGGGCATGGGGGAAAGTTAGGAGAGATAAGATGTATGTATCTTCATGCACTTGTCAAATATTATTTGCAGGATTCTGCTAAAGGATATTTGGCTATGCCATTGCTCAAGTCCAGACTGCATATACACACATATGCACACACATGTTGGTGTTGGGCTTTTGTACTTATTTAAGAATGAAACGGATTTATATAGTATTTTCAGATAGCACTTTGAGTTATTTGGAACACTGATTGCATGAAAGTTGTAGTTTGATGAATTAAAGTCTGTACAATTTTGAAAAGATAATGTGCTAATTTTCATATGAGGTGAAAAATATGTATTTGAGTTATTTCAATTTGTAATCTGACAATTTCTTAATAGATTTAGCAGCTGCTAGGAGTGTTTAAATGCCTTTACTTCAAGATAGACTTCCAGACATTTTTTTAAATTGTTCAGTCCAGAACAAAGTCAAAGGGTTTGCACTGCAGTGATATTTTATTCCCATATGCTGAACTCTATATTTTAGTTTTAGGCTACTTGATTTCACTGGATGTGCTCTCTAGCCTTTCAAGTTTATTTGTATTGGGCAAGAAGCCAATGGTGTTAATGCATGGAAACCAGGTAGTTGTCAGAACTACTGTGGCAGCATGTCTAATTTTGTTATATTAAAGCTGTCACAAAACATTGAGTAAGAGATTACATGAAGTATGCATAGGGCAAATAGTTTATAACTTAATAAACTAATAAAGTTTTGAACAAGCTAAACCAATTCCTTTTATGTGTCCCCCACCCCACCCTGGTTTCTCCACTCCCATTTCCCCACTCTCCTTTAAACCAGTGCTAGAATGACTGGTTGAAACTGAAAATTTTTTCATGTCCAATAATAGAAGGCAGACTTTTGATGATTTAACTAGAGTTACTAATTACTGACCACTCACAAAAACAAAACAAAAACCAAAAACAATACATAGACACACTATTTCTTGATCTATTGGGCAAGTCAATTCACCTTCCTGTGCCTTATTTTCCCCTTTGTTCGTCTGATCTATTAAGATTGTAAGCTCACTAAGCTCAGTGCCTATAACAATGGGATCCTGACCTTGGTTGGGGCCAAACAATCATTTAATCTACTGATCTGACCAAAAAGTGGCACAAATTCATATTTAGTTCATTATAAACAAAATATGCATTGGTATCCAGGCATAGCCGTACCATATGCCCCACTTCTGTGAGTGTAGGCCACAGGGAAACAGCATATACTGGCCCAAGAAACAGAAAAATGGGGAGTGCTGCCTCCATAGCCAGGCTGAGATTGGCCTACAATGCCCTAGGACTAGAGCCTCTTCATGCTGCTCCAAGATCTCTCAAGCAGTGACATGTCCCTGTGGCACAATAACATTAGGGCCTCAAGAGAATTAAATTCACCTAGCAACCTGCAGGGGAATCTGTTGCTGGATAACAAGGAGACCGAGAGTTGCATGAAATGGGAATAGAAGCAGGGACAAGGGATGACTTTAGCTTCCCTCTCCTGTGTTTCAGTTTAGCATGCTACTTTATTTGCATTGTGAGACATGATCTGAGATGCCCCTTAATGCATACCATGGAACAACACTAAATTCAGACACAAGAGGGCAGCCCCATACAGAGCCCCACTGAAGCAGCTGTTTCTGCCAAAGAACCATAACTTGAAGCTCAGTTCATTTTTCTAGGTCCCTCTTCTCTCCTTTCCCTGAAAGGCCTTCTCTTCATATCTGTGCTCTTCAAAGCACAGCAATGTCCTTCCCTTGATTCTGTGGGAGTCCCTTCTCAGCATTCCATGTGTTTCAGATTGCACAGCTAGGAAAGGACCAAAGATGGTGGGAATGGTGGCTCTGTGCAGGATGCTCACCCACGCAAAGTCAAAGGTCTTTGTTGGTCCCATCAGAATTTATAGCCCACTTGCCTTTCCGAAAGTTGCAATTCAGTTGAGGAAGAATTCTGGGGCCAGTGAATTCCCAAGCTGCTCTGTTTTGGAGCTGGAGGGGTTTGTGAGAGCTTGGATCTGGTGTTAAGGCAAAATATCCTGATAAAACTCCATGGTCTGAGTAGATCTTAGGAAACCCAGTAGTTAGAGAGTGAAATCAGGGGACAGTTTCTCAGGTGGGCATTCTAGGGAAACTTCCTTACCCTTAGGTAGAAATATCCTGCTTGTAGGTATGATTTGGAACAGAGTTAATTTTTTTTACTAATGATTATATTTTATTTTAAAACACAAATATTGAAAAGATTAGAGAGCTGCAAGCAGAAAACACAGATTTTGGAAACACTTTCACTGGCACTCATAGATAGATAGATAGATAGATAGATAAAGTAAATATTGGCTTTTAACTGAATCCAGTAGCAGAAAAACGCTGCTGATAATGTGGATTTCATAAATTAGAGATGAGAACGCATCTATCAAGGTTATTAGGAGCCTGCCATAAAGAATCCCTGTATCCCATTGCCTGAATAGTTAGCGGGTAATTTGGCACACCACTGGGAAGTAATTCCTCTTATTTGAAGGGGATAGGGGCTGGTATTCAACCTTGGAAAAATATTTCATTTGAAAACCTATTTCTAGTCTGTATATAATAGAGAGAGATTTAAAGGAATTCATATAATGTAACAAATCTATTTCAGCAAAGAATTGAAATGGAAAAAGGTATTTCTCATCTCTTATTCATCCTGCCAATGTATAAATTTAGGAAATTCTTTACATTTTACTATCAAGAAAACTACATAAGTACTACCCTCTTTCAGAAGAAAGAAAAGTCAGTGAATATTATACAGGACTCTTGACAGTTCGTTTCCTTTGGGTACCATGATTTTACATTTGAATTTGACCCAAATGATGTGCATGAGAAGTGTTCAGCTGGTAAAAATGGGTCTTCTGTGAAACTGTCATGTTTTTGGCTCATTTTAATGAGCGGTGGTTTCATGTCAAAGAGACACTTCACAATTGTTACAACTGGCAGCATTTTTTAAAACTAAAATAGCCTGATTAGAACTGCAGTAAGCTTGTCACCAGAGACTCGTACTCAAGCCCCTTCAATCTCACAAGCTCTCTGCAATTTGCTTGGCATGAAACTGGCATGAAAATTGTGCCACTGAACTAATGAGGAACAGAAAGAGCTCCAGTCTCCAAAGCCAGTGTAGCTTTGGACACCCCTGTGTTAACATTCAGAATGAGATCACTGCATCATTTTCTTTGCCTAAATATTTTTTTCTACAAAGCTGATCACGTTAGGTTGGAGGATTACACACTGAAATAAAAGGAAAGAGTGTGGACAGAAACCTTTTTCAAACCCCCACCCCTCCAAAAAAAACCCCAAAACCCAACTAAATATTCTCTGTCCCTCAAAAAAAAATTGAGATTTTACTCAGTTGAGAACAACAAGGGAGAAAAACCTTACACTGAGCTGTAGTCATTTCAACTGGACCTGAGGTTTTTTCCCCCTTGAACACTAGCATGTTGGCTTCATGCTAGAGTTTTCTTTGCCAAATGAACATCAGTAAGAGTTACAGATAATTATCTCAAAGAAAAAAATATTCATTTTTATTGCCCAGTAGCAACACCTATTCCTGTTGGTGCATAACTGCTTGCATAGTTTCTAAATTTTGCCTGAACACTTATTGTAGGATGTGGACTGATTAGAACTATCAGGTCTGATTCTACAGTCAGTGTTCAGGCAAATTCCAAAGCCATCCATATTTAGTTAAGAGCCCTCCATAACTGTAGAAAGCTTTATGCTTATTTAGTATCTGTTCTGCACTGAAAAGTCCCTGCCCCAAGGAGCTCACTGTGTAAGATATCGACAAATGAGATACAGTACATTGGCCAAATGAAGGGAAAAGACAAAAAGCAGTGAGAAAATTGAGTAAACTCACACTATTTCCCTCTTCTCCCTTTATTGGGCTTCTTTATGGATTTTAGACACAGCCCCACAGTGAGAAGTGCAGGTGTCTTTCCCCAGTGGAACCACTAGGAGTCACTGTGACTCAGCAAGGCACAGTGCCCTCTGGAGCTGTCAGTTATATGGCTGGGGCATGTCCATATCACAGCCTTTTGAGCATGGAGGCAAACTCTTCTCCATGGACAGTTCTGCTGGCCAGTGCAGTGGGGAATGAACTGTGGCCCCCAACTATGGCCCCTTTCTGTCTGCTAGCTCTGTGTGGGCTCCTAATAGGGGTGGGAACGCACAGCAACAAGACACTCTTGTGATTGGTGCATGCAGTTACCAAATCTGCATGCCAAACTACGTAACTGGGTGTTCAAGTTACCACATCAGAATACACAAATCTCATTATGGTAATCTGCGAATTGTACCCCTTACAATGTTTCCATGGACTTCAGTGGATGAGGCAATGGATAACCCAATGCAGAAGAAAAAAGTATTCTCTTTGTGTTATTTCAAGTTTCATAACATGTAAGTGGGGGTAGAAATAATCACTATTAGTGTTTTTGGACCTAACCCTGCAACACTTACTCATATATTCTTACTCTGGATTTCAGTGAAACTGCTTTAGAAGGTATGGGTCCCAGGATTAGGTCCATACATTGTCAAGTACAGTTTAAAAAGAAAGATTCCCATTAGTAGAAAACATGACTCAGTTTTCAGGGGCAAGACTAATTTTGAATTAGAAAAATATATTAGTCTAAATAGGGTTTTTAAATGTTAATCATATCCAAATTATAAAGAAAATTAATGTATTCACTAACTAACTAACAGACAATATGTGCTGTGAAATGAGAGGGGTGTGTTAAAACAGAACTGCTTATAATATCTGGCACAACTCCCAGAAATCAACCCATTTCAGGTTCTCCAGGCAGTGCCAAATAAGTTTTTGTTTTCCACCTCTACGAATGTAAACACACATGGTGGTGGGGAATGGGGAGGTCTCAGGGTCATTCTGGCTTTGTCCGCTTCTAGAGCACAACTCCACCCACAAATGCTTCTGAAGCTCTGATTTCCAACATTATTGTAGCATAAAAGAAGTTTAAAAGAGCTGCATGTGTACTTCATAGGAAGGTAATAAGGCATTGCAAGACTAACTTCACACTTCGCTTGTCTGTCAAGGGGGTTTCTCCTTCATAACAATACCCCAATGTTTTGGTAGGCAGGCTCCAGTCCACTTAGCAAGTGAGGAGGCATGGGTGGAATGCCAGGTATGTCTACAGAGCAAAGCAGTGCAGGCAGCCTGACGCCAGGAGAGAATAGGCAGGTACCTATTGAGTTACAGGATTTCTACAAATCTAATCCACGTGTAATGTGAGACTTATTACAGAGTCAGCCTCTGCCAGGGCTGTGAAAGTCTGGGGATATGAACAGCCCCAGAAACAATGATCTCAGTTAACTCATTACAACCCAGCTCTAGCTGACCAAAACTAATACTCTTAACCTTGTAATGCATTTTATAAACAGCGATTACAAGCTGTATTGTAACAAGCATTTAATACGAAATATGAGTAATTATTGATAGGGCACTAGATAATACTATTCCCACAGCAACATGGATATTCCAGTGGGGTCTGCTTAATATACCTTATGAGAGCTATGAAAAGTAGCAGCTAAACAGACAGATTTAATAAAATACTTAATACAACCAATACGTTATTCTTAAATTACTGAAAACTACATAAATCACCAAACGTGTATTTCTAAGAAGGAATTTTTTACAAATAAAAACTTAATGCAACCTGTATAAGAGAGATTTTCATTCATTTTAAAACAATAAGTCCCTATTTCACTCTTAAAAACAACAGGAAAGAAATGTTATCAATGCCACTAAATGATCATTAGAAATAAAATATTCTGTTCAGGTTTTGGATACCAAGACAACATGCTGCAATTTCACTTCAATTATTAAAAAACCAGATACCTGACAAATACTCTGTTGATCTCTAAAGTCATTATTACATTAGATAAGGGTCTTGATGGCCCTTGGGCAATAACCACTGCCCCAGCCATCAGGAGTATCTTCCTTGCCACCACTCTCCCCTTTCCCAGGTAAGATCCCTCCCATCACATCTTACAATTGCCTGACCTACCCAGAACTGAACAAGGCCTTGCTCAATCTATCAGAAATTTCTGATTCTGTTGACCATAGAGAAGAGGACTTGTGTTACTGTGGCTAATAAACCATCAGAAATGTTTCTAGAATTGCTCTCCAGTGGTTCAGGTCATACCTGGAAGACAGGAACCCAAAAGGGCTTGATGTATCAATTGGAATCAGCATTCAGGCTCTTGTCTTGCACCAGGCTGCACATTTTGTTCCTTTCCTCAGGATATTTAATCGTCACATGAGGCCCTTAGGACAGGTATTAATAGCCTTGGCATACAATATTATCAGTATGCTGCCCCTGATACTCATCTGAACATTTAGGGTCCCAGACTCCAGCCCAAGCCTAAACATCTACACCACAATTAAAGAGCCTTGTAGACCTGAGCCTTGCAGGCCTGAGTCAGCTGAGGGGGGCCAGCCACAGGGGTTTAATTGCAGTGTAGACATACTCTTACTGACACATATTCTGCTCCAGCTACCTGAGGGGAATTGTACACTGGATAATAGAAGAGTTGTCTTATGTTGACGCCAACCAAGTCAGAAGTTGACAATTGATTGGTGTCACCCTCAGGATAAATTCTCTGCCCAGTTAGTTCCACGTTTATTTTGTTTCGTTTTTTGTTGACGGCCACAGCCAGACCTTTAAATTTAGAGTTCCTATCTTACCACTTTCTAACCATGCAAACTAAACTGCTACAGGTGGTTAAGGATGCATTTCTTCCATAACTGTAACCTGAAAATAATTTGTCCCTGGAAGTGATCTCATCAGAGCCTTTCACACCCTTGTCACCTGACTAATATAAGTCCCTCAACTACAAGTTACCAGGCACCAGCAAAATGATTTCAATGACTTCAGTGACTGCAGAATGTAGCAAGGTTTGCTCAGCTCAGGTGAACATGTGTGAATATGAAACCTTCCCTGAATTCTCTGCACTGTAAAATGGTGATTACCAGTTTATTATTACTTACGGAGCACCAACAGTGTGACTGGTGTGACAAAACAGAAGAAAAGACATGGTCCCTGCTTCAAGGAGCGTAAGACCCAAGTTAGATTAGTCAAACCACTTCTTGGTAGTGCTGTGACCCACATTAGAGAAGTGTGGGACTTTCTTCCCTTTTAGTGGCGGGTCTATATAAGAGGTTTGTGAGTCTGGTACTGTTTCCAGTTAGGGACCATACAGCCAGATTTTTTGAAGGTATTTACATGCTTAAAGGTGCAGATGAGGGCCTAGTGATATTGTCAGAAATGCCTCAGGAGGTAGGAATCAAGGCGCTTCTTAAAATCCCAGGAGGTAGCTATCTGCATCTTTAGGCACCTAAATACCTTTAAAAATCTGGCCTTAGCGCCCTGATCCACAAAGATACTTAGGTGCCTAAGTCTTGGCTTTAGGCTCCACTGATCCACAAAACTCCTGCTGAGTCCTGTAGGTGACTGAACTCACTCAGTGCCTAAGTTTTCAGGGTAAAAATTCCCTAGGCGCCTATGTTCCCGCCTCTAGGCATGCCCTGCTGCCTCCTTCCAGGCATCCAGACACCTATTTCCGGCCTGAGTCCCAGAGCGACCAACACACCAGGGAAGATAGGTGAGTGAATGCCTATCTCTTGGGTGAGACTTGATCCAGTAGGTACGTTCACAGGTTGCCTGCTGCATTCAGTCCCACTCAAAATCCAGCCAAAGGAGAAGGAGGTGATGATACTACCCACCTCTTAACTTTTAGCCAAGTGGTTAGAGCATTCATCCTCCTTCTGCATGAGAGGGAGAAAGGATTTGAACAAAGGTCTCCAACCTCTCAGGAAAGAAACTACTGAGTTATGGGATAATCTGATGTGGGACTCCTTCAGTCTCACCTGAGGAAGCTGTTACACTGTAGATAAATAATGAGCAAGTGTTTGGAGCAGTGGGACTCCACTCTGGGTCTCCCACCTGCCAGATGTATGCCCTATCTACCATGCTACAGAGTCATTCTACTTAAGGACGGATTTTTAAAGGTTCCCAATGACTATTTAAGTATTTATCCACAGTAGAACAGTCATTGGGCACCTAGATACAGTACCTTTAAAAATCTGGATCTAAGTCCATTACTTCCCAGTTTTAATTCCCACTGCCATTGGTAGCCATTAGAATGTGGAATGGGTTAGCACTAAAGGGTTTTTTTTACTTTTATTAACACTTAGTGAAATGGTAATACTGTAGGTAATGTAAATACATATTAAGAAATATATCTAACAGATATGGAACTGGAGCTGAACATGCTTTGTCTAAATGAGCAGAATCAAAATCCTCACTACAAAACCTCCTGAATTTTGTAGGTAACAAGTCACAATCGGAATCTAAGCTTACCCCAAGATCATTTTCTCTGAGCTAAGCCCACATCCAAGATGCAATCCCATCTTCAATAAGAATAAGTAAACAAAAATGTTTTAGTGCCACTTCCTTGTGTAGAAACAATATTTTCTTCTCCATTTCCCAAAAGAGTAATAGAGGGAGCAAAACTATGCTACATGCTGATTCTTAGAGGCTAATAAATACTTCTGAGTTGCCCACTATACACTTTTTTTTAAAATCATAGGTTTCAGAGTAGGAGCCGTGTTAGTCTGTATTCGCAAAAAGAAAAGGAGGACTTGTGGCACCTTAGAGACTAACCAATTTATTTAAGCATGAGCTTTCATGAGCTACAGCTCACTTCAAGTGAGCTGTAGCTCACGAAAGCTCATGCTCAAATAAATTGGTTAGTCTCTAAGGTGCCACAAGTCCTCCTTTTCTTTTTTAAAATCATAATCTTTCTCAACAGAAACTTTTAAGTCTGTTTTTTGAAGAGCCTGGCACAAGTTGATTTGTTACATCTAGGCTGTAAGATATCTGAGTTCTACATTGTCTCACTCCTTCCTACAGTCTCTCAGTCTCTCTTTGCCCTCTTTACTCCTCCCTTTGATTGGTCTTATCCCTGCTTAACCTCTGTGGTAGGTAAGAAGACACTGTTAATCAATGCTTACATTTTGTAGGCCTCTTAAAAATAGCATTCACAACCTGCCAAAGCAAGAATGTAGAAGGTAATCTATAGTAATCTTCTCAACACTAGGAACACTTTTGATTAGGATGATAGCATATTTGAAAGGGTAGCCATTTCTAAGGGAAATATCTTCTCTGTGAAATACAAGCATATTAAATCACGGAGTGTAGAATTTTCTCTATATTTTAGAACAGTGAAATATACAATCTTAAAGAACCTCACTTAATTAACTCCACTAAATGCTACAAAGCACTATGTAAACTATTGGATTCTGCTAGATTTATTGCAGTTTTGTTTTGTTTTTTGTTATAACACAGCTGGAATGCATGAAATACAGTGGCCATTTCTTTTGTAGTTAAATGGCTAAAGATTTTTCTGCATACATTACTCTTTAACACATCCACATCAGCTTATTAACTCAAGCTTGGTCATTCCCTGTAATGGAGGCTAAAAGTGCTAGCTTTTCCAAATGTCACTTTCATTTTATGTAATGCACATTCTTTTCCTCTAAGTAATGTGTGACAGCCAATCATAAAATTTACTATCTTTCTTTTGATGTACACTCACCTTTTCCATGGGTACAACATTTTCTTCTTGATTTGGTGTGAAAGATAACTGAAGAGTGTCAGGCTATTACATTTAGATTCTGAAGTTTTGTTTTATTTGTTAAAACATGAATACGTGTAGAGTTCAGTCCAGGAAACATGTGTGTAAGTTGTTACTCACATAAGTAACTTCACTGAACCCGTTATTCACGTGTTTGCAGACAGCATCCATGTTAACATCTTTCAATGAGTACTCCCCCTACTCCAGATTAGCAAACTAAAGCTATTTAAATAAGATGCTTTTTTTAGTATACTCCCCAAAATACTGACAATTTTCTTACATTAATCATGAGATTCCCCATGAACTACTGGTGTTGTTTTTTTCATACTGAGACTTAGGAATTCACATTTCATATTCAGTTACAACGCTTTCTAATAATAAGATTTCTGGTTTGGGAGCAGTCTTTCTTTTCACATGTTTTTCAGAGTTTTTCCCAAAGTCGAAAATGATGATAAAGATGATTAACATCTTGCATGTTAATTTCCTACCCACACACATTCCCTTTCCTGAAAGTCTCTGGAACCTTTCAAGTTACTCAACTAAACACTTTTTTTCCCTCAGACATTTGTGGAGTACTTTGGAGGAACTTGGCTTAGTGACACTTAAAAATCTTGTGTATGTGTTTGTGTGTGTGAGAGAGGGATAAAGAGAATGTGTTTTTTGGGAGAGTTGTCTGATTAACAACCTTGTTCAGTGAAGTCTTATCAAAGGCAGTGGAAGGGCAGCCGCCCCCACACTGGCCAGCTAAAGTGAAGGTACTACTGTGAAAGGTGAAAGCCAGGTTAGTTTATGCTCCATACCTATTCAGTCTTTGGCCTCTTTTGTTGGGGCTGCCAAAAGAAGTATCAATCAGAGCTATGCAAACTATTCATATGAATCACCAAACCCACTCATACTTAGCCTTGGGTTTGGGTACCTCACAATTTTCACACCAAACTTATAAAATATGACCAGTAGGCTAGCGAACTTTGCATAGGTGGGAAGCCGTCAAATTCCTCCCCAGCAGCCAGTCTTCTCAATCTCTCACCAACATCCTTGAAGTCAAAGCTAAAGGCTTCTCCTGAGTCCAACTAAGGGCATTGTTTCGAACCAAATTAACATAAATCAGAGGCTTGTAAAGTCACCTGTGTAACCTAATCCCTTTTGCTATGCTCCAGGGGAAGGAACCTGGCAGATACTTGGCCAGCTCCCACCAGAGTAAGCATGCTTAGTAGATGGGTGTGTTATGCTGGTGACGCCAGTAGAGGCCAAATGAGCAGCGTGTTGACTGGTGGAGATCTGTCAAATTGATTGTGAAGTGAAGGCATCTGTTGGCTTTAAGAAAGCAGTCTTTTAGTGTCCTTAGTTGCTAGTCTGTTATAGTTGTCATTTAGTACTACTACTCCCTACTCTACAGCTCTTAGTAATTTGAGTGGTCTGGGAGTTTCCCTTCCAGTAATGGTCCCAAAGACTGAGGACCAGCAGGGATATTGGGGACAGTATATTTCTGTTTTGTATATTTCTATGATGTTCCATTAGTTAATTATTGAAATACAGGAGAAGTTTGATTCTCTTTCATATTATGTTACATGATGTTATTAATAAAGAGGTTATCTATCATTAGCCGCAGAGTATTAAGTAGCAGCAGAATATAGCTACTCCAGTTATTATTTGATCTCACTGGGGTTGTGGGTAACAACTTGCTCCCCTACTACATATGCACAGTCCAACAATCAAGTCAGCATTTGTCAAACACTGGATTAAGGAAATTCAGGGCCCTAGGTACAGAGATATGGGGCCTGCCACTGGAACCTCCCTTATCCTGGAGGGACAGAGGTGGAGGCAAGGCCCCAGCTCATTTCTTTGGAGGAGTGATAAAGACATTCTCTCCCCTCAGGATCATCAGGCATGACAGCAGGACCCCTTCCTCCTGGGAGTGGCAAAACTCCCTCCCCATAGAATCAACAAGAATGGCTATCAGCAGAGATGCTGGCAGAAAGTAGGGGGTCTGCCAGTACTTACCACAGCCGCAGGCGTGTGTCTGCATGGGTGGGTGGGACACACCCAGCTCAGCACACTGCATCTCCTCTTTCTGCCATACATCAGATAAGAGAGCACTTCATCGCTCTCAGAGTAATGTTCAGCCTGTATGCAGACTCAAGCAGATGTTGCTGTATTGCAACACCTGGACCATGTTTTCAAGTTTTTCTTGCTCCCATCATTGCTAGACTTAAACAACAAACAAAAATCACAAAGCTGAGATTCCAACATAATCATATGACTCCAGGAGCTAAGGACCAAAGCACAAGATAAAATACCTGTGGTTTGAACTAATACCATCTTTGGCCTCTCCAGCCAGATCATTTTACACAGACTGTGAGTTAGCTATGCTCTACTTTCATGGGATGAAGTACCCCAACTCCTGGCAGCCTGTACTGGTACATTTCACTAGGGTTTTTTTAGGCATAAATTAATGGCCATTCTCCCAAATGGGCCAATCTCAGACTGGGAAACAGCTCATGTCCCTTGATAGTATCCTAAGCTTAGGCTTTTTCATATATTCTTTGTCTGAGGCCCACCAACTAGTCAGTTTTACCATATAAAAGTTGCAAATGTTCACTAAAAGTAGTTTAACCGCATAACAAGAGCCAAATGTATACAACAGTCTCACAGTCCCAAAACAGAAAATTGGAATTACAATAAAACCTCAGAGTTTTCAAACTGACACCGGTCCACCACAAACAGCCTTTGGAACCTGAAGTACGCGATGAGGCAGCAGTAGCAGAGACAAATAAACAAACAAACAAACAAAAACAAATACAGTACTGCACTGTGTTAAATGTAAACTACTAAAAAATAAAGGGAAAATTTAACAAAAGAGATTTCACAAGGTAAGGAAACTGTTTCTGTGCTTGTTTCATTTAAATTAAGATGGTTAAAAGCAGTATTTTTCTTCTGTATACTCAACTTTCAAAACTGTATTAAATCAATGTTCAGCTGTAAACTTTTGAAAGAACCATAACATTTTGTTCAGAGTTACAAACAGCCTCCATTCCTGAGATGTTCGTAACTCTGAGGTTCTACTGTAAATGGTTAGAGCCAACCGCAGATAAATAACATAATTATAAACCACAATATAACATTTACAGCACCTGTCCAACAGAGCTAATAGATATGAGGACTTCCCAGCATGAGGGGTGCAAAGAGTAGATTAGGCCTGGCTTTCTTCTGCCCCATATTTAAAGGGCCAGCTTCACTACTGGCCAGCCAACTAAAGAGCTTCTTCTGGCACAGCTGTGGGGACCAATCAGGAAGCTGCCTAAAAGAGCAAGCAGTAACTGGCAGTCCTCCCACAGCGTTTCCGGCAAGTATAACCTCGTTACTCTCTATGGAGTGGAGGGGGCAGCTGAAAGAGATTAGTCTGAAGTAATAGCAGGATATGTGTTGTGAAAGGGAACCCTCCTGTTTATACAATGTTACTTTTGATATTTCCAGTTATCTTTTAAGGATTGTAAAGATTGCAGAAAATCTATTAGCCCCATAATGGGCATAGATTATTTATTTATATGGTTTAAGGATTTCTAGAGTGATTCATAATGAAAGAACAACTATAAAAGACCACTAAATATGTATCCATTTGTATTGGAAATAATTATAACTGTTAGGTAATGCTGGAAATAACGATAAATAACTGCTCCTGATCCAGCAGTGCAACCTGGTTTAGTAATTAACTCAATCATTAATTTTGGCCAATAGAGATTATGGTTAAAAATGGTATCTGAAACCACTAGTTGCATTCTGTTACTGTGTGTTTGTTTATTAGACCCCTTATTTTTAATTTGCTGGTACACTACAGATAAACTTCAGAAATTTTTCCACCCTGCTTCACCAGTTCATCCCAGTGCAATCTAGAGGGACCAGTCTCTCCAGGTGTGAGATAATAAATTTTCAGTCATTTTTGATCCCATGTGCGTTTTCAGGCTATAACTTCTTTTGTGTGTGGTTTGGGTTTGGTTTTGGTTTTTTTGAGGGCAGGAGAAACCTTTTTGTAAGACAAAACTACATTCTTTAATGAAAACCCAACCTAAGCTGGTTATTTCATTCAGAAGCATGCTAACAGATTTATTCTCTCATATGCTTAGTAATTTTATTAATGTTTTACCAGGTTTTTAAATATTGATACTTCAGCAGAAAAGTAACAATTCTATAAAAATACTCTGATTAACTCACAGGGTCCCAACCTGAATATTGGTATTTCTTACCCATGGAAGACTCATAACATTTTTCCCTATGAAGTTTCTCCTAGATACAAATTACGCAGTTTAAATAATGAATGAGGTCATTATTTAAAGTGTATAATTCACTGTTTTATTTCATAATAATACATTGAAAAATTAATGTGCAATTTCCCAAAAGTTTTAGGACTAAAATTTGCCCTGAGTTTGCACCCTCATGCACACAAGCAAAAAGAGGACAGACACAAAAGAAAGAGTTAAAAAAGAGAATTAGCAGACAAAAGTTATTTGATTACATTGTGTGTTTTCTTGCTATGGAAGGTTAAAAAGGGGATCCATTAAAGCAAATATTTATTTTAAGAATTGTTCTGCAGATGGATCAACAGCAAGGTGTTCCAGTTTATGTTTGTGAGGAAACCAGAATTTGGGGGAAGATTTTCCCAGAAGAGTAACACATGCATGTGCGCACACACACACACACACACACACACACACACACACACACACGCACACGCACACACACACACTCTTTAATAATTGCCCTTGCTGTCCCTTTGTAGTCCCAGTCCCTGAGATTTTCTATAGAGTGGCTGGGCTGCATAGTTTTCAACACCGAACTCCAAATGAGGTACATACCAGAGACCACTGTGTCAGAGAGAATATTCACTAACCGTTGCAATTAAAATAAGTCATTGTTGTCTTGCATACTGATCAGCTTCCTCCTCTAAAGTGCAGATATGTAATCTTGGAAATTTTCCTAATTCATCTTTGTAAAACTAAGATGCTCAAGACATACTGGTTGCATTAAACAACATTATTTTGCCTGCAACTGTATTGTCAGCATTACAGTTTCTCTGCAAGACCTAAAAGTTATTTATCAGTCGCTATTATTTGACAGGGCAAGTTATTTATTTACAGGTTTTCAGATTTGCATGCAAGTTGATTTGCTGTTGATAATTAGATTGTTGTGACTGCCAAACAACCATGTAAGATTTGATATGAGTATAGCCAAACATATGCTATAATTTTATGGAGAGAAAAATGTGCCAATTGATTTCATTTTATTTGATATTCCTTAATTTGCTTATATTCATAATTATCTCAATCCTCTTTTTTACCTTTTTACGATAGAAGATTATAGTGTACTATCTATGCTTACTTGATTTTTATGATTGTTGAGTTTTTTAGTAAATAAAATCCCAATACCAAACCAATAATTATTGAAAATAGTATAAAGAAAAGGAGTACTTGTGGCACCTTAGAGACTAACCAATTTATTTGAGCATGAGCTTTCATGAGCTACAGCTCACTTCATCAGTAGCTGTAGCTCACGAAAGCTCATGCTCAAATAAATTGGTTAGTCTCTAAGGTGCCACAAGTACTCCTTTTCTTTTTGCGAATACTGACTAACACGGCTGTTCCTCTGAAACCTGAAAATAGTATGTAAGGCCATACCTGGTATAAATCAGCATAGTTACAGATCTGGCCCCATAATCTTAAAAATATTGTTACATTCTAATTGCTGCAATCCTTTTATGAAATGTATGGGTTGTCCTCTGTTGATTCTTTCTTGTATGTACCTAAATACAAAAAAAAAACCAAAAGTTTTTCTCTGAATAATGATGGCTGTTAAGAAAATTAGGTAAATATCAAAAATGTCTGGACGTTGGTTACATCTTTCTATCACTTGCCAGTACAATAGATAGATAATATCTGCAGCTGAGGATGCAGAGTTTCATTTAAATATATATATATACACACATTACAGGCAGACAGAGGCTGTTTCATTCCGCAATGATTGAAAAAAGGACAAAACCAGTCACATGTTTGAGGCATTCATAACTGTATATGCACTAACATATAATTGTTGCAGTGACGGTTTCACTTTTCTCTTCTGCATATTCTGATGGTCCCAGAGCTGTTGGATGTCATGAATCTGTGAACTAGGTAGAAGGAAGAGGAAAAGAAAGTGACTGCCTTAGTTTCTAGGATTTATCCAAAGAAGATTCTTCTTGTAATCTACGATTGCAAGGGATAAAGATATTTCTTCAGGTGAGATGTTAAAGAAAGGATCTTGTCCATCTATGCTCATTGTGCAGAGGGGAACTGAAGATTCCATAACCTATTTTAAGGCAATGGTGGAAGGGAGCAAGAACAGTGGGAGAAGGTGAACCCCAAAATACTGGCCAATATTACTTTTTATAATAAAGGCAAGTTCTGCTGTACAAGAAAGTGTGAGAGCGAAAGCTGAGAGCATATTGACTACATAATCACTGTATTATTGGTGTATCTGTGTTTGTCACATTATTTTGTAAAAGTGCATAGGAATATTTTAAGTATTGAAGATATTATTTAAAACAATATCTATTGTGTCCTAGTTTTTCCTTTTAGATATGGATCTACTAACACTGTAACCTACTGGAGTATGTGTGTTACAGGTCCCCCTCTGTGCCCAATCCACAGAGGATATGTATCTCTTTCAGTCTCACCTAAACAGCATTAGGCTGTTTACATCTCATCTGTAACATCTGTAACATCTCAGAATTTTTACTTTGGAGGTCCCTAACTGAATCCTGGTGTGTTGGACAAGATGGCAGCCATTGCAATATCATCACATATTGCTCCCTTTCAAACGTAATTGATTCTGGAAGCAATACAGTCTGGAGATACAGGCAGTTGCGCAAGGCATCAAGGGTCATCAAATTCCATAGCACAATGCGACTTCTGGCCACAGTGTAGAGCAACTGAAGATGGTGTCATTTCGAATAAGCAAATCAGCAAAGCATGCACCTCTAATAATGGTTTACCTCAAGGATCTGTGCTGGCTCCTTCAACATCAACCTTAGTGACTTATCTGACAATTTCATGTACGTTCATTTATGCTGGTAATGTCGCTCTTGCAGTACCAGGCAAAGACCTCACCGCAATCCGTGACACCTTCTCCACTGACCTCAAGATAATGGCAGAATACTTTCAGTATTTGAAGGTCCATCCCAATGCCTCCTGAACCTTAGTAATAGACTTTTACCTAAACAACAAAGCCTCCAAGGAACCACTCAATGTCACCTTTTGCAGTCAACTGGTCCGAAATGAGCCCTATCTGAAGTACTTGTGTGTAACCTTGGATTATCCCAAACAAACACCGGATTGCTGACCCGATTGTTTCCCCAGAAACAGTGATCTGCATTGAACCACTTTAGAACATTGCATGGCAGATGCTGTCATGGCTTACACCTTTGGAAGATGGAAGGAATGTACAATGTGACTGTGGACACCATATTGTAAATCAGTATCCATTATGATCATTTGTGTCATCTCAAATCAGTTATGAAGAGATCAAATCCAGATTAGTGAGCCCGTGGGTAATCTGAACATTGCTATTCACGTCTCTTGCCATTCAAAAGAAGATTATTTTGGAATCTCAGGACAATTTGTATTTTGGGTTTTCTACCATCAGGATTGCAAAATCTTTTTTATTTTTTTATTTTTGTTTCAAGTTTAATTTAATTTTTTTCCTTTGTGAGCTGCAGATACACAGCACCAGCTTTCAGCATTATATGATAATATCAATGCATTAAACATAGGGATTATATATGTTTAACTGTTTTTTTTTAATACTTGGATGAGTTTGTATATTCTCGTAGGTGGAAGTGACAACATCTGTTCCTCCTATGTTAGTATCTCTAATATAGGAGAGATGACTGTGTGAATGAGAAGTAAACGATGACTTGGAAAGGAAGATATATTGTATAGCATAGCATTTATGGTTTTTTTGTTGTTTTATAACCCCTCAAAAGGTTAGTTTTTCCTCACCTTGCAAGAATGACCAACATGCTTCCTACAGAATGTAACCTCTCCAGATCTCACCTATCACCTGCAACCAATCTGTTGGCAAATGTTGGAGAAAGGATATTGGGCTAGATGGACCACTGGTCTGACCAACCCACTGTGGCAGTTCTTAGATTCTAAGTGTTATAGAGGAGATCTCAATTAATGGATGTATAAAACAAGGTACCTGTGTCTGTGATCATTGTTCGAAAATAGTATTAAATTATCCTGTATTTGCTAAACCAGTTGCCTGGCTAGTTGGTGATCACTTCTACTCACTTTTTGGAACTGCATGATGGACAAGGCCTCATCACAACTGATCTTGATCCCCATCAGGCAGGGTCTTTCCATTGACATAAAAAATGGGACAAGATTTCCTTTAAAAATTATAAAACTCCCTACTAGTGGAGATGGTAAATCTGGAGCTACCTTGATTATAAAAGAGGGAGATGCTGTCAAGGCCCCTTCAGTTAGAAACGTGCTTGCCACACTGGTCCAAAGCAGTTTGAATCTGGTGACCTAAAGGGCGTGCTGCAAAGCCCATCTCTTTGGTGGAGGAACAATGTCAATCATTGTCTTCTGTGAAGCAACTTTGGGCACTATAAAATAATAAATAATCAAAAAGTAGACAGAACTACTGAGGAGAGGGAGCTTGCTCTTTTAATTGAGGTTTTGTTGATAAGTCGAAAAAACCAAACAAACCTGAGAAAACCTATGAATCGGGGGGTGGTGTAAATATTATTAGCTTCATAATTAGCTTTCTTTTCAGGATCACAGAATTTTAAAAGTAGTCATGGGGAAGATGGATTGACAGGAAAAGGGGTTGGTGAGATGGTCAAAGGTACATGATAAAAAAAATCACATATACATGTCAAATAAATACATAGCACCACAATTTATCATATGACTATCATCTCCACATACGCGATATCCAGTCATCTTGTCCCTGGATCTGGCAATATTGCTTGTACATCCTAAAAAGATAAGATGACTCAATGGAGACAGTATAAGCCTATAGTCACATCCTTATGCTAATCTTCTCCAAGGGCCCATTCTGCATTCTGAACTACCAGTTCTGTTGGCTGTGAGAGAGTAGTAGGAAAATAGCACAATACCTGCTATGTACTCTTGTGTTCACAGTTCACTAAGGCTGGACAGCCTATTAGTTAAAAATATCTGATGCAATAGTTCAGTTTAACAAGACACATTAGTGAAAAATCTTTAAGAACAGTTAACACTCCACTGTGCTGATTTGGATTGAACCTCTTATTGGGAGGAGATGTTTTAAAGAAACTTTAAGAAGTGTTGCTTAGGAAAACAAGTGCTAGTTTTAGCTTTTTTTGTTCATTTTGTGCTGCCTATTCAAATATTGACATAGTATAGTATGTTTAGGCACTGTCTAATGTCCTACTAGAGATTTTGCTGTTGCACAACCATCATAATTTAGCTCCTGATTAGAGCTCAATGGGTTTTCCTGTCCCTGGGAAATTTTCATTATTTTGAAAAAATTTACTGTCCCTAATCAGGACAAAGTGTTGAAATCTCAACAATCCAAAAAGCCCTGTTTGTTCAGATCAGTCAAAAAGTTTAGTTTCAACTTTGACCTTTTAAAATATATTTTTACTATAATTAGCTTACATTTCTAAATGAGCAGTCATAACAAAAAGATTGTCCTGCAAATATCTAAATGTGATGTTTCAACGATTTCACAACTTTTTTTCAAAGACATTTTTGAACAGAAAAATTTGTTGAAACTGGCCTTTCCTCTGAACAGCTTCAGTTTACATGAATCACTATTTTCTGCCAAAAAAATTTCATCAAAAAATTCCTGACCAGCTCTAGTCCTGAATTGAAGCCTATTGAAGTAATTGAATAGCTTCCAATTGACTTCAGTGGAATTTGGATTAAGCCTTTAGAAACCTAGGTCCCATAGCATAATTCATTTTTTTTGCCTTTTGCAGTTGCAAAGTAGCTACTGCCCTGGATGGATGGATTCCGAAAGATGCAGATGAGCATCTGAAAGAAGCATATCAAAAATGATTTGGTCAGGAAATGTTGCAGGATTTCCAGTACTTCAAATGCCAGAAATATCATGACATATCACCCAATATTTTAAAACTTCCTTTTCTAGCTGAAACCAGGAAGTAGAGTTTTGCAGGTTTTCTTTAAAAAAATACTATATTAATTAATTAATAATAAATAATAATTATTATTATTATTAAGGTAAGCATTTATATTTCTAGTCCAAGTCTGTTTTTAAGATATCCTTTTGAATGTTGCTTAAGAAAATGCACTAAAAAAAATATATTTTAAAAGCTTAACCGGGCTTTTTCAAACCTCAAAGCTTCAGGCTGGAATTTTCAAAGGCACCCAAGGGAGATAAATGCTGAGTCCTGTTGAATTTCAGTGGAATTTGGGCATTTAACCCTCTTGTGCTCTTTGGGAATTCCCACCCACAGGCTTCAGGCACACGTTTATGTAAGACTTTATTTTATCTAAAACAGGCCACCTTGGCATTGATAACTTCAGGCTGGTATGCAGAAGGGAGACCCTCTTTAATTTCAGTTGTAGGACTCTTCTAGAAAAGTAAAAGACAAGACTGTATGAGGGCTTGTCTAGGCTTGTCAGAGTTTTAGGAGTTTACATTATCTTAGACTTCTGGGGATTCTTCAAGAAGCTGTATTAACATTGTAATAGAAGATGGGAAATGAGGACCCTTAATTATAGGTACCAATTTCAAAGGTAATAGTTGACATGGCCTAACAGTGGCTCTCACTTACCTTTGGTTTAACCATGTTTTTAAAGTGGAATCACTTTAGATTTCTTGAGTTAATCCCTTTTGTTGTGTGTGTGTGTGCATGCGTGTTAGTGTGTATTGTGGAGAGAGAGAGAGAGATGGTCATTTACAAAGACTGAAAGGGGACTTCCTAGTCCAAAACATCCTAAGATTTGCCTAATATTACTTTGTGCCCATTTAAACCCTTTAAATTGTCATCTTAAGGTTTGGTGTTTTTAAAACATCGGTCCTTTGTTTCTCAACCTTTTCTTTGGTATGGCTTTCATGAATAGATTATGATGGTCAGGTTGTAATACCATGAATGGAAGATTTAGGACCTGTAATCTTAAAAACACGGCTTGGCGCCAGTAGACAAACAATGTACTGCCCAACCTGTTATCTCAGCCTACTAGGCTTTCACTTCTTACCTGCTTTCAAAGAATATCAATTCACCCATGTTGTCTAGTAAGTGGGAGGCATAATCTTCTCAAACAGGTAGTTTGCATTTCCTGGGTTTTTTTTTTTTTATATATACTTCCCTATAACATACTTTTCTATTTGGTAGCACAGCCCAACTCAGTTGAATTTGCAAAGCTTTAAGCTTGTTTGAAAAAGGATCTCGTGCTAGCAAGATTTTTAAATTAAACACAAAAAGTCTGAGCTGATTTTTAAGGGGATTTTTAGTCAATATGGATGCTGTAGTTAATAATGCCGTAATATGACAGCATAAAACAAAACTGTCTTTGGAAATGAAAATTATTTTAGATTGTTAATTTAAGAGTGCTCTTTATTAAACAGATTAATGTGGTATAAAACAGTACAATGAAAATGTAAATAGTGTCATGATTTATCACTCTCAAAGATCTAGAAATAAATATGCAACAGCAAATGCAAACAATAGTAAAATAAACTAGGGCTGCATGGTACTGAGTAGCCTAAAGTACCAAAGGTACCCAGGTGATGAGGCCCTTTAAGTGACCACACAAAATACTGTATTTGTTAAAATACTGGTGGTATTTGTGACATTCAATTCAATAGCGATATAGTATAATCTGAGGACTAGAAACTGATTTTATTTACAGTACTGTAAATGCAAAATAACTCCATCGATATCAGTGGAGTGATTCTGGATTTACACTACTGTAACTGAGTTAGACATCTTACCTCTGAAGGGTAAATTGAAGTGAGAATGATGTTAGAATTGTGCTGCCAGAGAACTGTACTTCTTCAGTTGCATTATTACTCTCCAGTATAAAGGGCAATGTGGTTAGTAGAAGAAAAAGCAAGTTTAAAAAAGTTATGTCTTTATTTGGTGGAAGAAACTTCTGCTGTACTTTGAATGTAAAATGCTACATTTTTATTTTTACAGTAGTGTACATCTGAGAGGTGTTAAGCAAATAAATAGCATTCTCAAAATCCACTTGAGGCTCTGATTTACGAAAATTGGAGACTTCCTTGACCAGGCTTTTGTAACGGTTTTCCTGTCGGTATTGAAAACTCCAGGATGTTCAAAAAGTAGGTAATAAAACTGCCATATGATATTTCTGGAAATTCAGATGAAAAAGGCCAGTCCTGTTTCATTATTTCAATTGAAAATGGCTACAATTAAAAGAACACCCCCCCCCCACACACACACACACACTAATGTTAGAAAAAAGGAAAATATATAGAAAAGAAGAGTCCAGAACACTCATATGACATTGTTACTGGAAGCCAGATAGGTTGTATATTGTAACTTAAATGTTTAAATTAGCTGGAAATATCACAGGTCTGAAAATTTGTATCAGAAGTGTGTGTATATCAATATATTGTTTATATACAAAAACAACGAGGAGTCTGGTGGCACCTTGAAGACCAACAGATTTATTTGGGCATACGCTTTCATGGGTAAAAGACCCACTTCTTCACATGCATCTGAAGCTTATGCCCAAATAAATCTGTTAGTCTTTAAGGTGCCACCAGACTCCTCGTTTTTTTTGTGGATACAGACTAACATGGCTACCCTCTGATACTTGTTTATATACAGTACACACAACTAAAATTCCTGGCAGTCAACGCAATCTAAGTCAATGTCATTGCACAGAAGCAACTGAGAAGAATTTGGCACATGATCTTTTTTTGTGCTGTGTGTATAGATGAGAATAAGGGGGATGATATTTGGACAATAAGGGCAACACTTTCAGAAAGAAAGGCATGAGGTGAGAGGTAGTAGCACTTCCCAAAATCACAGGAGCGTGAGATAAATACGGTAAAGATTATGAGGTAGTCAGATACTATGGTAATGGGGGACATATTGATACCGAAGACAGATATGTGCATACAAAGAGTCACATTACCAATTATGAGTCCATATTTGTACACAGTTACCAAATTGTCCATGCACACTGTTTAAAAATTCAAGTAGATGCTTCAATGCCTAACCAACCATTTACTCATGTAAATACTTAACTTTCAAATTATCACACTTTTTCACTTGCTAAATGTTTTAGCAAGATTTTTATTATATCCATGTTTAAATCTAGTCAATAATAGCGGTTCTAAACTTCATATATAGAATCAGGCTTAAATAGAAATTATACATATCTGTATACAGCTTTTAGACAGCCTAATATTCAAGGTATTTGGATCCAAGGTTTTGGTTTGGGCCATTTTTTATCAATCAATAGCCCTTTGAAGACTTCCAAGTAAAAATAAAAGCATTCACTTCAAGCTTTCGGATCTGTCCCTTTTGTCCTTGCTATCTGTAAGTAACAAAGTAAACAATGCCAAACAACATTGCAGCGGTAACAAAGTAAACAATGCCAAAATAGATTTTTACTCATTCTGAACAGAAGACATTCCAAAATATATCCAGACACTGTTCTAAGCAGGAACAAATTACACATAAATACACATTTTGTGCCAGAATGTGTGTGGTATCATTCATTTAAATTACGGCAGTTAAATAGGCTTCAATTGTGGTCATTGTGCTACAATATCATTGTGTTAGGTGCTGTACAAATCATAATATGAGATTTTGTCTAACCCCCAAATGACAAGAGTTTAGACAAGATTGCACTTGTAAACATATTAGTAAGTAAAGGGTATTTTTTTAAAAACCTAGGTGCCTAATTTCACACTCCTAAATGCTTACTTAGGCCTGGTCTATACTATGGGGGGAATCGATCTAAGATACGCAACTTCAGCTATGAGAATAGTGTAGCTGAAGTCGATGTATCTTAGATCGACTTAGAATCACTTACTTTGTGTACTCGCAGCGCGGGATCAACAGCCGCCGCTCCCCCATCGACTCTGCTTCCGCCTCTCACCCTGGTGGAGTTCTGGAGTCGACAGCAGAGTGATCGGGGATCGATTTATCGTGTCTACACTAGATGCGATAAATCGATCCCCGATAGATTGATCACTACCTGCTGATACGGCGGGTAGTGTAGAAGTGGCCTTAGCTGCCTGCATTTTCAGAGATGATTAATATCTGCAGTTTTTATTAACTTCAGAAGGGATTTGTGGGTGATCAGCGCCTTTGGAAATCAGTTCATTTTTATTAGGTGCCCAAACAAACTGCTAAACCATAGGCATCCAAGTCTGAAAATGTTGGCCTTAGTAGTAACTTAAAGATAGGTAAATAAAGAGACAGTTTTTATGCAGATCTTCATTCAGGAAAAACTCCCATTGGCATCCACGGCTTTCTAAAAGGCTAAGGATCCTCTGAGTTACAGAAGACTGGACATTCTGCAGTTTGTAGAGCTAGCTGACAATTTTTTGACAAAGTGCCAATTTGTTAGAAAATGCCAATTTGTCAAAAACAAAAGTTCTTGCGCTAAAGGGTTGATTTTGACAAACTTTCATTGAGAAAGTTTCTCTGGTCCATGCTGGAATTTCAGAGAAAGAAAGAGTGTTCAGAATAGCTTTGTGATTAGGACCCTCACCTGGGATCTGGGAGATCTAGATTCTACCTGAATCAGTTAGAACAGAGGCTTGAACGTGAGTCTCCAACATCCCAAGTGAGCCCAACCACAAGCTATTCTGGTCCCTTTGCCCCCCTCCCCCCAAAATTCAAGAGGTTCAGCATGGGAAAAATCTTTGAAATCTCAAAAAAATTCAGCTTTAGCAGTGCCTTAGATTGTATAATGCATATAAGTAAATTCAAGTCTAGCATTCAAAAGCAGTAGCAGAAGTATTTCCAGTGAAAATCCAGCCATCCACTGAAGAAGAATTAACTAACTTTAATTAATGAATGTATATACATCTGAAGTAAGTTACAGTGCCAAAACTAACATTTTTATTGAGACCCACCATTGTGTTTTTTCCCTGCTGTCTTTATCCTCATGCTCTCATTTCAGTGTTTCTTTTTCCCTTTATTACTTCTATTTTAAAACTTTACATCGAAGGGATTTGTTTGTTTTGTTACTTTTTCCTCAACTTTAGTTTTCAGCAATAACGTTTTTCGTTGTAGCTATTCTTCCTCATCTTTGTAACAAATCTGCTAGCCATTTAATTATACCTTGATGCTTTATAATTCACAATAAACTGAAAATGAAAGCGAAGTTCTCATAGCAGCAATTGAGAAACATAGCTATGAAGAAAGATCACTGTTGCCAACAGAGCATTCTGTTGGAGCTGGAGAAAATAACACTGATTTTGTTTCTTTTGTGTAGTTTCTTTTTCTGTTCATTGAAGTGAAGTGAGAAGCCATTAACAGGACAGACTGCGTGGTGCAATGGTAATTTTGGAAGTACAGGTATTCTAGGCCCAACCTATTGAAATAAAGGTTTTCAAATAGAAGCCGGTGGCAAAGCATTGTGGGAAGCATGAAATAGGAATTGAGACTGTAACTAATTTAGAATGAAATGGAGGGAAGGGAGAAAAAGTTGAAGTGTTTTATAGGGCTGGATCAACCCAGTATACATCCAAAGGCCTTGTGCAAATAACTCTCCCACTTTTAACCCTTTAATCCCAATGTACCAATGAGTGCATTAGGAGCCATCTTGCTGAAAAGCGAAATCTTGTGACACTGCCAATAAATGAGGGAGAGATTCTGCAAGTGTTATTCTTACTGATTGGTATTTATGAATTCTACTTATTGACAGGATCACAGGATCGGACCCTACATGAGAATTTAATGTAACTTAATTGCAGTTTAACGTTTGCAAACAGAACATCAATATGTACAAATGAAATATTTTGTTCAACTATAAATACCTTTCTTTAGTATTGGAAGCAGTTGGAAACTGGTTAATTGTTTAAAGAAATGCTCCAAAAATGATGTTCTCAGAGTATTCAAATATTACTCTTCATTTTACATTACAAAAAATCTTGGAGACCATTGGGAGAAAAAAGGGCTGTTTACGGACAGAAAGTCAGTGGTAGAAAATTAAAGCAAGCTTAGATTTTAAAAGTTTATTTTTAAAGTCTCTTTTCAGCAAGGTGCCAATAACTAGTAGGATATTCAGGAAGGTGAATTTAGATTTTAAAAACAACTTTATTTTCAGATAAATTTAGTAATTCATTTATGTAAGGAATATTTTCTACTCTATGAATTTTCAAGACTGAACAAAATCAGAGTTTCCCTATAACTGCAGTTATAATTGAAGAATGTCATCCAAATTTGTAACAGGATCTCCCTGCAGCGCATGTATTTTATCGTTATACCACAAGAGCACAGGCTATGTTACCACAGAACACTCTGTTTTTATAATAATTATTCAATAGAAATTTCTTACCCTTATGTGTGACCCACAGCTTAAAGAAAGAAACAATGGAGCAGATGGAAAAGCAGAAGATAGTTTGGGCAGTGTTTCAGGAAAAGAAGTATGGCCTTGTGTTTAAGATACAGATCTGGGATCTGGGTGTTCTGGATTGTAATCTGGCTCAGACTTCTTTTCTGATCTTGGGTAGTTTCCCTAAAATCTCTCCATGCCTCAGTTTTCCTATCTGTAAATTGTTGATAAGAATATTTCCCTACCTCACAAAAGTGTTGGAAAAGTAACTCTATTAACATTGTCCCAGACACTCCATGAAGAAAGACAAGACACCAGGAGTGTATGCCAAGACACCAGGCTGCAACTTTGTAAACTAATGCATCTGGGAACTATCTAGCAATAGTTCGTCCACTGCAAGTCATCCTTCCTGTTCAGCATTCAAGCATAAAAAAAGAGAGCCATGACAGTGCAACATTCAGGCTTTCTTCTTTCTTGCATATATGCCATTGTCTTTCATCAAGCACCTCCTGAAAGTAGAGTTCTCTACAGTTCTAGACATTACCCTATACACAAGCATATTAGCCTAGCATAAAGCTCTCCGTTGGAAAATTATCTTAATACTTCCTTTCTAATCCATTCCAACAGGTGGAAGGCTGCTGTCAACCCCCTCCCACACAACATTAACTTGGTCCCAGCAATATGGCTGTGTCCCCTGTGGAACCATTACCTTCACTGGCCACCTGCCAAACTGCAGCCAAATGAATTTTACTACCTAGCATACCACCAGGTCCCTGGACTGCTGATAGAAAAGAGCAGCTAGTCCTACAAGAAAAGTCAATGGAGATAGCCAGAGTTCAGAGCCCCCCCAGGAGGATGACTCGCAGGAGATTGCAAGAGAGAACACAAGACACAAGGACTTGCAGCCAGAAAAAAATAGGAGGAAGGCTGGAGAATCACACCAACACCAGGAAGAGGCAGGTCTATGACATTGGTGACTCTCTACTAAGAAGAACACACAGCTTTGTCACCAGAGCTGATCTGAAGAACAGAAGGGTGTGCTGTCTGCCAGGAGCTAGGATATGGGATGTGGAGCCTGAGGCTGAAGAAAATCCTGATGGGAGCAGGAAAGAATACACTGATTGTCCTTCATGTGTGAACAAATGATAAATCTAGATTCTCCTTGAAATGTATTAAGGGAGATTATGGCAAGCTTGGGAAGACACTTAAAGAAATGATAAAGGTGATTGAGTAGTATTGAATATTAATGATGAGGTAGACTGTAAAGAAATTAGAAGTGATGGAATGGATAAAACAAAGTCTGTTTGGGTCAAAATCACTTTGGGGAAGAAAGCTACCAGAGTCTCTGCTGGGATAGTGCTGGGGTGTGCTACAGATACCCACAATCAGATTTGAATATGAATAGAGACCTCTTTAATGTTTTTAATCAAATAAATACTTCTGAGAATTGTGTGTCTATGGGAGACTTTAACTTCACAGATACAGAATGAAGGACAAGTGCTACTAATGATAGTAGGGCCCAGATTTTTCTAGGTATGGTAGCTGACAGATTTCTTTACCAAATAGTTTCCAAACCTACAAGAGGGATGCCATTTTAGATTTGGTATTGGTGAGTAGTGAGGACTTCATTGAAGAAGAACTGGTTGTAGGCAGGGCCGGCTCTAGCGTTTTTGCTGCCCAAAGCAGCAAAAAAAACAAAACAAAAAACCTTGCTGCTGAACATGGAGGCGGAGTGATGGAGTGGCTGCCGAACTGGCACCAGTAACCAAAGAAGAGTCGCGTCTCCGCCACTGAATTGCCGCCGAGCACGAAACGCGCTGTGACGGAGCTGCTGCTGAATTCCCACCGCCGCCGAGGCCGGATTGCCGCGTCAGAGCCTGACCTCTTGCCGCCCTTTTACATTTGCTGCCCAAGGCACCTGCTTGGTTCGCTGGTGCCTGGAGCTGGCCCAGGTTGTAGGGGACAACCTTGGTTCGAGTGATCATGAGCTAATTCAGTTTAATCTAAATAGAAGGTTAAACAAAAATAGCTCTGCAACTTGGGTCCTTGATTTCAAAAGGGCAAACTTAAAAAAATTAAGGGAATTAGTTTGGGAAGTAGACTGAACTGAAGACTCAAGGATCTGAATGTAGAGGAGGCTTGGAATTACTTTAAGTCAAAATTGCAGAAACTATCTAAAAGCCTGTATCCCAAGCAAGGGGAAAAATTCAGAGAGAAGAAGTTCTCTAAATACCAGTTTTCTTTCATTTCACATAGGTCACCAAACAGCCTTCAGGTGGTAACAACTTTTAGACAATTCTAGAGATCTGCAAAATACCAATTTTAATCTTCAGGAGTTCTTGTGATCCTCTTGTAGTTTGGGTACTCTAGCCTGGGTTTGTTCCCCATGAGTTTTCTTTGAGTTTTCGATTCACCAGCTGGCCACTTCCTAAAGATACAGGAATGCCACAGCTCCCCAAAGACTGAAAAGTGTGAGTGAGGTTGCAGACCTGCATTTCCTCATATTGGATAAACAGCAAATGGGGAAGGGAGTCCTATCCTGCTGATGGAAGTGAGACCAGAACCCCAATGAAAGTTTTAGAAAACAGAGCTTAGTTTTGTGTTTTTAATAAAATTCAAAGTGGGAAAAATTAACCTGTTTTTGTGTTTGTCACTAAAGCTTTCCATAAATCTTGACTGAGATTTGAACAAATGACGTGGAGATGAAAAGCTTCCTATCATGTTAGTACTTCATCCTCTGAAGTTTTGAATTTTATAGGCCAGAACATTTAATAGTCTCATTCTTCAGAAAGTTATGAAGTTTTAGTTGATGTATAGTATAAATCATGGTGTTTGTATCAGCTTGACTTCTTTTACAATATTGTCTCCATTGAGAAGTGATCATGAAAACTAGGGCAAAAATTTTAGTAAGTTAACTGTGCATTAGTTTTGGTCTTTAAACAAATAATAAAAATAATATAGAGGGTTTTGTGTGAACTTTTCAAAACACAGAAAAGTTCAGTTTATTTGAGAATATTACTGTAGTAGAGAAAATATATTTTTCAGAAGGATATCCAGTGAGCTCTGACACTGTCCTCTTTAAGTATTCATCCACATCACATTCAAGTGAATGTTTACATGCCCTGACTCCGATGGCTTATTCTATTAGCTTGAACAGAGTACTGTTTTGATTCATCATTGATTAGGTTGTCAACAGTTTTGAAATATTAAGTTAATTCATGGTACTACAAGCATGAGTTATCTGAAACTTTGTTATGCATCAAAAGGCATAGCAGATTAACCAGAGGTGGATTACGGTTTTGTGGGGCTCTGGGCCAGAGCAAGTGGGGGCCCCTCCCCACCCCTTCCACCTGCAGTCCTCTCCTCCCAACTCCTCCCCCACCCCAGTGCTCCTGCTGGGGAAGCGGGGTCAGGGCACAGGGGCTTGCCCCATTCGCCCACCTGCCTGATGCTCCTGCTGGGGAGTGAGGCAAGCCCATGCATCCTGACTCCACTCCCCGGCAGGAGTGTCGGGTGGGCGGATGGAGTGGGGCAAGCCCCCGATACCCGACCCCACTTCCTGGCCAGAGAGCTGAGCCAGCAGGCAGAACAGGTCGGGGTGCCCATTTTTCTGGGGTCCCCAATTGGCCAGGGCCCCTGGGCTCGGGCCCCATTGGCCCAATGGCTAATCCTCCATTGAGATTAACACAAATCGTAGTTTTGGCTAGTCATGATATTTTGGAAAGCTGGATGATTGTGGAACTTTTATATCTGTTTGACAGCCTCTTACCCAAATAACTTCTCTGATAATATTGTGTATCGTTTGTGATGTTGAGACTAATATTGGAGACAAAAATATAATGAATATCCATTAATTATAACGGCTAGTACATGTTTGTGAACATATGCTATTTAAAAATAACCCAACCAACTAAATACAAAACAAATTATATTGTTTTTTTAGAAAGCGTCAATTGTTTGGCCATATTGTTTATATCATAAGAGCATTCCAGGTGCAGCTACTGCTCTGGGGACAAAGAGCTTCTGTCAATAGGGCAGTAAAGTGGTGAACCATGGACTTGTTTGTCTGGTTTATATTTTGGCACAATGGCTTGGCAAGATATCTCTTTTTATCTCTAAAGCCTCTAGTCTCTCCTTTTTTCTCCTGACATGTCTATAATGCCACAAATGAACAGCTTCTGAAATGTTCCAGAATATAGGTTTGCCAAGATGGATTCAGAGCTTGCCATAACTTTGTTTCCCTGAAAATACAGTCGTAAACAGTTCAGGATATATCTTCTATGTCATAATGGATAAAAATCCACGACAGACCTTAATAATGAGCTTATATTATTTATTTATTTATTTATTTATTTTATGTTATTTTGCTTTTGTCACCTTTTGAAATGTATTTCCAATTGGCCAACAGCAGCACGGTATTTCCTTTCCACTATATGGCTTTTACACTGCAACTGTTTCCTTCTGGTTTGCTTTTGTTTCCATAGGAAATTTTTAATTGTGTGATTTACACTTTCCCACTCTCATAGCTCCTTCCTCCCACATCTATCATTTATTTTATTCTTGAAGGGTTGAGAAATGTGTATTTCGCTTCCATATTTTCCTTCAATACCTCCATTTTGGATGTGTCAGGGTTATTATAATGATGGGTTTCATAGTCCATAACTGCCAGAGGATACTATAATGCAGTAAATTCTAGTACCACAGATGTATGAATATGGATGTTAAATTATGTGTAATGCCTTATCTGATTTGTGTATCTGGATAATTTGTTTTTTAGGAGATGTGAAAATGGAATCCAATTTTTTGTTGGGAGAGGGGTGAAGAAGGAGGGTTCCTACAAAAATATAACAAATACAAAGTGGGTCTGATTTTTTTCACACACTTTTTCTTAATTTCTAAGGATGGAAGTTCACCAACATTGAGCGCACTTGCACCTTGTCTACAACAGGAAAAAGTTCATCAGCACTGCTTTTGATGATAAGCAATGGTGGGGGCACAGACAATTTACCATCATGTCATCTACCTACATCATTTGAGATAACTTCACTGCCTCACAAATTGATTTAGAACATAATTTGTTTTATAGACATGAGGTGAAACTGTGACCAGAATGGCCAGTATCTGATAAATGGAACCTTTTCTGCCATGCTGTGTTAAACTAAACCTAAACTAATCCAAAGATATTATGTGTATTTGCTATATAATGAGGGTGCCATGGCATACCTTACTGTCATATATATTTTATATTTCATGAGCTTATTGACTTCTGCTCTTGATGGGGTGATATTTTCCCCAGTAGCTTGATTCTAGAATTTTAAGGCTCTGCTTCCTCAAGTAACGTAGGTAGATGACTGATTTTTGAGGAGGTTGTACTCCAGATTTCAAAATACAGATAAACATGTGCCTAATGCTTTAAAGTATTGTTTGTGGCTCACTAACTGTCCATGATCTTTTCTCTCTTTCCCTCTCAGCTTCTCTGTTGCTCAAGGAAACAGAACCACTTAATTTTTCTCTCAGGTCTTAATTTACGACACTCCCTTTCAGTTTACATACCAATTGTTTGAACAAGATTGGACGGAACTCTCTCATTTGGACCTCTGAAGCTAATTGCATTATTTCAATAGCTCTATTGGTTCCAAGACTTGAACTAATTTTGTGAAATTTTCTGATGCTACAATAAACAGGATTTCTTGGTTCTAATTGTGCTATTTTGTTCATGATTGTAAAAGACTAATTCATAAGGGTGCGAAGCTCCACTGAACTGTTCACTGCAGCTCCAATTACAAATCTAGAGCTATAAAACTCTACTTATTATATTTTTGCTTTCTAAACAATCCTTGAAGTTTTATGAATATAGTGTAAATCCTTTTACAGCTCTTTAAAGCTACCTCTTTATTATGTGCAGTGTGTTTATTTTGCTTATATGTATTGTCAGTTAAAAATAGAAATATGAGTTGGAAGGATGATTCAATTTTTATTTCTAAAGACTAACAGTTTTAAGTAACCATATTCTTATATACAGGACATTTTACAAGCAAAAGAGTAGAAACCCAGATCTTTTTGTCGTACTGATGTTGAAAGTGTTCTTGCAAAACCTCCTCAACTTTATACCAGGTGTTTTACTTGAGACTGACAATTGTTTTTAAAACATTGCTGACCCTTTGAGCCCATGCCACAGGTTATTATATGTTTACATAACTCATTACAAATAAAAAAGAGAAGATTCTCTAAATATTAGACTAAAATGAGAATTTACTTAGAAATACCATAGCAGGACTTACCAAACAAAGACTGGCTAAAAAAAAAAAAAAAAAGAGCAGTGACTGTTACAACCCTGCAGTAAAAATGAAATAGTTATGGTTAGAGTGGCACATTTTCATTATAAGCCTGAGCTAAAGTCGGTTGAAATCAATTAGAAGATTCAATTGGACTTCCAGGGCTTTCCGTCATTTAGTCAGATCCCTCTATCTGAAAAAGTAAGCCATTCTTTCATGCTAGTTCTGAGCCTAAATGGTCTCTGACTTTCTACATGCAGTCATTTTTGAGTTACCAGAGCCAGGTGAAAACAATCCTATCTTCAAGACATCAGATGCTAATTCTGTGCTCATACATAGCAGGAGTGGAATTGCCATAGAATGAGAACAATAGCCCTTACCATGTGTGACAGAATTTGGTTTAGTTGTAGTGAAGTTATCAGTATCCACGTACACAGAAGAGGACAGAGTCTATGGATCCTAAGAACATGAACCTCACTGAGGACAGGGAGGAGGCGAGCAGGACCGAACTGTAGTTTCTGCAGGAATTATGCCTAGATATGGCACTCTGGTATAACTGGGACATAACTCAGTCAAAGTGACTGAGTGTCAACCTGGCCCTATTGAAATCAATGGAATTTCCCCCAATGGGATTTCCCCCAATGCCTTTTTGGTGAGGGAGGAGCCTTGGAAAATATGCTTTTATTCATTGCAAAAGCCCAGTTACTCCAATGTCAGAAAAACACAAGCCTGAGAAATTGCTGTGATTTTCTTATACCAAAAAACCACACCCTATGCTCAGATGAGTGACATCTATCTTGGTGTGATTCTTCAGCAAAATTTCCTGCATGACCTTTTAGCCATTGCAGGTCCAAGCAGTGATTTTTGGGAAAGTGAGGCAAAATGAGGCAAAGACACTGCTAAGACTCACCTTAATTGCTTATACATTGTACCCTGTATCTGTCTCTTTAGATTGTAACATCTCTGTGCCAGTCACTGTGACTCCCTATATGTCTGCACAGCACTTTGTACAATTGAGCTCTGATCCAATTGGACCTTCTGTATGCAACCATGTGATTAAAATAATGATAACTAGGGCTGTTGATTAATCACAGTTATTTCATGCGATTAACTCAAAAAATTAATTGTGATATTTAAAAAATTCGCAATTCATCACAGTTTTAATTGCACCGTTAAACAATTGAAATGTATTAAATATTTTTGATGCTTTTCTACATTTTCATATATATTGTATTCTGTGTTGTAATTGAAATCAAAGAGTATATTATTTTTATTACAAATATTTACACTGCAAAAATATAAACAAAAGAAATAGTATTTTTCAGTTCACCTCATACAAGTACTATAGTGCAATCTCTTTGTCATGCAAGTGCAACTTACCAATGTTGATTTTTTTGTTACATAAAATCATGCATCCGATGAAGTGATGAAGTGAGCTGTAGCTCACGAAAGCTCATGCTCAAATAAATTGGTTAGTCTCTAAGGTGCCACAAGTACTCCTTTTCTTTTTGCGAATACAGACTAACACGGCTGCTACTCTGAAACTTACCATACAATGAATGATTACTTTAGTTCAGTTGATCAGTAAATAATAGCAGAGACATACTGTATTCTGTATTGATATCCTCATGTTTCTACAGAACACACTCTGCAGCTCTTCCCAGCTGACTTTATGATTTTTGCAAGAGCACACTGTAGGGTTTCCAAAGTCTGCTGGTGATGGGAGCAGAGTTTGCAAGCTCCATGAACCGAATGATTTTGAGACAGAACTTTTGTAACATTCATATTTAGACAACAAATGCTCAAAAGTCAGGACATAAAGTCAAGATTCCCATTGTAATGTTAATGCACCTACACTGTGAATCTTGTGTGAAATTATGGCCCTTTTAAAGTAAATAGGAGTTTTGCCATTGACTTCAATGGAGGCAAGATTTCACAATGCTATATTTTATGGCACATATTGACATTAAAATTAAGGACTGCATCATGAAAGCTGCTGAGTGCTATTTACTCCTATACAAGTCAATGGGTACCAGAAGTGTGTAGTCCCTCATAGATTCAGGCCCATAGAAGCAACACAGGGATAAAAAATGCAATAAATGTGTACTAAGGATCCAGTGGTGCAAACAACCCCTAGCATATTGCTTACTATTTTAATGGGACCATTCATGAGAATAATCATGATACTTGGAAGCAAGTGGTTGTAGGATCAGGGAATAAGAGAACTGCAAATTTTCCGTTTCTGTTGCATTAATGTATTTTAAAAATGTTTTAATATATATTAGACAGTTCTTTTTATATTCACTGCTGCAGCAAAATATTGTTCTGCTACTGGAAGATCTGTAAAGCCTTTAATTTGTTCCACCTGTGACATTTTATTTGCTTTGTTGGTATGGTGAATATTGCAAAGCTTAGCTAATTTTTTTTCTTTTATACTATGTTCAAAATCTAATACATTTCCATTTTTGAGAAAATCCTTCATGGTCTGATTTTCAGAGGTGCTGAGCCCCTGCAAGTTGCATTGATTTCTACTGATCAGCAACCCTGAAAACTAGGCCCTGATTATTCCTCCCGCTGCCCCATCTTCAAAATTCTCTTTTACTAATCTAAAACAGAAAATTTCATACACTGCTGACAAAGGAAATGGAAATGTTTCTTTTTATTTGTTGTGGTAAGGCAGGTCAAGTCTTTTAAATGTAAATTTTCTTTTTTTTTTATTAGTAGCTTATTGTGTACTTCAGTAAGAATGTACCATTTCTCTTTGATTGGCTTAATTTGTACAAACAGTATGGAAAGCCGATTCTCTTGTGGTATAGTTCTGCTGTGGATATACCTGTAGATTGAGTTACTATTGGAGGGGGAGGGGAGTGGTGATTTAGGATGATAAGAAAATAAACCCAAGCAAGCAATAGATATGGAATAAAAATGTAACACTTGCCAGGAAGCTTATTCTCAATATAAATAAGGATTAGCACTAGAGGCTGTGCACCAAATAGAGTCTTAGCACACATATGTTTGAATATTACACTGTGAATACATGAAAAATGACTTCATAAGCATGGCATTTTTCAGTGAAGCAATATTTAGGTCACTTGCTATTGGGTTCAGTCTATGCTAAATGTCTGTGTTTCAAGAAACACCCTTATAGGAAGGGAAAGTAAAGAAATTCTACCTGCCTAGTGGGTAGGGTTAGAGGAAAGAAGCCTTTCCCCTAGCAGGCGTGTGGCTCTAGGGAAGGAGAAGTATGGAACTACACAAAATTGTAGGTAGTTATTTAAAAAAATAATAATAATCTAATTGTTTCTGGTTGTTGTAGGCAGGAGAAGCTAGACAAGTGGTTCCACAAAATTACAAAGGTCCACAGGGGTTTTCTTCTGCACAGAGACAAACAAGGGGAAATAACCACATGCTGTAAAATCATCTGCAGGACTCTGCATGCCTGTACAGGTTCAACAGCTTGTGCTCAAGTCCTAGCTATGATTTAGAGACCGGGCTATTTTTCTGAGCACACAGAGCTCAGACTGCAGGTGAATGTGCAACAGATGATCACCATCCAGGGTGTTAATATAAGGTTAATTGCTTGGATCAGAGGGGCCTCTGCTAGCAGGCACTGACCCTTCAGCGTTAGCTAGAGCTGTGTATGCTACCATAGGGCTGATTAGGAACAGAAGCCAGCTGAACTGATCTACAGTCTACGGTCTTGCCACCTGAACTCCTCAGGGCAGAAAGAAAAGGGGCCATCTCTTTTTTTTTCTTCCCCACCTCTTAGATTCTTGCCCTATTTGAAGGTACGAAAAGAAAAACCATTGGTGGTGTGTTCCCTGAGCTGATTGCCAAAGACACAATTTTTGGTTTTGGACAACAGTTGCATTCCATAACACTACCTATGTCTCCTCTCAAAGCACCTACCTTAGTCTTCCCATTCTGTGCCTAGGAGTCCATGTTACTAAATAAGGACTACACAGGAGGAAAAGAAAAAAAAAAAAAACAGTTTCAGCAGTGTTGGCATACTGGGGTGTGTGTGAGTTACAGATGCAATAGGACATCCCTTTTTAAACTCTCCTTGAGGTATCCAAAGCGAGAGGCCAAAAAGGACTTTGGTCCCTGACTGAATGATTGGCGATGGAATAGGTTAGAGTGTATGATTATGGTTTGAGATTTTCTGTGTGGTTTACACAGTATTAGATGCATATATTGCTTACTATTAGTACCCCTGAGAAGGAATTTGGCCATGTTAAAGTTGCTATCTAATTGCTGCCTGGCTCTAGACTTTTAAAAGCCCAGGGGCAAAATCCTGGCCCCACTGTGAATTTTGCCATTGACTTCAATAGGGCCAGGTTTTCCCCTATGTAAGGGGAAAAAGTCTATTTTTAAGTGCTACAAAAAAAGCACAGAAAATAAAATAGCATAGACTTTGGGATAGACATTTCACTAGGTTCCCTTGGACATGACTCACTCATGAAAGCTAAAAAGAGATTAAAAACTTGTGTTTTGTGCATATTCTCGATTGGAAAAGCTAGGGTTAATTACAATTGTCCAATAGACCACCTCTGTTAATATGGTGGGTGGACAATGATGGATTCAGTTCGGTTCAGTTCGTAGCAGAAACTGAATTGGGAAAGCCAGGAGAAGGAAGTGGTTTGAATAGTTCAGGTGCAAACAGATGATAGAAGGAGTATTAATAATAGTTCTGTGCATGTGCACCCATGAGCACATGTAATTTCTGAATAAATTATGTAATTTAGTAGCTGTGCAATTTTCTGTTGCACATCTGTGTGTTACTGATGTGATTCCCATCACTACAATATCTGAATACCTCAAACATTAATGATTTATTATATATAACACCTCTGTGAGGTAGAGAAGTATCATTTCCATTTTACTGATGAGGAATGGAGGCACAAAGAAATTATGTGACTTGGCCATAGTCACACAAGAAGTTGGAGCCAGAATCAGAAATTTTACCTAGATCGCCTAAATTCCAGTCCATTGTTTTAACCATAAGATCATCCTTACTCTGACATGTAGAGGAAGTAATTGTATGTGCAAGGAATGAGCAGACAAACTTTGTGCGTGCACAAAAAGATGAGATTTTTTAAAAGTGTAATCCATTGTGTACAATCAATATAGGAGATGTGAGTAGGAGATACAGCCTCTTATTCCTCAAATGGAATATTTTAAGGCTACTTTGTTAGGCCTTATCAGATTAATGATTAAAATAGTTGCCTTTTGAAGAACAAGTGTGAGATTAGACCTTGATGACAATTACATCTATACAATTGTTAGATTACCTACAGCTATTGGTAATGTTCTTAATCAGATAGGGGCAATTTGATCTATTTTTCTTCAAACTTAAATCAGAAATGCATTTGGGTTTTGGGGTTTTGGCCATATATATATAATATGTATCTATAAAGAACTCTACTTCCTATAAGGTTTGGTTTATATATATATATATATCTCATAGTTTGGATCTCAAGATTGGTCTGAATATATATAATGTTTTTCACAGTACCATTCACTAGAGATGAATATTTTTCCGACCAATCTTGAGATCCAAACTATGATCTGTTCCATATCTTGTACTTCTCATTATTTGCCACATTCTAATTGTAAGTTTTCTCTAGTGAACCAGACTGTAGTGATTCATTTCCTTTCTGCTGTTATTATCATTCAAAATAATTATCTATCTTTTCAGAATTTGTAGGTTTGGGATAGTGTCTGCCAGAACATATTAAGCTGGGTTTTATCCAAATGTATGCTGAAAGCTTTCTGTAAGATTTTTTATAAGTAGGACCAAAGTGTTTAGCAACATTGCTTGGATTTGCATGAGGAAATAAAATCAATCCTCAGAAAAATCTATGGAAAGATGAGATTTTATAAAGATCCAAACACTAAAAAGCTGTATATGGACCAGAAAATATCTATCTATATAAAATAGTAATTGGGTGTCTAAACTATCTCTTCTTTAATCTTTATCTTCATATAAGAATGGACTGAATAGACAGAAAAATCACACCTACATTTGAAAGTTTGTTGGGGAGACTCTGAAGTGAGCAGATATATTTTTCTTCTCTATGCAACTCTAAATAGCATTTATAGGCCTAGTGTATACAAAAACGAGAACAGAATTTCATAGAAAAGAACTCCTGAGAAGATAGCCACCAAAATATTCACCACCACCTCCTCATGGCCATAAAGGGACAAATCCAAACCTAGTAAAACTCCATTGACTTTGAGGAAGTTAAACCAGGCATCAGTCCAGTCTTTTTTCAGTCACAGCCAGTACTTTTTCTACTTCCACCATCCCCACTAAGCTGTTTTATCCATTCTCAAGATCTATTTCGCTTACATAATTGAATAGTATTTAAAGAACACAGTATTCTTTATATTCAGTGCTACTAAAACTATTTTCAATGACATTTATCACTGCAGACCAGTAGCAAGTTCAGTACACCTTAGAATACTCTTGTGGATGGATAGGGGCTCCCCCAAACCCGCTCTGGACCCTGCCATCTGTTGTTTATATTGTCTTTCCTCCCCCCAGTTCATAGCACAGGGGGTGTTCTCTGAATCAAACAAATGGGCAAAACAAAGCTCCCTTTCCCTTTCTTTCCCTTATGAGAGAGGGGATTCTGAATGAAAATAAAGGCAGAGGTGGCCTGTCCTTCAGGCAGTCTTTCTGGATTCACAGTCTATTGCCCTTTAGTAGGGTCTAACTTCAGCTCATCTTTTTGGGGCATACAGTTTTGCCACTGCTCTGGACAGCTTTGGGAGCAGTGTGAAGTATGAACTCCTGGGAAAAATCAGGGATGAAGACCACAGGCGCCTTAGACCACCACCATCACCAGCAACTTAGGGGGAGTCTTTTTCCATACCCCGGTTTCTGCCATTCATCTCTGAGCATATTCACATTCCATAAGAGGGCACTCCCTCTTTACGTGCTCTGTCTGCCCACAGGAATAGCTCATTAACAGCGTAGGAGTGGGGAGCCTGGTCGCAGAGTGATATCCAGACGACAGTCTGAGAGTCCCACTCCAGTTGTTTGTGGCACCTGGTGGTCCCACTGACGGTGTTGTATTTGTGCCCATTCCCCGTGGACTACCTTTGGTCTGAGGTGTGGTCAGGCCCCTCAGAGAGAGTGTTGCTGACTCTGGTTCACGCTCCCAGGTTTTGGGTGATTCTGCCTCTAGTTATCCTTCAGCTTCTATAAAGTCCTCCAGTAGCCTAACTACTTCTGATAATGTCCCTGGGCAATGCTGTAGGACCCACTCCTCGCCTTTCATGGGTAATATCTGAATAAATTGTTCTGTCACAATGGCCTCAGGCACTTGGGCCCCTGATCGTTCCTACGGGTGGAGACACTTCAAACAGCGTTCCCTCAACCATTACACAACCATTTGGGGTCTTGCCACTTTGGGGTAATTCTCAGATCCAAACTGTTGACAGTTGGTCTCTTTGGAAATATCCAAACAGTCTAAAATGGCAGACTTTACTTGCTTGTGATCTTTTGCCTGCTCCAAGCAATAGGCTGCCTTTGCTGGACCACGAAGTATGGGGTCAGAGTCACAGCCCATTGTTCTGGGGGTTACTGGGCTGCTAGCGCTACCCTCTCAAATGTGACTAAAAAGGCTTCAGTATCATTGTCTGGCCCCATCTTTAGGGCTGGTACTAGCTGCGGTAGCATCGCTCCAGTTCCATCTTGCATGGAGCAGGTGAGCTCTACTTCCTGTCAGGTTTGTTTTCTTAATTGCTTGTATCAGGTGTAGTTATGCCTGAATTTAACACCATTTGTGGGGTGATAATGGCTCCCTCAAACCCTCTCCGTCTGTCATTTATACTATCTTTCCTCCCCCCACTTCGCTGCCTGAGTCAGACAAACTGGCAAAAGAAATGTTGCCTCCCCTCTCAAGCAGGGAGAACTGGAAGTCCTGGCACAGTCAAGGAATTATGATGTGATTGGAATAACAGAGACTTGGTGGGATAACTCACATGACTGGAGTACTGTCATGGATGGATATAAACTGTTCAGGAAGGACAGGCAGGGCAGAAAAGGTGGGGGAGTTGCACTGTATGTAAGGGAGCAGTATGACTGCTCAGAGCTCCGGTATGAAACTGCAGAAAAACCTGAGTGTTTCTGGATTAAGTTTAGAAGTGTGAGCAACAAGGGTGATATCGTGGTGGGAGTCTACTATAGACCACCGGACCAGGGGGTTGAGATGGACAAAGCTTTCTTCCGGCAACTCACGGAAGTTACTAGATCGGAAGCCCTGGTTCTCATGGGAGACTTCAATCACCCTGAAATCTTCTGGGAGAGCAATACAGCAGTGCACAGACAATCCAGTAAAGGGTAGGGAACAATTTCCTGGTGCAAGTGCTGGAGGAACCAACTAGGGGCAGAGCTCTTCTTGACCTGCTGCTCACAAACCGGGAAGAATTAGTAGGGGAAGCTAAAGTGGATGGGAACCTGGGAGGCAGTGACCATGAGATGGTCGAGTTCAGGATCCTGATAAAGGGAAGAAAGGAGAGCAGCAGAATACGGACCCTGGACTTCAGAAAAGCAGACTTTGACTCCCTCAGGGAACTGATGGGCAGGATCCCCTCTGAGAATAACATGAGGGGGAAAGGAGTCCAGGAGAGTTGGCTGTATTTTAAAGAATCTTTATTGAGGTTACAGGGACAAACCATCCTGATATGTAGAAAGAATAGTAAATATGGCAGGCGACCAGGTTGGCTTAACAGTGAAATCCTTGCTGATCATAAACACAAAAAAGAAGCTTACAAGAAGTGGAAGATTGGACAAATGACCAGGGAAGAGTATAAAAATATTGCTTGGGCATGCAGGAGTGAAATCAGGAAGGGCAAATCACACTTGGAGTTGCAGCTAGCAAGAGATGTTAAGAGTAACAAGAAGGGTTTCTTCAGGTATGTTAGCAACAAGAAGAAAGTCAAGGAAAGTGTGGGCCCCTTACTAAATGAGGGAGGCAACCTAGTGACAGAGGATGTGGAAAAAGCTAATGTACTCAATGCTTTTTTTGCCTCTGTCTTCACGAACAAGGTCAGCTCCCACACTACTGCACTGGGCAGCACAGCATGGGGAGGAGGAGACCAGCCCTCTGTGGAGAAGGAAGTGGTTCTGGACTATTTAGAAAAGCTGGACGAGCACAAGTCCATGGGGCCGGATGCACTGCATCCGAGAGTGCTAAAGGAGTTGGTGGATGTGATTGCAGAGCCATTGGCCATTATCTTTGAAAACTCATGGTGATCCGGGGAAGTCCCGGACAACTGGAAAAAGGCTAATGTAGTGCCCATCTTTAAAAAAGGGAAGAAGGAGGATCCTGGGAACTACAGGCCAGTCAGCCTCACCTCAGTCCCTGGAAAAATCATGGAGCAGGTCCTCAAGGAATCAATTCTGAAGCACTTAGAGGAGAGGAAAGTGATCAGGAACAGTCAGCATGGATTCACCAAGGGCAAGTCATGCCTGACTAATCTAATTGCCTTCTATGACGAGATAACTAGCTCTGTGGATGAAGGGAAAGCAGTGGACGTGTTGTTCCTTGACTTTAGCAAAGCTTTTGACACGGTCTCCCACAGTATTCTTGCCAGCAAGTTAAAGAAGTATGGGCTGGATGAATGGACTATAAGGTGGATAGAAATTTGGCTAGATTTTCAGGCTCAACAGGTAGTGATCAATGGCTCCATGTCTAGTTGGCAGCCGGTATCAAGTGGAGTGCCCCAAGGGTCGGTCCTCAGGCCGGTTTTGTTCAATATCTTCATAAATGATCTGGAGGATGGTGTGGATTGCACCCTCAGCAAGTTTGCAGATGACACTAAACTGGGAGGAGAGGTAGATACACTGGAGGGTAGGGATAGGATACAGAGGGCCCTAGACAAATTAGAGGATTGGGCCAAAAGAAATCTGATGAGGTTCAACAAGGACAAGTGCAGAGTCCTGCACTTAGCATGGAAGAAACCCATGCACCGCTACAGACTAGGGACCGAATGGCTCGGCAGCAGTTCTGCAGAAAAGGACCTAGGGGTTAAAGTGGACGAGAAGCTGGATATGAGTCAACAGTGTGCCCTTGTTGCCAAGAAGGCCAATGGCATTTTGGGATGTATATGTAGGGGCATTGCCAGCAGATCGAGGGATGTGATCATTCCCCTCTATTCGACATTGGTGAGGCCTCATCTGGAGTACTGTGTCCAGTTTTGGGCCCCACACTACAAGAAGGATGTGGAAAAATTGGAAAGAGTCCAGCGGAGGGCAACAAAAATGATTAGGGGACTGGAACACATGATTTATGAGGAGAGGCTGAGGGAACTGGGATTGTTTAGTCTGCAGAAGAGAAGAATGAGGGGGGATTTGATAGCTGCTTTCAACTACCTGAAAGGGGGTTCCAAAGAGGATGGATCTAGACTGTTCTCAGAGGTAGCTGATGACAGAACAAGGAGTAATGCTCTCAAGTTGCAGTGGGGGAGGTTTAGGTTGAATATTAGGAAAAATTTTTTCACTTGGAGTGTGGTGAAACACTGGAATGTGTTACCTAGGGAGGTGGTGGAATCTCCTTCCTTAGATATTTTTCAGGTGAGGCTTGACAAAGTCCTGGCTGGGATGATTTAGTTGGGGATTGATCCTGCTTTGAGCAGGGGGTTGGACTAGATGACCTCCTGAGGTCCCTTCCAACCCTGATATTCTATGATTCTATGATTCTCTTTCCCTTTGAGAGAGGGGACTTTGGGTGAAAACAAAGAAAGGCAGATGTGGCCTGTCTCTCAGGCAGTCTTTCTGGATCCAGTGTATGAGCTTGATCCCCCAGAGCCTATTGCCCCTTCGTGGGGCCTACCTTCAGCCCCTCTTCTTGGGGCATACATCTTTGCAGCTGGTCTGAAGCTTCAGGAGTGGTGCGGCCTCCAACTGTCCCTTTCTCAGCTGACCTGTCTCTGTTGTCAGTGATCTCTGAGGTGGAGCAGTCCTCCTCTTGTTCACTACCCCTGCCTGTGGCAGGTATCTCTTTTTAAGATCCTTCCCCTCCAGGCAGAACAAGCCTTGGAGGTGAGCCTCATCATTAGCGCTGAACAGGCCCAGAAGAGCTCGTTAGTCTCCTCTTCACCAGAGTGAGGGCATGTCCCTTCAGAGCTCTCAACATCTTTCATTTTATATGTGGTCCCCAGTGTAACACCATAGCAATTCTGGTAATAGCCAGAGGAGTCTATGCACCTTTAGCAGCAGTGAGACATAAGGGTCAGTGTGAAACTTTGTAAAAGAAACCACATGCACATATTTCAGTTGTATACACCAATGGGGCCTGAATACTGGAAGTTGCTCAATGTGAGTAAAGCTGGCAGAATGTGCCTATAGCTTAGGAAAACCATAACAAGTGGATGTAAAACAAATGAGAAGGGTGAGGAGGACGAAGATAACAATGATAGAAACATGTCATTGCATATGTACAATCTTCATGTTTCATATCATTCTTTAAGAAAGATATAAATAATGTTAATTATCTGTGTTGAACACCATTATTAGATGGCAATTTACTGTAGCCATTACAGCAGTTCAAAGAGTTAAATAGGTCCTAAACTAATATAATCAGTCATATTCACCCAGAGAGCATAATATTGTTCTTTCTTGTAAATAGCGCTCTAGTTCCTCAGGTTATAAGTCAGGTGACTCTCATTAAGTCAATCATCATCAAACTGGCTTGACCAGGAAGTACAGAGGAGAAGGTAATCTACCATTATGTAGGCATTGAGTCTAGACAGTGCTATTATGCTGAACACCCTGTAGCTCAAAACATAACTACTTAGATTGCTCAGATAATAACTGTGGCCAGCCAGACATTTTCTGTGGCTGGAGCTGCTAGTTTCTAAAAGCAGATAAATATATTAAATCTCTATTACAGCATTCCATCATGAGCTACACTCCGCTGTAATGTCCCATCTTTTGTCTGTAGAGGCTGTGAAAACATACATGAATGCCAGCCTACACCAGGCATGGGATAGTCCCGTTGTCTTATTATTTGTGACTTAACTATAACAGCTGTATATAATTCATATATAATATATCATCACACTGAAAACGGGAACAATGACAATAATATTACCCAGCATAATTCAGAAGAGTAATATTGTTTTCTTCTAGCTTTAGAAGGCAAAGAATATGTAGTCATCACTCTTTAATCCACCAGAGTGCCAAATACTGTTTGCATACAGGGGAATGCCTCACTTTATGGCAGTGTCACTGGATAGAAATCAGAGGACATGCTAGGTATATCTAGGTACTGTCTATTAGACATAAATATGGGTTAGAGGGAAGCACTCATCTCTGAGCTAGGAGAGACTGGGTTTAAATTCTAGACCAGATATGGGATCAGGCCTAATGCTGACCTAGCAATGTAATATGAGAGTTAGGGCTGAGGTGAGGTTAATGCTCCCTTCTCAGAGGTACTCTGCTTTCATGAGAAGTTAAATCTGAAGTCTCCCTTCCCTATCTCTGATGGCTGTCCAAGATTAGGTTAAAGGTCCCACAGCATTTTTTGAAACCAGCAGATTTCAATCTTGCTAGTCTGGCCATTGAGAGCAAAAGGAAAAGCATGGAAGGTAGACGTAAGTATTTTTAAAACCTGGCTGACATAGGGCTTGACTGGGCAATTTAGGCACAGACCATAGTACGGGGTAGTGAGAAATGCCTCCTGGAGCTCCCAGGCACACAGAGATAGTATACCTGCCTATCAAGGCTGATTCCCCACTTTGACACTTTGAGTGCAGAAGGTGGGGGCCTACAAGGATTCTAAAAATTAATGCTGGTCACTGCTGGCTTGTAGTAAACTTCCAAGGTTACAGCTTTTCTCTGACCTTGGATGGGTAGATGCTGCCACCACCCAAGTGCAGAAACCCTCTGAGAACCCAGGAAGGCGCACTTGGGAATTCCTTCCTGTGGGGTACCCGCAAGCCCTTCCCTCCCTCCCCCAACTCCTCCCTGGAAAGAGCTGAGAAAGAAAAACAAAGGAAATCAGCTGTTGCCACCAGCTAATTAAACAACATGCACACAAACCTCTTAGGACACCAAATCCAATCCTGTTCTTAAAAAAAGTTAAATTTTATTAAAAACAAAAAGAAAGAAAATACATCTGGAAACTCAGGCTATTGCTAGATTTTAAAAAAAACCCACATACAAGGATTAAATATCAAGAATAACTTTCTTGAGGTCCAGCTTAAAGATTACAAGCAAAACAAAAGCATTTGGAGTTAGCACAGAGGAGTCCACAAGCCATAAAGAAATAAAAAGAGATAAACCTAATCTCATCTTCCTAAATATTTTCTGATCTACTTGCATATCTGGGGTTTTAAATGAGTAGTTTCTAGGTATGATACCAATGATTTTTCATACCTGCCCCAAGCTTCTTACAGCATAGTTACCCTCTGTCTGCCTCTCCCCGAGAACAACCACAAATAGACAAAGGGAAAGTTTTTTCCCAATTTTAAAAAGATCTAGCCTTCCCATTGGCTCTTTTGGTCAGGTGCCCACTCCCTTCCTTTTACCTATGCATCGCAGGGAGACTTTTTAACCCTTTACAGGTAAAGCAAGTAGAGAACAGCTGCTAAGAGGGATTTTATAGCTAACTGGCTGGCTGGGTGTCCATAAAAGGGAGTTACCTCCCCCCCTTTCATTTATCACTCTGCCAGTTATCCTCTTTGAAGGGTGCCACTTACTTCTGTACACACAACTGGCCTTCTTCTCTGTCTCTCTCTGGTGTCTAGTGGGAGCCAATCTGTTACTCTGTCTCCTCCCTGTGCCATTTAGGACACTTTGTAAACCTGGAGGAATAGGAAGGAAACAGTCTCTGAGTTATCCAACTTTCTGGTACTTTGATTGTACCTTACCCTTATGTGGACCATACAAAGGGAAGGGCCATGATTTTGAGTCCTTCCCTGACAGACACCTAGGAAAAGTCCAAGCAGAATCTGGCCATTGGTCTGTAGAAGCTGTACCTTAGTTTAACTAGTATTTAAGAATCAGGAAAACTGGATTCTAATATCCAAGGGCTAAACTCTGGTTTCATTTACAATGGCAAATATCCAGAGTGAAGTCAATCAAATTTCTCCGGATTTTTACATAGACCTAAGACCTCAATTCAGCAAAGCAATTCAATATGTGCCTTACATTAAGCACATGAGTAGTGCCATTAAATTCAATGAGACTACTTGCATGCTTAAAATTAAGCTGTGCTTAAGTGCGTTGGGGAATCAGGGTATTAGTGAGATCAGTATCTTGACACAAGTGTGTGTGAGCTGTTACACTGTAACCACCTAATTTATCTACACAGTTACTGAGCTAGAATCAGTATCTCAGGCCATAGTCCTGCAAAGAGCTCTGTTTTGGCAGACCCTTCCTTCCACACAGCTCTTCTGAAGTCAGAGGGGCTCTATGTGGGTACCACTGTCTGCTCACATGGAATTCACACGGTACTGGGGCCCAAGTCATTAATACCTGAAGTGCTTTGGAATACTCTAAGAGTGCTTTATAAAAGCAAATTCAGTTTCTTTTTAGGTTTGGATTCTCACAAGTGCTGAATCATTGGATGTTCATTGTTTGTCCACGAGGCTCAAAAGGATTTAGTAACTGAGCATCTTAGAGGCAGTAAAAGTGAACAGCTGTTCTAGATAAAAATTTAGTAAACAGATTTATACATTTAAAAAATCAAATTTTACTTCTGATGTCAGTGTAACTTCATTCATACATCCTTTTCTGTCCACACAGATGCTTTCTTTGTGTATATAATCCCCCATAACTCATAGAGCAGAGTATTTATTTTCTTTTGTCATCATCCATGTGTATGATACAATCCGTCCAAACTGAAAAAGATGTTCTAAAATACCACATAATCCATGGATTCCCGCTAACTGAAAAACATTCCTACTAACAAACTGCTGCACAACCAGCCTCCCTTTATGCCACAGTAAGCTGTAGCTCACGAAAGCTCATGCTCAAATAAATTGGTTAGTCTCTAAGGTGCCACAAGTACTCCTTTTCTTTTTGCGAATACAGACTAACACGGCTGTTACTCTGAAACCATTCATATGACTGTTGATTTACATAGCTGCAGAGAGTGGGCAGGTAAATCAGTTTTTAAAAATTCCTTCCAATAATCCAGTTTGAGGGAAGATAATAGTGAAGATGAAACTGAGTTCAATCACAGTTCTGTGTTAATGAATTATTTTCACAGGGACAAATCCTATATTTGCTACACAGGTGTTATTCCCAAAATGTTGTTTTCCTGAAAGAAAACTGGGGGGAATTATGTCTTGTGATCAGAGATATGAAGACACAAATTATTAAATGACTCTCACATTTACAAAGTTTAGCACCAAAACATTATGGTGATGGGTACTTTGGAAATGCTGATAGACAGCTAGATAAATATAGAATTAGAATAGAATAGTTAAAGCCATTGCTGTTGGAGATATTTGTGCCGGTAAAACTGGTGCTCCTAATACTGAGTCCTTAGAAGCAGGCAGCATGTAGGCACAGCTTGTCTTTCTGGATCAGACAGATTAAGAACATAATATTTTCTACACAGTTAATACTGAGACTATGGTTAATTACTTAGCAGACCCTAAATCCCACAACTGACTTTCTGTCATTTCAATGGAACAATAGAATGATACGTCCAGTGTGCAAAAGTTGGCAGGGAACTATCTGGCAAGCTTTCCAGCTGGTACGTAATCAGAAAAAGCATTCAGCATTTCAGGTGGGTTGCTTGCTAACCAGGCTATGCTTTAACCCTCAATTATCATAGAAGTTGGTTTTTACTAAGATAAACTTTGCATTGCTAGTCTATAAATTTAACCAATGGTTAGAATAAAAGTACGGGGACCCAATCCTGCTCCTATTGAAGTCAATTGAAGTTATGTCTGACTTCAGTGGTCACGATCCTAGAACAAGATTTTCAAAATTGGGTGCCTAAAGCCCAAATAAGTGGCCTGGTTTTCCAAAATGCTGTGCACCCATTGTAAGTAATTGGAGCAGGCCACTAAGTATAAATTTAAGAAGAAAACAGACTGGGTAGAGTTCATCCTGCTGTTTAAAGGTGTGGCTTTAATCTTATTGCTTGAAAAGAAATACAAGATGAGCAGTGTGTCAGATTGAATGTTGCTGTTGGAATCCAAACTGGTGCCTTTCGTCACTTTTTGTGATTGTAACTGTGTGATCTGAATGTTGCATTAAATGTACACGTGCGTTTAATTTACACCACATGCAGCAGACAACAGTAAAGGCTGATTATAAGATACAAACGTATCTGCACTCTAATACTAAAGCATTACAATATCACATGGGCATTAAGATATTGCTTTTAAAAATTTCTATTTTATACCAAAGCATCTAAAAATAAAAATCCAAAGTTATAGGAAATGAGAAAAGAGATGTAGAAAGAAGAAGAGTGATACGTAGGTTACAGGTATATAGCAATATAGGAATCAATTTAAGCCAGCTGGCCTGCATTTAGCCTGGGTGCATGAAGAAGTAGTAATTGATATGCCCAATACTGGATTGCAAGGTACATTTTCCAGGATTTTCTGAGTCATAACTTCACATTAGGATCTACGTGGAACATAGATCTTGCCATAATCAACATGTTTATCCACGGCACAAGCAAATATTTTCTAGTTTGGACTCAAAGAAGAAAAAAAATGAAAAGAGGGAGGAGGGAAGAGAGAATGGAGCCTGAATTCTGATCACCAGACTCACATGAGTAAATCTACTGAAGTTGAAAGGGCAACTCACGTGATAAGCAGATTTAACCCAGGATCCGTGAGGTAAATTGGAACAAATCCACGGAGGGCTTTTAAAACAAGAAAGACAGTTCTGAATGTATGTTAATCCAGGATAATATTTGATATGCAAATATATTACAAATATTTCCGCTACAAAAAAGTGGGGAATTTCTCTAAAATGAATGAATGAATGGACAAATGAATGAATTAATACATAAATAAGGCAAAAAGAAAAGGAGTACTTGTGGCACCTTAGAGACTAACAAATTTATTTGAGCATAAGCTTTCGTGAGCTACCGCTCACTTCATCAGATGCATTCAATGGACAATAAATAAGGCAATCTCCTGACACCTATATATTTATTTTAGAAAATATATTTAAATGTATATTGGTTTATAGGAGCATATATACAGGAATTTGTTTAATAGACTGCACATGGCTAGATTCACAGTATTTTACTCATTTATTCAGCTCTGAAGTGCATATTTGAACCTTGTTCTACATGTAGACCCCTTGCTTTTAGGAGAACTGCTCCTGCTCTTGTGAAGTTATGGTTAGAGAGTGCAGAGTTTTTAAATTTCTTTTGGACCTCTGTATTGTACTGATGTTTTTCAAGAAAATCTGTCCACGCTTGTGCTGATCAGAAGGCTACAGGTATTTTCTGCCACATCAAATATATTATCATCATCCTTACTGTGTTAAACACCCTACCCTGCTAACTGGAAATGGAAAATTATCCTCTAGCTGAAGTGATAGGAATCTGTGATTTGGTACAGGCAATGCGTGTTGAATCATTGCTGTCATTCTGAAGTTCTGAGTAGCCATGCCATGCAGCCCCAGTGACAATCCTGGCCACAAATTTGTTATAATACTTTCCTTAAGTGAAGATGAATTTTAAAATTATTTTTTTAACCTGACACAAAAACCACAGAAACTAAAAGAATATGATGAAGAAAAGACAATATTGTTTGGCCATCTTTGATACTTGGCCAAAAAACACATCTCCATTTCACCCCTAAGAAGGAGTATGACAGGAAGAATATGTAATATTGAAAAACATGCAAATAAAGAATTGGAAACCTTAAACAGGAAATCCTGATTCCACTCATCAGAGTATTTATGACGGTGAAAACCAGTTCCTATGTACTGATGGGCGAATAATACAAACCCCCCAATATTTTATTTTTAAAATTTCATGAAATTTGTTATTTGACTACTATTACTTGGGGATGTAGGTTCAGAAATGCATAGAAGGTATCAAAAGAAAGACATCCTATTAATTAAATAGATTATGGTTGCAGCATCCAGTTTTGAGGCTGAATATGGGCATCCTGGAAAGGAAGAAAAAAAATCTTTCTACTTAATGAAGAGAAGTGCCCATCCAAGCACATTCAGAGTGTAATGATAGTGCACTTTGGGGCCAGTCATGGAAATGTCCAAATCACATTACTGTCAGAGTCAATAGCATAACCATTGATAAATCTAAACATAATACAACACAACAACCCAATAGATTTTTTTAAATGAATAAGTGCAAGAAGCATAATATGCTAACATCTTATTACTATATATTTCCTAAAACTAAATTATAGCATAAAATTGGGTAAACTATGAAACTTCCCTATACTTAATCGATTCTCCCCATTATAAACTCCTCTTAATTACTGAAACTCAGAAATTCTGAATGGCAGTGGATGGAAGTAGCTACCTACAAAAGAAGCCACATTATTTTTCATTTTTAAATGCTGCCTTTCTGCTGATCCAGCAGATCAGAAAAGATGCATATTATGCTGACGATAAGTTTTTTTTTTTTGATCTAGCACTGAAGCCTCTTTTTGGATCTAACACAGAGCAGCCGTATGCTTCAGTGTGAATTTTATTGTAGCTTAAGGAAAAATAACAAAACAACAAGGAACAAAAGTAAAGTCTTCATGAGAGGTGTTAAAGGAAGCCATAAACTGGAGAGAGAGTATTGTTCTTGCCACATGTGATGCATTTTCTTGCATCCACCAGTCCCAGTAGCTGGCTGAAGATGGGCTGAGCAGGCTTCATGTGCTGGAGACTGAGTGCAATATTTAAAGCATTATATAAACCTAATAAATCAACTATATCTCACAAAGCAGCATAAGAAGAGGAATTTCATATATGCTGGGGACCAGAGATATATTTCCACATGTGTGGTGTATTGTATAGCACATTCCTTACTACTAGGCCTATTACCTGCAGTGCTTTGAGCTGATACGGGCCAAGACTCCTACTTAAGAGCAGAACTCTCTTTCTTTCTTTTTTTAAATCAATTGCTTCTTATTTGTAAAAACAACGAGGAGTCCTTGTGGAACCTTAGAGACTAACAAATTTATTTGGGCTTAAGCTTTCGTGGGCTAGAACCCACTTCATCAGATGCATGGAGTGGAAAACACAGGAGCAGGTAAAAATACATGAAAGGATGGGCATTGCCTTACCAAGAGGGAGGTCAGTCTAATGAGATAAATCAATTAACAGTAGGATACCAAGGAAGGAAAAATAACTTCTAAAGTGGTAATGAGAGTGGCCTGTTACAGACAGTTGACAAAAAGGTGTGAGTAACAGTAGGGAGAAATTAGTATTGGGGAAATTAGGTTTAGGTTTTGTAATGACCCAACCACTCCCAGTCTTTATTCAGGCCTAATCTAATGGTATCCAGTTTGCAAATTAATTCCAGTTCTGTAGCTTCACATTGGAGTCTGTTTTTGAAGTTTTTTTGTTGAAGAATTACCACTTTTGGGTCTGTTATTGAATGACCAGAGAGACTGAAGTGTTCTCCTACTGGTTTTTGAATGTTATAATTCTTGACATCTGATTTGTGTCTATTTATTCTTTTATGTAGAGACTGTCCAGTTTGACCAATGTACATGGCAGAGGGGCATTGCTGGCACATATCACATTGGTAGATGTGCAGGTGAACGAGCCCCTGATGGTGTGGCTAATGTGATTAGGTCCTGTGATGGTGTCCCTTGAATAGATATGTGGACAGAGTTGGCACCAGGGTTTGTCACAGGGTTTGGTTCCTGGGTTGGTGTTTTTGTTGTGTGGTGTGTAGTTGCTGGTGAGTATTTGCTTCAGGTTGGGGGGCTGTCTGTAAGCAAGGACTGGTCTGTCTCCCAAGTTCTGTGAGAGTGAGGGATAGGTTGTAGATCCTTGATGATGCACTGGAGAGGTTTTAGTTGGGGGCTGTATGTGATGGCTAGTGGCGTTCTGTTACTTTCTTTGTTGGGCCTGTCTTGTAGTAGGTGACTTCTGGGTACCCTTCTGGCTCTGTCAATCTATTTCTTCACTTCCCCAGGTGGGTATTGTAGTTTTAAGAACACTTGATAGAGATCCTGTAGGTGTTTGTCTGAGGGATCGGAGCAAATGCGGTTGTATCTTAGAGCTTGGCAGTAGGCTGGATGAAAGCTGGAGGCATGTAGGTAAGTATAGCGGTCAGTAGGTTTCCAGTATAGGGTGGTGTTTATGTGACCATCGCTTATTAGCACTGTAGTGTCTAGGAAGTGGACCTCATGTGTGGTCCAAGCTGAGGTTGATGGTGAGGTGGAAATTGTTGAAATCTTGGTGGAATTCCTCAAGGGTCTCCTTCCCATGGGTCCAGATGATGAAGCTGTCATCAGTGTAGCACAAGCTGAGTAGGGGCATAAGGGGGTGGGAGCTGAGGAATCACTGAGTATCTGTAGGCTCACTAAGGGAAGAAGGATTGCCTTGTGTTTAAGCCACAAGCCTACATCTCAGGAGAGCTGGCTTCAGGTCTCATCTCCTTCACAGACTGTCTATATGATATGAACTTGGTTATGTTACATAATTCCCCATCTCAGTCCCCTGTCTGTAAATTGGGGATGATAATATTTCTCTACCTCAGAATTGAGAATCAATTCAATAATGTTTATGAGGGGCTCAGATACTATGAAAGTGTGTGCCAGAGAAGTACCTTTAAAGATAAATCAGATATAAATTCATTTTTCCAAGCCCTTGTCCTCACTATAAAAATGTGATTATGTTACATGGACATATCTGAGGAGAAGAGTGGGTGTGCTTATCTTTATTACAAGAAGTTATCATATTGGAACACAGCCTTGGAGAGTCATATTAACTCAATGCGACCATGACCTTGCAGCCAAGGACAAGCCATGTTAGACATTGTCTCAGCTAGTCATGGTTAAACTCCAGTGGAACCAAAGGTTAACTGACTAGCTGACATGATGATGAACGTGACTTCTCTTTGTCTGCAAAGTCATGGTGAGCAGCGGATTGTTTAACTCTTCAAGATCTTGTTCTAACTTGATAAAATTTTGTAGCAAAGACAAACAGTTGCTTTCTTCCTCACACCTGATTTCTTTTCATTTTGTGTCATGGTAGCAAATCTCAGGAACATAATAGGATCAGGTCAGTTTTGAGTGTATAGTAATCAGCCTTGTGCCAGAGGTGGAATTTGTTTTCTGTAGCAGAGGCCAAATCCTGTCTACCATATTTACATGGACTCTGATGTCAATGGGATTACCCATAGCCCCAAGGAAGCAAAGCATTTAAGAATACACTTAAGTCCCATTGACTTCATTGAGACTTAAGGCCCTAAAAGAAATGAATTTATCCTGGATCTATGGGTATTACTTCAATAGAACTCAAGTATGTGTTAAAATTAAGCACCTGCTTAATTGCTTTGGCCCCATCTGAATAAAATGAGTGAGACTCAACCCTTTTTCCAGAGTACCATTCTCTTACTCACCCACTTAAGAATGGCTTAACCCCATGTATGATCAGTCTCTATGATGACACCTGTGATAATGTATCAACAGAAATAATACAGAAGTGCTGATATAAATTAAATGTACATTAGTCTAAAATGATGCCAGAGTCCTATAATAGTTGTTAAATATTCCAAAATAACACCATGAATAATATCATATTTTCTAAAAACTCGAATGAAACCAAGAGAGAGAAAGAACCTGAATTTAACTAAAGGATTTGACTCATTCTAGGGGACACATCAGCTTCCAGGGGTGCAGACTATAGCAAGCATCCTCTTGCTATGAAAAGCCCATTCTGTTATGAATCACAGTGATATAAGCGGTCTGCAGTCCTTGTTTTGCTGTGGGGGATGTCAGACTGCACCACTGCAAAAGTGGGTGATGCTGGCCAGTTCTGGGGCAGGGCCAGCTGTCAGGAAATGTGTGCATTCAAAGCATTTTCCTAGACAGTCTCTACTGGCAGAACTCCTACACTGATCCAGTTGCAATTTAAAGATGTCTTTTCTTGCTGGAAACCAAAATGAGAGTGGCAATATAAGCCTGAACTGCCCTTAGCTGGAAGTGAGTCTGGGCTCATCTTCCCAAAGAAGGGGGCTCCAATTTACATCCACTTCTATGCCAGTGGGGGTGAATTGATCCTTATGTTTCCAAATAATATTATTATTTTATTTTATTAATTTGACTGCAGTAGAACTCATGACACTGGGGTTCCTAAGTGCTAAGTGACTGGGTTCCTGAGTGTCCCTATGTCTAGTGAGGCTCTGGAAAGGTGTGGACAGCAGAAAGCAATGTCTGTAAGTGAGCTCCAGCTAAAGTAATGGTCCCTGTGCAGATAAATGGAACTGAGGTAATCATAGAATCATAGAACTGGAAGGGACCTTGAGAGGTCATCTAGTCCAGTCCCCTGCAGTCAAGGCAGAACTAAGTATTATCTAGACCAGCGTGGGCAAACTATGGCCCACGGGCCACATCTGGCCCGCGGGACCCTCCTGCCCAGCCCCTGAGCTCCTGGCCAGGGAGGCTTGCCCCCAGCCCTTCCCTTGCTGTTCCCCCTCCCCCGCAGCCTCAGCTCACTGCGCCTCTGGCGCAATGCTCTGGGTGGTGGGGCGCAAGCTCTTGCTGGGCCACACAGCTGCAGAGCCACAGCCTGACCCGGTGCTCTGTGCTGTGCGGTGGCGTGGCTGGCTCCAGCTGGGCAGCACAGCTGCCTGTCCTGGTGCTCTGGGCGGCACGGCTGTAGCATTGCCAGCCACCGGTGCTCCAGGCAGTGTGTTAAGGGGGCAGGGAGCGGGGGGGGGGGGTGGATAGCGGGCAGGGGAGTTTGGGGTGGTGGTCAGGGGGCAGGCATGTGAATAGGGGTTGGGGCTGTCAGAGGGTGGGGAACAGGGGGGTTTGAATGGGGCAGGGGTCCCAGGGGGACAGTCAGGAAGGAGAAGGGGGGTTGGATGGGGCGGCAGGGGGCAGTCGGGGTGGAGGGTCTGGGGGCGATCAGGGGACAGGGAGGGATGGATGGGGCAGGGGTCCCGGGGGGGCCATCAGGGGGTGAGAGGCAGGGGGGGTCAGATAGGGGGTGGGGGCCAGCCATGCCTGGTTGTTTGGGGAGGCACAGCCTCCCCTAACCGGCGGCCCTCCATACAATTTTGGAAACCCGATGTGGCCTTCAGGCCAAAAAGTTTGTGCACCCTGATCTAGACCATCCCTGGCAGGTGTTTGTCCAACCTGCTCTTAAAAATCCCAAATAATGGAGAGTCCACAATCTCCCTAGGCAATTTATTCCAGTGCTTAACCAATCTGACAGTTAGGAAGTTTTTCCTAACGTCCAACCTAAACCGCCCTTGCTGCAATTTAAGCCCATTGCTTCTTGTTCTATTGTCAGATGTTAAGAAGAACAATTTTTCTCCCTCATCCTGTAATAACCTTTTATGTACTTGAAAACTGTTATGCCCCCTCTCAGTCTTCTCTACTCCAGACTAAACAAACCCAGTTTTTTCTATCTTCCCTCATAGGTCATGTTTTCTAAACCTTTAGTAATTTTTGTTGCTCTTCTCTGGACTTTCTCCAGTTTGTTCACATTGTTCCTGAAATGTGGTGCCCAGAACTGGACACAATACTCCAGTTGAGGCCTAATCAGCACGGAGTAGAGCGGAAGAATTACTTCTCTTGCTTTACTCCATGTCTTGCTTACAATACTCCTGTTAATACATCCAAGAATGATGGGGGGTTTTTTTGCAACAGCATTACACTGTTGTCTCATATTTAGCTTGTGATCCACTATGACCCCCAGAGCCCTTTCTGCAGTACTCCTTCCTAGGCAGTCATTTCCCATTTTGTATGTGTGCAACCGATTGTTCCTTTGGTCCTGGTGCATTCTGGCAGAAGCAGATTACCACTTTGTGGTGCCCTGCTCCAGAGGAAGTGGGGGCCCCTCTCCACTCCTTCTGCTTGAAGTTGCCCCCTGCCCTTCCGGCTCTCCTGCCAGGGATCAGGGTTGAGGCATGGGGGTTTGCCCCACTCCCCAGCAGGAGCACTGGGTGCGCAGAATGGGTCAGGGAATGGGGGCACCCATTTTTCCAGATCCCCACAATTGGCTGGGGCCCCTGGGCATGGGCCCAGTTGTCCCAGTGGCAAATCCGCCACTGATTCTGGGTGTGGGCAGACTTGGTCTTGGTGGATTCTGAGTGTGGGCAGACCCTGAGGAGACTATCTTCCTACAGTGTATCCACGGAGATGTTAAACCTTGTCTCAGTGCATGTGTGCAGTTGACTGTAGGGGAAAACACAAAGTCCCTTGCAGTCAGGCTGGCCTCAATACTAGCCTACCCCATTATCTTGGGTCAGAATTGGGAGTATTTCTCAGAGGTATTGAGGGGGTTTAAACCAACTGCAGAGACCCCAGATAAAGTAGTTGAGCAGGCCCAGGGAGATGGAAGACCAAAATCTGCAATGTTGCCAGGTGTAGGTGAGGTGCTGAAACCTGGAGAGAGGGGATCCAGCCAAACGGAAGCTCCCCAGAAGGAACTCCTAACAACAAAGCAATATTAGCAGTCCCCCCACCACCCCTCCCCTGTACAGGAGAGGGACATCCTAACCAGAGAGACTGGCTTCATAAAAAAACAGAGGGACGATGAAACCTTGAGCAGCTCCTCATTTTCCAAGTGTAGACCCTCCATGTCCAGTGTGTGAGAACCCTAGACATATGCTAACAAGCTCAGAAACATGTGGCATACTGGAGGACTTGTGGGGGCCAGGGGAGGAGGGAAACACGAGAAGTTTTCAGTGAAACAGGGAGCGCTAGGTCAGGGAAACCGAGGAGAAGGAGAGGGAGGCTCAGCCAACTTCCAGAAAGAGCAAGACCTGGACAGAGGATGGAGAACAATCCAGAGAGTAGTGGTGGGGTATGTCCTGACAAGGAAGCCTTGGTGGGCAAACCTACCTTGATAATCCAGAATCAGGGACAAGATAATTCAGGGGAAGAGAGGGATCCCAAGATTGTGTCTCTAGAGGGACAATTTATGTGGGTAGATATAAGCCAGGAGCAAAGTACACTGGAGGAAAGACCTCTGGGATGTGATGGGTGTAATGAACCATGGGAAAAGATGGAGCTATTGGGGAAACCTCCACTTGCTAAATGTACCTTTTGTAGGTTGAAGACAGGAGATCCTCACTGGTGGTCCATGGAAGGCCAGCCCCAAAGAGTACAAAAAACCCCTGTAGAATGCCAACCCCTTTACAGAGGGTAGCAAAGAAGAGCTCTTTTGGATGCAAGAAAAGACATCAAGTGAAATAAGTGGCAGGGTGGGAGATGTGTGACAGGGCACTATTAGTAGCACCCTGGTTACTGCAGCACTAGGAAGAGTGCAGACTTAATTGAAGCCAGTTAATCAAATTCCATTGGGGATTATTGGCACTTGCGTGGTGATAGCTGGGGCAATTGGCTCAGTAACTGGGAGGCTATAACTGGGAGAAACAGGAACTGGGGGTGAGCTCAGAAGATCAACCTGAGCTAAAGAATAAAAGGTACATGGAAGCCTCCTCTTGCTGTAAGACTGCAGTACTCTGTTATACTTTGTAAGGAAAGAATAAATACACACATGGTGTAAGAGTAACAACCTGGTGTGTGTTTGTGATTGCTAGGCCACATGACCTGGCCAGGCAATGTGATACACAGGGTAGCAACAGAGGCGCCCTGTGACAGGCGCATATGCATATATTTAAGTGGGGATACTGGGTACTACTACTTCCGAGTACAGAGTCCAAGTTATTTGCTAAATGGCAAGGACCATATAAAGGAGTCCACCAAGTTGGGCCAGTTAACCATGAAATCATGCAGCTTAACAAGAGGAAACTCAACCAGGTCTACTATGTTAACTTTCTGAAGCCATGGGAGGAGAAAGAAAGCTTATTATCACATCTTATCCCCGCACCCAAAACCAGAACTGGGGCCTCAAATGCCCACCTCACCAGACCCAAACCCTATACAGATGAGGGAACATCTCCATCTAGAACAGAGGGCTCAAGTGAGATGATGTTTGCCTCCTGGCTGGGGAAGACTCATCTCATGCACCATTATATCTAAATGGAATCTGGGCCATCTGGGAGAATCCATGGCCACTCCCCAAAAAATGCAGGAATCCTTGAGGCAAGAGGTCCAGGCAATGTTGGAGCAAGGGATCATTGAAGAATCCTGCAGTGAATGGTGAAGCCCAGCTGTATTGGTCCCAAAGCTGTACAGCACTGTTCTGTTTTGCATAGACTTCAAAAAGGTCAATGTTATCTCCAGATTTGATGCTTACCCCATGCCCCCAGTAGACGAGCTTTTGGACTGGCTGGTGAGGCCCGATATATCACCACATTAGATTTAACAAAGGGGTACTGGCAGATCCCACTCACACTGGAATCACAGGAGAAAATCACCTTTGCCATGTCATTTGATCTCTATCAATTTAGAACTATGCCCTTTGGGTTCCATATTGCCCCAGCAATATTCCAATAGCTCATGGATCAAGTTCTTCAACCACATGGCTCATATGCTTATTTAGATGATGTGGTCATCTACAGTTGAGAATGGGAGGAATATCTAGCACAAGTCTCTGCCCTACTTTGGTCCCTAAGGGGGGGCTGGGCTAACACCAAACCCAGCAATATGCAAGACTGCGAAAGAAGAGGCCACCTACCTGGGATATGCTTCCTGAAATGACCAAGTCCGGCCACTCATGGACAAGGTCCATGCCCTCAAAGTGTGCCCACTCCCAGTCAAGAAGAAGCAAGTCCAAAGGTTTTGGGGGCTTGCAGGCTACTACCACTGATTTATGCCAGGGTTTTTGATGATAGCAGCCCCCCTAACAGGCCTAAATAGGCCTAATCCTTGGACCAATGCACCAGCTTGGGGCCTGTCAGAAGTTGAAAGAACACTTATGTAAAAAGCCTGTCCTGTCTGGTCCCAACTTCTCAAAAGAGTTTATTTTACAAACTGACATCTCAAAAGTGGGACTAGGTGCAGTATTGTTCCAGGAAACAAATGGAAAGTAACATCCAGTATTCTATTTGAGCCACAAACTTCCCAAAATGCAAAGCTCCCCAATACTGATATTTGATCTTATGAGTTGCCATTGCTTTATGTACCACTTATACATGATAAAAAGAGAGTCACCTTTTTAAATACTCATTTTTGCACAACATTTGGATTCCTGAATGAAAAGGAAATTGTTGGTAGTAGTTGGAAGTTTTTAAACCCCGTGATTTCATTATCAGAATTCTGTTGCTACTTCAAGTCAGGGTATTTTTTTAAATTCAAAACAAACTATGAAGCAACAAAATAACTTGGGGTAAACTCAAGACCAATTAAAATACTATTGCATTGACATATGTTTGCGAGCAGTTGTTTAAATGTATTGTATGAATGTTACATAACATTATAACAAACAGTGTGCTGAGTGCCCCTTTGTTGCTAATGAAGATAGAAAGACATTCCTTATGGCTGCATCTGAAAGAATGGTACACATATCTCCAGCCTAATGTAAACAAGGGTCCTTTGATAGTGACATATAAAACACCGAGCTCTTTCCTAGTTGAAATAATAGATAAGGTGAGTCCAAATGTTTTGGACTAAGATTTATAGGATTACAAAGAGAAACCTGTTTTTCTTATAAAATTAGAGTAGTCTGCTTCCACCTTGCTAAATAAAGTATCTTGAAAAGGTATCAATTATTTAATATTAGACTTTTACATTATATACTGTAACAGGCAAAATCTATCATAACAATGGGTACTGAGCGTTGAACCACCACCTTTTGTTTTATAGCAGCCCAAGACAATATATTGACTTTGGATCTTTACCATCTTGACTTTGCACCTAGATATCATGATGCACTATGAAGGGACAATAGACACTCCTTAGTTAATACTACAATTGAGTGTCCATTAGAAGCCTGATTTTGACACTCCCTCCCCCCCCACCACACACAATCATGTTGACCCCAAAATTGAATTAGATTCACCCATTGCCAATCTGTATTCCACACAATAAAATGCAACAATGCATGTTTTCAGATGACAGACACTGTGGAGCTAGGACAATATTCACATAATCAAATTGAGCCAAAGTAATTCCTGCTGAATCTGCATGGAAATCAGTGAATTACACCATTGGATTAATTTAACCCAGTGACTTTAAAGATCCACTTTACATTTGACCTGCTGACGCCTCTCATTATTGAAAGCCACAGATGGCCATACTGATCCAACTAGGTCATGTTAAAAAGCAGTATTTGAACCTTGACAATTCCCATTCAAATTCCTTACTTGTCTAGATAGACACATTCCAAAGCTGAGCAAGGTCTTAGCGTTAACCCTTGATACTAAGGGGTTCTTTGGTGCTTGCAAGTATTGCTAATATGTTCTTTTTTCACTAGCAATTATTTCAAAAAATCCTGAACTTTGGCATCGGGGGAAGGGGGTTGGTGAATTATAAATGGTTATATTAACCCATTGGACAAATGACCTTCATTGCAGTTCTGGAAGTGGCACATTTGGAGAGCTAGTTTATACTCTCGGCCAGGAAAATAGCATAGACATAGCTGTTAACATCAGCCAGGAAAAGAGCAAAACTCTCATAGGTGATGAAATATGATTCAAAATGCTCCATGTATGGATCTAGCTGAAGATAAATTCCTCATATAATTGTCAGTTAGAGAAAATCACCAACTATGTAATTGCTCAGAGACTCCAGAGGTTACAACAAATGAGAAATCAATCTGAGGGGGACCCTTTAAAATGCTAACGTGGTACAAAAGCAATTTCAAATTTTCTTAAGTAATGCTACTCTGGAGGACTTTTAAAGGCATTATCATTCAAATCTTTACCTTGCGGTTGGCCTCTGAAAAGTCTGTATTTGTATTTCTTTCTCTGAGCTTTATCAGCCCAAAACATCAACAGTAACCCATGCCATTGAATGTGTGGTTGACAATAGATTTATCCTTCTTTTCAGCGCATGACAGAGGAGATTGACAAGTTAGGTGCCCAACTCCCATTGACTTTACCCTTTGTGCCTTTGAAAATCTTCCCTGTTTTATACAGATCTTGTGTGTTACACCTGGAGCTTGGCTCTACCAAGTGCAGGTGTACAGTAGAAGGTGATCAGAGGGATGTGGAGGGCAATGAAAACTGATCCTGAACCAATGAAAGCAGTGCTTCCTGGCAGCCAATTTGCTTCTGCCTAACTGTAGGAGAAGGCCGAAGGGGAGAATGTTCCTCTAAGCTCCTCATTAACATCTCCCACCGTTTTTTTTTTTTTTCCTTAGTAATTTCTAAGTAAGGAACTGGGTTCACAAAGGCCTTGAGACTTATTGCCATATAGCTTAAATATATTTGGGTCAAAAAAAGGGCTCCACCGGCCGTTACCCAGGAGTATTGCAGGAATAATTGTTCATTTGCTTACAGTTGCCTACATTTTGGGACTCTACATAAGCAGGATCTTAAAGCTTGATTTTAAACCAGGTTTGGGTTTGAATTCTATGCAGTGCTGCATGTGGAAGTGCAAGGTGAAAAGAGATGAGCAAATCAGAACCCCAGGAACTCCCGATCTGGCATTAAGGAGAGCAGAAGTACAGCCTGAGAAGGCAAAAATGAGCTACCTTTCTCATTAACATAATGAGATTTGTGTCTCTCCTCAGGCAGGGCCATTTTTCAACTATGCCACACCTTTTTGGTCCTTGTGTACTATGTAAGGAAGTAGACAATTAGGGGACTTGAGCCTGCTCACTGTGAAAGCTTACATTTTATGTGTATCCTTATTGAAGCCCACATACAGCCTCGCCCACACTTGAGATGCAGCACTACAGCCTTGCCTTCCATCCTATGACCTGGGCAAGATTTAAGGTCATTGAGTACCAGGCATCCATTTTGTGCCATAGGACAGGAATGTTTGTTAATTTTAGTAGATACTCAGGGGAAGGACAAATTCCCAGAAAGGCTTATTATGGCATTTGGTTCAGGCATCAGGCAGGGTTTTTCCATATTGTGACCTCTTTACAAGGGATCCTGAAAATGAAAGTCCTTCAGTGTGTGGGTTGGAACTGCTTCCTCATTTCTCATAATATGCAAAGGTGCAGGTAGAGCCTGAAATCCTGACCCCCTTCCTTAACTTGCTTACCTGTAGACGTCTGAGTTTTGAAAATGGTGGAGAAAATCATCTTGGTTTAGTCTTGTCAATGTCTTTCCTCTCTCTCGTCTTTTTTTTCTACAGCCATTATCTCTCACACACTGCTTTTTCTTTTTGTT